>NC_037342.1:59780450-61156450 GCF_002263795.3 Bos taurus | reverse complement strand
ACATTCAGGAATAATCGAAGATGGGGAGATGAGTTTGGCCAGACATAATGTAATTTTGTAGCCAAGAACAAGTTGCCTATATGGAGCTTATTTAAACCAGATTACTTGAAAAAAGCTCAGACTCTGACCCCCAAGTGTTCCCATGAGTGTTCACTTTTTTCCCCTTCAACTTGTCCACCTACACTTTCTCTGATGGGCAGCCAGTTCCTTCTACTGGAAGATATGGGTGCCTGTTTCTGCCCTTGCTCCCTCTGAACTTGGACTGTTCTCCATCATGCATTTTGACACACATGTGCATGTCCAGTCTGGAAGGCACTGGGTGTGGGTCAGAGCCCCCAACATTGGCACCAGACATGGTTGTTTTCAAATCCCAGCTCTGTCATTGGCCATCTGGGCAGCCTTGGATGTGGTATGTCACTTCTCTCAGCCTCAGGCTCCACACCTGTGTAATGGGAATGCTTCCTACCTGACAGTGGGTTTGTCAGAGTTGATCATAGGATCCTGGGCCCAGTGAGCTATTATTTAAAAATGGAAGACTTTATTCTGCCAGCCATGATACTTTCTTACAAATGCAGAAAGAAACATTTAGCTTACTTTTCTCTGTTAGAGCCCTTTACATGAGAAAGTGAATTCCTTGAACTGGACTGAGTCAGGATAAAGGAGCTGCAAAGCCCAGCCATCCATAAATCAAGCTCTTTAAATTCCTGTCTCTCTCCCTCTCTGAGCTACCTGACAAAACATTTGTGGTAGGTTCTTCTCGACCCCTTCTTATTTCCTTCCTGAATTAGGGATGCCTTACAAGACAAAACTCTTGAGGTAAAAGGCCTTTCATATCCGAGAGCATCTATATCTGGGTAATGGTGAGAGAGAAAAATGCATTTCCATTAGGAAGCATGGCCACAGTGGTACTAAAAGCACGAGTAGACTAAACATACAGAGCGGAGAGCCTGTGCCCATCAATCAGCTTTGATTTTTATGAAGCCACAGTTACCATGAGGTGCATCTGAATGCTCTCAGAGCCCACTTACCAAGGGAAAGGGCTGTGATTTCATAGCCTGTTTCTGCCCCGACCTTAGTGGATGACCTTGGAAATCCAAGGCTGAGCTTTTCAGTAGGAGCTCCAGAAATAGCAAATGACTTGGAACCCGAACGCTCCATGCTTGAGCTCACCAACATGCCCTTGCACATACTGGCAATAATGCTTCAGTAGCAACAACTTAATCCTCATATTTCCTGGAAACTTTTCTGAGTTTCCTTATCCTTACCCAGAACACCCCTCACCCTTGATACCATCATAGCCACCCCCTCACCCCCCACACACATACTTCTTTCTACCTTAGGACATTCTGATCACTGCTTGTCTGCCTGTGAGCTTCCTGAGATGAGTGACAAGATCTTCTGTCACTGCATTCCCAGCATCTAGGTCCAAAGACATGCTTTCTTAATAAATTGTTTGGCAGACAGTAGCTAGGTCTACGAGAAAGATAGGAGAAATTAATCACAGATCAGATCAATAAATATTTATTGGACACCGTAAGCCCAGTGATGTACCAAAAAGCTTCTTTTGTAAGACCCAGTTCTTGCCATAAAAAGTAATTTTGGTCCAAAAAAGAAAAAAAGATATTGACACATGAAGTTAAACAGCAATAAGAGATTTAAATAATAGTTCAAGACAGCAATAAAAAAAAAATCAGAGTCTGTAATGCACAGTTTTCTCCAGTTATATGAGTGGCCATCATTCTGGGGAGGTGCTCACTGGGGTTTAAGCTCCAGACAAGCACAGGCAGCTACCCCAGGAAAGGGAGTCTGAGTGATAATGTCAATCCCATGCAGCTTCATTCCTGGAGGAGAAAAACCAGTCTGACCAGTGGCAATTCCAAATGTGTCACGTAGCTGGTTTGTTTTCTTAATTTACTCTATGAAATGGTTTTCGCTAATGGCATGCCATTGACAAAATGCGCCATAATGTCTTCATCCATCACCTCCAAGTGCTTTTGCATGCATCAGTTGTTGACTTGTTTTCTCCCGTTCAGCACATAAGTGAAAGGAATGATTTATCCAAGGCCACAAGTTACTTTTATATGGAATCTGAAATAGCTCCCTGGAGAAATCCTGCCCTCACACATGTTTCTTAATGCTGCTCTGAACTTGTATTGAAAGGTGACTTTGGCCTGGACTGCACTGATATCCTCCTGACCAGTGTTTCCTGGGGAGCTGATCCAGGGATCTGCTGTGGTTTGTAGCTCTCAGATATAAGAGCTCACATTCTTGTGAGTGTGACCGTTTAGGGCTGGGTTATGGGGGGTGGAAACTAGAACTTGGCCTTTGATGCTGTGTAAGGACATTTGAACGTGTAATGAGATTCCCCCATGAGCTCTCTTGAACTCATATTCACCAGGAAGAGAAAGGGTATGACGTGCATGAATACACTTCCCTTCCTTCTTTTAATTTGTCCCACATCCTTGAACTTCGCTCCCCAGGCTGGAGACAGTCTGGCCCTTGACCCTTCAGAGTTTTGCACATCATTGATGCAGAAATGGAAGAAGAACAGGAACATCAAGATAATTCTTATTAGATCTGAATAGACATTTTTCCAAAGAAGACATACAAATTGCCAACAGACACATGAAAAGATGCTCAGCATCATTTATCACTGGGGAAAGGCAAATCCAAACCACAATGAGATATCACCTCACCTCTGTCAGAATGGTTATCATCAAGTAGACAACAAAAAGCAAGTGTTGAGAAGGATGGGGAGAAATAGGAACTCTTGTACACTGTTGGTGGGAATATAAATTGCTTTGGCCATTATGTAAAACAGTAGGGAGGTTCCTCAAAAGAGTGAAAAATAGAACCACTATACAAGCTAGCAATTCTACCTCTTGGCATTTACTTGAAGAAAAAAATACTAATCTGAAAATATACCTACACCTCCATGTTCATAGCAAGCATTATTTGCAATAGCCAAAATATGGAAGTACTCTAGATGTCCATTGATAGATGAGTGGATAAAAAAGGTGTGATACACAAACACACACAATGGAATATTACTCAGCCATAAAAAGAATGAGATATTGCCATTTGTAACAATATAGATGGGCTTAGAGGGTATTATACTAAGTGAAATAAGTAAGAAAAAGTCAAATGCTATGTGATTTCACTTGTATGTGGAATCTAAAAAAAGCAAATGAATAGACATAACAGAAATGGACTTACAGAGAACAAATTGGCAGTTGCCAGAGGGGAGAGGAGTGAGGGGCTGGGTGAAATACATAAATTGGATTAAGAGGTACAAACTTCGCAGATGAGTCACAGGGATATAACATGCAGGATAAGGAATATAGTCAATAATACTATGACAATTTTGTTTGGTGAGAGATGGTTACTAGACTTTAATGTATTTAAATGTCCAATCACTGTATTGTACACCTGAAACCTAGTAATGTATGCAACTATACATCGATTCATTAATTTTTTTAACAAAAGATCATTTTTATCTGCTAAAGTTTCCTTGAGACAAGGCAGAGAATGGCATTCTCAAAATCCGACTTGATACTGATTCAGACACTGCAAAGCTTTTGTCTGACTGATGGTGATCATAAAGATGAAATGTTTGAAGTATCTTAGAGTACAGAGACCCTGGAATGTTGAACACAGTACTCCTATCTGCATTGCTAATAACTTGTGGCAAGATTTGAAATAGCACGTTTACCTTCTTATCTCAAAAAGTTGAAAAATATAACTTGGAGGGTTTCTTTCACCTGAGAAAATGTGTTGGAATCAATTTTACGGCAATAGTGCTAATCATCACACTGTATTTCTGTATTAAAGGGGGGAAGAGAGAGATTGTACGTCAACAATACTGCTGCTACTGCTAAGTCACTTCAGTCGTGTCCGACTCTGTGCAGTCCCATAGACGGCAGCCCACTAGGCTCCCCTGTCCCTGGGATTCTCCAGGCAAGAACACTGGAGTGGGTTGCCATTTCCTTCTCCAATGCATGAAAGTGAAAAGTGAAAGTGAAATCGCTCAGTCATGCTAGACTCTTAGCGACCCCATGGACTGCAGCCCACCAGGCTCCTCCATCCATGGGATTTTCCAGGCAAGAGTACTGGAGTGCGTCGCCGTTGCCTTCTCCCAACAATACTACATCATATATATAGCAAATTAACCATTTTCCTTGACTGGCTATATTTCTGGGTACAAGTGGAATTGAAATTAGGTGTACAGAAGGATAAAAATTCCCTTACATTGTTTTCTAAAGGGCTGAATAACCAAAAAAAAAAAATCTAGAACTAATCATAAGACCACTGATTGTAATAGGAACAATGCGTTGATTTCACATCTTTTAAGCAAAAGCTGTATGTTCTAGGAAAAGTCAGAAACTATAGTAGATTGGCATTGTATTTCTCTTGCATCTGTATTGAATAAGATCATCTTCCCCAAGAAAGATGAAGTCTCCAGGTACAGCATCCAGAGATAGCAATACAATATGCTTGAGTTCAGAAATTATGCTGAGAAATGTATTCAATAAAAAGGTGAAGTAGGGGTGAGGAAAGGAGAATAAGGAGAGAAAGCAAGAATCTAGGTCCAAAACTCAATCAAACTTTTGGATTTCTGAGACCAATAGGTGTGACTTGTATATGTCTTCTGCTCACTTTCTTTAAACTGAATTGACGGATTTATCTTCCCTAATGTTAGGACATCTGGTTGTTGCATTCATATGAAGTCTGCTGGCTTTTGTAAGGAGACAGGGAGAGCTGGACCTCTCCTCCACTGCCCCTGCCATCACAGTCCATATGATGGGTTTTTCCAGCACAGTCAACTCAATGGCACATGGAAGGCTGTTTTGTGAGAATGTTACTTTTAACGAAGATTCTTCCCACAAAATAAATTATGTATCTCCAGTGAAGTGACAAGATGCAGGCTCTTCCAGCTCTACTTGTAGATTCAGCAGTATCTGATTTATTGGTATCAATATTTATATCCATGCCAGTTGTGCTGTGGTTGGTTGGTGGTATTTGCAGCAAATAGCTTGGCTGGGATGCTAAGGACATCACCTACTGTTTTTAAAGCTCAGCATTCTCAAAGCTATTTAAAGAAGCCTTCACCACCACCTCTTTCCACCAATGTTAAAAGCAATTCAATAGAGGCATTCTCCTTTCATAGTCCCCCAGGTAATTGTTACTGACCTAGAGGCATTCTGGAGGGAGACTTCTGTTGGCAGTTTTTTTCCTCTTATGTAGTTCCTTTTCCTCTGAAAGTTTTCTAAGATTGTAAGTGTCACACTTCAGTTGAATCTGTGTATAGTTCTTTCAGTTGGTTAGAAAATGTTTCTACTCCTTACCTAAAGTCAAAAAGATTCTGTTTTAGACCTCATTTGAGGAAGGAGGTTTGGAAGTGGCATACCCAGTAGATAACTTTTTGGGTGTTAGTGGCCAGTAACGTGCCCTTGGGGGATGTTAGGTGGAGGGCAGAGATGCAAATCTGTACCTCTGTAGCCAGCCACCAGGTCCCTAATATTTTCTCACGTGGCCACTCTTCATCAGGCACCATATTTAGTGTAATATTGAGTGCAGAGTTGGGCCAAAGAGAGGCTCCAACTGAAGCCTTAACCACAGTGGTAAAACCTGCATCAGAGCAAATGAGCTTTTCTCCAAGTGACCTGCATCAAATCAGTGGTGCCATTCCCTTTTCTTTAACACAGTGTAACACACAGTCACCACTTTCTATTGTGATTTTTGCAGACCATGACTTATTTCATCACTTTTGTTTTTTAGCCATGATGTCTATAAAGAGGAAAAGGTACCAGTACATTCATTTATTAGTGTTTGATGACAAACATATTTTATTGGAGAAAGAAATGAATACAAAGTAACTGACCTTTGGACCATGTGGTTAGGAGTGCGTGTGTGTAAGCTGGAGCGGTCTGGCTAATGTTAAATCTAGGAAATTAAAGTTTTAGGTCTTTTAAACTTTTATTGTTTGGATGATACATCTTAAAACAGGCCAATGAGTGCACTCTTTCTTCTTCAAGGATTTAGAACTTCTCTGGCTAATATTAACATTGATGTCTGCAAAGTGAGGTTGAAATGGACACCCAAATAACGAGGAATAGAATATCTCTCTCATGGGCTAGGACTACTTGAAAGCTTTGGGGGATTTCTGAATTTTCCTACAGTTTTAGGGTGTCTCCCTTTAATTCCAGGTAAGTCAGCCAAAAAACTTCTCTCTACAACTTTCTCTGGTCGTGGTTTAGTTGCTAAGTCGTATCTGACTCATTGCTCCCCCATGGACTGTAGCCCACCAGGCTGCTCTGTCCGTGGGATTTCCCAGGTAATTCAGTTAAAGAAAAAACTACAAACTCAAGACTCTAAATATTCCAGTACAGTACTGAGTTCTATGACTATGAGTATGAGTTCTATGACTCCATTTTTCAGGCTGATACATCGTAGATAGATAGATATGTAGATATAGATACCAAGATAGATAACATCTGTTTAAAAATATATCTATTTAATATATATTCATTTTTTTGTAGAAATTTTGTCTGTTCTGTTTAAAAGCAGTATCTAAAGGTTAGAGATTATGTCATAATTTGATATCCACAATTTATAATCCCTAACTGGTAGTGCAACCATTTTTTGTTTGAGACTCTGTTGAGGTCTTCACTGCAAATGAAGCCTCTCTAATCTTCACCCATTGTCCATTTACACATGAGTAAATATGTTAAGCTGCTCATAAAATGATAAAATAATTCTGAAGATAAATGCAAAATGACTTTTACAAAGACACGAAACAGTACATTACATTCTACTCTAGGGAATGCTTGCCAACATTCCACAGGCCAGAGATTTGATAAAATACCAATTTAAAGGATGGAAAAAGAATGATTCCTTGAGTGAAGAATTTTAGCTCCCCAGGATGGGAGACTAATTCTTGAAGAAAGGAGAAACATATAATTTTTTCTTACCTATGAAATTCAGCAATTCTTAAGCTAATAAATTAGAGTAAGTGGTTAGTCTGAGACATGGAGAAAATTGGATACAGTATGAAAAATTAGCAACAGTGTTAATGAGAAAATGGTTGACATAAGTTCTGTGCTTCAATTTAGTATGCTGGGTGATTAGGTCTTCATAAAGTTGTTTATTTAAAAAGGAAGAGTATTTGATCCTTTTTTAATGTTTCCAGATCCTGCCAAGGTCAAAGAAGACAGTCTCTGCTCCGTCACATTATGTTCTGGTGTAAGCGTTGATGGTTTAATGAAATTGTTATAGAAGAGCCAGCAGCCAGTGAACATCAGACTTGTGTGTGTCACAGAGAGAGCATCTTTCACAAACAATTAGCTCTTTATAAGACATATGACAGTCCTCACATTTACCACATATGTCCCATGACTCCTGAATAAAAACACCATTTACAACCCACCAAAATTAATCTGGGCCCCCCTGAAGAGAAGGAAGTCAACTCCTTAGCTCTTTGTGGGCAAGTTAACTCTTTCAAGTCTGATACATACCATTTTATGCTTTTTAGCTGATGGGTCTTTACCCATTTATACTTCCAAAGAGTTGTTTCTGATATTAAAGAAAGTTTAAAACATCTCTCGTGTTCAGATGATGTTTGATTGCAAGGAACCAAAATTCACTCTAATTCACTCAAAAGAAGAGTTTATTATAGGATACAGACATAATAAATAGCAAGAAGCTAGTAAGCCTAAGGAAGAAATGAACCAAGAATTTCCAGGCATCTCAGTAGCAGTTGTTCGTGCATCTTCTATCTGATGCTTAGTAAAAACAAAAATCATCTAATCAGCTTCTTCCTAGTCAGTGTGTCTATCCCAGGTCATGTGTCCATCTTGATTAGTAGCCAAGGTTATGCAGGACCTAGAGTGGCCCTCTTTGGGTAGTGAGTGCAACAGGTTGAGTTTAAGTCAGAGTAGTGTGTTTATGAAGATAGATGTTCATTCTTCTTATTCAAGAGCCCCAACAAATTCAGCCCTGTCATCTTAACTCATCAACCTGACCATGGACATTGCTTGAAGTATATAAGTGAAGTGAAACAAAGCTATATCTGCTACTAAAAGGGGAAAAAAACTGCAATAATTCATAGCCCTTGAGGTACTGGTAGGAATCAGTATTACCATGTTTATCTGCAAGGACAATGACTTATTAAGAAATCCCAAGCCCTGTTTCCTTTGTTTCCTACAAACTGGAGGAATTAATTGTCCATTCTCAAGGAATGAGTTGATCAAGATAAGCTATGAAACATCTCTTGTAAGATATTTAGCCCTGCCCACATTAAAGACTCCCAATAGACTGATTTAGTTACATAGTTAAGCTACCTCACAGAGTGTGTGGTTGAAAAGATGAATCTGAGATGGTGAAGAGCTCACATTTTTAGTTTCAAGTTTGGAACATAGGATTTGGAGTAAGGTCTGGTTCAGAACAGGATTCTACCATCTACCTATGAGATTTTAATCAAATGATTTAATCTCAGGACCTCAGTTCCCTCATCATTAAAATAAAAGGGCTAATACTACTCATCTCACAGGATTGTTGAGAGCAGTGAGAAAAGATGTAAAGAGCTTAGCATGGTGCCTGGCATACATGCACTGCTGCTGCTTATGCTAAGTCGCTTCAGTCGTGTCCGACTCTGTGCAACCCCAGAGACGGCAGCCCACCAGGCTGCCCCGTCCCTGGGATTCTCCAGGCAAGAACACTGGAGTGGGTTGCCATTTCCTTCTCCATACACTACCATTATCAAATTGTTTGATTAGACCTTCCATATAAATACATGTTAATTCTTATTTCATGACTTATCTCCCTTGCAGTTTTTTACACTATCTAAATATAATTTTAAAGATAAGTAAACAAAAAAGACCATTCAGCTAATGACTGAGATGAAGATAATTCTATTCTGAGCCCTCAAATCAAAATATTAAAGTAACAGTAGAAGCTGATCAGATGTTAGAATGGTGTGAATTTGATCTTGCAAGTAAACCTGGGATTTCCTTCAATAAATATGGTTTCCAGTTCCATTTCCTTGTCTTGTTGAGCTGAAATATGGAATTAGAAGGCACATATTCCAGGTCAGGTCTGCCAAGCAAACCACCAACCACTTGCAAGAATTGAATATATAGCACCTATAAAAGATATGGTTATGTACAAGCATAAGGAATAAGCAGTCTAGAAGATAAAGAATTTGATAAAGAATTGCAGCTACACACAGCTAGCTGCTAAAGGTTGAAGTGGGAGTATTTTCAGCAGCGGATGTATGCTGCCATTGAATGCTTGGATCAATGCAGGTGCTGCTGCTACTGCTAAGTCGCTTCAGTCGTGTCCGACTCTGTGCGACCCCATAGACAGCAGCCCGCCAGGCTCCCCAGTCCCTGGGATTCTCCAGGCAAGAATTTTGGTGTGGGTTGCCATTTCCTTCTCCAATGCATAAAAGTGAAAAGTGAAAGTAAAGTCGCTCAGCCGTGTCTGACTCTTCGAGACCCCATGGACTGCAGCCTACCAGGCTCCTCTGTCCATGGGATTTTCCAGGCAAGAGTACTGGAGTGGGGTGCGATTCCCCTCTCCGCAGTGCAGGTGGGGCATTCAAAAAGCTTCCTCAGGGTCAGGTTGCTCCAGGTACTTTGTAAGGTTATAGTGTCCATGATTGATTGATTTTGCAGAGGACAGTCAGAGGACAGAGTACTCTCTTAGTCCCCAGGGATTCTCATCTGTTGTGACTAACCAAAGCCCCAAGTAGGAGGATGGGTCAGAGGTCTGAAATTCAGAGCCTTGCTGGAACGCGTTGATCCTTAGAAGTAAGCGTCTCGGTATGATAAATACGAACTCCTCAAGCCCGTTAGGGAATGGAAATTTAAGAACCGGTTGGGTCAAAGATCAGGAAATTTATGACGATTATCTGTGGTTACAGTGTAGAGTGTTTGAGGATGGTTTAAGCCAAAGAGTCCAGTGCCTGTAAATCTTGAGTGATATTAATACCTCTGTGAGCATGTGTGTACAACATTTCTGGAAAGATTAATTGCAAAGGCCAGTTCCCAGGAAAGACAAGCAGGTAATTGGCATTTAATTAATGAGAATAAGTTATATTAAATTAAAGACTTATAATCCTTGATTATTTATCTTCCTGTAGCCAGTGTGACAATCTACTCTTAGATTATTAACTGGGCACTGTTTTTTGAGAGGCCATACTAAACCTTCTGTTCAGACTATAAATAAGAATATGCTTGCATATCAACCATGAGAACAGAATGACTTTTGGAAAACCACAGAGGGTTTTTCTTTTTAGCATAAATGATATATTAAAAATTCAATCCAGCAGAGCATCCAAGGTCTTCTCAGGCATATTCCACACCTCCAAAACCCAGAAAAGTTGAACGACTGTTGAAGAAAGGGCATGAGCTTGAGGGTTGGTCTGACATGAGTTAAGTCCTAGCTCTGACTCTATTAACTCTATGGCCTTGGGCATGTTATTAAGATTCTCCGAGGTTCAGTTCTCTTATCTTCATAAATGGGAAAATAATATCTACCTGGAATATATTGTTTTAAAAATTAAATTCCCATGGTCCAGTGCATATGACATGGACAGTGCTCCCTAAAAGTTTCTTCTTTTTATTTTCTCCTCCTTTTTTAGCACAGGATGACAGAGGTTAGAAAATTATTCCAAAACAAAATGGAAAGACTCATTCTGTTTGATGTTGACAATTACCGTTTGTGTATGCTAAGTTGCTTCAGTGGTGTCTGACTCTGTGTGATGCTATGGACTGCCTGGCTCCTCTATCCATTCTCCAGGCAAGAATACCGGAGTGGGTTGCCACGCCCTACTTCAGAGGATCTTTCAGACCAGGAATCAAGCCTGTGTTTCTTCCTCTCCTACATTGGCAGGCTGACTGTACCACTAGCGCCACCTGGGAAGCCCCAAAATAGACCCACATGAGTACAACAGTTCATTTTTTTTTTTTTTAAGTGCAAAGCCCATTCAATGAAGAGAAGCAATTGTTTTCATCAAATGGTGTTAGGACAATTGGACTTAATATGCAAAAATAAATAAACTTAGACCTAAACCCACATATCTTATACAAAAATTAACTTGAAATAGGTTATTGATCTAATTGTACATCAGTCTGAAAGGTTTTCAGGAGAAAACATGGAAGAAAATACGCACAACTTGGAATCAAAAAGTTCTTAGAGATGACACCAAAATCACAGCTCATAAAAAAATTGGTAAGTTGGACTTCAAATTAAAAACTTCTGCTCTGTCAAAGACACTATTTGAAAAATGGAAAGACAAGCCACTGGGAGAAGATATTTGCAAATCATGTATCTATGGCTATAATATATTAGAATCTTAAAATTCAATCACATTGAAAATGGGTAAAGGATTTGAATAGACACTTTACCAAAAAAGACATACAGATGGTCAATAAACACAAGAATAGATGTTCAACATTATTAGGAAAAGGAGATACCTCTACTTGTAAATTAAAACTACAGAGATACCACTGTATACCTATTAGAGAGACTTAAAGAAATGCACAAAATGAAAATCTGATAGTACCACATGTTAATGAGGATGCAGAACAACTAGAAATCTCATGCATTACTGATAGGATTATAAAATAGTACCACCATCTGGAAAACAGGTTGGTAGTTTCTTATGAAATTAAGCCTACATTTACCATATGACCTAACAATCTCACTCTTGGGTATTTACCCTAGAGCAATGACAACTTAGATTCACACATAACCAAAAAAACCTGTACAAAAATATTGATCACATCTCTTTCCGTAAGCACCAAAATCTGGAAACAATTCAGATGTCCTTCAGTGGATGAATGAATAAGCAAACTGTGGTACATTCATACAATGGGATACCACTTGGCAATAGAAAGGAACAAACCACTAAAACATACAACATGACACATGACATGAAGTCACTTCATCACATCTGTCTCTGCTATTCTATGGACTCTAGCCTGCCAGGCTTCTCTGTCCATGGGATTCTCCAGACAAGAATACTGGAGTGGGCTTCCATTTCCTTCTCCAGGGGATCTTCCCCCACCTAGGGATCGAACCTGTGTCTCTTAAGTCCCCAGCATTGGCAGGCGGGTTCTTTACCACCAGCGCTGCCTAGGAAGCCCTAATAAAGCACATGACAACATGGATGAATCTCAAGGGCGCCATGCTGAGTGAAAGAAGACAGTCTCAAAAGGTTATATTCCGTATGATTCCATTTATGTGATATTCTCAAAAAGTCAAAACTATAGTGATCCATGGTTTCCAGGGAATAGGGTGGAGGTAATATGTGACTCCAAAGGGGCAGCATGGGTTGGGCGGAGTTTGGGGGGATGATGGAATTGTTTTGTGACTGTGGTGGTGGTGGTGATTGTTACACACATCTACACATGTGCTAAAACTCAGAACTACATGCCAAAAATGTCAAATTGACTATTTTTTAAACAGTAAAAAGAAAATGAGTCCATTGAGAAATTAATCTGACTTATGATCAATAAGACATAATATCCAGGAACTCCAAGACTCTTTTTGTAAGTATAATTTATCCATTTATTGGAAAACTGTTTCTTGAGCACTTCCTATGTGTCCACAGTGTTTTAGGTTCAGGAACTGAAGTACTAAATATAACAAAAACTCATGGGAGCTTTAATCACCGTAAGTAATAACTATGTGGTGTGTCAGATGGTATAACTACTATGATAAGAGAAATAGGAAATTGGGGAAGGTAATGTTGCTATTTGATAGAGGGTGGTGGTGGAGAACAATTCATAGCCACAAAGGAAGAGGAGGAGCAAGCTGTGCAAATATCTTGAGATGAATGTTGCAGACAAAGAGAATAGTCTTAGGTGGAGCCCCAATCCAGCACACAAGACTGATCAGAATAGAGCCACTCTTCTTGAAACTAAGCGGGAGGTTCCCAGAGAATCCTTTGCAGAACCCTAGGGTTTGGATGAGGAACACAGTGTGACATTCACTGAGCCAACCCATCCTTGCACAGAGCTTATTTGGCTTGAGGTCAGGAAGAAATCTCTCTCGGGTAAGAAAAATCTCTTCCCTAAGGCCAAGATGGAAATCCTCTCTAAAATCCCATCAGTTGGAAATATGCTTTAGGCCTAGGTGATAAAGCCAAAATCACCTGAAAATCACAGACTCTCTCCAGGGTGTGGTGAAAGCAGGAATCAGTTTGTCTATTAGCAAGGACAGAGGAGAGGAGACTGGCCACTGGTATCTTTCAGTGATGCTATGGGTACTTGACCAGTATGGTGGAGAATCAAGACTCCAGCCTGGATGATTCATAATTAACCTGAGAAAGAGAAACAACCATAAATGGGAGGTGATCCCCAGATTGGCTTCAAATTGAAGGTTCCCAGCTCAAGGCGTAGATATTCAGAAAGGTGGAGCCTGGGAAGAACCTAGGGTTGATAGAGGTAAGCAGGAGGGACAGAGAACAGACTAGGGCTAAGTCAACAAAATGCCACGAACCCAGTAGAGATGGCAAGATGGTAGATAATGTGGCTGGAAAGAAGTTAGTAGACATACTGAAGCCTGTTGGCCAGAAGCCCAGAGCAGAGCTGAAAATAGCCCTCAGCATTGCTTCTTTTCTCTTCCAAGACTCAATGGCCACTCCTTGAGTTTATCTTGAAGTTGGGCAAACCTTAAAGAGAGGAGCATGAAAATCCCCTCCCATCAGCCTGGCCATTACTAGCTCACCATCTTCCTGGGCTGCAGTTTAGGAAAATCCAAGGGAACCCGTCCCCTTTAAGAACCAATGGCTTACAGGAACTGGCTTCCTGCCAGTGTGGAAAAGTAGAGCAGGAGACATTTAAAGCCCTGTTTGAAAACTGTCATTTTTCCAACGGCCTCAGATGGGGTGATTAATCAAGAAGCAATTCCGGAGAGAAGCCATCTTCTTTACCTACTTAAATCTCCCAGGTTAAGTTGTATTTTAAGCCCTGGCTTATTTTTAGACAAGTTTGTTGCTGTTGCCTAACCCTATGTTAAAGCAATTATTGTCTGCGAGGGTCATGCAGAGTTCAGTAGAACTGAAAAACTCACAGCCTTTAGTATTAATGGGGTGAGCAGCTTGTTCAGGGTCTTTTCCTTAAAGGGACAGAACAGTGAGTGAGAACAGTCCATAACAACAAAAATGCACTTGATGTTTCAAGAGAGGGGAGGCTTCTTGGTGGCTTCTGGCAAAAGACCCCAAAATCAAATAAAACAAAAAAATGGTTTGAATCAAGTTCTGTTCTCTAAAGGCCAGTGGCCCCCCAACCCGATATTGTTGAATTTGTTATTTGAACTCAAGTGAGGAATTAGAAATTCAAAAAGGAGACAGACGAGAACTAATGTATTTCAAGCGTCTGTTATGTGCTAGTTGTTTCACGTAGGTTTACCTTAATTCTCACATCTACCCCTTGGATGTAATTGTGTATGATGTAATGTATATGCTATTATTACATGTACACTGCAGATGAGGAAACAGAGAGCTAAGTATTTTGCTCCAGATTACACAGTAACTGGCAGAACCAGGATAAGAACCCAGACTGATCTAAGTACATGGACCCTTTCTTTCTACTCCCTCCCAGTCCATGTTAAATGTCAGGATAACTGGACAGGTTGAGTTTTTTTCTTTGTTCTTTTCGATTCCACAAACATATTAAGATACTTGTTCCAGACACCTACCTCTCTTTCCTTGAATTCTGTGTCTTTGGAAAATAATGAGAACTAACACGTAATATTGAAGACAACATATGCCAGATGTTGAAGACAAACGGCATGGTCTCATTAAATCCACACACAACACATAGACGCACACATGATTAAAAATAAAAGATTTAATAATCATCCCATTTTACGGAGGAGAAAGTTGAGGCTTAGAGAGTTTATATCTCTTGTTTACTTTGCACAGCTAGCAGTGATAGAGCCAGGTTCACAGCCAGGCCTTTCGATTTGAGGATCTACTCCTACCTGCGGTTTTGTTCGGGCACTGTGGCTTTTTTTTTTTTTTTTGTCCTCCCCTGACTGATAAAGCTGAGCACCTGGCCCAGATTTCCTTGTGAAGATTCTAGGGGCTGATTAGCAGCCTCACCACAGGGTGTCTGAGCCTTTAGAGAGAAAGTGCAAGATGACAATATGGAAAAATGGTGCCTCTTTAGCCTCTGAGTCTCAAGCTGCTGGGCCATATTGCTACTAAGCCACCCTCCATGGGGCAGCCACTCTCTAAAGGGAGTGGGGCCCCAAACCACAAGGTCTGTGGGTCAGACTCAATGCTCCAGCTTCTTTGAAGGCTCTAGACATTCCCTTCTCCCTCGCTTCTGGAAATGGCAATCCCTCTGTGGCATCTCTGTGGGAATGTTGTTTAATGACTGCAAATTCCTTCCATTCCAGTGTCCAGGGCCCTATGCACTGTAATTTGGCACCCTTCCCTGTCCTGGAGGACAGTGTGTTTCTCCACCCTCTTCAGTCTGGGCAGTTAGGACTTGCTCTGACCTATCAGCTTCCACCTTCTTTGAACGCTGTCCTAAGGCCACCACACAACAAAGCGGATCCAGCCGACTGAATAACGACAGGCCAAATGGGAGAGAAGTGTGGCACCCCAGCCGACAGCCAGCACCCACTGCCACAGAGGCCAGGGACACCCCCCACCCCATCCTGACCTTGAACCCAGCTGCCCCTCCCCCTGAAGGCTTGAGTGAACCCTGGCAAAACAGGCAGTGTAAACTTACAGCTGAATCATGGCGGGGGGGGGGGGGGGGGGGGAAGTACATTGTTTTTAAGCCACATTTGGGGATTGTTTGTCACCCAGCAAAGACTGACTGAAACAGCGCTCCTTTGAGGTTTGGGGCACTGTAAGGGTGCATCCTCGGTTGACACTTCTCTGGAACACTTCAGAGGCTGCTGCTATGTAATCAATGAAAGTGACGCTCCCCGAAACCTGCCTCCTCTGCCGTAAATTCCTCCAGAGAACACTGGATGTTTCAGGACTCTTACCCTTCAAGGAACACAGGCAGGACACTCAACATTACTAGACTGACAATATTTGCGATCTGAAAAATATATATATTGTACCAATATTTTAAAAGAATGCCAGAAATAAAAACTAATATTTCGTTAGGACTTCCCTGGTGGTCCAGTGGTTAGGAATCCGTCTTCCAATACAGAGGACGTGGGTTCAATCCCTGGTTGGCGAACTGGGATTCCACAAGCCACCGGGCGACTAAGCCTGTGTGCCCCAACTAGAGAGACGCTCACACACTGCAGTGAAGGATCGCGCATGCTGTAGCTAAGACCCAAGGCAGCCAATAACAAATAATACATTTTAATTAACATTTCATTGAATGCAAATGTAATAATCTGCCAAGTAGTTGCCTACATTTCATGGGATTTTTTTGCAGGCAAGAATACTGGAGTGGGTTACCACTTCCCCCTCCAGGGAATCTTCTCAATTCAGGGATTGACCCCATGTCTCCCACATCTCCTGCTTGGCAGATGGGTTCTTTACCACTGAGCCACCTGGGAAGCCCAATGAGCTTGAGGACCTTGGGTGTTTTGTCTGCCGATGGACCTGGGTACTCTGTGTATTCACTTTTTAAGTTCTACTCTGATGCCCCAAACTCTGGCTGAGTTATGCTATCCTGTCCTTGGGGGGAAGGTTAAGTGAGGAGTTCCTAAAACTAAGGGTACTCTGTCTATCCAAGTCAGTTACCAAAAAGACAGTCACCTGCCTCAGCCAATCAGAGGCTGCTTTAAGGCACATCAAGGCAACTCAGTTCAGCAAGGAAGGTTGTAGAAAAGCAATAGAGTACTTTCTAGAGAAGCAGTATTGTGGGGGCACAGTGTATGATGGGGGGTACAGAGAGGAAGCCAGTGAATTCTTCATTAGCTAATTGAGAATTATTTCAAGCCTCAGTCCTTCCTGAGAAAAGGAAGCAGGGAGCTCCTGAATTTCTGTCAGAACCATGAGCACAGACACACATTTTATGAAAACACAGAAGCAAAAGCTGGCATAGCAGCTCAGCAGGGGGACTACAAAGAGCTCTTATCAAGACATCAGCCCTTGGAGAATCGGCGACACCCCAGGTGCCATTCTCAAAAATGTGGATTAGCCACTTCTGCCTGAGTGGAGTTCTCAGTTTGGTTCTGCTAGTGACCACACACCAGGTTTATTCACATACTCTCTCTCTTATTTGGAAATATATCCAACTTTAATCAAAGTTTGCCAAATCCAGTCTGTGTAGCCTAAAGGCTATGTGGGAGGAAAGGGTCAGCCTTACTAGAGGCCATTAGGATCATAAACTAAACTCATGAATCACTCCTGCAAGGCAACCGCTTGGTGGAGAGGCCCTGTTAAAAGCCAAGATTGCTCTTAATTTAATCTAGTGCAGTCAGTCCCCCAGAGAGGTGTCGAGGGGTTGTTTATGAGAATGGGGAAGTAATCAATATACCATCAGAGAGGGAGCCAAATAATTTAGGTCATGTTCATCTGAGGGAGGGCAGACCTTGTAGAGAGGGCATCTATAACCGTAGTTGAGGAAGGGAGAGGAAGAAAGGGGGAGGAAGGGAGAAACAAAGAATACATTAACAAGGAGAACTTGAACATTTCCATCCTCATCAGGACAATGAGGGAAAACCTGACAGTTTTCTTTAAAGATGTGTCCTGCCAGATCTCTTATTCCTCCAACAGAGGTTTAGTAAATGCCTCCTTGGTTTGTTCACACCCACAACTGTACATTCAGGAGCAGGCATTGAATTCCTGTCTTGCATCTTCCAAGCTTCTCCTCCATAGCTTCTCAGCTCACTGATGGCAACTGACAAATTCCTGATCCAGCCCAAAATGTTGGTCCCCATGGACATCTGGTACTTTTCCTTTTTCTGTTGCAAATGCCTTTGGGCAGACACAGCCCATGGTTCTAGATCATGGTCAGAGAATAAGAGGAGTAAGATCACCCTGAGCATGAACTGTTTTTATTCTGGCTTTCAACAAATCTCTTTTCACATGTGCGAGTATAATTTGTTTGTCTTTTTAAAAGGTAATATTCACACATGCTAAAATTTTCAGCTTTATGGGGGGTTTAAAGTGTAAAATCAGTCTCCCTCCCACCTACACAACCCCAGGTACTCTGCCCACAGGCAGCTCTCACCACCAGTATCACTTTTTTCTTAACATAAGTTAACACTCTTGGCACTGGCGCCTCACTTTTTTTTTTTTTTTTAAACTTTACAATATTGTATTAGTTTTGCCAAATATCGAAATGAATCCGCCACAGGTATACCCGCGTTCCCCATCCTGAACCCTCCTCCCTCCTCCCTCCCCTACCCTCCCTCTGGGTCGTCCCAGTGCACCAGCCCCAAGCATCCAGTACCCTGCATCGAACCTGGACTGGCGACTCGTTTCATACATGATATTATACATGTTTCAATGCTATTCTCCCAAATCTCCCCACCCTCTCCCTCTCCCACAGAGTCCATAAGACTGATCTATACATCAGTGTCTCTTTTGCAGTCTCGTACACAGGGTTATTGTTACCATCTTTCTAAATTCCATATATATGCGTTAGTATACTGTATTGGTGTTTTTCTTTCTGGCTTACTTCACTCTGTATAATAGGTTCCAGTTTCATCCATCTCATTAGAACTGATTCAAATGTATTCTTTTTAATGGCTGAGTAATACTCCATTGTGTATATGTACCACAGCTTTCTTATCCATTCATCTGCTGATGGGCATCTAGGTTGCTTCCATGTCCTGGCTATTATAAACAGTGCTGCAATGAACATTTTTTCTCTTAACAAAATGCTTTTGGATTTCATTCCTTGTGAATACGTGTAGATCTGCCTCAGTATTTTCAATGGCCATGTAGGATTCCATTTTATGTGCTGGTGGTAAATCTTTTGAGCATTTTCAAGAAAACTAACTACTAAAAGATAAGAGTATTTGGTCCCAAGCCTTGAAGACCCCTAGTCTTAGTGGAGGAGGCAAAGTAATTAATGAATGGTTTCATTAATATTTGGGCTACAATCCTGCCATGAATCCATGACTACAGAGGCATACAGAACACATATACATCTCCCTGGTGGGGCCGCAGGAGGCATCACAGAGGAGAGGGCCCAGGGATGCTGGCCAGGTGGAATGCAGGTAAGAGGGCAGGCGGAAACAGCCTGTGCCCAGATTTGGCTTGGGCACCTACAAGAAGAAGTGGCAGGAGGACGGGAGAGACTGATCAGCCTCGGACCACCGAGGTCTGCAGATGGAGCTGGTGCCTCCCCTAAGCTCAGCATCCCCAGCAGACAAATGTTCCCTCCTGCTCCTCCTCTCCAAAGTCCCCGAAACAACTTAACAAGCAAGCCTCGGAAAGAAATTCCCAGCCCTAAGCCGGGCCTCCTGGACACGGTGTTTGAAGCCCTTCATGGGAGCCCTGCCGGCCCCCTTGGCCGTCCCCCTTCCCTCCGAGCCGAGGCGGCGGCGCTGTGCACCTGCCTCTGAATTGTGCCTGGCAGTTGCCGGCCGGGAGCTGAGTGACACAGCAGGTGCCTCCAGCCTGCAGACAATTCCA
This sequence comes from Bos taurus, assembly GCF_002263795.3. Classification (NCBI taxonomy): domain Eukaryota; kingdom Metazoa; phylum Chordata; class Mammalia; order Artiodactyla; family Bovidae; genus Bos; species Bos taurus. The sequence continues at coordinate 61,136,874 of NC_037342.1, read as the reverse complement.
TATTTCAATGGAGCGTCGCCACCAAAGCTTATTATCTAGGGCAATAAAGTTTGGGATTAGGGGGATTCGGAATGATTGTATGATTCTCCACAAAGCTTATCTTCTAATAGACCAGCTGCTTTATTAGGCCGCCCCCACCCGCACCGGGCCCTTCCCAAAGCATCCTGAGTCCCAGGCAGCCGAGGGGGGCCTTCAAGACGGCAGTGGCAGACAGCTGGGGGTATCGTATCACCCCCAGTCTCCATCTGCGAGTGTTAAATTACGGGCGGCTTCCAGCTGGGCACACCCGGGCTCCCACCTTCCTCCCACAAAAAGCCCTCCCCCACGTCAATGTCTGGCATCTGCCGAGAACACGATGTGACCGCCCCTCCCCCGCTGGTCCCCACCTCTGAACTCTGAAGGGCCAAGCCCGGGTATTGGCCTGATATCAGGGCATTGCTGTCACGGGGTGGAGTGCAGTGGAGGGCTGTGGAGAAGGGGGTACCATGAACATGTCTGCTGCGCATGGGGCTCTGCTGGAAAGCAGATGGGGTTGTGGACTACAGAGTCACAAAGAAGCTGGTGTGCTTAGCAAGCTTCTGAATATTTCCCCCTAAACAGGAAATTAATGCACCCTTGATTGTGATGGAGGCCATTCTCACACCTTTCTCCACCCTACTGCTCAGTTCCTTTTTCTGGCTGGAGCTGAGCATGGGACAGTTTCTCTTCAGTCCCTTGTGGTCAGCAGTGGTGGGACTAGTCTCGTGCCCTATCCCTCCCTGAGGGGCTTCCCTGGTAGCTCAGCCAGTAAAGAATCGGCCTGCAATTCGGGAGACCTGGATTCGATCCCTGTGTCTGGAAGATCCCCTGGAGAAGGTAATGGCAACCCACTGCAGTATTCTTGCCTGGAGAATCCCATGGACAGAGGAGCCTGGCAGACTACAGTCCGTGGAATTGCAAAGAGTCAGACGTAACTGAGTGACTAACACACGTCCTTCCCTGATACCCTCTTTTGTCCTGAGTCCCTGGCAGAATATCTGCTCAGAGGAGGAGGATATTAATAAGCACTGGTAAGCATGCTGAGAGGAACGAGGGGCTCTGCAAACATGTTTGAGGCATAATGAATATGTGCCCTTGTTTTCCTATTCTGCAAAACAGATTCTATCACTTACTTTGTAGGACTGTGGTGAGGGTTAAAAACAAACGTGAGACAAGTGTAGCATCCAACATTTGGCACATGCTCAGCAAGTGTGGTTGTGATGATGCTGATGATGTGGTTTTACCATTGTTTTTGCTGTCATTATGTATGACCTGTAAACATGTTTATTAGCATGCCTTCTATAATGATCCTACTGGTATGAATGGGGGCATTCATAATAATTCTTGTGGGTAAGAATTATTGATATGAATCTAGCACACTTAATCCAGAGGGCTTGAGTGTTGTGAATGAGCTTGAGTGCAAGAGTAAGTACTTAAGCAGTGATGAGAGTTCCTGAAGTTCAACTAATCTGTGTTCTGTTCATTCATTCATTCAACAACCAAATTCTAAGCCCCTTCTGTGTGTTAGATACTGTTTTAGGCTTGGGGAAAACAGCAGTAAATGAGAATTTTTAGGTCTTTGCCCCTATGGTGTGCATATTCCTTTGGGAAAGAAAGAAAATAAAATGTACATGTAAGAAGAATGTCAAATTGTGATAGGCCCTATGAAGAAAATAACCAAGTGATGGACTAGAAGTCATTTGGCAGGGTGTGGTGAGCCAGGTGAGTGACATTAAGGAGGGAAGCCATGGGCAAGTCTCTGATGAGAAGACACTAGTGAAGACCTAAGTGATGAGAATGAGGCAGTCATATGAAGATCTGGGAGGAAAGTGCTCAGGAAGAGGGAACAGTGAATACAGAGCTTCTAGTAACAGAGAGGCAGGGAAAAAGGCCAGTGTGGCCAGAGCACGTGGGTGGGGAGTGCAAAATCATGGAAGTATTTGCAGGCCCTGGCAAGAGTTAAGATTTCATTCTTTTTTTTTTTTCTCAGCTTTATTGAAGTATAATTGACAAAATTGTAAGACATTTAAAGTGTCTATATTGTGACAATTTGATACACATTTACACTATGAAAGGATTCCTCCCAACAAGTTAATTAACACATCCAGATATAAATATAGATATAGATGAGAACATTTAAGTTCTACTCTCTTAACAAATTTCAACATAAGGTTTTATTTTAATTGCCATAGGAAGACAGTGGAAGGTAGTGGAAGGTTTTCAGTAGTCGAATGACATGATTTGGTTTATACATTGGGGAGGTCCCTCTGGCTACTGGGTTCGGCGTCAGTGCACTTGCATGAATAGCCAGTCAACACAAACAGCACAGCCTATCACAAAAATTCAAAAAGCCGGGACAAGAGAAGGCCTGAACAGCAAGAGGCTCAGATCGAAAAACTCATATCAACTAGAAGCCCAAGAAAAGCCTGTACTGAGGACAAGTTCATATGAAGTTAAAGTGTATCAACATCACATTTCCTACAGGTTTCAAGACTTTTGCTCCATTTGAATTAATACCCAGGGCAAATGTAAAAGCTTAAGATTTTGAGATAAGCGATAACACCTGATTGTCTCTTGAATTGTCTATCATGTCTGTTGCTGTTTTTCCTAGGTTCCCATCCCTTACACACAAATTAATAGACTTTGTCTCAACTTTTTGCTCTTCTATGATTTGATGTGAGCAGATTCACATAGGATAGCTGCCTAATACAGAAGAAGGCAAGTGCTCTCATCCCTTATTTTGGAAAGCTCTGGAAATATTACACAGGGATGCATACAAGGCTCACCTGTATGCTTTATCATTCTGTAACAAGTTCTTGTGAGTCTGTGGTCTGGTGAGAAATACATCTAGTCAGCAATCAAGAAAAGGGAGTTTTCTTGGCTCTGCTTCAAGCAAGCTTAGACAAGAAATTTGTTCTTTCGGCCTCCATTTCATTTCTATCATATGGATAATACCTCCTCTATAAAGAACAAACAAAACTTAGGTTTCCCTAAACATAATTGAGAATCAGATGCAATTTAAAAAATCCTCCATAGGGGCTACCCTGGCGGTCCAGTAGTTAAGAATCTGTCTTCCAATGCAAGGGACATGGGTTCAGTCCTTAGTCGGGGAACTAAGATCCCACTTGGCACCAGGCAACTAAGCCCACATGCCCTGGAGCCTGTGCTCTGGAACAAAGATCCTTATTGCCACAACTAAGTAAATATATATACATTATATATTTTTAAAAATCCTCCATAAACCTGGGACCAGATATCACTTAACCTACATGCAAATACGAGTACAAATGGGAGACTCCTTTCTATACCTGCTTTCTCATGTTATACACACGTTGCTAGTACACTTCATTATTGATTCCTAAACTCACTACATAGCATTGCAGAGCAGCAATACATTCAAAATGAGAAGGATTCCTGTGTACTGTCATCAAAGACATACAATCCTATGATCCCTGTGCATTGAGACTGTGTCATTTTTTTTTTTTTCTTGTAATCATTATGTCTGGCATGAAACAGGCACTCAATATAGATGTTTGTGGAAATAAAATGATGGTATCAATTGTTGCTATTTTTTTAAGTCAGAAGACTCAAGAAGTTAAACAATTAAATAAATGTCTAGGTGAGTTAAGGTAGAGGCAAAGAACCAGATATATCTTGAGCTTGAAAATCACAGTGGTAAAATACACAGCAAAATAATTGTCGATGATACAATGATGATCTTGTACTCCCAGGAAATATTAATATCTAGATTGTGGACAATACACTCTCTTTACAAAGGCAAGAAACCCTTTTATACATTTCAGAGATAAATTCATTCAGATTTTTAAAAAATGCAAACCGTCGATTATCCGGGCTTCCCAGCTAGTGCTAGTGGTAAAGAACCCGCCTGCCAATGCAGGAGACTTAAGAGACTCCAGTTCGATCCCTAAGTGGGAAAGATTCCCTAGAGAAGGAACACTCCAGTATTCTTGCCTGGAGAATCCCATGGAGAGAGGATTATCCAGAAGATAGAAACATTTAGAATAGATTATTTGTTATTTATGTTTACACATACATTTATTGACAATTTACAATATACCAGAGAGAATCAGCCATGACATAGACAGGCAGGTTCTCTTGCCCTCAAGAAGTTTGCATTCAAATGACAGAACCAGAATATCAGCAAGTAAACACAGAGAAATACATAAGAAATTTACGTTAGGAATCTTAGTGACCAGGATCTCCTCTAATCTCATCAGTCCATCTAATAAGGAGCAATTAAGAAATTAAATGTGAATGTGCTGTAAAAGTTAAATGCACTCTCAAAATGTGAGTTTTATTAGTAATAAAGGGTATAAAGAAAAGTGTCAGTTATTAATGACCATCTTACTTCTATGCACTCAGATAAAAAAGGAAGTAAAAAATCAAATCACAGTAGACTATATATAGTGTGTGATTTGACTCATAATTGTGCATTGGAAAAAAATTATCTTTGAGGGCTTTCATTTTTAAAAACATTTCTATAATGTTTGATTTTATTTTATAAGGGACTTGTATGGCTGTTGTAATTTAAGTGTTTTTAATGCAGAAACAGTCAATGGAATGTTCTTGGGCCTCTATAAATAGGCATGTGTGCATTCAAAAGAATCAGAATGTGTGTAAGATGGTTGCCATTAAACATGAAAAGTCTCTGCTGTATCTAGCTTGGGTAATGAGGTAGAGAGAAAAATTCATCAAGATGAACTTGGAGATAATTCCTTTAGCACAGAAGGCAGAAACGTTAATTGATGGATGTGATGCCCACGCAGGATAACACTTTTAGCTCCCGAACATGACAGCTTCAGTTGGCCAATGTAAAAATAAAGTGAAATGAAAGCCTTTTGAATTGGCGTGATGGAGGAGAAGAGGAGAAATTATTTTGCCATGCACCAAATATCTATTTTTCATTGATACAAGGACCTCGGTCCAATTAGGAGATCTTAGTCCTGATCCTCAGGGGTAGGACCATTCTTTTCTTTCCTTTTCCTTTCTTCCTTTCTTTCCTTTTCCTTTCTTTCTTTCCTTCTTTCCTCTTCCTTTCTTGCTTTGTATCTTATTTTTCATTAAATAACTTCTCAAGATGAAGTGTAGAAAGGAAGAAAAATGTTTTACTTTTCAAGAGAAACAATTTCCATTGGAAGACACTACGCAAATCTATCTCTGTGTTTTCTTAGGTGGGTGGCTGGAGAAACAGGGTCATGATTTTAAAGATCAGAGTCAAGGTGAACAAACATTACACTGAACTCACCCGAGCCTCACATTACTACAGAAGAAAACAAATCTTCCTGATCCTGACAAATCCAAATCGAAGACTGCCTGCCTAGACAAATCCCAGTTTATCAATCAGGCTGTCTCAAGGAAACTAATCCCTAGCCCCGCTGCCTGCCGGGGATGCATTGCTCACTTTTTTGCTTGATATTCTCCCCTCTGACTGCACAGATTATTCAAATGGTGTGGTTGCCCAAACAATTGGAAAGCAAACAGGCCAAGGTGCAAAAGATGCCTGGAGTGTTTCTGAGCAAGATTTAAGATTCTCCTGCTCCCCAGAACAACACTTTGCATTTACCTGGGGCTTCAAAAACGACCTTAAAGAAAAGGAGGGAGGCGGAGGCTTGCTGTTCGGCAGAACTGGATTCAACTTCAGACTCAAATGTACACTAGCTTTGCAACCTTGGGCAAGTGACAAACTCCTGAAGCCTCAGTTTTCTCTCCTATATCTTGGAGATAATGATACCTCCATGTCAGGGAATGAACTGAGAGCATGCAAGTCAAGTATATGGCACGTAGCCTGTCACACAGGAAGTACCTAATGTTCGAAAGTAGTGGTATTACCCAGAGAAAAGCAGTTAAGTTCTGACTTGAGGCTTTGAAGGAAACTGGTGTAACTGGCCAAGGAAAATCCTTGAATATGGAACTGTACCAGAATGGCATGCGTAGGAATGCAAAAATGGGTACTTTCATCTGGGCTGCTAAATCACAGTTCCACAAATGTTCTGAAAGCTTTGGGTCAATTATGTAATTTCTTTAAGGTCCAATAGCTTTGTCTTTTTCCATGAGTAATATTCATACCCTAATTTTAATGAATTCAGATATCTTGTCATTCTACCTCAAAGTAATGTCACATGTAATAATCACTGATTTCAACAGTCCGAAAGTAGTTGAAAAGATATTCTCGGTTTGGCCAGGCTTCTTCAAAGGATGTGACAGAGGATTTAAATACTTGGTTCACAACAATGTTTACTTAATCTTTATGCTCTCCCATCCACTTAATTTACTCTCTGCAGCTGCTCTAAGCCTCTCTCCTCAAACACTCCTGAAAAACTATACCCTGTCTCACCCCACACCATCAATAGGCATTTTCCCACCATTCACCCTCCCCTTTCTATCAACATCTTATTAATTAGATCAGTGTTTAGCCCCTCTAGCAGCAAGAAAGACTCCTTCCTCTTTGAGAGGGAGCAATAAGGCGAAAATTGAGATGAAGATCACAGGTGTCCTTCTGTTAGTCTAAAAGTTTGTGCACACTAAAAATGTTTTTTTTTGTTTAATCTGTTTCAAAAGGTTGTGACAGTTTAATGATAATTTATTTAAAATAAAAGGAAAAATGCTTGAATATAATAAGTGTACAAAATAAATTGTACTATTCTTATTACTACTATCTTGGGGCTGAGGGTAGTCCATGTTCAGCAAAGAATATAATTCGCATAAGAAACATGCAGCAAAATTAGAATGCACAGATCAGAGTTAAATCTTGTTCACAAGTATAGACCTTATGACACTTACACTTGACATCTTACCCATTTAGACCTATTGTACCGACTTGCCCTTGCTTCGGAGAAGGCAATGGCACCCCACTCTGGTACTCTTGCCTGGAAAATCCCATGGACGGAGGAGCCTGAAGGGCTGTAGTCCATGGGGTCGCTAAGAGTCAGACACGGCTGAGCGACTTCCCTTTCACTTTTCACTTTCATGCATTGGAGAAGGAAATGGCAACCCACTCCAGTGTTCTTGCCTGGAGAATCCCAGGGAGCGGGGAGCCTAGTGGGCTGCCGTCTATGGGGTCGCACAGAGTCGGACACGACTGAAGAGACTTAGCAGCAGCAGCAGCAGCCCTTTCTTAGTTGACCTCCTTGGAAATGACCTTCTGCTTTCCTTGGGAGTCTAGCAGACCTGAACTTCCCTGATTTCCCCTGCCTACCTGCCCGCCACCACAACTATCTGATTGTGACTGTCACCCTGGAATCTAACAATGTTCTATATTATATCATCGGAGGTCCAAGAAAACTCTCTAGTCTTGAGAATGTTCACATTGCCTGATAGTCATTAGATTATTCCATCATAAGAATAAAGAATATTTCCTATCAAATCTCCTAGCTAGGCTTCTGTTGATCCAGACTTCTATTTTCTACTTTTAACAAAGTGAGTAAGTAATGCAGAAAGATCCAGGCTGCTGCAGTCTGAAACAACATCCACAAGCAGCGAGCTGTCTACATGCAAACCAACCTCCGAACAAACCAGTATAACGTTTACCCATCTGCCACGTTTTCCTCTGAGCCTCTTCTGGTAATATTCTTGGGCACTTCTGGTCCCATAGTAATAGATCGAGTTGATTAGGGAACCTCCCTCCGTCTGCCCACACACAGACTTTTAAAAATCAAACTTTAATTTTTGCAGAGGCTTATTGATATTGTCCAGCTCTGACAACCCTAGTTCCACTACCAGACCTGTTAGGAGGTGGAATGGACTTAGTAATGCCTTCGACTTTCATTACTCAGCCAGATTGTGGAGTCTATCAATTATCCTAACATTGGCAGCCAGTGAATTAATTGGTGCCTTTGACAAGGACAGCTAGTACCCTATGTTGTTCTGACAGCTGGTTTTGATATTGGGAATTTGTCAACCTCCCCTTCGTGGGAGCAGTGGGAGGACGGTTGAGTGAACCAGGAGAGGACGTTTCAGAATTTTCTCCCCACTTCCAGCAGCTGCAGACTGTCGTCCTCCTAAATAGAGCTGCTGACATTCTAAACCCGAACACCCCAACACATGTCAGACTTGCATGGCACAGTCTACACTAAATAGGGCTGGCAAAATGAGAAAAAGACCCAGAAAAGTTGACCAAGTTAACACTGAACCGGGAACCCTTTAGCAATTTCAGAAGCCATTTATACTCACTGTGCTCCACTTTCCTGGGCTTATCTATCTGACATGAGTGGAGTTCTCCTCCTGATCAGGAGATAAGGTAGCTTCAGTGGGCGGTCATACATGTGGGTGGTCATACATGTGGCAGGTTCTAATCACCTTTATTTGAGAAGATGTTCAAAGCACAGAGATGCAAATACAAAATAACTTTTAAGGTCCCTTTCAACTTTAAAAGTCTATGATTCAGGGACTTCCCTGGTGGTCCTATGGCTAAGACTTCACGCTCCCAGTACAGGGGGCCTGGGTTCGATCCCTGGTCTGGGAACTAGATCCTACGTGACACAACTGAAAGGTCCTGTGTGTTGTGGCATGTGACAGCTAAGGTCCACATACCACAGCTAAGACCCTGAAGCCAAATAAAGAAATAAACTTTTAAAAAGAGTCTAGGATTCCAAAGCTTTTTGTAACTTCCACAACTTCTTGGAATTCTCCTAACCAAGTGACTTGGGTTACTGCAGGGAAAAAAAAAACAAAGCAAAACAGAGCAAGATAACCTTCTGATTTTCAATGGCTCAGATGGTAGAGAGTCTGTCTGCAATGCAGGAGACTGGGGTTTGATCCCTGGGTTAGGAAAATCTTCTGGAGAAGGGAATGACAAACCATTCTAATATTCTTGCCTAGAGAATTCCATAGACAGAGGGCCTGGCAGGCTACAGCCCATGGGGTTGAAAAGAGTTGAACACGACTGAGTGATTAACACACATTCCCACAGAAGTCGCACCTTTCTCTGGAACTCTATAACCTGCCTGTAAGATGGAAAAAGTGGCCATTCTACCGCTTTCAAATACAATTCTCCAAGATAAGGCAGCTAGAAAGACTGGGATAGAAATTTGAACTCTTTGGAAGATAAGCAAAGTTAACCCAAGCCATTACCCATTCATCCCTCCCGGGTTTTTGCTGGGTGGAAAAGAAGAACCAAAGTGCTGATTTCACTGGGCCTCGCTAAGGCCAGGTGTTAATCGCACTCTGCTACAGTCGTTTGGTATAACTGCTCTCAGACATTAATGCTGACCATGTGAGTTAACAACTCAGTAGGTCTGCAATTGTCTAGGGTTGAGCAAGAAGTGCTGAGCAGTAAATGTAATCCACAATCCATAAAATTAAGCCTGGTGGAGAAATGCAGCTCAAGGACATTTAAAACAGTTAAGCAAGAGGAAAAGCAAAACTGATGTTCAGCTACATTTTCTGGGTGGCATGTTGGGCTCATGGTGTGGAAGTGACCCCTTGAAAAGGTTAATGGCAAAGCAAATGCCTCCACCGTTAGTGAGAAGCCGGGCCTTTCCCTTAGGACGTGATTAGGTCTTTGGGAAGCTTGTAGAAGGTGTTTCTAGAAACTGTCTGCTGTGGATTCCCTCTTGATGACTGAACATGCCGGGCCATTAATCTCACTTCTGAGCCCTCAGTTCCTCTTCATAAAAAGGTTGCTGTGTTCCTTGTTTTCTGTTCTCATTACTCTGGCCTGTCTCACCCCTCTCTAAGATTCTACTGTGAAAGCCGTGTTGGGGCATCAGAAGGAGGCCATAGGTACTATGGACAGGAAGAAGCAGAGAGTCCAGGCATCAGAGTATACCTGAAGATTCATTACACCTAAACGGCCTTGCAAGTTCAGGCCTACACTACAATGGCCATGCCAAGTGATTGTGAAACTTTTACTTAAATATCTCCACTGTCATGGAACTCACTATTCCTTGTAACTTCCCTCTTCACATTGGAAGGCTCTAAATATTTTTCTTAAATGACCTGACATCTGACCTCCTGCTCCTCCCACCATCAATTAAAGTTCTGGATATTTGGTACCCATGAAATAAACCATCTCTGTATTATAACACATTGAAAATAAATAAGCCAGCCAGGATGAGTCCAAGTCTTGTAAAACCTCAAGCTTATACAATTTCAGAGGCCCTCTTTATTAAAAAATGATAGAAAATTATTAACTTAAAGTTAGGTACAAAACTAAATATTTTGAATAAGAACATAAATCTCAAAAATTACACATTGAAAAAGCTGATAATAATCCAACCATCACAAAGCCACAAAAACAACATGATAATCTTATTAATTAATTGTCCAACCACTGCTGTGACTTTGCAATTTATAATATGAAATATATATTTGGTCTGCATCCCCATTCCTGGCACAGAGCTCTAAACACCTCAGAATTGCCTAAGTGAAGAGAACCATAAAGGTGTCTTTTATTATATTATGAGATGATTTTCGGAGCGCACCTAATGATGAGGACCGGCAGCCAAAAAAACCAACCACGTGATTAGAGGGTAAGAACTTTCAGTCTCATCTTCCTGCCTCTTGGTCGGGAGAGGAGTTGGAAGTTGAATCAGTTGCCAGTCACCAGTGATTCAATCTGTAATTCCAGTGTGACACAGAGAACAGACTTGCGGACCCAACGAGGTCGATAATGGCAGAAACCAACCAACATTGCAAAGCAATTATCTTCCAATTAAAACAAATAATGCCTGTGTAATAAAGCCTCCACAAAACCCCAAAAAGACAGTGTTCTAAGAGCTTCCAGGTTTGTGAACAAGTGGAGATGCAGGGAGAACGTGCACTCTGAGAGGGATGGAAGCTCTGGGCTCTTCTCCGGGCCTTGCCCTGTGCATCTCTCCCCTCTGGCTGTTTCGGAGTTCCATCCTTCCATAATAGTCAGCAATCTAGAAAGTAAAATCTTTCTTTGAGTTCCATGAGCTGCAAATTAATCAAACCCAAGGATGAGGTTTCGGGAATCTCTAGTCTACAGCCAGTGGATCTGAAGCCCGAGTGACTGCTTGGACATGGGACTGATATCTGAAGTGGAATCTTGCCGGGGACAATCTTGTGGGACTGAACCCTTAACCTGTGGGATCTGATGCTATCTCCAGGTAGATAGTGTCAGAATTGAGTTTAATTGTAGGATACCCAGGTGGTGGTTGAGAATTACTCGGAAAAACCCTGTCACGCACTGAAATTGGGGTGCTTAGGACCTTTACCTCTCTAATACTTTTTTTGCTCCTTGCATTTTGGGGGATCAATATTCTGAATAACTATTTGACAACAATTTTCTAATATCACTTTCTAAGGATAAAGGTAATAAAGAGGAGAAAATAATTCAATCTTTCCTCGCATCAAAATTTGTCTTTCATTTCGGTAGACTAGGAAAGGTTTTTTATGTGGTGTGCTGGGCTGGGTCTCTGTTGCTCTGGTTGTGGTGAATGGGGGCTACTCTCTAGTAGCACGTGGACTTCTCATTGCCATCACTTCTCCTGTAGAGCATGGCCTCTAGGTGAGAGAGCTTCTGTAATTGCAGCTCTCAGGTTCCAGAGCACAGACTCAGTAGTTGTGGTACACAGGCTTAACTGCTTCTGGCATGTGGGATCTTCCTGGGCCAGGGATTGAACCTCTGTCCCCTGCATTGGCAGACAGATTCTTTACCACTGGACCACCAGAGAAGTCCTAGGAAAGGTTTTTTTTTAGCTATATCACTTGACATGGGAAACATCAGTGACGTTTTAGGATTGTTGTCAAGTCTGGAAAAGCCTGCATAAGTTCCTTTTGTATATGAGCTCTAAAATTTGGAATAATTTTTCATGGACCAATTCTTGGCTCTTTCACACCTTGCTTCTCTACCTTACCTATAAACATGTGATATCGGGCTTCCTTGGCAGCTCAGATAGTAAAGAATCTGCCAGCAATGCAGGAGACCCTGGATTCAATTGCTGGGTCAGGAAGATCCCCTGGAGAAGGGAATGGCTACCCACTCCAGTATTCTTGCCTGTAAAATCCCATGGAGAAAGGAGCCTAGTGGGTTACAGCCCATAGGTCACAAAGAATAGGACACACCAATTACTGTATGTATGAGAGTGCCATTCGGCCCCCGGCCTTGCATCTTCAGGACACACTTGATGGCTGAGCCAGCATAAATTAGTGAAAGGGAGATTCTAAGAAGCCATTGTTATCCCAGTATAGCTAGTCATACTCAACTGTACTGTACATAGAAGTGAGAGATCATTTTACCGCATATAGTGAGGACAGGGATATAGTGAAGTCGCTCAGCTGTGTCCAACTCTTTGTGACCCCATGGACTGTAGTCTACCAGGCTCCTCTGTCCATGGGATTCTCCAGGCCAGAATACTGGAGTGGGTTGCCATTTCCTTCTCCAGGCGATCTTCCCAACTCAGGGATCGAACCTGGGTCTCCCGCATTGTAGACAGATGCTTTACTGTCTGAGCCACCAGGGAAGTCAAATCATTGTATTATATACCTGAAATTAGATGACACCACCCTTATGGCAGAAAGTGAAGAGGAACTCAAAAGCCTCTTGATGAAAGTGAAAGAGGAGAATGAAAAAGTTTGGCTTAAAGCTCAACATTCAGAAATTGAAGATCATGGCATCTGGTCCCATCATTTCATGGGAAATAGATGGGGAAACAGTGGAAACAGTGTCAGACTTTATTTTTGGGGGCTCCAAAATCACTGCAGATGGTGACTGCAGCCATGAAATTAAAAGACGCTTACTCCTTGGAAGGAAAGTTACGACCAACCTAGATAGCATATTGAAAAGCAGAGACATTACTATGCCAACAAAGGTCTATCTAGTCAAGGCTATGGTTTTTCCTGTGGTCATGTATGGATGTGAGAGTTGGACTGTGAAGAAAGCTGAGCGCCGAAGAATCGATGCTTTTGAACTGTGGTGTTGGAGAAGACTCTTGAGAGTCCCTTGGACTGCAAGAAGATCCAACCAGTCTATTCTAAAGGAGATCAGTCCTGGGTGTTCTTTGGAAGTAATGATGCTGAAGCTTAAACTCCAGTACTTTGGCCACCTCATCCGAAGTGTTGACTCTTTGGAAAAGACCCTGATGCTGGGAGGCATTGGGGGCAGGAAGAGAAGGTGACGACAAAGGATGAGATGGCTGGATGGCATCAGCAACTCGATGGACATGAGTTTGGGTAAACTCTGGGAGTTGGTGATGGACAGGGAGGCCTGGCATGCTGTGATTCATAGGGTCACAAAGAGATAGACACGACTGAGCGACTGAACTGAACTGAACTGAATGTAATGTTATGTATCTATTATATCCCAATTCAAATTTTTTAATAAATAAATAAATGAAAAGTAACACACAAAAAAGAAAGAAGTATGAACTACAAAAATATATCCCATTACACCCAAACTAAAGGTATTCTCATCTCAAGTTCTCCTGAGTTGGAGCTAAAGCTACGCATTGCTACTCTAACGCCCTCCTAACAAAGGGGCATGGGAGGGGAGGGGAAGCCTACATGCAGACAGCGGACTTAACCAATTATAGTTACAATATCTTACTTTTGCAGGTGTTATAAAAACTTGTGATCTTGGGAACATATGATCACCTCCTCCCTGGATTTTAGGAGGCTCCTGTGCAAATGAGAGGCCCTGAATCTTAAACTTCTTCAGCATCTTCTTTAACAGAAACCTGCCTCTGGGACTTCCCTGGTGGTCCAGTAGCTAAGATTCCATGCTCCCAACTCAGAGGGCCCAGGTTTGATCCCTAGTCAGGGAACTAAGATCCTGCATGTCTCAACTAAGAGCCCGTATGCTGCAACTAAAGATTCTGTGTGCCTCAACTAAGACCTGGCATAGTGAAATAAAGAAGAACCTGCCTCAGCCCGAGTCTGAAAAGGAAATAACTCCCCTGAGTTAAAGAGAGAGGGTCAGTGAGCAGTGAGAATGGCAGAAATTCAGTGCCATCAGACAGGAACAGGAAAGCAGCCACTCATCCACCCTGTGGCGGCTGCGGCTTTGGCCCTGGCACCAACTGCCATGCATTTACTGGCAACTTGATGGCTCCTTGCTTTTTTGGGCTATGGTACTTTCTTCCAGTAAAAATCCGGGTACCCTCAGGGCAGCAGCTCTGGAAAGAGAAAACTGGCATTTGTGTCTCATAAAACCAGGTTCAGTGTCAGGATCAGCTTGACTTGGAGGGAACGTTTGTGTGCCGGTGGCATGAAGTTTTCATCGAGCATATAACTGATGAGCTTCCCATTTCTTGACTGTGGCGAGAGAAGGGAAAGACTGTCTAGAAACTTGGCCCTGCATTTCGACGAAGAGATGACACTGTCCTGCTTTTGTACCTGATGTACTTAGGGGACCATGCTGTTTGTTTGCTCATTTGTTTTAAATAAAAGTATTCTATCTTCCCATCTATGAGTCTCTCAAGGATAGGGTTGTGTCATACACTTAAAAAAAACTACTTTTGTATCCTTGGCATTTTATAACATACGTTATACATAGCAGACATCAAACAATACTTCTCATTGAGACCCTTTTACATATATTTAGATTGCTCAACAGAGTTTAACAATTGAAATGAAAATTAATTTGCACCTTTTTTCTCCTCTATACTTTCCCCTCTCTCTTTTTTCCTTTCTCTATCCTTTTTCTTTAATCCATCCTTCTGTCCTTTATCTTCTTATTTTCATTACATTTTAGCTTCAGGATCAGACAGAAACCATTTGAATCCTGGTTTTTGCCACTTACTGGCTGTGTGACTTTGGGGAAAAGACTTAGCTGCTCTGACCTCTAACTTTGCATCTATAAAATGGGGCTAATAAGAGATCCTCTCAACATCATTGTGAGGAACTGATGAAGTCACACAGTGAGTCTCAGCCCTCTTAGAACAGATGCTGGAGTTCTATTGCAAATATTTTACAATGCTTCCTTTAATATCTTGAAATAAAATTCATAAATAGGATAACCTATATACATAAAAATCAATAAATGGTCATATATAATATAAAGAATATATCAAAGGAAAGTTATTTATAATAAAATAATTTGTAAATGCTGAGGTACATCTATATTAGACAATACAACAAAATGGCCCAACAGTTGCACCTATTTTTTTCACCACATACGTGACAAGTGCACATGCAGACCGACACAGGTATGTTGTGCTAGCAACTCAGGTACCACAGAGAACAAAATCAAGTGCGGCCTTCCCTCAGTGTGCTGCTGCTGAGTCACGTCAGTCGTGTCCGACTCTGTGCGACCCCATAGACAGCAGCCCACCAGGCTCCCATCCCTGGGATTCTCCAGGCAACAGTACTGGAGTGGGTTGCCATTTCCTTCTCCAGTGCGTGAAAGTGAAAAGTGAAAGTGAAGTCGCTCAGTCGAGTCCGACTCTCCGCGACCCCATGGACTGCAGTTTACTTAGTTGCATTTCTGGAAAGTTATATTTTTTTATGTTTATAAAAAAAACATAGTTTGTAAATAAGATGAAATCAGGTTCTAGGTGCAGATCATTATAAACAGATTTTCACCAGTGAGTCCTTTGAAAGTCATGTGGGAGGCAGGACAATTCCTCCTCCTCAGAACTGTGCCAGGCATGTCTAGCATGATGCATCTTTGGGCCCCACCTGAGCTGTTTTTTCCTTCCCGAACAACCACTTCTCCAATATCCAGTGTCCATCAAATCAGTTCAATTCTGGCACTGACTATCCAGAGTTAATGCAGATTCCACGGGTTAAGGGCTCAGACTGTCCCCACTTCAGATGCTACTACAGACTCGGAAGTCACCACCATCTCCCTGCTCCAGGTTCGATAAGTGAATGACTCACAGAATTCAGGATAATGCTATACATACTATTACTGATGTATTATAGAGGATGCAACTTAGAAACAGCCAAATGGAAGAGATGCATATGGCAAGGCATGGAACTGTGGAAGGTGCTGAGATTCCATGCCCTTCCTGGGCATACCCCTCTTTTATTAATAAAATGAATTCATTAATGTATTCACTAACTCAAAAGCTTTCCAAATCTCATTGTTTAGGGTGTTTTTATTACATAGATACCATTAATTTAATCATTGGCCATTGGTGACTGACCTCAACCTCCAGCCCTCTTCCTTCCACAGAGATGGGATGAAAGTTCCACTTCTAAACTTTCAATAGGGCTGAAAGATCCAACCCTCTAATGGTGGCTGGCCTTTCTAGCAACCACCCCTTTGTTGCTTAGTTGCTAAGTCGTGTCCGACTCTTTGCAGCCCCATGAACTGTAGCATGCCAGGCTTCCCTGTCCTTCACTATCTCCCAGAGTTTGCTCAAACTCATGTCCACTGAGTCAGTGATGCCATCCAACCACCCTGTATCCTTTCCAGGACTCCATATCTTTCCCCAAACTCCCTAAGAATCATCTCACTAGACTACAAAGGACACTTATCACTAAGGAGATCCCAAAGGCTTTAGGGACCCTGTGCCAGGAAATCTGAACAAAGAACAAATGTTTATTTTTTTATTATACCACCCCACCCCATAAATGTCAGTAGTACTCTTCAACTATCATGATGATAACAAGTAGCTCCAGAAATTTTCCAAATGCCACTGGGGTGGTATCCTCTTGACTGCTGCTGCTGCTGCTGCTAAGTCACTTCACTCAGGTCTGACTGTGCGACCCCATAGATGGCAGCCCACCAGGCTCCTCTGTCCCTGGGATTCTCCAGGCAAGAATACTGGAGTGGGTTGCCATTTCCTTCTCCATCCTCTTGACTAAGACTAAGAACCAATGAAATATACTATACCTGTAAGTAGCTCGGCTCAGTTCAGTTCAGTTCAATCGCTCAGTCGTATCCGACTCTTTGCGACCCCATGAATCGCAGCACGCCAGGCCTTCCTGTCCATCACCAACTCCCAGAGTCCACCCAAACCCATGTCCATTGAGTCGGTGATGCCATCCAGCCATCTCATCTTCTGTCGTCCCCTTCTCTTCCTGCCCCCAATCCCTCCCAGCATCAGGGTCTTTTCCAATGAGTCAACTCTTTGCATGAGGTGGCCAAAGTATTGGAGTTTCAGCTTCAGCATCAAGTCCTTCCAATGAACACCCAGGACTGATCTCCTTTAGGATGGACTGGTTGGATCTCCTTGCAGTTCAAGGGACTCTCAAGAGTCTTCTCCAACACCACAGTTCAAAAGTATTAATTCTTCGGCGCTCAGCTTTCTTCACAGTCCAGCTCTCACATCCATACATGACCACTGGCCTGGATTATAGTGCAGGTACAATCAAAGTTATTTGGTTTTCATTTGTCACTTCCACTCTTTTTTTTTATTTTTCCTTCCACCAGATCCATGTACCCTGAAGCACTGAGGAATTGCAAAAGGGTAGAACAACTATATCCAAATCACCCCCTTTGGGAATAAGGCCATGAGCCAAACAAATATCAGTTAACTAGAAAAAAAATCCATTCCCATCTATGGAGCCCTTTGACTTCTTTTTGGTCCGGCTAGACATCTGTACTCTATAAAGACACACATCCGCCTAATTAACTTATTGGTAGATGTGAACTTCATCATGTTCAAATAATTTTGGGGCAGTTGCCAAAGGATTAGGGGACCCTTCTTGGCTATGTTTGCTCTGAACGATATTGAAAACAAAGGTGATATCAGACTTCCTTATGGGCATCTGTTTCACTTCACAGGGACACTGAAAACAAATTACTTGTGGAGGGAAAGCACATTTGGCAAGAGGAATTCCAGTGAGTACCTTCGTGGTACTGACAATAACCAGTGTCAGCTGAAGATTCCTGGTTCTACAGTATATGTGTCCTTCGGGAATGACCGCAAAACTTTGAACTGGGGGCTGGGGGCAGGAAAGGGCTTTGGAGAGATAAGGTGATAATAAATTGGGTTCATTAGAATTCTTTCTGGAATTTATTTTGATGTTCTTATCTGCCAGCTCAGTGTGCCTTAAGGGTGTTAACTCCTTCATTCTCATAACGTTTCTCTGAATTCATTTTGAACAGAGACATGATAGTATTTCAGAAGATAAAGTATTTCAGAAAGCCAAGAAGAGAAAAATTTTGATGAATGTACAGGTGAATTGGTTAAAATTTTTCAGGTTCTTCACTCTTATAGAAGTGGTGGAGTTTCGATGAGATAACCTTGAGAATAAAATGCCAGATACATGTCTTGAAATGATATTAAATTGTCAGTTAGAATTAGATGTATTATATGTGTAATAATAAAAAATATCTCCAAGCATTGAAACAAGCACTTCAAATCCTCATAATGATACATAGTAAGTTTTACCATCCCGTTTTACATATGAGGAAAGCTAGACTTTGAGAAGCTTGATACTTTGCCTAAAATCTCACAGCTAAAAAGATAAAAGTGAACTAGTTGAGAATAGAATCCACCTGACTATAGGGTCCTTGAGTTTTCCACTTTCTTACTCTCAGGTTTAAAATATTCTAGAGTAAGTTCTTACTTTTCTTTGCACTCCAGTAGTATCTAAGTCTTTCAGGTATGGTATAGGCAGCACATTTTAAAATATCTAATAAAATATAGAAGTTAAAAAAAGGTTTGATAAGTGTGATAAAATTAAATCAAAATTTTGCAGGGTAAGAAACACATATTTAAAAAGCTAAAAAAAAAAAAAAAAAAAAAAAAGGACAAACCAGCTGGGAAAAAATATTTGTAACATATACCACAAAGGGCAAATCAACCTACTACATAAAGAATTCTTAATAATTAAGTGATAAAGAATCAAAAACATTATAGAAAAATGTAAAAAAGACAATTCACAATAAAAGTATAAATGGCTCTTAAAAATATGTTCAAATCCACTAACCATTATTAGGTAAGTGGAAATTAAACTAACACTCAACTTACTTACTTTTTCTCATCTATCAGATTGAGGGAAATTAGTCATCAGACAACACATTCTGTTGGCAAGTATATGGAGTAGCAAGCATTCTCATGCACTTACTGATGGGAATGCGAGCTGGTACAACAATTCTTGAGGATAATTTTGCAATTCCTAACAAACACGTGGGCTTCCCAGGTGGCTCAGTGGTAAAGAATCTTCCTGCCAATACAGGAGACATGGGTACGATCCCTGGGTTGGGAAGACTCCCTGTAGAAGGAAATGGCAACCGACTCCAGTATTCTTGCCTGGGAAAGCCCATGGACAGAGGAGCTTGGTGGGCTACAGTTCATGGAGTCGCTAAAGAGCTGGACATGTCTTAGTGACTAAACAACAACAAAACAAGTACATATGTACTTTGTTTTGACCCAGCAATTTTACTTGGAAACTATTCTGAAGATATATGTCCAATAATATGTCAATACACATGTGAGAGGTTATTAATTTCAGTATTGGTTATAACTGCAAAATAGTAGAGAGAACTTAGATGCTCATACATAGGGGAGTGGTTGAATAAACAATGACAGAATACACTGTAGTCTGTACCACACAGTACTCAACAGTTACTATGTAACTATTTTTTTAAAAGCTGGAGTGATTTCCAAGATACGCTGTTAAACATAAACAAGCAACGTATAAGGTGTATTTATAGCACGTTACTCTTCAGGTAAGAAAGGATATAGAGGAAAATATACAGGTATCTTCCCATTTGTGCAAAAGAAATACAGAAAAGATAAACTAGAAACTAATAGAATTTATTACTGAGAGGTGGAGGTTGGGAGTAGGATGGACAGATAGGAATGGGTGGGAGAAGGCAATGGCACCCCACTCCAGTACTCTTGCCTGGAAAATCCCATGGATGGAGGAGCCTGGTAGGCTGCAGTCCATGGGGTCGCTAAAAGTCAGATATGACTGAGTGACTTCACTTTCACTTTTCACTTTCATGCATTGGAGAAGGAAATGGCAACCCACTCCAGTGTTCTTGCCTGGAGAATCCCAGGGACGGGGGAGCCTTGTGGGCTGCCATCTATGGAGTCACACAGAGTCAGACACAACTGAAGTGACTTAGCAGCAGCAGCAAAGATGAGGGAGAGTGACACTCCCCTGAGTATATTTTTAAGTATGTAGCTCTGAGTCAGGTATATTTAGTGAATCATTAAAATAAATTTTAAAAAGTAGATCAACCTGTATGTCGGGAGATTTCCCAATGGAGTACAAATGATAAAAATGAACCTAACTGTATGACAGATTAATAATAAATATACAGTCAGCCCTCCAGATCCAAGAGTTCTGCATCCATGGATATAATCAACCGTAGATCATGTACTAACTTGACTGTCCGTAGTTGGTTGAATCTGTGGTTCAGAATCCAAGGTTCTAGATGAATAAGTTCAGTGAGGGATTCTGGGATGGATCCTGAAACAGAAAAAACTGGTCAAATACAAATGAATATTCCATCAGTGCTTTAATCACTGCACTGTGATTTTATAAGATGTCAATACAAGGGGAAGCTGGGTAAAGGATGTATGACAACTTTCTGTACTATTTTTTGCAACTTTTCTCTGTCTTGGTTTGTTCTGGCTGCTATAGCAAAACATCATAAACTGGATGGCTTATAAGCAACAGAAATTCATTTCTCACAGTTCTGCAGGCTGGGAAGTCCCAGATCAAGGCACCAGCAAATTCATTGTCTGGTGAGGGCCTGATTCCTGTTTCAGAGAAATGGCTGTTATTGCAGTGTCTTCACCTGGCTAAAAGGACGAGGGAGCTCCGTGGGGTTTTTTTTATGAGGGCACTAACCCCATTCTTGAGGCTTCCACTCTCATGATCCAATCATCTCCCAAAAGTCCTGCCTCCTAATGCTTTCACCATGAGGATTAGATTTCCACAAATGCATATTGGGAAGGTACAAATCAGTCAATAGCAGTAACTTTAAAATTATTTTAAAATAAAAAGTTTAAAAATGTTTTCCTCGTAACAAAATCATTCTCAGTCAGTTCAATCACTCAGTCATGTCCAACTCTTTGAGAACCCATAGACTGCAGCACACCAGGCTTCCCTGTCCATCACCAACTCCTGGAGCTTACTCAAACTCATGTCCATTGAGTCGGTGATGCCATCCAACCATCTCATCCTCTGTCATCTCCTTCTCCTCCTGCCTTCAATCTTTCCCAGCACTGGGGTCTTTTCAAATGAGTCAGCTCTTCACATCAGGTGGCCAAAGTATTAGAGTTTCAGCTTCAGTGTCAGTCCTTTCAGTGAATATTCAGGACTGGTTTCCTTTAGGATGGACTGGTTGGATCTCCTTGCAGTCCAAGGGACTCTCAAGAGTCTTCAACATCACAGTTCAAAGGCATCAATTTTTCGGCACTCAGCTTTCTTTATAGTCCAACTCTCACATCCATACATGACTACTGGAAAAACCATAGCTTTGACTAGATGGACATTTGTTGGCAAAGTAACGTCTCTGCTTTTTAATATGCTGTCTAGGTTGGTCATAGCTTTTCTTCCAAGGAGCAAGCACCTTTTAATTTCATGGCTGCAGTCACCATCTGCAGTGATTTTGGAGACCCCCAAAATAAATTCTCTCACTGTTTCCATTATTTCCTCATCTATTTGCCATGAAGTGATGGGACCAGATGCCCTGATCTTAGTTTTCTGAATGTTGAATTTTAAGCCAACTTTTTCACTCTCTTCTTTCACTTTCATCAAGAGGCTCTTTAGTTCTTATTCACTTTCTGCCATAAGGGTGCTGTCATCTGCATATCTGAGGTGATTGATATTTCTCCCCACAGTCTTGATTCCAGCTTGTGCTTCAACTAGCCGAGCATTTCTCATGGTGTACTCTGCTATAAGTTAAATGAACAGCATGACAATATAAAGCCTTGGTGTACTCCTTTCCTGATTTGGAACCAGTCTGTTGTTCCATGTCCAGTTCTAACTGTTGCTTCCTGACCTGCATACAGATTTCTCAGGAGGCAGGTCAGGTGGTCTGGAATTCCCATCTCTTTAAGAATTTCCCACGGTTTATTGTGATCCACACAATCAAAGACTTTGGCATAGTCAATACAGCAGAAGTCGATGTTTTTCTGGAATTCTCTTGCTTTTTCGATGATCCAGTGGATGTTGGCAAATGATCTCTGGCTCCTCTGCCTTTTCTAAATCCAGCTTGAACATCTGGAAGTTCACGGTTCACATATTGCTGAAGCCTGACTTGGAGAATTTTGAGCATTACTTTGCTAGAGTGTGAGATGAGTGCAATTGTGCAGCAGTTTGAAGATTCTTTGGCATTGCCTTTCTTTAGGATTGGAATGAAAACTGACCTTTTCCAGTCCTGTGGCCACTGATGAGTTTTCCACATTTGCTGGCATATTGAGTGCAGCACTTTCACAGCATCATCTTTTAGGATTTGAAATAGCTTAACTGGAATTCCATCACTTCCACTTGCTTTGTTGGTAGTGATGCTTCCTAAGGCCCACTTGACTTCACATTCCAGGATATCTGGCTCTAGGTGAGTGATCACACCATGGTGGTTATCGGGGTCATGAAGATCTTTTTTGTATAGTTCTGTATATTCTTGCCACCTCTTCTTAATATCTTTTGCTTCTGTTAGGTCCTTACCATTTTGGCCCTTTATTGTGCCCATCTTTGCATGAAATGTTTCCTTGGCATCTCTAATTTTCTTGAACAGATCTCTAGTCTTTACCATCCTACTGTTTTCTTCTATTTCTTTGAATTGATCACTGAGGAAGCCTTTTTATCTCTACTTGCTATTCTTTGAAACTCTGCATTCAAATAAGTATAACTTTCCTTTTCTCCTTTGCCTTTCACTTCTCTTCTAGCATTCCATAATGCAGTTATATAAATTTATTTACCTAGTATTTCCTGAAATAGTTTTCAGAGCCCTAATTCTGGAGTATATTAAGATTATGCAATAAAGGGGTTCCATGGCCAAAAGATTTTGAGAAACATTGAGTTAAACATTGTTAAATAGATTTCTTTATTGCAGGAATTTTTTCAGAGAAGATTCTTGCTCATATGCTTTGTGACTGCTCAAAAGAGGGATATAATGTGTGTATCTCAAAATTTTTTAATCACACAATCCTGTGTGTATGTATACATATGTTTGGGGATTATTATGAGACCAGTTTGTACAAAAAAACATTTTGAGAGATTCCAATCTCCTTTATATTGTTTTCAATATTTCACTACCATAAATAACATTGTTGTGACTATCTTGTGATATAAATCTAGTCATATAATCTTGCAGGTATTTCTGATTCCCCTATCATCAAATCTTAGAAGCACAATTGTCAGGTTAAAGTCTACATGGTTTTTAGAGTTTCTTGATACCCGATAGCCAAATTACGCTCATGAAAGAATGATGTGTTTACATTCCCACCAGCAGTATAAGAAAGGAGAGAGAAACTTCCTGGAGAGAAGACAGATTTCAGATGCTGAAGAAGAGTATTAAGATCTTGAATTTCACCAGAGGTACTGGAGAATGGGCTGGGTTCATTTTTTTCAACTTTTTTCCTGAAAGGGGATTTCAATATTGAACTGGGCTAGACTCTTCCAATTTTTCCTTGAGACTGTTCATTATTAGTACAGGAATGATTAGTTGTGTAGCAGTGACTGGAATTAGCTTACTCTTTGCCCATTTATAATCGCCAAAAATATGTCACTCGCATATTTCCATTTTTTTCTAATTTTTAAAATTTGTTTTTAATTGGAGGATAATTGTTTTACAGTGTTGTGCTGGTTTCTGCAGTACAACAACAGGCATCAGCCATAATTATATATATACACTCCCTCCTTCTTGAGCCTCCCTGTCCCATCCCACCCTCTAATGTTTTAAAATCATTTGATTCTATTAATATTATATCAGAGAATTCTCACATTTATTTATTTGTTTTTAAGTTTATTACAAAATTGTATTGTGTCAAGTTTATTTTTAACTTTTGTATTTAAGCTTATTGTATTTAAGTTTATTACAAAATTGTGTCATAACAGTATCATGATTTTTCAGTAGGAAGAAAGTTACACTCCTATTCCAAATATTGATAATAATTTTCCGGTCTGAAAGGTTTTCCCCCCCCACTAGGAACATTTCTTTTCTTTGCTTAGGGTCAAGATTGGTATCGGGGCCTTCCAATGGTCCCGTAGTTAAGATGGTGTGGTTTCACTGCGAGGTTTGATCCTTGGTTGAGAAACTAAGTTCTTGCATGCCACATCATGTGACCCCAAAATAAAAAGACTACTGCCAACTCATTTGCTGTTGAGGATCCAAAGGGACAGAGTAGGGCATGGGGGGCATGGTTATCCTCTTTGACAAGAATATCCAATCCTGGGAGGAAGCCCATCCTGTCCCAACCAGAGATAGGTGAGAAACCAGAACTTATAATAATCCTGATGATCTTAGTGTCTGGCCCAGAGGGGATAGTGGTGTCTAGTTCCCTTTAGGAGTCAGAAAATTTTAACTCACTTTTGGTTACTGGTGAGCCCAAGATATCAGGCAGATTTTATTATTATTATTATTATTAAAAATCTGAGCTAGATTTTTAATAAAATTACAAAAGGGCTATTATATAAATGATGGCATGCCTTTGGGCTGTAATTGCATATAGAATGAGACACCAGACTATTTTTCAAGAAAAAGCAAACTTTGGTGAGTTCTATGAAGACCAGCGGGAGGCAGAATGGCGTGGAGAAGGAGCACAAACGCACAAATGCAGAAGCCAGGGCTTTCTTTTGGGTTCTTCCACTAAGTTAACTTATTAACCAGCAGAGTGACTTAAGGTGAATTGCTTAACCTCTCTGAGCCTCATGTTACTCCGTCTTATATTAGATCTTGAATTAACTCAATCTGCATACTTAGATTTTTACAAAAACTCAAAATGATTGCAGGGAAATGAAATACTTGATTTTTAATTACTGCTCATGGTCTATCAACAAGCTGGGAAGCAGCATAGAGTATCTACATTTCTCCTGGAGAGAACATACCAGATTCATCATGGCCTCCTTTCTGACCTTTCCAACCAGCAAGTTCTTTTCAGTCTCAGGGCCTTTGCACTTATTACTATTAAGTGTTTCCTCTGATGCACAGCTGTTCCTTATTTCTCCTGTCTCAGATAAAACCTCCCCAAAGTGGCCTTTCCTGGCCACCCATCAATCAGTCCCTATTTCATCATCATACTATTTTAATTGCTTCCTAACATTTGAAATGATCAAACTTATAAATATATTTAAGTGCTTATTGTCTTTTTCCCTCTACACAATATCAGATCAGATCAGATCAGATCAGTCGCTCAGTCATGTCCAACTCTTTTCGACCCCATGAATCGCAGCACACCAGGCCTCCCTGTCCATCACCAACTCCCGGAGTTCACTCAGACTCATGTCCATCGAGTCAGTGATGCCATCCAGCCATCTCATCCTCTGTCGTCCCCTTCTCCTCCTGTCCCCAATCCCTCCCAGCATCAGAGTCTTTTCCAATGAGTCAACTCTTCGCATGAGGTGGCCAAAGTACTGGACTTTCAGCTTTAGCATCATTCCTTCCAAAGAAATCCCAGGGCTGATCTCCTTCAGAATGGACTGGTTGGATCTCCTTGCAGTCCAAGGGACTCTCAAGAGTCTTCTCCAACACCACAGTTCAAAAGCATCAATTCTTCGGCACTCAGCCTTCTTCACAGTCCAACTCTCACATCCATACATGACCACAGGAAAAACCATAGCCTTGACTAGACGAACCTTTGTTGGTAAAGTAATGTCTCTGCTTTTGAATATACTATCTAGGTTGTATACTTTCCTTCCAAGGAGTAAGCGTCTTTTAATTTCATGGCTGCAGTCACCATCTGCAGTGATTTTGGAGCTCAGAAAAATAAAGTCTGACACTGTTTCCCCATCTATTTCCCATGAAGTAATGGGACCAGATGCCATGATCTTCGTTTTCTGAATGTTCAGCTTTGAGCCAACTTTTTCACTCTCCACTTTCACTTTCATCAAGAGGCTCTTTAATTCTTTTTCACGTTATGCCATAAGGGTGGTGTCATCTGCATATCTGAGGTTATTGATATTTCTCCCAGCAATCTTGATTCCAGCTTGTGTTTCTTCCAGTCCAGCGTTTCTCATGATGTACTCTGCATATAAGTTAAATAAACAGGGTGACAATATACAGCCTTGACGAACTCCTTTTCTTATTTGGAACCAGTCTGTTGTTCCATGTCCAGTTCTAACTGTTGCTTCCTGACCTGCATACAAATTTCTCAAGAGGCAGATTAGGTGGTCTGGTATTTCCATCTCTTTCAGAATTTCCCACAGTTTATTGTGATCCACACAGTCAAAGGCTTTGGCATAGTCAATAAAGCAAAAATAGATGCTTTTCTGGAACTCTCTTGCTTTTTCCATGATCCAGAGAATGTTGGCAATTTGATCTCTCGTTCCTCTGCCTTTTCTAAAACCAGCTTGAACATCAGGAAGTTCATGGTTCACATATTGCTGAAGCCTGGCTTGGAGAATTTTGAGCATTACTTTCCTAGCATGTGAGATGAGTGCAATTGTGCGGTAGTTTGAGCATTCTTTGGCGTTGCCTTTCTTTGGGACTGGAATGAACACTGACCTTTTCCAGTCCTGTGGCCACTGCTGAGTTTTCCAAATTTGCTGGCATATTGAGTACAGCACTTTCACAGTATCATCTTCCAGGATTTGGAATGGGAAAGACTAGGGATCTCTTCAAGAAAATCAGAGATACCAAAGGAACATTTCATGCAAAGATGGGCTCGATAAAGGACAGAAATGGTATGGACCTAACAGAAGCAGAAGATATTAAGAAGAGATGGCAAGAATACACAGAAGAACTGTACAAAAAGATCTTCACGACCCAGATAATCACGATGGTGTTATCACTGACCCAGAGCCAGACATCCTGGAATGTTAAGTCAAGTGGGCCTTAGAAAGCATCTACACAATATAAAATCCACAAAAGACAGATGTAATGGCCTCATTCAAACTATACCTAGAGAGTATAGCATCTGCCCACGAAGTAGGAGACGTGGGTTTGATCCCTGGGTCAGGAAGATCCCCAAGAGAAGGAAATGGCAAACTGCTCCAGAATTCTTGCCTGGAAAATCCCATGATTAGAGGAGACTGGTGGACTAAGGTCCATAGAGTCACAAAAGAGTTGGACACAACTCAGCTACCAAACTGTACCTAAAACATGGAAATGACCCAAGGTTGGAAAGTTGAAAGGAGGCCATGTGATTGGAGCTTTTGGGGTGAGGAGAAAAGTGGTGAGAGTTGATGCCAGGGAAGTAGGGAGAGCTAGATCTCATAAGTCTTATTAGTGATGGTAATGAATGACAGCAAAGCTCTTTATAGGAAAACCTTAGGAATCTTCTTAACTATTTATGCTTCTGAAAAGTAAATCATTCACAAACATCTACACTTTATCTGTTGTTAGTAACTATTGACTTAAGACACACTTCACAATGGATCCAGAGAAGGCAATGGCAACCCACTCTGGTACTCTTGCCTGGAGAATCCCATGGATGGAGGAGCCTGGTGGGCTGCAGTCCATGGGGTCGCTAAGAGTCGGACACGACTGAGCCACTTCACTTTCACTTTTCACTTCCATGCATTGGAGAAGGAAATGGCAACCCACTCCAGTGTTCTTTCCTGGAGAATCCCAGGTACAGGGGAGCCTGGTGGCTGCCATCTATGGGGTCACACAGAGTCAGACACGACTGAAGCAACTTAGCAGCAGCAGCACAATGGATCACCGCATCCCAATAAGTTACAACTTTGTAGCTTTATAAGATAATCTCAGAGGCAGTGGCCCTCAACCTGGACACCAGGGAGGGGCTTCAGAGGGTTTGTGAGTCCTTGAACTGAAATGAAAACTCTTGCTTGTAGGTGCAAACAGGCATATGAGCTTCTGGGCAAAAGGTCCTTTGGCTTCAGCATATTCTCAATGGGAGACCTTTATAACCCCAAATTTAAGAATTGTTGATCCCCACTCTTAGTTTTCTCTGAACACCTTGACTCTTACAGAACCATATTCTAAGTTGGTGAATATGCTTGTTGTCTAAATCGCAACTTAAATTTATAAAATATATGTTCTTCAATAGGCAAGTAGGGAAGTAAATATGGGAAACATTTACTTTTTAAAAAGATCAATTAGCAAATGACCACACATGATAAATTATCGTCCATGTGTTAAGTAACCTGAGTTACTTAACAAGGCGGATTTTCCTCCCGGTGACATTGGCTGAAATATCCATATACAATGATCTTTAAATATTTGACTGTTGCCTTAAAATAGCTACCCTGATTTTTTTTAAAAGAACGTAATTTAAAAACCTTTAGCTTATTTTTAATTTATAGTCCTTGAAAAAAAAATAAGTGGCTGGCCCAATCATTTATATGCCTGGGCAAAAGCAATACATCTATATAAAAGTACAGTGATATATTTCTGTTGCTGGTTTAATGTGCTGCTCCTCGCCCTGTATGTTCTGATTCATTGGAGAGTAGCAATCATGTCGACAGGCGCTGTTCTTCAGTTCCCATCAGCGACAACTAAAGGCCAATTCAAGGTTGTGGTGGGGTCATGAATCTAACACAGTCGCTGATAGAACAATTTCCCTTCCACACAGCATTGTCAGTGGGACACAAGGGGAATAGCCAGGGAAGCTGTCTGTGTGTATCTCTATCTTCTCACTTTGCCTTTTGTTTCTGAGCCAGTGTTTGCAATGTGTACCAATCCAGTGCCATTAGGTAATAGAGGGCCAGTCATGGAAAATTGATAAGGGAGAAAATTTCTAAGGCTTCAAGAAACTGGAAAAAAAAAAATTCTGTCCCTCTGTGCAAACAAGTCATCTAACAATGTGTTACAGGAGGGTCGAGAACAGAGAGGTAGACATACAGGCGAGCTTGTTGGAAACAAGAGCGGTCTCAGGGCTTCACAAAGAAAATGTTTACATTTCATAAACTCTAAGGGTTCACTAAATAACTGAGTTCTCTGTTCTTTCTTTGGAAGCTGTCTCTGCAGCTGCTTTACCTGCACTCCTCACTCATTCCAGGCTGCAGCCCAAGGTTGACCAGAAAGCCAAATCTTACCCCCATCAGTTTACAGAATGAAGGCAGGTTTAATTTAAGATAAAGTTCAAAGAAAGCACATCTTGGATGAGGCTCTCAGAGGTAGTGTCATAACTTTTACAGGCTAAGCCTAAGTTTTCTTGAGATGAAAAACATCTGGAAAGTGGGGTGAAGGATGAAGATGAGGAATTAGGCTGGTTGTAGGACAAATTTTCTCAAGTAAATGGTCCCACGTCATAGCATTCAAAGAGCGTGAAGTCTGTCAGGCATTAACAGAATTTTGTAGTGGTTTTAAACACAGGCATGGGATACAGAGAGGGCACAGAGAGGTTAAGAGCTCACTCAAGAACACACTGGTGGGACTTTCCTGGTGGTCCTGTGGCTAAGACTCTGTCCTCCCAATGCAGGCGGTATCTGGGTTTGATCCCAGGAACTAGATCTCACATGCCATAACTAAGACCCAGTGCAGTCAAATAAATAAATATTTAAACAAAATGAAGCACACTGGTGAGTGTGGAGCTGGGATCTGAACCAAGGCCTGTTGAAGTTCATGGCCTGTCCTCTTAGTTGCTGGCTCCCAGTTTGGAAAGTCCTTATGAAGGAGGTTAACCATGCACGTCCCCGCCATGTGTCCCCAAACAGCAACTGACCTGACAGCAGTTTTGTGCCTGAGGGTAAGAATCCTTTAATCTAATGGAACTAAATGTTTTTAAAACATCAGAAAACAAATGTAAGATGATCGAGTAAAATGTGTTTGATAGACATAAACTGGCAAAGATGGAGCTAGTTCCAGCTACCACAACAAAACTAACCAAGCCTTTTTTCATACACCAAAGACAGTTCCCTAAAAGGGATAATTATAAACACTAATTAAACTCAATAAATCCACGTAAGAGATAAAATCACCGCAATAGGCCTGAAGTTCACTTTGCATGCTAAGTCGCTTTAGTCGTGTCTGACTCTTTGTGACCCCATGGCTCCTCTGTCCATGGGACTCTTCAGGCAAGAATACTGGAGTGGGTTCCCATGCTCTCCTCCAGGGGATCTTTCCGATCTGGGGATTGAGCCTGCATTTCTTATGCCTCGTGCATTGGCAGGCAGGTTCTTTACCTCTAGCATCACCTGGGAAGCCCCAGAGTTCACTTTAGGGACAGATACTTTACTTACCCTTTGTTTTTTCACAGTTCTTATTTCTAATTTTTAGTTCTTAATCTTCTTATTTTTTAAAAGATATTTTTCCTGATTGTAAAATGAGCACATTGTTATTACAGAACATTCTGGAAGTCCTGAAATATCAAATTAACCAGTTGTGGTCCAACAACACTATTAATATTTTAATGTATTTCTGCTTCACCTCTTTTGTACATATAATTTTGGTCAGTTTTTAAAGAGTCATACTGCACATATAATTTTGAAACCTAATTTTTAAAATTTATCATTTCTATGTAGGCATTTTCCCACCCCTTTATAAATGTTTAATAAATACAATTTTAATGGCCGTCTAATGTCCCAACAAGTAGATATTCCAGAGTTTACTTAATGACTCCTTTATTGCCAGATATTAGGTGGTTTCCAATTTTTTGCTATTACAAATAATGTCATTATAAATATTTGAGGATATTTTCCACATTTCAGATTATTTCCTGAGGCCAGATTTACAGAAATAGGATTTCAGGGTCAAAAGGTATGAAAACAGTTGGCACTCTTGAGAAATACTGTCATAGTGCTTTATAAAAGGGTTGATGCTGGTTTTTACTGCCGCTAGCAACTCATTGAGCAAAACTGCAAAGTGACTAAAACCTGTTTATGGAGTTAGATCAGAGTTTCTCAACCTCGGCACAATTGCCCTTCAGTGCAGCTCAGTTCAGTTGCTAGGTCGTGTCGGACTCTCTGCAACCCCATGGACTGCAGCACGTCAGGCTTCCCTGTCCATCACCAACTCCCGGAGCTTACTCAAACTCACGTCCATCGAGTCGGTGATGCCCTTCTGGGCTGGATAATTCTTTATTGGTGGGGAGGGTGCTGTACTGTGCATTATGGGATGTTTGGTAGCCTCTCTGATATCTACCCACTAGATGCCAGTAGCAACCCCCAGCTGTGACAGTGAAAAGTGTTTGCAGACATTGTAAAACATCCCCTGGGACAGAAGGGCAAAATCACCTTCCGGCTGAGACCTACTGTGTTAGACAAACTTCAGTTTGTATTTGAGCTCCACCTCCTACTTAAATGCTAACGTGAGCAACTTACTTGATCTCCTTGGCTCCTCTTCTATTTATTGTAAACCTGAGACGATCACGCTCAACACGGGGGTTGGTGGTAGAGATTAAATAAGATAATGCACGTATGGCATTTCACATAATGTTTGGTACATGGTAAGAGCTTAGTAGTCATTTACAATGAAGATCATGGTGTTAAGCCTTCTAGTGCCCACCGGAAGGACCTGCCTTTATGTGAATAAAGGTGGCTCTCTCTCTTGGTAAATGGTTGATATTCTTTCATAAATTCATCATCATTTATTCATTCAATGGGTATTTACTCAAGCCTTACTACATACCAGACATTCTGTTCTAGGCACTGAGGACATAGCAGTGAATAGAAAACCTTGCTCGTGGAGCTTACAGTCACGTGAGGAGACAGATTAAATAAGAATGAAAAAGAGATTTATATGATATGTTAGGAAAGTGAAAGAAAGTGAAAGTGAACTCGTTCAGGCATGTCTGACTCTTTGCGACCCCATGGACTGTGGCCTACCAGGCTCCTCCCTCCATGGGGATTCTCCAGGCAAGAGTACTGGAGTGGGTTGCCATTTCCTCCTCCAGGGGATCGTCCCAACCCAGGAATCGAACCCGGGTCTCCTGAATTCCAGGCAGGCGCTTTAACCTCTGAGCCACCAGGGGAATAGAAATTATTTGGGAGGTGGGAGAAGATAAAATTTTAGGTAAGATTTCTCAGGAAGTTTTTATCGAGAAAGCAACATTTGACTTAAGACCCAATTTCACCATATGTACCCTGCAGTTAGAGCTTCCCAGGTGGCACTAATGGTAAAGAAAAGAACCTGCCTGTCAATGCAGGAGACATAAGAGATGCAGGTTCTATCCCTGGGTCAGGAAGATCCTCTGGAGGAGGGCATGGCAACCCACTCTAGTATTCTTGCCTACAGAATCCAGTGGACAGAGGAGCCTGGTGGGCTACAGCCCATAGGGTCACAAAGAATCTGACATGACTGAAGCGACTTCACATGCATGCGTGCACATTACAGCAGTTACAGCAATCCAGAGTGAATAGCAAGTGTAAAGGCACTGAAGCAGCAACATGCCGGAGTGTTCAAGGATGAACATGTAGGCTAGTGTGCCTGGAGGAGGTTGGGAAGGAATGATGATGGTGGGTGAGCGATTGGCTGGTGGCCTGATGAAAGCCTTGTAGAGACTGGGCCTTTACTCTCAGTGAAATGGGAAGTCATTAAATATAGTTGTTTTGTACTCTTTAAAATAATTTCTGATAAGAAACCATGGAAGAAACAAAAAGAAACCATGGAAGGAGGAATAGGTAATGTAAGCATCTGTATCCAGGGGATGGAGACTATAAGCTAAGATGGACAGGGGAAAATGTGGCTTCTTCTTGCTGACAGGGCTTATCCAGCCAAGCTCCAAATCTTGCTAATTTGGGAATTCGATCGTATTTCCACTGAAAGACATAACTTGGCTGAAGGCAAAAGTTCAGGTTTAATCAAGAGAGTTGATTAAGGAATTGGGGCATCATCCTGTAAGGATGATGGTAAAGAATCTGCCTGCAATGCAAGAGACCCAGGTTCCGATCCCTGGGTTGGGAAGATCTCCTGGAGAAGGGCCTGGCTACCCACACTAATATTCTTGTCTGGAGAATTCCATGGACAGAGGAGCCTGGTGAGCTACAGTCCACGGGGTTGCAAAGAGTCAGACATGGCTAACACTTCTACTTTTTTTCCTCTAAAGAGATGGGCTCATTTGATCTTCTTGCTTGTGACATCAACTGTCATGGATGTAAAACTCTTGTTGGAATATGAACTCAACTCTCCCTCTCTCTCTGTATCAGCAACAGGGCTTTTAGAACATTCATGGAAGGTATGTCTGTTCCTCTTTCTTCTTAAAACAATTGGAAAATGAAATATTTAAGTGAGAAAATGAGACAATAGCTAAAAGAACAAAACGGTGTGAGGAGTGTTGAAGGCACTCAACCGTAGAATGTTCTTATGGCTGCAGAGTGACAGGACAGATTATTGAAACAAATCTCCCTGTCTCTTGGGGGATTTAGATTTCTTGACTCTTGGATTCTTGGTAAGACTGTATCAGTGGCATGCATTTTTCAATAGTCTCCTCTTCCAATATTATGACTCAGATTTAAGGTGTTTCTTCTACGTATGTCAACAAGTATAAACACATGCTTGAACGTTTTTTTCTTCCTTAGTCCAAGTTGATGTTAATCAGAATTCATTTCAGATAAAAATCTCAACATGCACTTGAACTCGAAGGTGAGAGTGCATTCCATTCTGTTCTCATTTCATGGAGCAACTCTCCTGCCAGCTCTAGTTTGGCAATTCGACTCTCCTGCAAAAGCTGGTTCTACAGAGTGGGGAGTTTCTCTGACCACATCCTCTCTTGAAGGCAAGAGGGTTCATTGCTTAGTGTTTCATAGAGTTTGAAGCATTTGAGGCAATGCTGTGGGTTTCCAACTTTTAAAACATCTCTGTATTTTGTAAAAAGGAAATTGTTTAATCTAGTTTTGCATCCTGCTATTCATTTCAGAGTTATCACAACAGGATTTGCTAAGGGAATGAAGACAACTGCCAATCCCATAAAAGGTAGTTTTCCTGTATAAATGTCACACAAGCAGATTGCTTGGGACTGCATTTATTCATTTCCCAATATGCATTATCATACTTCATTTTGGATTGATTTCTTGACAAGACCAGCTCATCACTTTGTGAGTGCCATCCAGAAATGGAAACTCAGTCAAATGCCTCTGGCTGAGTGGGTAGCTTTCGTCTAGTTGGGGTGATGAAGATGTGTGGTTCCTTGATTAAGTCTCTTATTCCTTAGTGTTCCCAGGTGGCCCAGTGTTAAAGAATCCACCTGCCAATGCAAGGGATGTGGGTTCAATCCCTGGTCAGGGAATATTCCCTGGAGAAAAATATTAGATATCCTTAGGTAGAAAAATATCTCCTGGCAACTCACTCCAGTATTCTTGCCTGGAGAACTCCATGGAACCTGGTGTGCTACAGCCCATGGGGTTGCAAAGAGACATGGCTTAGTGAATGAACAAACAAGGCAACCAAGCTATTTGGAACACTTGGCCAGCCTGTCCGATGACTTTTAAGTCTTGCCTTGTCACCTAATGAACCTACTTTTTAAAAAGTCTATAACCTTGAATCTGGAGAAAAACTGGCTGTTAGGGTAGCCATAAATGCCTCTTCACCTTTGAACACTTGCCACCCTTGTGGTAGGATGGTATAACTCTCTACCGCTCACTTCAGTTGTTATCACTTCACAAGTGGCTCTGTGAAGTGACACAGCATGTCTACCTGCTGAGTTCTCGACCACCGTGGAGGATTTCAGTGGCTTTAGGAAGCATTCACAACAGTAGTGGTATCATTCTTGGCTCTCACTGGGCAGGGCCTGGCTTGTGATCCTCTGCAATGACAGCCCAGACCTTAGCTCTGGAAATGGGGTCATGGAAAGTGACATAAAACCACCCCTGCAACAAGCATAAGCAGACATGTGTTCGGCCAGGTCTCGCCTCATTAGTTATATCTACCTTCTTGAGAGAAGAAATATTTAGACTTGAACCAACTGAAAACCCAGAACAATCTATACTAATTTGTTGCATCTGGAAAGGAATGGAATTCAAATATCTTCTTCCACTGAAACCATGACCCAAACCAACATCACCACCAAGTCTACCCATTGACCAAACACACACTCTTGGGAAGGGAGAGACGGTACAGAAATGCTGAACCCGTGAATAAGGATCAACTGATAAAAATAGTGTCCAGGGGGTAAAGAAAAAAGAATATAAAATTATTTTGCACAGTGAACCGAACTAAAGCAAAATGATATCAATCCTCATTTTTCAAAGACTGAGCATTCTGGTGAATAAAATGAAATGCTTTGGGGAAATATAATTCACTCTACTAGAAGTACAGTATTCCAACTTTGCAGTAACTTATATAAAATAGGCACGTACCTGAGAGACAGAGGGCTTCAAAGCACTTTTAATCTGTAGTAAGCCAAGCATTATATTGAGAGCACAGTCCAAACAGCTTTCTCCTAAACAGCTTATAACATCCTTTACATGCAGTATCCAAAAAGAAATGATATAAATGAACATATTTACACAACAGAAACAGACTCACAGACTTAAGAGAACAAACCTCCAGTTGCTGGTGGGAGAAGGATACAGGGAAGGAATAGTTATGGAGTTTGGGATGTTTGAGTATACACTTTCTATATTTAAAATGGATAACCAACAAGGCCCTACTGTATAGCACAGGGAACTCTGCTCAGTGTCATGTGGCAGCCTGGATGGGAGGGGCGTTTGGGGGAGAATGGATGCATATGCATTTGGCTGAGTCCCTTTGCTGTTCACCTGAAACTACCACCTTGTTAATTGGCTATACTCTGATCGAAAAAGTTACAAAAAAATAAACAAACAGTCTTCTCCTTCTTGTGGTCCACATAAGAGATGAATAGCTCAGCTTAGCTACAGGGAGGTAGACTCCAAAGCAGGGAGGTGAAAGTGTCCTTCCTCTGGGAAGGTGCTAGGGACCTTGTAAACTTTGAGACAGATGTATCCTTTTTTGCTCTTCACAGTTGAGAATCTGAAACATCCCAGCTGCCTCCAAAATTGGCAGCAGAAAGGTTCACCAGCTGTAAACTAACGGAAAGGGGGGATCTAAAGAGGCAAACGCTTTCGTGCCCTACAGATTCTTTGGCCCCTTGTAAGAGGTTGCCTCCACGCCACACTCTCCCAGCCTGAGGGAAGACTGGTATTAGAGCCAGTGCTGCGATTCAGAGGTATGTCCGTGGCTGCTTCACAGCTTGTTTTCTGAACAGGTCCAATTTAGAGACAGAGGAAGATCAAGCTCAAATAGAGGATTTTGAGGCACGGGGTAAAATTCAAATTTTCTGATTAGAGAAATGAGAGCTAAGGCGAGAGTGCTAATGAAAGATTCCAGGCAGAGATGTCAGGGCCAGCTGCCAGCTCACAGACTGAGCTTGGCAGACAGACAGAGGAGCTCTGACGGGGAGTTTCTCTGTGCATTTTAGAAGACGGCAGCATAGATCTAAATGCAGCCAACCTATTGATTTATTCTCTTTGTACTGGACATGGCTTTTTATTAAAGAAAGCAGATATTCAATAGTGTTAACTAGTAATGGGAATTGACTTTTCACTAATTGCACAGACCTTGGCATTAATACACTTTAATGGAACCTGGGCTCTGCGTCCCTCAGATCAATCCCGAAGTTTTTCTCTAACTCTTTCTGGTCAAAGGACATGAACAGCATTGTAACTGAGGGACACCCTTTTTAATCTTTCCTTTTTTTTTTTTTTTAATTCATGGAATGCACAGGCTGAAGAGTTTTCTTTGATTCCAGTGGACCAGAGAGAGGAATAATTTTGTGACCTGTAAAATACACGGTAACTCTGTGGTCTGAACTGACTGCAGAATTTGGTGCTGGCTGTTTAGAATTCAGTTATGAACGCTGGGAAAGAATTTGGCTTTCCATGCACCTGGCTGGGTCCTGCCCTCACTGGATTCTCTGAGGCAGAAGACTCATCACTTATTTATCATTCATTTGTTAGATTTATTAAAAGTAAATAGGATCCCTGACAGCTGCTGGGCTCACATAACCTGGAACTAGGGCCTTGAGAATACATGCTGCTCTCATAAACATCTCATAGAATCTGACCTCACCCAAAGGCGAAGCAGCATGGAATACCGGATCCTGCCAGGAGGGAGGGCATTCCTGAAGTTCCCAGGATGGCAAATGTCCCATCTCCAATTCTCTAGGATTCATTACTAGATTCTTCCTCTGGCCATGGGAGGCAATGGTGACTGTCGAAGGCAAAGATGCTTCAAACACAGACACGAGATTGTTAGATATCTTATTCATCCCTGAATCTGACTATGCCTGGTGTCCCGAGTGGCAAACTCCATTTAATTCATGACTTACCTCTTTCTAACTGTGTGGCATTAAGTGGACCAAGCTCTTTGATCTATGTCCTGTCTGGGTGGGGAGGCAGGGTGGGGTGGGGTGGGAAAGAATACTAGAAAAAATCCTTTGCAGAGTTGTTGCGAGATTAAAGGAGATATCATGTGTAAAATCTTTAGCTCATTGAGGGCACAGGGTAACTGTCAATGAATGGTAGTTCTAATTATAATCATCTTTGAATCTTTTGCACTTAGACGCTGGGTATTTGGTAAATGTTAAGTTCAGTGAATGGGTTCATTCTCTGATTCAACTATTTCTGTGTCTCCTACGAGCCAAGTATTGTTCTGCAGTGACAGACAGGCACATCCTGTGACTTTATGGAGTTTACATTTGCTAGCGACAGAGGCAATAAATAAGTACGTGAGTGAATGACTAAATTACCTGAAATTAATTTCAGATACTGCCAGGTGGCGCTAGTGGTAAAGAACCTAACTGTCAATGCAGGAGACATAAGAAATGCAGGTTCGATTCCTGGGTTGGGAAGATCCGCTGGAGGAGGGCATGGCAACCCACTCCAGTATTCTTGCCTGGAGAATCCCATGAACAGAAGAGACTGGAGGGCTGAAGTCCATGGGGTTGCAAAGAGTAAGACATGACTGAAGCAACTTAGCATGCATGCATGAAAGAAATTAAGCAAGATAAGGGAATAAGGACTTCTCTGGTGGTCCGGTGGTTAAGGCTTCGCCTTCCAATGCCAGGAGTGCAGGTTTTCAATCCCTTTTCGGGAGCTGAGACCCCGCATGCCATGGACACACACACACACACACAATATAAAACAGAAGCAATATTGTGACAAATTCAGTAAGACTTGAAAATGGTCCCCGTTAAAAATATCTTAAAAAAAAGAAAAAGATTAAGGAATAGAAAATGACTTTGTATATGGGAATAAGAGTGTGTGTAAAAGAGAGAGAGAGACTGACCGAGCAGTGAAGTGATGTTGGGGAGACAAGTGACTAAATAAATGGACAGAGATTTCTTCAGGTTTCTTCTAATGCACCTTGCTCAGCTTGTTTTAACCCCTCTGACCATGTGTTAGCTCAGTAACTCCTTTCTTGAGAAGTCTAAATTTTTGTGCTAGAGTTTCTTACTGTATAGTGAGGTAACTCCTAATACCTAAGTAAACTAAATAATAAATAATAACTCCATGCCCTCCATATGCCTAGCATCCTTTTTCCTCAAGTACTCCACACGCCAAACCAGGACTTCACCTCAAAAATGAACAGTATGATTTGAAAATCTTCCTACAACATTTTCACGTGAGGGAGTCAGGAAAATGCCTCTCTTTTCATCTCTGACTTCTGTACCTCCAGCTTGCCTTACGGAAGAGGATAACTACGTATTCAAGATGTCTAGAAGCTGAAGGGAGACTTTGCTTTCTATTTGGCTCTCTGAAGTGTTACACAACTAGACTGCCATATTGAATTATTTTCAGCAGTAGAAATTCTTCAGTGTCCCATCTCAGGCCAGGCTTTAATTTGAAAGTAATAACGTTTGGG
Source organism: Bos taurus (assembly GCF_002263795.3). Lineage (NCBI taxonomy): Eukaryota > Metazoa > Chordata > Mammalia > Artiodactyla > Bovidae > Bos > Bos taurus. The sequence continues at coordinate 61,098,137 of NC_037342.1, read as the reverse complement.
CAAAGCTCAGATGCACTAAGTTGCTGCCGAGGGCTTGGTGGGTTTTGAGGTAATTGGTTTTACTCAGTTGCTGATGCTTCACTTGGACAAATGAGAAATCAAACTACAGCTCAGTTTGCAGAAAAGCCCACGTCAGCAGTTTAGTCTACTACTATTTCAGAGCTTGTTATGTTATTGGCAATAAAATGAAACTAATATACTGTTAATTAATATTGCATCCTACAGCTAATTTATCACATTATTAATCAGAGTGATAAAGCCAAGGAAAATGTGGTTCACCTTTAGTGTCTTTTCATCTCTTTTAAACACTTGTATTTATGCACAAATACATGTTTTGGTCAACACTGCCAAGTATTTGGTTGTTCCTGGATGCGTGTATTCTATTTTCAAACAGTAACTTGCCCCTCAGGAATATTTTATTTAGCAAGACAGGACTTAAAGTGAAAGGGTAACCATTTCTGATCGTAACCTTGGCTTTGTGCTTCTAGTAATTATCCTTTAATTGCATTACCCTATTTGAAATAGAGTTGTAATTGGAAAAAAACAATTTGACATTCCCTGATGCTTACTCTGACATGCACTATTTGCTTTTTATTCAAATGTAAATTTTCTCCATAATACTATCAAAGAAAGAAAAAAAATTAAGCAAAATTGAAATGTCAGTAGCAATTTCTGACATGCAGGCAGTGTCATTTACTGGCGCTTGTCTGGAAGGCAAGACTTTTGGTTCAGATGCAAAAAAAAAAAAAAAAAAAATTAGCAAGCTCTGAGGAGAGGGAGAGATGGATGGCAGCAACACCATCCCTCTGGGATTCATGTCCACTTTGCACAAAGGCTTCATAATACCCAACAAACTACAAGCTATAATTTTGGGATAAATAGTTTTTTTTTTTTGCTTTATAATGAAAAAATTTATTTTCTTAAAAATGGAAAGATAATAAACTTAACTTTAGGGTTATTTTATCTTGGGCATCTGGGAGGTGTAATTTTAATTTGGTGTATGTAATATCTGTTGGGCAGCTTCTAAAAAATAGCTCCAATAATTTTAGTTTTCTGATAATCACACCCTTTCGTAATCTCTCCCCTTTAAGTGTGGGCCGGATCTCTTGATTTATTTCTAATGAGTAGAATATGGCAAAAGCCACGGGATGCCAATGCCAAGGTTAGGTTTTACAATGTGCTGTGGCTTCTGCCTTGGGCTTCTCTGTCTTGCCGTCTCCTGGGCTCACTGTGAGGGAAGCCAGCTTCCATGTTGCAACCTGCCCTCTGGAGAGGTCACGTGGTGACTCAAGAGGGTCTCTGACCAACAGCCAGCTAGGAACTGAGGTCCTCACCCAACAGCCCATGAAGAATCAAATCCTGTCAAAGGTTTGGAATTGAATCATCCCTCAGCTGAACTTTCAGATGAGCCTGTGGAGGAGACATCTTAAGCCAGCTAGGTGGCAATTGGATTCCCGCAGAAGCTGTGAGGTAATAAATGTTTGTTTTTTTAAGCTGCTAAGTTTTAGGATACTTTGTTATGTAGCTATAGATAACCAATGCAGGACAGGAGAGAATGGTTGTTAAGCAAATAATTATGGATATGTTTGGCACACTTGATTTTTTTTTAATCTTTATCATGGGTATCATTTACTCACGAAATATCTGTTAGCTGGAAATAAAATAATGGATACAGGAATAGTTAGAAAAGTTTTAAGTACTGTACATATGTGAAATGATTAGTATTAAAAGCTTCTTGTAGCTTGGACAAAAACTCTCAGTCCGGTATCTCAGTGAAGAATTCATGGTGTACTGGATTGACAGGTCAGTAGACCTGGATTCCAATCCAGAGTTTCTCACTCACTGGCTATAGACTTTGAGAAAACCACTTAAGCTCCATCAGCTTTTGATAAATCCATAGGACTGAGAGGAAGGGAAATAGGACAATAAGTGATCAATGAGAGTGGCCTAAGATTGTGGATATAGTATTGGGACTTTTTGGTCAAAAGTGACAGAAATCCAACTTGAAATAGATTTTGGCAATAAGGAGTTCAGGATCGGAGCCACAGTCAGCTCCCAGTCTTGTTTTCGCTGACTGTATAGAGCTTCTCCTTGTTTGCTGCAAAGAATATAATCAATCTGATTTCAGTATTGACCATCTGGTGATGTCCATGTGTAGAGTCTTCTCTTGTGTTGTTGGAAGAGGGGTGTTTGCTATGACCAGTGCGTTCTTTTGGCAAAACTCTGTTAACCTTTGACCTGCTTCATTTTGTACTCCAAGGCCAAATTTGCCCGTTACTCCAGGTATCTCTTGACTTCCTCCTTTTGCATTTCAGTCGCCTATAATGAAAAGGGCATCCTTTTGGAGTGTTAGTTCTAGAAGGCCTTATAGGTCTTCATAGAACCGTTCAACTTCAGCTTCTTCAGCATTACTGGTTGGGGCATAGACTTGGATTACTGTGATACTGAATGGTTTGCCTTGGAAATGAACAGAGATCATTCTGTTGTTTTGGAGATTTCATCCAAGTACTGCATTTGGGCTCTTTTGTTGACTATGATGGCTGCTCCATTTCTTCTAAGGGATTCTTGCCCACAGTAGTAAATGTAATGGTCATCTGAGTCAAATTCACCCATTCCAGTCCATTTTAGTGCACTAAATCCTAAAATGTCAATATTCACCCTTACAAGCTCCTGTTTGACCACTTCCAACTTGCATTGATTCATGGACCTAACATTTTGAGTTCCTATATAATAGTGCAGTTTACAGCATCAGTCTTTACTTCCATCACCAGTCACATCCACAACGGGGTGTTGTTTTTGCTTTGGCTCCACCTCTTCATTCTTTCTGGGGTTATTTCTCCACTGATCTCCAGTAACATATTGGGCACCTACTGACCTGGAGAATTCATCTTTCAGTGTCCTATCTTTTTGCCTTTTCCTGCTATTCATGGGGTTCTCAAGGCAAGAATACTGAAGTGGTTTGCCATTCCCTTCTCTAGTGGACCACGTTTTGTCAGAACTCTCCACCATGACCCTTGCATCTTGAGTGGCCCTACATGGCATGGCTCATAGTTTCATTGAGTTAGACAAGGAGGTGGTCCATGTGATCAGTTTGGTTAGTTTTCTGTGATTGTTGTTTTCATCCTGTTTGCCTACTGATGGATAAGGACAAGAGGCATACGGAAGCTTCCTGATGGGAGAGACTGACTGAGGGGGAAACTGGGCCTTGTTCTGATGGGCAGGGCAGTGCTCAGTAAATCTTTAATCCAGTTTTTTGTTGATGGATGGGGCTGTGTTCCCTCCCTCTTGTTTGACCTGAGGCCAACTATGGTGGAGGTAATGAAGGTAATGGCCACATCCTTCAAAAGGTCCCATGCAGACACTGCTGCACTCAGGACCCCCAACCCTGCAGCAGGCCACTGTCGACCCACACCTCCACCAGAGACTCCTGGACACTCACGGACAAGAAGCTGAAGATATTAAGAAGAGGTGGCAAGAATACACAGAAGAACTGTACAAGAAAGATCTTCATGACCCAGATAACCACGATGGTGTGATCACTCATCTAGAGTCAGACATCCAGGAATGCGAAGACAAGTAGGCCTTGGGATACATCACTTCAAACAAAGCTAGTGGAGGTGATGGAATTCCAGTTGAGCTATTTCAAATCCTGAAAGATGATGCTGTGAAAGTGCTGCACTCAATATGCCAGCAAACTTGGAAAACTCAGCAGTGGCTGCAGGACTAGAAAAGGTCAGTTTTCATTCCAATCACAAAGAAAGGCAATGCCAAAGAATGCTCAAACTACCACACACTTGCACTCATCTCACCCACTACCAAAGTAATACAAAAATTCTCCAAGTCAGGGTTCAACAGTACGTGAACTGTGAACGGTTCAAGCTGGATTTAGACAAAGCAGAGGAACCAGAGATCAAATTTCCAGCATCTGTTGGATCATCAAAAAAGCAAGAGAGTTCCAGAAAAACATCGACTTCTGCTGTATTGACTATGCCAAAGCCTTTGACTGTGTGAATCACAATAAACTGTGGAAAATTCTGAAAGAGATGGGAATACCAGACAACTTGACCCGCCTCCTGAGAAATCTGTATGTAGGTCAAGAAGCAACAGTTAGAACTGGACATGGAACAACAGACTGGTTCCAAATCAGGAAAGGAGTATGTCCAGGCTGTATATTTTCACCCTGCTTATTTAACTTATATGCAGGGTACATCATGCAAAATGCCGGGCTGGATGAAGCACAAGCTGGAATCAAGATTGCTGGGAGAAGTATCAATAACCTCAGATATGCAGATGACACCACCCTTATGGCAGAAAGTGAAGAAGAACTAAAGAACTTCTTGATGAAAGTGAAAGAGGAGAGTGAAAAAGTTGGCTTAAAGCTCAACATTCAGAAAACGAAGATCATGGCATCTGGTCCCATCACTTTATGGCAAATAGATGGGGAAACAGTGGAAACAGTGGCTGACTTTATTTTCTTGGGCTCCAGAATCACCGCAGATGGTGATTGCAGCCATGAAATTAAGACGCTTGCTCCTTGGAAGAAAAGCTATGACCAACCTAGACAACATAGTAAAAAGTACAGACATTACTTTGCCGACAAAGGTCCATCTAGTCAAAGCTATGGTTTTTCCAGTGGTCATGTATGGATGTGAGAGTTGGACTGTGAAGAAGGCTGAGCGCCAAAGAATTGATGCTTTTGAACTGTGGTGTTGGAGAAGACTCTTGAGAGTCCCTTGGACTGCAAGGAGATCCAACCAGTCCATCCTAAAGGAAATCAGTCCTCAATATTCATTGGAAGGACTGATGCTAAAGCTGAAACTCCAATACTTTGGCCACCTGATGTGAAGAACTGATTCATTTGAAAAGACCCTGATGCTGGGAAAGATTGAAGGCAGGAGGAGAACAGGATGACAGAGGATGAGATGGTTGGATGGCATCACTGACTCGATGGACATGTTTGAGTAAGCTCCAGGAGTTGGTGATGGACAGGGAAGCCTGGCGTGCTGCAGTCCATGGAGTGGCTAAGAGTCAGACACAACTGAGTGACCGAATTGAACTGAACTGAGGATCAAATTTAGGCTTACAAGATTGATCTTTAGTTTGGTTTGGCTTTTACTAGGTTTCCAACAGAATGTGATTATAATTTTGCTTCACCAAAGAGTCTACTTTTAAGGGCATTTGTGTATCAGGGTAAGTGGGAAAAAAAAAATCAGCTGACTCCTCTGAGTCCTGCTTAACAGATTGCAAGTCTTCATCTTCTGTTCTAAGTGTCTAGAGGAGTTTTTTTTTTGTTTTTGTTTTTGTTATTTTTAAAATTTCAGGTGGTGTCTCACATATCTCTGTAGTCTGAATTTTGCAGCTATGACCTTAATGATGTTACAGGAGGTCAAGGCTTTGCATGACTCTAAGTAGTCATCTCCTTAAATTGTTTCTTTTGGCACCTGACTTGCCTCACCCTCGTAGTGGCCCTGTGTCTTTTCCTTTGGTCCCATCAACTGAATCAGTAGCACCACAGTCTTCCTTGCAGGCAGAACAGAGAGCTGCATCACCTGAGAATTATAAGAATCCTATGAATTTCCCTTGGACTACACTGTCTTCCTCACAAATGAGGAAGACAAGTGTGCCCTGTCTTTCTGCATATGTTTGTGGGTCAAGTAAAATACTGATGGAAAAATTGTTTTGAAATCTGAAAAGCAGTATGTTAGTGCTGACTGGTTCAGATCAGTCGCTCAGTCGTGTCTGACTCTTTGCGACCCCATGAATCGCAGCACGCCAGGCCTCCCTGTCCATCACCAACTCCCGGAGTTCACTCAGACTCACGTCCATTGAGTCAGTGATGCCATCCAGCCATCTCATCCTCTGTCCTCCCCTTCTCCTCTTGCCCCCAATCCCTCCCAGCATCAGAGTCTTTTCCAATGAGTCAACTCTTCGCATGAGGTGGCCAAAGTACTGGAGTTTCAGCTTTAGCATCATTCCTTCCAAAGAAATCCCAGGGCTGATCTCCTTCAGAATGGACTGGTTGGATCTCCTTGCAGTCCAAGGGACTCTCAAGAGTCTTCTCCAACACCACAGTTCAAAAGCATCAATTCTTTGGCGCTCAGCCTTCTTCACAGTCCAACTCTCACATCCATACATGACCACTGGAAAAACCATAGCCTTGACTAGATGGACCTTTGTTGGTAAAGTAATGTCTCTGCTTTTGAATGTACTATCTAGGTCATAACTTTCCTTCCAAGGAGTAAGCGTCTTTTAATTTCATGGCTGCAGTCACCATCTGTAGTAATTTTGGAGCTCAGAAAAATAAAGTCTGATATTGTTTCCACTGTTTCCCCATCTATTTGCCATGAAGTGATGGGACCAGATGCCATGATCTTCGTTTTCTGAATGTTGAGCTTTAAGCCAACTTTTTCACTCTCCACTTTCACTTTCATCAAGAGGCTTTTGAGTTCCTCTTCACTTTCTGCCATAAGGGTGGTGTCATCTGCATATCTGAGGTTATTGATACTTCTCCCAGCAATCTTAATTCCAGCTTGTGTTTCTTCCAGTCCAGCATTTCTCATGATGTACTCTGCATATAAGTTAAATAAGCAGGGTGACAATATATAGCCTTGACGTACTCCTTTTCCTATTTGGAACCAGTCTGTTGTTCCATGTCCAGTTCTAACTGTTGCTTCCTGACCTGCATACAAATTTCCCAAGAGGCAGAGGCTGACTGGTTATTAAGGGTTAATACACAGTTCTCTCTTCAGCAGTAATGATGTTATCTGTTCAACCCTTAGGCCATTGAGAAGAAGGGAAACAGAGTAAGCTCACATTGATGAGCACCAGTGTGAGAGCATGGGTTTATGTATCAGGACTCTTTGATCAAAAGTGAAAGAAATCTAACTCAAAATAGTTTAGGAAAAAGACAAAGGAACTTTCTGAAAGGGCATAACACTCAACCTAGAGTAGAATAAGGGTGGAGTTGATACTCTGGGAAAGTTGGAAAAGGGATTCAAATTCAACCAGGACCTCATCTTCTCCCAGGGAGCATCCTTCCTTCCCCTGTAGACTGTGAGTGTCTCCTCCATATCCTGGGATCCTGGCTGACCGATGCTCCCAGGATTCAAATCCCGTCGCTCCCACCAGAAGAGGCTGATCCACTCCTTAGTTTTGGTTTCTACACATTCCAGGGAAGGTTGCTGATTGTCTTGGCTGATGTCAGAGGCCCACCCCTGGACCAACTGAGGCCAGGGAGGCAGAATCCCCAGGGGACACATCCCAACGACCTTGCCCAGAGGTGTGGAAACACCTGGAAGTGGCCCTCCAAATGCTCTCTGTGATTAGGCCCTGACCGAGTGGCTGGGCTGCCGCGCACACTTTTTTAGGGAGTGCAGTGTGCTGTGGACAGTAGCCCCAGTGCCTGGGGAGAAAACTAAATGCCAGGCAACTGCATGGAGCACTTCCGTTCTAAAGGAAACGCCGTCCTAATGAGAGGGAATGGGAGAGGTTTCCACTGGGAGAAAGGCTCTGTCCATACCAGAGAAGCCTTCCAGTCAGAGCCTCTGAGGGCACGGCCCTGCCCTGGGAAGGGTGACCATTCCATCCTCTTGCAGGCAGAAACCCCTCCTCCTTTAGTGTTGATGGGATGGAATGGGAAACTCAACTCATATGAACAGGAAAAATGCAGAAGCCACAGACTAGGAGTTCTCTCTTTAGACTGTGAAGAATTAATTGTCCTTCCCAATGTTGTCAGGGGCATATTTCAAACTGGACTGTGAATGTAGAAGGACTCCAGTCGCTGTCATGACCTATTGCCCAGATGTTTAGCTGGCACTGAATCCACTCCATCCCTCCTGCTGAAGGCTGCTGGGTTAACCTTTCTCAAACCCACATGCTCTAGACTCCTCTCCACTGCCTGCCGCTCCTCATCTGGGCACCCAAGACCTCCCAGCCTGTGGCCCCAGCCCCTTTCCAGGTTCACCGCCTATTTCCCCTCTAGACTAGAAACACAGGCCTTTGTTGCTCCCAGATATGTCCAACCAAGTCTCACCTCCAAGCCTGCACATGGGCTATTTCCGCTGCCTTTTCAAACCTTCCAGATTTGTCCTTTATGAAGCCTTTCCCCACAACCCCAAGTAGATATGAACTCATGGTTTGTATTCCCTTACAGCACTCACCACACTCCATCTCAAGTGATATTTGCACTTGTTATGTTGCATTTTTTCAGGTGAAAAGATCCTTGAAAGGAGGTGAAAAAAAAAAGATAAATACATAAATTTCTTACTATGTGCAGGTACTGCTCTGTATTTAATGTTATTTAATCCTTAAAACAACTCTTTTAACTTGCCCAAGGTCCCACAGCCAAACCGGGATTCAAACCCACGTAGTGTGCCTGCCTGAGCACACGCTCCTGGTAACTATGCCACCACTGCTTGTGGAGGCAGAGACACATTTACTCTGAAGCCAACAAATTCCTTTCCTAGGGAATGTACTCAATTTATAATTTTGTGATTTTTTCCCTTAAAGAGACCCTCAAGATTGTATTAACTTCAAGTTCTATAAAACTGGATGCAAATACAATGCCTTGTTCATTTGAAATTCTCTTAAATCTTGTTTAGTAATGGTGATTGTCACATCATCATAGTGATGATGGTTCCAAGCCTCACATGGAGCATTTACAAGGCATTTTCAGCCATCTCACTGGATCCTTACAAAAACCTAAAAATTAGGTGTGGCCATTGAAACTTGGTAAACAGATGAGAAAACTGACCTCAGAGACACTAAGTAATTTTGTCTAAAGCCACCCAGCTATAAATGATGGAGCCAGAGCTGAAGCTCAAGGCTTCTGATCCCATCTGTCAAGATTCCTTCATTTAGGTCTTTGCTGCCTGTGGGTTCTGAGAGCCTTTCAATCACTTAGCGGATGGTGGTCCTCCCGCCCCCCGCCCCACACACACCCATTTGAAGAGCACTCCATCACATCCAACAATTATCTAAATTGAAGTTGTCCATCCTGCCTTTTAAATTCTTCTCCAGATAATGAACCTTTTCAACCAATAGGGTGCTTGATGTTAATCACACAGAGAAATGCAAACTTGATCCATACACCTTCAAATAGATAGAGCCTAAAAGGTACAGAAATTGCATTTACCTTCCAAGCCCTAATCTTGATAATTTCTTTAGGGAAACTTCTTCAACTGCCTGTCTTCAAGAGACTTTTAAAGCTCTCAAGCAATTGCTAAGTGATCCTAGAAATACATTTGCCTGTAGCTAGAGATTTTTGATAAGTAGCCTATAATTTATCACTGTATTACAGAGAGCCTGGAGAAAGCCTTCTATATTATGCTGAAGCCTTCAGCTTTCACAGCTGATATGTAAACATATTCCCAAACTAGAGGTGCCCTGGATCATTTGTAATGGCTAAACACTGACCCTAGAGATATCATCACTGTATGTTCAGTTGTTCCCAAGGACGTGGCGGCTCTAAATATCACACATGCATGCATGCTAAGTCGCTTCAGTTGCGTCTGACTCTTTGTGACCCCATAGACTATATAGCCCGCCACATTCCTCTGTCCATGGGGATTCTTCAGGCAAGAGTACTGGAGTAGGCTGCCATGCCCTCCTCCAGGGGATCTTCCTCACCCAGGGACTGAACCCATGTCTCTTGTGTCTCCTGTATTGGCAGGAGGGTTCTTTACTGCTAGCGCCACCTGGGAAGCTCTATCATACAGGGAAGTGTCTTCACCTGCAGGCCCATGTCTTCTTCTCCAGACTTAAGCAGTCAGTGGAAAAGAGATAAACACAGGCAGAAGCAGAGAACTCAGTCTCTGGAGTTAGGCCCGCCTGGGTGTGACCGCTCTCCCCCAGCTCCACCTCTTACCAGCTGGGTAGCCTATGCACACTGCTTTATTTCGTTCATTGATTCAACAACTACTAAATGACAGTGAGTGCTATACATACTGAGACAATGGAATGAACGAAACTATCTCAGGGAGCTGGAGTTTCCATTTGCAAAATAGAAATAACTGAAGCACCTAGCTCACAAGGCTGGTTAGGGATGATAAGTCAGCCTGGGGCCGGCTCAGACTTACTCTATTTAAAAAACTATAAAACAGTCTTTAACCTTGATTCTAGACTTTTAAAACATTCAGGATTGTTTGTTTATATTTTGAGCCACTCCAAACCCTGCTTTTTCAGAAAATTTTCAAGGGATTTCCCTTAATGGGGAATGTAGGAGAAAGAGTTTCTAGAGCCTTGAGACAGGAATTCCCTGATGGTCCAGTGGTTATAACTTTCACTGCCTAGGATCTGAGTTTGATCCTGGTCAGGGAACTAATATTGGTGAAGAAAATAGTCAATTAAATCTCCGTCTATACAAGGCAAATATTCATATATTATTTATCCCAAGATTTTTAATCATGTCTTGCTTCTTTTTCCTTTCTCCCTGAGTTAGGATTGGACTTGAATCACTGTTAACTAAGTATTTTTGGCAATGAGTCAGATGATTCAGGAGATGTATTTGGTGTATTCTAATATGCCTTTGCAGCTTCCCTGGTGGCTCAGACAGTGAGGAATCTGCCTGCAGTGAGGGAGACCTGGGTTCAATCCCTGGGTTGGGAAGATCCCCTGGAGAAGGGAATGGCAATCCACTCCAAGTATTCTTGCCTGGAGAATCCAATGGACAGAGGAGCCTGGTGGGCTACAGTCCATGGGGTCGCACAGAGTGGGACAGGACTGAGCAATTAACACACACACACAGGGAACTAAGATCCCACAAGTCATGGAGTGTGGCCAAAAAGAAGAGCTTTGGGCCATATGGGTCGGAACTATGAGGCAACAGGAGGGTTAAGCACACTTGGTAAACCCAGCCATGGTCAGAACTTGCTCAGTGGCCTTTGCATAGATATTCTTGTGCTGTGCTTAGTCATTCAGTTGTGTCTGACTCTTTGGAACCTCATGGTCTGTAGCCTGTCAGGCTCCTCTGTCCATGGGGATTCTCCAGGCAAGAATACTTGAGTGGGTTGCCATGCCCTCCTCCAGGGGATCTTCCCAACCTGGGGATTGAACCCAGGTTGATCCCACATTGCAGGTGGATTCTTTACCGTCTGAGCTACCAGGAAAGTCTATGCATGGTCTTTGATATAGATATTCTTAGGGGCTCTTCATTTCCAGTTTCATTTGGAAGTGTTTCTGCAGATGCTATTTTTATGTCTGGAGTTTCTCTCTGCCTCAAGCATAGTTTAAAAGTGTCAAATGAAGCATTTACCTAAATCCCTGATGTTGTGGCTCACATTCATTTCCTTTTCTCTGGCAAGGGTTGAGTCGGATGGCCCAACCAAGAGATCCTCACTCCTGCCTGCGTCTGGAACCTGTGCTCTTCCTTGGGCCTCTCTGTGATGTACCAGAACCCAAAGACCATGTGCTGGCCCATCCCTCCCTAGTGATAGACACAGGCTCAGAATCACTGTGTCCCTGACAGCCAAATGGGCTGTCTTTTTCTCCCACTCACAAAGAATCACATTTTCTTCCTTTGTCTTTTTATCAGTGGGAACCCATTTCTCAGTATGGTCTGGGGTCCATTTTCTTGCCCCAAATTTTGACATGGGGTGAAACACGAAGCAAAATCAAATCTTATGAGATTGTCAATATCAACTATTATTTGACCTAAAGGAAGGAAGGAAGGAGAGAGGGAAGGAAGGAAAGAAGGAAAGAAAGAAGGAGAAAGAAAGCTTAAAAAAGTCAGGGCTAGAATTAGGTAACTACTCATCTATTCTGCCACCTAATAATAATTTTTATAGTTGATGGACTGCTTCCTCTTCACCAAGCACTAGGCTAAGCAAAGTTTTACATACATTATCTCGTTCAGTCATCATAATAACTGCAAAAAGTCTCACCCAACTCCCACCCCATTCAATTATTTCCATTCTAAGTATGCAAAAACCGAGGGTCAGAATTCTCAAGAGACTTGCCCAAAGTCCTTCTCCTCCGATCACAAAAGCCATGAACTAGATATTGTATCTTTTATGTGACACGGGTGGGTTAAAAATCATTAGCCTCAATGACTTTGACCATCTTTTTGTCATCATTGTAAGAGTAATAATATCCAATACAGGAAATCTGAGAATTGTACAACATATGATTAAAAAAAAAATTTTTGGAGTCTCTTTAATCCTGTTTTTCTGCTCTATTCTGCTTTTTAACAAATTTGGAGTTGTCCTTCTTATCTTGTTTTGTACCCTGCCTAAAAGGTAATTAACACAGTGTCATGAGTATTGCCCCAAATCATTAAAAATTCTCCAAAAAAACTTACTTGGTTGCATTATATTGACATAAATATTACATCACTAGTTGTTCAACTGTTTTCTCCTTATTAGAAAATCAGTTCACAGATTTTGTTGTCGTGTGACAAAGATCTTTGTACAACATTTCTATTTTTAGGCCCCGGTAGCAGCCATGTCTGTCATTTAGAGGTGATTTCCCTTTGACAAGTGTCATCATTTACATTTTCTGGTTGTTTAGTCATGATGCCCTCCATAGGTTGATGTAACAGATAAATGGTACCTGTTGGGAGCTGACATGGCTCTGCCTGGGGTGTGATTGCGCTTCAGTCGTGCCCTACGGACCATAGCTGGCCAGGCTCCTCCGTCCATGGAGATTCTTCAGGCAAGAATACTGAAGGGGGTGGCCAAGCCCTTCTCTAGGAGATCTTCCCTACCCATCCCTACCCAAGGCTCGAAACTGCTGTCTCTTTCGTCTCTTGCAGGCGGATTCTTTACCACTAGTGACTCCTGGAAAGCCCCTTGGGGTGTGAGGGCCTACAGCAGAGGCCAACAGCAGGCGAAGTGGCTGGACCTGCCACCACTGCCTGCTTGGTGCTGCTCTGGGCTCAGCCTGGTGCAGATTTCTAGGGGAAGCCGGGAGAAGCAGAGTGGACAGAGCAGGGAGACTGTGGGTGCCTCCCGCCCCTCTGAGAGCTCACTGCTGCCCCCACGGAGTCAGCTCACCTTGGCACCCACGGCTATCCCACTCCCCCTGGGGGGGTCCTGGTTCTGGACATGCACTTCCTGCAGCCCCCAGGCCTTTGCCTTCCTTCTTCTGCAGCAGACTTCTTACCCACCAAAGAGAAAACAGAGGACAGTGAGCAATAGACCTCTTTTTATTTCTTTTCCCCTTCCTTCATTCCCCAAACCGATCCTTACATGGTCAAACTCCCTTTCCTCACTCAGAGAAGAAAGGAGGGGGCTGACTTCTTTCACTGAAAGCAGGAAGAAGAAAAGAAAGGGGAGAAGGTAGAAACACAGCTATTAGACCACGTTACTAGCTTTATCTCTGGCTTCATGCTTTTTTTAGTCTAACTTTTTTTATATTTTAAAATATTTTACTCGAAAAGATTTATGGATTGTGTAGGATGTGCCAAGCACTGTACTTAATGCAATAGAGAATGGAAATGACCAAGTCTCATCTTAAAAAAAAAAGTCATAAAACTTTGCTCAGATTGGCTACTTATTCAAAAATTTAGATTATTGCCTTTATTAATTTTCCTAGATACTAGAAATGTCAAGTCACTTACTAATAGAGTTCTAAAAGTCTTAGAAAAAGTCTCTAGCCATTTTTATTTTATTTTTTTCCCCTTTGTGCCCGAGTTTTCTGTTTCTGATTGCCAAATTTAACAAATAAAAACACAGAACACCCCATTAAATTTGAATTTCAGATAACCAATATCTTTTAGCACATTTTATGCAGTAGCTCTAGGTATCTCCCAAATATTGCATGAAGCATACTTATACTAAGAAGTGATTTGTTGCTTATCTAAAGTTCAAATTACTGGGGCTTCCTGTATTCTATCAGGCACCTCTATTTCTATTGAATAAGAAATTGTCATTTTTTGTGTGTTTGTATTAACTTGGCACAGTTCATTCTCACGACATCTCTGTCATGTGCTTACCACTGTTCACATTTCACAAGCAAGGAAATTGAGGCCTCTAGGAACAAGTAACTTGTCTGAAGTTACAACACCAGAAAGTGCCAATAGTAAAGTCAGCATTCAGACAGGCTTGTCTGACACCACAGCTCATGTTCTTTTCTCTGGATTGCTGTTGTTCAGTCTCAAAGCCGTGTCAGACTCTGCAACCTCAGGGACTGCAGCATGCCAGGCTTCCCTGTCCTCTATCATCTCCTGGAGTTTGCTCAACTTCATGTCCAGTGAGTCCGTGAAGCTATTTAACCATCTCATCCTCTGCCGCCCCCTTTTCCTTTTGGATTTCTTTCTCTGGATTATCTATAATTTAAATATGGACTGGGCCTGGAATGTTCCATTACAATCTGTATTTCAAAAGAATGTTCAATTTCCAGTTGAAAGAACAATTTATATAAAAATGAGGTGGAAAATTTTCTCTTCTCCACATAATATTTTATATATGAAGAAACATTTTTGCCCTAAACCAGAAGAAACATTTTTGCCCTAAACCACTTAAGCAAATGGTACCTCAAGGCTACCTTAAATTGTTTTTAAATGTAGACCTTATCCAAAGCAAGTGAACTCGTCACTGTAAGTTTGTAGTAAAACATCGCCCTCTTCTGGACATTCAGACACCATGCAACAGAGACTGATAGAAAGGATTTTTAAAAGTTGAAACAGATGGTTCAATTATGTGTCCAACTACACAATGAAAAGCTGTTGTTATCACTTATCAGGTGTATATCTTACTCTTCAAAAAGACTCCTCAGAACTGAAGCAGAAAGACATTTTGGAACTGGCCAGGTAATAGTTTTCTACCCATTTTTATGAAGGTGGCTGAGTGCTCGGCATGCTGCTGCTAAGTCACTTCAGTCGAGTCCGACTCCGTCCGACCGACCGCAGCCCACGAGGCTCCTCCGTCCCTGGGATTCTCCAGGCAAGAACACCGGAGTGGGTTGCCATTTCCTTCTCCAATGCATGAAAGTGAAAAGTGAAAGTGAAGTCGCTCCGTCGTGTCCGACTCTCAGCGACCCCATGGACTGCAGCCTACCAGGCTCCTCTGTCCATGGGATTTTCCAGGCAAGAATACTGGAGTGGGGTGCCATTGCCTTCTCCGACTGCTCGGCAAAGAAATAGGTAAAATCTTTAATTTCAGGACACATCTTAAATACCCTATAAAAACATCTAACTATAGTAATAATCATGATAATACTTAAACTGTCGAAGCAAAAGTTCCAATACATCCTGAATAGTCAGAACTTCACAAGCATAAAATGTGTGGAAAAAGAATGCAGTGAATACAGGTTGGCATTTGCACTTTGGTGTCAAATAGACTGCATTAGTGGAGAAGGAAATGGCAACCCACTCCAGCGTTCTTGCCTGGAGAATCCCAGGGACAGGGGAGCCTGGTGGGCTGCCCTCCATGGGGTCGCACAGAGTCAGACACGGCTAAAGTGACTTAGCAGCAGCAGCAGCAGCAGCAGACTGCATTAGATTCCCTCTCTTCCATTTATAAGCTATGTGACTTTAGACAACTTATTAAATTTTTTAAGCCTCAGTTTCTTCATCTGTTAAAATCATAGTTATAAGAGAAGCAACTTAAGTGAAATAAATCAGAGAAAAATAAATACTGCACAGTATCACTTATATGTGGAATTAAAAAAAGTCAAACAGATGTGGAAAAGTGGTTGTCAGGGGCCAGGGTAGAGGACGACGGGGGGACAGAAGGAGAGGTGGGTGAAAAGGTACCAACTTTCAGCTATAAGATGAATAAGTTCTGAGGATCTAACGTAAATGGTGACCATTGTTAATAACACTATATTGTATAGTTGAAAAAAAAAAACACAGCAGCTAAGTAGGCCAGGTGGAAAGATGAAATAATACCTAACAGAGGTAGCTTACTGCTAAGAATCAGACTCTTACATATGAACTGATATTTTATGATTACTGCCCCAGTTATTAATTGTATAGAATCAGCTGTTTTAAGTTTTGAAGGAGAAAAAGCCAGCAATGTAAAAGAATAAAACCAGTTTTTTTTTAAGTATTTTTATTTTTAAATACCGAAGCTTTGGCTAATAGCAAAGAATTAATACACCAGGTATTTCTCTCAATTATCCAAATTTTAGAGCTGTGTACTTTTTCAAGGATATTCAGACAAAGATGTTTTGGAACAGAAGCCTCAGAAATATGTGAACCTCTGAAATTCATTGCAAAGACAATCTATACTTTGTTTTTACCTAATTTCAAAACCAAAATATATGTTAAAAAATACATCAATACAGTAGAATATGAAAGAGGAAGGCATCTAAATATTGCTATCATAAGTGATTAAGAATACCCAATTATCTAAAATACTATCAAATATCAGAAAGTCACTATACATTTAATTATTTGGCACTATTATCATTGGAAGTGACATATAGATGACACTAAACTATACCAAGTTCCCTTTTGTCTGGTGGAACCTCTGCCTCACATTCTGTCTTCCTTCAACCACAGAGAATTAAATGGCGTATAAGGGTACAAGGGAGGAAGAACTGGAGCTGTTAACACTTAGATCTACCTTTGCTAGCAGTGTATTATAAATCACAAATTTGAGGCAATGATATACCTTTAATTGCCTGGCAAGTTAATTAATTCAGACCCAGCTATTAAAATATTCTATCATTTAACTTAGAATCGAATTCCAACTATGAAGCATGGTATTCCAGAGAGAATGTTTCCATGTAATTTTCAAACACTTAAGAGCCTTAAAAGCAAGTAATACCAACTAAAATACCAGTTATCTTAACTATGTCTCTTATTTTTACTATAGAATTTCAGACCCTACTGGCAAATTACCATAGTTGATGCTACATTTGTCTTTTAAAGGTGGCTGAGTCCATGAGAACTATAGAGTGAGAAGATTCTGCAAGGATTTGGAAGAGAAATAGAGATGTGGCTGTAGGTCACAGCTGCTTGCTCTCCTTTTTAAATATATATTATATATATGTTCCAAGGGCCTGAGTTTTAAATAGGCTGTTTTACCCTTGAGCTCTGATGGTCTTTATCCTCAGATGAAAAGAGCTAACTCTCCATCTGGTCACCACCTTGTATTCATTTAATGTCCAGATCAGATCAGATCAGTCGCTCAGTCGTGTCCGACTCTTTGCGACCCCATGAATCGCAGCACGCCAGGCCTCCCTGTCCATCACCAACTCCTGGAGTTCACTCAGACTCATGTCCATTGAGTCAGTGATGCCATCCAGCCATCTCATCCTCTGTCGTCCCCTACTCCTCCTGCCCCCAATCCCTCCCAGCATCAGAGTCTTTTCCAATGAGTCAACTCTTCACATGAGGTGGCCAGAGTACTGGAGTTTCAGCTTTAGCATCATTCCCTCCAAAGAAATCCCAGGGCTGATCTCCTTCAGAATGGACTGGTTGGATCTCCTTGCAGTCCAAGGGACTCTCAAGAGTCCTCTCCAACACCACAGTTCAAAAGCATCAATTCTTCGGCCCTCAGCCTTCTTCACAGTCCAACTCTCACATCCATACATGACTACAGGAAAAACCATAGCCTTGACTAGACGAAACTTTGTTTGCAAAGTAATGTCTCTGCTTTTGAATATGCTATCTAGGTTGGTCATAACTTTCCTTCCAAGGAGTAAGCGTCTTTTAATTTCATGGCTGCAGTCACCATCTGTAGTGATTTTGGAGCCCAGAAAAATAAAGTCCAATCACGGGCAAAAAGACAAAATGGTTGCCTCGTGAAACTGAAAAGTCCTGGGTTGACTTCAGACATAGCTGGATCCAAAGGCTCCAATCCTGTGTGTCTTGGTCTTTGGCTTCTGCTTTTGCCCTTGTTGTTTGCGTTCTAAGGCAGATTCCAGTTAGGTGGTGTCCAGATTAACTACCAATACGTCCAGTCGTAAATCCACGAGCTGAGCAACCCTCATCAAAAAACCCTCTTTTTCTTTAATTCTAGCAAAGTTGATGTTTATTGGCTTTGACTGGCCTTGGTAATCACGTACGTGTGCACGCTCAGTTGTGTCTGACTCTTTTGTGACCCCATAGACTGTAGCGCACCAGGCTACTCTGTCCATGAAATTTTTCAGGCAAGAATACTGGAGTAGGTTGCCATTTCCTACTCCAGGAGATCTTCCTGACCCAGAGATAGAACCCGAGTCTCTTGCTTCTCCTGCATTGGCAAGTGTATTCTTTACCAACTGCACCACCTGGGAAGCCCTTGCTAATCATGGATCCACACTTAAAACATTCATTAAGGCTACAGAGGGCAGGAGGAGAAGGGGGTGACCGAGGGTGAGATGGTTGGATGATACCACTGACTCAATGGACATGAGTTTGAGCAAACTCCGGAGATAGTGAAAAACAGGGAAGCCTGTTGCGCTGCATTCCATGGGGTTGCAAAGAGTCAGACATGACTTAGCGACTAGACAACAAAGGCTACAGAGACACAGCTCTCTCAAAGGCCGGAGGTGGTGATGCACCCACTCCTGGAATCAAAGAGCAAGGTCTATTCCACCTGAATTCCATGGGCTGAGAATATAAGGGTAATGGCTCAAAGGCAAATTTCAGTGAAACGCTGAAAGGGAGAACTGATACTGGGATTCAAAGCATGTGAACTTTAACTGGAGCAGTAGAAACAAAATAAAAATGAAGAAAAAAGCCAAAGCAGATTGAAGAATATTCCAAGGAGGAACCAAATGGATTTAATAATATGAACAGGAGAATGGAGTAAAAACTGACTTAGCTTTATAGTCACTGAATCTTCTAAGGTCAGATATATATATATATATATATATATATATATATATATATATAAAAAAAAAAAAAGATTAGTGAAAGTTTTATGTGCTTTAATTTAGAGCTAGTATCTTTCTGGGAGCCAATTTGGAATGGGGACAAATTAGGCTGTTGTATTAACAGAGATCTGGAAACAAGAGAATGTGTATAAACATATGGTGGGGGATTAGTCACTAAGTCATCTCCAACTTTTGTGATCCTATGGACTATAGCCCACCAAGCTCCTCTGTCCATGGGATTTTCCCAGCAAGAATACTGGAGTGAGTTGCCATTTCCTTCTCCAGGGGATCTTCCCAACCCAGGGATCAAACCCAGGTCTCTTGCATTGCAGGCAGTTTCTTTATCGACTGAGCCACCAGGGAAAAGAGACATATTTTAAGGAACTGGCTCACATGATTATGGGGGCTGACAAGTCCAAAATCTGCAGGCAGTCTGGGGATCCAGGGGAGATCTGATGTTGCAATTCAGGTCTGAAGGCAGTAGAGGCAGAATTCCTTCTCCCTTGAGGTACACTGATCCTTTTTAAGGCCTTCAACTGATTACATGAAGCCCATTCACATTATAGGAGGTGTGAGCCAAGTTGCTTCAGTCATGTCCCACTCTTTGCAACCCCATGAACCCTGCCAGGCTCTTCTGTCCATGGAATTTTCCAGGCAAGAATACTGGAGTGGGTTGCCATGCCCTTCTCCAGGAGATCTTCCCAACCCAGGGATCGAACCCGCATCTTTTATGTCATTGGCAGGTGGGTTCTTTACCAGTAGCGCCACCTGGGAAGCCTCAGTTCAAAGTCTATTGATATATATATATATATATATATATATATATATATATATATTTAATTGGTGTGTTGTTGGTTTACAATGTTGTGTTAGTTTCTGCTGTACAATGAAGTGAATCAGCTGTATAGTTTTGACCAACCTAGACAGCATATTGAAAAGCAGAGACTACTTTGTCAACAAAAGTACATCTAGTCAAGGCTATGGTTTTTCCAGTGGTCATGTATGGATGTAAGAGTTGGACTATAAAGAAGGCTGAGCACAGAAGAATTGATGCTTTTGAACTGTGGTGTTGGAGAAGTCTCTTGAGAGTCCCTTGGACTGCAAGGACATCCAACCAGTCCATCCTAAAGGAGATCAATCCTGAATATTCACTGGAAGGACTGATGCTGAAGCTGAAACTCCAATACTTTGGCCGCCTGATATGAAGAGCTGACTCATTTGAAAAGACCCTGATGCTGGGAAAGATTGAAGGCAGGAGGAGAAGGGGATGACAGGATGAGATGGTTGAATGGCATCACTGACTCAATGGACATGGGTTTGGGTGGACTCCGGGAGTTGGTGATGGACCGGGAAGCCTGGCGTGCTGCGGTTCATGGGTTGAATCAAAGAATCGGACATCACTGAGTGATTGAAGTGACTGATACATATATCCCCTCTCACTTGGACCTCCTTCCCACCATGGCAGTGCACGTAGGTCAATCCCAATCTCCCAATTCATCCTATCCCTGCCCCTCTGTGTCTACCTGTCTGTTCTATATGTTTGTGTCTCTATTCCTGCCCTGCAAATAGATTCATCTGTATCATTTTTCTAGATAAAGTTTAACCCATCTAAAAAACACTTTCACAGCAGCATCTAGAGTATAATCTTTGACCAAAAACTGGATGCGATCACCTAGCCAAGTTGATACATAATATCAGCCCACTTGAATTCTGAGTGATTCTCACACTGAGCAAGAAGGCTTGGACCCCAGTGCTCAGGCCAAACCTCAGACTAGTTAAATCAAGTACTACCGGTAAATGAGGCTTAGGTAAAAGTATTTTTTGATACAGCAGTTGTTCTTTGAGCATGGTTTCCGGACCAGTGACTTCAACCTCACCTGCAAACTCTCTACTCCAGACCGAGTCAATCACAGACGATGGATTTATCCCTGGCCCTGCAGTCCATGGTTTTAACAAACCCTCCAAGTGATCCTGATGCATGCTCACATTTGAGCACCACTGGTCTGGAGTTCTCCAGCAATACAGGCCAAGAGGTAGCTCCTCATTAAGGATCTTAATAATGGTGTTTGTTGCAAGGATACGTATGAGAATAAGAGGGTCTTGACTGTATGTGGCCAAGCTGCACTGAGATGGGGTATTTTCAAGTTACAATAGATGGACTCATCTGACAGCAGCTCTGGTGACTGAATGAGGCTTAAGCAGTTGTTGAAAGTGTCGTGTGTACATGTAGAACCCTCCTCTTCTATTATAGTGCCTCAGCTCTTCTGTCATTGCATATCTCCTTATACAAACTGAATTTTTCTCCTTTATTTTCTGTTTAAACTCCTGAGAGAAACTGATTGGCTGAGTTAATAATTTTCACTGTTTGGGCAGTGTCTCCGTAACATTTGCCCAACTTACAAGCTCTGCTGTCCGGTATGAAGACTGGCTTTCCTTGGGTCAGGACCGGGTGAAACAAGATGCAGGGTGTTAAACGGCGTCTCCTAAGGCCACTTCCCTTAAAAGGCCTGAGCCACTAACAGGCGTTGTGGGTACCTCACAGTGGAAGGCTTGGTCTGTTAAGGATGTGTGGTTGTCTCTGACTGCTAAATCTATGCGTAGTTCTTTGACACAAAAAGACATCAAAGAGAAATTAAATATTTGTTCAACTATACATTTTGAGAATGAGTTGGAAACGTTAACTAAAAACCTTTGGAAATGTTTCCCTTTCAATATTTCCTATAGGAGTCTTCTTGTGGCCTAATTTAGGAACGCCATGAGCCATAATATTTTGGGAAAAAAATGAATCTTATTTGCATGCACCAGATTGTGGGGCCTGTATCTTATGTAGAAATTCTCTTTGCATAGTCTCATTCCTTAAGCCAGAAATGATTAGAAGCTTGCTGGTATTTTTAAAAAACCTCATGTAATGAAAAGAAAGCTCATGTGATAGTTTTCTCCAGATCATTTCAGATTGGCTCTCTAGGCCAATCTTTTTCTTTTTAGTACAATTTTGAATTGTGGGCAATAGGGAAAAGATATTATAGCAACAGATAATTTGTGATTGAATTACTATGAATTATACCAATTTAAATTTCCCTTGCATGGTTTGGGGTGACTTTTTGTTTTGGCTGCACTGCATGGCATGAGATCTTAATTCTTCAACCAGGGATCAATCCCATGCTTCCTGGCCTGGAAGTGTGGAGCCCTAACCACTGGACTGCCAGGGAAGTCCTTGGGGTGACTTTTTTTTCTTAAGGGGGTGAATTTTTAATTAACCTATGGTTGACTTACAATACTGTATTCATTTCAGGTATTCATGTATATTCTTTCAGATTCTTTTCCATCATAGGCTGTTACAAGATATTGAATACTGTTCCCTGTGTTATTAATTTGCCTATTTTTTATATAGTGTTGTGTATCTGTTAATCCCACACTCCTAATTTATCCTACTTTGTCCCCCTCCCCATCTTTGGTAACAGTAAATTTGTTTTCTGTTTGTAGACACTCTTAATAAACTGATGTAATTTCACAACACTAGCTGAGCTGGGAAAATAAGTCCAATCCAAATCAAAAAGCTAAATAAACTTTGAGAAAGGTATGAGATTGTTACTTAAAAACCTTAAGGATACCACAATTCACTGAACATCCCTGAGTCATTTTACCTCTCTTAATGCCAAAATTAAATTTGTACTTTACACAGAACCTCGTAGAAACCACTTACATGGTACCAGTATTACCACTATTGGTAACTTTATCTTATGCCACCAAATACCAAATTTTTTTCAAGAAAATATTATTTTTGGCTATGCTGGATCTTCTTTGCTGCATGTGGGCTTCCTCTAGTTTTGGAGAGCGGGGGCTACGGTCTAGTTGCAGTACGTGGGCTTCTCATTGCAGTGGCTTCTCTTGTGGTTTTCCCTGGTGGCTCAGATGGTAAAGAATCTACCTGAAATGCAGGAGACTTGGGTTCAGTCCCTGGGTCGGGAAGATCCCCTAGAGAAGGAAATGGCAACCCACTCCAGTATTCTTGCTTGGAGAATCCAATGGACAGAGGAGCCTGGTGGGCTACAGTCCATGATGTTGCTGAGATGGACATGATTGGATGACCAACACTTCACACTTCACTTCTCTTGTTACGGAGCACAGGTTCTGGTGGGTGGGCTCCATAGCTGTGGCTCACAGGCTCCAGAGCACTAGCTCAGTACTTGTGGCACAGAGGCTTAGTGGCACGTGGGATCCTCCTGGACCAGGGATTGAACCAGTGTCCCCTGCGTTGCAAGAAGGATTCTTAACTACTGGACCACCAGGGAAGCCCACAAATTTAATTTTTAAAATAACTGCGATATTACCATGAGGCCCAAATCATAAATGTGGGCTACCAGAATTTAGGATAATTAAAACCAACATTTAATTTGTATTTATCAAATTGTTCAATATAACTGCTTGGATGTTGACAACAAAGGAATAATTAGAAAGCTAAATTTACATTTTGAATTGTTTTAGGTCTCCTTTTAAAAGATCAAATTCTTCAATCTTGGTTTTAGATATTAATGAAAAAGTGAAAGTGAAGTTGCTCAGTTGTGCCCGACTCTTTGCAACCCCATGGACTGTAGCCTACCAGGCTCCTCCATCCATGGAATTTTCTAGGCAAGAGTACTGGAGTGGGTTGCCATTTCCTTCTCCAGGGGATCTTCCCGACCCAGGGATCAAACCCAGGTCTCCTGCATTGCAGGCAGATGCTTTACCGTCTGAGCCACCAGGGAATCCTAATAATTAGATATTAATAAGATATTAATAAGTTCTCTCATTAAGACAAAGACCCCACAACTCTGAGCCGAGGTTTGGTTTTTACTTTATTTCATTAAAGTAAAATGTGCCCTTATCTCAAAATGTGCCTTTGCAAAGAACTGAGTTAAAAAAAATCAGCCTGTTTAAAAATCATGAACCCCAAACTTCTTATGTATTTTCATGTATTAGCTGTTACAACTGGGAGTACTGGAAGGTTTTGGCTATTTCAGTGATAGTTGCAAACATTTCATTTGTAATAAGTCCACTTATTCCAAAACCATAGTCTAGGAAGATTACAGCAACTTTGAACAAGCTTTTGTTTGGTTGTAGTGATATGAAATGAGAAAACTGAAAGTTCAATCTTTGTTTCACAAAGAAATTATTCCCTCATGGTTTCAAGGGGGAAAAAGTTAATAAATTTTAGTTGTGCCACTTCAATGGGGCTGTAATACTTTCAAATTGCATTTAAAGGTGGAAAATTATCAACCCAACTGAGTTAACAATCTGTTTTATCTAATAAATCTCCTTTGTCTTCTAGAAGTTAAATTATCTTGGTAAGATTAGTCAATCTGCCTAACCATGCAGTTATATATAATCTACAAATTGGGGTATATACTCTACAGAAGTCTATTACATCTTTAAGTTTTCAATGAAGTATTTGATGATTTTTTAAAAAAACAGATAAAAGCATTATTTCCCCAAGTTTTTCTGCTGCTGCTGCTGCTAAGCCGCTTCAGTCATGGCAGACTCTGTGTGACCCCATAGACGGCAGCCTACCAGGCTCCCCTGTCCCTGGGATTCTCCAGGCAAGAACACTGGAGTGGGTTGCCATTTCCTTCTCCAATGCATGAAAATGAAAAGTGAAAGTGAAGTCGCTCAGTCATGTCCGACTCTTAGCGACCCCATGGACGGCAGCCTACCAGGCTCCTCTGCCCATGGGATTTTCCAGGCAAGAGTACTGGAGTGGGGTGCCATTGCCGTCTCCGTCTCCGCAAGTTTCTCTAACTTTATAAAATGAAAAGAAATCCAGAAGTGTCCATGTATACTTTCCTATCCCCACTCATATTCTTAAAAATTTGGTGACCACTGCTGGGCAAGACCTAAAAAGCCATTCTACTTTGACAATTTTCAAAAATATCTCACATCAGTGTAATGACCAGTGTTCATATTTTAATTTATACGCAAAGAGATTAAGCATATAGTAGCAGAGAGTTTATTTTCGTGAAAATACCAGCAGATGTCAGCAAAAACTAAGGCAGTGTCACATGAATCTATGCAAAGATGCTAAGTGATTTCTAACAGCATAATCATAAGAAAATCTCTAATTACGAAAGCTCAATTCATGTAAGACACCTTGGATTTTTACGTTGCTATTTTGACTTGTAAATAACCTTTTTGGAGGAGGGGAAGGTGGGCCACAGTGGTATCCAGCTTTTTTCGAGGTAGCAAGAGCTCTTTTAAGGAACTGAACTGCTCTGATTTTGTTTACTAAAACTCATCCACAACACTACATAACAAAGCACATTACACTTTAGACAGACATTCTCAAAAGAAAAAATCAAGTAGTTTACAGAAAACACCTATTACGCAGGTACTTCAATAAATGTTCAGGGATTCAGAATGTGGAATATTTATGAGTACTCAAATGTATTTTTCCGGGGAGTTCATACTTTTCATCAGCTTTTCACAGGGGTCCATGACCTCCATAAAGTTAAGAACCATGCTAGAACTTACTATAAGTTATATTCTCTGCATTAATACATCATTCTCCATATGTGTGTGTGTGTATATATATATATATATATATGTATTTCAAAATACATCTGTTAAAAATTACTTAGCTGAACCCATGCCAGGAAAGCAGTTTTAGAATAGACTGTCAGGTTGTAGAACAGACGGTTATACAGAAATAGATGTAATATTTTAAAAAATAGAAGAATCTCATGTATAATATTCCAAAGATAAGCTATTTTCTTATACTTGTAAAAGACAAATGGGAAAAAGATCACTGGAATGTCAATCATTTTATTCAAATATGTACATGCATTTTTTAAACTCTGTTTGTGACCAATACTGTGTTAAGACCAATGTTTGTAGTCTTTCATTAACTTTTCAACCAGGACCCATATTTAGCCAAAGTTATGTGTTTATGCACATGACTGTTTATGCAACTTTTGTTTTTAAAACTTTAAAATAACAACCACGTTGAACCGTGTGTGTGTGTGTGTGTGCTCAGTCGTGTAGACTCTGCGACCCCATGAACTGTAGCCACCATATTTAAGCAAAATATAAAAGGGGTCTAGATGATGATTTCATTGTATTCTGTATTTCTGTAATTTTATGTTAAAACCATAAGTGGACTTTTGATGTCATGTAATGAACAAATATTTGTAGAACTGCTCAAAAAAGTTTCCCTTAAAAAACTTACCTTTGAAAAATAACAGAAATGTTCTACTAAACAATGTTGAAATATAACAATTTGAGTTTTGGAGAACAAGATGGCGGAGGAGTAGGTGGATGTGGAGTACATCTCTATCCACGGATACATCAGGAATATACTTCAGACACAGAAGTGCATGCAGAACACCAGCTGAGAGCAGGCGGGAGTACCTGACCAGAGGAAAAGAACATAGAGAACCACGCAAAACTCCACAGGATGAAGGAACTGGGGGAAAAACAGGAGTGTTAGTAGGGCTGGACCTGCCCTCAGCAGGTGGGGGAACCGAAGCAGGGGTCTGATCCCCACATCGGGGCAACTGTCTGAGTCAGAGGAGAAACATTTAAGGCTGAGAGTGAAACAGCTGATCTGTGGCAGCCTAAATGGAGTGAGAATCAGACAGTCCTTGCCGCATCCATACATACCCTGGACAGGGATGCAGGTCCCATGGAAGGGGCAGTGGCTGGGAGCTGGAGTTTAGGGACTGTGAAGTGATCCCAGGGCAAGGGCTGCTGTTGACTGTGGAGAGATGGATTGAGAGGATGTGAGGGAGGAGATTGTGATGGGAAATGCCTGTGGAGGAAAGCTGGGCAGCCATGGAAGCAAGGCGATACTGCTGAGTCATGCGTAGGGGGTTAGAGCCATCACCATAGTAGCCTCTCTCTCCCCATACCCCAGCATTGGCAGCTGAACAATAAAGAGGCAGACCCACCAAATGCCCGAGGCATTGAACTACAGAGTAGGACCCCAGCCAGGGGACCCCCTCTATGTGCCTAACGCGCTGAACAATAGAGAAGGACCTCAGGCAAGGGAACCCTCTAAGTGCCTGAATTGGGCGGAGCTATAGAGATAGACTGGCTAAAGAGGCCTTCTGATCACCAGCTCTAAGAGGCTCAAAAAAAGACTGATAGGGCTATAACTCCAGTGGTGGAGGGGTAAGCCAAGCAGTTGTGCCACCTTCACAGTCAACTCTCACTGGGGCAGAGCTGCCATAGACAAAAAATGTCTTGCGTCTATGTGCACAGGGTTGCTTTGGTAGTGTCCAACTCTTTGTGACTGTGTAGACTGTGGCCTAACAGGCTTCTCTGTCAGGGAGGGGGGGTTCAGGCAAGAATACTGGAGCATATTGGCCCATACTGGTTGCCATACCCTTCTAGAGCACTGTATTTCCTGCTGGCCTAGCTACCAACCTCCCTGAGTACTGGGTGCTGCCAGAATCCCTCCAACCCAAGCAGCTGCGCCACCTCCACACCTGGCCCTCACAGGGGCAAACCCAAGTCCTCCAGGGCAACCTCAGGAGCAAACTCCAGTGGATGACCCACATGCAGAGGTGGAAATAAAACCACAATTGAAACACAGGGCCAGTGTGGCTAAGGAAGAAGACCCAAAACCTTCCCACCAGCTGTACAAGCTGCAGACTAAATCCACACAATCAACTAGGCAGACTCTGTGTCTATGGGATATATAAACGATCATTGGGAGTTCCCACAAAAGAAAACACCCTAGCTGTGGGCATTGCAGGCAAGAACACACAGGAGTAGGAGCAGATTGGAATCTGAGCTGTCCCCACAGCAGGTCCAAAGGTCAGCAGGGTTGGAGGGCAGCCTAGGGAGGTATGGTGGACTGTGACTCCCAGCGAGGGAAAGGACTTTGACAGCAGTGACTCAAGAAAAACATTTATTTTTTGATTCATTCTGTAGAGTCTTTTGGATGTTTTTTCTCCCCACACCCGACTCTGTTGTAGTTGCCGATTTTATTGGCACTATGAAATCCAGTTAAGCTTTTGAGCTTTTTTTTCCTCACATTTTTTATTGTTCTAAACATCTGCTTCTACATTGGACTTGTGTAGTTATGTAGTTTTCCCTTTTTTCCCCTTAATTTTAATTTTTTAAAGCTATTGTTTTTTTCTACATTTATTCCTTTGCTTTTCCTACTGCTCTTTTCCCCTTGCAGTTAACCTTTAATGTATGTAAATCTTCATCTACCTCTATTTAATTTTGCATATCTATTCTTTCTTTTCTTGCTCTCCTTTCCTCTGAACCTATTTGTTAGTTTTATTTTCATTGCTTTATTCCCCAATTGGCACCTTGCTTTAGTTTTGTTCTCCAGTTTGTGTTTTATTAGTTCTGTTCTGGTAGATATAACTTTTGGTTTCCTTTGTTTGCTGGATCAATATATTGTACTTCATTGTTGTTGAACTGTTTTGATTTTGCGTATTAGGTGTATATTTATATGTTTATATTCAGAAACGCTTTTTATTGTTGTTATAAACCTCTGCCTCTACATTGGCCTTTTGCAGTTCTGTGGAGTTTTCCTTTTTTCTTTCTTCTTCTGTTTTTTTCTCTTTTTTTTTGTAATTTCATTTTTTTAAACCTATTATATTTTTTCTACATTTATTCCTTTGTTTGCCTTTCCTACTGTTCTTTTCTCCTTGCAGTTAATCTTTAATGTATATAAATCTTCTTCATCTACCTCTATTTAACTTTGCATATCTATTCTTTGTTTTCCTTCTTTACTTTCCTCTCAACATATTTGTTAGTTTTGTTTTCATTGCTTTATTCCCCACTTGGTACCTTGCCTTAGTTTTGTTTTCCACTTTGTGCTTTAGTTAGTTTTGTTCTTAACTGGTAAATATAATTTTTGATTTCCTTTGTTCGCCAGGTCAATCTACTGTACTTTATTTTTGTTGCACTGTTTTAACTTTGCTCATGGGTGTATATGTGTATATTCCATTATTTTAATTATTATTTGCCTGATCTCATAACTGCCATTTGTCTGGGGTTCAGCTTTGGTTTCTAGTTTTTGGATATTTGTTTTAATCTCACTTAATGTCATAACAAACAACTTGTGGAATCTTTGTTCCTGACCAGAGATCGAGCCCTGAGCCTTTGGAGTGGGAGCACTGACTCCAAGACCCTAGACTACCAGAGAACTAACCCTGCTGCTGCTGCTGCTGCTAAGTCGCTTCAGTCGTGTCCAACTCTGTGCGACCCCAGAGACGGCAGCCCACCAGGCTCCCCTGTCCCTGGGGTTCTCCAGGCAAGAACACTGGAGTGGGTTGCCATTTCCTTCTCCAAGAACTAACCCTAGGGAGTATCAAATAGTGAGAACTCACACAAAGGAAACCATTTGAATACAAGACCAGGCATCACCCGACCACCAGTCGCGCGCTGTGCAGATGCTTCATCTAAACAATAAACGAAACAAAAATACAAACCCAATCATCAGCAGATAGGATTACCACCTCAGTCTTTCCTTCAGAGGAAAAACAAACAAATAAACAAAAACTCGTAACAAATCTCACCCTATATGAAGCTTACACAAACCACTGGACCAACCTTAGGGCAGAAACCAAAAGGAAGAAAGAATTCAACCTTCTTCAAGGAAAGAATTCAACTTTCCTTGAAGCCTGGGAAAAGGAGACCTCAAACATAATAAGTTAAAAAAATAATAATAATGAAAAGGCAGAGAAATACTACACAAATGAAGGAACAAACTAGAAACACAGAAGTCCAAATAAATGAAGAGGAAATAGGCAAACTACCTGAAAAAGAATTCAGAATGATAGTAATGATGATCAAAAACCTTGAAAGCAAAATGGAGAAAATTCAAGAATCAATTAAAAGAGACCTAGAAGAATTAAAGAATAAACATACAGAGACAACACAATTACTGAAATTAAAAATTCTGTAGAAGGAATCAATAGCAGAACATCTGAAGCAGAAGAACCAATCAGTAAGCTGGAAGATAAAGTGGTAGAAATAATTTCTGAAGAGTAGAATAAAGTAAGAATGAAAAGAACTGAGGATAGACTCAGAGAAAATGCACCAACATTTGAATTATAGGGGTCCCAGAAGACGAAGAGAAAAAGAAAGGGTATGAGAAAAAATTTGAAGAGATTATAGTTGAAAATTTCCCCAACGTGGAAAAGGAAATAGTCAATCAAGTTCAAGAGGCACAAACAGTTCCATACAGCATAAACCCAAGGAGAAACACACCAAGACACATACTAATCAAACTAACAAAGACTAAACACAAAGAAAGAATATTAAAAGCAACAAGGGAGAAGCAACAAGTAACATACAAGGGAAACCCCATATGCTTAACAGCTTATCTTTCAGCAGAAACTCTGCAGGCCAGAAGGGAATGGCAGGATATATTTAAAGTATTGAAAGGGAAAAATCTACAACCAAGATTACCTCATCCAGCAAGGATTTCATTCAAAATTAATGGAGAAATAAAATGCTTTTCAGATAAGCAAAAGTTAAGAGAATTCGGTTCCACCAAACCAGCTTTACAACAGATGTTAAAGAGACTTAAATAGTCAAGAAATACAAAAGAAAAAAAGATCTACAAAATCAACCCCAAACAATTAATGGCAATAGGAACATATATATCAATAACTACTTTAAATGTAAACGGGTTAAATGCACCAACCAAAAGACACAGACTGGCTGAATGGACAATGGGAAGCAAAAGAAAGCTGGAGTAGCAATCCTCGTATCAGACAAAACAGACCTTAAAATTGTTAAGATTACAAAAGGAAGGACAGTACATAATGATCAAGGGATCAATCCAAGAGGAAGACATAACAATTGTAAATATCTAGGCACCCAACATTGGAGAAGGCAATGGCACCCCACTCCAGTACTCTTGCCTGGAAAATCCCATGGACAGAGGAGCCTGGTAGGCTGCAGTCCATGAGGTCGCTCAGAGTCGGACAGGACTAGGCTACTTCACTTTCACTTTTCACCTTCATGCATTGGAGAAGGAAATGGCAACCCACTCCAGTATTCTTGCCTGGAGAATCCCAGGGACGGGGGAGCCTGGTGGGCTGCCGTCTCTGGGGTCGCACAGAGTTGGACACGACTGAAGCGACGCAGCAGCAGCAGCAGCAGCAGGCACCCAACATAGGAGCACCTCAATACATAAGACAAACACTAACAGACATAAAAGGAGAAATGGACAGTAACACAATAATAGTAGGAAACTTTAACACCCCACTCACACCAATGGACAGTTCATCAAAACAGAAAATTATAAAGAAACACAAGTCTTAAATGATACATTTGATGAGATGGATCTCATTGCTATCTTTAGGATATTCCATCCAAATGCAGAAGAATACACCTTCTTCTCAAGTGCACATGGAACATTCAATATTCAATATATTAGATTGTTTTTTTGAAGAATCAATATTATGAAAATGACTATACTACCAAATGCAATCTACAGATTTAATGTGATCCCTATCAAATTACCAACAGCATCTTACACAGAACTAGAATAAAAAACTTCACAATTCATAGGGAAACACAAAAGACCCCAAATAGCCAAAGCAGTCTAGAAAAGAAGAATGGACTTGGAGGAATCAACATTCCTGACTTCAGATTATACTACAAAGCTACGGTCATCAAGACAGTATGGTACTGGAACAAAAATAGAAATATAGACCAATGGAACAAGATAGAAAGCCCAGAAATAAACCCATGCACCTATGGGTACCTTATTTTTGACAAAGGAGGCAAGAATATACAATGGGGCAAAGACTTCATTTTCAATAAATGGTGCTGGGAAAAGTGGACAGCTACATGTAAAAGAATGAAATTAGAACACTTCCTAACACCATATACAAAGATAAATTCAAAATGGATTAAAGACCTAAATGTAAGACCAGAAACTATAAAAACTCTTGGAGGAAAACATAGGCAGAACACTGGATGACATAAACCAAAGCAAGATCCTCTATGACCCACCTCCTAGAGTAATTTAAATAAAAACAAAACAAGTGGGACCTGATTAAACTTAAAAGCTTTTGCATAGCAAAGGAAACTATAAGCAAGGTGAAAAGACAACCCTCAGAATGGGAGGAAATAATAGCAAGTGAAACAACTGACAAAGGGTTAATTTCCAAAATATACAAGCAGCTCATACAACTCAATGCCAGAAAAACAAACAACCCAATCAAAAAGTGGGAAAGACCTAAACAGACATTTCTCCAAAGAAGACCTACAGATGGCTAACGAACACATTAAAAGATGCTCAACATCGCTCATTACTAGAGAAATGCAAATCAAAACTACAATGAGATATCACCCTACACTGATCCGAACAGCCATCATCAAAAAGTCCACAAACAATAAATGCTGGAGAGGATGTGGAGAAAAGGGAACGCTCTTGCACTGTTGGTGGGAATGTAAATTGAAACAGCCACTATGGAAGATGGTATGGAGATTCCTTAAAAAACTAGGAATAAAACCACCATATGATCCAGAAATCCGTCTTCTAGGCATACCCCAAGGAAACCAAAACTGAAAAATTATCAAAAAAAACCCCCAAACTGGACATGTATCCCATTGTTCACTGCAGCACTATTTACAATAGCGAGAACACGGAAGCAACCTAGATGTCCATTAACAGATGGCTGGTGCACTGAGACGACCCAGAGGGATGGTATGGGGAGGGAAGATGGAGGAGGGTTCAGGATGGGGAACACATGTATGCCTGTGGTGGATTCATTTTGATGTTTGGCAAAACCAATACAATATTGTAAAGTTTAAAAATAAAATAAAAAAAAAAGAAGTTGTGGTACATACACACAATGGAATATTACTCAG
This sequence comes from Bos taurus, assembly GCF_002263795.3. Classification (NCBI taxonomy): domain Eukaryota; kingdom Metazoa; phylum Chordata; class Mammalia; order Artiodactyla; family Bovidae; genus Bos; species Bos taurus. The sequence continues at coordinate 61,065,569 of NC_037342.1, read as the reverse complement.
CCATAAAAAGGGACACATTTGAATCAGTTTTAACGAGGTGGATGAACCTAGAATCTATTATACAGTGAAGTGAGTCAGAAAGAGAAAGATAAGATACTGTATTCTAATGCACAATCTAGAAAAATGGTACTGAAGAAATCTAGAAAAATGGTACTGAAGAATTTACTTACAGAGAAACAATATACAGAGAATAGACCTATGGACATGGGGAGAGGGGAGGAGAGGGTGAGATGTATGGAAAGAGTAACATGGAAACTTACATTACCATATGTAAAATAAATAGCCAACAGGAATTTGCTGTACGGCCCAGGAAACTCAAACAGGGGCTCTATATCAACCTAGAGGGGTGAGAGGGGGAGGGAGATTCAAAAGGGAGGGGATATATGTATACCTACGGTTGATTCATGTTGAGGTTTGACAGAAAACAAAATTCTGTAAAGCAATTATCTTTCAATGAAAAAATGAATCTAGCATCTGACTTAAGTACGTGAAAGTGTTAGTTGCTCAGTCATGTCAGACTCTTTTCGACCCCATAGACTGAAGCTCGCCAGGCTCCTCTGTCCATGAAATTATCCAGGCAAGAATACTGAAGTGGGTTGCCATTTCCTTTTCCAGGGGAACTTCCCATCCCAGGGATCAAACCCATGCCTCCTGCATTACAGGCAGATCTTTACCATCTGAGCCACCAGGGAAGCCCACCATGGATTTAAGTATTAGGAAGACAAAATATTCTTTCTGCCAGTGCTCTGTCAAAAACATATTGGTCAAGGAATTGATAAAGTTTATTCCTGATAACTAGGCCAGTGAACAGTTATAACTTAAAAATGACATTTAATTCCATGGTTGAAAATGGCATTCCATCAAAGTAAAATCAGTCATTTAAAAGATACCAAAAGTACACAGGAGTAAAAATAAATCTCTATTGGTCAATTCAATCAAACTGGCTGTATAAATCTTTCAACAGCTAAAAAGTATTTCAAATTGCTAAAAGGCTAATTTGATTAAACTAAAGTACTATCTTTAGGGAAAATAAAAACCTAGTTCAGAAAACATGTCTAGACAATAAGGTTTTAGACACATTGATAGGTCTTATAGTCTATCTAATAGTCTTACAATTTATTCTCTATCTCAACCACTGTTTCTCCACCTTTCTTCATTAGTACTCCATCATGGAGCTGTTTTTAGTCCTTTTAATCCTAGTCAACACCCTATTAACCACCACAGATAAAATGTACGTGCATGTGCACGCATGCTCAGTCATGTCCGCCTCTTTGTGACCCCATGGAATGTAGCCTGCTAGGCTCCTCTGAAGGCAATGGCACCCCACTCCAGTACTCTTGCCTGAAAAATCCCATGGACGGAGGAGCCTGGTAGGCTGCAGTCCATGGGGTCGCTGAGGGTCAGACATGACTGAGCGACTTCACTTTCACTTTTCACTATCATGCATTGGAGAAGGCAATGGCAACCCACTCCAGTATTCTTGCCTGGAGAATCCCAGGGACGGGGGAGCCTGGTGGGCTGCCGTCTATGGGATCGCACAGAGTCGGACACGACTGAAGCGACTTAGCAGCAGCAGCAGCAGGCTCCTCTGTGGAATTTTCCAGGTAAGAATACTGGAGTGGGTTGCCATTTCCTCCTCCAGCGGGTCTTTTCAACCCAGCGACTGAACTCGAGTCTCTTGCATCTCCTGCACTGGCAGGCGGATTCTTTACCATTGTGGCACCTGGGAAGCCTAATGTAAGGTGTATCTGTTTAAATGTTGCATATATATCCATGCTTTACATACAGAAATAGATTTTTGCCACCAAGGACAAATTTTCACCAAGAACACAGTCTAAGTAATGAAAGGTTTACAGTATTAAAACATTTTAAAAAAGAGTAAGTGGGGAGAAGAAATGATGTATTTTAGCACTTATGGAATTATGGAGTTTATGGAGTTTATGGAGATTATTTCTAAAATAGTTCAACTACTCAGATATATCAGATTTTTCCTGAAGTATGTACTATTCTCACCTATAGGCAGTCTTTGCTTTGCATGGGTGCTAGTGTCAATCAAAATACTCAATAATTAATGGAGAGAATTACCATTGTGTGACCTTGAAAAAAATGTCAAAATATTACAAGGTGTCAGTTATAAATGTAAAAGAATGAAAAAAATGTGACTTAGTATACTGTAATTTAAAATACCAGAAACACTGGGAATTAAAGTGCTATTTCATTGTAAAAAAAATCATGAATACTCACACTTGCCTTTTTGTTAAGTAATGTATGACACTGGGAAAGCATCTTTTCTATACCACTGCAAATTTTCATACTTCCATGTGGAAGTTTAGCTTCCACTATGTTATTGTTTGTGTTTTCAATGTTGGGAACCATCTCTGTAGTTTGCTTTAATGTGAAGTTTGTTACCTCTGGGACATGTTCATCCTTTTCATCACAACCCTCATTTATGATGAGTCTGCTTGCACCAAGTTCCTCTAGCTGCACATCTAGAGGCTCTAGCATAGCAACACTGGCAACATTCCCATGATCAGTGATTCCTTCTATAACCCCGTCTATTCATGTTTTACCTCTAGCTTTATCATTTTCATTTCTTGACTGCAATTTTGTCTCTGTTGGCCATTTCCGATTACACACTTTGTAAAAGTGCCGGAGTCCAGCTTCAGCAGCCAGGGAATTACCTGAATAGTGGGGGATGATGTAGTCTCTGACTCACAGTATGGACCTACATGTTTATTTCAAGCTTCAGGTTCTTTTTTATACTTTGACAAAAGCATTAGGTCAGAGGTTTGAAGTTTTTAGCTTCCTCCACCAAAACTGACTGTATTTAACTTCCCTGGCTCAGACGATAAAAGCATCTGCCTACAATGTGGTAGACCCGGGTTCAATCCCTGGGTAGGGAAGATCCCCTGGAGAAGGAAATGGCAATCCATCCACTCCAGGACTCTTGCCTGGAAAATCCCATGGATGGAGAAGCCAGGTAGGCTACAGTCCGTGGGGTCACAAAGAGTCTGACCCGACTGAGTGACTTCACTTTCAACTTGTGATTACATTGTAATTCATGCTACATTCCTGTTTATTTCTTATCTTTCTAAATCCTGTTTGCCCCTAGCACCTTAAGATCACTCTCTCTTAAAAAGGCTTCTGCTGCTGCTAAGTCGCTTCAGTCGTGTCCAGCTCTGTGCGACCCCATAGGCAGCAGCCCACCAGGCTCCCCCATCCCTGGGATTCTCCAGGCAAGAACACTGGAGTGGGTTGCCATTGCCTTCTCCAATGCATGAAAGTGAAAAGTGAAAGTGAAAAGTGAAAGTGAAGTCGCTCAGTCGTGTCCAACTTTTAGCAACCCCATGTACTGCAGCCTACCAGGCTCCTCTGTCCATGGGATTTTCCAGGCAAGAGTACTGGAGTGGGGTGCCATTGCCTTCTCTGAAAAAGGCTTCTAGCTATTCTTAATTATTTCTAAACCCTAAACTCAACAAACTTCTTTTGCCATAAATATTTCCCTCACAAACAAGTCTCAAACAACAATCCTTGGCCTCAAGCTGCGGCCTATGTGCTCATCCTGGGACATTCTTTGTAAAGATCCTTGAACAAATGTCAATGGTTACTTTATATTCTGGGCACAACTGTAGAAGGCTTTGTGCTTTCTCATGCTTCTCTCAAGCACCTTAACATTCTTTCCAGCCAACTCAACCGAAGAAGGGAAAGAACAAGTCAGAATCACAAGGCCTACCTCCTTCAACCCGGGGCCGTGCCTGCGAGATGAGGAGGGGGTTGGGGCCGTGCCTCCATTTTGCCAGTAACGCCTAACGTGGCTCCTGACATGAAAGGTCATGTGGGTGACAAGGAGACACCACCACTACGTGCTCTGCTGTCTGAACAAACTGAGTAATAGACGTGCAGCGATGAATCACTAGCAGGATTTGAGAAGTAATCTGACTACTCAGTCACTGACCTTGAAGTACACGTGTTACATACTGATTTGAGAGCTTAACAGCTAGCAGGAAGTTCGTACCTCATGGAACTACTCACAGTTAACATACCACAGTAACTGAAATTTGAACTGTTGCTGTTAAGGAACTGGTTTATTTAACTGTATCAGTGCCATGGAAATTTATGGACATGGGAGTTGTACAAACAGAGGACTGCCTATACATTACTTTTTTACATTAACCCAGAAAGGCTCAAAGAGATGACTGCTGAGTAATAAAACAGTCCATCTAAATTGACATCAAATAATTTATCTTAAGGTACCCAAAGGCAGTGTTAGTGCACACTGAGTACATATGTGTGATTTGGCAAAACCAACTTTAACATGTATCTTAGAATTACAGAACTTTAGAAATACAGAAAGGGTCACAATCGGACACCACAAATTATCCAGCATGTTTGTTATGAATTATTTCTCCTCCTTCGATTTCAATTTGCTCATATAGCCACTTTCGATCACAGCGGCATTCGGCACCACATTTGGTAGAACCGCAGGCAGGACAAGCATAGAAACAGCCTAAGCAGTCTTCATCGAGGCAGTCACAGAGGTCCATTCCACTGAAAATCAGGAGACCCTGGCTATCGTAGACCTTACTCTTTGCCGGGATCACCTGTCTGTAATACAAAACACAAGGCAAGTTATACACTTCATGCATATTTCATTTCTGAATATTTAGTTGACAATAGGGTAATAAAAAAAATGTAAGGGAGATAAAATGTTTCGGATTATAGATGAAACTTTGCCAAACTGATACCTGGGTTACCTGACTCAAAGTTACTCTACAATTAACAGTTAACAAACTGCTTGTGAGAAGAAGGCCCTCTCTTGTAAAGGGTTGAAACATATCCAAAGGAATGCAGGCGAAATGTGTCCAAAAATAATAATATAGCTGCTAAAACTATTTATCCCTTACCAAAAAGAAAAGACTAGGTAATAGTGGTGCATTTTATTAGCAACCAATCTCTTTATTGCTTTGTGAACACAGCTTTATTTTTATCACAGTATACCATCCAGCTGTTTTTTATACTGCAATTAATCTGTTTCTTGTTCTTTGACAGACTAGCAAATCTGGCCTCAAAGCACCTAATGACTCAATGGAAAACCTTCACAGATGGAATAATGGCCTGTATAAAAAATAATTCTGGATGATTACACTAACATTGCTTTGTCAATTTGTATTTTAGAAATGCTCAATTAAAAAAATCATATTCTAAACAATTTAGCTTTCTTGTTCGTTCTATTAACTACACCAAAATTGTTTCTATTTTGCTATGCTTAGAAGTTCAGTCATGTCTGTCTCTCTGTGACCCCATGGACTGCAGCCCGCCAGGCTCCTCGGTCAATGGGGATTCTCCAGCCAAGAATACTGGAGTGGGTTGCCATGCCCTCCTCCAGGGGATCTTCCCAACCCAGGGATTGAACCCAGGACTCCTGCATTGCAGACAGATTCTTTATCGTCTGAGCCACTAGGGAAGCATAAGTAATCCTTGCTTGAGGACATTCTATATACAAGGACTCTTTCTCTTAGAAAATGTGTCCTAAGTCATTCAGTCATGTCCCGCTCTTTTTCACCCCATGGACTACAGTCTGCCAGGCTCTGTCCACGGGATTCTCCACACAAGAATACTGGAGTGGGTTGCCATGCCCTCCTCCAGATCTCCCCAACTCAAACCCATGTCTCCTGTGGTTCCTGCACTGCAGGCAGATTCTTTACCACTGAACCACCGGGGAAGCCCATTTCTATTTTAGACATTAAAAAATAAAAAACAACCTTGCATTCTCACAAAATTTGTTTTAGTTGCCACATATAGAGCAGAGACATACAACTGATGTATTAATGCTTTTCAAATAATTATTTTAGTTACAAGAAGTATAGTGTGCTTAAATTATTTTAATTACTGTGCCAAAAAGATTATATAAATGCACTTCATTGAGACTTTCTTAGAAACAAAAAAATTTTTAGAGTGGAAGGGAACACCTTAATTTTCTATGAGACCCTTGGGGGTTCTTACTAATTCCAGATTATCGAATTTAAACTATCTAACCAGAAAACTCAAAACTTGTAAGAGAAAGATAGGAAAACAATGCAGATGTGAGGCAAGCTAACATATGACTTAAACAACACATAGTGTACCTGTCTGAACCAGCTGTTGCATTTTTGGTAAGCCTTCTTTTTTCTCTTTTACCAGTTTCTGGAGCAAATTCAGTTTGCTTTCCTGGATTTGCAAATTGTAATGACCTCAAAGCTTTAGCAGTTCTTCCCTGAATAAAAGTTAACAAATTATTAACTCAAATCTTAATATCAAACCATACACAGATATTTCACTTAACATTAATCCAGATTATTTCTTAGCCGGGAAGACAGTCTGGAATTTGTAAAAAAGAAAGAAAAAAGTTTTAGTGCCCAAATGTAACAAAATTTATACTGGGTCCTGGAGCTATGCCTTTGAGGGGATAACAAAGGAAAAGCACTACATATAATTTAAAATTTTAATTATCTTTTAATGTGGTTTATTAATATAATAGAAAGGAGAAAATTGAGAAAAATATGCCAGCAGCAAGAATTATAAATTGCTTATAAATAGAAAATTTGACAAGTCCTCCTTTGACATACCAGTCCTTGTTCTACACCAGAAAGCTTTATGAAATCTTAAACTGTTCTGATAATGGTTAAATAATCTAAATGTAGGCATGTGAATAAGGAAGAGAGTTATAAGATATTTAATACTTGCAATGTAAAAATGTATGCTTTTTGACAGTAGGGAGTCCTAAAATTAGCCTTGACCATAACAAGAATTCAGAGCTAGACGCAAAGGAAATTCACAAACATCTTAAAAACCCAGATAAGAATGGGATAGTGCCAAAGTCAAAAGAAAGGCTGAAATAAGAAACAATTATTTCAAGTCACAAAGTTCCTTTTAGAGCAGCAGTTTTCAAGTCTTTCATAAAAAAGGGAATTCATTCTGCTGTATTTCAAACTCTTGCTGGCAGGCATAACCCACTGAGTTACTTCTGTATCAGAAAAAGAGCTAAGATTGTTAAGCTCTGGCAATGCCAGAATGTCTGAGCACTAGGAGTTGCCGCTTGAAAGTCTAGGGAATATTATATTATTCTTTCCCCAAGCCAACTCTCTTTACCATACAATCTGGGTTTCCACAAATATTTAGAAAACATCATCTATTTTCACCTCCCCAACTTTACATTCACTGCATTCAAGTCCATCCCTTGATATTCTAGTGGAATTGGTCCCACTATCAGTTCTGGATACCAAAATGCTAGGCTGCTGCTCCAGTCCCAGAGTTGGCCCTCGCGTCTTTGGATTCAACCAACCACAGATTGTAATAGTGCTGTACTGACTGAAAGAAGTCCACATATAAGTGGACCTGCACAGTTCAAACCTGTGTTGTTTAAGGGCCAACTGTAATAAAGTGATATAAATGATTTCTTTATAATTAAATAAAACCCTACATTGTAGAAGTAGCAGAGAAAAAATCGACTCTACATACGTCTGAGTCAGGTTTTCTTTTCTGCCGGTCTTCAGAATCAACATCCACACTTCCATTGATTATCTGTGTACATTTTGGACAAAGCTTCCAACCAGGTACAAGCTGTCTTCCAAATTTTGCACTCAGAAAAGTGGCATCATCTAAATCAATTACATGTAAATTTTTTTTGGCTAGTTTTTTGTGTATGTTAAATGGGTCACAACATGACTTCTGCAAATCCTCAAATCTGTCGATGTAAACTTTTGCATGATGGAAGCAGATTGTATTGTTCCCAGAAAGTGTCATTCCAGTTCTCAACTGAAGTAGAAGCATGTCATTTGATGACAATTCTTGCAAAGTCTTGAAACCTGTATGACGAGTATAATAGGTTTTATGGCACTCATTTGTGGTTCGAAGCTGGACTCCAACTGAACATGGATCCATCATGCTTGATTATAGTAAATTTCCTTTCTGATTTTCACCTAGAGATCACTCTCTAGCAGATCACCCTAGAGAAAAACATTAAAGACAGTCAGATTTGTGCTGCAAAAATTTTATCTGAGAAGCTGAAAAAGCATTTGAGAAAATGCAAGGCCTGCATAATAAAAAGAAAACTCTTAGCAAGCAAGGAATAGAAAGACATTTACCAAAAGCCTACAAAAACATAAGAAAGCAATCATGGCAAGTGTGACTATAGTAAATATGTCAATTCTACAGGAATTTATCTATAAATTCAGTATGATTCTAAACCAAATTTCACCAGGTATTCCACAAATCCCCCACCACCCAGAATTTAGGAAGCTGGTCTATGGAAGTGTAAAGGTTCAAGAAAGCCAAGATAATCTTGAAGGAAATCAAAATAAGAAATTTATTTACTATAAAGCTATTATCATTAGAACAATGTGTGGGATCTCTCAGGTATCACTGTTAGGGTAGAATTATTTACTATTAGATAAAATACAGGATGCTCAGTTAAATTTGAATTTTAGATAATGCATAAACAATTTAAATTATATCACAAATATTGCTAAAAAGTCATTTGTTGCTTCTCTGAAGTTAAAATTTAACTGGGTTTCCTCCTATGTTTTATTTGCTAAACTTGGCAGCCTCATTTACCGTGCCTTCCCTCTCCCCATCTTCTAGTACGTAGAGATCTTTCTTTGGTGCCAGTTCCACATTATCTCCCACCTCTTCTGTGCTGTTAAAAGAAAGCTGAACTACCACCGATGAACAAATTACAGGACCTCCTCAGGTAAAAATTAAAGTGCCCCGTCTGAAAGAAGACAAGACCAGTTGCAGTACAAAAAGTATTTTTCACACTGCTTAAAGCTCAATGGCATACTGGAACCATTCACTTGAGTGAAACTGTCATGATAAAAGTGTACACACCTGAATCAAAGCAGTTTTACATTCAAACACTGCTTTAAAAAATGAAAAAGAAAAAGTTTAGCTCAAGAAGCACAAAATTTCAGGCATTGATTTCAGTGGCTGCTGCCTGCTTTCTAACACCTACCCCCTCTGGTTACTCCTCCCCTGTAGTAACTCCCAATGTTCTCCCTTCTCTTCCCCTCCCTTAGGCTAAGATTCTAATATGAGTTCTCAGAATTTGTTTCCAAGCAACTGTTTCTTCTGCTCACTTAGGCCTGTGCTCTGGCAATGTCACCCACAATTAGTATTTTTTTTTTCCTTCAAGTGGTAGTCTAGTAGCCTCATGTTGTTCTCTTCACTTGCTGCTGCTACTGCTAAGTCACTTCAGCCGTGTCCAACTCTGTGCGACCCCACAGATGGCAGCCCACCAGGCTCCCCCGTCCCTGGGATTCTCCATGCAAGAACACTGGAGTGGGCTGCCATTTCCTTCTCCAATGCATGAAAGTGAAAAGTGAAAGTGAAGTCACTCAGTCGTGTCCAACTCTTTGCAACCCCAAGGACTGCAGCCCACCAGGCTCCTCCGCCCATGGGATTTTCCAGGCAAGAGTACTGGAGTGGGGCGCCACTGCCTTCTCCTCACTTGCAGCATGGTGCTATGTTTGCCAAGGCTTCCCAAGTGACACGAGTGGTAAAGAACCTGCCCACCAATACAGTAGACATAAGAGAAATGGGTTCCATCCCTGGGTTGGGACGATCCCCTGGCAGAGTGCATGGCAACCCACTCCAGTATTCTTGCCTGGAGAATACCGTGGACAGAGGAGCCCGTCGGGCTAGCACCCATAGGGTGGCAAAGAGTCAGACACGACTGAAGTGAATGAGCACAACACAGCACAATGTCTTCCTTAAATACATTACTATTTATTGTCCATGAACTAGTACTAGCATCAGCAGGGAACTTATGAGAAAAGAGAGATCTCAGTGGGCTCAGTGAATTAGAATCTCATTCAAAAAATAAATCCCCAGATGATACATAAGCACATTACAGTTTGAGATGCACTACTATAGATAATTCAATTAACAGAACATTCACCAAGCATCTTCTATATTTACAGAATACACCAAAAAAGAGTAAGAAACACATACAGACATGCACTTGCCTTCTAGGAAGTCTGATACTTAAGGGAAGATTATTTGAGAGGGGGAGAGGGAGCTGTAAATTTCATGAACTAGATTTGGAGAAAAATACCTGGCTTCAGTGGAAAACTGCACTGTTGAAAGTACAACCTTCAGGTTGTCACATTCTGATTACATAAGAGCTCTGCATCTTTCGCTGCCTTTGAGCTATTTTACACCTGACAACTGTATGTAACTAACAGCAATGCAGAACAATTCTTGTCCATATTCTGGTAAATTCTGTTAGAGGTACAACTGACTCCCCTGGCCCACTGTGGAAGAAGACAGTTTTGCCTCTACTTGCTCATTTATTTCAATATTCCTGATCAATAAATGTGTCTGTTCTATCACTTGAACTGGTTATAACATTTTACCAATCCCCTTGTTAATAAGGAAAATAAAAACCAGGCACTACTGATTTTATACCAGTGTCACAGTCACAATTTTACTTCCTCCCTCTTTTTTTTTTAATGGAAAATACATTAAACATAGAAAAGTTTAATTTGCTCCAGCCAAGTCACTTAGACCAGCACAATATCTAGTATTTCTCACAGAAGGAAAAAAAAAACAAAAACCAGCTTCTTATGGGACTGGATGTAAACCATATACCAAATAAGCCCTAAACGTGTTCATTTAGACCTGATTACTTTAGATTGGTTTTCCACCCTCCCCTCCCTACCCCTCTTTCAGGAAAATTTCACTATGGTACAAGTGAGATTGGTTTTCCACCCTCCCCTCCCTACCCCTCTTTCAGGAAAATTTCACTATGGTACAAGTGAGATCGGTCTGTAAGTACTTTCAAACTACACTGAGTGATGTAGGATTATTAATTCCTGAATGTCAATGAGTATCCTAAGGCCTTCCTATATAAATGTTCCAATGAACTTTATTTGTACATTTTCCACTTCAAATAGAAAAATGCCTTTTAACAAGTTAAATTTTACCTGAGACCTGTACTACTGGTTCTTGAACAGGCCTGCCTAAAGAAACCCTCCTACTCTCTGTATGGCTTCTGTAAGACTCAAGAACATCCCACTGTTTACCTATGACCAGAACAAAGGACCTCCAAATCCCCATTGTCTCATTTATAAATTTGTGAGTAATTAGCTGAATTGCTTGCTGAAATAATCAACTGGAACAAAATTGGAAAAATATAGCTAACCATATTTTAAGTTTCTCTCCTTCCTCTAGGCCCCTGAACTTTGGTATAACCTCGGCCAGAGCCAGCAAGGAATCCCTCCAGAGAAAAAGCTGGCCTCAGGCTAAAACAATCTGGGATCTACAATCAGACCAAGCAGTTCTGTTCCAAGCACTGTTTACTCCTCCCTTGAGAAGCTGGTAAATCTTTTGGTCAGAGAATTCTTTCCACTGCAATAATCTCTTTTCCCCTCTGGCAATAATGCTTTCAATAAAGTCTCTCCCTACTAACTCCGGATTTTATTATTTGACCCTTTAGACCCTTTCTTTAAAAAGTTCTGCATTCTCAATTTTCTCTTTCTTTAGAACTGCCAATACTTTCTAAACAGAGTAACTAAACAGAGTATGTTTTGTGATTCTAAGATTAACTTTCAATATTTTTATAGCACTCCCAGAAGAGTGGAGAGAGAAAGAAGTAAATATAGATTTGTTAGACTTCATTCTTCTATACCTGAGGTAGTAAACACAAGTACTGGATATTTGCTCCTCATATGATGTGAACACTGACAGCTCAGGGAATACGCCTTTTTAAAAAACTGAGGTATTGACACATTATATTAGTTTCAGATGAAACAATGCAGTATTTGTACATATTGCAAAATGATCCACACAGTAAGTTTAGTTAATATCTGTCACCACAGTTAGAAATTTCTCTCTCTTTGATGAGAACTTTTAAAGTCTACTCCCTCAGCAGCTTTTAAATATGCAGTACAGAATTACTAGTTAGTCATCCAGCTGGACGTCACCCCACTACTTATTTACAGCTGGAGTCTGGACGCTCTGACCCCCTTTTCACCCACTTTGCCCACCCTGACTCTTCGCAATGGCCATTTCCAATCTGTTCTTTTAATCTACCAGTTTGGTTTTTAAACTTAAATTATCTTTGCTAGATTCCTTGAAGTAAGTTTTAAGCATTTTCTCTTGCTATCCATTACCCAACTCTAAGGTAGGTAGGGTAGGTGCACTGAAGAAGTGGCCTCAAACAAGGCCACAATGCTAGCAGGTTTTCCTAATCCCGTGAGCTCTAGGACCCGATCACAGGCCTCCTACGGGGGTTAAAGCAGCACCATCACAATCATCACTACCACTAACACAGCAGAGGGACACGGGAAATAATTAGGGAACTCACTGTTTTCTTCCCCGAACTATAGGGGAGATATGACAATACGTTCCAATGGGCCAAGTTCCCTAATACAGCCTGTGCTTTGTTACCACTCTTGAAGTTAGTAGGAAAAAAATCACATTAAGAGGAACTTTAACCAAACAAAAAACTTAAATGTATTTTTAGGTCAACTTTTAAGAATCTTTCCCTTTCATGAAAAATGTCTTTTTTCAGTATAGGGACAATTTATAAGGCATTTTCCCATTTATCTTTTATTTAATAAAATAATAATAATAATTCCATTCACCCCTCCTATGCAAATCAGCAGTTTCAGGCCTGGGTGCGTGCACACCGGAGAGTGCACACACACGTCATGCCTCTTGCAACTGTCAACTTTTTGTGCCCATTATCCTCAAATACTACCTATAGGACATGTGAATGGGTACCAAGAGAAGGGTTAAATGGCTAAGTGAAATAGTCTTAAATCTCAAGACCCAGGCACCATAAAGTAAACTTCAGACAATAACACAGTCCACAGTATCCAGTCAAAGATGACAGTGTAGAAGACCCTGAACTTATCTCTTCACATGAACATGCTGAATTTGTACCTACATACAGATCAATTCCTGCTGAAGAAATACTGAGGGCTGCAGAGCAAGTGATAGAGGGATCACACAGGATGGGTAAAAGAGACAGAGACATGGTGTCGACGGGAAACCCATCCCCCACAACGGTCTTCAGCAGGGAGAAATATCATTGAGGAGCCTGTACACAGACTTGCCCATCCTGGGACAGAGCAAAAAAGCAGCTGTTTCAAGGGCACCTACACTATCATGAAGGGAATCCATTTACTAACCCTAAAGAGCCTGCCAAATGATCAGAGAACTTCTGAAACTGTAGCTGCAGTCTAAGGTACCAGGGAGACATGCGGGTTTGATCCCTGGGTCAGGAAGATCCCCTGGAAGAGGGCATGGCAACCCACTCCAGTGTTTTTGCGTGCAGTATCCTATGGACAGAGGAGCCTGGCGGGCTATAGTCCACAGGGTTGCACAGAGTCCGACACGACTGAAGTGACTTAGCACGCATGCTTGGGAATTTATATATATATATATGTGCACACACACGTTATTATTATATGTCAATATATATGAACCTATGGTAACCACAAACCTACAACAGATACACAAAAACCAGAAAGAAATCCAAAAGTAACACTGAAAAAATAAATCATCAAACCACTAGAGGAGAGACCAAGAGAAGAACTACAAAAACAACCAGAAACAATCAACAGAACGGCAATAGGTACATGGAAAAGGTCAGTTTTCATTCCAATCCCTAAAAAAGGCAATGCCAAAGAATGTTCAAACTGTCGCACAATTGTACTCATCTCACACGCTAGCAAAGTAATGCTCAAAATTCTACAAGCCAGGATTCAACAATACATGAACCCTGAACTTCCAGATTTCAAGCTGGTTTTAGAAAAGGCAGAGGAACCAGAGATCAAATTGCCAACATCTGCTGTATCATCGAAAAAGCAAGAGAGTTCCCGAAAAACATCTATTTCTGCTTTACTGACTATGCCAAAGCCTCTGACTGTGTGGATCACAATAAACCGTGGAAAATTCTTTAAGAGATGGGAATACCAGAGCACATGACCTGCCTCCTCAGAAATCTGTATGCAGGTCAGGAAGCAACAGTTAGAACTGGACACGGAATAACAGACTGGTTCCAAATAGAAAAAGGAGTATGTCAAGGCTGTATATTGCTACACTGCTTATTTAACTTATATGCACAGTACATCATGAGAAACGCTGGGCTAGAGGAAGCACAAGCTGGAATCAAGACTGCTGAGAGAAATAGCAATAACCTCAGATATGCAGATGACACCACCCTTACGGCAGAAAGTGAAGAAGAACTGAAGAGCCTCTTGATGAAAGTGAAAGAAAAGAGTGAAAAATTTGGCTTAAGGCTCAACATTCAGAAAACGAAGATCATGGCATCTGGTCCCATCACTTCATGGCAAACAGATGGGAAAACTGTGAGAGACTTTATTTTCTTGGGCTCCAAAATCACTGCAGATGGAACCTGCAGCCATGAAATTAAAAGATGCTTCCTCCTTGGAAGGACAGTTATGACCAACCTAGAAAGCATATTAAGAAGTAGAGACATTACTTTGTCAACAAAGGTCCGTCTAGTCAAGGCTATGGTTTTTCCAGTAGTCATGTATGGATGTGAGAGTTGGACTACAAATAAAGCTGAGCCCCGAAGAATCGATGCTTTTGAAGTGTGGTGTTGGAGAAGATTCTTGAGATTCCCTTGGACTGCAAAGAGATACAACCAGTCCATCCTAAAGGAGATCAGTCCTGAGTGTTCATTGGAAGAACTGATGCTGAAGCTGCAACTCCAAAACTTTGGCCACCTAATTCAAAGAACTGACTCATGTGAAAAGACCTTGATGCTGGGAAAGACTGAAGGAGGGAGGAGAAGGGGATGACAGAGGATGAGATGGTTGGATGGCATCACTGACTCAATAGACATGAGTATGGTAAACTCTGGGAGTTGGTGATGGACAGGGAGGCCTGCTATGCTGCAGTTCATGGGGTCACAAAGCGCTGGACTCGAATGAGTGACTGAACTAACTGCACTGAACACACATACCTATCAATAATCACTTTAAATGTAAGGAGATGAAATGAACCACATAGGGGTGGGGTGACTGGATTAAAACAATAAGTCCCATCTATATATATATTGCACAATAATGTTCCCCTGGTGGCTCAGGTGGTAAAGATTCTGCCTATAATGTGAGAGACCCAGGTTCAACCCATGGGTCTGGAAGATCCCCTGAAGGAAATGGCAACCCACTCCAGGATTCTTGTCTGGGAAATCCCACGGACAAAGGAGCCTGGCAGACTACAGTCCAAGGGGTCGCAAAAAGTTGGAGACGACTAACACTTTATTGCAAGAACGACTAAGACTTTGATATACTGCACAGTGCTCGTATTGGGAACAACTCAGCAAACCTTTCAGGTCTCTAAACTCCATTTGTGATTTGTATCTATTCCTAGGGTCCTTAAAGGTCAAAGAGAACAGAATACTTCGAATTCAACAACTGAGGGATGGTTTACAGACCAAGACGAATGAGTAAAGCTCTCTTTATTTTACCTGAATTCTGGATGTGGTCAAAACTGTCAAGCACTACTAACTACTCCTGGAGATGAACAATACTTTAACTTTTTAACAGTACTTCAGTTTTTTAAAACAGATTAATTAACAGTACTTAATACTACTTATAATACTATGGAGAAGGAAAGGGCAACCTACTCCAGTATTCTTGCCTGGGAAATCCCATGAACAGAGGAGCCTGGCAGGCTACAGTCCATGGGGTTGCGTAAGAGTCAGACAAGACTTAGGGACTGAACAACAACCACAATTAACTTAATACTCAATATAGATGTTGGGTAAGTGATTGTGACCTTGAATTGTAAGCTAATGTGTGGAAAACACTCACCTCTTCCTAGAAAACAAACGTCTGGACACTTAGCATGGCATTATTTGTTCAAACATCATACACTGCAGGTCAAACTACACTACCTGAAAATTTCTGTTACATTTTAAGTCTTCATATTGGGGCTTCCCTGGTGGCTCAGCTGGTAAAGAATCCTCCTGCAATGCAGGAGACCTGGGTTCCATCCCTGGGTTGGGAAGATCCCTGGAAGAAGGCGGACATGATTGCACGACTCTCACTTTCACTGTTCTCTATGCTCGGAAAGCCAGGCAATGCTAATTAATCCTTCAAGACTGTGCCCATATTCATCTTTCTGGCATGCCTTACCCAAATTCTATTGTTACAGATCCTTTTTCCTCTGTTTGAAACTTTGCCTCTATTACTTCTCAGCTGTTGGAAGACAGGAGCTATATGGTGTTATTTTCTATATCACTTAAGTAAAAAGAAGAAGGAAGTTCAGGGACTTCCCTTTTTATAGCACTCATCACTGGCTTTCTTCTTTCCTGTTAGTTTTTTCCATTACATACTAAGCTCCATGAGGGCCAGGAATCATCTGGGTCCTGTTACAGCTGTAGCTTCTTTCGAATGAATCCATGTTCCTCAAACTGCCAGAATCTCACACGGAGAAGGCTGAATCGCCCCCAAATCAGTATAACCAGATGCTCAGGATCCTGCAACTATCCCAATTTCAATCCTGTGGTCACAAGCACAGTGATGGCATTCCTCCCACACACCCTTCCCTAGGGGCTTCTTCTCATTGGAGCAGTAGTTTAAAGTCCTTAACACTTTCTTTGTTGAGTTAGTCACATCCAGACTCTTTTGAGACCCTGTGGACTGTAGCTCAACAGACTCCTCTGTCTGGAATTTTCCAGGCAAGACTACTGGAGTGGGTTGCCATTTTCTTCTCCAAGGGATCCTTCCAACCCAGAGACCAACCTGCATCTCCTGCATTGGCGGGCGGTTTCTACCACTGAGCCATCTGCCAAGCAACAGTTTCTTTAGCCTGATTAGAATCCCAACCTTCCTTCCTTCCAAAAACTGAGCCTGGGAATACCTACTCCACTATCACGCAACTTAAAAGTCTCATCTTTTATATTTTTCAATAAATGATTCCCCTCTGGGAAACTAAAACATTTTAGGAATGACAAAGTATGGGAAGTCTTGCTAAGAACAAGACTATAAAGGTAAAAGTATTGTTTTAAAAAGTGAAAGTCGCTTAGTCGTGTCAGACTCTCTGCGACCCCATTGAGTATAGAGCCCATAGAATTCTCCAAGCCAGAATATTGGAGTGGGTAGCCCTTCCCTTTTCCAGGGGATCTTCCCAACCAGGGATCCAACCGGGGTTTCCCGCACTGCTGGAGGATTCTTTACCAGCTGAGCCACAAGGGAAGCCGAAGAATACTGGAGAGGGTAGCCTATCCCTTCTCCAGGGGATCTTCCCGACCCAGGAATCGAACCGGGGTCTCCTGCATTGCATGCATAACTACCCTACTTTTCACCAGCTATTTGAGAATGTTGTAAGCCACCAGATCCAGCGTATGAGCCCCTATTTATGTTCATGCTACCGGGATGGAGAAAAGAATACTATTCGACCTCCAGCCTCAACCAAACAGCTAGGACTAGGAAGGTTCTGATTTAAAAAATAAAACCCAAAGAGCAGTGGATGGGGTTCTAAGCCACAAAAGCTCTCCTCTAAATAAGACAAACCTTAAGTCAAAATTAGGACGGCTCCAGGTCTCCCCAAGAGAGGCGACAACCCGCGGAGTAGACAGGAACCGTGCTTGACTTCGACACAAGGGGCCGCAGATCGACCGGAGGGAGAGGGGGTCGCTGGAGGGCCGCAGGCCGCGGAAGGCCCCAAGAACGCAGCTGAAAATTCCCCTCACGTGTCCAACGTGCTCCCCCTCCTCTGCTTTGGGACCCTCCCTCAGCCGGCCCGAGCCCCGCTCCCACCCAGGAACGCGTCTCCACGCCCCAGACCCTCCCCTCTATCCCCTGTTTACCTTTAGCTCGAGCTCTCCACCGACCCAGTGCGCACCATAACCGCCGCCTCTGAGAATGTCCTGGGTACGCGCTTTTCAACACTTCCTGGAGTTTACCACCGAGAGAACGGCGAGGGAGGCTAGAGAGGCTCAGCGCTACCATAAAGAGAGGCCCTGAAGAAGTCTAGAGGGGAACAGAGCTTGGCGGCCTCCGGGGCGGAAAGGGCGGGGCGGCATGAATTGGCGAATGATTCAAGGTGAGGCAATAGTTGCTTCAGATGCTGACGGAATTTTTTTTTTTTTCCTTTGACATTAGGGAATTGTGCCTAGGGTCAACTTTACCAAGATGCAAGTTCCGCTAACTTGAGTTGTGTTCGCGAGTTTCTACGTCTGTGCGTGACGCAGAATCTTTGCACCTCAAGCCTCCTAATCCCTGAAGAAGTGAATGAATTCAAAACACCTTAAGAAGGCCCTCTGTATGAGGTCTCCCATTTTATGATTTACTTAATTCAAGCGAAATATATTCCAAAATGCATCCCCTTTGTTATAAACTATAAGAATGTGTGTGCTCACTGGCTCAGTCGTGTCCGACTCTTTGTGACTCGGTGAACTGTAACCTGCTGGCCCCTCTGTCCATGGGATTCTTCAGGCGAGGATACTGGAGTGGGTTCCCATTTCTCCTCCAGGGGCTTTTCCTGAACGAAGGATCGAACCCTTATTCCTTCTGTCTCTTTACCACTAGCGCCACCTGGGAATCCCATTATAAACTATGAGAATAGCTGTTTATTACTTCGAGTGAAATAGGAGGCCTCCCAGGCGGCGCTAATGGTAAAGAACCCGCCTACTAATGCAGGAGACATAAAAGACGTGGGTTCGATCCCTGAGTTAGGAAGATCGCCTGGAAAAGGCATGGCAATCCGCTCGAGTGTTCTTGCCTGGAGAATCCCATCGACAGAGGAGTCTGGTGGGGTACGGTCCGTTGGGTCGGAAAGGGTTGGACAGGACTGAAGGGATGAAGCATGCACGCTTCGTGTAGGAACCAGGAAGACACTTGCAAATTTTCTGAGGAGAACAAAAAGTGTTGTCTTTCTTGTATCCTTATTGTCTGTACCAATTAGGAGCTCATTAATTTTTAAAGCCTGGCTTGGAGAATTTTGAGCATTACTTTGCTAGCGTGTGAGATGAGTGCAATTATGAGGTAGTTTGAACATTTCTTTGGCATTGCCTTCCTTTGGGATTGGAATGAAAACTGACCTTTTCCAGTCCTGTGGCCACTGCTGAGTTTTCCAAATTTGCTGGCATATTGAATGCAGCACTTTCACAGCATCATCTTTCAGGATTTGAAATAGCTCAACTGAAATTCCATCACCTCCACTAGCTTTGTTCGTAGTGATGCTTTCTAAGGCCCACTTGACTTCACATTCCAGGATGTCTGGCTCTAGGTGAGTGATCACAGCATTGTGGTTATCTAGGTCATGATGATCTTTTTTGTAAAGTTCTTCTGTGTATTCTTGCCATCTCTTCTTCATATCTTCTGCTTCTGTTAGGTCCATACCATTTCTGTTCTTTATTGAGCCCATCTTTGCATGAAATGTTCCCTTGGTATTTCTAATTTTCTTGAAGAGATCTCTAGTCTTTCCCATTCTATTGTTTTCCTCTATTTCTTGGCATTGATCACTGAAGACTGATGCTGAAACTGAAACTCCAATACTTTGGCCACCTGATGGGAAGAACTGACTCACTGGAAGAGACAATGATGCTGGAAAAGATTGAAGGCGGGAGGAGAAGGAGACGACAGAGAATGAGATGGTTGGATGGCATCACCAACTCGATGGACATGAGTTTGAGTAAGCTCGAGTGTTGGTGATGGACAGGGAAGCCTGGCGTGCTGCAGCCCATGTGGTTTCAGAGAGTTGAGCTACTGAACTGAAGTGAATTTTTAAAGCAGATTTATTCACCTGGAATTTTTGAGGGCCCTCCATCTCTTAGCTAAGGGGCTAAGCCTTCAAATATTTTCAGGTAGGGGTAGGAGGACCCCCGTCCCACCCTGCCCTGCCTCACTAACTAGCCTATAAGGCAAACGTGGAGAAAAAGAGAGAAAGCAAGGCAGTCAGGCAGAGAAAGATTTATTATAGGAAGAAAGAAGAAAGAGACTGGCCTTAGAGAAAAACCAGTGCCCTCTTTTTAAAGCCAATGCTTCTTATACCCTATTGATGGGAAATTGTGCCCCAGAGGGAGGGGGCCTCAGTTTATCTTTAGTCAGCCGCTGGGGTCTTGTGGTCATGTAGTTGAAGGAGTCTCACTGTTGGGGTCGTCAGGTAGTCTTGAGAAACTGGTACCAGCAGGGAAAAACAGGATATTGCCATACGGGAGAAACAGAATGCCCACCAGGGCAATGTGGCCACTATGACTTTATTCCTTGTTTGTCAGGTCACCACAATGGGCCATATTTTAACTATTCGCTATGAGCCCCTTGTGAACCCTAACACAGCTGAGTGAAAAACTGGGTCAGGGAAATAAGAGCCACCAAAGCCAAAATGTTCTTGATTGTTGTTCTAGTTGCTAAGTCTTGTCCCACTCTTTGGTGACCCCATGGACTCTAGCCCACCAGGCTCCTCTGTCCATGGGATTATCCCAGCAAGAATACTGGAGTGGGTTGCCATTTCCTTCTCCAGGAGATTTTCTGGATCCAGGGATGAAACCCTTAGCTCCTGCCACATGTCCTGTATTACAGGCAGATTTTTTTTTTTTTACTACTCAGCCACCAAGGAACACCTACTGTCGGTTGTTTTCTGCAGTGAATCTATTGTTCTTCCTAACACCTCCTTAGTTTTCTGAATTTGAGCTTCAAGCCAACTTTTTCACTCTCCTCTTTCATTTTCATCAAGAGGCTTTTTAGTTCCTCTTCACTTTCTGCCATAAGGGTGGTGTCATCTACATATCTGAGGTTATTGATATTTCTCCTGGCAATCTTGATTCCAGCTTGTGCTTCTTCCAGCCCAGCGTTTCTCATGATGTACTCTGCATATAAGTTAAATAAGCAGGTGACAATATACAGCCTTGACGTACTCCTTTTCCTATTTGGAACCAGTCTGTTGTTCCATGTCCAGTTCTAACTGTGGCTTCCTGACCTGCATACAAGTTTCTCAAGAGGCAGATCAGGTGGTCTGGTATTCCCATCTCTTTCAGACTTTTCCACAGTTTATTGTGATCCACACAGTCAAAGGCTTTGGCATAGTCAATAAAGCAGAAGTCAATGTTTTTCTGGAACTGTCTTGCTTTTTCGATGATCCAGCGGATGTTGGCAATTTGATCTCTGGTTCCTCTGCCTTTTCTAAAACCAGCTTGAACATCTGGAAGTTCATAGTTCATGTATTGATGAAGCCTGGGTGTTCATTGGAGGCACTGATGCTGAATCTGAAACTCCAATACTTTGGCCACCTCATGTGAAGAGTTGACTCATTTGAAAAGACCCTGATGCTGGGAGGGATTGGGGGCAGGAGGAGAAGGGGACGACAGAGGATGAGATGGCTAGATGGCATCACCGACTCAGTGGACATGAGTTTGAGTAAGCTCCGGGAGTTGGTGATGGACAGGGAGGCCTAGCGTGCTACAATTCATGGGGCTGCAAAGAGTTGGACATGACTGAGCAACTGAACTGAACTGAACTGAACACCTCCTTACTGCTTTGAAGCTAAGCAGGATTTTGCCACTCCCTGATTTACACCAATCTTGGAAACTAAGAATGGGAGAAAGGCAAGAACAATGGGTAACCTCCTCAACTGTGTCTGTAGGTCAGTAGTTCTTTTAGTAGTTACTTTGCTAAGTAACTTAGCACTTTGCTAAGTTATAATGAGAAAAAAAGGATGAAATTTTATTCCTGTTCTCAAAGAGCTCATACACTAATGAGACAGAAGGATAAATAGCTAAAACCACAACTGTAGAAACAAAAGGATATCAAGAGGATAAAATGAGAGGTTCTAAAGCAAGAGTATTCTGGAAGGAGATTAAAGCCTGAATTAAGTATCCAGCAAAAAGCAAGGGGAAAGATTTGGGATAAATTGACACGCTTAGACTATGGTGCAGGCAAGTGGAAGGGCGGCGTCAGCTGAGTTATGAGTTATACAGTGTTCATGTGTTTGCCACATCAGCCTTTGCCACTGATGATATGCTTATGAGGGCTGGGGTTAAGGTCACAGCAGGGAGGCCCACAGGTGGAAAGTCCTTTGGGGTAATGGCACACACCTGCTCTGTTTGTTGTTTAGTTGCTTAGTCATGTCTGACTCTTTGCAACCCTATGGACTGTAGCATGCCAGGTTCCTCTCTCTGTCCATGGGATTTCCCAGGCAAAAATACTGCTGTGGGTTGTTATTTCTTTCTGCAGGGGGCTTCTTGACCCAGGGATCAAACCCGCGTCTGCTGCATTGGCAGGCAGATCTTTACTACTGAGCGACCAGGGAAGCCCAGTAGCAGTGGATGCTGTGACTAAACATGACATAAGATCATGAATGTAAAATTCATAGCAGTGTGCACCATGGTAAAAAACTGCCACTCTAATGACACTTTCATTAATGGAAATAGAACCTAAGTTGGTTCATTTTGCTAATTACTATCAATTCTGAAAAGAACTAGTGGGAAGAAACTAAGCTGCTAGATTATCTGTGCATATGGTTTGCCATGTGCTTTGCATTCTCTAGGCTTCAGGTTCATAGTGGATCACATCCAGGTAACTCTGGGGTTAACCCACTTCCACCATGTGTGCTCTGTTGGATAGATAAAGGGAAACATGCTTGGTCACAACCAGAGCTTACTAATTAGCCTGAGGAGCAGACATGTGTTTTATTTGCATTTCTTGGATAGCACATGTATGAGACCATACTAAGTATTGCCTGTGGATGACTGATTTAGGGGTGACATAGCTGTCATCCTAGAGATGGCATAATTATTCATATCTTTGTTTTTCCATTCCTATTTGACTGTAAGTGATGCTCTGTTCCATATTTTTTATTTATTTTAACTTTGGTATGCCTTATAGTTTACTAACTTACTATGTATATTTAACACAATTCTGTCTATGTTTCACAAAGTACATGCTTACTCATATTCTATATATAAAACATTCTAGGAGTTTTGCTTTTATCTTTTAAAATGCTAGTGTACTTAACACTTCTGACTAACACTTTTTCTAACTTTCATCCATCTTTCAGACAACTGCAAGGAATTCAGTATAGCTGGGGGTAGGAAGCTGGCGAGGTAAGTAGAGGAAAGATAATACCATTTTTAAGCTACATTAGAGATAACTAGTGGCACCCCACTCCAGTACTTCTGCCTGGAAAATCCCATGGACAGAGGAGCCTGGTGGCTGCAGTCCATGGGGTCACTAAGAGTCAGACACGACTGAGCGACTTCACTTTCACTCTTTACTTTCATGCATTGGAGAAGGAAATGGCAACCCACTCCAGTGTTCTTGCCTGGAGAATCCCAGGGACAGGGGAGCCTGGTGGGCTGCTGTCTCTGGGGTCACACAGAGTCGGACACGACTGGAGGGACTTAGCAGCAGCAGCAGCAGCAGCAGAGATAACTAGATTTTATACTGGAGAAAACTAAAACTGTAAGGACTGTGAAGAATAGGGAAGAGGTATTGTCCTGGGTGGGGCTTCCTTGGTGACTCAGACAGTAAGGAATCTGCCTCCAGTGGAGACCTGGGTTCAGTCCCTGGGTTGGGAAGATTCCCTATAGAAGGAAATTGCTATCCACTCCAGTTTTCTTGCCTAAAGAATTCCATGGACAGAGGAGGGCTACAGTCCATGGGGTCACAAAGAATCAGGCACAACTGAATAACTAATACGTTCACTTCTTCACTTCACCATCCTGGGTGGGAGGTTCAGGTGGGATCTCTTGCCCTAATACAGGTGATTAATAGTAAGGACATTGTTTAACTAAGGCAATGGCTCTGTGGAGTGAGAGGTGATTCCTTTGCCTTCAAGACATTTAGTAATGTCTGGAGACATTTTTGGTTATTCCAACTAGAGGGTGCTATTGATAATCTAGTGGGATGAGGACATGGAAACTGATAAACACCCTACAGTGCACAAGAAAACCCATCACAGCAAAGAATCTGGCTCAAAATTGCAGTGTTGCCAAGATTGAGAAACCTTGAACTAAGGGAATTAAGAAAGTGTAGAAAGGATAGAAGTTAAGCAAGCAGATTTGGTTGGGTTTTGTAACAGATATGTATGTATATGTGAGGAGGAAGGTAGTATGCAAAAAGAACCACACATTAGGGAAAACATGAAGCATTAATATGAAATGGGTCCCAAATTTGGGGTGAGATGACCTAGCACCCCAAAAGAGATTA
The DNA here is from genome assembly GCF_002263795.3 of Bos taurus. Lineage (NCBI taxonomy): Eukaryota > Metazoa > Chordata > Mammalia > Artiodactyla > Bovidae > Bos > Bos taurus. The sequence goes on along the minus strand of NC_037342.1, from coordinate 61,041,405 downwards.
TGGAATATGAACAAGGATGGATTCTTAGTCATTATTTTCCTCCTCCTCCTCTTTTCCTTTTGTAAGCTTTCATATTGAATTTTGACATGTCAGACAGGAATACACAAGTCATAGCTTGATGAATTTTTATATCTGAACAACCACTACCCAGGTCAGGAAATTCCACTATCTCAGAAGATTTTTTAAGCCCCCACCCCTAGTTGTTGTCATATGTTGCCAAAGGAAATGAGCATTCCAAAACTTTTACCACAGACTAGTTTTACCTGTTTTTGGAATTGTACTGAATGTATGCTTTTGTGTCTGTCTTCCATGATACAACATTATATCCATCTCTATTGTTGTAGCAGTAGTTGTTTGTCATTGTTGAATCATATTTCTGTTACATGAAGGTGAGAAACTTTTATTTTATCCATTTCATGGTGGATGTGCATTGGATTGATCTTATCTGTGGCTTTTACAAATGATGCTGCCGTGCACTTTCTGTCTTTTGTTATGCACATATTCTGCACTTTGCATGAACATGTGTAGTGGACATATAGTGAAAAGTGGAATTGTTGGATCATAGGCAGTGTGTATGTTCAGTCTGAGTGGATACTGCCCAAGAGTTTTAAAAGGTTGTTGCTGAACCACACAAAGACTCTGGGATTCTTGGCCTCCGGAGGAGAAGAATTCAATCTGGGGCCAGAGACGAGGCTTGATAACTCAGAGCTTTTGTGTAATAAAGTTTTATTAAAGTATAAAGGAGATAGAGAAAGCTTCTGAGATAGGCATCAGAAGGGGGCAGAAAGAGTACCCCCTTGCTAGTATTAGCAATGGAGTTATATACTCTCCAATGAATCCAAAGAATGTCTGGACGTTGTAAAGACCTCACCAGACCTTCTCCCATAATTTACATTTTAAGATAACAGGATTAGCCAGAAAATTTAATCCAGAGACTGTCCTCAGGCAAGATACATTCTTGTTATATAATCCATGTAAAGGCCAGACCTACTCCCATAGTTTACATTTTAAGATAACAGGATTAGCCAGAAGGTTTAATCCAGAGGCTGTTCTCAGGCAGGATACATTATTGTTAAATGATCCTAAGGAATGTAGAGGGAAAAAAGTTTGTCCTTTCTTCCTCCTTGAGAATTCCAGACCCCTCTCTCCTTGGGGACCCCTAGACTTCTTATCAACCTGCCTAGGAAATGACTCTCTCAGTTTCCAAAGTGGTTGCATCAATTTATACTCCTTTCAGCTCCATATTACACTCATAAACATGTTCCTATCACTTGGGATTATCAGTTGTTATTGTGGTTTTTCATTTTAGTTATTCTGGAAGCTGCATAAGTACTTTTTTTTTAATACTAAGTTGGTGCTTCCCTGATGGCTCAGTGGGTAAAGAATCCACCTGAAATGCAGAGGATGTGGGTTCAATCCCTGGATCAGGAGATCCCCTGAAGGAGGAAATGGCAATCCATTCCAGTATTCTTGCCTGGAAAATCCCATGGACAGAGGAACATGGCAGGCTATAGTCCATGGGGTCGAAAAGAGTCAGACACGACTGAGCACAAGCACTGGTGTGGGGGTGGGGGACACTAAGTTGTTTCAGTGTACCAGTTGGGTACGTCAAAACAACTCTCGATGGACCCTAGAATTAGATGCCTGGTTTAAATCCTAGATCAGCCACTTATTAGTGGGATAACCTATGGAAGTCACTATAGTAACTTAAGCTTCAACTTCTCATCTGTAAAATAGGGATAATAATATCTGCCTTATATGGTTGTGGGAAATAAATAAATAAATATATATATATAACTTCCCTCATGGCTCAGACGGTAAAGTGTCTGCCTACAATGTGGGACACCTGGGTTCAATCCCTGGGTGGGGAAGATCTGGAGAAGGGAATGGCAACCCAATCCAGTATTCTTGCTGGTCAGGAGGGGCGGCCATGAGGAGATACCCCTCATCCAAGATAAGGAGCAGCGGCTGCTCTTTGCTGGAGCAGCCATGAAGAGATACCCCACGTCCAAGGTAAGAGAAACCCAAGTAAGACGGTAGGTGTTGCGAGAGGGCATCAGAGGGCAGACACACTGAAACCATAATCACAGAAAACTAGTCAATCTAATCACACGGACCACAGCCTTGTCTAACTCAATGAAACTAAGCCATGCCGTGTGGGGCCACCCAAGACGGGCAGGTCATGGTGGAGAAGTTTGACAGAATGTGGTCCACTGGAGAAAGGAATGGCAAACCACTTCAGTATTCTTGCCTTGAGAACTCCATGAACAGTATGAAAAGGCAAAATGATAGGATACTGAAAGGGGAACTCCCTGGGTCAGTAGGTGCCCAATATGCTACTGGAGATCAGTGGAGAAATAACTCCATAAAGAATGAAGGGATGGAGCCAAAGTAAAAACAATACCCAGTTGTGGATGTGACTGGTGATAGAAGCAAGGTCGGATGCTATAAAGAGCAATATTGCATAGGAACCTGGAATGTCAGGTCCATGAATCAAGGCAAATTGGAAGTGGTCAAACAAGATGGCAAGAGTGAACGTCAGCATTCTAGGAATCAGGGAACTAAAATGGACTGGAATGGGTGAATTTAACTCAGATGACCATTATATCTACTACTGTGGGCAGGAATCCCTTAGAAGAAATGAAGTAGCCATCATGGTCAACAAAAGAGTCCAAAATGCAGTACTTGGATGCAATCTCAAAAATGACACAATGATCTCTGTTTGTCTCCAAGGCAAACCATTCAATATCACGGTAATCCAAGCCTATGCCCCAACCTGTAATGCTGAAGAAGCTGAAGTTGAACAGTTCTGTGAAGACCTACAAGACCTTTTAGAACTAACACCCAAAAAAGATGTCCTTTTCATTATAGGGGACTGGAATGCAAAAGTAGGAAGTCAAGAAACACCTGGAGTAACAGGCAAATTTGGCCTTGGAGTATGGAATAAAGCAGGGCAAAGGCTAATAGACTTTTGCCAAGAGAACGCACTGGTCATAGCAAACACCCTCTTCCAACAACACAAGAGAAGACTCTGCACATGGACATCACCACCGGACGTTAACACCAAAATCAGATTGATTATATTCTTTGCAGCCAAAGGTGGAGAAGCTCTATACAGTCAGCAAAAACAAGACCAGGAGCTGACTGTGGCTCAGATCATGAACTCCTTATTGCCAAATTCATACTTAAATTGAAGAAAATGGGGAAAACCACTAGACCATTCAGGTATGACCTAAATCAAATTCCTTATGATTATACAGTGGAAGTGAGAAATAGATTTAAGGGACTAGATCTGATAGATAGAGTGCCTGATGAACTATGGACGGAGGTTCGTGACACTGTACAGGAGACAGGGACCAAGACCATCCCCATGGAAAAGAAATGCAAAAAAGCAAAATGACTGTCTGAGGAGGGCTTCAAATAGCTGTGAAAAGAAGAGAAGCGAAAAGCAAAGGAGAAAAGGAAAGATATAAGCATCTGAATGCAGAGTTCCAAAGAATAGCAAAGAGAGATAAGAAAGCCTTCCTCAGCGATTAATGCTGGCTTAAAGCTCAACATTCAGAAAACTAAGATTATGGCATTCGGTCCCATCACTTCAATGCAAATCGATGAGGAAACAGTGGAAACAGTGTCAGACTTTATTTTTTTGGGCTCCAAAATCACTGCAGATTGTGATTGCAGCCAGGAAACTTAAAGACTCTTACTCCTTGGAAGGAAAGTTATGACCAACGTACATAGCATATTGAAAAGCAGAGATATTACTTTGCCAACAAAGGTCTGTCTAGTCAAGGCTATGGTTTTTCCAATAGTCATGTATGGATGTGAGAGTTGGACTGTGAAGAAAGCTGAGTGCCGAAGAATTGATGCTTTTGAACTGTGGTGTTGGAGAAGACTCTTGAGAGTCCCTTGGACTGCAAGGAGATCCAACCAGTCCATCCTAAAGGAGATCAGTCCTGGGTGTTCATTGGAAGGACTGATGCTGAAGCAGAAACTCCAATTCTTTGGCCACCTCATGCGAAGAGTTGACTCATTGGAAAAGACTCTGATGCTGGGAGGGATTGGGTGCAGGAGTAGAAGGGGATGACAGAGGATGAGATGGTTGGATGGCATCACCGACTCGATGGACGTGAATTTGAGTGAACTCCGGGAGTTGTTGATGAACAGGGAGGCCTGGTGTGCTTCAATTCATGGGGTCGCAAAGAGTTGGACATGACTTAGCGACTGAACTGAAGCCATAAAGATATGGCTTAACCATAAAGATATGGTTAAGCATCTTGACCTTTAAACTGATTGATTAAAAGTGACTTTTTTTTTAAGGACAGGAGCCAACCAAAAACGTACAGATGAATACTGGTAAAGATATAGAACTGCTGCAATCCCTGCCTTTTTGAGGACTCTTTACCCCCTCTCAGTGTCTGTGCTGAGAGCTTTGTTCAGTTCAGTTCTGTCGCTCAGTCGTGTACGACTCTTTGCAACCCTATGAATCGCAGCACACCAAGCCTCCCTGTCCATCACCAACTCCCTGAGTTCACCCAAACTCGTGTCCTTTGAGAGCTTTGTACTTAATTTCTATTTAATAAATACTATTCCATTGTTTCCATGAGTGTTTGCTTGTTCATCATGAGAAAGCTGGGCTGGATGAAGCACAAGCCAGAGAATCAAGATTCCTGGGAGAAATATCAATAAGTTCAGATATGCAGATGACACCACCCTTATGGCAGAAAGTGAAGAGGAACTGAAGAGCCTCTTGATGAAAGTGAAGAAGAGAGTGAAAAAGCTGGCTTAACACAACATTCAAAAAACAAAGATCATGGCATTCAGTCCCATTACTTCATGGCAAGTAAATGGGAAAACAATGGAAACAGTGAGAAACTTTATTTTTTGGGGGCTCCAAAATCACTGCAGATGGTAACTGCAGCCATGAAATTAAAAGATGCTTGCTACTTGGAAGAAAAGCTATGACCAACCTAGAGAGCATATTAAAAAGCAGAGACATTACTTTGCTGACAAATGTCTGTCTAGTCCAAGCTATGGTTTTGCAATAGTCACATATGGATATAAGAGTTTGACCATAAAGGAAGCTGAGCACCGAAGAATTGATGCTTTTGAACTGTGGTGTTGGGGAAGACTCTTGAGAGTCCCTTGGACTGCAGGGAGATCCAACCAGTCCATCCTAAAGGAAATCAGTCCTGAATATTCATTGAAAGGACCAATGCTGAAGCTGAAAACTCCAATACTTGGACTACCTGATGCAAAGAGCTGACTCATTTGAAAAGATCCTTATGCAGGGAAAGATGAAGGCAGAAGGAGAAGGGGACAACAGAGGATGAGTTGGTTGGATGGCATCACTGACTCAATGGACATGAGTTTGAGTAAACTCTGGGAGTTAGTGATGGACAGGGAGACCTGGCATGCTGCAGTCCATGGGATTGTGAAGAGTTGGACACAACTGAGCAACTGAACTGGATAATTATGTTTGCTACTATTTCTGAACTGCCAATTATGCTGTATATGGAAGCACTGGAGTGATCAGTCCACACATGTCTCTCATTCATGACATGCTATGTTTTAGTCTTAAAAGATGGAATGTTAAACTGAGAAATAGAGGTGTTATTTGATATTATGTCTCCTGACTTCCCTCTCACCACTTTGTACTCTTCTTCCTTGAAACAATATTTGAGTTAACTGATATAAAGAAATGTGACTTAGGGAATTCAACTAATGACTGGACAGTAGAACAGATTGAAAGTGCATTTTTAGCTGCTTCTGATTTTTCTCATTTCAAGCAAAGATTTCAGACTGTTGTGGGGGTGGCGTGGGGAAGGAAATACAGATCTGTTCACAGCTGCTACTCAAAATTCTAGCCATATAACCAGGAGAGAATTTGCCTCAAATTAAAACCCTAGGGCTTTTCATTGCCATCATAATCATTAATATATCAATTTAGATTCATTTGGATATCCACAGTGTGTTTGGCACTACATCAAGAAAAGAAGCTGATGGTGACAGGAAAGGTTTCAACCATTTTGCTTATGTCTGAGAATGACTCAAATGGTGTAAAGAAAAAGCAGAAATCATTAAAATTTTGTAATTCAACAGCACTTAAAATCATAAGATATTAGAACAAGAAAAATCCAACAGAACTCAGAAAAACAAAGATCCAACCGTTCTGTAGCACAGCTTCTTCATTTAGAAGTTGATGAAACTGAGTTCCAGAAATGGTGATGTTAAAAAACCACTGTAAAAGTGACAATTAGTTAAGGTTACACAGCCAGCAGAAATAGGGAAAGCCAAGAAGCATACTTAGGTCTTATAACTCCAAATGCAGTGTTCTCCCCATTCTGTCAGGTTGCGTCTTGATCTATTAGTGAGGATCATATTCTAAGAAAACCAGAAAATAAAATATTACATATACCTCTCTTCTTTTGAAGTACTCTCTTGAAAAATTAGGAGTCAAGCCATTAGCATCTCTCTTCTATATTAGCATTATTTTTGTTTTAAATTTAATTTTTCATTGAAGTGCAGTTGATTTACAATGTTAGTTTCAGGTGTACAGCAAAGTAATTCAGTTATATACAGATACATATCTATTCTTTTTCAGATAATTAGCCATTATTAATGATAGGGAGAGAAGATACTGATGGCATGGGGGGGATGCTTTGGCTTGAGAGGGGCTTATTTAGATGAACAATAGGAACAATTCTGAATGTTTTGTGGATTCCATGAGAGAGCCCTCCTTCGGACTTTTGGGCAGATCTTTGAAGGGCAGTACTACCTGGGAGCCAGCAGAGGGAGAGCAGAACATTGTTTTGACATTTTCATCAAGTTTCTTCTCACTGTTTTACCTTTTGTTCTTTTTTGCACATATTTGATAAATTCCTTCACAGTGGTGAGCAAAATACTACTCTTCCCTGTACTTTTAGGAAGAGCAGAGAATGCCTTTGTTAGCAAACTGGAGTTTTTATTTAATTTATTGGCTATCATGTGAGCTGGGTTTGGAAAGTTCTTAAGCATATCGAGAGGATATTTTTTTGGTGTATGTGTCGGCTTTCCTTCAGAATAGTGGGTTAATTAAGTGACTTTAAATGTATATAACCAAATGAATTATATAGATTCTCTGACTTCTAATAATTACTTCAGAAAAATAACAATTAATAAGGTTTGGAATTATGTCACTGGAGTTTGCTATACAGAGGATACATGTGTACTGATTTCAAAGAAAGTTTGAAATTATGACTTTTTGTTGCTAGAGTTTTAGAAATAGAATTCATATGTCAGTTCAAGTAATCAACTACTCATTTTTCCAGAAACATTTCATAAATTTACACATTCATTATTGCTTTTTTTTGTATCCTCAGAGTTTGAGGAATCAAACTGAATATGAAACACACTTGTCTTTAAGGAGTTCATGAGAGACTGACACAGAAATAGATCATTGAAATGGCAATATTAGACAATTAGACATATGTCTAATGTATATGTAGGGCAGTAAGGGTGCATAGAATACAGACATTCAACCCGATAAGGGGGATCTGGAGTGCTTCCTGGAGGAGGACCACCTAAGCTGTCAAAATGGATGAGTAGGAATGTACTTTATTCAATGTATTCCTTAGTCTGCCCTGTTCTTTTTCCTGTTTTTCTAGGTGCTTTCCTCCCACATCCACGTGCTTATGGCAAGAACAGCCTCTCAACTCACTGTTATGCTGTGTCCCAAGGCCACAAGTTTTTGTCCATGAGGCCACAGTTGAAATGTGCTGGGCTAATCAGTGTCCCTCCCTAGGAGTTTTCAACATAGGTCTGAGTGAAGCTTGAGAACTGTCAGCTGCTCTGTTTTCTGCCTTTTGGTGGAGGAAAAACAATGACAATCTGAGTTAAAATGCTGACAATGCACAGGGAGACGCAGAAGAAGCTGTGAAGAGAATGCATGTTCTCAGCATTCATGCCTCTGGTTCTGTTGTTACTTATAGTAGCTATGTCGTCACTTCCCTGTCCTTCTGTTTCATGAGATATCCCAGTCTCCTTATGATACAGTTCTCTTTTTTCTCAAGCTAGTTTGAGTTGGTTTACTTTCCTTTGCAGCCATAAGAATCCCAGCTTGTATAAAGAGTTACCAGTGCAGAGAGATGGTGAAGGATGGTTCAGGGGCTTTGGGAATAAAGGTATAAAAACATAAAAAAGAATGGCATGTATACAGAAATAGAAATAGTTCAGTATTAGTGAAACATAGCTTGGCACTTTGTCTCTCATTTTAAGAGATAAAGTGGGTTATCTGTCATTTTATGGGGTCTAATTTTACTCTGAAGGCAGTAAAAAACCATAGCATGATTTACACAATGGGTGACGTAGTCAGATTTGTGGTCTAGGCAGATCACTTCAGCTTCTCTAGTGGCTCAGCAGTAAAGAATCCACCTGCCAATGCAGGAAACATGGGTTCAATCCCTGGGTCAGGAAGACCCTTTGGAGAAAGAAATGGCATCCCGCCCCCACCAAATTCTTTGCTTGGGAAATCCCATGGACAGAGGAACCTGGAGGGCTACAGACCATAGGATCACAAAGAGTTGGACATGACTTAGGGACTAAACAACAGGTCACTCTGGCAGGAGTTTCTTCAACAGTTCTCTCCTGTTGCCTGTTTCCTCGCCCAGGACCCTAGTGGGTGGGGATGAGACCCAGCAAATATACTCTCACTAACCAGAGCAAACCCTAGGGTCATGACTTTTTATGACTTCATGTAATAGTTATTTAACAGTTTGTTCTTCTATCCATTCTCAAAGTACCACTAGAGCAGGGGCAATGTTTACTTTGTTTATTATGAATTCCCAAGGCCAAGCTTAGTATCTGGAACATGTGACTATTCAATAAAAATTTGCTAGTGAGTGGGTAAATAAATACTGATGAGGTAGAGGAGATAACACCAAGATATATTTTGGAAGTTGGCAGTCAAGGCTTGATGAGTTTGACGAGGATTTGTTAGGTATGAAGCAGGAGACTGAGTATTTTGTACACATTAACTCCTTTGATCTTCACAACAATCTTCTGTATGATGTGTAGCATACCTTTTCCAGCTTTTCAAGTGGGAGAAGAATAAGCTGAAAGAGACTGAGTACTAGGTTGAATTTATGAAATTCCATCTAATAACATCCAACTATAGTTAATAAATCTGGAGCAGGGGCCTGTCCAGTGCTAATCTCTGGGTCACCATACTATACTACTGCAAAGAGATGTGAAGAGTAAGGGAAAGGGGGAGTCAAGAATGACTCTCAGCTTTCTATCATAGGTAAATGATGGTGTCTCCAACCAAAGAAGAGAACACAGGAGATGTTCCACCAATGGAGATGATGAATTCGATTTGGGACATGTACAGCAGGGTCCCCAACCTCTGGGATCTAATACCTGATGATCTGAGGTACAGCTGATATGAGAATAATATAAATAAAGTGCACAATAAGTGTAAGGCACTTGAATCATGCTGAAACTATCTCCCCCACCCCAGTTTGTGGAAAAATTGTCTTCTATGAAACCAGTTTCTGGTTCCAAAAAGGTTCAGGACTGCAAATATAGAGGATAAGGCCTGTGGGATGACCATAAGACGATGTATACAAGTTAATATTTATGGGCTTGAAAACACCTTTGCTAGAGAATTGGATTCATTGGTTGTTGTGCTTAGTCACTCTGTCGTGTCACACTCTTTGTGACCACATGGACTGTAGCCCGCCAGGCTCCTCTGTCCATGGGGATTCTCCAGGCAAGAATACTGGAATGGGTTGCCATGCCCTCCTTCAGGGGATCTTTCCAACCCAGGGATCGAACCCAGGTCTCCCGCATTGCAGATACTTTACTGTCTGAGTCACCACTATTAAGTTGTCAATAAAATGAAGATATTACGTGAGGAAAGTATGTTGTGTAAAGAGAACGCCTCAGGAAATATTATGTATTACAGAAGTGATTGACAGAGAATACAGTGCCATGGGAGCAAAGGAAATAGAGAATTTGGGAAGGAAGAAATAGGGAGGAGGGAATGATCCATGGTGCTATATGCAGTGGAGAGGACTTATCAGTGGACATATATTGAAAACTGTTCATTAGGTTTGTCAACCAGAAGTTTATTGACAACCTAAGTAAGGACAATATCAATAAAGTAGTTGGACGGAAGCCAGACTACTCGTGGTAGAAAAATGATTGGAAAGTAGAGCCAAGAAGAATAAATAATCTTTCAAGTGTTTTCAATGAGAAGAAGAAAGAGGCAAAACATTAGTTAAATAAGGAGTCTGGGAGAAAAGACACTATTTTTATATATTTTAATTTTAGCCTTTTAGAAAGGGAGAGGCAATTAAGTATGTTTATCAGGTGTGAGAAAGAAGCTGGTTGAGAAAAGATATTGGAGAGAAGGCCTCACAGAGGAGAGAGGAAATGAGATGAAGCTTGGAGTGGAGGACTGCACCTTGATTTGCAGTTGGGACACCAAACTTCTGAGCTAAAGGAAAGTAGGTGGAGCCATATGTGAATGTCTGCATGGAAGCAGAATGCTGAGAGACATCCTGGTGATGGGTCTGACTCGAAGTAACAGGACACCAGTACTTCCTCAGTATCTGGGAGATTGGTCCCAAGACCTTCACAGATACTAAAATCTGCAGATGCACAAGTCCCTTCTATAAAATGGTGTAGTTCAGTCAGCCCTTCCTATTGTGGGTTTCACATCCTCAGATTCAGCCAAGTGAGGATATGGAACCCTCAGATACGGAGGCCCTACTATAAGATTGTCATCATGTGGTTTGGGAGAGCAAACTGATCAAAGATCACCTTGAAACTCGAGGGTACAGCCAAGGTGAGACATTAAATTTGATAAGGTTAACAATTAGTATGATTTTGAGATGTTCTTCTTAGTTTTCAGCTTTCTAGTTGACTGAGCAGTGAACTCAAAACCATCACATTAATCCAAAGGTTGGTTTTCACTGGATCAGATGTACATGAAGGATAGTTGTACAAATGAATCAGAGATGCTCTGTTGACTGCTTATAGCCCCTAGAAGCTGGCAGCTGTAGTTTCAAAGCTCTCCTGGGTACAAAAGACTGGCTTTGACTTGTGTGAGGCAGGCAGAAAGTTTTAACTCAGGTCCCTGAATAAAAGCAGGACCTTCAGATTGCTGCCTTTCAATAAAAGGGTAATTAGAAAAGCTAAATGTTAAAACCAAAAATTAAATAAAATTCTTCTGAGAAATAAACACTCTTAAGTTTTTGCCATATGCAAATGTAAAGTCTCATTTGACAATCTTCCTAGGATTTTAATATGAACATTAATCTCTCACACCAGTGGGATCTCTGGGTGTCTAGCCAAAGCAGAACTCTTTGTAGCAGCACTTCTAGGAGTCCAGGGCAATAAAAAGTATCCATGAAGAGTTAGTGATTAAAATGTATGAATCATAGAAGAAAATAATTCAGGAGAGAGAATAATTAGACATGATAAAGAGGAATATTAGAACTTTAAGAACTTGGAAAAGTACAACAATCTGATAGATACGATAGAGTAACTGTGCTTAATATTATTAAAGTGATAAAAGGAGTAAAACCCAAAAGGAAAGAGTAAGATATTATAATATTAGAATAGGATACATGAATTCAAAAAATAGTTGAAAAGAACTATCAAAAATAAAATCATTGAAATAAAAGAACTCAATAGAAGGGAGGAGAGGTCACAGGGAAAAGGAGAATTCCTGAAGTGGAAAGAAGAGTTGAGAAAATTAACCAAAATGCTACAAAGATAAGTAAAGAAATGAAAAATAGGAAAAAAGGGCAAGACGTAGAGGACCATCTGGTGACCGTATGTCTAATATGATGAGAGTTCTAGAGGAGAAGAGAGGAAAGGAGAGGTAGTATATAAAGAAATTTCCATAATTGAGTGTGTGACAGTTGTAAGCAGCGTGTCTTTTTGTAGCCTGACAGTCTTTGTCTTTCTACTGCAGCATATATCCTTTCTGTATTTGACACATTTACTAACATAATTGGATGTATATTGACCGTTATACTATCTCTTTTCTTTTTGTCTCATTTGTTTCATGTTCTTTCTTCCCTTCTTTGTTCGATTAATCAAAAATTTTTTAAATTATATTTCCCTTTATCAGCATGAAAATTATGCAAGTGTTGTCAGGTCCATGTGGCTCTTTAAATTCAAACAGGAATGTAAATTATTTAAAATAAAATAAATTCAGTTCTTCCCATCAGTACTCAGTAGCCATGTGTGTGCAGTCACTACTGCATTGGATGGCACACATGAAGCATTTCCATCGTTGCAGAAACTTCTCTTGGACAGCGGTGATCCAGACAATCTGAAGGTCTGTGTATATCATCTAAATTTTCTCTTTTTCTTATTTCTTGGTAGACCTTGTCACCTTTCATTAAACAATGGATATTGTATATGGAAAAACTGCCTTGGTTCCACATGCTTTTATCTTCCCTCAGAAAGGATACACCTTGTTCTCTGTCACAATGCTAGGGTGGGAGTCAGATCATTTTACTTTGATCAACAACTGAGTTGTGAATCATCTGTGTTTCAATTTTTACTAAGACAAATATACAACTCTTTGCCCCATCTTGTGGACATATCCATCCAGATGTCTTAACTGAGAGGCTGTGGGTGTTTATAAGGGCCTCTTCTTTTTGCTGGGTCATATATTGTTATTTCCTTGGCACTGTCAGACCATTGTAAACTCTGGTGCTTTCATTGGCATTTTCCTTAGATTCTTACCCTCTTGCTTTGTATACCTTAAAAATTCAACTGTGTGTCAGGCTTGTCTCTTCCCATCCTTTCTGTCTTTGTGATTCTGGAATCCACTTTGGTCTTTTCTGTCCTGGCGCTAGTGGTAAAGAACCCACCTGCCAATGCAGGAGACTTAAGATATGTGGGTTTGATCCCTGGGTCAGGAAGATCCCCTGGAGAAGGAAATGGCAACCCACTCCAGTATTCTTGCCTGAAGAATCCCCTGGACAGAGGAGCCTGGCGGGCTACAGTCCATAGGGTTGCAAAAGAATTGGACACAACTTAGAGACAGCACAGTCCTGTATGATTACCAGAAACTCCTGCTGCTTTGCCTATTAGGAACTACCTGCCTGCATGCATGCTAAGTCACTTCAGGTGTGTCTGACTCTCTGAGACCCTCTGAACTGTAGCTAGCCAGGTTCCTGTGTCCATGGGATTCTCCAGGCATGAATACTGGACTGGGTTGCCATGCCCTCCTTCAGGAGATCTTCCCCACCCGGATGGAACCCACGTCTCTTTCTCTTGGGTCTCCTGCATTGGCTGGTGAGTTCTTTACCACTAGCGCTACCTGGGAAGCCCGTTAGGAACTACACTTCACCCAAATTAGCCTTTTAGCTGGCTAAATTAGGCTTTTGGAGAAGGAAATGGCAACCCACTTCAGTATTCTTGCCTGGAGAATCCCATGGACAGAGGAGCCTGGTGGGCTACAGTCCATGGGGTCGCAGAGTCCGACTTGACTGAGTGACTAACACAAATTAGCCTTTTAGCCTTTTATTAGGGCTTCCCTAGCAGTGTAGTTGATAAAGAACCCACCTGCAATGCAGGAGACCCCTGTTTGATTCCTGGGTTGGGAAGATCCACTGGAGAAGGGACAGGCTACCTACTCCAGCATTCTTGGGCTTCCCTGGTGGCTCAGCTGGTAAAGAATCCACCTGCAATGTGGGAGACCTGGGTTCAATCCCTGGGTTGGGAGGATCCCCTGGAGAAGGGAAAGGCTACCCACTCCAGTATTCTGACCTGGAGAATCCCACATTCCATGGGGTCACAGAGTCTGACATGACTGAGTGACTTTCACTTTCAAGAATTAGGAAAGTAATTCCCCAAGGGGAAATTTACTGGCTTACCTTTCTGTCTTCACTTTTCTTTAGGATCTTGGCCCTTTCAGTCCTGGTTGCCTCAGCAGCTCTTAGTGCTTTCAAATAGAGATTTTTTTTTTTTTTTTTTTAATCCTTGTTCTTTTTAGTGTTACTTAATACTTTTGTTTTACCTACTGACTTGGAAGAAATTTCCATGACCCCAACCCTTGAGAAGCAGATGTGACCTGAAAACTTTTCTTCCCACTTCCTTGCTTATCAGCAGATTCAAATTTCCCATTGTTTGATTCTTACTTCCCAGCCTACTTCTTCAGTGTTCTGCAAGGTAATCCCGTTCTTTGTGATGTTTAATCTGAAATAAAATGTTGGAAATTAAATCCTGGTTGTGGATACTCTGTAGCTTCTAAGTTTCCCATGTTACCAAAATGATAGTTGAGAGGCCATTCTTTGTCATTGAGAACCAGAGTGTTTGTTTTAGTCTATGTGGGCTTCCCTGGTGGCTCAGAGGTTAAAGCGTCTTCCTGCAATGCAGGAGACCTGGGTTTGATCCCTGGGTTGGGAAGATCCTCTGGAGAAGGAAATGGCAACCCACTCCAGTATTCTTGCCTGGAGAATCCCATGGATGGAGGAGCCTGGTGGGCTACAGTCTACGGGGTCACAAAGAATCTGACACGACTGAGAGACTCTGTCTAAAAACATTTGGAAACGGGTGAGTCCAGGTATTACAAGAAAGAAACTGACCTTATGAATGGCTTATTTCAAACACATTCATAGTTTAGAGAATGACCTAACATGTTTTCCTATTGCTGTTGAATTACCTTTTGGGCCAAACAGAGTAATCAGGGAATTCCCTAGCAGCCCAGTGGTTCGGGCTCTGTGCTTTTACTACCAAGGTTGTTGTTGTTGTTTGATTGCTAAGTCCTGTCTGTGACTCCATGGACTGCAGGATGCCAGGCTTCCCTGTCCCTCACTATCTCCAGGAATTTGCTCTAACTCATCTCCTTTGAGTCAATGATGCCATCCAACCATCTTATCCTCTGTCATCTCTTTTCCTCCTGCCCTCAATCTTTCCTAGCATCAGGGTCTTTGCCAATGAATTGGTTCTTCACATCAGATGGCCAAAGTATTGGAGCTTCAGTTTCAGCATCAGTCCTTTCAATGAATATTCAGGACTGATTTCCTTTAGGATGGACTGGTTGGATCTCCTTGCTCCAAGGTACTCACAAGAGTCTTCTCCAGCATCACAGTTTAAAAGCATCAGTTCTTCAGTGCTCAGCCTTCTTTATGGTGCAATTCTCACATCCATACATCACTACTGGAAAAACCATAGCTTTGACAGTCCAGATCTTTGTCAGCAATGGGATGTCTCTGCTTTTTAATATGCTGTCTAGGTTTGTCATAGCTTTTCTTCCAAGGAGCAAGTGTCTTTTAATTTCATGATTGCAGTCACTATCTGCAGGGATTTTGGAGCCCAAGAAAATAAAGTCTGTCACTGTTTCCAGTTTACCCTACTGCCAAGGGTTCAAGTTCAACCCCTAGTTAGGAAACTAAGATCCCACAAACCACGTGCTATGGCTGAACAAACAGAGTAATCATCCAATGGGTACCAATAAGTACCCTGTTTTTCAGTCTGTTGCCCTCTGTCCTTGTGCTGCCTTGGTTTCCTCCCTTTCCCCAACTCCCTGCTGGGTTCTGATAAATTTTGCTGCTCCGGAAAACCTTAGGCTCTATCTCTGGATGGAAGTGGTGGACCCTTATTTTCCTAAAAGGATCACCCATAAGGCAAGCAAGTTCTTCTTTAGAATCACAAGTCAATCTTAGAGCACTTACATAACTGCATTTTTATGGAATAGGTCCTCTGTGCATCAGAGATGAGAGTAGACAGTGATGACATAGAGGAGACAGAGGCCCCTGTGCTGCGGGATTATGAATAAAGGGAGTAGGATGGCATGACTAATGAGAGAAGTTCTAAGATACTCAGCTTTTACCACTTGCTATTCTTTTTCATTATATTTGCTCTTTGACCAACTGCGTGGCATCTTAGAATTTAGTGAGTACTTGTGACCCTGATGCAGGTTTCTGGCATTCTTTCTCTGCTTAGTTCCCTTCTCTCTGGTGTTCTGCTATAGAAATTTCTGCTGCTCAGCCTCCTAAATTCTGATCTCTGTCTCCCTGGCTTTGTAAATGAACCTTTTTCTGCCCTACTTATACCTTCCTTCTTTGCAGGCTGGACACTTCTTTTGGGCAGAAATTGGGAGTAAACATAAGGGGGTCAGAATCCTTCACTACCTGTTGTATAACGTCTGAACACAGTTCTTTCACAAAGTTGGTCCAGTTTTCTGTTTATGGCGAAAATGTCTAGCATCAGTTAGGAGCAGAAGATAACCATGCTTTCCCGGAAGTTTATAGCAATCCAGTCCTAGCCCAGGATTAGATTTTCATACTCAGGTTCAATCCCTGGGATGGGAAGATCCCCTGGAGGAGGAAATGGCTCCAGTATTCTTGCCTGGAGGATCCCATGGACAGAGGTGCCTGGTGGGCTGTAGTCCGTGGGGTCGCGAAGAGTCGGACACCACTGAAGCAACTTAGCATGCACGCATTCATTCCTGAAATAATTACTAGCCAAGGGTTTGTGGTTATCATCTTTTTAAAACCAATTTTATTGTTTATTTTTATTTTTGGCTGTGCTGGGTCTTCCCTGTAGTGTGTGGGCTTTCTCGAGTCACACTGAGCAGGGGCTACTCTCTAGTTACAGTGCATGGGCTTCTCATTGAAGTGGCTTCTCTTGTTGTGGAGTGCAGGCTCTCAAGCTCAGGCTCAGTGGTTGTGGCACACAGGATTAGTTGCTCCATGGCCGTGTGGTATCTTCCTGGACCAGGGATCAAACTCGTATACCCTGCATGGGCAGGTAGATTTCTTAACCACTGGGCCACCAGAGAAGTTCTATGATTATCATCTTTGATGCAATCTATTGAGAATCTACTGAAAGATGCTTGCTCCTTTGAAGAAAAGCTATGACAAACCTAGACAGCATATTAAAAAGCAGAGATATTACTTTGCCAACAAAGGTCTGTAGGGTCAAAGCTATGGTTTTTCCAGTGGTCATGTATGGATGTGACAACTGGACCATAAAGAAAGCTGAACACTGAAGAATCGATGCTTTTGAACTGTGGTGTTGGAGAAGACTCTTGGGAGTCCCTTGGACTGCAAGGAGTTCAAACCAGTCCATCGTAGAGGAAATCAGTCCTGAATATTCATTGGAAGGACTGATGCTGAAACTGAAGTTCCAGTACTTTGGCCACCTGATATGAAGAACTGACTCATTGGAAAAGACCCTGATGCAGGGAAAGATTGAAGGCAGGAGTAGAAGGGGATGGCAGAGGATGAGATGGTTGGATGGCATCACTGACTCAAAAGACATGTGTTTGAGCAAGCTTCAGGAGTTGTGAGGGACAGGGAAGCCTGGTGTGCTGCAGTCCATGGGGTCACAAAGAGTCAGACACGACTGAGTGACTGAACTGAATGAGAGTCCATTCATGGAAATGAGGTTGGCAAACTTTCTTAAGGACGCATTTCAAAATGAGGATATATATCAAAGGAATAAGAGAGAACTTTTTTGGACAAATTAAATGTTTTATATTTTGGTAGTAATGCTTATTACATAGCTTAAAACTCATCAAACTGTAAACCTAAAATTAGTGAATTTTACTGTAGTTAAATTAGCCTCTATAAAATCAATTTAAGAATGATTATTGGTTGATTTTGTTGTGATATACAGAAAGCTATATTTTAAAAAGTACAATATCAACAGAAAAAGAAGTCTGAACCCCAGTCTCTCAACCTTACGGGGAGCATTGTACAAGATAATATTTTAACTATAGTATTACTGACAGCCAAAAATAGAGAATCTTCTTAGGTCAGAATTCTTGACAGATTTTTTTTCTTGTGTTCTTTCCCTTATATTTTCCTGGCCACTGCCATCTCTCAGGTATCCAGGTTCTTTCTCTATCATACCCCACTTGAAGAGAAAGTGCTTTTCACTCTGTTTAATGGAATGGCCTCTTTTTCCTTATAAGAGTCCATCCTCCTTAGCCTCCCTTAATAGCCTGTAGACTAAAACAACACAGAACAGTGTCTCTGTTTATCTCTCATAGAAATCATCTTTTCTTTAGTACCAGAGTATCTTATTGTTATTTCATTTGGGGCCATTGGTGAGAGAAGCCATTATAATTTTGGAATTGTTGCCCAGTGGCAGATACTAATAGTTGTCTACAGAGCATTCATCTCTCTTTCTCCTGCTTAGAACTCTGAATCTGTTCCAGTATCCACCACACTCTTCCTGCAGCCATGTGACTCAGGGGAAGTTGATCTTATCCTCTTTCCATGTAGCATGAGCTCAGTAAATCTCTGTTGAGTGAATTGCATTGATTAAACTTTAACTTCTCATTTGATCATCTGTTTCCCCTAGTAGACTTAAGACTGTGTTATTTACTAGGTAGTGTTGGCATGGTCGGAGAAGGCGATGGCACCCCACTCCAGTACTTTTGCCTGGAAAATCCCGTGGACGGAGGAGCCTGGTGGGCTGCAGTCCATGGGGTTGCTAGAGTCGGACACGACTGAGCGACTTCACTTTCACTTTTCACTTTCATGCATTGGAGAAGGAAATGGCAACCCACTCCATTGTTCTTGCCTGGAGAATCCCAGGGACTGGGGAGCCTGGTGGGCTGCCGTCTCTGGGGTCGCACAGAGTCGGACATGACTGAAGCGACTTAGCAGCAGCAGCAGCAGCAGCTTGCATGGTGTCTTAGGCCTCTAGGCAGGGTCTCTGAAAATGTAAGAGACCTGGAAAAAAAATACCAAAAAAATAAAAATGGGGCTTTGTATTAGTCAGCATTGGTTAGGCTATACTGCAACAACTGATATTTCCCAGGTCTTTAGCAGCTTAATACAAAAGCTTTATTTCTAGCTTATGTTACATGTTCATTACAGGTTAATGGTAAGGGAACGGGCATGCTGGGCTCTACACAGTCACTCAAAAACCCATACTGATACAACCTCCACAGTCCCTTAGCTGCACTACCTAGAAAACCCAGGCTTCCGGATTGCCAAGGTAGAGAAAAGGTGAGTCTAAAGAACTGAGGCTCTTCTTTGTCCATCGTTCTCCTTTCATTGGGCAGGTCTAATCACATGGCTTTGCACAACTATAGTCATTAAGAAATACAGCTTTCTATTTGCCTGGAGGCAAGGAAGGCTAGATATTGGTATTAGATCATGTCTCTAAAAGTTCCAAAATGTGAAAATAAAACTGAAAATCTGAATTCATAAATTTAAATTAATAAAAAAATCCAAAGTTTAAAAATGAAGAAAATCCACATTAATAAATTAAATGTTGATTTCATTGTTGAGTATTCATAAATACTTCAGTGATTTTGAAAAGTTTATTTCTTAATTTCAAAGTCCTCAATAGATACAACTGATCAGATCTGATCAGATCAAATCAGATCAGATCAGTCACTCAGTCATGTCCGACTCTTTGCGACCCCATGAATCGCAGCACGCCAGGCCTCCCTGTCCATCACCAACTCCCGGAGTTTACTCAGACTCACGTCCATCGAGTCAGTGATGCCATCCAGCTATCTCATCCTCTGTCGTCCCCTTCTCCTCCTGCCCCCAATCCCTCCCAGCATCAGGGTCTTTTCCAATGAATCAACTCTTTGCATGAGGTGGCCAAAGTACTGGAGTTTCAGCTTTAGTATCATTCCTTCCAAAGAAATCCCAGGGCTGATCTCCTTCATAATGCACTGGTTGGATCTCCTTGCATACAAAATCATAATTCATGAATTATATGTGCTATTTGTATCTAATGAGTCACACAATAAATTGTAAGACTCTTTCATGACTTTTACTGGTACATTTAAAAATGCTTGAGGAACTTCCCTGGTAGTACAGTGGCTAAGGCTCTGCACTCCCCGTGCAGGGGGCCTGGGTTTGATCCCTAGTCCGGGGACTAGATCCCACATGCCACAACTAAGTGTTTGTATGCTGCAACTAAAAGATCCTGCATGATGCAATAAAGATCGAGGATCCAAGACCCAATGCAGCCAGATAAATAAACAAACATATTTAAAAAAAAATATGTAAAAATGCTTGAAATGATGTGTGGTCTCTAAAATCAAGAAATCCTAGGAAAGCATTTTAATAGTCCTTCCATGAGGGATGGTCTTTCTTGCTTGCCATTTTTTCTCTGGATCCCTGACAGTGGAAAAACTTGCAAATACTTGTTAAACTACTGAACAAATAGATAAAATAATTGTTTGCACTTTTGAGGAAGGTATACTCTTAGTGAAGAAACTGATAAGTAAAAATATTCAGTACATTTCTATAAATGTTGCCAGTCAGAGTCTCAGTTGGAAAGAGCTGGAACACACAAAAATTGAATAATGTGAGGAGAACTTAATGGAGATATGGCACAAAGAAAGGAGGAAGAAGCAGTATCTGGAGAAAAGGACACCTAAAGAAAGGTGACTTTAGGTCAAGGGATTCAGTTAGCCTGAAGCAACCTTTTCTGGATCAGATAGAGAAAGTGAGTTGGAAAAGTCCATGCCAGGCAGAGGGAATAATATTTGGCAAGATACAGGGGTGTGAAAAGTCCTCTGTGTTGAAGCAGTGGTGAGAAGCACAGCATGTTGAGAGCAGGCAGGGAAGGAAGGATATGGACTTGATGGAGCTAGAGACCAATGGGAGCTGTTCCATGAAGGGCCCATGGAAGTGGGATGTTCCTCTGTTGACATGGTACATAGGAAATCAGTTCCTCCAAAACATTCCTTGAGTCCCTGGACCCAACATCCTGGGCCTAGAGACACAGTTTCTCACATGCTCCCACTAAGCTGCCAGAGTTGCCTTGGCACAGCAGTGCTTTGGCTGCTTTAAGGCTTTGACTCACCCACTGTGCTTTGTGGGCTTCCCAGGAATTGCTGCCAGTTGACTGTGGCGCCCACTCCAGTCAGGTGCAGATAGTTGTCAGTTCCATCGACAGGTGCAGAAGCAGTGGTGGGGTGTTTGAGTTTGCTCCCCAGGATCCATCCAAAGGCTAGGAAGCCAGGTGCAGGCATCCTAGATGTGGGTAGTTAATGGGAGAGTAGTTGTGCTGATGAACCTACAGATGCCTCTTTTAGTGCCTGCAGACTTCAGCTCTGACCTCTAGTCTTGCATTCTTGCACTGTCCACATGCCCAGATTCCTCATTCAGAGCTTTCCTAGTTCTTTCACACTCCTGCTGGTCTGCTTCATGGCTGATTTCCAGCTCATTTTCTCTTGAACTCCTTGTGTGATCACCACCTGGGAAGTATTCTCTGGTTCAGTTAAATTACCATAGGCCATACTTGCACTAAGCTTTACTTAGAAGGATATAGGTCAGTAAAATAGATAACTAATAAGGACCTAGCACAGGGAACCCTGCTCAATACTTGGTAATGACTTACATAGTGTGTGAACTATGTCTCTTCAGTTGTATTGGACTCTTTGTGACCCCATGGACCCCACCAGGCTTCTCCGTTCATGGGATTCTCCAGGCAAGAATACTGGAGTGGGTTGCCATTTCCTTCTCCAGGATATAAATAAATAAGTAAATAAATATACATACACATGCATATATATTATTTATATAATGTATATTATTTAAAAAATATATATATATACATATATTATTTATATAATATATATATATCAGAATAGAATCTAAAATGGTGGGTATATGTATATATGTAACTGATACACTTTGTTATACAGCAGAAACTAACACGGTAAATCAGCTATACTCCAATAAACATTGATTACAAAAAAAAAAAAAGGATATAGGTCAGGAAAAGCAGCATGCCAGTAGCTCAGGGATGTGTTTCTTTTTAGTGTGAGCAGTCTTTGCAGCAATCCCTACAGCCATCCAGGAGTCAGACTTTTTTGCAGCCCCACCAAAGTTTTAGTGTGAAAGTAGATGGTCCATTTGGGGAAGTACAACATGCACCCTGGCTTAGAAACCCTGTTCCTTAAGTATAACCTAGTGTCTCACATTACGATCTCAGGCATGGGAACATGTTCCTGCAAGGGGCATGTTTAGTTACGAGAATTATCACTTCCAAAGCTATAGATTCCAACCAAGAATCTATGGTTCACATACATAACTTTTGATCCAGATGCTACTTATGAATCCAGAGTTGTTTTTACCATAAGTGCTGTTGCTTAATGGCACAACTGCTCTTTTACCTTTATTAACT
Organism: Bos taurus; assembly: GCF_002263795.3. Classification (NCBI taxonomy): domain Eukaryota; kingdom Metazoa; phylum Chordata; class Mammalia; order Artiodactyla; family Bovidae; genus Bos; species Bos taurus. The sequence continues at coordinate 61,019,289 of NC_037342.1, read as the reverse complement.
TTTCAGGGAAACAGTGCTAAAATGTTAACCCAAGGGCAATTTTGTAGAAAGGGTGTTGTTAACCATTTATCTAGAGGAATTTTCATTGAGAAGATATGACTTGAACAAAGACTTGAAGGAGGTGAGGGAGTCAGCAGTGTGACTATCTGGTGAAAAGTTCTCCAGGCAGAGGGAACAATCAGTACAAATACCTGAGGTGGAGGCATGTCCGGGATGAGTGAGGAATATCAGGGATGTCAGTACACCTGGAATAGGGTGAGTTAGTCCAAGAGTAGTAGGAACAAGTCAAAGGTAAGTGATGGGGATATAGCTCAGGTGGTATGCCCTAGGACACTGTCAGGACTCTGGGTATTTCTCTGAGTTAAATAGAGAGATATTAGAGAGTTTCGAAAGTTGTCTTGCATTCATGAGAATCATTCTGGCTGTTGGATTAGTCAGTTCTTGGGAATACACTGTGAGCAAGTGTGGGAGCACAATGACTTGGGAGGAGGCCGATGCAGTGAGTCAATGTGGACAGTACTGTGAGCTCATGCAGTAGCAGTTAAAGTGGGGGGTACTAGTCACATTCCTGATACATTATAGACAGAATGTGCAGTTCCATGTTTAGGTTTGCATTTATCTATAAAATAAAACTTACTAAGCTTATTCAGATATCTATTTACATGAATATAGGACATAAAGAGCTACAGCAAGGTGTCATGAGAAATTTGAAATATGGCCAGTAAGTGTTCAGTCTTTGATAGTGAAGCAAGTCAAAGAATAATAGATCTTCAAGCTCAAACAAACTTCATTGGAGTTCATTCAGGAGTCTTTTTGAATGTGATTAGTGAAAAGCCAAACTTCTCAAGTCAAATCTGCTCACAGAGTTTAATACCAGGCAGAATAAGGACTAGATTCTGGACTATGGTAACTTCTTCAAAGTAATACCACCCTGAGAAGGCTCATTTTACTATTAACTCTTTTCCATTGGTGTTAGAATAGTATATTTCCTAATAAAAATGGGTAAACTGCTTTTGATTAACAAATCAGATTTTATCAGTAAATTTGTAACTTTCAGGGTGAGTTGGTTCTCTGGAACTTAAACATTTCTGTGTGAACTGATAAAATAGAGGCCATCAAAACTGAAGACCTTATTCCATTCACCAACATATAATAATGGGAACATCAGTGGCTAGCCAGTTCCTCTCCTTGATATCTAAAAATAAAAATGAAACAAACAAAAATGTATATATCTTCCTGCTTACAGGATGTGTATAAACAAGAAATACAAATTGTAATAAAATTTAGTGAAACTTTCTTTGGAAGATCAGCCAAGAACTCATGGTTGCAAGATACAGTGGTCAGTCCTCCTACCTCTTAAGTGTCTTCCCACAAATGTGATCTCTTTCTTGAAAGACTTTATGTGGCTTCCAGGGTACTTTGTTCTCATGATGTTTCCTCTACTTGGAATACTTTTGGCTTTCGTTTGGTTTTATGGGCTCATCCATCATTCCTGACCTCTAAATGTTGGGGTTCCTCACGTTCAGTTCTCATACCTCTTCTATTCTTTCTGTACTCATTCCCTTAGTGACTTAATTCAGTCCCTTAACTTTAAATACCACCTATATAAATTTCAAATTCACATTTCCAATTCTGATCTCTTTTCTGAACTCTAGGCTTTTATATGAAAACTGATGACATCGCCACTTGGTATCTAATAAACTTAACTCTTAAGATGTCTTAAACCAAATTCTTGATTTCTACTTTATTCTCACCTCCTCCCACCAAAAAGGAAAGTAAATAAGAAAAGCTGCGATTAGTGCAGTAGGGTTATGAGTTTAGCTGGTTGCTCAGGCCAAATACTTTGGAGTCATCCTTGGTTATTCCTTCTCATATCCTGTATGAAATTGAGCAGCAATTTCCTTTGGCTTTACTTTCAAGTAAAGTACCCAAATCCCGCCTCTTTCCATCACTTCAGCAGCTGCAACCCAAGTCCAAGACATCCTCATCTCTTGTCTGGTAAATGACAAGAACCTTCTTATGGTCCTTCTGCCTCCTCTCTTCTTATCTGTGTGTTGATTAACCTTATGTGTTACTGTAATTGGGCCATGGGTGCCTAGATATTTAGTCAAACATTATTATGGGTGTATCTGTGAGGGTGTTTTGGATGAGACTAACATTTGAATTGGTAGATTGAGTACAGCAGATTGCTCTGCATAATGTTGGTAATCCTTATCCAGTTAGTTACAGGCCTGATTAGAATAAAAAGTAGACCCTCCTGTGAGTAACTGGGAACTCCCGCTGAATGTCTTGAGCTGGGACATCTGCTTTTTTCCTACTTTCAGGTTTGAACTGACAAATCATCTCTTCTTGAGTCTTGAGCCTGCCAGCTTTTAGACTAGATTTTACACCATCAGCTCTTCTGGTTTTCCTAGCCTTCAGACTTAAACTGGAACTATACTACCTGCTCTGCTGGGTCTCCATTCCGCCTGCTGACTGCACATCTTGAGACTTCTCAGCCTCTGTAATCTTGTAAATTCCTTATAATAAATTAATCTGTCTCCTATCTATCTGTCTATCTAATGTTTTATTGGTTCTGTTTCTCTAGAGAACCCGGACTGGTACATTCCATAAGTCTATCCTCTCAAAGCAGCCAGAGGAATCCTTTAAGAAAATAAATGTGATCACATCACTTTCCTGCTCAAAATACTCCAGCGGTTTCCCCTCATGCTTGGAGTAAACTTCTAAGGTGCTTCCTTAAGGCCCTGTATGAGCTGGCCTGCCTTGTTCCTGACGCCACCTTGTGTCTCACTGACTGCTCTCTGTGGTGTCCCCGTGTCAGGCTGTCTTCCTTGCTGTCTCTTGAACACACAAATCTAACGTCCATGTCAGCGTTTTAAAACATGCCATTCCCTCAGCCTAGAATTCTCTTCTTCAGTTTATCTTGGCTTATTCCTAATGAGCTTAAGAATCTACCTAAACATTAATTATCAGGAAGTCTTTCCCTAATAACCACTCTTTCACTCTCAATCTCTTTATCCTACTTTGTTTTTTTCTTGGGCTCTTGCTTGACATTTTATTAGTTACACATTTATTTAGTCTTTGTCTTTATTCAGTCTTTATCTGTCTCTTCTGGTTAGAATATAAGATCCATGTTATACTTTGTTTTACTAAATGCTTTTGACCTGTCTGTATGTGGTAGATTCTCAGTCAATGTTTGTTGTTGAACAAATGCCTGGAATATAAATAACTGCACTTTCCTCACTTAAACGTCAGATATATGTTGTTGACTCTTGCTGTTGCCTGGGGCAGTCTTTTAACCTGATCACAGCTCACTCACTTGCTTTGTGCAGAGGCCTTTTTGCATGCTAGAGTTGGGCCTTGCTTAGTTCTCCAAGGATTTCTTAATTTAGGAAATTCTACGGGTAAACTCATAGGTGTATGCTTGTGTTTTTAGATATCTTAATTAACACAAAGAGAGAACTATTTTCCTTATTAACAGAAATCCTATCTATGTCCCTTTTTCCTTCAATGGTCAGCTGAAAATAGGAACTAGAACATGTGATCATGTGTGACCAGATGGAAGTTTCTTAGCCTCATCTTGCTAAGTGGATGATCTATCCTGAGTTCCAAATAACTGACTTAAAATTTTTTAAATGTTAAATAATATTATTTATTTTTAAAGATAGGTGAAATGTATTTTAGGAAATCGCCCATAATGTCTATGACATAAAAAAATAAAGATCTACTCATAGTAAACCTAGTTCAAACAGTACAGAAGGCTTCTAAATGATTCCCAGTCTCTCATCCGAAAGTACTAACTATAAATAGTTTTTTGTGCTTCTTTCCAGAAAAGAAATTATGCCTACACTAGCATCTAGAAATATTTCTGGTTTTTATTCACAGAAAAGGATCATACTTTACACTTTATTCTACACTTGCTTTTGTAACTCAGTAATATGGCTTGGCCATCTTTCCATTATCAGCTAATGTAAGTTGCCCCTCTTATATCATGGGCTGTATGATATTCCATAGTATAGATGTCATATTTTGTTTAATAAGAACTGTAATATTAAAAGGATTTGTTGTTTCCATTTCTGGCTACAGTAAGTACCCTATATCGTATCTTGCAAGTGTGGCTGTAGATAAATTCCTTGCAATGAATTGCTGGATCAAATGAATCAAATTCCTCAGATTTTGGAAGATAGTGGTTAATTGTCTTCAAAATGTTGTATAAATCTACACTGCTACCAACAGTGTTAGTCTTGGTCCAATTGTTACATTTTAAAAATTATGACCAATTTTTTGAGCTATGACCAACCTAGATAGCATATTGAAGAGCAGATACATTACTTTGCCAACAAGGGTCCGTCTAGTCAAGGCTATGATTTTTCCCGTGGTCATGTATGGATGTGAGAGTTGGACTGTGAAGAAGGCTGAGTGCCCAAGAATTGATGCTTTTGAAGTGTGGTGTTGGAGAAGACTCTTGAGAGTCTCTTGGACTGCAAGGAGATCCAACCAGTCCATTCTGAAGGAGATCAGCCCTGGGATTTCTTTGGAGGGAATGATGCTAAAGCTGAAACTCCAGTACTTTGACCACCTGATGCGAAGAGTTGACTCACTGGAAAAGACTCTGATGCTGGGAGGGATTGGGGGCAGGAGGAGAAGGGGACGACAGAGGATGAGATGGCTGGATGGCATCACTGACTCGTTGGATATGAGTCTGAGTGAACTCCGGGAGTTGGTGATGGACAGGGAGGCCTGGCGTGCTACGATTCATGGGGTTGCAAAGAGTCCGACGTGACTGAGCGATTGAACTGAACTGAACTGAACTGAATGTCTTGTTTTGGTTTGCATTTCTTTAATTATGAATTATGAATTTTTCCATGCATACTGGTCATTTGTTTTTCTTTAAACTATTTTTTCACATATTTTGCTTAATTTTATTAGATTGTCTTAATCTTGATTCATAAAACTTTCCTATATGTTAAAGAAATTATTCCTTTCATTTATGTATTACAAATATCCTCCCCAGTCTTGAATATAATTTTTAATGACTAATTTTTTAAAATGTAGTCATATGGGGTCGCACAGAGTTGGACATGACTAAAGCGATTTAGCAGCAGTCACATGATTTCTGAATTGTATCGTGCTTAGAAAGGCCTTTGCCATTCTGAGATTTTGAATGCATTCATTGATTCTTTTAGAACACTCATGGTTTCATTTTTAAAGTGTTTAAATCTTAGATATTTCTGGAAATTATTTAATTGCTGCATATCAAATAGAGATCTGACTTAATTTTTTTAAATGGATCATCTAGTTGTCTCAAATCATTTATTGAATAATCTATTCTTTTTGACCATTTATTTGAAATACTCACTTAGCAAATGGAGTTTACATCAATTTTTGAATTCTCTCTTTATTTTATTGACCCATATGCTGCTTCTTCAGTCACAAACTGTAACTTCTCACCATGTTTAATTATCAGGGTGAGCTTGTCCTCGTTTTCTTTTTCAGAATATTCCTGGCTTTTGGTATATGTTCTTTTTCTACAGTTGAACTTTAAAACTCAGTCTTTGTAAAGCTTTAATCTGTATAGAGAGGAGTCTAAAGAAATCTCTGCAATGCTCAGAATGATAGATGGTAGAAATTGGGGAAAATTGATTCTAATACTTGTAGCCCTAAACAGGGAATAGCAAAATTCTTTAGATGGAATTCTAGAGGCATGGATGCTCCTGTGTAAGTCGTCAAAATCACGTGATTCTTGTTTTTACAGTGACAAAGTCAACCACTAAGTGGGAAAAATAAGGGGTCCAGTAAAAATATTTAAGAATAATTCTGATTTATTAACTAGATATTTTCCTGCCTTCTTCCCCAACTCCCAAAGTATACTTGGTATAAGCAAGTATCATTTTTAATTTTGTATGTTTTTTATTTGACATTTTCTCAACCTTTTTTTAAAATCTTCTACTGTGTTGGCACTAAACTTAGAACAAATCGCTTTGGGAATCTGATGCCCTTTCCATTCACTCTTTAAAAGTTCTTAAATATTGACAACCATCAGTTAAACTCCTAAAAATCTCTTCCCCCATGGATTTTCCACTAGATTTGATTTCTTTTATTTGCACTTCCCATTATAGAGGAAGTAACAGCTAGCGTGTTTCCCTAAATACTTATGGTCTACCCAACCCCACCCCCACCCACCCCCACCTTTTAATGTACGTTGATATTTTATCAGCTGGGCTGAGCAGCTGGAGAGATTTCAAAATCAATGAGTATATTTTGGAACTCTTATTAAAACTCTTAATCTTAGTAATGTTCTGGTATATATTAGTATTCTCATTTAACAGAAGTGTAAACAAGCTAAAAGAAGCCGAGAGAGGGGAAAAATATAAATTATATTTATTGCACACTTACTGTGTGTTAAGAGTTGCTGGGTGCTTTATTCCATGAGGGCAGTGACCATGTTGGTTCTATTCACCAGTTCATCCTCAGTATCTAGTGTGCTGCTTGGGCCATAATCCCCACTGAATATTATTTGGTAGAAAGCTTGAATGAACATTCATATTGTACCTGTCTTGGTGAGTGTGTTTATGGAACAGACCAGTTTGTATCCCTATAAAAGCTTCGGTAAACCTGGATTATTATATTCTGTTTTATCAGAGTGTCTCAGTGACTATGGGAAACCTTAGTAGATTTTTTAAAATTTCCAATAATTAAAATTTCACCTCTTTATGTTAAAGGCTAGGGGATAGGTGTAGGGGTTCGAGGGCAATACAGAGAAAGCTGTGCTTATTCTAGAAAGAATGTATCTAGACTGTATTTCCCTTTGTCAAATGTTATTACTCTAACTTCTATAACACTGTAAAGCTTTATTATTTTAAAGATAGTATTTGGTTAAATTATCGACCCATCCCCATGGATAACAGTTTCATGGGAGGAAAATGTGTTTCATATCTTGAAATTTCAGTTTATATTTTTGGGACAAAGTCAGGCTGGTTTTCCTTTGGCATTTAATTATGTTTGTGTTATCCACAACACTCTTTTCCATTAGCAGAATTAATCTAGGGATGGTTACACCTCCTCCACAAAGCCATTTGTTTTTTTCAGGTTTTCCATCTTCATTGCTTCCTATGCCTATGACACAGCTTGTGATTCATCACTCATTTTAAATACTTTGAACAATAAGACTTCTGCCTTTCTCAACCCTGGAGAGCTTGGGGAACACTCTCATCACTTACAGCACACATGAAGAGATACATTACAGTAGCCTCAGGGTCTCCTGCCACCCCAGGATCATTTTTCACAGAAATGTATTTTAACATTCGAGAGCAGTTGTGTGCCTTTTCTGCTAAATTGTTGAGCTATTTAATGTCTTTTTAATGTAAGAAGCCATTTGCATTGTCCTGAAGTGTTACAGCCTTTAAATGAATCACAAGATAGTATGAAGCCCCATTTGCTCCCAGATTTCATGCGCTATAGTAATAGTGAAGGAAAAATCATACTCATTTCTCAAACACTGTTGGCAGTTTCTGTTGCTCCTAATGCAAAGGTTTGGTTTTTAATTTGTTGGTTTCTGCATAGCACAAATCATATTATTGGTTTTAAATGATGATAGATGCTATTACTTTAGGTATGAGGGAAAACAAAACAGGATTGTGGTGTGAAAACTCAATTTTACATTGCTTGATTAATTTATTTTAGTGGCATGTAGCAAAGACTATTCTTTATTATGTTGGAATAATCCAATTTACTGTAAACTAGTCTAACAAATGAAATGCCTGGAGGTACCTTATAAATTGCAGTAGTGTTTTTGTTGTACTGAATATAAATGAATCAAATACAAATTCCTAAGACAGTTTGTCTAGCAACATATGTATTTAAATCATTGACCTCAATTTCATTGTTGATTACATTCAGCTTAGGTTTTTTTTGTTTACATCTGCTCAATCCTGGCAGAAATTTGAAATTGCCAATCATTTTGAATTACAGATTTCCTTTCATTTGGTTGGTGAGGAAGTTTCTTCATGCTCCCTTCTCACTGGCCATGCTATAGACTGAATGTGCCACCCCATGCCCTCCCCAATTCACAAGTTGAAACCTAATCCCCAATGTGATGGTGTTTGGAAATGAGACATTTGGGGTTGATTAGGTCAAGAGAGCAAAGCCCTCATGAATGGATTAGTACCCTTATATTAATAAGAGAGACCCCAGAGAGCTCCTTCCTCCACCTCCTTCCACCATGTGATGCAGGCAAGCATGCCCAATTGTATCTGACTCTTTGCCACCCCATGGACTGTAGTCTACCAGACTCGTTGTCCATGGAATTTTCCAGGCAGTACTGGAGAGGGTTGTCTTTTCCTTCTCCAAGGGATCTTCTCGACCCAGGGATTGATCCATGGTTTCCTGCATTGCAGGCAGATTCTTTACCATCTGAGGCACCAGGGACGCCCCTTTAGCATGTGAGGACACAACCAAAAGACTGTTGTCTGTGAAATAGGAAGCAGGCTCTCTAGACTCCAAATCTTCTGGCACCTTGATCTTAGACTTGTTAGCCTCTAGAACCTAAGAAATAAATTCCTGTTGTTTATAGGCCACCCAGTCTATGGTGTTCTGTTATTATAGCCTGGACTGACCAGGCCAAGAAGATAATTTAAATGAGAGGGTGGTAAAACTTTCATAAAAGTCTGAGTTGACAATGGATAATAATGTAGCCAATAAATACAACATGAATTAATATAATACTTAGAGGACCCTTCATAGATTCCACTGAGTGAGAAAAGTAATATGTGGAAAAGCATGTAAAGAGGGTTATTGCATGTGCATACAGGTGTGTCATATGTGTATATACCTACATGTCTAAATATTTTGACATGTGCTGTGCTGTGCTTAGTCGTTCAGTCATGTCCGACTCTTTGCAACTCCATGGACTGTAGCATTCCAGGCTCCTCTGTACATGGGGGTTCTCCAGGCAAGAATACTGGAGTGGGTTGCCATGTCCTCCTCCAGGGGATCTTCTCAAGCCAGGGATAGAACCCAGGTCTCCTGAATTGCGGGCAAATTCTTTACCATCTGAGCCACCAGGGAAGCCCATTTTGACATGTAGAAATATGTAAAGGTGCAAACACACTAGTTGTTAAATCTAGGTTTCCCTGGCAGTGAGATTGGGTGGGAATAGAATCAATAAACAAATTAAAAGATAGTAAATACTCCCCTAAAATGCAAATTCTTTGCTTATTAAAATGGGCATGTTTGTACCAATTGACTGTCTTTAGAGGAGACAGAATTCAGGTACAGTGGAAGGTCTTCTTCATTTATTGAATGGTGAGTAAATTAGATTTCTCCATACTTAATACCTTTAGTATTGGACAGTAAATAAGGGAAACTGGAAATCTGATTCTTTTGTTTGGAAAAGGAGTATGATTTTAATAACATGAAATAATCAACTCCTATTAATTATTGGTAAGCCAAAACCCCAAAATGAGAGTGACTATTCATATAGGGCTATCTCTTTCCTTTAGTCAATAAGACTTATTTAGCACCTACCATGGACTTCCCTGGTGGCTCAGATGGTAAAGAATCTGCCTACAATGCAGGAGACCCGGGTTCAATCCCTGGGTAGGGAAGATCTCCTGGAGAAGGAAATGGCAACCCACTCAAGTATTCTTGCCTGGAAAATCCCATGGATAGTGGAACCTGGTAGTCTATGGGGTTGCAAAGAGTCGGACATGACTGAGCAACTTCACTTTCATGGGCCAGGCTCTATGGGAGGTGTTGGGCAGGCTACAAGTTTACAGACTGCAAACTTTAATGAACCTATACTATAGTTGGGGCTCCAAAATAATTTTCTTGGGCTCCAGAATCACTGCAGATGGTGACTGCAGCCATGAAATTAGAAGATACTTGCTCTTTGGAAGAAAACCTATGACCAACCTAGACAGCATATTAAAAGGCAGAGCATCACTTTGCTGAGAAAGGTCCATATAGTCAGATCTATGGTTTTTCCAGTAGTCACATATGGATGTGAGAGTTGGACTATAAAGAAAGCTGAGCGCTGGAGAATTGATGATTTTGAACTGTGGTGTTGGAGAAGACTCTTGAGCATCCCTTGGACAGCAAGGAGATCAAATAAGTAAATTCTAAAGGAAATCAGTCCTGAATATTCATTGGAAGGACTGATGCTGAAGCTGAAGTTCCAGTGCTTTGGCCACCTGATGCAAAGAACTGACTCATTGGAAAAGACCCCAGTGCTGGGAAAGATTGAAGGCAGGAGGAGAAGGGGACGACAGAGGAAGGGATGGTTGGATGGCATCACCAACTCGATGGACATGAGTTTGAGCAAGCTCTGGGAGTTGGTGATGGACAGGGAAGCCTGGCGTGCTGCAGTCCATAAGGTCAGACACGACTGAGTGACTGAAATTAACTGAACTATAGTTGGGGTGACGAACAAGCTATTAATTTACAGCTTGTTTGCCAAGTGAAAAGGGGAAGGAGGGAAAGATTTCCAGGTAGAAGAGTGTGTGCAAAGCCTCAGATTGGAGAAAGAGCATAGCATATGTAGGGACTGTGGAACAGCATGTGCCTGGGCTATACAGGGGAGGAAAGATGGCTGGGCAGAGGAGGGTTAGATTCTATCAGGAGATAAGACTAAGGTGCGTTTGGATAAGATTGTTTAGTGGCTTGGGAGAAGGCAATGGCACCCCACTCCAGTACTCTTGCCTGGAAAATCCCATGGGCGGAGGAGCCTGGTAGGCAGCAGTCCATGGGGTCACTAAGAGTTGGACACGACTGAGCGACTTCACTTTCACTTTTCACTTTCATGCATTGGAGAAGGCAATGGCAACCCACTCCGGTGTTCTTGCCTGGAGAATCCCAGGGATGGGGGAGCCTGGTGGGCTGCTGTCTATGGCGTCACACAGAGTCGGACAGGACTGAAGTGACTTAACAGTTTAGTGGCTTAGTAGGGGTGCTCTGAGGAGCTTGGCTATCTGCTCCAAGTGATGAGGAGCTCTAGGAAGTCTGAGCGTGGAAGTGATATGATTGGATTTGTGTTTTTAGAAAGGTAACTCTAGCAGCAAGGTAGAAGATATAGTTGAAGAGTAGGAGATTTGAGGCAGTGGAACCATTTAGGAAACTTGCTGAAGATAAGCAAGAGTAAATAAGGGGAGTCAGAAGAGGAAGGAGATCTTGTGGGGGATGGTATAAAAGTAGAATTAATAGAATATAGTGATTGTTCTGAGAGACTGGCTGAGAAAGAGAGGAGTTAAACATGCCTCCAGAGTTTCTAAGAATAAAGTCAGTGTAATAACCAGTTCTTTCCCATTAACTTGATGAGAAGGGAGAGGGCTTAGATTTATAAAATGCTTATACTCAGACTAGCTCTAAACACAAAACTAATTTTTATTGAGCATTTATTATATATCAGGCTAAAATATTACACATGCTGTCTCTTTATTAATATTCATTCTACAAATACATAGTACCAACTGTGTATCTAATAATGTATTAAATATTATCATTATCATTATGTCCATGCTGTAAATGAGTGAACTGCACTTTTAGGTGGTTAAGGAACTTTCCCATTGTATCACAGAGTCTGAGTGAACTCCAGGAGTTGGTGATGGACAGGGAGGCCTGGCGTGCTGCAGTCCGTGGGGTTGCAAAGAGTCAGACACGACTGAGCGACTGAACTGAACTGTATAGATGGTGGAGCCAAGACTAGAATCCAGGCTTGTTCACCTCTCAAATGCTTTCAACAACTGTGCTGTGTTGCCTTTTTGACATCGTATGGAGTGGGTAGGCTCCATATTTTCCAGCAAAGCTGGAGATACACAACTTACTTGGTTTCACATTTACTTCAGTATCTGTGAGTGTCTCTAACTAATATGATTTCATTGATATATTCTCATTTATCCAAGCTATTGATATCTGTCTATGAAAGTTAAGGATATAATTCTTTTCTCTCTCTGCCTCACCATACACATGCAACTTTATCTCGTATACTTCCAATACAGTGATGATCTAATTTTGGTTTAATATATTCATTATTCTTAAAATCATATTTCTGGAACTTCCCTGGTGGTCCAGTGGCTGAGCCTCCTCACTCTCAGTGCCCTTTATAATAAGCAGGTAAATTAAGCAAATGTTCCTCTGAGTTCTGTGGGTGCCTTTAGCAATCTAAATGAAACCAAGGAGTGGGTTGTGGGAACCTCTGATCTGTAGTCATTTGGTCAGAAGCACAGGTGACAACCAGGATGACTGGAATCTGAAAGGAAGGGGTTGAATCCTTAAGGCGGAGGATCCCATGCTTTTCAGGTAGGCAGGGCTAGAATAAATTGTAGGACACCCCGTCAGGGTCCACTGAGAGTTGGACAATTGCTCCATGGTGCTGGAAAAAACACATTATAGGAGAAGTTTTCCTTAAATGTGTGCTGATAGGTAGCTTTCTTCTCAGTTTTCAAAGGGAATTAAAAAGCCAAATGAAAATGTGAAAATACAAGTGCAGACTCTCAACTCCCTTGCAGGTTGCTCCAACTAGACATTTGGAGTGGAGGAACTCTGATGTTTGTGTCCTCCGGGGCTGATGAGATTCTGCAGAGGAGAATCTTCAGTCTCCTTCCTGGAGGGTGATGGCTGGCTGACAGCATTCTGTAAGCCCAGTGGGATAGCAAGTTCCTCTATTTTTAGTAAGCTATTTTTAGTAGCTGACCCTTGAGCTATTTTCAGTGATATCAGTCCAGAAGAGAGGTGCCTCTATGTTACATTTCTTAAGGAAAAGACCTCCAATCTTTTGCTACTGCATTCTGAGACTTTCAGATGCCCAATTAGACTTTCAAATAATTTTCTTTTTAAAAGTCCTCTCTTTACCCACATTCCCAAAGATACCTGTTGTTGTTTAGTTGCTCAGTTGTGTCAGACTCTTTGTGACCCCATGGACTGCAGCACGTCAGGCTTCCCTGTCCTTCACTGTCTCCTGGAGTTTGCTCAAACTCATGTACACTGAGGTGCTAATGCTGTCCAACCATCTCATCTTCTGCTCCCCTTTCTCCTCCTGCCCAAAATTTCCAGGGTTTATTGCTGCCAGCTAAGATTCAGTTTTCTTATCTCTACTAAGTCATAATTTCTTTTCCTTCAGTTTTATATTCTCTTAGAATTTGTTTTTGTTTCATTTCCTGTTCTCCACGTTTTTGTGGGTTTGTGCCTTTAAAAAAAATCCTTTACTATTTTAATGGATTTTTGATAGGTGCTAAAGTAAATTGATTATATTCTTTGCAGCCAAAGATGGAGAAGCTCTATACAGTCAGCAAAAACAAGACCAGGAGCTGACTGTGGCTCAGATCATGAAATCCTTATTGCCAAATTCAGACTGAAATTGAAGAAGTAGGGAAAACCACCAGACCATTCAGGTATGACCTAAATCAAATCCCTTATGATTATACAGTGGAAGTGAGAAATAGATTTAAGGGCCTAGATCTGATAGATAGAGTGCCTGATGAACTATGGAATGAGGTCTGTGACACTGTACAGGAGACAGGGATCAAGACCATTCCCATAGAAAAGAAATGCAAAAAGCAAAATGGCTGTCTGGGGAGGCCTTACAAATAGCTATGAAAAGAAGAGAAGTGAAAAGCAAAGGAGAAAAGGAAAGATATAAACATCTGAATGCAGAGTTCCAAAGAATAGCAAGAAGAGATAAGAAAGCCTTCTTCAGCAATCAGTGCAAAGAAATAGAGGAAAACAACAGAATGGGAAAGACTAGGGATCTCTTCAAGAAAATCAGAGATACCAAAGGAACATTTCATGCAAAGATGAACTCAATAAAGGACAGAAATGGTATGGACCTAACAGAAGCAGAAGATATTAAGAAGAGATGGCAAGAATACACAGAAGGACTGTACAAAAAAGATCTTCACAACCCAGATAATCATGATGGTGTGATCACTGACCTAGAGCCAGACATCCTGGAATGTGAAGTCAAGTGGGCCTTAGAAAGCATCACTACGAACAAAGCTAGTGGAGGTGATGGAATTCCAGTTGAGCTATTCCAAATCCTGAAAGATGATGCTGTGAAAGTGCTGCACTCAATATGCCAGCAAATTTGGAAAACTCAGCAGTGGCCACAGGACTGGAAAAGGTCAATTTTCATTCCAATCCCAAAGAAAGGCAATACCAAAGAATGCTCAAACTACCGCACAATTGCACTCATCTCACATGCTAGTAAAGTAGTGCTCAAAATTCTCCAAGCCAGGCTTCAGCAATATGTGAACCGTGAACTTCCTGATGTTCAAGCTGGTTTTAGAAAAGGCAGAGGAACCAGAGATCAAATTGCCAACATCCACTGGAGCATAGAAAAAGCAAGAGAGTTCCAGAAAAACATCTATTTCTGCTTTATTGACTATGCCAAAGCCTTTGACTGTGTGGATCACAATAAACTGTGGAAAAGTCTGAAAGAGATGGGAATACTAGACCACCTGACCTGCCTCTTGAGAAATCTGTATGCAGGTCAGGAAGCCACAGTTAGAACTGGACATGGAACAACAGACTGGTTCCAAATAGGAAAAGGAGTGCGTCAAGGCTGTATATTGTCAGCCTGTTTAACTTCTATGCAGAGTACATCATGAGAAACGCTGGACTGGAAGAAACACAAGCTGGAATCAAGATTGCCAGGAGAAATATCAATAACCTCAGATATGTAGATGACACCACCCTTATGGCAGAAAGTGAAGAGGAACTAAAAAGCCTCTTGATGAAAGTGAAAGTGGAGAGTGAAAAAGTTGGCTTAAAGCTCAGCATTCAGAAAACGAAGCTCATGGCATCCAGTCCCACCACTTCATGGGAAATAGATGGGGAAACAGTGGAAACAGTGTCAGACTTTATTTTTCTGAGCTCCAAAATCACTGCAGATGGTGACTGCAGCCATGAAATTAAAAGACGCTTACTCCTTGGAAGGAAAGTTATGACCAACCTAGATAGCATATCGAAAAGCAGACATTACTTTGCCAACAAAGGTCCATCTGGTCAAGGCTATGGTTTTTCCAGTAGTCATGTATGGATGTGAGAGTTGGACTGTGAAGAAAGCTGAGTCCCGAAGAATTGATGCTTTTGAACTGTGGTGTTGGAGAAGACTCTTGAGAGTCCCTTGGACTGCAAGGAGATCCAACCATTCCATTCTGAAGGAGATCAGCCCTGGGATTTCTTTGGAAGTGATGATGCTAAAGCTGAAACTCCAGTACTTTGGCCACCTCATGCAAAGAGTTGACTCATTGGAAAAGACTCTGATGCTGGGAGGGATTGGGGGCAGGAGGAGAAGGGGACAACAGAGGATGAGATGGCTGGTTGGCATCACTGACTCGATGGATGTGAGTCTGAATGAACTCCGGGAGTTGGTGATGGACAGGGAGGCCTGGCGTGCTGCGATTCATGGGGTCGCAAAGAGTCAGACACGACTGAGCGACTGATCTGATCTGATCTGAAAGTAAATATGTGTATTCAGTTTTCTGTCTTTATCCAGAAGTCCAGAAAATGCCAGGAAATGCTTTCTGGAGACTTCTGTGATGTTGCTATGCTTTTGATTTTACTTATTAAAGCAGTTTCCTTGGTGGCATGTATTATGGAGAGCAAATATTATGCCAAAATACCCTTGTTGATTGTATTGGAACAGTTTTGTTTTTTTTTGGTTTGATCTCTGTCATCAACTGGCTTTGTGATTTAAGTCATCCCTTAAACTCTGCTTCTTAGTCTATGTCTTATAAAATATAAATAATACCTTATGCTCACAGGTTATTATGAAGATGAAATCAGATAATCTGGCAGAGTTTTATGAAAGAGTTTTAATGTGCTTCATAAATGGAAATGCATCTATATGTGAAGACAACTTAGTGTTCTTCACAGTATACACAATGTCAGTTTTAAGCCCTTTTCCCTACAGATCTTTTTTTTTTCCCCCATTGCCTAATTATTTTTGTTGCTTTTCCCTGAAACTTTACTCCCTTTTCCAAGAGCAGCCAAATTCTTTACCCTATGCCAAGAGAAGGGAAATGATTATCCTCAGCTCTTCCTTGTCAGACTTCTGCCAACACCTCCCATGGCATTTCTTCAATAAGACCAAAACAATGAGGGAATAAATTCATCTTCAGTTCATTATGTCTTCTCTGTTTCTCTGTCTCTGAGTATCCCATCTGCTTACTCTAGATTAAGGATTTTTCCCTGTGCCATCACCAAAGTTGCAAACCAGATGACAGTGCTTGTCAGAAGCTTACCCCAACTGCCAAACTGTGGAATATACTTGCTCTACTAACTGAAGAAAAAATACTGACAAAAAAAGACCTGGATTCAGTGATCTAAGCCAAAAATAGTTACAGGCTAAAAAAAAAAAAAAAAACAAACAAAACCCCAAACCAAAAAGCAATTGTTTATGATTCCCTGGTAGTAGCAAAGAACTCCAAAATAGCTGTTCTTCTTCTGAACTTTCTCTAAAAGATTGCCTCATGATTCTGTAGGATTAGTTCCTGAAATTCATGTGCCAGAGATACAATTTTTTTTTTTTTTGACTTCTTTCCCTGGTCAGGGATCAAATCCACGTGCCCTGCAGTAGAAGTGTGGAGTCTCAACTACTGGGCCACCAGGGAAGTCCCCAGAGATACATTTCTTATGTACCTGTACTTAGAAGATTTTCTTGAGGTTGTTGATGGCTGGAAACGAAGTGTTTTGTAGTATTTGTAAAAAGAACTATTTGTAATATTTGTAAAAAGAAAATAAGATGAATTCTGACTTCTAGATTTGATGGAGTAATTAGAACTAGCCTAGCTCTCCAACTTTAAGCATCTATAAAACTGGACAAAATTTATGGAGCAACATTTATTTTTTAAACAGTGGATAATAGGTCTTCCCAAACTCTCATCCCTGAGAAGGGAAACAAATATGGTGAATCCTAAAATCATTTTGATTTTCTGCCAGATAAACAGAAATGGAGATCCCAGGATGAACAAAATGATTCTGCTGATTTCAGGAGACAGAGATCATGGTATGGAGATGAGGTAGCTGGAGTTTGCAGGATAGAGTACAGGAGAGGAGAGACCTGTGCAGAAAAAAAGCTCCAGAAGTCTGCTTATGAGTCCCTTGGGTGTGATGCTGAATACAAATCCAGAGATTTACAAGGTAGAAACCAATAAGTCTGGGGAAAGATAATTGGAAAGTTATTAGCTGAAAACTCCCATAGCTCAGTCAGGGCTGGGAGATGTTAATATTCTAACTACTAGAATGCAGAGTGCTCATTTAGCACCTATGACATTTCTGTTGTGATTCCAGAAAGGTCATACTTTAGAAGTATTACAAAACTAGCCATAATGTAAAGGCTGCTCTAGATTTTTCATAACAAAGCTGAAAAGTTTTTTTTTTTTTTTTTTTTGAAAAAGAAGTTTTGAAAAGATCAACCTTATAGGCAAGCAGATTTATTATCTGGCAGAAAAATGTCCAACACAATTTAAAAGCTGAAACAAAATCTAGCATTCAAGAATGTAAAACTAACAATGGCCAGTGTCCAATAAAAGATACTAAATCAGTAAAGAACCTTAAAACAGCTATTATGAATTTGCTTAAAGATGTAATGGAAACCATGACAATAATGATTCAACTATGAAAAAGAACCAAATGTAGCTCTTGGAGAAGAATAATATGGTATTTAGTATGTTTTTTGGATGAGATTAATAGCACATTTGATACTGCAAAATAAAAAAAAAATAGTGAACTTTAAGATATATGAATAAGTCTGTACAAAGTGAAACTCTGAGAGAAAAAACTCTGAAAAAAAAAAAATCCACACAGCCCCAGTAACCTGTGGAAAATATTCATTCATTTGGAGCCCTAGAAAAGGGAATAGAGGGCAAGAAAATACTTGAAGAAATAGTGGCTGAAAAATGTTCATGTTTGAACAGTCCCAAGGAGGTCAAGAACCCCAGGAAAGTTAGACACAAGGAAAAGCACACAGGCACTTTGTCTCTGTTGCGTTTGTGCCCAGTGGTGTCTGACTCTCTGCGACCCCGTGCACTGTAGCCCGCCAGGCTCCTCTGTTCGTGGAATTCTCCAGGCAAGAATACTGGAGTGGGTTGCTATTTCCTTCTCCAGGGGATCTACCGAACCCAGGGATTGAACTCACGCCTCCTATGTCTCCTGCATTGGCAGGCAGAATCTCTCCCACTGAGCCACCTGGGAAGCCCATCATAATCAAATAGCTAAAATTAAATGATTAAAAAAAATTTCTTAGGAGCAGTTGGGGTGTATATAAGGAGATATGTTCTGTACAGGGGAATAAAATTAAGAAAAATTGAGATTTTTTTACACATACACAGACACACACACACATGCAATGTAATGGATGTGGAATGATTTCTCTAAAGTACTGAAAGAAAAACTCCAACTTAAGTACTATACCCAAACAAACTATTCATCAAAAAAAATGTATAGCAAACAATCCAATCGTGGAAATTAAATGGTAAACTAAAATATACTCAGTAAATCTAGAAGAATGATGGAAAAGATAAAGAGAAAAACACTCAGAAAATAAATTACAAGGAAAATGAGAAAATAACATAAATGGAATGAAAATGAGAACATAACATTGAAATTTGTGAAATGGAGCTACAGTAGTGTTTAGAGGGAAATTTTTAGCTTTACATGTGTTTATTTGAAAAGAAACACGGTTTAATCAATGATCTAGGCTTTCAATTTGAGAAGTTAGAAAAAAAAAAGTTAAATCCAGTAAGTAGAGGTATGGCAACAATAAAATATAGAAAACAATAAAATATTAGATGGGAAAACAATAGAAAAAAATCAAAAGCTAGTTTAAAAAAATAGCAAAAGTGATAGATATCTACCTAGACTGATCAGGAAATTGAGGACACAAATTGCCAATTACCAGATACTCTAAATATTTAAGGAATAATTAGGTAATATTATGGACAACTCTGAGGCCATAAAAATTAGTAAGTGAATGCATTTTATTGTATGTAAATTATATCTCAGTAAAAGTGACTAAAAAAAAACAAAATGAGTAATTTCAGTTGCTATGATTGAGTTTTCGTCTAGTTACAAGCTATGTCATTTAATCTCACAATAAAATGGTGATATAACTTAGTGGTTTGGAGTTTATACTTTACACAGAGACTACCGTCTTTGAATTGTGGTTAAGTCAACTAGTAAGTATATGACTAGGTAAATTATTTAGCTACTACTATGTAAACTGCTAGGTCTCCCAGGTGGCTCAGTGGTAAGGATCCTGCCTACCAATGCAAGAGACACAGGAGACACGGGTTCAATCCTTGGGTTGGGAAGATCCCCTGGAGGAGAAAATGGCAACCCATTCCAGTATTCTCGCCCGGGAAATCTCAAGGACGAAGGAGCCTGGCCAGCTGTGGTCCATGGTGTTGCAGAGTCGTACACAATTTATCAACTAAGCAACAGCAGCAATGTAAACACACGCAGACTGGGAATTTGTTTTCTTTACTTAGATGATTTCTTGACATATGGTGGCAACCAGTAAATATTTGTTCTTCAACCCTAGTTGACAGATGAAATTGGCAAGGAAGAGATTTACCTGACTTTTAAAGGTTATCAGGTAGGGAGAAACTCAGAATTTGACTTCAGTCTGCCAAATTCCAAAATTAGTGTCTTTCTCCTGCTGCTATGTCAGACAAGTAAGAAACCTTAAAAAGAGTAAGTCAAGAGAGCCTGATTGGTAACTATGCATATGTCTTTGAAAGCCCTTAAAAGAAAAGGAAATTATACTTCTTTTGATTACCAAATTAATGCTTGAAACTGTGACCTCTCTCACTTTAAACAGAACTGCTCTTGCGGAATGGGAAGGAAGCAGGGGTCATTTTTCTTTTTTCAATACTTTCATCTGCTGCTGCTGCTTAAATTGTACAGTTGAGAGCTCAGATGCAAGTACTCAGGGTTGTATAGTCAGTTGGGCCTACTGACTAGCCTGTGCATTTAAGCGTATTGCTGGGTAGTGTGTGTGATCAGGCAGGGCTGTAAGCTGGGTTCCAAGGCTGCCCAGGGTACTGTTCAGTCTCCCTGTTAAGCAGGACCAGAAGCTTTACTTCACAGTTGGGCAGGGCTGCTGGCTTAGCTCTTTGCTGGAGCAGGGCTATAGGATGGGCTCTGTTTCTTGGCCATGCCTTCTGGATAGATGGACTGGAGGTTATGCTCAACAACTGGGCGGGTGTGCAAATGTGCTTCCCAGCCCTTGCTGCTGCTAAGTCGCTTCAGCTGTGTGCGACCAACTCTGTGCGACCCCATGACTTCAGTCCATCAGGCTCTGCCGTCCCTGGGATTCTCCAGGCAAGAACACTGGATTGGGTTGCCATTTCCTTCTCCAGTGCATGAAAGTGAAAGTGAAAGTGAAGTTGCTCAGTCATGTCCGACTCTTCGCGACCCCATGGACTGCCGCCCACCAGGCTCCTCCGTCCATGGGATTTTCCAGGCAAGAGTACTGGAGTGGGGTGCTATCACCTTCTCCCAGCCCTTGCCGGGTGGTAGAATGGTCTGTACTCCTTGAATGGGGCTGCTATCTGGACACCCAAATCCGGCAGAACTGCCCATTAACCTAAAAAAGAGGTAAGCTGAGGTAAACTCAAATGACCAGAAATTGTAGGGAACAGCAGAGGACTTCTTTCCAGGTGACACTAGTGGTAAAGAACCTGCCTGCCATTACAGGAGACCTCCATCCCTGGGTTGGGAAAGATCCCCTGGGGGAGGGTAAGGCCACCCACTGCAGTATTCTTGCCTGGAGAATCCCATGGACAGAGGAGCCTGGCAGGCTACAGTGCATAGAGTTGCAAAGTGTTGGACGTGACTGAAACGACCTAGCACAGAACAGCAGAGGAATTGCAATTTGGGAAACAAACTGTAGCAAGCTACAGGTGAGTCTGTTGAAAGTTTGGGGTGGGCTGTGTTAATGAGGAAGGCATGCAAAGAGTTGGGGGGGCAGGGAGTATAG
Source organism: Bos taurus (assembly GCF_002263795.3). Classification (NCBI taxonomy): domain Eukaryota; kingdom Metazoa; phylum Chordata; class Mammalia; order Artiodactyla; family Bovidae; genus Bos; species Bos taurus. The sequence continues at coordinate 60,998,312 of NC_037342.1, read as the reverse complement.
TTAGGGTTCAAGCATCAAATTCATTGGCTTGAGTGCAGGGTGAGATTCTTGTGGATGCTCATTGGTCGGGAGATAAGTTACGGGTTTCTGTAAGTCAGATATTTGGGGGAAAGCATTGTTTCGGTTAAGTTTCGTTTTCTCGTGGACGCATGCTTGAGATTCTCCCTTTCTTATCTCCGGTTCCATTTTAGATTGAAGTCCCTTTGCATGACGGATTAGCTTGCTGACCAGATGGGGCCACCAGCTTGACTTTGCAGATGGGCAGAGCCACTGGCTAAGATTTCTGCTCTGATGCCACTTCAAGCAGGAGTGTGGTCCACCAACGTCTGATGGATGTAAGTCCCGCCCTTCTTCCCCATCTTTATCAGATCCCCGAAGCTGAGCCCTGCAGATTCCCCCAGTAGTTCCTGAGAGGTGAGACCTGAGTGCCCCTCCTGGGAACTCCCCTGCAGTGCTGCGGGGTCTGAGGGGGTCCACCTTGGTCTCTCATTTTCCCCTGCAGAAACAGTAAGCCCACGGGGGCCCTCTCAGATCAGCACTGTGTCAGCCTGGGGGAGCGGTGATGTGGTCAGAGTGTAGCCTCTCTTCTCACCCTTGTAATGCTGTCCTTCTTGTCTGGTCCAGGCAGGTGCTTCAGGCTCACCTCTGGTCTCTGGGGTTTCACAATGGTGTTTTGTCTACAGATAATTGCTAGTTCTTGCGAGAGGAACAGGAGTCAGAATTAATTGATAGCACTCTCTTGATGTCTCCAAAACTTATTTTGAAAAGACACTGTCAAGTAAAGGAAAAAGAAATCCATAGGCTGAGAGAAAATATGTTTAAAATGGATAGCTGATAAATTGTATCCAGAATAAAGAGAAAACTTTTCATAACCCAATAATAAGATAACTCAGTTTTTTTTTAATGGAATAAGATATTAATAGATGTTTCATCAAAAATGTGTACAAATGGCAAAAATCATGTGAAAAGAGGCTCAAGATCATTAATCATCAGGGGAATACAGTGAGATGCCACTGCCCACCTAGTGGAATGACTAAAATTTAAAATGTCTAAAATAACAAGCATTGGCGAGGATGAGGAGCAACTATAACACTCATGCATTGCTGTGGAAATGCAAAATGGGGCAGCCATAATGCACAGTGTCCTGCTCGTCCACGGCGCCCTGCCATGCATCTGCTGAGCATCCAAAGTACTGTTTCTTAGGTTATTGAGAAATGAATCATAAAAGGTGATTTGGGACAAAATCTCATGTCCTTTACATTATTCAGAATGTTGCAAGGACAATAAACTTGGATTACAAAGAAGCGCCAGTCTCCAAAGCACCAGGCATCCAAGGCCCAACCTGAAGAGTCCCATTGTATAGGTCTCATGGGCTCCCTATGGGGGGGATTCCACATGCTATTTTACTTTGAGCTTTCTTTGTGCAGGGGAGACCTACAGCAGGGAAGCGCTGGGGGTTTATCCTGATATTCTCCTGTTACTCCTTTTTCTGTAAGTAACTTTTAGTATCTTAAAAGCATGGGTTTTGTATAGCACTAAAAGAAATGTGGGCCCCCTACACCTTGAATGTGTAGCTCAATATCCATCCAATTATGGTTTCTAGAGGTATCTTCTCTTCTGAATTGGCTTTAACCACTCTGAGGGCAGTGGTTATTCCTGTTATGTTTTTTGGTACCTTTCGTAGTACCAAGCCTAGTACCATGACTATGAAGTGAAGTGAAGTTGCTCAGTTGTGTCCGACTCTGCGATCCCATGAACTATAGCCTGCCAGATTCCTCCGTCCATGGGATTTTCCAGGCAAGAAAACTGGAGTGGGTTGCCATTTCCTTCTCCAGGAGATCTGCCCAACCCAGGGATTGAACCCAGGTCTCCCACATTGTAGACAGACGCTTTACCGTCTGAGCCACCAGGGAGACTAAACTATATGTTTAAGAGATATTTTAAAGATGAAGTTGAGAGACTGTCAAAGCCATGAATATATTTCCCAGAGTCCAGCTCACTACATGGTTCAGTGCGAGTCTGAGGTGGAGGAGGAGAAGCTCCAGGGGCAGTTGAGGGCAGATAAGTAGGCCGATATAGGGCCCAGCTGCTTTCAGGCAAGCTTGTGTCCTTTAGTCCTGTGGACTGAGCTGGTCCGTGGGAGGTTACATGAGGTTCCTAAGATACATAACAGCTTCAGAGTGAACTCTTGAGACTCAACTCTTGATTGTGAGCAGACGGAACAAGTTTGTGTTGGGAGCTCCCCAGAGGCTCTTATGTCCCCTGCACTGGCAGATGTGTTCTTTACCACTAGTGCCACTGTAAAAATGCTCAAAAACAAAGAGGGATTTTAAAAATTTAGTCAGTTATTTATGCATTTATTTATTTTCTGAATGTGAGATATTCCCTGTCTATGGATGTTTCTTTCTATCTATCTGTCTGTCTATCTCTCTACCTACCTACCTACCTACCAACCTGTCGGGAGAGAGATCAGTAAGAGAATCAGAAGGCATTTACTGGAATGCAAAATTGAAGTGTGTCTGTGGAGAGAAGCTTGTTCAAGGTTCTTAGGACAATCTAGAGAAGAAGCAGCTAAATGGAGAAGCAGGGCAACCTGGAAATTAAAAGGCCATTTTAAATAATCTTTCAAAGCTCAAGGTAGATCAAAATAATAATGAAAAAAGACTATGGAATAAAGTTGAATTAACTCGGATACCTTATGATGATGAAAGAGAGGAAATAACCAGGATATCCTATCTTGGGGGACTAATTAAATTAGCAATGGTACACATTACAATAGGATTTTGTGCATCTATTAAAATGAGCTTAATAATGAGTTTTTAATAATATAAGAAATTATCGACATAGTGATAACTGGAACATAAGGATTCAGAAGTATCAATAAACTATCAACTCAACTGTATTTGATACATGCAAAGGACAAAGAAAATTTGCCAAAATTATTTGCCACTTCATGGCAAATAGATGGAGAAACAATGGAAACGGTGACAGACTTTATTTTCTTAGGCTCCAAAATCACTGCAGATGGTGACTACAGCCACGAAATTAAAAGATACTTGCTCCTTGGAAGAAAAACTATGACAAATCTAGACAGTGTATTAAAAAGCAGAGACATTACTTTGCCAACAAAGGTCTATCTAGTCAAAGCTATAGTTTTTCCAGTAGTCATGTATGGATGTGAGAGTTGGACCAAAAAGAAAGCTGAGCACGGAATTGATGCCTTCGAACTGTGGTATTGGAGAAGACTCTTGAGAGTCCCATGGACTGCAAGGAAATCAAACCAGTCAATCCTAAAGGAAATCAGTCCTGAATATTCATTGTGAGGACTGAAGCTGAAGCTCCAATACTTTGGCTACCTGATGTGAAGAGCTGACTCATTTGAAAAGACCCTGATGCTGGGAAAGATTGAAGGCGGGAGTAGAAGGGGATGGCAGAGGATGAGATGGTTGGATGGCATCACTGACTCAAAAGACATGTGTTTGAGCAAGCTTCAGGTGTTGGCAATGGTCAGGGAGACCTGGCTTGCTGCAGTCCATGGGGTCGGAAAGAGTCGGACATGACTGAGCGACTGAACAACAACAATGCTATTATTTGCTTGGGGAGTGGGATTGTAGGAAAACAGTTTTTGCATTTATTGATATGTTCTTGCCTAAAGTGTCTAATTTTTCTACACTGACCATATTATTTATCATTAGAGTTAAAATTAAAGGGGAAGAAACTCATGGTTTCAAGAAGTAAAAAATAATAGAATAGTTAATCAAGGACAAGGTGAAGTTTTTTCCTGAAGAAAATATCAGCTACATCTTTTTCTCTTTGTGAACTGCTCAGTGTTTCATAGTAGAATATTTGCAGTAGAGCCTTAATGCCTGACTGGGTAACTGGCAGTTTTTAAAAGGTTCTGTCGTGCAGTCAGAGAGTGTGCACTTTCTTCCAGTGTGACATGTGCAAATGAAGATGGATGGCTAATTTCTTAAATGATTCTGGAATAGGTTTGGCTCTTAATTTTTTTTTTTAATCAAATTTTGAGTTTTTCACATATACCATGAGAAATCTTTCAGGTCCTTAGAATGTTCACAAAAAATCATCCTGAGTAAAACAGTCTCTTTCTTAGAAGAAAACATGCTTCTTACTCATATAGATTCCCTTTTACACTCCACAAATATTCATGACCACCACTGAAGCATCTCTTTACAGAGTTCCCAACCATCATTTTGTAGGTTAATAAAACTCTAGGGTTGATATTTGATTTTGATTTATTTTGTAGAAATATTCAAAAGGGTGGATGGAGGCAGTGCCTCCTGTTTCTTGTATTATGTGGCTTGTTGACATTTGAAATTTCAAAGTATCAAGGATTTCTCCAGTGTGACTCATTTGAATCAATTGTTTTCTTTCCTCTCTGAATGATGAGCTGCTGATTCAGAACTATATCATAAAATTAGAATTGCCAATATTTTATTGTCTACTTTTTAAAAAGCTGTTCTTTCATTTTTGGCATCAGTTGCAAACTACTTTGAATATTCAGTTTGTTACAGAACTTTTATTTGTGTTTTAATTTTATTCTTATGAACAAATAACCTGAAGCACATTGATGAAATATGTGTTGGAAATGGCACCATTCAGTGACTCTGGCTATGTTGGTTATAGTATTATCTCTATCACTGATTTCCTAGGCAGGCTGGGCTCTAAGTTTGGGTCTTGGTTTTTGTACCTGTGATATGAGAAGTGTTGGACTATCCTATAGTCAGGATAGGCTAAGTTATGCTATAGTAATAAAGAACACTCATATCACAAGGCTTGAAACAATCAGAATTTATCTCTTGCTTCTACGATTGATGAGCATCATGAATCAGTTGGATCTCTGTTTCCAAGTTATCGTCATTCTCAGGCTGATAGAGCAGCCACCACCTGAAACATTGGTGTGGCCATGGCAGTGGAAAAAGAGAAGATGGTGAAGCATGGGTCGGCTCTTAAAGGCTTTGCCCCAAAATGACACATTTCACTCTCTTTCATATTGTGTTGATCAAAACTGGTCTTATGGCCAAGTGTTACTTCAAGGAAGGGAAATTAGATATTGGTAAAACTGAATGTAATCTATAGGTAATCTGTAAAGGTCCTTTAGTTCCTAGGAGCCTATGTTTCTAAAGTGCATTGAGAGTGGTTATGACACACATTTGCTTTGAGAACAAATATGTGCTTTGCAGCAAAGATGGATAATATTTTGGGAAAATTGTATTGAGATAATTGTAGATTCAAATGTAAGGATAAGAGATAATACAAAGAGATCTGTGTATACTTCATCCAGTTTCCCCTAGGAGTAACATTTTGCAAAACTATAGTATGCTATCGCAGCTAGGATTCTGAAGATGATGCAATCCACTTATTTAATTAAGATTTTCCAGTTTCACTTGTACTCATATTTTTAAACGTGTATTTAGTTCTTTACAGTTTTATCAAATGCATCGGTTCAGGTATTCTCCACCATAGTCAGAGTACTAAGTTCCAATGTCACAAGAAACCTTCGTGTTGACTTTTTATAACCATACCCATCTCTTCCTACCATCACTATCTTTACCACTCATGTTCTCCATTTCAAAAATTTTGTCATTTAAATAATTCTATTAGAAAGTGTTTTCATTTCTCCAAGATAAATACTCATGAGTGAAGTTGCTGTGAAAAATGGTAATTGCATGTTTAGTTTTATAAGAAACTGCCAAACTGTTTTCTAGAATAGCAATACCATTTTACATTCCCACCCCACCAGCAATATATACCAGAGCCACCAACTGCTTGCCTGCATCTGGTACTGTCATTACTCTTTATTTATCAGCCACTCTGACAGATGAGTAGTGATATCACACTGTGGTTTTAATTTGAGTTTCCTTCATAGCTAACGATATTGAAAATCTTTCCAAGTGCTTATTTACCATTTGCATATCTACATTTGTGCAGTGTCTATTGAAGTCTTTTGCCCATTCTTTATTGATTTTTTTTTCTTACTGTTGAGTTTGAGAGTTATTTGCATATTCCAGATGTAAGTTTTTTGTCAGGTATGTGATTCACAAATATGTTCTCCCCATCTATTATTTGATTTTTAATTTTCATTACAGTCTTTTGCAAAACAAAAATTTTAATTCTGATGACACCTAGTTTATCATTTTTTTTCCCTTTTGTGGATTATGCTCTTGGTGTCATCTGAGAAACCTTTGCCTGTCCCTACATCTAAAAGACTGTCTCCTCTGTTCTGATGGGTCAGACTCCAGGAGAAAAGATCCTATGTGTGGTCTTTTAGGCCCAACCATAGACAATTACAGGGTTGTGTGTGACTGGCAGCCAACATGGGGAGGAAATTGGTGTCCCCACAGCAGCTGGCACACAGCCAGTGCACTCTAGTTTTCTTGAGGGAGTTGCTGTCAAGGCCCCCATTGGTTAGCCATGCTCATATGCATTTCTGCATTCCTAGCCCAGGCATCTCCAGTCAAGGCCTCTTTAATGGGCAGCTTGGTTGAGACCCTTGCCAGGCACCTCTGCTGAGACCTCTTAATTGAGCTCTTTGGCTGAATCACATTTCTCTACTTTGCCTCAGTACCTTTCCACTCCTAGCCTTTCTCTTCTCTCTCCAGCCCAATGAGTCTGTAAAAAGGCAAGAACCTGTTGTTGTTCAGGGCTCCTGAGCAGTGACATGATTTTCTCAGGCTGAGCAGGATTCACCTGACCCTCATCTTGGGCCATTTCATGGATGAAAATACGGCACTAGGGAACCAGCACCTTTTGATTATGTTGTCACATTAAGTAAATTAAAGTTTGATTTTTACTTTTGGTTTGGTTCATTATTTTATTTGAGCACCTCAAAGTCTGATTTCTTGACATTTTTTTTAAAGATCGCATGATTAGTATTTATATTTAATTGTGTGATTCTTTTGAGTTGTATAGTATAAGGTGGGAATTCTCTCTTTTTTTGTGTGTCTATATATATCCAGTTGCCCCAGTACCATATTTTGTTAAGTCTGTTCTTCCTTCTTTGAATTGCTTTTGCACCTATGTGAAAAATCGGTTGAGCATATTTGTTATTTCTGTGAGTCTGTTTCTGGGTTTTCTATTTTGTTGCGTTGACCTGTGTTCTATTGCTCTGTATATCCTTCTGCCAAGAGTATACTGTCTTGGTTACTTGTAGCTATATAGTCAGCTTTAATATCAGGTAAATTCTTTCACTGTATTCTTTGCCAACAATATTTTAACTATTCTAGTGCCTGTGTTCTTTTATATACTTGTTAGAATAAGCTTGTCTGTCTCCAAAAAAATATTACTGGTGTTTTGATGGGAATTGTATTATACATATAAATCACTTTGGTAGAGAATTGATATCTTTATGTTGAATCTTCCAATTCATGAATATAGTATGTCTCTCCATGTATTTAGGCCTTCTTTGATTTCATGAGCATTTTGTAATTCTCTGCATACAGGTCCTATACATGTTTTGTTAATTCTGTACCTAAAAAGTAATTTCCTTCAGAGTGACTATAAACTATATTGTTTTAAAATTCTGTATTCTGTATGTTCGTTGTTAATGTTTAAAAATGCGGTTGATTTTTTGTGTGTTGATCTTATATCATTCAACCTTGATAATTTTAAAAGATATTTTTGTAGATTCCCTGAGATTTTTTATGTAGGCAATATGTCATCTGTCAAAAGAATATGTTTTATTCCTTCCTTTCCAATCTATATGCTATTTATTTCTTTTTCTGACAGCACTGGCTGAAACTTCCAGTATTATGTTGCATAAAAGTGGTTAAATGTGAACATTCTTGCCTTATTCCTGATTTTAGGGAGAGATACAAATTTTACCAGTAAGTCTAACCTTAGTGTAGGTTTTTATAGATACTCTTTATCAAATTAAGATAATTCCCCTTTATTCCTAAATTGCTGTTTTTGTTTTTACTATGAATGGGTGTTGGATTTTGTCAGGTGATTTTTTTCTTGTATAAGTTAATATGGTCATATGATTTTTCTTTTTTAGTCTATTGATACAGTGAATTACATTGATTTTGAATGTTGAGCCAGCCTTACATAGCAATAAATCTTATTTGGTTGTGGTGTATAAATATTTTTATACTTGTTTGGAATTAATTTACTAATATTTTAAAGACTTTTGCTTCTATGTTGATGAGAATCATTGGTCTGTAGTGTTTTTTTTTTTTTCTTTAAGCTATCTTTGTCTCATTTGGTATACTGGCCTAATAAAGCACGTTTGTAAGTATTCCTTTCTCTTCTGTTTTCTGGAATAGATGATGTAAAATTGATGTTAATTCATTAGATATTGGATAGACTTCTCCAGTGAAACAATCTTGGCCTAGAAATTTGGTTTTGGGGAGCTTTTAAATTATAAATTCAATTTTTTAATGGTTATAGTTATTCATAAGAGATAGTTCATCTTGGTTGAGTTTGGTAGTTTGCTGATATTAAGGAATTGGTTTTTAATGTCAGTTGGATTTGTAGAGACATCCTCAGTTTAATTCTGGATATTAGTTATTTGTATTTTCTCTCTTTATTTTTTTCAGCCTTGCTAGAAGTTTATCAACTTACAGATTTTTTTTTCAAAGAATCAGCTTTTGTTTCATTGATTTTTTTCAACTTTCTTATTTTCAATTTCATTGATTTTTATTTTATGTTATTATATTTCTTATTTTTTTCAGTTTGTTTACTCATCTTTTTCTAGTTTCTTGAGGTGAGAACTTAGATTGTTGATTTGAGGCTTTCTCCATTTTAAATGCAAGCATTTAGTGATAAAAAAAATAGCCTTCTTAGCTTTGGTTGTTCCCCACAAATTTTGATGTGTCATACTTTCATTTTCGTTCAGTCCAATGTACTTTGCATTTTTCTTGAGGTTTCCTCTCTCTTGACTCAGCTCTTATTTAGAAGTTTCCTGTTTAATTTTCATGTGTTGAGAATTTCCTATTGTCCTTTTTTTTTTTTTTTTGTAATTGATTTCTTGCTTGATTCCATTATGGTGAGAAACATTCTCTGAATGATTTCAATTGTTTTAAATTTGCTGAGGTTTGTTTTTTAGCCCAGGATATAGTATGTCTTGGTGAATGTTCCATAGGCATTTGAAAAAAAGGATGTATTCAGCTGATAGTGGTAGAATGTTCTGTATAAGTCATTTAGAATCTCTTAGTTGATTGTGTTATGCAGATCTTTTAAATTCTTGCTGCTATCTTTCTAGTAGTTCTAATACTTGCTGAGGAGAGGGTGTTGAGGTACTCAGTATAATTGTAAATGTGTCATCATGTCACCCCTCTTTGTCTCTAAGTAATTTTCTTTGTTTTAAAGCCTGCTTTATTACATATTAATGTAGCCTTTCCTGCTTAACATTTTTTTTTTCTAATTACTGTTTCCATGGAATACTATTTAACATCCTGTTACTTTCAAACTACCTATTTTGTTGAATTTAAAATTAGTGTCTTATAAAAAGTTGGGTCATTTCTTAACATATTCTTGAAGAAGGGTGTAGGGGTGGTGGAGGGCCCTGGCCACTTTTTGCTGTCAGAGCTTCTGATCACCCCAGTGGTGTTGGGCTTGCCTGATGCCAGAGGGACCCAAGTTTAATCATGGGGAGGAAGGAGCCTCCCTAGGTTGGGGGCTGGTGAACACAGATCTGGGTTGCCTTCTTCTCTTAGGTGGATGTCTTGCTGCTGTGTGGTTCCTCCAGTTGGGATTCCACAGAAGTTTACTTTCTTTTTACCATCTTTCCGAATTCTCTTTTGGTTGCCTTTTATGTTATTTCCAAGGTTCATAGTTATGCTCAGTGGGGAAAAGCAGTGAGAAATGAGTTGATGCCATCTTGTCCAGGCCAAACGTCAATATATTTTGTATGTCATAATTACTAGGTTATAAATTCATTAAATGCAAGATCTGCCTTATACTTCTCAGTGTCTTTCACAGTCCATAGTGCAGTTTCTTGTGTATTATAGCTTTTCAGTAAATATTTGCAACTTTAAGTGGGAATGTTTAAAGTTGTGAACTTTTGGTTATTTCTAGACCCAGTAACTGTGGGTTTAAATGTCCATTTGTAATTGTTTTAATACTGAAAACAGTGATCCTTATTGGTTATTAACTGAATGCTTCTCTGTCATTTTGGCAAAATGTTGTCACCACCACTGGGACATTGCTTATCCTACATAGTTTCTGGATTTCTGTGTGTTGAATCCAGTGACTTCAACCTCAGGATTTTTCAGATTACTTGTAGATCCTGTAAGCAAAGGTCATAATGGTAAACTGTTAATATGGAAAAAGGATATTTAAATATTTTCCATGTTTAGTTTAGCAGGATCTAAACTAAATTTACTTTCTGAAATAGATGAAATATTTATTTTAGAATCAGCTATAGGAAGACAGAGAAAAAGATCTAGAGATTTTGAAAATAAAGCATAAAAACTTGGCTTTTAAAAGCACTGTTTTCAACTCAAAGTTGATTAGCATGTGGGTCATTGAATGCACTTGACTTGATCTCTGCTGGAGTTGAGTGAGATACACTGGTTTGCTTTTCTGACCTTACCTCTCAAATTATAACTTGTCACATATAATTACCTTTCCCATAACAATTTCAGTAGTTCATTTGCCTGTCATGTTTCAGAGAACTCTAAACCTTTCTTAACGTATTTTTTAAGTGGGCCAAAATGCTTCTCCCCCATTCCACCCTGGCAGCTAGTATATACTTGCTTATTATGACCAGTGACTGTATATTACAGTTGCCACATTTCTTTCATAAATACATTTCCTTCAAATGATTTAACTTTTGGATCTGCTGAAGTAATTTTGATGGTGGCTCTGTTCCAAGTGAGTAGGATGAAAAGTCATTTAGATAAAGGAGATTAGGGGTCAGTTTTTTGCTTAACAAGTATGCTAGTTACTGAAAAGACCAGAATGCTCAGATGAATGGATGTGAAAAGAGAAAATGTATAAAATCACTCAGAACTCAAATGGAAGTTAACACGAACCATCTGAAGTGGACATGTGTTTCTTCTTTCTTCTGCAGCTTTCATCATCTGTACAGCCTAGTACAGTGGTAGGAAGTGCGGTACAGCTTGACACTTGATTTTATCAATTTTGTTTTCTAGTACTTATTATTTTCTCTGGTTAAGTATTATTTTACTTGACATTATGTACAAGCTGCTTATAAATCAGAATAAGTCATAAAATAATTTATCTGCTTTCTCCTTTATCCCTTCAACTCTTCCTTTTGATAAGATCTTATAGTCCAAACTTTCTGGCCAGTCATACTTTTAAATGTTCTACCATGCTATCCCACAAACCATCAACATGTCTCAAAGTTCCAGCACTACAGTGTTTAAACTAGATCCAATGAACTGAATCTCATAATTTAAGTAAAACTTCAGTTCTTTGGCAAAATGAACCTTATTAGTATTTGCAGGAATACTGTTTTTGCTCTAATTATGGAGCTAACAAAGATAATCGTCGATATATTTTAGACCAATTTTTAATTCAGAAAATATAGTCATCACATCCACAGTGCCTAGTTTAGTACCCAGTTACATTATAGGATGTTAGGGAATAAAATATTATCATATTTTTGTTGTTTCCATTTCCATTGTTATATTTCCATTGTTGCTAAAACATAGGGGAGAGGAAAGAAGGGAGATAATTTCACCTATAGCATATTCAAATTTGTACTATAATCTTAAAGATGATATAATTATCTCAAATAATTTTCTGTGTCTGTTGACTTAAATGTGGGAAATGAATATCTTTAAGAATGGATATGATAAATTCTGTTTTGTGTCTTTGGAGTGTCTGTTGGTGTATCTTTGGAGATGTCTCATATGTAAATGGAAATACATTTTAAATGTTGTTTTCTCTGGGTGAGTAATGTTCTCTTATGAAATATAATCTATTAGAACAGGAAGTCATTTGGATTACCTAGTTTAATGATCTATATTTAAAATTTTCAAGAGTAATGGAACCATTTTTCAAACAACGGAGAGAAAGAATTTTGCCTCCAGAGCTATTAGAAAATAAATTTCTATCGTTTAAACTGTTAGGGAACTGTTGACTGAAACCCTCCTTCCCTACTTGGCCAGGCATGATAATAACCATGTGCATGAGTTGTCCCACAACAGGAAGTCCTGATAAGGACTATGGTGCTGCCCCTGAAAACGAACCTGGAGAATTCAGGAGAGTTCAAAAGAGGGGGGAAATGACCACCTTCCCAGAATCCTTTGTACTAGAATCTGTCTTGGCTGAGCGATGCATGTACCACCAGGAAGGACCCTGAGTCAGCCTATGGGCCAAATGATTGGCCAGAGACAACCCATGAACTAACCCCATTAACCATAAAACCTGAGGCTGAGTCATATGGCAGAACAGTTCTTGATTCCCTGACCCTGCTGCTTTCCATCTGGACAGCCTTCCCAGTACTGTCCTTTTCTTCGTCAGCAAGTGTATTTCCTCAGACAATTCATTTCCAAATGTTAGACAAGAGCCCACTCTCAGGCCCTGGAAGAGATCACCTTTCCTGCAACAAAATCATCCAGTCTGTGGTAATTTCTTTATGGCAGCCTGGACTAAGGAAGTTCCCCACACTGCTCTGTTTCCTTCTTCCTTTTTCACTCACTGGCCTGTGTGTCTCCTTGAGGCTTCTGCCCATTTGTCTTTGTCCCGACTTTTATTTAAGAGAATAAAAAAGGATATAAAGCATGATCAAGCCTGGATGAGAATGTAACATTTTGCCCAAAGGAAAATTAAATTGGGAACAGCATTCTGCAGGTGCATATTAAGTGAACTGGTGGGGAAAATATAATTTAGGAGATGGTGAAATTGATTTTGAGTGAAGATGTAGTCATCTCACAGTGCCTGTGTCAATCTAGAGATAGCTTTCACTTTAGTTGCTTGCATGTGTCATATACCAGCACTCCCCTCTGTATTTCTTTTGGGATCATCAAGAATAGATTACTCAGGAATGATTTGCAGATGAGTGTGCAAATGGAGAAGAAATGCAAAAAAGCAAAATGGCTGTCTGGGGAGGCCTTGCAAATAGCTGTGAAAAGAAGAGAGGTGAAAAGCAAAGGAGAAAATGAAAGATATAAACATCTGAATGCAGAGTTCCAAAGAATAGCAAGAAGAGATAAGAAAGCCTTCTTCAGAGATCAATGCAAAGAAATAGAGGAAAACAACAGAATGGGAAAGACTAGAAATCTCTTCAAGAAAATTAGAGATATCAAGGGAACATTTCATGCAAAGATGGGCTTGATAAAGGACAGAAATGGTATGGACCTAACAGAAGCAGAAGATATTAAGAACAGGTGGCAAGAATACATAGAAGAACTGTACAAAAAAGATCTTCACGACCCAGATAATCATGATGGTGTGATCACTGACCTAGAGCCAGACATCCTGGAATGTGAAGTCAAGTGGGCCTTAGAAAGCATCATGACGAACAAAGCTAGTGGAGGTGATAGAATTCCTGTTGAGCTATTCCAAATCCTGAAAGATGATGCTGTGAAAGTGCTGCACTCAATATGCCAGCAAATTTGGAAAACTCAGCAGTGGCCGCAGGACTGGAAAAGGTCAGTTTTCATTCCAATGCCAAAGAAAGGCAATGCCAAAGAATGCTCAAACTACCGCACAATTGCACTCATCTCACATGCTAGTAAAGTAATGCTCAAAATTCTCCAAGCCAGGCTTCGGCAATATGTGAGCCGTGAACTTCCTGATGTTCAAGCTGGTTTTAGAAAAGGCAGAGGAACCAGAGATCAAATTGCCAACATCCGGTGGATCATGGAAAAAGCAAGAGAGTTCCAGAAAAACATCTATTTCTGCTTTATTGACTATGCCAAAGCCTTTGACTGTGGGGATCACAATAAACTGGAAAATTCTTCAAGAGATGGGAATACCAGACCACCTGATCTGCCTCTTGAGAAATTTGTATGCAGGTCAGGAAGCAACAGTTAGAACTGGACATGGAACAACAGACTGGTTCCAAATAGGAAAACGAGTTCATCAAGGCTGTATATTGTCACCCTGTTTATTTAACTTCTATGCAGAGTACATCATGAGAAACGCTGGACTGGAAGAAACACAAGCTGGAATCAAGATTGCAGGGAGAAATATCAATAACCTCAGATATGCAGATGACACTACCCTTAGGGCAGAAAGTGAAGAGGAATTAAAAAGCCTCTTGATGAAAGTGAAAGTGGAGAGTGAAAAAGTTGGCTTAAAGCTCAACATTCAGAAAACGAAGCTCATGGCATCTGGTCCCATCACTTCATGGGAAATAGACGGGGAAACAGTGGAAACAGTGTCAGACTATTTTTGGGGGCTCCAAAATCACTGCAGATGGTGACTGCAGCCATGAAATTAAAAGACGCTTACTCCTTGAAAGGAAAGTTATGACCAACCTAGATAGCATATTCAAAAGCAGAGACATTACTTTGCCAACAAAGGTCCGCCTAGTTAAGGCTATGGTTTTTCCTGTGGTCATGTATGGATGTGAGAGTTGGACTGTGAAGAAGGCTGAGCACCGAAGAATTGATGCTTTTGAACTGTGGTGTTGGAGAAGACTCTTGAGAGTCCCTTGGACTGCAAGGAGATCCAACCAGTCCCTTCTGAAGGAGATCAGCCCTGGGATTTCTTTGGAAGTGATGATGCTAAAGCTGAAACTCCAGTACTTTGGCCACCTCATGTGAAGAGTTGACTCATTGGAAAAGACTCTGATGCTGGGAGGGATTGGGGGCAGAAGGAGAAGGGGATGACAGAGGATGAGATGGCTGGATGGCATCACTGACTGGATGGACGTGAGTCTGAATGAACTCCGGGAGTTGGTGATGGACAGGCAGGCCTGATGTGCTGCGATTCATGGGGTCACAAAGAGTCGGACATGACCGAGCGACTGATCTGATCTGATCTGTGCAGTTGGGAGAAGGTTCCTGCGTTGAACTAAAGATAGGGAAAAAATAAAAATCAGGAGCACAATGTTTCTTTTTCATCTTTAATCAGTTGATTTTTCACAGTGTTCATTTCATTTCAGTTCAGTTGCTCAGTCATGTCTGACTCTTTGCCACCCCATGGACTGCAGCACGCCAGGCTTCCTTGCCTATCACCAACTCCTGGAGCTTACTTAAACTCATGTCCATCGAGTCAGTGATGCCATCCAACCATCTCATCCTCTATCATCCCCTTCTCCTGTAGCCTTCAATCTTTCCCAGCATCAGGGTCTTTTCTAGTGAGTCAGCTTTTCACATCAGGTGGCCGAAGTATTGGCGTTTCAGCTTCAGCATCAGTCCTTCTAATGAATATTCAGGACTGATTTCCTTTAGAATTGACTGGTTGGATCCCCTTGCAGTCCAAGGGATTCTCAAGAGTCTTCCCCAACACCACAGTTCAAAAGCATCAATTCTTCTGTGCTCAGCTTTCTTTATAGTCAAACTCTCACATCCATACATGACCACTGGAAAAACCATAGCTTTGACTACATGGACCTTTGTTGGCAAAGTAATGTCTCTGCTTTTTAATATGCTGTCTAGGTTGTTCATAGCTTTCCGTCCAAGGAACAAGCATCTTTTAATTTCATGACTGCACCCAGCCCATAAAAGCTAACCATGCCACATTTCAAGGCTGCACTCGCCCTCTGCGATGGCCCACACTCTGTCTATGGAGTGTGTTTCTCTCTGAATAAATCCACATTTTACCTATCACTTTGTCTCTCACTGAATTCTTTCTGCAATGAGACATCAAGAACCTGAGCTTCATTAGGTCCTGAAACCAGGTCTGTGATCTTAGTTGAAAGTCCTTTGGGTTTTGGCTGGGTTCAAATCCTCGTCACATGGGTTCGAGTCCCAACCTGAGGTAAACAGTTTCATAATCATCTTTTTTGTCCTATTTTTTTCACTACTACTCTGCATTCAAGTCCAGAGGGCTCAGTAACCTGTGGGTGCAAATCCCAGATGGAGGGGGAGTTAAGAATCCTGCCTCCCCTCCTCTAAGAATGGGAAAATAGTATCAACTCCCATTGATGTTTTCATTAGCTGGAACTGGAGATTTGGGGTTATTGTTTTAATAATGGAGATTTTATAACTTGAGAATGATCAGTGAGGCTCTGTAGCCTGATAAAAATTTTCATGCAGAGGATGAGGCAGGACAGCTACTTCTGAGCAAATTCAAAAGGACAGGGAGGAACAAAATACAGGTGCTTGTATCGTGCAGGGAGGGAGGAGGAAGGAGGGTTCAGGATGGGGAACATGTGTATACCTGTGGTGGATTCATGTTGATATATGGCAAAACCAATACAATATTGTAAAGTTAAAAAATAAAATTAAAAAAATACAGTTGCTTGTAGGAATATACTCCTTGAATCCTGCTTGTTTGGTATATGTGTACTGATGACAGTAGCATATAATATTCTTCTTTCCTGTTTTTTTTTTTTTTAACTTTTAATTCAATTCAGTTCGAACCAGGGATCGAACACACATACCCTGAAGTGAAAGCTGAGTCTTAACCATTGGACCACCAGGGAAGTCCAATAGCATATAATATTCGTACCCTGGAGCCAATGTACAAAAAATAGACTGAATTCAGATCAATATGTCTCTCTTCAAAAGGATGAATCATATATATATATATATATATACACATACACACACACACCCACACCCACACATATATATATATTTCTTTTGGCAAACACAGATCAACAGCTTAGAGCTTTTCAATGTCATTAAAATTGTTGGGTCTGACTTTAGATAAATATTTATTTGAGATGTAGCAGTCAATGTGCCTTCCATGTTCAACTTCCCCTTCCAGATTCAATTGCTTTTTCACTACTCCCTTATTCAAGAAAACAGCATTAGGCTGTTCTTTGCTGATAAGAGGCCACTGAGGGAACAGAGGTTATAATTTAAAGCATCTTATTAGACCTTGTAGCCCTAATTTCAACCTGTCAAAATATTGTAGAGAATATAGCTATAAGGCACACTCAGTACCAGATTGGAATGCACATAGCTGATTACCAGTACCTGCAATTTTACATCAGTCCTTGCCAACATGACATAATATGACAGATTATCATAGGAGAGTTGGGCTAAGAGATCGGGATCCAGGGTTCTTATCCTGCCTGCATATACAGTCTTTGTGATCTAAGTTGGGTCACTTGACATCCTTGGCCTTCAATTTTTCATCTCAAAAATCCAAAGAATGAGCTTTCTTGGACTTTCCAGCGTCCCCATCCACTCTGTGATTCTCCCTTTGGTTTCCCCCCACCCCCACTGTATCAGAAAAAGAGTTCAAAAAGTGACCCAAAATTTAAACGAGGAAATACTTTTAGAAATGTAACAACATTAATATTTCCAAAGGTCAGTACAAGTAAATATTGTAGAAGCACTAGGGATTTTTTTGTAAGATTTATTTTATTACCATCATAAACATACAGACATTTTAGTCATCTGCTTACATGTGAAAAAAATCCAAACCTATGACTCTGGTGGCTAGCATCTTTATTTAAAAAAATAGGATTTAAATAAATTAGTTAATATGAGTATGAAACAAGTACATAACTGAGAGGTAACATCTCGAAATCAACTCATGAAATAGTCTCAATATTTATCCTCTTGAAAGAAACAGATCTGGGAGAACATGGATAGACAAAAAAGAGTACTGACACAGAGAGAACTTTAGAAAACAGCAGTGAGTTTTTTTTTGTTATGGCTAATCTTTCTAAAAGAGCATTTTCTTTACATAAATGTATTTGAAGATAAGATAAATGCACTTATTAAGTTGTCAAAATTGCTTTTAAACCTGCTCTCAAATCCACCTCTTTCCAAAGGAGTAGATCCTACATTCAAGGGCAGGGTGATATAGTTCTCTGTACTTTCCAAAGGGAGTTTTGCAGGACCCTGACAGCATTTGTTCCATTTATTTAAATGATGGAATAGATGTGGCTAGTTTCCACAAGTCCATATTAACATTTCTTGCTTTTGCCCTTAACTAAAGGACTCGGCAGTAATAGCTTGGAAATCCTGAGCTTGGTAACTGCCGCCTGCCTGAATGATTCAGAGAGTTTTATCCTGTCTCCATCCTCCATGTGCCAGAGGAGGAGAGGCGAAACAGAACTGAAGCTGATGCCCCGCTTCTGTGGAGCGCAGCCTCATCAGATAGCCTCTAACATCCTCTCTCAGTGTTCTCCGATCCCTAACTTTCTGATCTTACTTTCTTTAAGGAAGCCATTATTGAGTTTCTTACTAAATTCTATGTGGAGTGTTAGGCTTTGAGGCTATAATCATGAAGAAGAGGTTCGCCCTGCTCTTGAGGGCTCTTGAGTCTGGTAGGAGAATGCTGCATTTAGGACTTTCACCTACTTTTAGCTGATTTCCTTCCCGGGGGACCGTATCCCTAGCTTTTAGAGGAAGGGATTGCCTGAGAGGATTTCTAAGATTATTAAACGGGAAAGCACCCTCGTGTCTGTAAGTTAAGTGAGAGTGAATAAGACTTATGGAACCAGATGTAGAATACAGGTCTGAGTGGTGACAGGCCCCAGCCCTCTCCATTCCTGGAGCTCCCCTTCTCAGGAGAGCAGAGATCAGTAGGGTCTCCCGTGGTGGTCTGCAGCCTACGCACATGTACACACAGACATCTTGGATGTTTTGGTCCTTTAGGATAAGGGTAGGCAGCTCAAAGCATCCGCTGCTCTTTATTCTTTGATTTCCCTGAAGGAGCAGTAGCTGGGCCCCAGGCCTCTCACGGTGCAGTCAGTGCTGTCGCTGTCGCACTTGCTGCAGTGACATTCAGTGGCTACTGGGTACGTGTACAGGGAGTCTGCATGGTGAGCACAGCCAGGCACTTTCACCGTCTCGTAGACCAGCTCCTTGAAGGTACACGTTTTCTGGATATTGGGCCTTGCTGGGTCCCTGTACACCAAGTCCTGAGTGGTTTAGGAGACAGAGAGAGAGACAGATGAGTTACAGTAGTCTGGAAGTTTCTGTTTAGCTTAATCAAAGTGAGACAGGGATTGAATACTGCTCGCTCTAATGTTTACACTTTAAAATTCTTTTATGAAATTCCTAATCAAGGAAACATATCTCATAAATGACCCGCTATACCATGTTTCCTGATTATTCTACAGATGTTTCAGAAAATATAAGTTCTTTTATTACTCCTTGTGTCTTTGTCAAAATGTTAATTATTTTTTCAACTATCAAGAAATTTGAATTTCAATAGAGGAAAATGATTACAAGAGAAATTGACAAATTTTAATTTGACTTTTTTACTTAGTTGAAAGCTGTATTAATGACAACTTGAACCACGAATCAGTGAAGTTTAATTCCTCAGAAATTTTTTCCAAATGCATTGTCCCTGAGTGTTTATAAAGAGTCAAAAAGTATATAATGTGGAATGATAATGCTTAGATTAGCCTGACTATGAAAGCTTATATAAGATTTTAACTATTTCGCTGTCTTGTAGACATCTCTCCACCTTGAAGCCTATATATTTTGCACAAGTCACAGTTTCTAAGGCTACATGGTTTGTACATAAGAACTTTAATCCTTGTAGAATAGGTTTTTTTGTAGCACTTTCTAGTAAAAAAAAAAAAAATATATATATATATATATATATATATATATATATATATATATATATATTTGCACTGAGGGAAAAGTTGTTACTTCTGTTTAAGTTATTTCAATATCATGCCACTAAGTCTATATCCCAAGAAGATGTGATAAGTGGATTTTGGTCAAACTCATTTACCACCCCATAAAGTATATTTCATTAAAAGGTTGGTATTTTCAATTTCAGCTTATTGAATGAAATTCTGCATAGATAGCCAGGTGTTATAGGGGAAAAAAGAGAAAGTAGAAACTGCCCCTGGGATTAATTCAAAGAAGCTGTGTGAATACAAACTGTTTTTTGCCTCCATGCCTTGATTTTCTCAACAGTATAAAGAACTGTGTGGGTTTACAGATTCATTTTGGTTATAACAGTCTACAAGGATTGATTGTGTTCTCAGGCTGCTTGTTGGTATTTGCATTCAGCAGGCCAATAAGACAATTTTTATAATGTGGCTGTGCTTTTATATGGCTTGCAAACATATTTTGGTACTGTCTCTGTTGTAAAGGCCTCAATTACAGAAATTGGCTTTTGGGGACTATTGTAGCTGTTCTATTATTAAATGTATGCATGTTTATGTTTTTAATCTCTCTATATGTAAAATCTATCATAGAACTATTTTTTGAAATAATTAAAAATTTTTAAAATAGAGTAGCATATTACTAAATTGATCAGATCAAACCTGACTCTTCTTTACATTTACTGTAATCAAATCTGAGCCCAAACATTTAGTTTATATCATGGTAAAAAAGCCAGTCATAAAACAGTATTGGCTAAAGGTCTCATGGCTATTCGTTGGGAAACTTAAAATATTGACAAGTGGGAATCAATGAAGCCTGCCTTGTCCAGACCCTCAGCACCCTCACTTCCAGCAAAGCAAAGTGCCTACCCGGGTGTAGCAGTAGCCTGCACACCACGTGGTGTTGATGCTTATGCAGAAGCCACATTCCTCTTTCTCCACCGTGATGGTGATGTTGGTCAGCTCGCAGCTTCTGCAGCAGATTGCTCTCCAGCAACAGAAAAGGAAACAGAACTGGACAGACTTCATCCTGGGCTGAGAAACAAACAATTAAGGCTTGTGAGAAACTGAGAAACCAAAGAATTATAATCGTTTATATATTCTGACCAAACCAAAAATAATTTTTCTATCCATCGTCTCTTATCATATTTTGCTCCAGCAATGTTTTTTCCTTCCTTTTCCTTTGCTTTACTTGTTTCTTGAACAAGCATTTCTAATTATGCTCCTCAATTTTTTGTTGTTGTTGTTAAAGTAGAAACATATTACAGATCAAAACTCCAATATAATGATTTAAGCAGAGCAGTGTTTGGTTTAGAACATTACTGCTGTCTATTTTAGAGTGATTACTCTGAAGCAAGCAATCATGATCATTGTATTTGTCCCTTTATTACCATTTAAAAGACTAAAAAGAAACTTCTGTATTACAAAATTAGTTCATCATTTTTAGCATCTCATAAATATCATTTGCTTTTGCCCCCCTTTGTTTAAAATGAGACTATTTCAGAGGCCAGATGAATTGATCTATATAAAGTCAATTGCTTGCTAACATTGATTACAGTGTATTTAAGAAGCCAGGTTGACAAGCACAGATTCCCTATACAATAGAATTTAAAAAGCTCTAAATTTGTTCTCTAGATCCTTAAAAATCTGCGAATTGAAGTAACTCACCACTTGATAACTGTAGATGCTGAGACTTTTCCGTAGACAGCTGCCTTGTCTGGGGAAAGCTGTAGCTGAGTCTAGTCTCAGTTCACCTTTTATACAAAATTGTGTGAAACTAAACTAAACCTTGTGGATTTGTTGGGTATTAGTAAGAGCAATGTTAGCTTGAAGCTTGCTGTAAGTGAATCAGTGTTTGGATAGACAGGGAGATCAAGCCTTACTAAAGTAGTCTAAACGCAGTAGATCGGGACAAATAATGTTACCAGAGATGATTTTGTACAGATTAAATTTGATATAGTAGAACACCCACTCCTTTACCTTGTCAAATTAAATTTGACTTTGGGTTTTTCTTTTGTACCTTTAACTTGGGGAATTCAGAATTCTTTTCAAGTATTGCCTTGGCTCTGTTGAGGTGTATCAAAAAGATATGGTTAATAAATTACTCTGAAGGTAGTTTGAAAACTAGCAGGGAAAAAACAAATAGAAAGTCTTTCATGATCTGACTCCTGTCTAAAATATAGACTGTATTCCTCTTTACATCCAGATCCTCTAATTTCAAATGTTATTCTTTGATGCTTTGCTTGTAATTCTTTAAATGTTCTGCTGATTCATTTCTCTAGCTCTTTGCATATGCAATGTTCATCTTGCCTGAAATGTCCTTGCTTACCCCCTACATCTCCTAAAGTACTGCCACCCCAGGCAAATCCTCAACCTTCAACATTCATTTGATAGCATTTAGAATGGGAAGAAGAGGAGAGCTTTAATTATCAACTTCTTTTTAATCCTTTATCTTTGTTTCTCCCAGTAGACTAAGAGCTGCATGGAGACTGGGACTGAGTTGTTTAACAAATATTTACTATTTAAGCAGTGTGGCTCTAGCAAAGGAACAATGGTGAAAATATTAGGATATGATGTCAGAGATGTAACAGAAGCCAAGTCATGTAAGACATTTTAGGCCAATATAAACTTTGATTTTTACTGTTGATTGGGGACCAACTGCAGGGTTTTGAGTAGAGGAGTGACATCATCTGATTTAGGTCTGAAGGGATCTCTTTGACTGCTGTGTTGCTAATGTAGGGGTGAAAAGGTAGAAACAGGAAGTCCCATTAGATGCTATTGCATCAACCTGGGTAAGAAATGATATTTATTCAGACTAGTGTGGGAGCAATGAACAAGACATAATTTGACTGTGGATATATTGTGAAAGTAGAGCAAACAGAATTTTTTGATGGATGAATGTTGAGTGTGAGAGGAAGAGCCAAGGATGACTTTAAGGATTATGGCCTGAGAAACTTGAAGGATAAATATGCCATCAGCTGAAATGGGATGGCTAGAGATACAGTAAGTTTTTTGGAAAGATAAGGAATTTAGTGTGGACATGTTGAACTTGAGGTATCTTTAAGACATCCATGTAGAATGCTGAAACTGGGTTTGGGGAGAAATACACTGTCTGAGGTAAAAATCTGGGAGTCATTGACATAAGCCTTGAAAAGATTACCGAGGGATTGGGTGTATGTAAATAGAGAAGTTAAAAGGACCAAGGGTAGAGCCTGGTGTATTCCAGCACTAAGAGGTCAAGGATAAGATGAAGTTTTGTTCTTCTTTTATCCAAAGGAAACAGAAGGGTCATTGAGGAAAGAAAGGAATGAAGAGAATGTGGTGTCCCAGAAGTCAAGTAAAGTGTGTGTATCAGGAGGAGTGGGTGACAACTGTACCCGACACTGCTCACAGGTTAAGTTAGGGGAAATGGCACAATAATGTGGCAGTTGTAAAGATCACTAATACCCCTGGCTAGAGAAGTTCCTTTGGAGTTAGGGGAGCAAAATCCTGACTGGTGTGTGTTTTAGTGATTGGCAAGAGATGAATAAAAATGAGATGAATGTCACGTGTGCTGTTGCTTCAGTCCGTGTCCGACTCTTTGTGACTCCGTGGACTGTGGCCCGCCAGGCTCTTCTGTCCATGGGATTCTCCAGGCAAGAATACTGGGGTGGGTTGCCATGCCCTCCTCCAGCGGATCTTCTCAACCCAGGGATTGAACCCACATCTCTTTACATCTCCTGTACTGGTAGGCAGGTTATTTACCATTAGTGCCACTGGGAAGCCCAAAGAAAGGTAAATATAGACAGTTTTTTTTCCCAGGAATTTTGATTCAAAGATGAGGAGAAAAGCAGGTGATAAACTGGAAGTTGGGTAAAGATAATTTTCTTTTCATTTTTGTGTTTTAAGATAGGAGAAATAACTGCTTGTTTGTATGGTGGTGCAAATGATTGAGTAGAGAGTGAAAAATAATGGTGTTGGAGGAAGAGATGGATTTCAGACACAGCTGGGGGGACTGGCTTTAGGCAGGAGGATGCAGAGCTCATATCCTGTATCAGGCAGAGTTGTGAGTGTAGATGCTGCTGGGTGGGGAGGTGTGGAGGGGACAGATGATGGTGATGGGGAGATGTGGTGACAGTCTCTGTACAAGCTCTCCTGTGATGAACTTCATCTTCTCAATAAAGTAGGAAGTAAGGTTAGCATTTGAGAATAAGGATGGTGGATGAATTTGCTGAGGATTGAGAGATGAAAAGAGGTCTCCCAGACCTCTCTCCTAACGTCAAGCCTCTTAGAGCCTAGTTTATCTGACTAGTGTATTTCCTAATTAGATGTTATTGTTTTCACAAAGGTTGTTGGAAATATTTTATTGATGAAAATTTAGAGGTCTTTCTTATTCACCTTTGTATTCCCAATAGGAAAAGAGTTTCTAATCCACAGTAGGCACAGATTCACTTTTGTTGAACAAATTGAAACACAAATCACTCACAGTTTCCCTTAACGCTCTGCTGGTCCATAACCTGTTTGCTAGCTGATGCATTTCTTGTTCTTGCTCTGTTCTGCTCTCGGAAGCCTCTGGGGAGGGAGACCGGAGTATAGAAGGAGAAGGAAGAAAGAGCATCTGTCTCCCTTTTCTTTCTTTGGCCACTCTGCATGGCTTGTGGGATCTTAGTTCCCTGATGAGGGATCAAACCTGGGCCCTTTACATTTTTCTTTTCTGGTTAGTAGCTGCATTTTCTCCGAGTCCAGGTCACACAGGAAGCTTTTCTCTTAGTTTTCCCAGCTTTTGTGGGGCAAACCCTCCATGGTTTGAGCTTCTGCTAAGTGGTCTCATGTTTTGGCTCTGAAACCCACCTGTGTTCTTCTAATCCTGAAGATGAGTGGGGCTTCTGGTGATTGCTGACCTTTGAGTCCTGTCCTTTCTCCTGTCTGGTTTCTCTGTAATTCTAACACTTGGACAATGCATTCCCTGGATTAAATTCCCTCTGTTTTACGTATCAGGTTTCAGTTTTCCTGGTTGGAAACTGAGTGATATCACCCATCTTTATTTCTAGCCCTATTATTACTGGGTTTTAGTATACTAATATTAACTCAATATTTAACAAAATATTGACTAAGGAGACTATGTCAGATTCTTACTTTCTCGACTTGAGACACCTCCGCATTTCCCAAAATCACATGTATTTTTTTCTCTCTTACTTGAAAGAAAAATAAGAGCCTGAGATACATTTCTCATCTTTTCATCTAAGCTATTCAATATTCGATACTCCTCCCAGTGCTTTGTTTTGTTCCTTAGTTCCCAGTACGTATCTCAATGTTAACACTCATCACATTGTATTTTAAATGAACAGCAGACTTCTCTCATGAATTCTGGTGAACCAGTGTCCACGACTGTGTGAGCATCCTTAGAATTTCTACCTCTGTATATACTCAATGACTATATCCTTTTTTCCCTTATACAGATTTTTTTTTTCAAACCATTCCTTTATGGTTGTGTTTAAAAACAGGAAATTAAGTACCTTCCTCATGTCCTTTTCTAAAAAATGTTTTATTTACTTTGGGTCTTAGTTGTGACATGCAGACTCTGTAGTTGTGGCACACAGGCTTAGTTGGCCTGTGGCATGTGGGATCTTAGTTCCCTGACCAGGAATTGAACCCACATTCCCTGTATTTCAAGGCAGATTCATAACTACTGGACCACCAGGGAAGTACCTTTGTGCTCATATCTCGACTTGCTCTTTCTATGGTCTAGTATTCTTTTCCTCCTTCTTTTTGGCCACATGATAAATGATTTATAATGTAAAATTTAAAAAAATTTTAATATATTAAAATTTTAATCTAAATTAGTTTTAGCCATTTGAATTTGTTTCCTTTATTTGAATTACAAAGTGATATATAATATATGATGTAATAATTCCATATATAGTGCTAAATTTTTATTAAGTTTTTATCCTAGCAGATTACTCAACAATAGTATAGCACTGAACTGTCCAGAATTGATGCTTTTGAACTGCGGTGTTGGAGAAGACTCTTGAGAGTCCCTTGGACTGCAAGATAAATCAGTCCTGAATATTCATTGGAAGCACTGATGCTGAAGCTCCAATACTTTGGCATTGGAAAAGAGCCTGATTCTGGGAAAGGTAGAAGGTAGGATAAGAAGGGGACCACAGAGGATGAGATGGTTGGATGGCATCACTGACTCGATGGACATGAGTTTGAGTAAGCTTAAGGAGTTGGTGATGGACAGAGAAGCCTGGCATGCTGCAGTCCATGGGGTCACAAAGAGTTGGACATGACTGAGTGACTGAGTTGAACTGCACTGTCTAAGTATAGCAGCCACCAGCCATATGTGGCCATTAAGCAGTTGAAATGCAGGTAGTCCAAATTATGGTATACTGTAAATGGATAAATGCCCACTGGATTTCAGAGACAAAATAAGAGTGTGTGCAAGCTATCTCAATGATTTTTGTATTGATTACATTGAAATGACATTATTTTAACTAAAATACGTCATTAAGTCAATTTCACCTATTTCTTTTACTTTAAAAGTACTTTTTTTTAAGATGAGTAAATTTTCAGAGGTCACAAGACTTGCTTGCTGGTCTCCTGCCTGGCCCTTGTACATTAAATATTGCCAGGCTAGGTCAATTGGAAAAACTCTGAAAAAATAATAAACTGAAATCCACTGGTTGCCAATGCTTATTAATATAAAATCACAACAATGTACTTTATATTTTTCAGAGAAGGGGTTAGTAAGGTCAGTCTTCATATTAGCAGGTAAACTTCTTTTCCTCATCCACAGGAGCAGTCAGATGGAAATCTAATTCATTTCATCAGACAAGATAGTACCATACTGTGAACAACAAAACAAGATCTGATGTTCATCTCTGTTGCATTTTCTTTTTCTCAGAGCAAAATAGAACAAAATAGTATAGAGCTCTCCTGATAGGAACTCTTTTAAAAACAGAAATGACACTCAATATTCCATGATAATGTTCCAGTAAGAAGTCAGTACCTTTGCTATCAGTCAACTGATAATGCATGAAGCTAAAAATATTTCATCGGCTTCACAGCAGTTGTATCTTGCATAGAGTAAGCATTCAGTAAATACTTATACATTTTATTTTTGTACTGATGCTAGTTGGCAGCTTTCTAGAAACTAAAGCATAATGCACTAAGAATGGGATGTACACCCAAGTAAGTAACAATATATTGATGCTTGATGAGATCTGTGCTCAAAGGATAGTAATTTAGTGATGGGCCAGCAGTTATCCCTAGCGCAAAATGCTGATTCTAGTTGTTTTTGCATCTTTTTGTTTTGGGACAGCGCACCTTTGTATACACACATATATGTGTGCATACAAACACACATATAGATATAGACATGCATAGAAAACACTGACATAACAGTTTATGTTTTCACAGCTTCCTTAACCTCATGCATGTCCTTTAAGTATTGTTGTCCTCTTTTACAGAATATATTTATTGAGCACTTATTTATACCAATTGCTATACTAAATGCATATATCAGCAGCCTAATGAATTACATATTACTATTATCCATACATTTATAAATAAAGAAATGAGGGTCAGAGCAGTGCATTAAGATATCCAATGTTACAGTAAATAAGCAACAGAGCTTTGACTCCAGACCGGGCAAGGAGACTCCAGGGTTCCTGGTGTTCTTCCTTCGGTCACATAACCATTTGCTAGACAGATTGGACCAGTGGAGGAGAAGCACCCAGGAACTAAAAGGCATTGTCACTGCTCTGCATTAACATTGTGTGTGTGTTAATTTTAGAGAGGTGCCATTTGATACGGGAGAAAAGAGAAGCAGCAACCTGGGGAGATTAGAAAAAGCAGAGACTTTGAAAGAAGAGAGAGGAGAAAGATGCGGAAACTATACAAAGAATCATTAATCCAAGGAGACATGTTAGGAGACTAGAGCCTGAAACTGAATCGATGAAATAAAAAGCCAGGACACTAAACAATGAGTTAACTTTCATCGAATATGTAAGTACTAAGCTTGGTGGTAAATATTTTATATATACCATTTAGTTAATTTGATCTTTACAGGAACCACAAAATAAGTGCTATAATCATCTTTAATTTAGAGATGAGAAAACTTTCTATTTGATATAGAAGTTCAAATATCTTTACCAAGTTCAGTTCAGTTCAGTTGCTCAGCTGTGTCCGACTCTTTGCAACCCCATGGACTGCAGGATGCCAGGCCTCCCTGTCCATCACCAACTCCCAGAGTTTACTCATGTCCATTGAGTCAGTGATGCCATCCAACCACCTCATCCTCTGTCGTCCCCTTCTCCTGCCTTCAGTCTTTTCCAGCACCAGGGTCTTTTCAAATGAGTCGATTCTTCGCATCAGGTAGCCAAAGTATTGGAGTTTCATGTGGCTGGTAAATGGGGGAAATGAAATTCAAACCCACGTTGTCTAGGGCTGTGCTTTTGCCTATTATACTGTTCTATCAGCCACTCTCATTGGAACACACTTCAGACTTAAACATATGTGTACCTTCATGACCTGTAGAATAAATTTTTATTCCTTCACTGTGTGTGCATAGAGGAAATCATACTGGAAGACCAAGATATTGTCTTACCTTCTACAAAAGAAGAAAGTTCTTCAAAATAAAACCTGTCATTTATAGAAAGCATGAAGAATAAACTAGGCAGGAAGCACTTCAACCATTACCATGGCGTAGAAAAATTGCCAAATATTCCATGTACTTGCTCACATTATCTGGCTTCTTTGCACTTAGTTTGGGGCCACGTGACCTATTCTGTTCAGTGGGCTACGAGCAGAAGTGAATTGTATTATTTGTGGGCTAAGGTGGTAAAAATCTCTTAGATGACTCTCTGGTGCTCTCTCTCCTTTCTCTGGGTACAACAGAGGCTTTCTTTTCCTGGTAATGTACCCAGAAGTTACTAGAGACTCTGACAGCCTGTGTCCTTGGACAGATGTTTAGAACAGCAGTCTCCTCTAGCTCATGCTAGATACATAGCATGGGGAAGAAATTAACACATTAACAATAATGTGTTACATCATTGAAAATTTGAGGTTCTTTTGTTGGTGCACCATAACTCAGCCTGGGGCTTCCCAGGTGGCACAGTGGTAAAGAATCTACCTGCCAATACAGGATGCCCAAGAGATACAGGCTTGATCCCAGGGTTGGAAAGAGGAAACGCAACCCATTCCAGTATTCTTGCCTGGAAAATTCCATGGACGGAGGAACCCGGCAGGCTATGCTCCATGACGTCTCAGAGTTGGACATGACTGAGCAAACACACACACAACCCAGCCTATTCTGACTAGTAAGTCTTTTATCAGGTTACCTAGAGGGTATAACAGTCAGCTTGACTTAGTATGATGCCAAACTAAAGGAAGAGGATAAAAACATACAGCTGAAGGCTGGAATCTGCTCTAACACGATTTTCAGAATTGTCCATGCTTTCCCCAAACTTTCAACAACATCCCCCTCATCCCCCATGCTCTGTTTCTCCAGCAGAGTGGAGCAAAACCATAGCATCTGTATAAGTTACCACTAACAAGACTCCCTTTGCCTTCATTTGTTTCCTTCTTTGAAGTAGTTTAGAATTCCTAGGAGCTTTTCAGACAGTCCATCTCTCCATCAGTTTTCAACAAACACAACAGAAATAACAATATCAGCAAAACTAAACCCTTTAGAAAATTATTTAAAAAACACCAGCTGATTTTATAGCTGCTCTATTTGTTCTAAATGTTTAGGGTAGCTTCCTTGGCAAGGTAGATTGCTGGAACCTAGTATTTGTCTGAGGAATAATAACTTCTGTTATGAAGATCTAATACCATATCTAATAATAACAAGTAAATATAGGTAGAAATTTGAGAGGGGCTTTCCTGGTAGCTCAGCTGGTAAAGAATCTGCCGGCCGTGCAGGAGACCCTAGTTTGATTCTTGGGTCGAGAAGTTCCCCTGGAGAAAGGATAGGTTACTCACTCCAGTATTCTTGGGCTTCTCTGGTGGCTCAGACAGTAAAGAATCTGCCTGCAATGTGGGAGACCTGGGTTCAATCACTGGGTTGGGAAGGTCCCCTGGAGGAGGGCATGGCAACCCACTCCAGTATTCTTGCCTGGAAAATCCCCATGGACAGAGGAGCCTGGTGGGGGCTATAGTCCATGGGGCCGCAAATAGTCAGATATGACTGAGCCACTAAGCATGCATGCATGCAGAAAGTTGAGAGACCAGGTTAATGGTGTGAGTTTTCATAAATATTGGCAATTTCTAGAGAATTTCCTTTCCTTTCTCAGTATACAAATGACCTTATCTGAATCACTTGGTATCAAAGCAACATGCCTTTGTTTCTGGTCTCTTGACATCTATCTGCTACATTTCATTAAGAAGCCTACACGAAGAATGGAGATAATTTGAATGAGAGACATATGTTTAAAGAATGCAAAAGATAATTTATTGCTTGAATCCTACTTTGCCTCAAGTTATTTGTATCACATTTCAAAAATTACTTTCACCTTTATTTTCTTAGTTTATTCCCAATCAGTCCTCAGAGTAACAATCTTTTAAGGTGAAAGGGAAAGAAACTGCCGAGTGACTTGCCTACAGTTACACTGAGTGGCAGAATTTGGACTCGTAGGTCAACTTTTTATAAAAACAGGGAATACAAAGCTTTCTATTTTAAGTGACTCTGCGTTTATTTTTAGTACAGAGAAAGAGTGATTTCGGGAGCACACTATGACAAGGACTTCTATTTGTCCCCTGATATCCATCCTCTTTCTGGTCTCCCACATGAATAGCTGGGTATGTGTCTGCCTAAAACAAAGAATAGAATGCTGTTGCCGCCAAGAATGGCCATGTTCTGAACAAAAAGATGCACAAGTGGAATGTTGTATGGCAGTCTTCGGTAACTTCAGGTGACAGGTAGCAAGCAGCTTTTGCCATTTTTTTCATCCTTCTTCCATCCTGTTCCTTATAATTTGGGTCATTTTGGAGTAAGAGGGCAAAGGCTATACTTTAGAGTTGGTGGTACAGTGACCCAGAAACATATGAGTTGCTGAGGACTTCCAGAACAGTTCCAGCCTTAGACTACCAAACTTCAGAATTTTACGAAGAAGGGAATACATCTATCTTGTTTAGGCCACTATTATTTTGGGTCTCCATTACCTGAAGCTGAATGCATCTCGCTAATACATGTGGTCAGAGCCGTTATCTCTGGGCAGAGCTCCCATTCTTAGGCCAAATGCTGAGGAAACCAGCTTTCATAGAGTCTGTAGAGGGCGGGGGATGCCTCTGGTACGTGGAGATGAGGCTGGATTGAGTCTTGGCCTTAAGATCTTAGAAACCTCAAAGCTGGGGAAGTTGCCGTTGTAAAACTACAGATTATCGTCTTCCAGAAAGACGGAGATTTTAATTCATTTTTGGTGCAGAACCTATTAGTTTGACAAACATACATGTGATGTGAGGGATTTCCTGTTTCCATTTCCCTCATTTTCTTTCTTGGTGCTGGTAGGAAAAGGGTCTTTTGGCGTAATGTGTCCATGTGAGGCTGTCAGAGACAAGAAAGGAATGTTTGGCTTACAATTGTAAAATCTGTAAAATTTTGAATTTGAAAACCCCAAAATATAACTATGGAGGAGCCATGATAAAAGATATGTTTGGCCTTGATCTAGGACAGAGTGGGGAAATCAGTAAAATGAGAACTTGAGGATATGTTTTTAAATGACTATATTTTAGACTGTCCTGAGGAGGCAGAACTGCTGCATATTGTTGGAGAAAGACGTGTGAGTTCTTGTTTGGGGACCTGCTCCAGGAAGGTGGAGGCTTCCCTGATGGCTCAGTCGTAAAGAATCTGCCTGCAATGCAGGAGACACAGGACATGGGGATTCAATCTTCCTGGGTTGGGAAGATCCCTGGAGGAGGAAATTGCAACCCACTCCAGTATTCTTGTCTGGGATATCCCATGGACATGGGAGCCTGATGGGCTATGTAAGGGGTCGCAAAGAGTTGGACACAATTGAGTGACGGAGTGTGCATGTAGTATGCCTGGAAGATGACAGATGTTTTCTTTGGTGCCACATGACAGAATGTGGTGTCGAGTTAGAGGAAGAGGAGCATTTAAGGGAAGCCAGCATCCCTGTCTTTCCCCTTTTAGCAGGTTCAGCAACAGTATCCCTGGCTAGAACTTTGGCATTCATACGATTGGCATCACCTGCAGTGGGGACTGCTCTCAAGCCCTAGACACAGGGAGCCAGAGCCTGAGAAAGCATGGCAGACACTAAGTAAAGGATGAAACTGGATGCCCATTCTATGGGCATGTGAGGCACCCCTTTGTGGACTTCCTAAAAAGTCGGGGGGCTTTGGAGCGGGTGAGGGTTAGGAGTCTTCCTGAGGTGGTGGGTAAGGGAGGAGGATATGGGTCATTAAAATCTTGGCACATGGTGAGTCATAAGGTAGTAAAATGAGGGTTAATCAAAACACTGGGTTTAAGGCTTCGCAAATAAAGGGAAGAGTCTGTGCATAGCCCAAGACAAGTGAGGGTACAGTGCCTACTAAGAGCTCTGGTGTGAGCAGCTCTGAAAGGGGTATGAGGGAGATTGACATGGTTGACAGCTGTGTAGTAGAGACTGACTTTAGAGACTAGTATATGTACGAGCTAACTAACTTAATGGGTTAGCTCTAAACTTCATTTAGGGATCAGAATTCTGGGGCAGATTCAGAAATGGCCATTATTTAAAAAAAAAAAAAACTGGTTATAGTCTGAGAATCTTCTCATTTAAAATATGAGGTGGGATTTTTTTAATATAAAAAATCTCCCTTTGGCACCATGATATTTTTATTCAGTATTAGTCCTTTTTCCATTCTTAGGCCAGCAGATTTCTTCCAATATACTAATAAAAGCAGTTTCAGTTAGGTACTTCTACCTCTGGCAGTTTCTTTTGATGTGACATTTCTGCAGACACTACTATTTTAAAAGGCACAAGCCTGAAAGAATAGTTTTTTTAAAAAAGGGTACCTTTGTGTGTGTGGGTTGGCACATTTAAGGGTTTGCTTTTTTTTAATGGGTCATAGGGCTTTTGAAGTGGGTGGAAAGAGCATATATTATAGGCTTATGTACCATTCTGGAAGACGACAGGCAGTTTAATAAACTAAGTTGACCCTAGAATGATGAAACACGTAGAGGCCCATTTTTATTCGTAACTCAGGCATAAAGGTAATCAAGAGGTAACCATGAGAGCTGTTCATAGCATTGGAAAAAGCCTGGTTTTCATTTGTGCAACACTCCTTCCACCTCAGCATTCAGATATACTAAAAACAACCCTGAATTTCCCAGCTTTCACACAAGAAGCTCTTTGAAAATCCTATTGCTTCCCTAGAATCTTTTGGTTCCATACTGAAAAGACTTGGTAACAAATGCTCTTATGTGTGCTTATTTTCCCAGTTGTATCAGACTGTTTGCGACCCCATGGACTGTAGCCCACCAGGCTCCTCTGTCTATGGAATTTTCCAGGCAACAATACTGGAGTGGGTTGCCCTTTCCTCCTCTAGGGGATCTTCCTGATTCAGGGATTGAACCCCCATCTCTCACATCTCGTGCATTTAGCAGACAGATTCTTTACCACTGTAACACCTGGGAAGCCCCAAACACACTCTTAGTCGGGAACTAACAGCAAATACAGTTCTCAAAGGACTTTCCTGTGGTTGTTGTCAAGGTGGAAAATGGCATAGGAGAAGTTCAGTTCAGTAGCTCAATCGTGTCTGGCTCTTTGCGACCCCATGAATCGCAGCACGCCAGGCCTCCCTGTCCATCACCAACTCCCGGAGTTCACTCCAACTCATGTCCATTGAGTCGGTGATTCCATCTGGCCATTTCATCCTCTGTCATCCCCTTCTCCTTCTGCCCCCAATCCCTCCCAGCATCAGAGTCTTTTCCAATGAGTCAACTCTTTGCATGAGGTGGCCAAAGTACTGGAGTTTCAGCTTTAGCATCAGTCCTTCCAATGAACACCCAGGGCTGATCTCCTTCAGGATGGACTGGTTGGATCTCCTTGCAGTCCAAGGGACTCTCAAGAGTCTTCTCCAACACCACAGTTCAAAAGCATCAATTCTTCGGCACTCAGCTTTCTTCACAGTCCAACTCTCACATCCATACATGACCACTGGTAAAACCATAGCCTTGACTAGACAGACCTTTGTTGGCAAAGTAATGTCTCTGCTTTTGAATATGCTATCTAGGTTGGTCATAACTTTCTTTCCAAGGAGTAAGTGTCTTTTAATTTCATGGCTGCAGTCACCATCTGCAGTGATTTTGGAGCCCAGAAAAATAAAGTCTGACACTGTTTCTGCTGTTTCCCTATCTATTTCCCATGAAGTGATGGGACCAGATGCCATGATCTTAGTTTTCTGAATGTTGAGCCTTAAGCCAGCTTTTTCACTCTCCTCTTTCACTTTCATCAAGAAGCTTTTTAGTTCCTCTTCACTTTCTGTCATAAGGGTGGTGTCATCTGCATATCTGAGGTTATTGCTATTTCTCCCGGCAATCTTGATTCCAGCTTGTGCTTCTTCCAGCCCAGCATTTCTCATGATATACTCTGCATATAAGTTAAATAAAGTAGAGAATGATAAATGAATATACTCAAGTAAATCAATATTCTGTAGTTGTAGGATAATATTAATATAAGGAAAACAATTTCACTGTGGTCTGTATCAGAGGTCAGTAGTCTTTTCAGTAAAAGGGCCAGGTAGTCAACAGTTTAGGTTTTGTGGATGTCAGTCCATTTGGGCTGCTATAACAAAATATGACAGATTGAGTAGCTTATAAACAGATTTCTCAGTTTGGGAGGCTACTAGAAATGCAAGACTAAGGAATCAGTAGATTTGGTGTCTGGTGAGAACCTGCTTTCTGGTTCATAGACAGCCATCTTCTCTCTGTGTTCTGATATGGCAGACCACAAGGTGAGGTTCCACCAGTTTAAGGGATCACTAGGCCTATAGGTGGAGAAGGCAATGGCACCCCACTCCAGTTCTCTTGTCTGGAAAATCCCATGGGCGGAGGAGCCTGGTAGGCTGAGGTCCATGGGGTTGCTATGAGTCGGACATGACTGAGCAACTTCACTTTCACTTTTCACTTGCATGCATTGGAGAAGGAAATGGCAACCCACTCCAGTGTTCTTGGCTGGAGAATCCCAGGGACGGGAGAGCCTGCTGAGCTGCCGTCTATGGGGTAGCACAGAGTCGGACACAACTGAAGTGACTTAGCAGCGGCGGCAGCAGCAGGCCTATAGGGGAGAACAGCTCTGCAGAAGCTCCCATTCATGCCTAGCCTGACCGAGGGGCTGGCATGCCTGAGAAGCCTGTGATAAGTTGTTACAATAAACTATAGTCACTCTTCTCCTTTCTTTTCGGGTCTGCTACTCCTCTTCTCTCTTAATGGGCTTTCAAGAGCTAGCAGCTTCAAGTCTATATTCTGATGTTTTAGCTCTACTTCTTTCCAATTAGAGCTCCTCTTCCAATTACTGAAACTTTCCCATATTATTTGGGTTCCCAGATGAGAAATTTTGATCGAATCATATTTGTTTATAAATGAGTCTCCTCTAGGATCAGTTAGCCTGTCAACTATGGTCAAGGATTAGTTTCATCTGGTTGATAGCTAGTTAGCAGAAACTGGATGGGACAGGTAACTATAAATATATTTAATATGCAAGAAATGGAAATGAAAAGATTATCAATATTTGCTAGTTCGCTAGTTACTCTGCTGGATAGACTATAACTATTATGCTCATTTTAAAGAGAAGAAAACTGAAGATCAAAGTTTAAGTAATGACTTCAGGGTCTCATATGTAATGTGTGGTGGAATTGAGACCTTAAACCCATACCTGACTCTATCATTGTGCATTTTCTTCTGCCGCTAGCTCTCAGAGAGCCCAAGAGCTGGTTAAATTAACTGGCTGTTTTTAAAGATGTAGACAAAGAAATACTTTTGCTGAGAATAAATTTGACTTAAGTTGCCAAAGCAATATGCTATTAATATTCACTTTATCTTCCATGACATTTGTATATCATTTTTCCTGTTGACTGCTCTCCTCTTTTTACAATAATTGTTTTTTTTTCCCTGTAGTTTCCCCTTAATACTTTATCATTCATTTTTATTCATGTCATTAGATAGCCTTATGAAATTTGTTTTCAATTGTTGGATGAACTTGGTTGATCTAACAGCCACTTTCCTACAGAAATTTGGATAAGCCACTTCCATTTTTTTTTCACTGTTACAAGCAATACTTCCAGTATATCATAATATTATTCATTTGTATCTGATTTTTTTTTCCCTAGGTCAGATTTCTAGAGGTAGGATTAGGAGAATAGGGGACATACATATGTGTATATATATACTGTTGTGTGACACCCCACAGGCCTGCATGCTTATGGTTGCCCAGCCTGGAGACCGAGGAAAGAACCTAGGGACAGTGACAGAGACATCAGTGGTTTAGTGGACAGGGACTCTTATCAGTGTGAAGCAAGGTCCTGGAGCAACACACTCACTGTGCAGCAGAGAGTGAGCAAGACATGACAGTAGCCTTCACTATTCTGGGGAAGAGGAAGGCTACCATTTATAGGGGAATTGACATCAGGTGGGCTAATCAGTTATCAGGCACTAATGAAGCCCTATAATTAAGAAGATTGGATAGTCATATGAATGAAGCAGGGCCTGGTCAAGAAGAGGATGTACAGAGAGCAAGACAACAGCCATCGTGGTGGGCCTGACTCTCTATAGTGAGGGGGGTGAGGGAGGCCTATGGACTAGTTCAGATTGACCTGAGCTTCAATTTCACTGGTATAAGCACTAAAGTAGCCTAAAGAGGCATTTCTGTTCCTTCCTGCATTATGACCCTTAGTGAGCAGGGCCTTGGTTCTTCCTTAGAACATAGGTTTGGGGAGGAATAGCCTATGGCAGAAACCAGCCCCAGGTTGTTAGTACACATTGGGCAAATGGCTGATGTCACTTCTCAGGTACTGCCCATTAGGTCTGGGCACAATCACTGGAATATCCAACTGCTTCTAGGCCTAAGACTGCTGACACTTGACCCTGAGGTTGCTGTTTAGGACAGAGTACTCATCTGTGTCTTGCGCACAGAAGCAAGGCCTGGCTTCACTATTGAGAGCTTGTAACTAACATACTTAAAGAAACGGATTTTAATTGCAAATTAAAGGGCAAATGTTCTCAAACATGAGATACACATACACACGCACATGCATATATATATATACACATACATACACACACACACAAAGTTGAGGAGGTTATAGTAACATGAACCTTACACTGCTGGCAATTTATATTGAAAATCCTAAAGGAATATTTGTGTGCGTGTGTGTGTGGGGGGGGTATATTTGACAGCTTGCAACTCAGAAAATTGTAATTTGTTTGTATTTTCTTAACTACTAGTAAGATTGAACCTTTTCTTATTTGCATTTCTTTGGCTCATCTGATTTCCTTATTTTAAAATGTGAGTAAAATGATATCTGTTTTAATGAAAATCTTTAGATTTTTAATATTCAACTAGCTTCCTATGTGCTAGATAAAGATGAGTAATCCTTGGTGCCTACCTTTAGGGATCTTATAGTATATCAAGATAAATAAATACATGCATCATAGGCAATACTGCAATATGATTTGGACTATAGGAGAAGGTGATGGCACCCCACTCCAGTACTCTTGCCTGGAAAATCCCATGGATGGAGGAGCCTGGTAGGCTACAGTCCATGGGGCTGCTAAGAGTCAGACTCGACTGAGCGACTTCACTTTCACTTTTCACTTTCATGCATTGGAGAAGGAAATGGCAACCCACTCCAGTGTTCTTGCCTGGAGAATCCCAGGGACTGGGGAGCCACTTGAGCTGCCGTCTATGGGGTCGCACAGAGTCGGACACGACTGACACGACTTAGCAGCAGCAGCAGCAGCATGTTGCAATAAGATTGCAGAAAAGGGAGCAACTAGTCCAGCTAGAGTCATAGTACCCTTCTCAGATGCTCACAGATATTTCCTAATAGGTACATGGTTATATGTACCTATTAGTGGTACATGGTGGTACAGAGGTGGCTCATGGTAAAGAGTCTGCCTGCCAAGCAGGAGACACAGGCTCGGTTCCCGGGTTGTGAAGATTCCCCTGGAGGAAGAAATGGCAACCCACTCCAGAATTCTTGCCAGGATAATCCCATGGACAAAGAAGCCTGGTGGGTTACAGTCTATGGGGTCACAAAGAATCAGACGTTACTGTGCATGCGCACACACACACACAGAGTTATGTAAATTAGGGGAAAGTTGAAATATGATAATCAGCAGCATCACAGAGCAAGATGATTGTTAAAAAATGAAACTGAAGAGCCTTAAAGCGAATTTTCTGATGTCAAAATTTGCCAAAGGCCAACCCTATGTTTCTTTAGGGGGTTCTTAAGAGCTATGACTGCAATTTTCTTTTCTCCTGGCATTTGACTATGAAAAATTCTGTCAAATAAATGAGAGAAGACAGACCCCCACCTTTCAGCCTGCAGAACTCAGTGCCCTTGAAACAGCTGTTGAGGATGAGTCACGGAGTATTCCCTGGGACTTTGTCGCCTGGAAATGAGAAAGGTGTCTCTGGCCATGGCTGTGGCATTTTGGAGGAATCGCATTCCCAATCCAGTTGGAATGGCCCCAAGGTTCACCTCTGGATCACTTACATTCTTGGCTTTCAAAATGAGTTGCAATCTAAATTCCAAGGTGAGGTGAAAGATGAAGCTCCAACTAGGGGCCTTGGTGAGTGTCTCTGTTGAACTTCTGGATGCAAGGATCAAGGGCTGGTGTTATAGAAGCTGATGATATTAAGGGAGATGGAAGTGGTGGTGAAGTAGGAAAAGAGTGATGATTCCATGATTTGGAATCACAGACATTAAGACCAACATATAGTGTGTGAGTGCTGTAGGTCTTAAACTTGATAAACCTGCTTCATGAACTTCCAGGATGGAAGACAGCTTTACCTTATTTTCTGCATTTATGAAACTGAGAAGTCAGTTCTATTCTAGGCCCTGTTCATGACCACCAACTATGCTTTATGAAGAAATATTTTTAATAATTTGAAAATATTTTAAATCCAAAATTCAGGTATCAACATCAGAGGTTGTTTTAGTTTTTTTGTGCACTTAGAGTTCTGAAGTTTAAGACTTTAAAGTTGCAACTGAGATTTTTAGTTTCTTCCTAGGAGATTTACCTCTCTGCAGGTGGCTGCCACCAGGTGAGAGATGGAACTGGCTGTTGCCATCAGCTGTTCAGGTTTCCTGCTCTCTGCCAGGTGCAGCTAAACACACACCCGGATCCTCACTGTGCTTAACCATAAGTGAAATACGATGGACAGCAAAAATGAGCCCTGTTATTAAATCACAGATTCCCCCCTACTGAAAGCACAATTGAAAAACAACAAGAAAATATTTAAGTGCTAAAAATCCATTACCTGTTTGAGCTGGTAACTCTGATTTTCTTCACTGATAGCATTTTACTTTCATCCAGAGCCCCTCTTTTCCAGAAACTTTCCCTACAGTTATACCCTTGTCTATATTCTGTTTCCCTTACAAGTGCATCATTAATTTAGATAAAGCCTTGACTAGAAGAAATAGTCTATTGATATTGTTTTTGAAGAGTCTGTAAATCAATTTTGGAATAAGGTTGGGGTGTAAATAATCAGTGGTGCTCTAAGTCAGACTGTTCTTTCAGACCTAGTCTGAATGTATTTGAGAAACTCTTGGCCTTGGGAGAGGTTCTGAGAAGGAAACACAGAGCCTGAGCTAAGGGGTGGCCATTAGTGCTCTATGATTCTGGGAATCTGGAGCTTCTGGATAATTGGCAGATTTCCCTCCCTTAAAAGAGCGAGGTATATAGTACTGTGTTAGGGAGCAGCAGAGACCTGGGGCCAGGATCTCCTGGCATCTTTGAGGTCTAAAAGAAACTGCTGAAGAAGGAATTTTGTCAGAGGTGGAGGAGCCTTTTGAAATAATTGATTTGAGTAGGACAAATTCCTGGTGGGTGGGCCTCTCCTTGCTCAAGACCCATGGCTCAAGCCTTAATCAGTTGTGATTTACCACTTGCCTTTGCCCATTGAATTCTAACACTTTTCTGAATCCTTCTGAGTCAGCACCTCAAACTGACTGCTATGGCCAATGTGAAAATGCCTGCCTAGGTCTCCCTTTAGGAAAGGACTTGCTGTCCAGCTGCTAAGATTATGATTAGTTAACAACCTAGACTAGCGTATTAAAAAGCAGAGACATCACTTTGCTGACAAAGATCTGCATAGTCAAAGCTATAGTTTTTCAGTAGTCATGTATGGATGTGAGAGTTGGACCTTCAAGAAGGCTGAGTACTGAAGAACTGATGCTTTCAAACCGTGACACTGGAGAAGACTCTTGAGAGTCCCTTGGACAGCAAGAAGATCAAACCAGTCAACCCTAAAGGAAGTCAACTCTGAATATTCATTGGAAGGACTGATGCTGAAGCTGAAGTTCCAATACTTTGGCCACCTGATGCAAAGAGCTGACTCATTGGAAAAGACTCTGATGCTGAGAAAGATTGAGGGCAGGAGGAGAAGGGGGCGACAGAGGATGAAATGGTTGGATGGCATCATCGAACTGATGGACATGAGTTTGAACAAACTCTGGGAGGTAGTAAAGGACAGGGAAGCCTGGTGTGCTGCAGTCCATGAGGTTGCAAAGAGTCGGACATGACTGAGAGATTGAACAAGTGGCCTTCTGCTGGTTGGTCTTTCAGTGTCTGTCTCAGCTTTAGAGCTGAGGCTGTACTCTTTCAATCCCTGAGCAAGGCTGTGGTATAAGGCCCAACCATTTGTGTGTAATGTGGGACCCTTCTAAGGGGCAGTCTGTGCTCTGGAGCTCCTAGATGGGCATTCAGATGGCTCCCTCTACTCCATCCCACTTCCTTTTACAGGTGTTGCTGCTGCTGCTGTGTCACCTCAGTCGTGTCCGACTCTGTGTGACCCCATAGAGAGCAGTCACTAATATACCCTTTGCATTCTTAACTTCGTATCACATCTACATCCAAATAACCCCAGCCAACCTAACTACTAATCAGCTTGGTGAGAAAGACACACCAATATTTATTGAGCACCTATCACGTGCCAGGAATTGTTCTAGATAATATTCACTTTGTTTTAAAATCATCTTGCAGTGTTATGTACTAGGAATTATCATTATTTTTAAGGTGGAGAAACTGTGGCACAGAGGACGCAAATGACTTGCTCAAGGTCAAACAACTAAGTGGAATCAGGAATTGAGTGTTGACTCTGGTGGCCCACCTAATTATTTTCCTCACCTAGCTTACTTGCCATTCCTGGGCTAGTTCAACCATTTTAGCCATGTTTTGCTACCACCACTTAAGCAGGTACGTTTGCTCAAGCGGTAAACTCTTAGTACATATGTGGGAGAAGATGGGATCCTTCATTCTGTTTCTGGTATTTCCAGCCCATAGTGTTGCCTGGCACGTAATAGAAGCCCAGTAAAGGTTTGATGATGAATAAAAAGGAGAGTCGAACATCCCAGGGCCCCAGCTCAGGTAAAGGAATGTGGCATAAAGGATAGTGATTGTGGGGAGGACATAATGACTGTGGATAGGGTCAGTGTGACAAGGAAAGAGAGAATTTCTAGATGTGGAAACTATATGTGAGCTTTTATAATTTTGAACTCACTCTAGTTTCAACATAGCTTTAGCCCCTTTAGTCTAGCTTCTGGCTGGTGCGCTGATGTGGGAAAGGGTTTAAAGCAATTAGCTCTGATATGTTTGACATTGTTGTGTGGGTCTATACTTTCCTTTAGCCAAAACAGAACAGTGTCCTTTAAAATGTAACTCGGATATTGTAAATTAATACGTATCTCTGACAGAGGAGTTGATTTTTTGTTTTAAGCTACAGAATCATTCAGTTCCCTTCCTTCTCATTCTTCTTTTCATCCTCATGCTGAAATCCATACCAGGTTGGGAACTCTGGAGGTTTTGATTAAGATTCAGAAACATCTCTGGAGATCAGCCCTGGGTGTTTGCTTGGGGATTGGACCGCCAAGGTCCTGCTAGTGGAATGAAATCTTGATATGCTCGCAGTGTGTATACTTGTAAACCTGTATACTGTATTATGTGCTTCTTTGAAAATGCAACTCCCCTGAGACCTGTAATGAGAGAGTAGATCTAAGTTAGTAACCCCCCTTTTTCTTCCTTTTTCCACTTTTCTTTCTGCTGTCTTAGCACATTTATTTATCTCTCTTCCAGGACTATAAATTCACAGCAGGTTGGAACTATGTCTCTCATTCACCTCTGTTTCTCCATCTGATTCCTAGTCAACTTACAGTCATATAGTTCCATAAACTTTTGCTGAATACATAAAAAAGAACAGTCTGAGTCAGCTGAGGGGTCTTAGGCTCTGGGACTTGAATCTACTTTTATATTTCACCA
This sequence comes from Bos taurus, assembly GCF_002263795.3. Lineage (NCBI taxonomy): Eukaryota > Metazoa > Chordata > Mammalia > Artiodactyla > Bovidae > Bos > Bos taurus. The sequence continues at coordinate 60,956,223 of NC_037342.1, read as the reverse complement.
GCTATGTGACCGCAAGCTACTCACTTCTTTGTCTCTGCACAATTTTATGTTGATAAGGAATAATATCCCTTTGTTATAAGGTTGCATAAAGAAAACTTGATAGTATGTGTGTATATTTGCCTCATGTTATTTAGTTGCTAAGTCATGTGTGACTCTTTGTGACCCCATGGACTGTAAGTCACCAGGCTCCTCTGTCCATGGGATTCTCCAGGCAAGAATACTGGAGTGGGTTGCCATTTCTTTCTCCATATTTGCCGTAATATAGGGATTTAATATTTATTCCTTCAGTCTTTGATAGAAACAATATCTTAAAGCTTTTCTTTATTGTATTCTTCATAGCCAAAGAAATTATTTTCTCTTTTTAAGAACACACAGGAAATCCACTGTCTTTGACCGTCATGGTTTGTTTTTCACTGGTTTGTCGATTTTCAGCACTGATTCTGAAGCTTTTGTGCTAATGCTCATCTTACAATGCAAGTAATGGGAAATATTGCAGCTGAATCCAATGGGAGCTAACCAAAAGGAAATTTTCTAACATGAGATTTGACACCCATTGCAGCTTAGAATAAGGTTTGCTAAATATTTAACTGGATTAACATTTCTTAAGAGGACTTCTGTTGAATTTTATAAGGAAAGATCAAAGTTTTGAGGTTTAATTTCTGATTCTGTGTATTTTCTACTTACAGTGAAAAACCTCTGAATCTTTTCCTTCTATAGGAAAGTTTTAATAAATCCTTGGTGAACAGTTTCCACCAGAGCATTTGTCTGTTTTATAGTCAAGAGACTGTGTATTTTAATTCATGGTTGAATTCCAGTTTCAGGGCATCTAAATGCTTTGTAGTTATGATACAAATGAACTTACAAAACGGAAAGAGACTCACAGACTTAGAGAACAAACTTATGGATTCCAAGGGGGGAAGAATGGGGGAAAGGGGTAGTTAGAGAGTTTGGGATGGACATGTATACACTGCTATGTTTAAAATGGGTAAGCAGCAAGGACCTACTGAATAGCACATGGAACTCTGCTCAGTGTTATGTGGCAGCCTGGATGGGAGGGGACTTTGGGGGAGAATGGATACATGTATATATGTATGGCTCTGAGTACGTCTGCTGTTTACCTGAAACTATCACAACATTGTTAATCAATATACTTCCGTACAAAACGAAAAGCCTTTTTTTTTTTAAACTAACAGCTAAAAGGAAAAAATTCTCTGTATTCTATAACATGAATGATCAATTGGCTAGCTATATTTCATGACTCTGGTTTATATGCAATTCATAGAGGGAAGATGTTTAACTAGTTTATTCTTAATATCTTTAAGATGTAGTTCTAAAAGTAAAAATATATCCTCAAATTTAATAATGTTGATAACAATAACAGCAACATTAAATATAGCATCTAGTGTTTATTGCGGAGAAGGCAATGGCACCCCATTGCAGCACTCTTGCCTGAAAAATCCCATGGATGGAGGGGCCTGGTGGGCCGAAGTCCATGGGGTCGCTAAGAGTCGGACACGACTGAGTGACTTCACTTTCACTTTTCACTTTCATGCATTGGAGAAGGAAATGGCAACCCACTCCAGTGTTCTTGCCTGGAGAATCCCAGGGACGGTGGAGCCTGGTGGGCTGCCGTCTCTGGGGTCGCACAGAGTTGGACACAACTGAAGCGACTTAGCAGCAGCAGCAGCAGTGTTTATTGAGAGCTTATTATGACCTAAACACTTTATTAAGGACTTTATAGATATTATTTCATTGACACTTCATAATAACTCTGTAAAGTAAGTACTATTATTATCCCTAAATTACAGATGAGAAAAATGAAATTCAGAAAAATTATCTAAATTGACTAAAGCAACATTATAATTGTTCTAGCTGGACCATTATGATTCTGATTCACTTCAGATCACTGGCTCTTAACCATTAAGTGCTACAGTTAATAAAAAACAAAGGTTGGTATATGAAGGACTATTTAAAGAAATATGTTTATCTGTGGGCTCATAGAATCTCAGAATTAGAAGAGACCTTAAAGGTCATTTAATTCAATATCAAATTATTGGAAGTTTATATAGTCTTTGGCAAGTACATGGAATTGAGGAAAGGAGGCCTGTTTCTTTCATGGGTCTGATAACTTGCTCTATCTTCTTAATCTCTTTATGTCCTTTTAAAAAATGTCCTTTATTTTTAAATAAAATGGTGGTGCTAGCACTGGCCAGACTATCTCAAAGTGTTGTTACATGAGTTGATGGGTTTGGAAATGTTTTAAATAGCATAATATGTAAGGAATTAACAGTAATAAAATGCCTTAATATCCTTAATCCACAATAAAATTACAGTTTGACTGTAATGAAGGTCTTGAAGAAAGCAGTACCTTATCTTATCTGTACATATAACTACAATAAAACATTGAGACAAATTTTCTAATACAAGCCTACAGCCTTATGTATATATTATCCTCAATATTCAGAGACTCACAAAATGTTAGGAATGTTAACATGTTAAGAAGATTAAAATATTAAGAAATAATTATCATATATTAATGCATTTGGAAAATATTTACTGTATCAAAAAAAAAAATCACTCCCAGGTCTTCAAAATAATCAGTGTGTACCAACTCTAGTCCTCTGGCTAAGTGATTATATTGAACATGAGTAGAGAGTGAGGGTGGTTACATTTCTACTGACCCTGAAGTAAATATCAAAGGACAGAACAATATTAATTTCCAGACATACTAATCCAACTGTACAAAAATACTGGAATCCTGAGTACCTGTTTCTCCTTGTAATAAGCGATCACCTTAAAGAGGATACGACACATCTGACAGATGTGAAAGTCACTAAGTCTTCAAAGGAAAGTCATTCCTTCCCCAGGCAGGTGAGTCAATAGCATCAACATTTAAAAATGTCAACTTCTGGATTCTATCCTGTTTGGTACAAAACAGCAACAGTTCATTCGTTCGAAAGGCCCTTGTTTGAGCACCTGCTATATACAAGGCACCATGGCATGCTTCAAGGGGTGCCAGGGATAAATCATAGACAAGATTTCCCTAAAGAGCCCACAGTCCCAGTGTAACCGATTAGACATACGCAGAAATCAACTTCCTATGGAGAAATTGCTAAGGGTGGAGTTGTCCTTGAAGGATGGTAGAATCAGGGTGAGCACAATAATGGAAACGTTATTCCTGGGTGTGAAGGTAACATGCAAGAAAGGATAGAGCCCACTGCACTTTGGGCAAGTATGTAGGGACAATTCTGTATCACTAATGCTGAGTGATTTTGAAGACTGCTAAAGGGAGATAACATGTAAAAGTGAAGTCGCTCAGTTGTGTCCAACTCTTTGCGACCCCATGGACTGTAGCCTACGAGGCTCCTCCATCCATGGGATTTTCCAGGCAAGAGTACAGGAGTGGGTTGCCGTAGGAGGACAACAAGGAAGGACTGAGAACACGCAAGTTTCAAGAAGGAGAGTGGTCAGCAGTTCTGAAACCACATCCTACAAATAATCCTTTGGGGACCCCTCATGGGCTGCACCTCTACTGTCAGCTCAAGGTCATCATCGTGGCTCCCACTGGCAATAAAACAAGTAATCCACCATTTAAGGCTCTGCACAGTATGATCCTGCGTGCATAGTTGCTCAGTTGTGTCCGACTCTTTTGGACCTTTTGGGCTGTAGCCACCAGTCTACATGGGATTTTTCAGGCAAGAATACTGGAGCCGGTTGTCATTTGCCTCCTCCAGGGAATTCTCCCAACCCAGGGATCAATCACTTGGGCTTCCCTGATGTCTCTGCAGGTAAAGAATCTGGCTGCAATGCAGGAGAATAAAGAATAATTCAGGTAAAGAATCTGGCTGCAATGCAGGAGAGTAAAGAATAATTCAGGTAAAGAATCTGGCTGCAATGCAGGAGAGTAAAGAATAATTCAGGTAAAGAATCTGGCTGCAATGCAGGAGAGTAAAGAATAATTCAGGTGTTTCAGTCCCTCCTTGTCGTCCTCCTACTTCTTGGATCAGGCCTTCCCTGTGTCTCTCACAGGCTGCTTCCCTGTTGCCCCTTTGTCTGTCATGGGCTGTTCTGACGCTACAGGCTCTCCTAGGGTGAGTGCCTTGATACTTATACAGGAAAGACCCCCAAGTCTTTACCTACAGGCCAGTGTGCTCTGCTCAGCTGCAGAGCCACATTCTTTACATCCTCTGAAAAATCTCCCCCTGGGTGGACATTGTCCTGAGTTGAATTTTTCCCCTTCTCCCCTACCTCCCAAATTCATATGTTGGAGTCCTAGACCCCATTATCTCCACATGTGACAGTATTTGAAGATAGGTTCTTTAAAGAGGTAATGAAATTCAAATGAAGTTGTTAGGGTGAGCCCTAGTCTAACATATCTGGTGTTCTTATAAGGGGAGGTGAAGGACATAGTCACACACAAACGAATCACTATGTGAAGACTCAAAGAGAAGATGATCGTCTACAAGCCAAGCAGGGACCTCAGAAGGAACCAACCCTGTGGACACCTTGATGACTTTTAGCCTCCAAAATTGTGAGAAAATTAGCATATGTTGTTTAAGCCACTCAGTCTGTGGTCCTTTGTTATGGCTCTCCTAACAGATATAAATATCTCACACCTGAAATACTTAAAATGAAACCCTACCATCATCTCCTTCCGTGGTCCCCAGATCAGACATTTATAAGGAATGATCCAAGGTTAGCCTGAGGGCCAGTAAAACTCTCTCTGAAACATCTATCAGGACAACCAGATATGGGAAGGATATTATGATTTACCAGAAACAGAATCTAACCCAGTACTGGGTTAGAAGCCAGCATTAGAGTCTGGGCAGTGAAAGAAAAGGAACAGATAGAACATATAGATAGAAAATCTAATCAGGTCATCTGAAATCCCACTTCATTTGAATAAATGTTTCCCAACTTTCTTCCATGCAAACAATATGCATTTAGGGGACAAACATGATATGTTACTATCATAGTGTTCTTTAATATGCTTTTTGTACTTATCAGTACACTGTAATGTATTTTATATGTGCCATACACATATATAAATGTATAACAAATATATTTATATGCATACTTATATATAATATACAAATATATATTTATATTATTTATATATTTATAAATAATATATAAAATGCATATAAATATATTTATACATTTATAAATAGTACGTATTATATAATATAAATAATAGAAATATATAATAATCTAGTACATTATATAATATATAATAAATATAATATAATAAATACACATAACAATATGTTTAATAATATAATATAAATATTATAAATATATAGAATAATATATAAATTATATATTATAGTATATATAATATATATATATTATATTATACATATATAGTATACAGGTTTTATCTCCAAACCAATATCATCTCCTGCTTAAATTACTGTTGTAGGCTGTTACCAAGTTTCTCTATTTTTTCTCTTGCTTTTCTGCAGTCATTACCCATTTAGCAGTCTGAATACTAGTTAGCAATGATGATAACATAATAATGTTCTAGGTTATCTGTGCCCTTCCTTAAACTGTCTCTCTCACCCCTCCATCCGTTGGCTACCCATGTACTCCTTGCCATGACTGTAAAGCTCTCCTGCCTACCTTTCTGATCGTATCTGTCACCACATTGCTTATTATACCTTAACAAGCCTGGGCTGCTCCTGGTTCTTAGAATGCTGTAAGGCTTCCGGGCCTTTACATGTTCTTATTGCTCTTCATGAGGTACTCTTTCCCTTATTCTTTGAATGACTTGTTTTTATTATTCATATTCTAGATTAAATGCCAGCTCCTCAGCAATGTTCCTCTTCTGTCCACCTCATGAGAATCAACAGTTTCTAGGTCTCTCTTTATCATATTCCTCTCTTTTGTTCTTGTAACACACAACGCTTACTGCAATGCCCTTATTTAATCCCTGTCTGCCTTGACTAGAATGTCATCTCCATGGAGGCATCACTTTCGTGGGTCTTGTTTGTATTGTCTTGAAGAGTAACTAGCACATAGCCACCATTTAACTCACATATATACATTAATGAATGATGAGTAAAATCCACTTTCACTGTGGAGTTAAAATTATCTATTAATTTTTAAAATATTTTTTAAATTGGGAGATATTTCATGTATTTAAAGAAAAATAGGTACTATAATAAGCAGTTTTATGCGCATCAGCTAAGTTGTATACTCTTAATTGTGCCATTTTGTTTTTTATTCAAATCTTTCATATTTCCAAGAGATTAAACATTATGGTTTTAGTTGAAAGTCCTTGTCTACCTCTTTTGATCCCCATTCCCTTTCTATCCTTTTCAGAGGTAACCATTATTATGAAATCACTCTGGTGTAAGCCAAGGGAATAATTATTTTGAAGTTATGTAAAACAATTTCTTCAGACAGAAGAAGAATCATATTCTGTCCCTAGAGTTCCAGAGAAACCTGTGCCTCCTTCCAGGCTTTCCTTCCTCATTCTTGAGACCTGGTCACGTTTGGTGGCTTTCTAGTTGTAACAGTTTGGCTGCTTTTCTTCCAGTGCCCTTATAGATAGATTTGTGAAGTTTCTAACTACCAGCATTTAATTAGCATCAATCACTAACTACCCTTAACTCTTTCAACGAGGGAAACACAGAATGAGAATCTGGACTTAGACTATTGTGCACTAGGTAGATTTGGGTCCATCACTTAACCTCCTTAAGCTAAGAGAGTTTTCTATCTCTTACCTGGGATCAGTAACTTTTGTCTTCTATACTTATTGAAAGAGCTTCCTAGGTGGCTCAGACAGTAAAGAATCCTCCTGCAATGCAGGAGACCCCGGTTCCATCCCTGTTTCAGGAAGATCCCTTGGAGAAGGGATGGCAACCCACTCCAGTATTCTTGCCTGGAGAATCCCCATGGACAGAGGAGCCTGGTGGGCCACAGTCCACGGGGTTGCAAAGAGTCAGACATGACTGAGCGACTAAGCAAGCAAGCATGTACCTATTGAAAGTCCTAATTCTTACACATCATGTACTCTAACCTCCTCTGTATGTTTTATGTCTCTGACTGGGTGCATCTGGTTATAAGTGCCTTATTTGGGTTTTTATATTTTTATATAAATGAACAGTTGTCCCAACATTTGCGAATTTTAAGCTTCTCAGAATCAGACAGATGCTAAATTATGTCTTTGCCAAAGGTTATTTACCTCCCTAATACCTTCTTCACTGCATCCTTACCAACTTGTTTTAGGGCAGCGATACTCCCAGCTAGAAGTGGTGAATCATGGCTTGTCTTATCTAGTCTTGATAATGCTGTTACTCTTATCCAGATATTAGATTTCTCACCTTTCCTTGCAACAAGGTATTTCTGTATAACCCCGTTTGGACCAATAAGACATGTGATTAAAAGATGCTTGCTCCTTAGAAGAAAAGCTATGACAAACCTATACAGCGTATTAAAAAGCAGAGACATCAGTTTGCTGACAAAGATCCCTATAGTCAAAGCTATACTTTTTCCAGTGGTCATATATGGATGTGAGATTTGGACTGTAAGGAAGGCTGAGTTCCAAAAAATTGATGCTTTTGAACTGTGGTGCTAGAGAAGACTCTTGAGAGTCCCTTGGGCAGCAAGGAGATCAAATCAGTCTATCCTAAAGGATATCAACCTTGAATATTCATTGGATGGACTGCTGCTGAAACTGAAACTCCAATACTTTGGCCACCTGATGCGAAGAGCTGACTCACTGGAAAAGACCTTGGTGTTTGGAAAGATTGAAGGCAGAAGGAGAAGGGAACGGCAGAAGATGAGATGGTTGGATGGCATCACCAACACAATGTACATGAGTTTGAGCAAACTTGGAGATAGTGAAGGATAGGGAAGCCTGTTGTGCTGCAGTCCGTGGGGTCACAAAGATTTGGACACGACTGAGTGACTGAACAACAACAAAAGTATTATCGGTGGAGTTGTGAGGAGGCCTCTGATAGGGAAGCTGAGGGAAGCTGAATCTTTCATGATCTCGCTGAGACCCAAACCACCCTACTATTGCTAACTCCAAACTTCTTGTTATTGAGCAGAGAATCTTCCTGAGTGTCTATATTAGTTTTCTATTGCTACTATAACAAACCCCCACAAAATTAGAAGCTTAAACAATGCACATATACTTATTATCTCTCTGTTCTAGAGGTCAGAAATCCAAAATGGATCTTACAGGGCTAAAGTCAAGGAGTTGGAAGGACCGCATTCCTCTCTGGAGGCTCTAGGGGAGGACGTTCCTTTGCTTTCAGAAGCCACCCTGTTCTTTTTCTAGCGGTCCCCATTCTCCATTTTCAGGAAGCCCATGATGTTTCATCTCTCTGTGCTTTTCTTTTGTGGTCACATCTTTCACTGGCACATTTTGCCTTTCCCTTTCTACTTTTAAGGGGCCTTGTGATTACATTCCACACATTTGACGAGTCCAGGATAACCTCCTTATCTCAAAGTCAGTTGATTTGCAATATTAATTTCAACTGCAACCTGCTTTCCCTTTGACATGTAACATAATTTATTCACAGGTTCTACAGATTAAAATATGGACATCTTTCTGATTATATTTCAATTAAAAAAAACCCTACTTTTCAAAATTCCTGCTCCCCTATTCCCATTTGAGTATTCCACAGGTATTTCAAACATCTCAAACTGAATCCACTCATTTTCCAACAGGTCTACTGGCTTACCCACTGTTTTTCTCTCTCAAACACCCAAGGCACAGCTCGAAATGTAGGATTTTTTTATAATTCTTCCAGCTCATAAAATGTTACCAATTTTTTTTCCTTAAATTATTCCTTGAAATACTTTTCCCCCTAAGTATTTCTGGAATTCCTTCCCTTAATCCTCACCCCCAGCTTTACCACATATTTCTTATTACTGTACTCATCTATTACTTTCAGGAGAGTTACCTAATGATTTTCTATGTCAGTTTCCTTATCTGTAAAATGAAGATAGTAATAGGTCTTACTTTATAAGATTTTTGTGAGTATTAAATGAATTAATATTTATTAATTGTTTAAAAGGGTGCCTGAAACAAAACAAGTACCACAATATGTTAAAGCTATTATCATTCTAATTGTCATGTCATACTACCAACACAGTTATGTTCAGGCTCTGGTCAATCGCTCCCTGGATTATTTAATCAGCCTCCTAACTCTCCTTCTGTATCTCTTATTGTTGTCAAATTGACTTCAGCAGTACCTTCAGGCCACTCAGTCTAAGTCATAAACTGGATCCTTTGGCCATGCTGCTCAAAATCCTCTGATGTTAGGCAGAGGATCAAGTTCATGTTTCTTATCCCAGCATATATTGATACAAGGCCTTTCATGAACCGTCCTGTTCTACTCTACCTCAGACCTCACCATAATGTGTCTCAACTTTCTTTCTCCAGTAATTTGGACCTGCTAGAATAGCCTGCTCACACACACAGTCACAGGGCCTTTGCTTCTGCTGCCTGTGCTCCTGGGATGCTCTCTCTCTCCTCACATTTTCCCCCCTTCCTTTGCCTAAATCAGCTATGAAGGTTGACCAGATGGCTTTATTCCTCCCCCAGGCCCTCCCATAATCCTCCTACATAGGTTGGTCTGGGGCTATACCTCTGAGTTTCCTTGTCCTTGGACAAAGAACAAGTCTTCTAAAAATCTTTGTTTTTCTCTCTCTATATATATCTCTCTCTTGCTTAAAACCCTCCTATAGCTTTTCTTTGTGATGAGAATACAATCTAAATGCAATATCATGTTTCTCAGAGGTCTGCAGTCTTGGCTTCTGAATCTATTGCCTGTGATTCTTTACCAGAGTCACTACTGCCCACCCCTAGCTACTCGCATCATCCAGCCACACTTGCTTTCTTTTGTCCCTTAGACATACAGAGCTTTTCCACCTCAGCGTCTTTGCCATGCTATTCTCTCTGCTTGGATACTCATTCCTCAGATAGTCACATGACTGCTTTCTTCTCATTTAGATCTCAGTTTAAATGTTACATACTCTAGGTGACCTTCACAGACCCTAGCTACAGTGCTCTTCCAGACCTTTTTTTTTTTTTTTTAAATGTGGTTACACTGTCTCCTGTCACCACTTTTTTTTTCTTTTTTTGTGGCTACATGCAACTTTTCATTTAATAAAGAAATAATTTCATTTATTTATGAGAACCCAGCCTTGATAACAAACAACAAGAGCGATTAAGAGAAAAATATATACTGGGAACAATATATTGCAAATAAGGGAATCCCACGTACCCTCTTGCCTTTTCAACAAAGAGTGTGTAAGAGCTGGGAACTTGGGGTTGCTGTAGGAGGCATCACCCTCAGTTTGGTGATGCACCAGTTAGTCAGGCCAGAGGCAAAGCAGAATTGGCCTGCTGTTTTCTTTTTGATTGACGTCTTTTTAAAAAATTGTTTTTAGTTAGAGGATAATTGCTTTACAATGTTGTGTTGGTTTCTGCCATATGACAGTGTGGATCAAGCACAAGTATACATATACCCCCTCTCTCTTGAGCTATTGCACTTTAAAAAACTTGGCACAATTTGAAACTCTTACATAGTAATTTGTTGACATGATTACTGACTCTTTCCCACTAGGATGTAAGCTTCAGTGAGGGCAGGAATCTATGAATCTTGTTCACTTCTTAATCCTCAGTTTCTAGAAATAATAGGCTTCTAATAAGGAGCTGCTGAAAAGATTCAGTGGATGTACAAATGGATAAAAATGTTTCAAGATATCTGTGTAGCAGAGTTTCAATATGTGGGCTTTGAATTATATTTAAGTGACTGAAGAAAATTTTAAATGTGGGCATCTTTGGGGAAGGCATTACTCTGCCTACCGCAGTGCCCAGCTGAATGCTCTGCTATTAAACAACCACCAGCACAACAGGAGGAGCCGCAATAATGGAACTGCTGCCTTGGGTGGTGTTGCCGTGTAAGGGAAGGAGAGGTGATGTGTGTTGAGGCCTGTTCTTGGTTCTGTCACTAATTTGGGCCATCTACTTTCCATCTCTGGGATTCATTGTCTTCATCTCTTAAAGGAGAAGATTGGCCTAGACAAAATATATGTATCTCTCTCTCTCTCTCTCTCTCTCTCTCTCTCTCTCTCTCTCTCTATATATATATATATATATATATATATATATCAGTTCAGTTCAGTTGCTCAGTCATATCCAACTCTTTGCAACCCTATGGACTGCAGCATGCCAGGCCTCCTTGTCCATCACCAACTCCCAGAGCTTGCTCAAACTCATGTCCATCGAGTCAGTGATGCCATCCAACCATCTCATCTTCTGTAGTCCCCTTCTCCTCCTGACTTCAATCTTTCCCAGCATCAGGGTCTTTTCCAGTGAGTCAGTTCTTCACATCAGGTGGCCAAAGTATTGGAGTTTTAGCTTTAGCATCAGTCCCTCCAATGAATATTCAGGACTGATTTGCTTTAGGATGGACTGGTTGGATCTCCTTGCAGTCCAAGGGACTCTCAGAAGTCTTCTCCAACACTACAGTTCATATACATATATATATTCATATACATATATTTTTATATATTGGTAGCAAATGTTTTTTTCTTTAAATAAAATAGAAAAATATAAAGGCTTCATAGTTGCAGTGATAATGCAGTTTATGAAGAAATGAATCAATTGCTCATCCTTCCCTTTATCCACATACTGTAATTATACTGGGTTGAATAGTGTCTCCTCCAAATTCATGTCCACCCAAAATCTCTGAATGTGACCTTGTTTGGAAATAGAGTCTTTACAGATGCAGTTGGTTAAAATGAGGTCAAACTGGGGAACACTAATCTGATGACTCGTGTTCTTATAATAAGAGGAAACAGAGATGCAGACACACGGAGAGAACACACCAGTGATGGAGGTAGGGATCAGAGTGATGTGTCCCCAAGCTGAGGAATCTTAGGGCTTGTCAGAAGCTGTCATGAGCTAGGAGAGAGGCGTGGAACAGGTTCTCCTTCAGAGTACCCAGGAGGAACCAACCCTTCTGATGCCTTCATTTTAGACTCCTAGTCTCCAGGACTGTGAGATAATAAATTTCTGTTGTTTTAAGCCACCCAGTTGGTGGTACTTGTTACAGCTAATCACACATTTTTGAACTGCTAATTCAGCTTCATTTAGACAAAGCCCAGGAGCTTTTTGCTATATGGTTTGCCTCTTCTAGATTTTCAGGTGCTAACCAGTAGATGTCTTTGAAGTAAAGCTGGAAATATTGTATTCTCAGTTCAGTTCAGTTGCTCAGTCATGTCTGACTCTTTGTGACCCCATGGACTGCAGCACGCCAGGCTTCCCTGTCTGTCACCAACTCCCAGAGCTGACTCACACTCATGTCCTTCGAGTTGGTGATGCCATCCAACCATCTCATCCTGTCATCCCCTTCTCCTGCCTTCAATCTTTCCCAGAATCAGGGTCTTTTCAAATGAGTCTGTTCTTTGCAACAGGTGGTCAAAGCATTGGAGCTTCAGCTTCAGCATCAGTCCTTCCAATGAATATTCAGGACTGATTTCCTTTAGGATTGATTGGCTGGATCGCCTTGCTGTCCAAGGGATTCTCAAGAGTCTTCTCCAACACCACAGTTCAAAAACATCAATTCTTCGGTGCTCATCTCTCTTTATGGTTCAACTCTCACTTCCATAAATGACTACTGGTAAAACCATAGCTTTGACTAGATGGACCTTTGTCAGCAAAGTAATGTCTCTGCTTTTTAATATGCTATCTAGGTTGGTTATAACTTTTATTCCAAGGAGTAAGCATCTTTTAATTTCATGGCTGAAATCACCATCTGCAGTGATTTTGGAGCTCCCCAAAATATACTCTCTCACTGTTTCCATTATTTCCCCATCTGTTTGCCACAAAGTGATGGGACTGGATGCTGTGATCTTCATTTTTTGAATGTTGAGTTTTAAGCCAGCTTTATCACTCTCCTCTTTAACTTTCATCAAGAGGCTCTTTAGTTCTTCACTTTCTGCCATAAGGGTGGTTTCATCTGCATATCTGAAATTATTGATATTTCTCCAAGAAATCTTGATTCCAGCTTGTGCTTCATCTAGCCTGGCATTTTGCATGATGTACTCTGCATATAAGTTAAATGAACAGGGTGACAGTATACAGCCTTGCCATAATCCTTTCCCACTTTGGAACCAGTCTGTTGCTCCATGTCCGGTTCTAGCTGTTTCTTCTTGACCTGCATTCAGATTTCTCAGGAGGCAGGTAAGGTGGTCTGGTAGTCCCATCACTTTAAGAATTTTCCAGTTTCTTGTGCTCTACGCAGTCAAAGGTGTTGGCGTAGTCAATAAAGCAGAAGTTGATGTTTTTGTGGAACTCTCTTGCTTTTTCTATGATCCAGCGGATGTTGGCAATTTGATCTCTGGTTCCTCTGCCTTTTCTATATCCAGCTTGAATATCTGGAAGTTCATGGTTCACGTACTGTTGAAGCCTGGCTTGGAGAATTTTGAGCATTACTTTGCTAATATGTGAGATAAGTGCAATTGTGCTGTAGTTTGAACATTCTTTGGCATTTCCTTTCTTTGGGATTGGAATGAAAACTGACCTTTTCCAGTCCTGTGGCCACTGCTGAGTTTTCCAAATTTGCTGGCATAGTGAGTGCAGTACTTTCACAGCATCATCTTTTAGGATTGTTTTTTGCTTTGTCTTTTTTGATCTGGAGTATTTCATCTCCTTCAAAGTTTGAGCAATCCAGACTGTTGAAAGTGAAGAAATTTGCTTTGGAAAGAAGGCCACTAGGTGGCAGTGGCGTTCACCCAGGAGGTGAACCTGCTGCGAGGCACGTGGCTGGAGGTGATGGGTAACCTTGTGTACTATCCTGCCTCTCATCAGCATCAAATCGCACTGAAAGAGCAAGGCTCTGGTGTTTTGATGCAGAACGTTAGTAACATACATGCATGGGAAACCTGAGAACTGAAAATGCCACCTAAGCCTCAAGCCCCAGGCATGAGACAGACTCACTGATTCCAAGGATCCTATCACCGTGTGAACAACCAAGATTAACTGTTCTGGACCATGTGAGGATCACTTTCCCACTGTGGACTGTGAATCCTGTTTATTTTGAAATAAAAAGAAGCCATGCAGAAAAAGGTTTTTTTTTTTGTTTGTTTTTTTTTTTTACTGCTTGGAAATAGTCTCCCTTTAAGCAGGTGTCTCCCTGTTTCCCCATCCGGACTTTTCTTGAACATGTTCAGACCTGTCATTCTTTGCCAGGGAGCTCCCATTAGCACAGCTGAAGCTGGGGCCTGCACAGCCTATGCAGATTATGTATGCATGGGGGCTTATCAAATGCCTTTCCCTCCACGCCCCCACTACCTCTCAGAGGCTGATTTCCTATAAGAACCTCTGAGGGGAGGCACAGTGTGCTAGCTGAGACTTCCAGTCACAACCTGACTGCTTATGCTTCACCTTTAAGGGCACCCCTCCTGAATAACAATATAAGATTCTCTCTTCCAGGTGACCAGTGTTTGGGATAATTTGATTCAGTGTAGTTCATGTAACCCAGTGTTTTGGGCTATTCTACAAACTGTAGCTTTGCATGTGATGACAAAAAGAGTCCATTGTTAAATATATTTGGGGAATACTATGTTGACAGTGGTATGTGCTTTGGGTTGTTGCTTCTGGAGTTTAAAACCATTATGTAATTTTTGTGCAATGGAAATTTTTAAGAAGGAGATATGAGTGACAGCTGAACTACCGCTCTCACCCCTCCTTTTTTTTTTTTTCCTCAGAAAACTTACTGAAACCTCCCAGTACACCAGAATTTCTTTTAAAGTGGTACAATAAAGGTCACCCTACCTTATTGCATATTGTATCAGTTTTCTTTTGCTGCATAATATATATATTTCACTCAGCAGTGAAAGTGCAGAGTTCTTACCACTGGACAGCCAGGGAAGTCCCCAATCATTATACTACTCTCAAGACTCTGTGGACCAGGAACTTGTAAAGGGCCCAGTAGGGATAGGCTGTTTCTGTTCCATGACGTTGATGGGAAAGCCTCCAAGGCTTAGAGTACCTTAAAGGCTGATATCATCTGCAGCCTCTTTAACAAGTCTGGAGTGGCTGGAACCTCAGTTGTAGCTGTTGGCAGGCACACTTACATATGATGGCTCCATGTCGATGTTGGGCTTCCTCACAGCATGGTTGCTGCTTTCCATGAGTGAGCATCCCCAGCAGTCCCAGGCAGAGACCTTTTATGGTCTTGCTTTGCAAATCATATAATGGCACTTTTTTTCAGAGTTGCAAACCCACCCGGATTCAAGGGGAAGGAACATATCTCACATTTCAGTGGGCAAAGAGTCAACATCTATTGCAAGAAGACCATGAGGGAAGGGAGCTGTTGTAGCAATTTTTGGAATATGCCATCTGAATATTCATTGCAAGGACTGATGCTGAAGTTGAAGCTCTTAATACACTGACCACCTGATACAAAGAGCTGACTCATTAGAAAAGACCCTAATGCTAGGAAAGATGGAAGGCAAAAGGAGAAGAGAGCAGCAGAGGATGAGATGGTTAGATAGCACTACTGATTCAGGGCTTCCCTCAAAGCTCAGTTGGTAAATCATCTGCCTGCAATGCAGGAGACCTGGGTTCAATTCCTGGGTCAGGAAGATCCCCTGGAGAAGGAAATGCCAACCCATTCCAGTATTCTTGCCTGGAGAAGCCCATGGACAAGCCTAATGGGCTACAGTCCATGGGATTGCAAGAGTCAGACACGACTTAGCAACTAAACCACCACCAAACCACCACCACCACCACTGACTTAATGGACATGAATTTGAGCAAACGTTGGGAGATAGTAATGGACAGGGGAGCCTGGTGTACTGCAGTCAATGGGGTCAGAAAGAGTCGGAAACTGAGTGACTAAAAAACAACAACAATCAGGCATGCATGAGTACCTTATCTTCAGATAGCCATCGATGAATGACTGGAAGGATGACATTTGTATCTGTATAGTATCAAGCAGTCCCTGTATATAGTTAGGTCTTGAAAGCTATTATAGAATACTGGAACTAGAAGGGAGTTTATATATCCCCAGTCTCCATGAAGTATAACTTTCATTTCTGAAAGCAGCTGTATAGCCAGGACCTGAAGATATCAAAATCTATAAAGTTTTAAACTTGATTTCAAGGAGCTCACTGTCTGTCAGGGGACAAAAACATGTAAAGAACTTTGGAGTTGGATAAAGGAGGTTTCAAAGACATAGGGAAGTGTGAACTGAGATTTGAAGGAGAAAAGGAGTGCAAGAGCCAACATGGAGCTGGAAAGGCATTCCGGTCTGCAGATACTTTCTGGAAGCAGAGGGGCAGGGGGTGGATCAGCAGTGTGCTGTGTCTCAGAACATCAGTGATTTGTAGAGAAAGTGCAAGGTGGAAAGTGGAAGGAATCCATCATCATATGAGGGAATTTGAATTTTATCACGTAGTCCACAGAAAGCCATGCAAGAAATTTTGAACAGAGAAGTGACAAGATCAGGTTTCAGCATTAGAAAGGTTCTTTGTCCCAATGTAGAAGAGACACCAGAGGGCTGAAGTGGCCACAGTGAGAGACACCAATTAGGAAGCAATGTAATCCAGGGGAGAAATGACAAGTCCCGAATCAGGAAGCTGGCAGTATGGAGTGGAAGGGAGGGCACTGAGTAATTTTTAAGGCCATTTATGAATTAATGTATGTAAAGCACTGGGAATGAGGACCAGCACATAGAAACTCTCAAAAGGTGTAAGCTGCTCTTATTTTTATTTTTGTAGGAGCTAGATTTTATGAGTTACCAGTTGTAGGAATGAGGAAAAGAGACTTAAGATGACACCACACACCTGATTTTGTCCCTGAGAGCTGTTGGCACCGTTTCTTAACAGAGGCAACAGAGCAGAAGCAGCTGGTCTGAGGAGATAAATAATTAGTCCAGTTTTGGACATGAGAATTTTTAGGTGTTTCTGTAATCCTGCAGTGGTAAGTTTTAGAAGTTTGTTGGAAACATTGATCGAGAGCACAACAGCAAGGTCTTGGCTTGATATAGGATTTGGTGATCATTATTGAATGCCAATGGAAGTTATAATGTTTTAGGACACTTGTCTTATCTCCCCTCATTTTTTCCACCATTCCTCAGGTGCAACAAAGGCACTTTAATTTCTCAATCATCTTTCTAAAACACACTTTTAATATATCTCTTAAAATACAATAATATTACTTAGAAGGGACTTTGGCATAATTGTAACCTTAATAGACTTGAATGTGGAGAACAATAAACTTAATTTTAATAGAATCCCTCTGTCCTTTGCAAAAGGGAAATATAGAACAACTCCTGGATTTCCTGTTTTCATAATTTGTTTCAATTCCAGTTTCTGATGACTTTGATCATATTGCTTTGATTTTAAGGCAGTTTTATTAAACTGTAGCTTTTGCTTTGTTAATATAAATTGCGCTTTGCTAAAGAAATTCTGTTGTAGCTAATCAATGAAACTCTGGGGGGCTAGTGCTAGGGATTGAGTGGATTAGTGGCAGCAAGCCTAAAAAGTTCCCAAATTATCTTTGACTCCAAATGTCTGCAGGGCCTGTCACTGGACTGGGTAGAGGAAGAGCATTAGTCTATGCTTTAGGATAAGGCCAAATTTGCAAATATATGACATAGACCACAACTCTCTTTCTTTCTGAATCTATGGCAAATACATGAGACCCAGAGGTGGGCCAAACCTATCTTAAAGCATGCCCCCTGTAGCCACCAATTAATCGGTAAGCCCTTGTAAAAAAACTCAGTTTTTCACTCCATCAAACTTAATGTCTTCAGCCAGACTCCTATCAAAACACTTCGAAGAATATTTTGTCTTAATATTTGTTACCACCAAATCATTAGTGAGAATTATTTTCAGGGTTGTTAGATATCACTGACATAGACAGAGAACAATTGCGAGCAGACTGGCACTGTCCTTGGGCAGACTTTCCTTGATATTTTTGCCAAATGCCTGGAGGAAGACAAAACAAATCATGCTGATAAATTTCCTGGGACACAAACCGGAATGCATACTTAATCATAAGATTCGCCCCGAATCTTGGTAAGCTAAAATAAAAGACAGAAGCTAACAAGATAAGATGGAACTGATTAGAAAGAATGTAAAGTTCTGCCAAAAGTTTAAATAAATCAATAGTACAAGCACAAGATGGGGGTGAGGGGAGGAAGCTTAACAGTTGTTTCTGAGGGAAAGAACAGATAATGACTCCTTTCACAAACTGATGTCTTTAAAGACGCTGTGCTCATAGGCGGGCAGCATTGCCCAGAGCCTGTTCTCAAGGAGGGGCTGTTCAATGAAAAGTGTCCGCATCAGATAATTTTGGAAAATGCTTGGTTAAAGTCAAGTCAACAGGTCTCTTTATTGTAAGACTTCTCAGGATCCCAGATTTTCTACAGTGTATTCTAACTCTAGAAAGAGGGCAACATTTTCCTAACTGACTTAATCATAACCCATTCCCCCAATAGAGAAAATGTGCCACCCAGGTGGCACATTCTGGTAGATGCTGACCTAGCTATTTTTTAGTTGACTCAAGTTCAATTTTATTTTGTTTTATTATTTATTTATTTGACTGCACCGTGTCTTAGTTGCAGCATGTGGGATCAAGTTTCTTGACCAGGGATCAAACCCAGGCCCCCTGCACTGGGAACATGAAGTCTTAGCTACTGGACCACCAGGGAAGTCACATCAAGTTCAATTTTAGCTAATGATGTGGGAGACTGAACTTGCTGCTCTCTCATCCCACGAGAAGCACAAAGTATGGATAAAGTTTGAAGAGAATAAAAGTACATTTTGTCCTGATGAGGCTGTTTATCAAACAGTTACATAGTGTTTATATGGAGTAAAAAGCCTCTTGATGAAAGTGAAAGAGGAGAGTGAAAAAGTTGGCTTAAAATTCAATATTCAGAAATCTAAGATCATGGCATCTGGTCCCATCACTTCATGGGAAATAGATGGGGAAACAATGGAAACAGTGTCAGACTTTATTTCTTTGGGCTCCAAAATCACTGCAGATGGTGATTGCAGCCGTGAAATAAAAAGATGCTTATTCCTTGGAAGGAAAGTTATGACCAACCTAGATAGAATATTGAAAAGCAGTGATACTACCTTGCCAACAAAGGTCCGTCTAGTCAAGGCTATGGTTTTTCCAGTGGTCATGTATGGATGTGAGAGTTGGACTGTGAAGAAAGCTGAACGCTGAAGAATTGATGCTTTTGAACTGTGGTATTGGAGAAGACTCTTGAGAGTCCCTTGGACTGCAAGGAGATCCAACCAGTCCATTCTAAAGCAGATCAGTCCTGGGTGTTCATTGGAAGGACTGATGCTAAAGCTGAAACTCCAGTACTTTGGCCACCTCATGCGGAGAGTTGACTCATTGGAAAAGACTCTGATGCTGGGAGGGATTGGGGGCAGGAGGAGAAGGGGATGACAGAGGATGAGATGGCTGGATGGCATCACCAACTTGATGGACATGAGTTTGAGTGAACCCTGGGAGTTGGTGATGGACAGGGAGGCCTGGTGTGCTGCGATTCATGGGGTCGCAAAGAATCGGACACGACTGAGCAAGTGAACTGAACTGAACTGAAGGATGTCTAGCATCTGTCATACAGAGTGAAGTAAGTAGGAAAGAGAAAAACAAATGTACATTAATGCATGTATATGGAATCTAGAAAAATGGTGCAGATTAACTTATTTTCAGGGCAAGAAAAGAGATGCAGACATAGAGATGGGACACGTGAACCTGGGGGAGAAGGAGAAGGTGGGATGAAGTGGGAGACTAGCATTGACATTTGTACATTACCATTTGTAAAATAGATAGCTACTGGGAATTTGCAGTATTACACAGGAAGCTCAGCCCATTGCTCTGTGATGGCCTAGAGGGCTGGGATGGGGATGGGAGGGAGGGAGGTTCCAAAGGGAGGGGATATATGTATACATTTAGTTGATTTACTTCATTGTATGGCAGAAACTAACAGTATTGTAAAGCAATTATACTCCAATAAAAATAAATAAATATATTTTAAAAGAAGTTATAGTAAAGAAATCAATACAGAAAAATAATTTTCAGAGTCACCAAAAATGATATTACATAAGGATGAAAGTGCTGCACTCAATATTCCAGCAAATTTGGAAAACTCAGCATTGGCCACAGGACTGGAAAAGGTCAGTTTTCATTCCAATCCCAAAGAAAGGCAATGCCAAAGAATGCTCAAACTACCGCACAATTGCACTCATCTCACACGCTAGTAAAGTAATGCTCAAAATTCTCCAAGCCAGGCTTCAGCAATATGTGAACCGTGAACTTCCTGATGTTCAAGCTGGTTTTAGAAAAGGCAGAGGAACGAGAGATCAAATTGCCAACATCCACTGGATCATGGAAAAAGCAAGAGAGTTCCAGAAAAACATCTATTTCTGCTTTATTGACTATGCCAAAGCCTTTGACTGTGTGGATCACAATAAACTGTGGAAAATTCTGAAAGAGATGGGAATACCAGACCACCTGATCTGCCTCTTGAGAAACTTGTATGCAGGTCAGGAAGCCACAGTTAGAACTGGACATGGAACAACAGACTGGTTCCAAATAGGAAAAGGAGTTCGTCAAGGCTGTATATTGTCACCCTGTTTATTTAACTTCTATGCAGAGTACATCATGAGAAACGCTGGACTGGAAGAAACACAAGCTGGAATCAAGATTGCTGGGAGAAATATCAATGATCTCAGATATGCAGATGACACCACCCTTATGGCAGAAAGTGAAGAGGAACTCAAAAGCCTCTTGATGAAAGTCAAAGAGGAGAGTGAAAAAGTTGGCTTAAAGCTCAACATTCAGAAAACGAAGATCTTGGCATCTGGTCCCATTTCATGGGAAATAGATGGGAAAACAGTGGAAACAGGGTCAGACTTTATTTTTCTGGGCTCCAAAGTCACTGCAGATGGTGACTGCAGCCATGAAATTAAAAGATGCTTACTCCTTGGAAGGAAAGTTATGTCCAACCTAGATAGCATATTCAAAAGCAGAGACATTACTTTGCCAACAAAGGTTCGTCTAGTCAAGGCTATGGTTTTTCCTGTGGTCATGTATGAATGTGAGAGTTGGACTGTGAAGAAGGCTGAGCACTGAGGAATTGATGCTTTTGAACTGTGGTGTTGGAGAAGACTCTTGAGAGTCCCTTGGACTGCAAGGAGATCCAACCAGTCCCTTCTGAAGGAGATCAGCCCTGGGATTTCTTTGGAAGGAATGATGCTAAAGCTGAAACTCCAGTACTTTGGCCACCTCATGTGAAGAGTTGACTCATTGGAAAAGACTCTGATGCTAGGAGGGATTGGGGGCAAGAGGAGAAGGGGACGACAGAGGATGAGATGGCTGGATGGCATCACTGACCCGATGGACGTGAGTCTGAGTGAACTCCGGGAGTTGGTGATGGACAGGGAGGCCTGGCGTGCTGCGATTCATGGGGTCGCAAAGAGTCGGACACGACTGAGCAACTGATCTGATCTGATCTTATATTCATATAAATATATATTTAATATATAAGGTCATATTAAATCCCAAGTTTTCTCTAGCTCAGTCTATGCAATAGACTTTCCTATGATGATGGAAACGTTTTCCCACTTTGTTGCCTGATACAGTAGCCACTAGCCACATGTAGCTAGTGAATACTTGGAATTTGGCTAGCATGACTGTGAAACTTGATTTTTTTAAATTTAATTATAATTAACTTCAATTTAAATAGCCGTGTAGAGCAAGTGTCTATCTTATTGGTATAGTTGATGCATAGTTTTGAAGGTGGAAGAATAAATAATGTTAATATTCTTTCTTTTTTGTGCATTTGTATTTTTAAAAACTTTGTAATAATACTTTAAAGATAAAATTGCTGGGTGTCTATAAGCATGAATTCTTGATCTATTGACCATAGGAAGAGAGAAGCAAGGATTTACAAAATCAAAGAATAGAGTTAGGAAAACCACAGGATAGACGTTTGGGAAATATTTCAGGCTGTTCAAGCAAATACCAGCCTTCCACATTTGAATTCTGAACCAATTGAGAACAGATTCAGCAAATAGAGGCAAAATATTACCTTTATTATGGATTAAGCTGATATTGCAGGATGTGGCTTTTATCTATGGTTAGTGGGGTTCCTAATAGTAAACCCCTGGATAGACAAACTTAACACCTGTTCACAGGCAGTGCTGGCCACCCTTCCCCCTCCCTCCCTGTTTTCCCAGTGGTGGGGCCCCCATTGGTGGGGCCTATACACCATGTTTACTGCATGGCTGAGGACAAGTGGGAACACATATTCTCTGCTATCTTCCAAGGAAGGAGGAGAGGAGGGGCAGGTTACACGTTTGCAGCTAGATACCTCTCTTTTTTTTTCCCTGGGGCAGAAGGAGTTCAGAGATGTTAAGCTAGTGGATCTCTCATTGAATGAAAGGAATTATTAGGAGTAGGAAGAACATTCCTTACCCCTTGCCCTTACTCCCAACATTTAGAAGATTTGGGGTGGAGGGTATTAAGATGCTTCAAGATGCATTTCATAATGTGAATGAAACCTGACTAGCAATAACACAGTTTTGGCCAAGATATCATGATTGAAAAATAGATGGATTTCTCCTTTTTCAGATTACCTATTATTTTTATGACAAAAACTTTAACCTATTGAATCTAAACTTCTTATAATAAGCAGAGGTGACCCTCTAGGGTGATCTGGCAGTATATAAAATTCTGCCAAAAAATGGATCATGGATTCAAATGTAATAGTTATAAAATTTCTAGAAGCAAATACAGTGGAAAATTTTCTTGATTTTGTGTTAGGCAGAGATTTCTTACCTAGGACACAAAATCAAGCTATACAAAAATTAGAAAATTGGATTTCACCAGGATTAGAAATGTTTCCTCTTCAAAAGATTTCATTAAGAAAATAAAAAATGGCAAGTCATAGACTAGGAGAGAATATTTTCAATGCATATATTTGATAAAGACCATGTATCCAGAATATATAAAGAATTGTTATAAAAAATAAGCAAAAGGTTTGAGTAGCTATTTCTCCAAAGAAGCTCATTAAAGCAAATAGGATCTACATTATTAGTTAGTTGAAAAATGCAATTTATAGACACACTAAAATACCACGGCATACTACTTGGAATGGCCAAAATGAAAAAGATAGACAGCACTAGGTGTTGATGAGTATGTGTAGAAACTAGAGCTCTTATCTACTGCTGCCAAGAATATACAATGGTACAGTCACTTTGGAAAACAGTTTGATGCTTCCCTGATAGCTCAGTTGGTAAAGAATCCGCCGGCAATGCAGAAGACCTGGGTTCGATCCCTGGGTTGAGAAGATCCCCTGGAGAAGAGAAAGGCTACCCACTCCAGTAATCTGGCCTGGAGAATTCCATGGACTGTATAGTCCATGGGATCGCAAAGAGTCGGACACAACTTAGCAAATTTCACTTTCACTTTCCATAAGCATGTACTTCTCTAGGTATTTATATAGGAGAAATGAAAATGTGTGTCCACTCAATGAGTTATATGCAGATATTTGTAGTAGAATTATCCATATTAGCCCCCAAATACTTCAAATGCCCATCAGCTGGTGAACAGATAAAATATGACATATACATATAATGGAATCCTATCTGGGCATAAAAGGAAGAAAATAATACACAGAGCAATATGCATGAATCTCAAAAACATGCCAAATGAAGGAAGCCAGACACAAAAGATTGCATTTTGTATGATTACATTTATATAAAATTTCTAGGAATGGCAAAGCCGTAATTATACACAGCAACCAGAATGCTATTTTAAAAATGCAAATCAGTTTATATCATTTTTTTTTTGCTCAAAAATCTCCAGTGGTTTTCCACTGGCTTAAAAGTAAATCTAAACTCCTTACTGTGGCTTACAGGCCCTCCTAGCCCTTCCTTCTCTGACTCAGTTTTTCTCATTACTTTGTAGTAATATCAAGGCTCCTAGTTTTTTTCTCAAGTGCACCAAGTTCACTCTTACTCCAGAGCTTTGTACTTGCTATGTCTTCTGCCTGGAATGCTCTGCCACCAGAGAGCCTCCAACTGGATCCTTCTTTTCACTCAGTTCAAACAACACCTTCTCCTGAGTCTATCCCTGACCATCAGTCTAAACAATCTTGCTGTCAAAATCTGTCTGTGTTTTAGCAACTACTTCTGTGTAACCAGGACTTCCCTGGTGGCTCAGACGGTACAGCATCTGTCTACAATGCGGGAGACCTGGGTTCGATCCCTGGGTTGGGAAGATTCCCTGGAGAAGGAAATGACAACCCACTCCAGGACCCTTGCCTAGCAAATCCTGTGGATGGAGGAGCCTGGTGTCCATGGAGTCGCAAAGAGTCAGACACGACTGAGTGACTTCACTTTCACTTTTCTGTGTAACCAACCACCCCAAAATACTGTGCCTTAAAGCAACACTTTATTACTGTGGGTTTACTGGGCTTGGCTGGGGGATTCTACTGCTTCCGTTTGTGTAGGAATTTGTATTTGGTGGGAAGCTGCGAGGAGCCGGAGTGTCCAAGATGACTTCTGGTTTGGCAGGGCCTTCTCCACTGGGTCTCTCTCAGTCTTGGGCTTGGCCTGTGTTTTTCACATCATGGCAGCTAGATTCCATGAGATGGTCTCTTAAGACCTGGTTGGAAAATCTCAGAGTGCCTCTTTTGCTTCACTGTATTGGTCAAAGCAAGTCACAAGGCCTGCCCAGATCAAGGGGAAAGAGAATAGATCCACTACTTGTTCTGAAGCGATTTATATGTACTTGGATGTGAGGAATTATTAGCCCATTAGCCGGTATCTTTTCAATCAACCCAGCATAGTCTCTCTCACAATGTGTTTGATGCTTTACT
Organism: Bos taurus; assembly: GCF_002263795.3. Classification (NCBI taxonomy): domain Eukaryota; kingdom Metazoa; phylum Chordata; class Mammalia; order Artiodactyla; family Bovidae; genus Bos; species Bos taurus. The sequence continues at coordinate 60,931,342 of NC_037342.1, read as the reverse complement.
ATCATTTTCTTCCACTGCAGTTGGTGGCTATATATAAATTACCTTATTGCTCACAAGTATTTAATGATCACCAAGCTGAGTGTTACATTGAGTGGTTTGGTGATCCACAGTCTGTTGGAGAAGGAGAGAACTAACTCAATGCATTTTCTTTCTTTCTGTTCCTTGGGTTAGCTTGTATAATAATGCATAAAAACTAAGTTAAAGGTAAACCAACATACTTCCTCTCCTGTGTATTCTGAAGTTGGGCAACTTGGCTCACTAGCGCTGATTAACTTAATAGGCCCCCGAAGTCTCACAAAGATTACTAGTCATTTTCACATTACTCATGAAGCTTTAGTGTTGTAATTATGAAAATCAGCTACCTTTATTTATGAGTGGACATGCTAAAAATTGTTTCTCTCATCAATTTCATTAACAAATCTTTGTCTAATATTTCTTCCCCAAAAGAACAACAACAACAATATATATATATATATAAAATGACTCTGTAGTTGCTTGGATCCTGGGTGAAAAGGAGTTTACAGGAAGTTTTAATTTGATTTGATCATGACCATTTTATATTGTATATTTCCTTTACTCTTCAGTGAATAAGTCACTTCAGGCACACATAATTAAAGTCCTTAATTCATATTAGGGGTGCTTCTTTTCAAAATGCCAATCCATGAATATGCAAATAAAGAGTACACACTGTTTTATTTTAAAATGTTAGTGATGACAAGGTATACCTTAATGTGGTCCCCAAAGCCCAAAGATTGGCAATTTTCTTTTGTGGGGGGGTGGGGAAAGATAGGGCAGCATGAATCTATCTGGAGCTACTCTCAACTTCTTTGATTTGGTTTAGGGGTGGGAGTGGCCAGACTTCTGTGAAGGGACAGATGGTAAATGTTTTAGTCTTTGTGGGCAACCTGGTGTCTGTTGTGACTAGTCAGCTCAGTCATTGTTGCATGTGCAGACAACACATAAACAAATGAGCGTGACCATGTTCCAGTGAAACTGCATTTCCAGAAACAGGTAGCAGGGCAAGCCTGATCTTTGCACTGTTGTTTTCTCACCCCTGGTTAGAATTTTAGGGGAGGGAGAGAAGGCACTGTCTACTGTAACCCGAAGAACACCAGCAAACAAAGTCAGGTGACTTGGTTTTCAGTCCTGGGTGTGCTAATGTGGTTTAACTCAGTAAATATTTATAGAGCACTTACTATAGGGATGGAAATATGGAGCACTGCGTGGCCTCTCTTCTCTCCCTTACCTTTCAGCAGGTAGCACTGTTCAATCACAGCACATCTTCAGAGTCCAGATGCATCCCTGGAATCCTTGTCAACAGTGTTGGGGGCAGGTAGTATCAGTGGGTTGAAGTGGCTGTGTAAGACTTGTCACTCCTGAAACACAGTGTATCATTTTCTATGCAGGGTAATTAGCATTGACACTTATCCTAATAGGCTAATCACCCTGCACAGAAACTGACAAGACTAAATATATGGGCTTTCAAGTAGTGCTAGTGGTAAAGAACCTGCCTGCCAATGCAGGAGATGCAGGAGACATGGGTTTGATTCCTGGGTCAGGAAGATCCCCTGGAGGAGGGCACGGTAACCCAGGCCAGTATTCTTGCCTGGAGAATCCCATGGACAGAAGAGTCTGGCAAGCTGCAGTCCCTAGGGTTGCAAAGAGTGAGGCATGACGGAAGTGACTGAGCACAGACTTAACGCTTACCCACTAGGGGATCAGAATCCAATGCCATTTTCCTAGGTCTTAGCATTCAGAACCTCTAAAATCTCTAAAATGGGGATACCTGATCTCTCCCTGGACTGTTGTGAGGATCCAACGAGACCCTGTGAGTGAAGATATTCTGTAAATGGCCAAACACTGAGTAATCTGTCTTTGTGTACCTAAATACTTGTTTAGTAAGTGAAAGCATTAAACAGGTATCTATTGAACTTCTTTTCATCCCTTAAAATTTGGACAGTGCCTGTGATGAGGATCAAATTCCTGTGAACTTTTTAAGTTTACATGAAATCCTTCAGCAAGTGGGGCATGAGAAATTTCACCACCCATAAAAATGACTTTATTTTGAGAAATTAGGCCAAACATTTCACTTCTGCAAAAGTGATGTGTGAATTGTGTTGCCTAAGGTGTCCTTTATTCTCAAATCTTATAGATGCCAGGTGCCAAATTCTTCTGAAATAGTTCCTAAAGGACAGAGATCCAAACGCAATAATAGTGGGAAACATTTTCAGTAGAGACATCATGAGTGGGAGCCTTCAGGGGAAGCTCTTTGAGAGAACTCAGGGGACTGTAATGCTTTTTTAGTTTCAAAGGACAGAAGCCAACTTGGTCTCACCTAAGGAAAGATGGAATTTATTTAAAGAAACAGAGTTGTCCTTTGGAACTCAAAGCAATAATGCAGCCAAATCAAAGAAGTGACTAGAAGCAGAAATGTAAAAGCCATGAGGCTTCTCTGGATATCACTTTAGTCTCTCTGCGTGATTGTTTCATGCCTTGCTGGCTATCTCTTTGTGTAGAGTAGTTCTCTCTAACCCCAGACTGTAATGGAAGAAAATAGTTAATTCTTCATCTTCCAAATTTCTATGTTAGAGGCCTCAAGCAAATAATCTCTTGGTTTTAATTCCAAATATCTAGAGATGAAACTGTGTGCATCAAATGTCTACTGGTTCAATCACATGGAGTCAGTGATTGCAAGGTATGCCAAGATGACATTTTAATGAGTTACAGGGAGATATATTTCCCAGAGGAAGGGTGTAGGGTCGTTGACTTCTGTATGGGTCAGATACTCCAAAAGTCCACTGTAGAATTCCAGTGAAAAGATGCCCTTTCTACTTAATAGTTGATGGCTGTAGTATTTGGATATAAAGCTTTGTTCAAGGGAATAAGGTGGCCGTCTCCTCCAAGAATTTCATCTCAGAGATGTTTACCTTTCTCACGCCCTTCATCTTGGGTCTGTGTTTTCACAGCCTGTGTCCTCTCTAGTATGGATTTTTGAAGTTCGTATATGGAAATGGTGACTAATGGCTGCTCTGTCAAGTGTCAGTATATGGATAATGATGATATGTACTTATGTAATATTCTCTTGCAAAATGTGTATATCCTTAATGCTTTCCCCTGGAGCTAATGAAAATATTCACAGTAAAATGAGTTTTCTAGAGCACTGTATCTTCTCTAGATTCTTGTCCTTTACCAAGCATATCAGACATTTTTTGAATAGAGGATAGTATGTGTCTCTGTGTATTTACTTCTTCCCTCTGTCCCTGGCATGCTGCTGGGCTTATGACAGCTGCCTCCCAAATATTTGCTAAAGTGGCTTCTCTGATAGGAGGCCAAGAAAGATGGAATCATAAGAAAGAAGATGGCATCCTAAAAAAATGATCTGAGAGCGATTCCTTAAATACCACAACTGGAAGTGAACTTAGCTTCTAAACTAACATGGTGGACTAGATATTGGTGCTTCCTGGATGGCTCAGTGACAAATAATACATCTGGAGATGTGGGTTGGATGCCTGGGTTAGGAAGATCCCTTGGAAAAGAAAGTGGCAACCTTCTCCATTATTCTTGTCTGGGAAATCCCGTGGACAGCAGAGCCTGCCATGCTACAGTCCATGGGGCCACAAGGATTTGGACATGATTTAATGACCAAAACAACAAGACTGGATATTGACCTCCCCCACTTATGTCCATCCTGGAGGAGGGCATGGTGGCCCACTCCAGTATTCCTGCCTGGAGAAACCCAAGGACAGAGGAACCTGGTGGGCAACAGTCCATGGGTCGCAAGGCGTTGGACACAACTGAAGCAATTTAGCACACACGTACTTATGTCTATGTCTTAGTCTTTTGGAACCCATGAATGTTTCCTTATATGGCAAGAAGAAATTTTCAGATGTACTGAAGTTAAGGATCTTGAGATGGGGAGATTATCCTGGTTTATGTGTATGGGCCTGAAGTCATCGTAACACTTCTGATAAGGGAGATGCAGGAGCAGAGTTGATGGCAGAGGCAGAACTGGAGTGAGGTGCTTTGTAGATGTAGCAAGGGTCCACAAGCCAAGGAAAACAGGTGGCCACTGGAAGCTGGAAGAGGAAATAGACCCTTTCCTCAAAGCCTCTGAAAGGAACCAGTCCTGCTGACACTTGACATTGGTCAAGTGAAACTAATACAGCTAGAGATCCCCAACTGAAAACTATAGGCCAGTTAGTGTACCTGTTTTATTTGGCCAGCATAGTATTTTGAGAAAAATAATAAGATGACCTTCATCATTTAAAAAATTGATGTTTGACATAAAAAATATAGATTTTTGACTTATTTGAAAAACAAAGAGATAAAACCCAGAGACCTAGAAACACAGGCTCTGCATTCCCATGTGGCATCCATCCCCTGCATCTGCACTGCAGCTTCTCCCGTCCTGGGGATTTGTGCCTGTAAACAGTCCTTGCCTCTGCTCCCTGGGTGCGTGCATGCACAGTCACTTCAGTCGTGTCTGACTCTTTGTGACACTAGGAACTGTAGCCCGCCAGGCTCCTCTGTCCATGGATTCTCCAGGCAAGAATACTGGAGTGGGTTGCCATGCCCTTCTCCAGGGGATCTTCCCAAAGCAGGGATCGAACCCACAGTCTCTTATGTCTCCTTCATTGGCAGGTGGGTTCTTTACCACTAGCGCCACCTGGGAAGCCCATTCCACTCCCCACTGTATCTCTAGTTTAGGCTGAATTATCAAGACAAAATTGACTTTGTTCTTCCTCAGTAGAAAAATATTTTTCTGTATTCATATTTGTAGATAGGCTGAGAAGGCTGCATATTTTAAGAAAAAATAGTTGTAAGATGCTCATGTAAGTTATTAACAAAAGGGGAAACTGGGTGTGGGGTATGTTGGAACACTACTATTTTTGCAACTTCTCTGTGAGCCTTAAACTGCCTTAAAATTAAAAGTATACTAAATGAAATTGGCATATTTATTTATGAAAATAGAGAGTGTTATTATGTATTAAACATGCAAGCAAAGTGTTTGCCTATTGAATGATTGTTAGTTTGTTTCACTCATTGCTTTGCTCTCTGGGTCTCTCTGAGCATGCATTTGTGACCTACAGACATCTGTATGTGAGGATGCTGAAGATGTGGAAGATAAAGTGACTTGCCTAGAGCTAGTCTGGCAGTTGCTGTGCATGGAACCCATGCCTCCCAACTGACTTCCAACCCAGTGTTCTCTTCTTTCCTGCTACTGTGTGCTTCTTTCCTGCTAATGGCAATAGGGAGGGCATAGTAAGGTCAACATTCTAGAATGCAGTGGGAATCTCACTTAGCTTTCAGGAATCCTCTATTGGAGGAGAAGCAACAGCACCAGAATCAGAGCAGCCTGTTTGCTTGCCTTTTGCTTTTTTTTTTTTTTTAACTTTTCTCATTTCTATTTTAAATCTGGTGCATAGGGAAAACATTTGACATTTGTCCAAGTGCCAAATGTACTTTGGATTTCATCTTTTACATATTAGCAAACTCCATCTATACATGAGAACATTTCCTCTAGAAATAGAAACCTCTGAGTTTGAGATGGTCAGAGCAGAGTAGATGGGACTGGGCTTAGGTCTTCGTGGAAGCTGTTGGGTAAAGGCTGAGAGGCAGGTGTTCAGTGTGAGCTCCTGTCGTGCTAGGAGGTGGGGATTAGGGGATTTAGTGGATTTGGGAGGTTATGACTACTTGTGGAACACTGTTTCACAGCTTTGGGTCTGAAGAGCTGTTGCTGTGGCTGGCTCAGAGCTAGCCAGAAAGTCAAGGCCAGCTGTGAGAAGACTAAACAGTCTTAGAAATGGGCCGGTTCCTGGCCTTCCTCTGGCCTTCTCTCTGCGAGGCTATTTCCATGCTAATACCTTTCTCTGGGATCTAAAATGGTGAGGGTAACTGAGACATATAGATTTTCTAACTTTTCCTAAGACTGAACACTCTGGAGGCATGAGGGCAGGAAGGGAAAGGGAAAAATGATAATGATGGATGCAATTGTACTGAGCGCTTTCCTATGTGTTCATGTAAGTTATGTATTACATATGCAAGCAAAGTGTTTCTCTATGGAAAGAGTACACCTTAGTCTGTTTCGTTCATCTCTTTACTCTATGGGCATCTCTAAACATGAATTCATGAGCCCCGAACACTTTGATTTTACACTTGAGGATTCTGAGGCCCACAGAGAGAAAATAACTTGCTCAGAGTCACAGAGGTAGTCAGGGAGGAAATGTGAGTGGAATCCAGGCCTCCTGACTTATTTCTAGCCCAATTCTCTCTTTTCTTTCCTTCTACTGTGAGGACAATGATAGTAATAGGAGAGAATATTCTGGAACTTATGCTTATGATATAGGCAATATGGTGTAATGGCTGGAAGCAGAAACTCTGGAGCTGATTGTTGCTGTTCTTCAGTCACTGAGTTGTGTCCGACTCTTTGTGCCATGGACTGCAGCACACTAGACTTCCCTGTCCTTCGCCATCTCCTGGAGCTTGCTCAAACTCGTATCTATTAAGTTGGTGATGCCATCCAACTGTCTGATCCTCTGTCATCCCCTTCTCCTCCTGCCTTCAATTTTCCCCAGCATCAGGGTCTTTCCCAATGAGTCAGTTCTTCACATCAGGTGGCCAAAGTATTGGAGCTTCAACTTCAGGGTCAGTCCTTCCAATGAATATTCAGGATTGATTTCCTTTAGGACTGAATGATCACCTGGGATTAAATCCCAGCTTTGCCACTTATTGGCTGTGTGACTTGTGAAACTTATTTAATCTTTCTGAACTTATTTCTTTTTCTGTAAAATATAGTAATAATAATAATACCTACTTCAGAGGACTATACGAGGATTAAATGAGTTAGTTAAAAAAAATAGTACCTGGCTCATAGTAGCTTCTATATAAATGTTAGCTATAAGTATTATTACTGTTTTGAAAGTGAGGACACAAGCTCAGAGAGGTTACATAGTTTAACCAACAGCACCCAGAAAGGAGCCATGCTGGCATCTGAACTCATATGTCTGATATCAGTCATCTATTATATTGCCTATTAGCAACTTGAGTTTGTTCAGACCAATATTCCTCGATTACTTCCCTGGGCAGCCCATGGTATGTAAACACAATTTCTGTGTTAATATTGATAAAATCTTGATTTGTTAATAGGTCTTAGGTTTTTCACTTCTTACTTTTAAGTTCTTGCCTTGAATATCTTTTTTCCTGATTTTCTTTGTGAAGAGAAATAGAAATAATGATAAAAATTCAAACTCAATAGGCTAACTGAAGTGCTTTGGAAGGGAGTAACAGTGAGTACAGAAAAGAATGCCAGCCTTTGAAATGGGCAAAAGGCTTTGCCTTAACGGTTTCAGATGGAGCCGTAAAACAGTGCTGATCAGAGGGTCAGGTCATTTAGACATGGTCACTAGAGTATGGTATGTCAGGTGCTGGGTGAGGTTCTCAGGACATGTTTGTAATATGTTCATTGTCTTCAAAGACCTTCCATTTGAATCTGTTGTCTGCAGTTATTTAATGTCTTCAGTCTGGGTCCATTCTGCCCTTTATGAATCTCCATGCTTTATATAAGCCCACATAAAAGAATATTGATCAAGATTATGGAAGGGACTGTTTGAACCCTGGATTATTCAAAGAATGTAGCTGCTCTCCTTTCTTGAATGGTGCTCAAGTGGAAATGAGATTAATTTTGTTTTGAACAGTTCCAGAAGAGAAAACTGGATGGAAATTATAGGCATAGAGATTCTCAGTTCAGTGTGAATCAATCCATTCAGACCACCATGGTACCTACTAAGTGCTAAGGAATTACCCCCAAAACAGACAAGGGCAGACAGAATCCCTACATTCACAGAGTTACTAACTTTTTTTTTTTAATCACCAGAGCTTCAGTCTAGTCTTGACATAAAAATGTTACTATAGAGAATATAGACGTCTGTGATAGTCTACATTTTGCAGATAGCCATATTTGAATGATCTAATTTGGTTGGTAAAGTATTTTGGTGGCATAATGGGAAATATTCTGAAGAGAGACTAAAAATAAGGAGTGTGTGTGTGTGCATATGTGTTAGTCACTCAGTTGTGTCGACTCTGCGACCCCACAGATTGTAGCCTGCCAGGCTCCTCTGTCCACGGGATTCTCCAGGAAAGAATATTGGAGTGGGTTGCCATTCCCTTCTCTAGGGGATCTTCCCAACCCAGGCATCAAACCTGTGTCTCCTGTATTGCAGGCAGATTCTTTATCATCTGACCCACCAGCAAAGCCCCAAAATGAGTACAGGGTTCTAATTCTGATCATTTGACAGCCCATGTGATCCCAGGGCTCAGTGTTGGCACATACTAAATGGTAATATAGAACTAGATGGCCTTCAGTTCTCTCTCCATTCCATGATTCTATTCAGCTTTCTTTTTGTTTGTTCTTAGATCTTTGTACAGTCCAAAAATATAATCACATCTGTTCTTGAAGAACAGGGCAGATGATTATTATGAGAGGCCCACCGATTTAAAATGTACTCATTCTCAATTCGAGAATTTCACACTGAATGGAAAAGAAAGTCATTTGGAAAGAATAATTGTTTTTCTTTGGGAATTTAATTTTATTTTATCCAGTTTTATTAAGATATAATCGATATACACAATTAAATTTAAGGTGTGAAATGTGGTGATTTGATATATGTATATATTGTGAAATGATTACCAAAGTAAAGTTTGTCAGCACATCTATCACCTCACATAGTTACCTTTTTATTTATTTATTGTGGTGAGCACTTTGAAGGTATCTTTAAGCAACTTTCAGATATATAATACAGTAGCGTTAACAATAGTCACCATGATGTACATTCAGTTCAGTTCTTGTCACTCAGTCGTGTCTGACTCTTTGCGACCCCATGAATCGCAGCACGCCAGGCCTCCCTGTCCATCACCAACTCCTGGAGTTCACTCAGACTCACATCCATCGAGTCGGTGATGCCATCCAGCCATCTCATCCCCTGTGGTCCCCTTCTCCTCCTGCCCCCAATCCCTCCCAGCATCAGAGTCTTTTCCTATAAGTCAACTCTTCTCATGAGTGGCCAAAGTACTGGAGTTTCCAAAGAAATCCTTCCAGAGAAATCCCAGGGCTGATCTCCTTCAGAATGGACTGGTTGGATCTCCTTGCAGTCCAAGGGACTCTCAAGAGTCTTCTCCAACACCACAGTTCAAAAGCATCAATTCTTCGGTGCTCAGCCTTCTTCACAGTCCAACTCTCACATCCATACATGACCACAGGAAAATCCATAGCCTTGACTAGACGGACCTTTGGTGGCAAAGTAATGTCTCTGCTTTTGAATATGCTATCTAGGTTGGACATAACTTTCCTTCCAAGGAGTAAGCGTCTTTCAATTTCATGGCTGCAGTCACCATCTGATGCACATTAGATCCCCAGAATTTACTCATCTTGTAACTGGAACTTTGTGTCCTTTTACCATCTTTACCCATATTCTGCCACTTGACCACCCACCCCTGGCAACCACCAATATGTTCTGTTTCTATGAGTTTGGTTTATTTTAGATTCCATACATCAGTGAGATCAAGCAATATTTGCCTTCCTCTGACTTATTTCAGTTAGTGTAATGCCCTCAAGCTCCATCTATGTTGTTACAGAGAGATTTCCTTCTTCTTTATAGCTGAATAATATTCAGTTGTGTATACATACCACACTTTCTTTATTCATCCATCACTTAAGTTGTCATCAACTCTGAAGTTATTTCAAAATCCTGGCTATTTTAAATAATTTCACAATGAACATGGGTGTATAGGTATCTCTTTGAGACAGTGACTTTACTTTACAGAAGTGGAATTGCTGGATAATATGGTAGTTCAGTTCTGAGGAGCTTCTATACCGGTTTTAATAGGGGCTACACCAACTTACATGGGTTCTCTTTTCTCCACATACCTGTCAATACTTGTTATTTCTTATCTTTTTGATAAAAGTCCTTTCACAACTGTTAGAAGGTTTTCTTATAGTGGTTTTGATTTGTGTTTCTCTGTTGATCAGAACTTTTCATGTACCTGTTGGCCATCTATATGTCTGGTTTGGGAAAATGTCTGTTTAGGTCATTTTCCCATTTTAAAAATAAGGTTATGTTTTTTGCTATTAAGTTATATTTTGAATATTAACCCCTTATTAGACATATGGTTTGTAAATATTTTCTCCCATTCCCTGGGTTGCCTCTTCAACAGGTGATTAATTCTTTTGCTGTGCATAACAGTTTTAGTTTAATGTAGGCCCACTTATTTATTTTTGCTTTTGTTGCTTGCATTATAGATGTCATATCCAAAAAATCACTGTCAAGATCAATGTCAAGCAGCTTACCCCCAAATTTTCTTCTAGGAGTTTAATGGTTCCATGTTTTACTTCAGATTTTTAATTCACTTTGTGTTAATATTTGTAAGTGGTGTAAAGTAGGGGTCCAGTTTCACTATTTTTGTATGTGGATATCCAGTTTTTCCAATACCATTTAATGAAGAGACTATCTTTACCCTATTGAGTATTCTTGGCTCCTTCATCAAATACTAATTTAGTATATATGCATAGGTTTATTTATTTCTAGGCTCTTGATTCTGTTCTATTGGTTTATGTGTCTTTTTAATGCCAGTGTCATACTGTTTTAATTACTATAGCTTTGCAGTATAGTTTGAAATCAGGGACTCTGATGCCTCTAGTTTTGTTCTCCCTCAAGATTGCTTTGGCTGTTCAGGGTCTTTTGTGGCTCCATACAAATCTTAGAATTGTTTTTCCTATTTCTATAAAAATGAATTTTGATATTGAATCTATAGATGACTTTGAGTAGTCTGGACATTTTAACAATATTGATTCTTCTGACCCTGAAACATGGGATACTTTTCCATTTATTTGTGTCTTCTTCAGTTTCTTTCATCATGGTCTTATTTTTTAGTGTACAGATTTTTCACTTCCCGGTTAACTTTATTCACAGCTATTTTATTGTTTTTGATACTATTGTGAAGAAGATTATTTTTATTATATTGTTTTCATTGCTATTGTGAATGAGATTATTTTTTTTATTTCTTTTTCAGATGGTTTTGTTGTTAGTATATAGAAATACAACCAACTTTATACATTGATTTGGTATCCTGAAACTTTACTGAATTTATTTATTAGTTCTAACGGTTTTTGAATGGAGTCTTTAGGACTACATCAGAGATTATGTCATCAGCAGACAGAGACAGTTTTACTTCTTCCTTTCTGATTTGGAAGACTTTTAGTTCTTTTTCTTGCCTGATTGCTATGTCTGAGACTTCTAGTAATATTTGAATATTCTCTGGTGAGAACAGTCATCCTTCTCTTGTTTCTGCTCTTAGAGGAAGAACTTTAAATCTTTCACTGTTGACTAGGAAGTTAACTGGGCTTGTCAAATACAGCCTTTAGTATGTTGAGTTACCTTCCTTCTACATCCAATTTTTTGAGAGTTTGTATCATGAAAGGATGTTGAATTTTGTCAAATACTTTTTCTGTATCTCCTGAGGAGACTAATCCTTGATATCCATGTGCTGGACAGTATATTAATTCTAGTATTAACTATATTTCAAAGATTATGAGGAAAACTCTCCATTAGGTCTGAGTTTCAAATAAGACATGCTAAGAGCTTTCTGAGAACAAATCAATTTTAGTGTAGACTGGGGGCTAAGGAGCAGTAGGGATAAATTAAGAAAATGATGATGTAAGAAATAACAGAAAGTCTGTTTTAGATAAAAAATAACACCTAAATTCAGCAACATTCTTATTGATATTTCCAAGTGAACAGTGACTACAGGTGATATTTATGCTGCTGCTAAGTCACTTCAGTCGTGGCCGACTCTGTGCGACCCCATAGACAGCAGTTCAAGTGGCTCCCCAGTCCCTGGGATTCTCCAGGCAAGAACACTGGAGTGGGTTGCCATTTCCTTCTCCAATGTATGAAAGTGAAAAGTGAAAGTGAAGTTGCTCAGTCGTGTCCGACTCTTAGCGACCCCATGGATTGCAGCCTACCAGGCTCCTCCATCCATGGGATTTGCCAGGCAAGAATATTGGAGTGGGGTGCCATTGCCTTCTCCTGGTGATATTTATAGAAGGGTTTAAAAAAGATTTCTAGTAATGTTACCACTAAAATTATGAAAATACACATGTATGTGTCATGAACAAATAGTTCAAGAACATGGAAAAATCCAAAGTTGTGTCTTTGGTAGGTAACATTTTTTATTTTTAAGTATGTTTAAATATTCAGGTTAAAAAAGGAGTTAATATCTTTAAAAGAAATTTAAGTCATAAAGCATTTTTAGCGTACACCATTTTGAAAGAAATCATAGATTTGGGAGAACATGTAGTCAAGTGACGGAGAAGGCAATGGCACCCCACTCCGGTACTCTTGCCTGGAAAATCCCATGGATGGAGGGGCCTGGTAGGCTGCAGTCCATGGGGTCACTAAGAGTCAGATATGACTGAGCGACTTCACTTTCACTTTTCACTTTCATGCATTGGAGAAGGAAATGGCAACCCACTCCAGTATTCTTGCCTGGAGAATCCCAGGGACAGGGGAGCCTGGTGGGCTGCCGTCTATGGGGTCGCACAGAGTTGGACACGACTGAAGCGACTTAGCAGCAGCAGTAGCAGTAGTCAAGTGATAAAGCAAATATAGAGACAGTCCAGAAAATATAGCTTTTCTCTCTAGACTGACAACTCTTTTTAAGGGAGGTATTTCTCTGAAAGGTCTTCCAGGTGGTCCAGTGGTAAAGAGCCAATGCAGGAGACATAGGAGATGTGGGTTTGATACCTGGATTGGGAAGGTCCCCTGGAGGAGGAAATGGCAACCCACTCCAGTATTCTTGCCTGGAAAATCCCATGGACAGAGGAGCCTGGCAGGCTGCAGCCCATGGGGTTGCAAAGAGTCAGTCATGACTGAGGGACTTAGCAGGCATGCATTTCTCTGAAAAGTTAAGTGGAAAACAAATTAAATATAGCCTGTTAAGATGCCCTAAGTCCCGTCATATGAACTTCAAGGTTCTTATCCCAGCAGTGGAGGAGAATTCTGGTACAAGTGGCATAGCAACAACAACAGGTGATATGTCTTATTGCTGAGGGATAGCTCTATAGAAGGCTGGATGTTCTTGATCAAATTTATTTTAGTGACAAAGTATGTAAGGGTAGCAACTTAGGAAAAGACATTCATTGGTCTTGCAATTGAATTTACACAGACCCAAATTCATTGTTCTTGTCTGGAGCTAAATTCAAATTTGAAATAAAAATTAAGATGTTGTATTTAAAGCTGCAGATTGTAAATGGATACACTGTTTCCCAGCTTACCACCCTCCTGCACCTACTCCCACCCTCTTAGGTCAACAACTTCTCTGCCTGGAAAACATAGGTGATGTGGAACTGATGACAGTACTTCCATGGATGAGGAATAAAGTGACAGTCTTAGCTTAGTAACCTTCCTGAGTCTCCCCTTAATAATGAAGCAATTAGAAAGAATTAGGTACCTGCACCATGACACTAAAGCAGTACTGGCTCTCTTCTTGCTGGCCGTGTATCTTACAGGAGATTATGTTCCATTTAGTTCTCCTACTATTTAGACCTCCTTCTCCAAAATCTAGATTTTCTTATATGCAAAATGACAAGGTTGATCTTGAAGACCTCTAAGTCTATTAAAAATGGAAAAAGCTTATAGATCCTGAATTCAAGTTAAATGAAACCAACAGAGTCTGGACCTAGGTTGAGTGGTGACAGGCCCCAGTCCTCTCCATTCCTGGAGCTCCTCCTCTTAGGTGAGCAGAGATCATAGGGTCTCCCATGGTGGTCTGCAGCCTAGACACATATACATCTTGGATGTTTTGGTCCTTTAGGATAAGGTAGGCAGCTCAAAGCATCCGCTGCTCTTTATTCTTTGATTTCCCTGAAGGAGCAGTAGCTGGGCCCCAGGCCTCGCACGGTGCAGTCAGTGCTGTCGCTGTCACACTTGCCGCAGTGACATTCAGTGGCTACTGGGTACGTGTACAGGGAGTCTGCATGGTGAGCACAGCCAGGCACTTTCACCGTCTCGTAGACCAGCTCCTTGAAGGTACATGTTTTCTGAATGTTGGGCCTTGCTGGGTCCCTGTACACCAAGTCCCGTGTAGTTTAGGAATTAGGTTACATTATTATGCAAGTTTCTGTTTGGCTTAGTAAATAAGGGATAGGGATTTAATACTGCTTGCTCTAATATTTCCTTTCAGAAGACCAGTTTCTAGGATCCTTAAGCACAGAAAACTTGACCTCATAAAGGAACTCATGTTGTTTTTGTTTAGTCACTAAGTCATGTCACACTTTGCGACCCCATGGATTGCAGCACGTCAGGCTTCCCTGTCCTTCACTGTATCCCGGAGTTTGCCCAAACCCATGACCATCGAGTCAGTGATGCCCTCTAACCATCTCATCCTCTGTCGTCCCCTTTTCCTCCTGCCTTCAATCTTTCCCATGATCAGGGTCTCTTCTATTGAGTTGACTCTTCACATCAGATAGCCAAAGTGTTGGAGCTTCAGTTTTAGCATTAGTCCTTCCAGTGAATATTCAGAGTTGGTTTCCTTTAGGATGTACTGGTTGGATCTCCTTGCAGTCCAAGGGACTCTCAAGAATCTTCTCCAACACCACAGTTCAAAAGCATCAATTCTTCAGTGCTCAGCTTCCTTTATGGTCCAATTCTCACATCCATACATGTTTACTGGAAAAACCATAGCTTTGACTGTACAGACCTTTGTCGGCAAAGTGATGTCTTTGCTTTTTAATACGCTGTCTAGCATTGTCATGGCTTTTCTTCCAAGGATCAAGCATCTTTTAAATTCATGGCTGCAGTTACCATCTGCAGTGATTTTGGAGCCCAAGAAAATAAAATCTGCCACTGTTTCTACTTTTGCCCCATCTATTTACCATGAAATGATAGAAGTGGATGCCTTGATCTTAGTTTTTTGAATGTTGAGTTTTAAGCCAGGTTGTCAGTCTCCTCTTTCACCTTCATCAAGAGGCTCTTTAGTTCTTCTTCACTTTCTGCCATAAGGGTGGTGTCATCTGCATATCTGAGGTTGCTTATATTTTTCCTGGAAATCTTGATTCCAGCTTGTGAATCATTGGCATTTCACATGATGTACTTTGAATACATCATGTGAAATGAATTTGTAATGAATACATTACAAATTACTTTGTAATTTGAAGGTAAATAAGCAGGGTGACAATATACAATCTTGACATATTCCTTTCCCAACTTGGAACCAGTTTGTTGTTCCATGTCTTGTTTTAACTGTTACTTCTTGACCTGCATACAGGTTTCTCAGGAATGAGGTAAGGTGGTCTGGTATTCCCATATCTTAAGAATTTTCCACTGTTTGTTGTGATCCACACAGTCAAAGGCTTTAGCATAGTCAATGAAGCAGAAATAGATATTTTCCTGGAGTTCCCTTGCTTTTTCTATGATCCAACGGATGTTGGCAGTTTGATCTTTGGTTCGTCTCCATCTCTAAATCCAGCTTGTATATCTGGAAGCTCAGTCTCTTGTGGGTCACCGCTCCTTTCCCTTGGGTTCTGGAAATCAAGATGGTGGTGTAGAAGGACATGGATTCATCTTCTTATAATTGAAGTCTCTGGGATGAGCAGAGCAGTTAAAAACATGCAAGACAACAGCTTGAGGGAACAAGAAAGGAACTCATATTATACTGCTGTTCTGAAGTGTTGTGGGAATGTTACAGAAAGTGTAGTTATCTCTTTTCTGTCTACCATGAGAGTACCCATGTATTTAATATTTCTAAAATTCTATAAAAACTTTGAATTTGTATAGCATAGAAACATACAAAGATAAAGTAATACAGAAGATATGACCTTTGCAATTTATTTTTAATTTAATTATTTTAAAAAAATATTTATTTTAATTGGAGGCTAATTACTTTACAATATTGTATTGGTTTTGCCATACATCAACATGAATCTGCCATGGGTGTACATGTGTTCCCAATCCTGAACCCCCCTCCCACCTCCCTCCCTGTACCATCCCTCTGCATCATCCCAGTGCACCAGCCCCTAGCATCCTGTATCCTGAATCAAACCTGGACTGGTGATTCGTTTCACATATGATATTATACACGTTTGAATGCCATTCTCCCAAATCATCCCACCCTCTCCCTCTCCCACAGAGTCTAAAAGACTGTTCTATACATCTGTATCTCTTTTGCTGTCTTGGATTCAGGGTTATCGTTACCATCTTTCTAAATTCCATATATATGTGTTAGTATACTGTATTGGTGTTTTTCTTTCTGGCTTACTTCACTCTGTATAATAGGCTCCAGTTTCATCCACCTCATTAGAACTGATTCAAATGTATTCTTTTTAATGGCTGAGTAATACTCCATTGTGTATATGTACCACAGCTTTCTTATCCATTCATCTGCTGATGGACATCTAGGTTGCTTCCATAAATAGCCAGGTCCTGGCTATTATAAACAGTGCTGTGATGAACATTGGGGTACACGTGTCTCTTTCAATTCTGGTTTCCTCAGTGTATATGCCCAGTAGTAGGATTGCTGGGTCATAAGGCAGTTCTATTTCCAGTTTTTTTAAGGCATCTCCACACTGTTCTCCATAGTGGCTGTACTAGTTTGCATTCCCACCAACAGTGTAAGAGGGTTCCCTTTTCTTCACACCCTCTCCAGCATTTATAGCTTGTAGTTTTTTGGATAGCAGCCATTCTGACTGGTGTGAAATGGTACCTCATTGTGGTTTTGATTTGCCTTTCTCTGATAATGAGTGATGTTGAGCATCATTTCATGTGTTTGTTAGCCATCTGTATGTCTTCTCTGGAGAAATGTCTGTTTAGTTCTTTGGGCCATTTTGTGATTGGGTAGGTTATTTTTCTGGAATTGAGCTGCAGTTGTTGCTTGTATATTTTTGAGATTAATTCTTTGTCAGTTGCTTCATTTGCTATTATTTTTTCCCATCCGAAGGCTGTCTTTTCACCTTGCTTATAGTTTCCTTTGTTGTGCAGAAACTTTTAATTTTAATTAGGTCCCATTTGTTTATTTTTGCTTTTATTTCCAATATTCTGGGAGGTGGGTCATAGAGGATCCTGCTCTGATTTATGTTGGAGGGTGTTTTGTCTATGTTCTCCTGTAGGAGTTTTATAGTTTCTGGTCTTACATTTAGATCTTTAATCCATTTTGAGTTTATTTTTGTGTATGGTGTTAGAAAGTGTTCTAGTTTCATTCTTTTACAAGTAGTTGACCAGTTTTCCCAGCACCACTTGTTAAAGAGATTGTCTTTTCTCATTGTATATTCTTGGCTCCTTTGTCAAAGAAAGGGTGTCTGTAGGTGGGTGGGTTTATCTCTGGGCTTTCTATTTTGTTCCATTGATCTATATTTCTGTTTTGTGCCAGTACCATACTGTCTTGATGACTGTGGCTTTGTAGTAGAGCCTGAAGTCAGGCAGGTTGATTCCTCCAGTTCCATTCTTCTTTCTCAAGATTGCTTTGGCTATTTGAGGTTTTTTGTATTTTCATACACATTAATAGATGGCAAAATATACCATGTTCATGGACCAGAAGAATCAATGTAGTGAAAATGAGTATACTACTCAAAGCAATCTATAGATTCAGTGCAATCCCTATCAAGCTACCAACGGTATTTTTCACAGAGCTAAAACAAATAATTTCACAATTTGTATGGAAATACAAAATGACCTTTGCAATTTAAAGATGGGTGTTTTATTATTATTTTTTGTGCTTAATAATCTTAAGCTATATTAATGACAGGTAAAAATGTAGCATTTGGGTTTAATTGCTTAGAAAAATATTTCCAACTTTTTTCTATGTATATTTAATCTTTTCTATGTATATTTAAAAGAGGAATGGGAACCATCCGTTCAGTTCAGTTCAGTTCAGTTGCTCAGTCATGTCCGACTCTTTGCAACCCCATGAACTGCAGCACGCCAGGCCTCCCTGTCCATCACCAACTCCTGGAGATCACCCAAACTCATGTCCATCGAGTCGATGATGCCATCCAGGCATCTCATCCTCTGTCGTCCCCTTTTCCTCCTGCCCCCAATTCCTCCCAGCATCAGAGTCTTTTCCAATGAGTCAACTCTTTGCATCAGGTGGCCAAAGTATTGGAGTTTCAGCTTTAGCATCAGTCCTTCCAAAGAACATCCAGGACTGATATCCTTTAGGATGGACTGGTTGAATCTCCTTGCAGTCCAAGGGACTCCCAAGAGTCTCCTCCAACCCCACATTTCAAAAGCATCAATTCTTCGGCGCTCAGCTTTCTTCACAGTCCAACTCTCACATCCATACATGACCACTAGAAAAACCATAGCCTTGACTAGACAGACCTTTGTAGGCAAAGTAATGTCTCTGCTTTTCAATATTCTATCTAGGTTGGTCATAACTTTCCTTCCAAGGAGTAAGCATCTTTTAATTTCATGGCTGCAATCACCATTTGCAGTGATTTTGGAGCCCCCCCAAAATAAAATCTGACACTGTTTCCCCATCTATTTCTCATGAAGTGATGGGACCAGATGCTATGATCTTCGTTTTCTGAATATTGAGCTTTAAGCCAACTTTTTCACTCTCCACTTTCACTTTCATCAAGAGGCTTTTAAGTTCCTCTTCACTTTTTGCCGTAAGGGTGGTGTCATAAGCTCAATTATTTTTATTTTGTCTAAAATGTTTGGGAAATCACATATTGGATTCTGATATTCTGTTGCCTTTTAGGTTCTTCCTTGCCATTGCCTTAAATTCTGTACCTGTGTAGGAGTCTTAATCCAAAAGGTATATGATACAGTTTCAGTATCAGAACATTGAAATTAGGTCAAACATATTTCACTCCTCTACATGCCCACTAAGAAAATAATTGGCTTTGAGGGAGAAGTGGGGCTGCTGGATAGTTCATTTCTGCAGCTGGCTATCAGGCCTACATCTCACCCAAAGTGTGGTAAGTTGAGTTTTATTGATCAGTTCATTTAATATTAAATAAATAAAGTATTTTTATTAAGATGCAGCACTTTCAATTTCAGCTTATCAAACTTCTAAATAGCCAGATGTGTAGAAAAGCAGCACAGAAACGTTGTCCCCTTTAGCTGGTTTATTTTGAAGAAGCTCTGAGAATGTAGACAAATAGCTTAATACCTTTATTCTTTGATTTTCTTAACAGCATAAAGAAGGGTGTAGGTTTGCTGACTCATTTTGGCTTGTCTCCAGGGATTGAGTGCTCTCAGGCTGCTTGTTGGTATTGTATTAAAAATGGGCCAATAAAATGAATTTTATAATAGGCTGCTTGCATTTTTTATTTGGCTGTAAAATGAATGTTATTACTATCCCTGTTGCAGAGGTATGCCTTTTATTATTGCAATTGTTATTTTAAAGACTATTGACAATATTCCATGTTTAATTATAGATATGTACTCATGTCCATGTTTATCCCTCAATAGGTAAAGCTAGCAGAAAAATGCTCTTTTAAAATGCAGAGTTTGCACATTACTGAAGCAGTCATTTACATCAATCTGAGCTGTCCTGAATCTGTTTTATCCAAATTAAATCCAAACCCAAACATCTAAATGATATAATGGTAATTTACCTCAATTACAACACAGACAGTGTTGGCTAAGGGACTCATGGCTCTAATTTAGAAGAGACAAAATATTGACAGAGTGGGAATCAATGAAACCGGCCTTGTCCAGACCCTCAGCACCTCACTTCCAGCAAAGCAAAGTGCCTACTCAGGTGTAGCCCACACACCACGTGGTGTTGATGCTTATGCAGCTACATTCCTCTTTCTCCACCGTGATGTTAATGTTGTTCAGCTCGCAGCTGCTACAGCAGATTGCTCTCCAGCAACAGAAAAGGAAGGAGAACTGGATAGACTTCATCCTGGACTGGGAAGCAAGCAATTAGAAATCCCAAAGTATTTTCACATTCATGGACTTTGACCCATTCCAATTGAACTGAAATCAACCTGCTTCCCAAACTTTACCATCTCATTCAAATTCAACAGGCACTCTTTGGCAAAAGAGAGACACAGTAACATGTCGCAAATTCTCA
Organism: Bos taurus; assembly: GCF_002263795.3. Taxonomy (NCBI): domain Eukaryota; kingdom Metazoa; phylum Chordata; class Mammalia; order Artiodactyla; family Bovidae; genus Bos; species Bos taurus. The sequence continues at coordinate 60,911,269 of NC_037342.1, read as the reverse complement.
TATAGTTCTAGTTTTTTTAAGGATTAAAATGTCACAGGTTATGTATCTGAAAAAAACAAACCCAGAAAAACACTAATTTGAAAATATATATGCACCCATATGTTGCTGCTGCTGCTGCTAAGTCACTTCAGTCATGTCCGACTCTGTGCGACCCCATAGATGGCAGCCCACCAGGCTCCCCCGTCCCTGGGATTCTCCAGGCAAGAACACTGGAGTGGGTTGCCATTTCCTTCTCCAATGCAGGAAAGTGAAAAGTGAAAGTGAAGTCACTCAGTTGTGTCCGACTTTTAGTGACCCCATGGACTGCAGCCTACCAGGCTCCTTCGTCCATGGGATTTTCCAGGCAAGAGTACTGGAGTGCGGTGCCATTGCCTTCTCCGACCCATATTTTGGCAGTTTACTATTGCTAAGATATGGTAGTAACCTCAGCATCCATCCACACATAGATGGATAAAAATATACAAACACACGATGGAATATTGCTCAGCCATAAAAAGAATGAAATTTTGCCATTTGCAGCAACATAGATGGACTTAGAGGGCACTGTGCTAAGTGAAATAAGTCAGACAGTGAAAGACAATTACTATATGATGTCACTTATATGTGGGATCTAAAAAATACAACAAACTAGTGAATATAATAATAAAAAAGAAGCAGACTCACAGATGCAGAGAACAAGTTAGTAGCTACTGTGGGAAGAGGGAAGAGGGGAGGGGCAATATAAGGTAGGGCATTAACAGGTACAAAGTATTAGATATAAAATAAGCTACAAGGATATATTGCATAACACAGGGAATATAGCCAATATTTTGTAGTAAGTGGAGTATAACCTTTATAACTTGTGAGTCATTGTATTGTACATCTGAAACATATAATATTATAGAGCAACTATATATCAATTTAAAAAATGTCACAGGGGATTGCCTTAATATAAACATTAAGTTGTTGTCCAGTAGCTAAGACTGTGCTCCTAGTGCAGGGGACAGAAGTTCCACCCCTGGTCAGGACACTAAGATCCTGCATGCCAAGTGGTGCAGCACCCCCCAAAATAAACACATTTAAAGTGATTCATCCCCTAATCTTAATTCATGTTGATTTGTCATTATTCAGTTAAATATATTTTCTAATTTCTCTTTTACTTTCTTCATTGATCCATAGGTTGTTTGGAAGCATATTGTTTTAAGTTCCGTATTTGGAGAGGTTTTCATGATTTTTTCATTATTGATTGTTTAATTCCCTTGTTTTTAGAAAACAACACTTTGTGTACTTTCTGTCATTTTTAATCTTTTGAGATATTCTGCTGGTTTGAGGTGAGATGTTGTAAGGGTCTTGATAGTGTTGTTTGACTCTTCTATATATTTTCTAACTTTCTGTCTGCTTGTTCTATTGATTACTGAGAGTAGAATGTTGACTATGGTCACTCTACCTGGATAATTAGTGTTTTCAAAATATATCTTTTCCAGCCTTTATCTTTGTATTTAAAGTGCATTTCATCTGGAAAGCATACAGTTGAGTCTTGATTTTAAAAACAATCTAGTCTAATAATCTTTGTCTTTTAATTGGAGTGCTCAGAATCTTTAAATTGAACATAATTTTGATAGTCATGGGTTTATGGTCATCATATTGTTCTTTGTTTCATTTATTCTTTGTTCATTTTTCCATTTACTCTGTATTCTTTTGAATTGGTTATTTTTTAGTATTTGTTTCGTTTCCACTATTGGCTTAACAGCTCGATTTATTTATTTGTTTGCTCATTCTCAAGTTTAAAATGCATCCTTTACCTCAAGTAATAATATTCCACTTGACACACAATGAAAGTATGTACTTATAACTTTCCATTTTTCTCCACCCTCATCCTTTGTGCAGTTGTTATTTATTTTACTTCAACATTATTCTAATCCCTCACTATGTTGTTGTTATCTTTGTTCTAAGTAGTCAATTATATTTTTAAGATACTTAAACAATGAGAAAAGTCTTTGTATTTACTCACATATTATCTTTTTCAACACATATTATTTTCCTCCTGTCTAATCAGTTTTCATTCCAATCCCAAAGAAAGGCAATGCCAAAGAATGCTCAAACTACCGCACAATTGCAGTCATCTCACACGCTAGTAAAGTAATGCTCAAAATTCTCCAGGCCAGGCTTCAGCAATATGTGAACTGTGAACTTCCTGATGTTCAAGCTGGTTTTAGAAAAAGCAGAGGAACCAGAGATTAAATTGCCAACATCCGCTGGGTCATGGAAAAAGCAAGAGAGTTCCAGAAAAACATCTATTTCTGCTTTATTGACTATACCAAAGCCTTTGACTGTGTGCATCACAATAAACTGTGGAAAAGTCTGAAAGAGATGGGAATACCAGACCACCTGATCTGCCTCTTGAGAAATTTGTATGCAGGTCAGGAAGCAACAGTTAGAACTGGACATGGAACAACAGACTGGTTCCAAATAGGAAAAGGAGTACGTCAAGGCTGTATACTGTCACCCTGTTTATTTAACTTCTATGCAGAGTACATCATGAAAAACCGCTGGACTGAAAGAAACACAAGCTGGAATCAAGATTGCCAGGAGAAATATCAATCACCTCAGATATGCAGATGACACCACCCTTATGGCAGAAAGTGAAGAGGAACTCAAAAGCCTCTTGATGAAAGTGAAAGATGAAAGTGAAAAAGTTGGCTTAAAGCTCAACATTCAGAAAACGAAGATCATGGCATCCGGTCCCATCACTTCATGGGAAATAGATGGGGAAACAATGGAAACAGTGTCAGACTTTATTTTTGGGGGCTCCAAAATCACTGCAGATGGTGACTGCAGCCATGAAATTAAAAGACGCTTACTCCTTGGAAGGAAAGTTATGACCAACCTAGATAGCATATTGAAAACCAGAGACATTACTTTGCCAACAAAGGTTCGTCTAGTCAAGGCTATGGTTTTTCCTGTGGTCATGTATGGATGTGAGAGTTGGACTGTGAAGAAGGCTGAGCGCCGAGGAATTGATGCTTTTGAACTATGGTGTTGGAGAAGACTCTTGAGAGTCCCTTGGACTGCAAGGAGATCCAACCAGTCCATTCAGAAGGAGATCAGCCCTGGGATTTCTTTGGAAGGAATGATGCTAAAGCTGAAACTCCAGTACTTTGGCTACCTCATGCAAAGAGTTGACTCATTAGAAAAGACTCTGACGCTGGGAGGGCTTGGGGGCAGGAGGAGAAGGGGACGAAAGAGGATGAGATGGCTGGATGGCATCACTGACTCAATGGACGTGAGTCTGAGTGAGTTGGTGATGGACAGGGAGGCCTGGCGTGCTGCGATTCATGGGGTCGCTAAGAGTCGGACACGACTGAGCGACTGATCTGATCTGATCTGAATGAGCATTCTTTAGAATTCTTTGTCATGCACATTATCTGGCAATGCATTCTCTCAATCTTAAATTTACTAAAAATATCTATTTCAACTTAGTTTTTGAAGGAATTTTCTTTCTAGTTACAGAATTTCTACCTAGAATTCTTGGTTACCAAATCTGTTTTTGGTAGTTTTATTTCAGTACTTCATATTCTTTATTTACCTTGTTTCAGATGAGGAATATGCAGTCTTATATATTTATCCCCTCTATGTAATATGTCTTGTTTCCCTTTGACTAGTATGCCTATGGTGGATTCATGTTGATGTGTGGCAGAACCAATACAATATTGTAAAGTAATTAGCCTCCAATTAAATAAATTTAAATTAAAAAATTTTATTTTTATCACTAATTTTTCAACCTGCCTTCCTGAATTTATACTTATTGGCAAGGCAACCACTCCAGTATTCTTGCCTGGAGAATCCCATGGACAGAGGAGCCTGGTGGGCTCCTCGGGGTCACAAAGACTCAGACATGACTGAAGCGACAGAGCACAGATGCATGGTATGCCTTGGTGTGGTTTTCTTTGGGTTTTTGCTACTGAGCTTTTGGTTTATGGTTTTTATTAAACTAGAGAAAATTTACAGAAAATTACCAAAATATTGCTTATCATTGCTTTGAATACAGAATAAGTAAAACAATACAGTTTTCTTCAACTTCTCTCTCTTGGTGTTCTGAAGTATCTATCTCATTGCTTATTTTTTTAATTTTTATTTTTTAACTTTACAATATTGCATTGGTTTTGCCATATATCAACATGAATCCACCACAGGTATACATGTGTTCCCCATCCTGAACCCTCCTCCCTCCTCCCTCCCCGTACCATCCCTCTGGGTCGTCCCAGTGCACCAGCCCCAAGCTTCCAGTATCGTGCATCAAACCTGGACTGGTGACTCATTTCATATATGATATTATACATGTTTCAATGCCATTCTCCCAAATCATCCCACCCTCTCCCTCTCCCACAGAGTCCAAAAGACTGTTCTATACATCAGTGTCTCTTTTGCTGTCTTATTTTTGAAAAGAATCAGAGTAAAGCTTTTAGCAGAGAAGAGCATCAGTCTCAAGTTGGCTAGGGCTCTAAGACAATCATTTTTAGTATAGCTGTCATAATTCTCAATGTAATAATTTTATTGACATCATGCTCCTCTGCTAGACTGTGAACTCCATGAGAGACTAACGGGAACAAGAAGGAGCTCAGTATTTTTTTTTGGTGAATGAATGAATAACGTGGCCAGTGAGGTGATACTGATTTCTCAGAAACATGAAGACAGCTAAGGAGATGGTTAAGCCAGGGGAAGGTGGGAAGGAAGCCACACTAGACATGTTGTTAGAGATATCTCCACAACCTCAGTCCAAAATTCAGTAAAGATTGGTCCAGGGTATCTAACCAGATGGGTTGGTTCAAGAGCAGCAAGAAACTCTGCCCACCTAGCATGACCCAGAAGAAAGGCACAGATCTGGGGGACCCAACTATGTTAGTTTGCTAGAGCTGCCATAACAAAGTACCACAAAGAAGGTGACTTACACAAGAGAAATTTATTGTTTCATAGTTCTGGAGGCTAGAAGTCCAAAGTCAATAGACTTGATTCTTTCTGAGGGCTGTGAGCAAGAATCTGTTCCATTTTTCTTCCCTAGCTTCTGGTGATTTGCTGGCAGTCTTTGCAGTTTCTTGCTTTATCACTCTGATCTCTGCCTTCATCTTCACACAGCAGTACTTCTATGTGGGTATCTCTGTCCAAATCCTCTGCCTTTATAAGCACACCAGACATGTGGGATTAGGGGCCCACTCTACTCCAGGATAACCCCATCTGAACTTCACTAATTATATCTCCATTATCACCAAATAAGGTCACATTCTGAGTTACAGGGCTTAGAAGTTCAATACATGAGTTTTGAAAGGGGGCACAATTCAACCCATAACACCAACCGATATAAATTTGAATCCTGTCTCTTTTACTGACTTGGCATTTTCACATCTCAAAATGGGGATAACAGTGCCATCCTTCAGGGAAATTATGAAGATTGAATAAGATAATGTTGGCAAAGCACTTATCGTGAACCTGATGCGTGGTAAACACTCAGTACATTGTGGCTTTTACTGTCCTGAGCTAAATGCCCACTGATTTATTGAATAATTTTGCTCCTCCTGAATATAACTAAGAAATGTGTCCATTTTTCATTTGATTCATTTGTCCATTAGAAATAGATCTCGTTTCTTTGAAATGTTTGCCAATTTCTTTCTCAGGTTGTTTCTGGGGAGGTGGGAAGATAACCACTGAATTTCAAGTGCTTAAATAATTAAGCCAAAACAAGAGAACACTGATAAATAAACACTTTTCTATGCATTATAATTGTGGAGCAATATCTTCTAGATAGTTAACCCTAGAGGCTTTATCGATTTAACTGAAATCTAATCATCTAACAACCCAGAAATACTGTTGGAAGCACTTCTCCAGAGAGACACTGTAATTAGCAGCTGGCCCCCTTCTGGGCAGTGGGGCTCCCACCCTGCTTGTGTTTGGTCAAGTAATTTTTCAGCTGAGTGGTCATCCCAGAGGATATCGTTTCCCTTGATACAGCTCCCTCAGTTTTGCTGGCTACAGCAAATTAGCTGCAGCCTTGCTCCTCAAAATGGTCAGGACTTTAACCTGAGCCTCCCTTCTCTTTGTAAGTGAAGGGAGCACATTTAGAAATTTTGAGAGTTTGATATGGAAATCTGATCATCTTGGCTGCTTCCATGTGATCAAGTTAGGGCTTCAGTTGCCTGAATCCACTGCTACCCTTTCTCCATAGTGTAACTGAGACTGGTGTTTAGTTTGTTTCTTCAGTTATTTCTTCTATGATATTCTGGATGCATGGTTTCTCATGAATGAGGAAAATGCCTTTTTCCCATTCCCAGTTTTCAAATGGAAGGATTTTCTTTAAGAGCTGTCCTAGCCTCTTGAAAAGACCCTGATGCCGGAAAAGATTGAGGGCAGGCAGGGAAGGAGGCAACAGAGGATGAGATGGTTGGATGGCATCACTGACTCAATGGGCATGAATTTGAGCAAGCTCAGGGAGATACTGAAGGAGAGGGAAGCCTGGTGTGTTGCAGTTTCGATGGGGTCACAAGAAGTTGGACATGACTGAGTGATTGAACTGAACTGAGCCTCTCGAAATATTTATTGCCCCCTCCTTGGAATGATGTAGAGTTTTGCCTCAATGTAAACTTGGAAGTAAATGCTGGGTTTGCTTGACCTTCCTCTGCTCTCCCTTCTCTTAGACATGCACTTGCCCACAGAGAATATTCCTCCCCTGCTACTCCTCCTTTCTAGGGGGAGCCAGCCCCTGCCTCAGTGGGTATCCACCTAAGTTTGGAGAGGAGTTGGTAAGCTAGAGTTGCTTTTCCAACCATGCAGTTTATTTCAACTTAGCTTCTGTCAATAATGAGGGGGACCTGTAGGGCTCCTTCTGATATACTCCTGGTTTTAGTTCTCAAAATTCTGGGGATTCGGGAATGGAGTCTCCAGATAAAAAGCTGTTTATTTGGGTCTTGTAGGAAACAATGTTGGCCAGCCTCTGAGAGTCATCAACAGAGTTGGTCTTTTTGTGTCTGATGAGAAACAGTTTTCATGTATCAACCAGGCACTAGAAAATCTATATTTAGAAAACACAAGGCAATTGAATATTAGACACCCAAAACCCTTAGAGGAAGTAGAAGTAATTTTTACGAGGAGCCATTTAAGAAGTTCAGAGCCGGTGGTGAGCATGTTATTCACAGAATTTCATTTAATATTGAAAAGGATGTGGAACCAGGTCAAAATTCAGAGAGGATGTCATTTTGCCTTGGTCAATCTTGTGAGTAAAAAGTGGAAAGTTAATCCTTTGTCATTAAACAATGAATGATATGGTACCTTTTAGTGGATCATGTTTAGGCACAGAACCAAGGGTTTTTCTATTTTCTTTCTTAGGTGAATTGGCTCATCTAATACTAATCCTGAATTTGGCCTGGTAAGTTGCTCTTGGTTTACAGACAGAAAGGATGTCAGATGATGAAGTCCTAGTACTGAATTCTTTTTTCAGAGGAGGAACAGAGTCAAAGAGGTTAAGGAGCTTGTTCAAAATCACACTGCTATGCAATAAGAGAGCTGGGATGAGAGGTGCAGTTGTGGAGACCTAGGCTAGTGTTCATTCTGCTATGCAATAAGAGAGCTGGGATGAGAGGTGCAGTTGTGGAGACCTAGGCTAGTGTTCATTCTGCTCTGTCCTGCCATCCCAGTACTTGGGAGTTATTGACAGCAACCAACCCTTTCCACTGGCTTCCCTGGCTCAGTGGTGAAGAATTCTCCTGCAATGCAGGAGACTCAGGTTCGATCCCTGGATCAGGAAGATACTCCGGAGAAAGAAATGGCAACCCACTCCAGTGTTCTTGCCAGGAAAATCACATGGACAGAGGAGCCTGGTGGGCTACAGCTCATGAGCTTGCAAATGAGCTGGACACGACTTAGTGACTGAACAACAACAACAACCCCTTCCACCACCAACTCTGTTTTTAAAGCTGTCCACTGCTGGTGAATTGGAAAACAGTCTTAACCCAAAAGCGCACTTTAAGGTGAGCCCTTCACTTTGTATTTTTTTCTCAGTAGCTTATGCCGTTCTTACCATTCTAGGAATTAGCATCCACTTCTTTTCCTTTAGGAGTGGGGCAGCACACAGCCACCCAGTGGCAGATATGACCCGTCTGTTTGACAAGACAGATAGTATTTCAGCAGAATTATATTCTGTAGCATTGATCACCATGACAGGATGTATGATAATATATAATTGGGATGCTCACCAGTTGCCCCATTAACGCTTTTGAGTAGCTCACTGAGATTTATGTTTTTCCTGTTACCCTGTCTTGTTGGCAATTTGTTGAAATTCTCCAATGGTGTAATCATTTCTTAAGTGCTTTGCCTCTGGTATTATTTGAGTCAGTGTATGTAGTGGCTGACTTAGTTATTTTGGAATGATTTGAGAATCATTTGGGATTAAGGCTCAGCTCCTATGCCACCTTTGGGATCTGTTGAGAAGCTGTTATTAACATTCCCAGTCTGAACCAGGGGCTCACCTTTGGGATACTATGTACCTTGCATATTCTGCTATCAGAGCTTTTCTCTTCCTGCACTGTTATTGCTGGTTTGAGTTTTTCTCCTTTGCTAGAAGGTGGTGCTTTTTTGTTTGTTTGATTTGGTTTGGTTTTTTGTTTATTCTTTAAGGTGAGGGTTTTTAGAGTCAGATGGATTCAGGTCCTGATTCTTCAACTTAACAGCAGTGTACTTTGGGCAAAGTACTTAACTTTGCCCAAAGCTCAGCCCACTCATCTGTAAAATGGGTCTAATAATGTCCTTCACAGAAAGGTTTTGAATATTAAATGAAGACATGTATGTCGAGTGCAGAGCATAGAAGTGTACAATGGAAGCATTCAATAAGTGCAAGTTAACAACAAGCACAACAAGCTTTTGTTGTTGTGCTGGTGTATTTATTAATAGCTCCCCAGATTATCTCCAGATTATCCTCATTTGAATAAGTTATGTGGTTCCCTTTTACTACTTAATCGGTTAAGGAAATAAACATCATTACTATTGAAGAAAAGTATATAACTAAATGTACAGGCCATAAATTAAAAAATCTTCATATACCTGATCAGTAAATAATGTCTTCCAAATTAATTTACTTGGCTGTTGAAATTTTTGCCCATATATGTTTTATCCCTAATTTGAGGTAAAGACATATGTTGTGGCTTGTTTTGGTAGCCATACTCCTAGGTAACTCCCTCCATGCCCAGAAAATTGTACATATAGGTGGTGCTGGTGGTGAAGGATCCACCCACCAGTGCAGTAGATGCAAGAGATACAAGTTTGATCCTTGAGTTGCAAAGATCCCTTGGAGGAGGAAATGGCAACCTGCTCCAGTATTCTTGCCTAGAAAATCCCAAAGACAGAGAAGCCTGGCAAGTTACAGTCCATGGGGTCGCAAAGAGTCTGACATAACAAAGTGCTCACACATACACACACACACAAATCTAGAGAATGATGAACAAAGTAGGAAAAATAGGTGGCAAGCTTTCATGCATTTAAATTCTACATGGAGTTTTCCTTAGTACAGAAAGAAAGTCAGAATAAGCATTGCAATAATCATAGGACCAAAAGGGAATTAATTTTGTCTGTCTTCTTCCTGCACAGAGGAAAAATGATAATTATTATAGCTGCAGATTGATGGTTATCCTGGCTCCTCTTTTTGTTGCCAAGCCAGGCAGTACAAAGTGCTTCCCAAGAAAAATGAGTATGGCTCACTTTGGAATCTTGCAAGATAAAGTTTATTTTTTCTTAATAGAATTTATTTTTTAGCATATATATAAGTATAGGTATATGTGTATTCTATATATATAGTCAATATTTTGAGTACGATTCAAAAATCAGTATGTCTATTTTACATCAAGTGCGTTTTAAAAAATGAAATACTATTTTGTATTTTAGTATTAGTATTTTAGTATATTATCATTTTAATATTTAAAGAAAATACTTTAAAAATACATTTATTTATTATTATCCTCGGGTAAAGCATAATGTCAGTCACATGGTAGGTACTAAAAATGAATGCATGATGAATAAACAAACGGCCTTCAAATTGCTTAAACTCTTCCACGCTGATGTTGTTTCCCACATTTACCTGATATGATTGTCGTGTTTACTTAACTCAGTATTTCCCCCTGGAGCTTCTAGTCCAGGAAATGTTGCTTTCATCCTCACCAAAAGGGGAGATGGATTTGAGATAGGTGATGCAGGTATAATGCATACTTGGTCTGACCTCTATCCCAGCCTCTGCCCTAGTTCCAGAAAATGCCAGATTACTGTCACAAAGTCAGCTTGCCACCCTCCACAGATGTTTAATCATCAGAATGACCAGGCTACAACTAGCAAGGCTCAGAATAAGAGCCAGAGCCTGTTCCAGGGCCTCGTGAACACACTGCCCCTTCTGAGAATTGACTGGGGCAGGTCTTCCATTCTGTGAGGTGCTGTGAAAGAGCTATGTTAGTTGTTAAAATAACAGAAATACTTTTTTCCCCTAGGAGTAAATAGTTCCTCCCTTTGCACCCTGATTACTCCCCACCCCCACAGGCACTCTGGCCCCTTAGACTCTCTCCAAGACCTCCCTGCATCCAGCAACTGCAGAGTTAATGCCTGTCATGGCAGAGCGAACTCAGGATCACCTTTTCTAATTGCTCTGGTGCCAGCTTCTCAGCTGCTAAATACTTACAGTAGCACTCATTTTCAGGGAGTAACTGAGCTGCTTCCTGAGCTCCTCGTTACTGAAGGTTTCTCCTTCTTTCCCAGCCTGCTGAGGTTTTGTTTTGGCCCTGCCAGCTCCAAGTCTGGAACCTGGTACCACCCTTACTCACTGCTCATGCCTCTTCAGTGCTCTTTGCAGCCTGACCTTAGTCCCTTTGTATGCAGCAGGTCTGCCAGTGGTTGAAGGGTCCTCCCTTGATCCAAGCTCCTCTCAAACCTCATGTTAATGGGTAGAATTTGGCCTTTAATTATGGGCCTTTACCCTTGGGGCAAGTTTGCCAGGCATCCTGTAGTGACAAGACATGTCTATTTTCTGACTTGTGTCCTGTGTTGACTTTGTCAGGGTATCCTGATATGAGGTCTATATAGAAAAACTGCAAGAATATGACAGAGCTATTTTTTCAGATTTGACTGGGTATCTTGATTTTTTCCCCTTAAAAATTTGACAACCCTACTTTTCTATCTTGAGGACCACAATTTTATCCTCATTTTCTTGTATTCCTATGAATTTCTGCTGTTCTTTTTTTTCTCTCTAAGCTAAGGTTTCACTGTCTGTCTATAATGCTATGTGGCCTTAGTCATGTCCAACTCTTTGCAACCCCAAGGACTGTAGCCTGCCAGGCTCCTCTGTCCATGGAATTTTCCAGGCAAGAATACTGGAGCAAGTTGTCATTTCCTACTCCAGGGTATCTTCCTGACCCAGGGATCAAACCCACATCTCCTGCATTACAAGCCTCTTGGGAAGCCCCACAGAAGCCAACTGGTTTGCACCAACTCCCTGCTAACTAGGACATAACCAATATTTATTGAATGAATGAATGAAAAGATGAATGGATAAAAGTGTTTGCTCCATAGAATTCTCTTTCTCTTTAGGACCCCTTTCAGAATATGATAGGGCCTTGAGTCAGAAAAATAAGTAAATATGACAGAAACTAAACCCTGCTCTGGGGAGCCAGGCAACCTTATACTGCCGCTACTCTCTGTATTTAATTACCTTTCGTTTTTCCCTTGGCAATTAGTAAAGTGCCAGTCTGTCTCAGATGTGCTAAGGAGAACCAAGAGAAGATGTTTTTGTCCACACTTGAGCCAAAGTGTTAAAGGAACAGTAGCACACTTGGGGTGGGGGCTGGGGGAAAGTGGAGATGGAAAGTAATTAATATTTACTGAGCAACCATCATGTACTTTTTTAGACATGATCTCATTTTGTCCTCACAATAACCCTGCAAAGTATATTCTAGACAACGAATCATGTTTAGCCAGGCCAGATAAGTTACTCAAATCCTAGAGGTATTAAACAGCACAGCTTGAATTTAAACCTAGGTCTTTTCACACAATACCATCCTGCCTTCTATTGCTAGCAGCATCATGGTGGTGGCAGTGGCAGTGATCAGAGATAGAGAATGCTAGAGGAAGGTAACAGTCTACGACAGAACCAAGCCCACTCAGTCCCTGTCTCCTTCTCTTCCTTCTTTCTCTCCCCTAATATGGGTCATATTTCAGGGTAGGTTATAGAGACTGAAAAAGTGGTTTCAAGCATGATTAATCACTGAAGTTATGTTGGAAGCATATAAGGAGATAATGGAAGACTGACAGTTGTTGGAGGGGTGGGGATCAGCAAAGGCCTCATGAAGATAGTAATATGTGGGTTGAAATGTGAGGGATAAGAATAATTTAGCTTTGCTGAGAGTCGGGAGAACAGTTGTTTCAGGCAGAAGAAACTGCTCTAGGACAAAGAAAGTGTGATAAGATTGGCTTATCCTTCCAGAGAGAAAGCTGTAGGATCCCAGTTTTATTTCATAATAAGGAAGCAGCCTGTTACCATAGGGAGAGGTCATGAGTCCTGAGTGCTCAGGAAAGGATCTCATGTGGAGAAATATTTGAATAGAAATGAGGCGGTCATGCAGGCTGGTTTGGTTACAAGCAGTTGAAGGAGACAGAGGCAAAAGTAGAGATAATAACACAAGCAAATGAAGAACCAGGAGAGGACATTTAAGGTTGAATCATTTGATAAAGAATATCTCCAACTGCAGTGGCAGCTCTGCCTTTGCTGGTTTTGAAATTGCATTTGGAATGAGGAGACAGCAAAATTGTAAAAAGCCACTCTGCACTGGCGGGGAGTATACTGAGTGGCAGTTGGGGTTGTGATCAAAGCCAGTCTCCCCAGTTCCCCAATTATAAAGTGTTTTTCTAAAAGTGTAGGTAGATAGGCTGATTAAAGTACATGCTCCAAAATAGCCAAATGCTTCCTCCAAATGTTTAAAATCCAAGCAGGTCCTTCATCACAGAACACTTTCTGTATTAAATATTAATCAAAATAATTTCATTTTGCAGATTCAATACTTAAAATATCAATTTAGATGATGGATCATGGGCTTTAAACCTGGAAGAAATGTTAAACCCATCCCTCCCTCTACCCCAAGCATTTACAGATGAGTGAACTGGAATCCAGAGAGGATAAGGGAATGCTCAGAATCTTTAAGCTAGATTATGAGAGTTAAACCAGAATCTTGCATTTTTCCTAATGAAAGAAAAAAAATCAGGTTGACACCAAGCTTCACCTTTAACTGAGCTGTCCATTGATGATATATCAAATTTCTCTGATATTTTATCACTTGGCAAATATTTATTTTTCTGGCTTTTACTTCTGATGAGATCTCCATACTAAAGTGGTTGTTGCTATTATAAATCTGGATGGAATGTCATTAAAAGTGGAAAGGGGAGTGTTTGTCAGTATGGCAAATGAAATTGGCTGTGGATATGGCATTATTCCAGAATCACTGTGCTTTCCTTTCTGTCATAACAAAATGCCCCTGAAGCTTAAAATTCATAAAGTAGTAGCCTTCTTCCTTTCTTTTTCATTCAACCCATACTAAGTACCTGCTTCAACTTCAGTTCTATACTGGGTATATTGCTAAGTGCTATGGTGGCAGCAGTGTTTAGAGACACACTCTGAAAGTGTTAGTCACTCAGTCATGTCTCTTTGTGGCCCCATGGACTGTAGTCTGCCAGGCTCTTCTGTCCATGGAATTCTCCAGGCAAGAATACTAGAGTGGGTAGCCATTCCCTTTTCCAAGGGATCTTCCTGACCCAGGAATTGAACCCAGGTCTCCAGCACTGCAGGCAGATTCTTTACCATCTGAGCTACCAGGGAAGCCCTAGAAATACACTCTAGTCTTAGGGTATTTACCATTTGGATGATTTTGGTAATGACTAGGCAAAAATATATTAGGGCATGAAAGGGACAAAGAAACTTGCCAGTAGAGCTGGAATCACTATTTCTGCAATACAGCCTTGAAGATAGAGAAAAGTGAAACAATTAACACCTGGTACCTACAGGTATTTTTCTCCCTTTGTCAGAGAAGAGAGAGCTAAAAAGTGGATGGATGAAGCCAGGTCAGAGGCTTTTTCTGGGCTCTGACTTGAAGTTAGGAGGAGACTGGAGGGGATATTCAAACTTTTCCTATCTTCAGAATTTGAGTTACACCATGTTTTTTCACTACAGAAAGACTAAGTGAGAGGGCTGTATCAGCCACACACAGACATTATATGGAACCAAAGTCCAGGAACCCATTAGCTAAGTAGATCCTTCTCCCTCTGCCAGGGCCCACTGGCCAATACTACTAATGAATCACAGCTTTCCTTTCCCTTCTGAGGCTCAGAATCCTTCTCAACACCATGTTTCAGACAGACTAACACATGTATATTGTTTTGTCTTTTATCACTAGAATGAGTGTTGCACAAAGCAGGAAAGTTGCTCTATTTATTGCTTTTTGTTTTTTATTCCTGCCTTTAAACAGGGCCTGGAACATGGTAGAACTCAATTGCTGAATTGACGAAAGAGTGTGAAATGGCTGGCGTTCAGCTGCTTGGCTGAACCTGTAGCCAGAAGTTGCAAACTCGAGGCTCAGTTTCTTTTCCTAACCTTGTAGAGTCATGATCATATCCCGGGGTAGTGGCATCTTCAGTTTTTTCAGCTCTTCGCACTCTTGCCTGAATGTGCACATATTCCTGTGTTCTAAGAACCACTGAGATTACCTTTCTCTTAAGCTCTAATGGAGCAATCTATGTTTCTACCTGAGCCTTTTAAATATATGGCTTCTCTGGCAAGTCTACCATAGTTACAAGTAAACCTCTGTTTAGCTCTTTCATGAATTTTTTCAAGAATTAAGAAACATTTCTTCGGAGTCCTATGGAAGCCAGCATAGCCTTGTTGACCTCTTTGCCTCATTCCTCACCATTCTACTTCATGCCGCTTATACTAGAGAAGAAAGGAATACCCTGATTTTTCATACCATTGTGTATTTCAATATTGTTCCTGTCCTGAATACTTTTTGCTTTTTCCCTTGGTGAGGACATATAAGGGCAGCAGGTTCAAAGACAGAAAAAGTGTGGAGAGTACTGGATGCAAGGTTTCCGTGGGTCCCTCAAGGCTGCCCTTGGAGCTTCCTGGTTCCAGTACATCAGAACTGGACACTCTTCCAGGTGTCAGGCCAGATAGATGGTATCTTCAACTCAGGAGCTGGGCAACTTCCTTCAGCCTGGCCTGATTCACATACACAGCTGGGCTGTTTCTGGTCAGATGTAGGAAGCCCATGTGTCTTAGGGAGAAGCTGAAGCATTTTGAGAGCATCCTTTATGCACCCTTTAGTTCCTGCTCTAATGCAGCAGAGGCAAACTCATTTTTGCATGTGGAAAAATACAGCACTTCTGCTCTCTGCAAGGCTGAAAAGAAGGAAGGTATGAAAGCCTTTTTTTTTTTTTTTTTAACACATTGCAAGGTTGTAGCTCATGAGGTTTATCCAAAGCTCTGCAATTGCTGACAATAAATTCTAAACTTAGACTGGAGGTGCATGTTCCCAGGTATAACTACTTATGTATTAACCCTTCGTGATCTACTCCTGCAGCAATCTTCTTTTTCTAAGTACTCTGGTCAGATATCTCCAGGTTTGAAATTCAGTGACTTTTTCTCAGTTCTCAGTTTCCTGGCTTGGGCTGCCTAATTTTTTTCTCTCATTTGAACTCCTTTGAAAAATGATCATGCACCTTGTCTTAAAGCTGTTGTTTGCTTTTCTTAATCAGTTATTTGCAGGTGGGGAATATGTCTAACTTGTCGCAGTAACTTCCATGTACAAATGTTTGAACTGATGGATAGCTTTGCTCTTTACATATGAGTCAAGGAGTTCTAGAATGAATTAGGTTGCCTTGTCTTTCTAATTTACTCTTCACAAATTTCTGATGGACCTCTTTCTTTTCTAAGCCTGAACCAGTGCTTTTAATTACTTTCATTATCAACATAGAAAATGCTTATGACCACAAGCTCTTCCAAAAGTTTGGAAGAGCAATTATGAGCCATCGGGAATTACAGAGTCAAATGAGAGTTTTGCAGCAGCTATATATCAGGAGCCAATAAAATAAAATTGCAATCTCACATCAGCTGAGTGACTTTAGGCAGGTCATTTATTTTCCCAGTATTTGAGATGAGCAAACAAAGCACAGGAGATATCTGCCTGAAAGGTTTGTCCCAAAGGTTAAATGAGGAAATATTTGTGAAAATATTTCTGCTGTTTAGACATGGATTGCACCCATGTCTGCTGCATTGGCAAGTGGGTTCTTTACCGCTGAACCACCAGGGAAGCCCTGTAATGTGTGTAGTGCTATCTAAATTGCTTTGATGATGACCTTGCTGGGGCCCCATGCTAGACTGTCTTCAGTTCAGTTCAGTTCAGTTCAGTCCTCAGTCATGTCCAACTCTTTGCGACCCCATGAATTGCAGCACGCCAGGCCTCCCTGTCCATCACCAACTCCCGGAGTTCACTCAGACTCACGTCCATCGAGTCGGTGATGCCATCCAGCCATCTCATCCTCTGTCGTCCCCTTCTTCTCCTGCCCCCAATCCCTCCCAGCATCAGAGTCTTTTCCAATGAGTCAACTCTTCACATGAGGTGGCCAAAGTACTAGAGTTTCAGCTTTAGCGTCATTCCTTCCAAAGAAATCCCAGGACTGATCTCCTTCAGAATGGACTGGTTGGATCTCCTTGCAGTCCAAGGGACTCTCAAGAGTCTTCTCCAACACCACAGTTCAAAAGCATCAATTCTTTGGCACTCAGCTTTCTTCACAGTCCAACTCTCACATCCATACTGACCACAGGAAAAACCATAGCCTTGACTGGACGGACCTTTAAGCTGGATAAATTCAGTAGAGAAAATGCAGAAACATAAACCCATTCAAAAAGTATTTTAACATAAATAAACATGTATACTATTTTTGTTAAATAGTATTTTTGTTGACCTTCTTGGGCAATCATATTGTTAGCTCCAATCAGCAATGTCTAAGTGTTTTCTGATGGTTTGTGAATGGGTATTACACAAAGAAAGCACTCCTTGTTGTATCAATCTAAAAAGCAATGATTTAAAGTTCATCAAGATTTTGTACTTATAACTTTTTAGACCTTTTGATGGGCTAATTTTTTTAGAAGTGTCAAAAAATTTGCATATGTATGTTTGTGTGTTTGGTTAATGTTGTGTGTGTAGTATATCTTGCTATATTTCCTAAATATATATGAATATGGAGTCCCCAGTCCCTCTTTTTTCCTACAGAGTATTTTGGGCCTAGAATTCCATAGAATACATTTTATTTTATTTATAAATTTATTCATTTTAATTGGAGGCTAACTACTTTACAATATTGTAGTGGTTTTGCCATACATTGGCATGAATCCACCATGGGTGTACATGTGTTCCCCATCCTGAATCCTCCTCCCACCTCCCTCCCCATTCCATCCCTCTGGGTCATCCCAGTGCACCAGCCCCGAGCACCCTGTCCCATGCATCAAACCTGGACTGGTGATCCGTTTCACATATGATAATATATATGTTTCAATGCATTTTAGAAAATGCTGTTTCAGGGGGTAGCCAGAACTTTTCTGTGACCTGCATATTTAGCTAGAGGATAGACCTAGAATAACAGTTTGATAATCACAGGTATAACCTGTCAAAGATTTTATATATTCTTGTGATAATGGCCAAGAATCTTGATCACAAGCCTCCATTTGATTTGGCAGAGGAAGTCATCACATATTACTCTCAAGCAAATATGCAAGCTGAAAGGGAGGGCCTGATCATTAAGCTAGGGTGTGGATTGTTGTTCAGTTGCTAAGTTGTGTCTGACTCTTTGGACTGATTAGAAAGAATTTCTAGACTTCTCAGTAACTCCATTGCAACTATAGAGACCACCTCTGCTAATTACCCAGGGTCTTACCTCTCAACTTTTGACCTTCTCCATTAGACTTAAAGATGACTTAAAAGACAAACATACTTTTATAGAATTCTATTTGGGCAATACTTCCTTGTCATTGACTTTTACTGTAAGAATTTACAAGATCTATGGACCAATGGAAGTCACAAGTGTTGGGTTCTAAAAGGCCATGAGTTAAAACTTGGGTTGGGCTGGCTTTTGCCGTACATTTGATAGGATGGCTTCCCTGCCACGACAAGGTGAGAGTAATGAAAAAATTAGAAGAGGGCTCCCTATGCCTGCTCATACCATTTCTCTAGGGCAGGGGGAAAAATAAATTCCCAGCCCCCCGGGGCCTGCCTGGATATAACCACAGGCATCCACTCTAAAGCACCTTGAACTTTATGGAGCCCATAAAATTAAAGAGGCGTAAACATAAAATACATTCAGAGTGCTCCATTAGTGTTGCTTGACTAAGATTGGTGGGCAAGCCAAGAAGGCCAGCAGGATTGTCTCCCATGAAAACAATGTGTCATTATCCTTCAGGAAGCCTGCTGAGCTAGCTCTCTTCTGGCCTCTTACTTCACATTCTGGAGTAGGTGTTTCCTGACACTTGATACAAAAGGTGTTGGTATTGGAACTTTTAGAGAGCAAAATTGTGGATGGTGGGTCATCTTGTTTTCTTCATGGCCATTTCCAGATGTTGGAACCTAAAATTTGCTGATGAAAACAGTATTTATTCTATGTACTGAGAATTCCAACAACTAGTCTTGTTGACTAAAGAGTGAAACAGTAAGGACCTCAACAATAACCATAAAAGTGCCTTAGTAACGTCAATGATAACAAACTTTTATCTCTGTCCTTTAACACAGAATATGAAAACTCAGGTCCTAGAATTAGGCTGGAGTTGAATTTTAAATTTTTCATTTATTAGCTGTGTGATACATGACATTGCTAAGCGCTATTTTCCTTAAAATGGGCATCATTTTTTCAATAAAAATTATTTAGAAGAATTTATATAAACTTAGCAAAACGCCTGGCACATATTAAATATTAGCCATTGTAAGGGCTTCCCAGGTGGTGCAGTGGTAAAGAACCACCTGCCAGTGCAAGATCCCAGGGTCTGGACAATCCCCTGGAGTAGGAAATGGCAAGCCCCTCCAGTGTTCTAGCCTGGGAAGTTCCATGAACAGAGGGGCCTGGCAGACTATAGTCCACGGGGCTGCAAAGAGTCAGACACAGCAGCGACTGAACACACACAGCATACACAGCAGCGTATCATGTTTATATTTCAGTGTGTGCCCACACAGAAGTGTAAATGTATAAATACATACAATATGCACATTTATGTAGAAATTCTGAAATGATTATGACACAGAATTATACATAACCATATGTCTCAATGAATAATATTTTCTTATTAAAAATAATAATGATTGATTCTGATTTGAATATTATTTTAAAAATTTGTCTTTTTGTTTTCCTGTGTATTATTACAGCTATATATGTTACCAAACTCACAAGGCAATGTTCCATTGTTTGCCTTAAACAATTCTGGGTAAAGAAGTTGAGGGAAAATAGTTTTTAAAAAGTATTTACCAAAATTACTATTTTCTAATCTCTTCTTAAGGATTGAAAAAATCTGAGATTCCAACTAGTCTCATTTCTTTTCAGCCTGAAGAACTTCCTTTAGCATTTCTTATAGTGCTTATCTGTTGGCAGCAAATTCTAGTAGTTACTAATATCAATTATTTGAAAGGAAATTAGTCCTGAATATTCATTGGAAGGACTGATACTGAAGCTGAAACTCCAATACTTTGGCCACCTGATGTGAAGAGCTGACCCTTTGGAAAAGACCCTGATTCTGGGAAAGACTGAAGGCAGGAGGAGAAGGGAATGACAGAGGATGAGATAGTTGGATGGCATCACCAACTCGATGGTGGACTCCGGGAGTTGGTGATGGACAGGGAGGCCTGGCGTGCTGTGGTTCATGGGGTCACAAAGAGTCAGACATGACTGAGTGACTGAACTGAATTGAACTGAAAAGAAGTAGAGGAAAACAGAGAAAATCAGGGGGAATTACTGAGGTTCTGATATAACCTGGGACCCTGAGAACGGAAATAGAATTCCTGTGACCACTTCCGTTATCCATCTTTGCCCCAAGAAACCAAAGATAGGTGGAGGGAGGATCCAGGTTTATGCAGGTTTGTGCTCTGCCTCCTGACACGTACAGAATAGTCCAGGTGCAGAGTGACCCTGGGGAGAGGATCGTGTAGATATCCATGAGCCTGAGATGGTACTCCCAGTTGTCCCCAGCCTGGGCATGGCACTGGGAAACTCAGAAAATACTCTGTGCCTTAATCAAGAAGCATAGAGTTGCTTTATAAGAAAAGTGGACTGAATAAATCTGGGGTTGGGACAGGAAGGCTGTAGAGTATAGGGAGTTCGTGGCCAGAGGCAACGGTAAAGTCCGTGGTTGTCAGAAGTGGATCTGCAGATGCTTAAAACCCAGTGGAGCTCAGTCAGTCTTACCAGGTTATCAGGGAAGAAAGTCAAGAGACAAAACTAAGCCAGGCAGACCTCAGTGGCATCAGGAAGGCTCAGGAGGACAACACTCAGGTTGGAGGCCTCTCCCATCATTATGATGTTATCTAAGATATTCCCCTCCACTTTGGCAGGGAGAAGAAAAGAAAAGCAGAAATGGAGAAGAGCTAAGACAAACTAACTAACGAACCAAAAACCTGAAGAGGTTTACTAAATGGAGAGAACTTAAAGTGGCAAGATCCATGTGAGTATAATCTACGTTGTATGGATTTTTAATTCCATCAGTCTCCCAAAAAGATTGGACCAGATATACTAAGGACTTAACATCTGTTTGTCAATCTGACTTGCAAATATTTCAGCTGGAAAGCTTTGCACCTTCTCTCTTGCCCCTCTTATAATTTGGGGCCAACAAGTTCACTGCTCAAATATATCAGGCAGTTTTACCCATCCAAAAATATAAAGATAGATTTTGAACGATGTTCTTTGAAGCACAGTTTGTAATTGTTATTTGCTAAAATTTCTGAAAAAAATCAATCAGGGATTGAGTAAATAAATTATGATATATGCATGTGTGGCCACTTAAACATGAGGTAGATATCTAAGTGTTGGTATAAAAATATCTCTAAAGTATATTATATGGAAGAAGCTGGATAATAGGGTTTTTGTTTATGTATATACCTATATACTTACACACATAAAACTCTATGTACAGATTATATCGGGATAGAAGTAGGGGAAGACTTAGTTTTCACCTTAAATTCTTCTAGGTTTTTTATGTTGTTTCTTTTTAGACCAGTATATGCTTTGATTTTATAATGAAAAAGTAGAATTCGTGTCTTTAGCCTTTTTATCTATGTTCCAAAGGGAAGAAAAAGGAATGTGAAAAAATTGAGTCTTCAATAGTTATTTTATAGTAACTTTCACTTTCACTAAATTTATCTGTAGAATCATTTTTGGAGAGCTTTTTGAAAAGACTAAAGCGTTAAAATAATAAAGCATTTAACTTGTTACAAGGTGGCATTGTGTTATTCCGTATCTATAGTTTTCTGTCTCAAAGATCCGAGTGAGGGCTGCTTTCAGCAAAGAAGACAGAATTTATTTATTATTAACCCATGAAGGCTTACAATCTTCTCTGTTATAGAAACCCACAGCAAAGAGATGACAAAATGATTTGGTGAAGGTGATCATCCTGAGAAGATAAATAGACTCTAAAATTGTTTTGGCTTGAAAAATCAATTCAGTTGTCCACAGGTTTCACAGGAGGAAAATCACCTTTGCTGAGGAAAATGTTCTTTCTGTCTCCAAGAGGGACAAACCAGCATCAGAGAGAAGCCTTTTTTGAAGTGATGGCATGTCCCTCTGACTAAGAATGAACCTTTACATAGAAATAGGGAACATACCCTGATTTTTCTCAGCATTGAATTAAAACCTTGTCCTTTATTGTTCTCCCAGATCCAGGGCATTACTCACTTAGGTATACAGGATAGAGAGGCAAAAAGCTGTCTCTTACTGTGAGGGCAATAGACTAATGGTCCAATGAATTAAAAACAAAAAACTTGGAAGGTGAGAGAAGAATGGGGGGAAATGTGCAGAAAAAAGTATCAACTGAGCAAATTATCTATCTATGGGGTCAAAAGTCAGCGGTCTGCTGCAACTTTCTTCTCTGTGTTGGGGGACCATTGGGAAGAACAATTACTATAGATTTTCTGTGAAGAGCAGATGGAAATATGAATAGTCTTCCAGCAATTTCTGGGAAAAGACTAGTTAGAAATGTCTGACTTGTGATGGACAGTCTGATTGGAACTGATTGCTTCCTTGGAGTAAAGAATGTCAGAAAAGGAAGTTTGGGGGAAGGGATTAAAAGGATTTGTGTGCATGTGCGCCAAGTCTTTTCAGTCGTGTCCAACTCTTTGCAACCCCATGGACCATAGACCGCCAGACTCCTCTGTCCATGGGATTCTCCAAGCAAAACTTTGAAGAGGGTTACCATTTCCTCCTCCAGGGATCTTCCTGACTCAGAGATTGAACCCACATCTCTTGCATCTCTGGTGGATTCTTTACTCACTGAGTCACCTGGGAAGCCCTAAGCAGATTTGGAAGAGGCAAAACCCTAGTGCAAACGATATAATAGAGAAGGATGAGTTATTCGAGCCCTAAAACCAGTTGAGAGTTTGATACAGAAAGTGGGAAGGGAATTGACGTCCATAAGCATTTTCTATTTGGCCGTGCTTTCTCTTAATCTTATCAATGTGAGGTAGGTATAGATACCACTTTTTAATAGGTGAAGGGACAGATTCAGAAAGGATAGCCTCTTTCCTGTTGCTGTACCACTGTTTAGTCATGGAACCAGCTTTTTATCCACCTTTATCTATTCTGTGCTTTCCCTTTTAGAGTAGACCATCTCTTGGTTACATTAGGACACCCCTAGGAAGCTCCTGACTAGCTCATCTTTAACATTTACTATCTTTACTCTTTACCTTTGCAAGAATTTCTCTTCTCCTCTTCTGCCATTTTTCTCCATTAACCAGGTACTATGACTCCAGCATTTCAAAATACTTTATTTGGGTAACAAAGCTTAGAGGTAACTGTTCTTTCTCTTCATATTATAGATAAAGGAGACTTACAGGTTATTGTACTGGCAAAAATGATGTTTGCTATTACTTACTGAACAAAGGTGTTCAGGGACTGCTATTAACTTTCTGGCTTGAGTTAAGTGTCAGAGAGGGCTTCCCAAGTGGCTCTAGTGGTAATGAACCTGCTTACCTATGCAAGAGACAAGAGAATTGGATTCGGTCCTTGGGTAGGAAAGATTCCCTAGAGTAGGAAATGGCAGCCCACTCCAGTATTCTTGCCTGGAAAAATTCCATGGACAGAGGAGCCTGGCAGGCTACAGTCCATGGGGCCACAAAGAGTTGGACATGGCTGAGCGCATGCGTGCGTGCGCACGCGCGCGCGCGCGCGCGCGCACACACACACACACACACACACACACACACTCAGTGTCAGAACTAGAATGCATGTTGGAACTGTTGTGCAGTAATCTAATGTCCACTAGATGGCACTGTAAAAAATGCTTTCAACAGTGCTGTGGCTTCCTCTGGGAGAGCTGTATCTCCTACTCAGCCAAAGCTTTACTCACAGGGGAGCCCTGGGGCCCAGTTCTCCTGAATGACTGGCCTCCTAACTTCTGCTCAGAGCTCTCTGTTCTGATGCATCCCTCCATCCATCACTGTTGGGAAGGGGATCGTGAATGATTTATCACTAAAGACTAATCATTAATGAAAATTACCAGTGATTAATCTAAAACCTCTCTGTGGGAACTTTGCTTCTCCCACAGAGTCTGTTCCCCATGAAAGGTACCCATCTGTCCTGCGTAACTGTTCTTCACTTTTGTCCTGCATAAACTCTTCTTAATCCATGGGGCATGCCCCTGACCTGGATTCATTTTGGAAATTTGGAAAATTGTCCCAAAGTCAATAACTGGACATCTACTCAGCTTTAAGTGAGGAGGATTTACTTCCATGGGCCTTACTCTCCAAAGATATGCCCTCTGTCAAGAGTCAGGTTAACTCTGGAACGAAATTGCCAAGCCTGACATACCCAGAGCTCAGTTAAAACTGTTGTCACAACTGCAGGTAATAACTATGACTATTTTGCTTAGTTCTCAATCGTGAATGAAGATAGGTTCATCTTGTGTATTTTCTATTTTCTGTGATTTGATCTTACCATTAAAGTCAGCTTTCTTACCTTGGAGACTCTGCCTGCAGATCCCTTGCTTTATCCCTTTACCTAGATCAGGGAACAGAATATGCAAATTTCTAAGCCCAGTTTAGATCTCAGCTTCACCATTGCTTCTTTCTACACCCTCATGTCAGGTTAGAGCCCACTCTTATAGTCTCCCATAACAACCTGTGTTCTACCTTCCAAACATTTTGCACATGAATTAATTATCTGTAAAGTTTAACAATGTCTGTTTTCTCTAGTGGATCTGAAGAACTATTAGAGCATTAATCCTCTTGGTCCTGTTCACTGCTGATTCCTTAGAGCCAGGCATATACCTTACATAGTTAGTAGTAGGTAAACAAGAGACTCGCTAGAAGATAGTTTGATGGAAGTCTAGGACAAGTTGGATATATTCATTGCCGCTTAGATTAGTATTAGGAAAGTGGCACCAGGTTTTCTTCCCTATGAGGCTGGCCTTGATTTCAGTCTCTTGATTCCTATTGACTTCAATTTGTAGACTTCAACTATGGAAACATCTAATATGACATTTATTCATTTTCTCTGGAGAATGACCCTGGGAGAGAAATTCTTTTTACAGAAATAAATTCATATCTCAAGGTGATAAGCAAAGATTTAGAATGGTATTTCAGACATATTAATCAGGGTAAATCCTATGCCTTTCAGAAACTAGAGAGAGGACCCCCAACAGATAGTAGGCACAGTTCCTCATTCATCAGATCTTTTAACTGAGTCAGCAGGGTTATTTGGATTTGTCTCTACATCCTTTACAGGTCTGGTCTCTTTCTCAACTAAAGGTAACCACAGGATACTTGGTGCTGTCAAAAAGAAAAGTGAAAGTGAAGTCGCTCAGTTGTGTCCGACTCTTTTCAACCCCCATGGACTGTAGCCTACCAAGCTCCTCCGTCCATGGGATATTCCAGGCAAGAATACTGGAGTGGGTTGCCAATTCCTTCTCCAGGAGATCTTCCCAACCCAGGGATTGAACCTGTGTCTCCTGCATTGTAGGCAGATACTTTACCGTCTGAGCCACATAAGTATACAGTTAGAACTTATTCTGAGCTCAGCCACATGCTGCACATTATCAGAATTATTGTAGTGTGTATGTGTGTGTGTGTACATATGTGTATACACTCCTTTCTGTCTTCTCCCCTCCTCTCCTCCATAACAGTGCTAGCCACTGTTTCAATCTCATTGCAAATCTATTCTCATAATTATCCTGTCAGGAAGGTACAGTTCCTATTGTGATTTTGCAGATGAGGAAAACATGGTACAATGAAGTTAAAAGCATCTTGGTTTTTTTTTTAACTCACAATGATGAGTTATGATGTAAGCCTAGGCAATCTGACTCCAAATTCAAGGCTTTTAACTATTGTTTTAAGTATGAATCTAACTAGATCAGAATTTAGAACTCTGATTGGGTGCTATTTAATAGTAGGTGCAATCACTGTCTCAGTATAGTTTAGCAATCTATGAACTTGCTCGCGTGATCCTCTCAGTCTCTTTGTTTCCATGCAGCAGAAATTCAAGATAAGACTACATGACAGAATGCCTGGCATATCCAGCCCCCAACTTTCTATACCCCGCTTCCCTTGGAAGAAAAGCTATGAGATACCTGGACAGCATATTAAAAGTCAGAGACATCATTTTGCTGACAAAGGTCCATATAATTAAAGCTATGGTTTTTCTAGTAGTCATGTACGGATGTGAGAGTTGGACCATAGAGAATGCTGAGCACCAAATAATTGATGCTTTCAAATTATGGTGTTGGAGAAGACCCTTGAGAGTCTCTTAAGTCAAACCAGTTAATCCTAAAGGAAATCAGTCAATCAATTCCACTGAATATTCAGTGGAAGGACTGATGCTGAAGTTGAAGCTCCAGTACTTTGGCCACGTGATGCGAAGAGCTATCTCATTGGAAAAGACTCTGATATTGGGAAAGACTGAGGACAAAAGGAAAAGGGGAAGCAGAGGATGAGATGGTTACATAGCATCACTCAGTCCATGGACATGAATTTGAGCAAGCTCCAGGAGATAGTGGAGGACAGAGGAGCCCGGCGTGCTGCAGTCCTTGGCGTCACAGAGTCGAACATGATGTAGGGACTGAACAACAAGAACAGCAGCATCATTAGCACCTATATTTCTACTAACAGTCTGTTCAAGGGAATATATTAATTTATGTTTTCTATCACTCTGTTCAAAATTTTCCAGCCTCTATTTCACATTTCCAGTCACTTTCACATTTTGTGTGTGTTACACCAATACTCCAGTGATAGATATCATAATCTACATGAGTTAGGCTTAAACCAGAGAATTAAATTAGTCGCAGATATGTTTTAAGATGTTTATTTCAATAAATTTGCTTACAACTATGGGGACTGACTAGGCAAGTCCAAAACCCAGAGAGCCTGCTGTCAGGATGGAGGCTGGAACTCAGGCACAGGTTGAAGCTGGTGTCCACAGCTGGAAGTTCTTCTCTGGGAAACCTTAGCTCTGCTCCCAAAGCCTTTCAAATGATTCGATTAGGCCTACCCAGATTGTCTATGATAACGCCCCATTATTTAAAGCATACTGAATGATTATGGACTTTAATTACATCTACAGTGTATCTTTGTAGCAGCACCTAGATTAGTGTTTGATTGAATAATGGATGGGGGGTGGTTATAACTAAGCCAAACTGACAGATAAAACTGACTATCACAAGATGGTCAGAACATTTGTCATTGTCCCTTGTTAGCAATGTGACTTTTAGAATCTTGACGAAAAAGAACGATAGCTGGGCCACAAGCTGTATGGGAACATTCCCTAGTCCTGTGGTCATGATATCATCAAGAAACCCCCACCACTAACACTAAGCAATTTATTTAGTGCAAATATATTTGAAGCAATTAGAAAAGAGCATAAGACAATGTATATTTAATGGTTATAGTGTATGGAAGAGACTAAACATTTCATATGAGTTCACAGGTAAAGTCAAGTATTGGTTAAGAAGGAAAGGATTGAGAAAGAATGTGAGTTACAGGTAGAAGAATACAATATGGCATATCAAGCAAGGGAACAGCTTGGAGATAGAAACAAGCATGATATGTAGATGAAACACTGAGAAGACTCTGCTCTCTCCCACTCTTCTTGTCAGGACAATTGAGATTAACTGAATATATTATGTGGAACACTGAAACCTGTCCCATGGGATTTATATTTGAAGTAATATGTAACAGAGTTATGTTGGAAACATTCTACAAAAAAGGTCGCTCAGACAGAGATGGGCAGGATGCGTGGGAAAAGGCAGAGGTTCTTATAACTGGATTGGTGTGATGATGGATCAGGGACCAAGATGAATGTAGTAGAGGAAAGGATGCAGAACAGGAGGCAGAAATGAGTGACATTTTGAAACCAGAAGCAAAAAACATCGTGAACACTTGAGATAAAGAATTGGGATGAGTAAAATTTGATGTCAAATGTTTTATGTTGCAATAGGGCTTCCCTGGTGGCTCAAATGGTACAGCATCTGCCTGCAATGTGAGAGACCTGGGTTCGATCCCTGGGAATCGAACCTTGGGAAGATCCAAGGTTGGGAAGATCCTTTGGAGAAGGAAATGGCAACCCACTCCAGTACTCTTGCCTGGAGAATTCCATGGACGGAGGAGCCTGGTAGGCTACAGGCCATGGGATTGCAAAGAGTCAGACATGAGTGAGCTACTTCACTTACTTTATTTCATGTTGATTATACATTGCATTGAAATTTATACTTGTATAATCAGGGATCAACAAATTCTGCCTTAGTTCATCAAGCATCCTGCTTCTGAGGCCACTAAGAAAGATACTTGAAAACAATTCTAGAGGAAGCAGAGTAATACCACTATTAGCAGAGACTTCTGTTTGCACTTTCAGTCAAAATAGCAGTAAGCTGGGGTAAACCATATGGAAAACTTTGCAAGACACCAGAAGAAGCGTGCATATATATATATAGCTTAGATGCAAAGCAGGCCAAACAACTTTGTTTATGAAGTTCATCCTGGTTAGGAGATCTTCCACTGATGGTATGGAAAGGTCAATTCAGAGTGTGCCCAGCACCAGGGGAGAAGTGCTGGTGGCCCCAGGCATGAATGAGGATAAAATATTCACAAGGAAGGGATAGAGGATTGCACAGAGCACCCCTGAGCTTTTACCCTTTTACCTGTTTAAATAAAGGGAGAAAATTATAGCCACAAAAGCAGTAAACAGTATTCTGTTTGAAACTCCTCTTCTAGAAAATGTGGCTAAGTCATTTTCCTTGAGCTTAACCAGCTCTTGAACTTGCCCTTCTGTTTGGTGGATGAGATTTTTTTGCCTTTTTTCCTGGCTTATCTGTAGGGGTGAGTCAGGCCTGAAAGTAGCATGAGAACCTTCTTTCCCACTAGAAGAAGTTCAGTTTTTTCTTCTTTTAAGGTTTATTTTTCTTTAAATTGCAGAATAATTGCTTTACAATGTTGTGTTGGTTTCTGCTGTACAATGTAAATCAGCCATAAGTATTCGTATATCCTCTCCCTCTTGAATCTCACTCCCACCCTATCCATCTCATCCCTCTAGGCTGTCACAGAGCACAGGGTTGAGCTCTCTGTGTCATACGACTTCCCACTAGCTATCTATTTTACATATGGCAACATATATGTTCAGTGCTACTCTCTCAGTTGGTCCCAGTCTCTCCTCCCTCTGGGCTTCCAGGATAACTCAGTTGGTAAAGAATCCGCCTGCAATGCAGGAGACCCTGGTTCGATTCCTGGGTTGGGAAGATCCTCTGGAGAAGGGATAAGCTACCCACTCTAGTAGTCTTGGACTTCCCTTGTGGCTCAGCCAGCTCAGCTGGTAAAGAATCCACCTGCAATGTAGGAGACCTGGGTTCGATCCCTGGGTTGGGAAGATCCCCTGGAGAAGGGAATGGCTACCCACTCCAGTATTCTGGCCTGGAAAATTCCAGCAAAGTGATGTCTCTGATTTTTAATATGCTGTCCAGGTTTCTCATTGCTTTTCTTCCAAGGGAAGGGGGGTATAGAAAGTTGGGGGTGGATATACAACGTCAATGCACTGGATGACATTGCACACTCAAATTGAATGAGTTTTTTAAGGGAGTGGACAGGTGTTAAAAAAACATGAGAGCTATTACTACCTCTTGTCCTGAAGAGTCAACAGGAGAAAATGGTTAATGGAACCCAAAGATGGTGGTTAGCTCTCTGGAGAAAGCAGCCTAAAGAGAGCGATGGCTTTTTGGCCACACTCAGTCCTGGTGACTGAGAGGTAGGGAACTGGGGGAATACATACTTCATCTTCACTCTTCTCCTACCTTTGAGTCTTTCTTTTGTTGATATTTGCATTGGCCAATGACAAAAGAACTCTGTTCATGAAGTTCACATAAGTCAGCCTTTCTGGGCACAAACTGAGCTGGAGAAAGGTGGAAGCAGGTTTGGGAGGGGCAACCAGAAGTTTCCAACACAGGATAGACTGTGAACTCAATGCTGAGTGAGCTAATAGCTGGACTTGAAGGAGGAAATGGTTCTTAACTGATCAGAAGAGTGGGCCTGTGGTAGAGATACGGTATACAGGTGGTGTGTGTGTGTTAGTCACTCAGTCATGTCTGACTCTCTGTGGAGTCATGGACTGCAGCCTGCCAGGCTCCTCTGTCCATGGGATTCTCCAGGCAAGAATACTGGAGTGGGTTGCTGTTTCCTTCTCCAGGTACACAAGTTGTAGAATGCTTAATCCAGAAGAAAAGACAGAATTTTTACTTAGTATTCATTATGCACCAGGCATAGTGCTAGGCATTTTTGCATATTACCTTGATTATTCTTTATAAAAAACTCTGTATAAGCATTCTGGAGGTTTGCAAGTTCATGGTTCTCAAACTGGCACCTCAAGGGCTGAACATCTGTACTTTTTTGTCCTATATAATGCTGCAAAAGTCAGAAGATTTCACAAAAAAATTCAGGCTTCTCTTTTCTCTGGAAAAATCAGAAGCTCTGTCAGCTGCAAGCTTTTATTCCTGCAAGCTAGAATTGAGTGGTAACTTTTATCTTTAGACTGGACGTGAACTTTGGCACAATTCTCACCACTCTCTATTATACTGTAACTTCCAGATTAATGGATTGAAATTATTTGCCAAGTATTTTAATTTTGCAACCTTTGTATCCTTCTTATTTTGCAGATGAATAAATTCAGGCATGGAGAAATTGGATGACTTGTCCAAAATTCTACAGCCAGTTAATGCCAAAGTCAGCCCCAGAATCAGGCTCTCTGTAAAATATAAAAGGATTTCTATGTTTTACAATAATCAAGGCAGTGCAATGATGGCTTAAAAATAGACAAATACATTGTCAGAACAAAGTACAATCCAGAAATAAACCCACACATATAAGGTCAACTGATTTTCAAGAAGGGTGCCAAGGCAATTCAATGGGGAGAGGAAAATCTTTTCAACCCATGGTGCTTGAATAACTGGGCTAAACACATGGAAAAAAGTAACGTCTACCACTGCCTCTCATTATTCAAACAAATTAATTCAAGATGGATTGTGAGTTATAAAAGCTAAAATTATAAAGCTTCTAGAAGAAAACATGGGAGTGTATCTTTGTGACTTGAAAAAAGCAAATATTTCTCGGAGAGGACACAAAATGCACTAGCCTTTAAGTAAAACAAGTTTTTAAAGGAATGGATACACGTCTTAAATGAAATAATAAATACATAGAGTGTCAGGAGTGTTTAGTATGGGAGTGTAAGAGTAGAGACACTGAAGAAGCAGCAGCAAGAGATAAATAAGAGGTGTTGGCAGAAATATGGGAGTGAAATATTCTGAGCGTGCCCCAAGGTTCTAACAGCTTATTTAATTTGGGTCTATAGAGTTTATTTGGAAACTTAATGTTTCTTCTCTTAGTAGGCATCAATAAACTGATAATTCAAATTGCCTAAAGCTATTTCTTTTTGAAATGCTGAGCCATCTCCAAAGCTTTGTTTAGTTCTCTGTCGATGACATGCTCTGAAACTTAATATTTTTCTTCCTAGTCTGAGTCATAGCAGGGTTTCTAGCCTTAGCCATCAGACTCTATTAAGGCAATAGCTCCACACAGTGTTGGTTTGAAACAACCCTATGTTTATGAGGAAGTGAGATCTGGACTCCAAAATACCCATAGTCCTTTCTCCTGATTGGGTCAATGTGTAGGGTGCCAAAAAGGTGAGTATGACGTTGGATAAGGTTGTTTTTCATTTCCCCTTGCTACGTAGACACTGGGTCTCTTCAGCTGCAAGGCAGACAGTTTTCTTATGGTGAGCATTCCCTCTCTTCCGTCCTAAAATATTCATTTTAGAAAATTATTGTACTCTTAATTCCTTTGGGGGCAGCATTCACTTTTCTGTGTCATATATGAAGTTAAGAATAGAGTTCTTTTTGGATTATGGTGCTCAGCTTCTGAAAAAGTGTCATAATGAAAACTTTTTATTTTTTGTTCTCCTGTTGCTTCTAGAATATACTGGTATTTTTCAATAGAACAAATTTATCATTTCTACTTATCAGTCATCTTCTGTTTTCTTAATATAGTCTCTTGTTCTTATCCTAAATTTGCTCTCACTCTCCTCTGCTTTTTAGATATTATCATTTCTATGTTTATTATGCCCTGAAGAGCTTTCCCAGGTCTTTTATGCCCTGAAGATTAATGGATATTTGAATTTGGGCAGCAAGATGACGATCACCATCTAATCTCCTTTTCAATTTCATTTCCTTTTTTAATTACTTCTTTGAAGATGAAACTTACCTTAGGTCCTTGAAGAAACTGGAACAGATAAATGGGAGTTCAGCTTCTTAGGGAAAAGAATGTAGGAGCACCGAACAGTGCCCTTGGCAGGTGCTCCCACACAGCCTAGTGCACAGCCCACCTGTCGTCTTCACAAAATAGATCAAAGTGGTGGTCATGCAAAATATGTCTTCTGGTGAAGAGCTAGAAGGTGTAAAATCATCTGTATTCTGTTAGCCTTATCACACTGCAGGGCAGATTGGACAAAACCAGCACTGTATAGGCAAGGATTATGCATTCAGCATAGTGACATTTAAATGCTGAAACTTTCTACAGTAGAAGTTTAGTTGCTTCTGTCACGTCCAACTCTTTGTGACCCTATGGACTGTAGCCTGCCAGACTCCTCTGTCTGTGGGATTCTCCAGGCAGGAATACTGGACTGGATTGCCATACCCTCTTCCAGGGGATCTTCCCGAGCCAGGGATAGAACTCAGGGCTTCTATGTCTCCTGCATTGGCACATGGGCACTTTACCAGTAGTGCCCCCTGGGAAGCCACGGTACTTTCCGTAGGATGGGCTTTTATGTCTGTTGAGGCTTGTGTCCTCTAGAGCCCTTCTACAGAGCTGCCATTACTGTTGTCATTTGAAGTCACAGAACAGTTTGGATGTCATGAAAAATGAGGATGACAGGATGAATTTGTGTAGCACTTTGCAAACAAAGTGAGGTGAAGTTGCTCAGTCGTGTCTGACTCTTTGCAACCCCATGGCCTATATCCTGCCAGGCTCCATCCATGAGATTTTCCAGGCAAGAATACTGGAGTGGGTTGCCATTTCCTTCTCCAGAGGATCTTCCCAACCCAGGGATCGAACCCGGGTTTCCCGCATTGCAGGCAGACGCTTTACTGTCTGAGCCACCAGGGAAGCCCTTTTGCAAACAAAAAGGGACCAAAAAAAAGCAGCAAATGGAGCTGCTACCTACTTTCAGAACTTTTCCAAGCTGTATCCTCTCTCATTGGAATCTGACTGGTATTCCTGAGACACATTTTAGTATTCCCTCATCTTGATAAGACTAGGTTTCTTTTTTTATTATGCATTTATAAATGTTAAAGTACAAACAGCAAGTTAAAATTTGAAACACAGAAAGTGAAAGTCACTCAGTTGTGTCTGACTCTTTGTGACCCCATGGACTGTACAGTCCATGGAACTCTCCAGGCCAGAATACTCGAGTGGGTAACCTTCTCCAGGGGATCTTCTCAACTCAGAGATTGGGCCCAGGTCTTCCGCATTGCAGGTGGATTCTTTACCAGCTGAGCCACAAGGCGAAGCCAGAAAAACAGAAAATGATTAATAAGCAAAAAATATTATCAATGAATTTTCAGAGTGTTACAGGCTCTGTAACCCTGGACACTTTAGACACATGTTTCCATTTTGTCATGATAACTACTGAAAGGTTTGGTATTATCCTTGTTTTATAGTTGGGGTTGAGAAAATCAAATGACATGAATGAGACCTGCCATGGATCAAGTGCAGGGCTGACCCTGAAAACAAGTTTGTTGGACATCAAAGCACCAAAGCACAGTCTGTTGGACACCAAAGCCCAGTCTGTTTGACACCAAAGCACACCAAAGCATGGTCCTTTCTACTCTTGCTGGGCCTCCTTATGACTTGTTGGTCCAGATATAAGTAAATATCTCAACTTGAGCCAACTTCTGTGCTGAGGAATGAAGACAGTTAAATATGTGATGCCGACTTTCTGAGAGTTAAAGCAAGGATGCATTTAGCTTTCCTGGGCAAAGGATCATAGTGTGACAGAAGGAAAGTTTGGGGATGATGAATGTCTCATCATTTTGCAGGAAAGACTGGGGGAAGGGTGACTAGAAGAAGGGCCATGGGCTGGGAGTCAATTGTGATCCAGGTGGGACTCCATAAGGGTCTCAGCTGAGCATATTTTCAACTTCTCCTGTTTTCACTTTCTCTTAGAGGTCACTGCAATTTTCACAAGGATAACATTGCTTTAAGACATCCCATTTTGAATCTATTTTGGTCCTAATTTCTTTTTTTCCTAATATGTTCTCTGGCCTCAGGGTGACTGCAGGTGAAATGCAGTCCCTTAGCCACTGTTTTTTAAATTCCCTGATCCCAGTCATCCTGTAAGCTTGTTCAGTTCACTAATTAGAACACAGGAGACTCCTCTTTTACATAGGCTGATCCCCCAGTCCTCAGCCTGATGAGCCCCTCATAGTTGGGGGTGGAGGCATTTGGGGACTGCTAAGGAGGTTATTTCTATTCAGGCTGAGACCTGGTATTTATCCTGCCTTGGAAGTTTTAAAACAGAACCCAGTTTCTTTCACCAGGGGGCTGGGCCTCCAGCAGCCTCTCTGCCATCCCCAGCCCTCTTCTCAGCGTCTCTATACAGTGTCAGCCAGATGCCTCTTGTAGCTCAGGGCTGCAGCAAGCTGGCAGCATCGTAGCCTTTCTTCTGTCTTTCCCAGCCTGTACTTTGGGAGCCACATTCACCTGCAGAGAATGGTGAACCGTCTGTCAGCTGTCAGCCTAGAGCTGTACTTTTTCTGTCTGATTCCATTGGTACTCATTATTTACCGTTCTGTTTAGCTGAGTATTACATGGAAACTTTGAGATGCTGCACAGAATCAACCAAGTCTTAACAAAATACCTAAGAGCTGCAGATCCCCTCATGACTATTTCCCAGCGTCGTGTTGGTTAGAGCCCAGGAATGCAAATGTGTCTCAGAGTAAGCTTAAATGTTAAGTTGCAAATGCCCTGTAAGTTTGATAAAGTATGAAGGTCTAGTCAGACTGTGCATCTCCTCTTGGCTCTCGTACAGCCTTCTTTTGCTACCACTGTATCTACCAATGTTTTATTGAGGTAGAATTAGATATATTAAAGTAAATCTGAAGAGGAAATTTGAAGGGAAATTTGAAGAGAAATTTGAAGGGAAAAACAGTATCCCTTTGAAATGGATTTGGAAAAGCAAATGAGGCCATTACTTTTTCCTGTACTGGCCTCTATTTTCTGCAGGTAGGCATCTCCTCACCTTCAGAACCACATGACTGCCTCTGGCATCATTATAGAGTTCCCTAAAAGTGTGGGAACAAGGGAGAATGCCCTAATTTATCAAATCCTGGGGACCCTGAAAAATCCTATAGTTGACTGTTCCTTGTTTATTACATTATGTAGTAAGACAGTGAAGTTAGCTCCCTCTAGAGGTGGCCTCTTTCAAAAAACGAAGATCACGACATCCAGTCTCATCACTTCATGGCAAATAGATGGGGAAACAATGGAAACAGTGACTTTATTTTCTTGGGCTCCAAAATCACTGTGGATGGTGACTGCAATCATGAAATTAAAAGACTTTTGCACCTTGGAAGAAAAACAATGACAAACCTAGACAGCAATTTAAAAAGCAGACACTACTTTGCCTACCAAAAAAAAAAAAAAAGCAAAGCAGAGACATTACTTTGCCTACAAAGGTCCATATAGTCAAAGCTATGGTTTTCCCAGTAGTCATGTACAAGTGTGAGAGCTGGACAATAAAAAAGGCTGAGTGCTGAAGAATTGATGCCTTCAGTAACTGTGGTGCTGGAGAAGACTCTTGAGAGTCCCTTGGACTTCAAGGAGATCAAACCAGTCAATCCTAAAGGAAATCAACTCTGAATATTCATTGGAAGGACTGATGCTGAAGCCAAAGCTCCAATAGTTTGGCCACCTGATATGAAGAGCTGGCTCTTTAGAAAAGACCCTGATGCTGGGAAAGATTGAAGGCAGGAGGAAAAGGGGATGACAGAGAATGAGATGGTTGGATGGCATCACCATCTAAATGGACATGAGTTTGAGCAAGCTCTGGGAGATGGTGAAGGACAGGGAAGCCTGGTGTGCTTCAGCCTATGGGGTCACAAAGAGTCAGACATGACTGAGTGACTGGAAAACAAACTAGCAAATGTTGAGCAGCGGGGTGAACTGGGGATTGGAAGCTACTTTCACTGG
The DNA here is from genome assembly GCF_002263795.3 of Bos taurus. Classification (NCBI taxonomy): domain Eukaryota; kingdom Metazoa; phylum Chordata; class Mammalia; order Artiodactyla; family Bovidae; genus Bos; species Bos taurus. Next base: position 60,875,276 of record NC_037342.1, on the reverse strand, counting down.
AGCCTCTGAAGGCAGAGTCCTCATCCCCACCTCCTTTGGGGGATCTCATGGGGTTGTTTGATGGCCATGGATTCAAAAGTAAAGTCATGGGAGAGAAGTAAAGCCAAAAGGAAAATAATATGCATGATCAGCCCATTGCAATACTTAAGGAAAAATACCACTCATTCCCCATCAGTTTCTGTGGTCAGGTTTCCCCTCCTCTATTAATGCCTCCAAATGCACAATTAACCCCAGGGAGAGGAATTATGGAGAAGCTTTTGGAAAATAGTCATGTTGTCTTTATGGAAGTTTCCCTCATTATTTACTTTAAAATATGGTTTGATTTCTTATCAGGAGAAGGAACTTCAGTGTGGTTGGATTATAGACAGACAGGCCTGTCCACCAGGTGCTCCTCTGGTCTGCTTCTGGCCTATAAGAGACTCAAAGTCAAATCATGGCCACTTTGCTGACCACTGACCTTATACTGTGTCTCTGACAGGGAAGAAAATAAGTTTCACTCTATTTTTGACTCTGATTGACTAGAAATGGCTACCTGCTATGATATTGGGGGGAAAATTCTGAACCTACATCCAGGCTCAAAGAGGATGAATTTCATAATTGATGTGAAAAGTCTGCCAGAGGCCAGGCAGGGGTACAGGAACCATAGCTTTGCCACCCTAGAACATCCTGTCCTTTTCTGAAGTGACCTCTAGTGCCTGCCACATCTAGTTCTACATCCAGATTCTTCATTCCATTTGTCCACCAAACTTTCTGGGAACCCTCCACTCCTCACTCACCTCCCACCAAGCCATATAGTGCTTATTATGCATCAAGCATTGATCTAAATGATTTATATACATTCACTCTTCACCAGAACCCTGTGAGCATCATTTATAACGTCTATTTTTGAAGGTATTTTGAAGGTGAGGAAACTGAGGCCCAGAAAGGTGAAGAAAATTGCCTGAGATCAAGATTAGTGAGTGGCACGCTTGGCTTTTAAACCTGGATAGTATGGATCTAGAGCTCTTGCCTATAACCGGTATGCTATACTGCTTCTCTAATTGGGTAGAAGGTATTTTGGTCTCTCCAAGGGAACTATCCCCTCATACAAATATCAAAGACCCAATTAAGAACTCTCTCTTAGTCTCTCTTTCGCTTTATTTTCCTCCCTCTCTCTCTCTTCTTTTTCAAGATAAGCAAAAAGACAAACTACATCATCTCAATAATTGATTTCATTTTTTTCTCATTAGATAGAATCCCATTAACACTACTTTCTAAGGCTCATGTTGTTTTAATACTAAAGTACTTAATAATATGTTTATAAATTATATAAGAGTGAAAGAGGAAATGGTTTAGAACTGATAGATTCAGAATCCTGAGTAAAAGAGAAGAAAAAAAATAGGAGTAAGATAAAATAGCAGAGTCAAAGCAAAGTAATTGGGTAAAGAGAAGAATATTACTATTTCTAGAACTAGAAAAAGATCATAATAATCAGCAATCAAGTATTTTGCATCTACTGTGTATCAGGCATAGAGCTGAGCACTGGAAATAAAAAAAGATAATTAAGGTAGAGTCCCTTTATCCAAGAATTTTACATTTATCACAGGGAGATATATATGTGGAAACAAAGTAAATTTGATGAGTTAGACTCTTAGTTCTGGCTTATTTCTACCCTCTGATCACTCTTCCCAGAGGGGAGTGACTTTTTCACTTGAAAGTGCAAGTTTCTGGCTTAGCCCCTTTAGGATCTTCTTCGCCTTTGTTGCCTGGAAAGAGCATGCATTTTGAGCTGCTCTCTGGGCCATATTCAGGTTTACTGGTGTCAGCCCTGTCCTGTGAACTAGGGCTGTAGTTCCCAGATCTTCTCATGACGAATTATGTAAGATGACTTCTTGGGTACAGTATTATTAAGACCATTTTTGCCACACACCTAAGCCACACGTTCCTAACCAACTTTATAGAGTAACAAAGCTAATATTTTGGTCACCATTTGTATTCCGTCCACACTCAGAGTGGGCTATTTCTTGGACAGTTCATATAATGCTCCTAGGGTTTAATGAACCTCAAAAGTCCCTTGACTCCTTCTTCATAAGAAATGGGCTGAGGAGATTGATCCATTCCTGGCCCAGAAGTATCATCATTGCCAAAGAGAAACGAATAATAGTTGTGATTCATGGACTGACTGGCAATCACTATCAGCATTACCAGAAATTCATCTGAAATGTTTTGTAAAACTCAAAAAATATCTCTAGCATATATTTCCCTGCTCTTAGTAGCTTATCAACATCCTGGAAACTGAGGCTCTAGCTGACAAAACTCTGAGGGTGAGTGTGTACTGAATTAGGGTAACACCTGGAGAGTAGATAACAGGATACATCATGTGGGAGGGAAGGGCTATCATGGCTTTTCTCAGTGACTTATCTTCTCTTTGTAAGTGTACTTGTCATTTGAAATATTCTTTGGGCTTCTTTACCACTGAGAAGTCCTCCCTGCCCTCCCCGTCACTTTTTATTTCACAGCACTCTGTGATGTATAGTGCTACGGTACAGTATCAGAATTGTTTTCTTGTCTACACTATAGGAGGGTGAACTCCCTAAGGGCAGGAATTATAACATATTTACCTTTAGATTGGCTCTCAAAATATAATTTGGAAAGGAAGAGGGTTATGTGTAGTTTGAAGCTTCCTCAAGATGGAAGAGGGTATCTAAAGGAGATAGGAGCAGAAGAAAAAGATAACCAGAAATTTGGAAAATAGACTTCAAAAGACAAAGGATAAAAATTTACGGGCAGATGTGTGGAATGAAATAAAAATCTAATTGATTTTCTTTTTCAGTTTGGTCCTGGTGTTTGATGTATTGAGTACAGTCTTGCACAATGAGAGGACTGTTGTTGGTAAGAGTAAGTTAAAAACCCTTAGTGGCTATTAATTGACTCAATTCCAGCAACAGTATGAACAGTGATGAAGCCAGCTAACCAATCATAGGATAACAAGAAGCTCCAGAAACACTAGCTACAGGTTTGAATAGGGGGACATGGCTGTGGGATGCTGGGAACTTGAAAAAGTTTTCAAGGGTGGATATCAGACCTGTAGAGAGGGATGAAAAACAGACTGTCTTAGCATGAAGAAAACAGGGCTGAGAAGTAATTCAATCATGACTCTAAGATATATAAAATTTTATTCTGTGGGAGTGCACTTTGAATCTGTAATATATACAGGGCTTGATATGTTACTCTCTACACAGATCTCAACATTTGCCCTTAAGAAGGTTTAAGTATTAATATTTTCACATCTTTTTTGTAATACACATTATTAACTAAGCCAAAGAAGGGAGTGGAAACATGTGGTGTATGGAATTTGATTTTCTGAGTTGAGATGATTGGCTTTAGAGAAAGGACATAATTTAGCTTGGTTGCTGGGTGAGCCATGACCCAGACAGATGGTAAATGTTTGATGCAGGTGGTAAAAAGGATTAAGTGATTATGAAGACTTTAAAGAAAAAAAAAATCACTCGAATGAAAATGAAAAAATAACCAGAAAATGAAAAGGTAAAATCAATGAAAAATTTAAACCGCATCCCTCCACAGAAGTCTGTATTATTAACATACAAAGGACAACATAGCTTAGAAATTAATGTTTTTAATGGTCATCAGTAATTGCCTATGATGTCATAGATACCATAAGTTTATCAAACCTTTGCATCTTGAGAATTATTCCCCCATTCCCCAAATTAATAATTTTGCTATCTCCAAAGTCCAGTTATCAGGAAGTTCAGCTCTTGTTCCCAATTTTACTTACTTATGGCCTTGAGAAGCCATTATTTCTTTGGGTATAGATTGTTGAGGCCTTTTTCCAGCCCCCTGACAATGCTCCCTCATCACTGTCTCAGCCTGTTCCCTAATAGTTAGCATTTATTGGGTGTGTGCAATATACAGACCTATGCTAAGCATTTGTGCTTGTGAGTGCTTTAGTCTTCATTTGTCCTGTTGTTAATGCATTTTACAGATTCAGGGAAGTGAAGCTCAGAGAGGATAAGAATTCATGCAAAGAGACAGACTTAGCAAAGAGCTGAGCTGGATTCAAACCTACATCTATTTTGCCCAGAATCTGTAGTCCTATGCACTAAATGGTGCCACCCCACACTTGCCCTCACATCAGCACCTAGCCTGGTTGATTTATCTGACTGCTTTCAGCCTACCATAACCAGCTTCTGGGGAAGTCAAAAGAGATGGACAGGCATGATAGTGTCTGTTGCGCTAAGCATCTGGGCTAACACTTGGCATTATCAGAGCTTTTATGTCTTGCCAATCTATCGGGTGTAAAATGATATCTTATTGTGGTTTTCATTTTCATTTCTCTGATTACTAATGAAGTTAAGATCTCTGGATACATTTGTTGGCTATTTATGTTTCATGAGAAATGTCTTTGCTTGTCTTGTGCCCACTTTTTATTAGGTTGTTTTTAGGCTTTTCTTATTCATTTGTAGGAATTCTTTATATATTCTGTGTATATGATAGATAAAGGCTAGCTGTGGATTGTTGATCAAACTATTTTCCTCCCATTCTGGACACATATGTAGACTGTTTTCATTCTTCCTTGTAGATAAATGAGATCATATGACTGACTTCTGATGAATGGCATGTAAGAAGAAGACACATCAACGTTCAGACCCAGAAAAGCTTTCCCTGTGCTGTTAATATTTCCCTTACCCCCTCTGACAATTAGCTACTAATAATCAGGGAGATCTTGGAAGCCAAGAACTGAAGACAGCAGAGTTTACTCTATCTTGGAGTCCTGAATTACTGAGGTAGGGAAAGCATTCTTAAGCCCAGACTGGAATTTACATGAGTAAGAAACTAACTGCTTTTGTGTTATGCTACCTTGATTTCAAGATTTACCAGTTAAAGTAGTAGCTGATCTTCACAGAGGATAAATTATCTTTTTTCAAATTGCATGAGATACGCATGTCCTGGATGTGGCCTATGTGTATGGGAAAACTGGACTTAACTAATATTGCACCTAAAAACTCACCTTATCTGCTCAGTACTGACAGAGCTGGAAATCTGCAGGCCTAATTGAGAGAGGTAGGGCTTGCCCCACTAAACCTTCCTGGCCCAGAGTATAGGTCAGAATGCATGCTTTTTCAGGCAGCAGATGCCAAGAAGATCCTAGATGGAGCTAAACCATGCGCATGAAGTTCCAACTTGAAAAGTCACTCTTCCACTTTGAAAGAGCGGTCTGTGGGTAGAGGTCATGACCAGGAATGTAGCTAATTAGGATCTGTCTTCTTAGAACATGGAATGTGGAAAGGATTCCCCCTCATGAATAATGAGTCTTCTAGTGCTGCCAGTACCACTGTAGTTGTGGAAAGTATGCTTGACCAAGTAGCTGGTAGAAGTTCCACTTCTCATGTTAAAAGCTCTCAATTAACTCTTTATTCGCGAAGAGCCGGACATGACTGAGCGGGTTCACTTTCACTTTCATGCATTGGAGAAGGAAACAGCAACCCACTCTAGTGTTCTTGCTTGGAGAATCCCAGGGACGGGGGAGCCTGGTGGGCTGCCGTCTATGGGGTCGCACAGAGTCGGACACGACTGAAGTGACTTAGCAGCAGTAGCAGCAGCATCCTTTATCCTTAAAAGGAAGAGAAAATGCTAATGGTATGCAATGTAAGGCTGGATATTTGGGATATAGAAAAAGTAGAAGAGTTTTGAGGGATGGGAGAAGGTCCAGCTTATCTAGCTCTGTAATGAAGAGTTACCTGATGTTTATATTGATGAATTTTTAGGGGAATCTGAGCCTACAACATTTTAATTTAGTTGAGTTCTCTACTCAGTAATTCTTTCTGGAGTTGTCTAGAGCAATTAAGGGTCAACCAAGAAAGGAAAATAAAAACCTCTTATTCTTGAAAGCATTTAAAGCCACTAATGACAATAGTAGTTGAGAGTATAGGCTTTGAATTCACACATCAGATCAGATCAGATCAGTCACTCAGTCGTGTCCGACTCTTTGCGACCCCATGAATCCCAGCACGCCAAGCCTCCCTGTCCATCACCAACTCCCGGAGTTCACTCAGACTCATGTCCATCGAGTCAGTGATGCCATCCAGCCATCTCATCCTCTGTCGTCCCCTTCTCCTCCTGCCCCCAAGCCCTCCCAGCATCAGGGTCTTTTCCAATGAGTCAACTCTTCGCATGAGGTGGCCAAAGTACTGGAGTTTCAGCTTTAGCATCATTCCTTCCAAAGAAATCCCAGGGCTGATCTCCTTCAGAATGGACTGGTTGGATCTCCTTGCAGTCCAAGGGACTCTCAAGAGTCTTCTCCAACACCACAGTTCAAAAGCATCAATTCTTCAGCGCTCAGCCTTCTTCACAGTCCAACTCTCACATCCATACATGACCACAGGAAAAACCATAGCCTTAACTAGACAGACCTTTGTTGGCAAAGTAATGCCTCTGCTTTTGAATATGCTATCTAGGTTGGTCATAACTTTCCTTCCAAGGAGTAAGAGTCTTTTAATTTCACATATACCTGGGTTCAAATTCCAAATTTGTCACTTACTGATTGTGTTACCTTGGGAAATTTACTTAATTTATTTCAGCTTCAGTTTCCACATCTGTAAAACAAGAATAACATGATATGTACATGATACAGTTGTTGTAACACTCAAATGAGATTTAAAAGGTACAGTGCACTTAGCACAGCATCTGTACTTAGTGAGGTCTTAATAAATGGTGGCTACTATTACTTTCAGTCACAGGTCATCTTAAATGAGATAATATATGTAAAAAATATTTTATAAATGGGAATAATCTGGCCCTTTGCCCCTGGAACACATTTTCCTGCCTCTGTGAAAACACTTATCACTCTTTCACATTAAAGTTGTTAGATTGGCCTTGCTTTAAAAACCAGCAGGGTCTGGGACTCTGGAGCAGACCTGGAAGATCAGGTCTAAGCAGGTCTTGACTATGGGGCAGGATCCACACGGGTCATGGATGACAACTAGCGGGAGAAAGGAGCAGATGGGGTAAAAATTGGCACTAGGACTCATGATCCTATATAAGTGATTGCATTCTAGCATGACTTGGTGTTGCTTTTCGTGTGGACTACAAAGAATTTAGAGATTTTGAGCCATCAATGCAAAGAGCTCAGATCCCTAATTTGGGGCATGAACAGAAAAAGACCTATACTACATAACTTTGGTCTACTTGTTTTCTTCTAATACTACACGCTCAAACAGAGGTGTCTAGTGTCCATCTAGGGCCTCAGTTGAGGCCATGATTATAAATATTATTCTTATTCTATCCCTAGCATCTAGCCCAGTGCCAAGGAAATGATGAGTCAACAGTAATTTAAACAGATAAGTCATGTATTCACTTTGGTTGGACCCCTGTTTCTTAGACACGCCTAGAACAGCCCTGAGTTGCCAGGGTACAGGTAACAGAGAAAAGCATTAGACCCTAGAGACCTGCCATTTCAACAGTCCAATGACCAAGGGTAAGGTGCATAACATGGTGAGAAAAAGAGCTATTCTAAAATTGAATTGGCTACCGTACATGACAGTGAGCTGCAGACAGAGGATGGAAGGGAGATGGAGGTAGGTGGGCATCAAGTTGAAACTTCATGACCATCTAAAGGTGATGCAGTAGATCACCCTTTAATCTTTTAAGTGTTTTTGTACAAAAATGTGTATTTTTTACATTTTTTAAAAACACTAATGTGTGTATGAAAAGGATGTAACAAGTAATGAGAAAGATGCTTTTATAACATTATTTTCCCTGTTTAGAAAGGAAAAAAATATCATTCCAATAGTATTTAAAAGTCTGAAGATGAAATAATTTCATTTTCTTCTCTCAAGACTAAAAAAGGCCCCTGCCTATTGATTCCATCCTCTTATGTCCATGTTATTCTCCAATGGCCCACAATTGGCTAAATCAGACCTACCTGTGGATTGAAAAATCAAGCTCATTCATAGGCCCTTTTCCAAAAAAATTTTGATTTAATACAGCAGAATTTGGTTCAGGTATCTGTGAGTTTTAACTGACATACAATAAATGCACCCAAATAACATGCAATTTAATAAGTTTTGACAGGCTTATATCTATAATCAAGACAAAATATTTACATAACTCTAAAAGTTTACCTTGGAGTCTTTGTGGTCAGTTGGCCCCCTCCCAGTTGCAGACCTAAACTGATCTGCTTTTCGTCACCATAAATGAGTGTTGCTTGCTCTAGAAATTGATATGTGGCATCTGTAGTATGAACTGTTACGGGTATGGCTTATTGCCTTTAGCATAGTGTTTTTGAGGATCATCCATATTTCCTGGTGTATCAGTGGTTTCTTCTCTTTATTGCTGTGTAATATCCTGTTGTACGGATATTCCACAGTTTGCTTATACATTCACTGTTTGGCAAGGATATGGGTTGTTTTGAAGTTTTACCTATTATGAATAAAACTGCCATGAACATATTATGGGGGCTTCTCAGGTGGCACAGTGGTAAAGAATGTTCCTGCCAATGCAGGAGATGCAAGAGATACAGGTTCAGTTCTTGAGTTGGGATGATCTGGAGAAGGAAACGGCAACCCACTCCAGTGTTTTTGCCTGGAAAATTCCCTGGACTGGCGGGCTACAGTCCATGGAGTCGCAGAGTCGGACACGATTGAGTGACTATGCACACGTGCTCGAACATATATGCACATATGTTTGTGTGGACATTTTCATTCCACATGGTTACATATTAGGAGTGGAATTGTCACATTATATGGTAATATTTTCCTTATGACTAACGATGTTGAACATCTTTTTATGTGCTTATTGGCCACTTGTATATCTTCTTTTCCGATGTGTCTGTTTAATCTTTTGCCCATTTTTTGAGTTGTCTTCCTGTTAAGTTTTAAAAGTTCTTTATATATTCCGGATACAAATCCTTTGTCAGATGTTGATATTATTAATATATTTATCCCAGTCAGTGTCTTGCTTTTAAAATTTTCTTAACAGATTCTGTTATGGGGTGAATCACTTCCTCCTAATATTTATATCTTGAAGTTAACTCCCAGTACCTCAGAGTGTGACAGTATTTAGAAACAGGATCTTTAATGAGGAGATAAAGTTAAAATGAAGCCTTTAGGGTAGTTCCCAATAGAATCTGCCTGGTGTCTTTATAAAAAGAGGAAATTTGGACTTGCAAAGGGACGCCAGGGACATGTGAACCTGAAAGAAAGACCATGTGAGGACACAGGAAGAAGGCAGTCATAGGCCGGTCAGGGAGAGAGGCCTCAGGGGAAACCACATATACCAACGTTCTGATCTTGGTCTTCTTATTCCAAGAATTGTTAAAAAAAATAAATTTCTATTGTTTCAGCCACCTAATCTATGGTATTTTGTTATTACAGTTCTAACAAACTAATAGACTATTTTTCAAAGAGTACTTTATTTTTATTTTAATGAAGTTGAATTTATCACTTTTTTCTTTATGTTTTGTGTTCACTGTGCCCTATCTGAGCGATCTTTTCCTACCCTTAACTTGCACAGATTTTCTCTTGTGTTGCTTTCTAAGAGTTTCATAGTTTTAGCTTCTGCATTTTAGATTCATACTCCATTTCAACTTAATTTTAGTATATCGGTAAAGTTGAGGTTCATTTTCTGTTTCAAGTGGATATACAGTTGTTTCAGCACTATTTGTTGTAAAGACTACCCTTTCCCTGTTCAATTACTTAGGAAGTAAACTGACCATACACTTAGAGGTTTATTTCTTTGCTCTCTATTCTGGCCCATTGATCTATCCCCAAGTGCCTGTTTTTTTAATAACCATAGGTGATTCTAATGCATAGTCAAGCTTTGAAACCCCTGTGATGGATGATCGCTAAGAAACCTAACTTTTTAATTCTATGAGAGCTCTCTTGACAAGTTACCACCTTTATGAATCAACATAAGAAAGGCAGGGACTGGTAAAATAGATGATCTCTAAGAATCCAAGAGTATTTGTCCTCTCCTTTGGCACTTGAAGTCACTCAGAATTCAAAACAGGTATGGATCAGAAGAGATTCTCATGGAAAGAAATGTTGCCTAATTGTTGAAAGTCAAACTGGGAGTACTTTTTCTCAAAAGCACATGTTAAATGGCATTAACATTCATTCATAAGCATCTGTTCAGTTGTTCTATGTCTATACGAGCTAAAATGGATGTTACTTAGATATAGAAAGGTTTTTTTTTTTTAACCATTTAATGTAATAAAAGGAACAAAAGGTATCTTGGAGATGGAATCAGTTGAACAGAGGAAATAGGAGGAATCCTGGCTCAGTGTTTATCATAAAGTATACTCTAAACATCTTTTTTTAAATTATTTTTCTAGAGAATGATATTGCTTTACAGAATTTTGTTATTTTCTGTCAAACCTCAACATGAATCAGCCATAGGTATACATATATCCTCTCCCTTTTGAAACTCCCTCCCATATCCCTCCCCATCCCACCCCTCTAGGTTTATACAGAGCCCCTGTTTGAGTTTCTTGAGCCATACAGCAAATTCCCATTGGCTATCTATTTTGCACATGGTAATGTAAGTTTCCACATTACTCTTTCCATACATCTCACCCTCTCCTCCCCTCTCCCCATGTCCATAAGTCTCTTTTCTATGTCTGTTTCTCCATTGCTGCCCTGTAAATAAATTCTTCAGTGCCATTCTTCTAGATTCCGTATATATGTTAGAATATGACATTTATCTTTCTCTTTCTGACACACTTTACTCTGCAAAATAGGTTCTAGGTTCATCCACCTCATCAGAACTGACTTAAATGTGTTCCTTTTTATGGATGAGTAATACGCCATTGTGTATATATGCCACAACTTCTTTATCCGTTCATCTGTCAATGGACATCTAGGTTGCTTCCATGTTCTAGCTATCGTAAATGGTGCTACAATGAACAATGGGATACGTGTGTCCTTTTCAATTTTGGTTTCCTCAGGGAATATGCCTAGGAGTGGGATTGCTGTGTCATACGGTGGTTTCATTCCTAGTTTTTAAGGAATCTCCATACTGTCTTCCATAGCAGCTGTATCAATTTACATTCCCACCAACAGTGCAAGAGGGTTCTCTTTTCTCCACACCCTTTCCAGAGTTTATTGTTTGTAGACTTTTTGATGAGGGCCATTCTGACCAGTGTGAGGTGATATCTCATTGTACTTTTGATTTGCATTTCTCTAGTAATGAGCAATGTTGAGCATCTTTTCATGTGTTTGTTAGCCATCTGTATGTCCTCTTTGGAGAAATGTCTGTTTAGGTCTTTTCCCCACTTTTTGATTGGGTTAGTTTTTCTGGCATTGAGTTGTATGAGCCACTTGTATATTTTGGAAATTAATCCTTTGTCAGTTGTTTCATTTGCTGTAATTTTCTCCCATTCCGAGGGTTGTCTTTTCACCTTGCTTATAGTTTCCATTGCTGTGCAAAAGCTTTTAAGTTTAATCAGGTCCCACTTGTTTACTTTTGCTTTTATTTCCATTACTCTAGGAAGTGGGTCATAGAGGATGTTGCTTTGATTTATGTCATTGAGTATTCTGCCTATGTTTTCCTCTAAGAGTTTTAAAGTTCCTGCTGTTACATTTAGATCCTTATCTATTTTGAGTTTATCTTTGTGTATGGTGTTAGGAAGTGTTCTAATTTCATTCTTTTACGTGTAGCTGTCCAGTTTTCCCAGCACCATTTATTGAAGAGGCTGTCTTTACCCTATTGTATATTCTTGCCTCCTTTGTCAAAAATAAGGTACCCATAAGTGCATGGGTTTATTTTTGGGCTTTCTATCTTGTTCCATGGTCTATATTTCTATTTGTGCCAGTACCATACTGTCTTGATAACTGTAGTTTTGTAGTATAATCTGAAGTCAGGAAGGTTGATTCCTCTAGCTCCATTATTTCTCAGACTGCTTTGACTATCTGGGGTCTTTTGTGTTTCCATATGAATTGTGAAATTTTTGTTGTAGTTCTGTGAAAAATGCCCTTGGTAATTTGATAGGGATCACATTGAATCTGTAGATTGCATTTGGTGGTCTAGTAATTTTAACAATATTGATCTTCCTACTCAGGAACATGGAATATCTCTCCATTCATTTATATCATCTTTGATTTCTTTCATTCAGTTCAGTTCAGTTCAGTTGCTCAGTCATGTCTGACTCTTTGCGACCCCATGAATTGCAGCATGCCAGGCCTCCCTGTCCATGACCAACTCCCGGAGTTCACTCAAACTCATGTCCATCAAGTCAGTGATAATATCCAGCCATCTTATCCTCTGTCATCCCCTTCTCCTCCTGCCCCCAATCCCTCCCAGCATCAGAGTCTTTTCCAATGAGAAAACTCTTTGCATCAGGTAGCCAAAGTATTGGAGTTTCCACTTTAGCATCATTCCTTCCAAAGAAATCCCAGGGCTGATCTCCTTTAGAATGGACTGGTTGGGTCTCCTTGCAGTCCAAGGGACTCTCAAGAGTCTTCAACATCACAGTTCAAAAGCATCAATTCTTCGGCACTCAGCTTTCTTCACAGTCCAACTCTCACATCCATACATGACCACTGGAAAAACCGTAGCCTTGACTAGACAGACCTTTGTTGGCAAAGTAATGTCTCTGCTTTTGAATATGCTATCTAGATTGGTCGTAATTTTCCTTCCAAGGAGTAATAATCTTTTAATTTTATGGCTGCAATCACCATCTGCGGTGATTTTGGAGCCCCCAAAAAATAAAGTCTGATACTGTTTCCACTGTTTCCCCATCTATTTCCCATGAAGTGATGGGACCAGATGCCATGATCTTTGTTTTCTGAATGTTGAGTTTTAAGCCAACTTTTTAACTCTCCACTTTCACTTTCATCAAGAGGCTTTTGAGTTCCTCTTCACTTTCTGTCATAAGGGTGGTGTCATCTGCATATCTGAGGTCATTGATATTTCTCCTGACAATCTTGATTCCAGTTTGTGCTTCTTCCAGCCCAGCATTTCTCATGATGTACTCTGCATATAAGTTAAATAAGCAATATACAGCCTTGACGTACTCCTTTCCCTGTTTGGAACCAGTCTGTTGTTCCATGTCCAGTTCTAACTGTTGCTTCCTGACCTGCATATAGGTTTCTCAAGAGGCAGGTCAGGTGGTCTGGTATTCCCATCTTTTTCAGAATTTTCCAGTTTATTGTGATCCACACAGTCCAAGGCTTTGGATTAGTTAATAAAGCAGAAATAGATGTTTTTCTGGAACTCTCTTGCTTTTTCCATGATCCAGTAGCTGTTGGCAATTTGATCTCTGGTTCCTCTGCCTTTTCTAAAACCAGCTTGAACATCTGGAAGTTCACGGTTCACATATTGCTGAAGCCTGGCTTGGAGAATTTTGAGCATTACTTTCCTAGCGTGTGAGATGAGTTCAATTGTGCGGTAGTTTGAGCATTCTTTGGCATTGCCTTTCTCTGGTATTGGAAAGAAAACTGGCCTTTTCCTGTCCTGTGGCCACTGCTGAGTTTTCCAAATTTGTTGGCATATTGAGTGAATACTTGCACAGCATCGTCTTTCAGGATTTGGAATAGCTCAACTGGAATTCCATCACCTCCACTAGCTTTGTTCGTAGTGATGCTTCCTAAGGCCCACTTGACTTCACATTCCAGGATGTCTGGCTCTTGGTGAGTGATCACACCATCGTGATTATCTGGGTCGTGAAGATCCTTTTTGTACAGTTCTTCTGTGTATTCTTGCCACCTCTTCTTTATATCTTCTGCTTCTGTTAGGTCCATTCCAGCTCCTGGTCTTGTTTTTGCTGACTGTATAGAGCTTCTCCATCTTTGGCTGCAAAGAATATAATCAATCTGATTTCAGTGTTGACCATCAGGTGATGTCCATGTGTAGAGTCTTCTCTTGTGTTGTTGGAAGAGGGTGTTTGCTATGACCAGTGCATTCTCTTGGCAAAACTCTATTAGCCTTTGCCTCGCTACATTTGTATTCCAAGGCCAAATTTGCCTGTTACTCCAGGTGTTTCTTGACTTCCTATATTTGCATTCCATTCCCCTGTAATGAAAAGGACATCTTTTTTGGGTGTTAGTTCTAAAAGGTCTTGTAGGTCTTCATAGAACCGTTCAACTTCAGCTTCTTCAGCATTACTGGTTGGGGCATAGACTTGGATTACTGTGATATTGAATGGTTTGCCTTGGAAACAAACAGAGATCATTCTCATTTTTGAAATTGCATCCAAGTACTGCATTTCAGATTCTTTTATTGACCATTATGGCTACTCCATGTCTTCTAAGGGATTCCTGCCTGCAGTAGTAGATATATGGTCATCTGAGTTAAATTCACCCATTCCAGTCCATTTTAGTTTGCTGATTCCTAGAATGCTGATGTTCACTCTTGTCATCTCCTGTTTGACCACTTCCAATTTGCCTTGATTCATGGACCTGGCATTCCAGGTCCTATGCAATATTGCTCTTTACAGCATTGGACCTTGCTTCTATCACCAGCCACATCCACAACTGGGTATTGTTTTTGCTTTGGCTCCATCTTCATTATTTCTGGAGTTATTTATCCACTGATATCCAGTAGCATATTGGGCACCTACCGACCTGGGGAGTTCCTCTTTCAGTATCCTATCATTTTGCCTTTTCATACTGTTCATGGGGTTCTCAAGACAAGAATACTGAAGTGGTTTGCCATTCCCTTCTCCAGTGGACCACATTCTGTCAGATCTCTCCACCATGACCCGCCCATCTTGGGTGGCCCCACATGGCATGGCTTTGTTTCACTGAGTTAGACAAGGCTGTGGTCCATGTGATTAGATTGACTAGTTTTCTGTGATTATGGTTTCAGTGTGTCTGCCCTCTGATGCCCTCTCGCAACACCTACCATCTTACTTGGGTTTGTCTTACCTTGGACTTGGGGTATCTCTTCACAGCTGTTCCAGCAAAGTGCAGCTGCTGCTCCTTACCTTGGACAAGGGTTATCTCTTCATGGCCCCCCCTCCTGACCTTGGATGTGGAGGGTCACATGGAGGGTTTCTTTCATTAGTGTCTTATAATTTTCTGTGTACAGTTCTTCTGTCTCCTTAACTAAGTTTATTCCTAGATATTTCATTCTTTTTGTTGCAATGGTTAATGGAATTGATTCCTTAATTTCTCTTTCTGATTTTTCATTGTTAGTATATAGAAATGCAAGTGATTTCTGTGCATTGATTTTGTATCCTACAACTTTACTAAATTTGCTGATTAGCTCTAGTAATTTTCTGATACTATCTATAGGTTTTCTGTGTATATTATATACACTATGTATAGGTCATCTGCAAACAGTGAGTTTTACTTCTTCTTTTCAAATCTGGATTCCTTTTATTTCTTTTTCTTCTCTGATTGCTGTAGCTAGGAGTTCCAGAACCGTGTTAAATAATAGTAGCAAAAGTGGACATGCTTGTCTTGTTCCTGATCTTAGGGAGAATGCTTTCAGTTTTTCAGTATCCTATCCTATTGCTGTAGGCTTATCATATATGGCCTTTACTGTGTTGAAGTAGGTTCCTTTTATGTCCATTTTTTGAAAGTTTTAGTCATACATAGCTGCTGAATGTTGTCAAAGGCTTTTTCTGCATTATCTTATGATTTTTATCTTTCAATTTTTTAATATGTTGTATTACATTAATTGAGTTCCATATATTGAAGAATCCTTGCATTCCTGGAATAAACCCAACTTGATCATGGTGTATGAGCTTTTTGATGTGTTGCTGAATTCTGTTTGCTAAAATTTTGTTGAGGATTTTTGCACCTATGCTCATCAATGATATTGGCCTGTAGTTTTCTTTTTTTGTGTTGTCTTTGTTTTGGTATCAGGGAGATGGTGGCCTCATAGAATGAGTTAGGAAGTTTCCCTTCCTCTGCAATTTTTTGAAAGAGTTTTCGAAGGATAGATGTTCAGTTCAGTTCAGTTCAGTCGCTCAGTAGTGTCCGACTCTTCGCGACCCCGTGAATCACAGCACACCAGGCGTCCCTGTCCATCACCAACTCCTGGAGTTCACTCAAACTCACATCCATTGAGTCAGTGATGACATCCAGCCATCTCATCCTCTGTTGTCCCCTTCTCCTCCTGCCCCCAATCCCTCCCAGCGTCAGAGTCTTTTCCAATGAGTCAACTCTTCGCATAAGGTGGCCAAAGTACTGGAGTTTCAGCTTTAGCATCATTCCCTCCAAAGAAATCCCAGGGCTGATCTCCTTCAGAATGCACTGGTTGGATGTCCTTGCAGTCCAAGGGACTCTCAAGAGTCTTCTCCAACACCACAGTTCAAAAGCATCAATTATTCGGCACTCAGCCTTCTTCACAGTCCAACTCTCACATCCATACGTGACCATTGGAAAAACCATAGCCTTGAATAGATGGACCTTTGTTGGCAAAGTAATGTCTCTGGTTTTCAATATGCTATCTAGGTTGGTCATAACTTTCCTTCTAAGGAGTAAGTGTCTTTTAATTTCATGGCTGCAGTCACCATCTGCAGTGATTTTGGAGCCCCAAAAAATAAAGTCTGACATTGTTTCCACCGTTTCCCCATCTGTTTCCCATGAAGTGATGGGACCGGATGCCATGATCTTTGCAGCCAAAGATGGAGAAGCTCTATACAGTCAACAAAAACAAGACCAGGAGCTGACTGTGGCTTAGATCATGAACTCCTTATTGCCAAATTCAGACTTAAATTGAAGAAAGTAGGGAAAACCACTAGACCATTCAGGTATGACCTAAATCAAATCCCTTATGATTATACAGTGGAAGGGGGAAATAGATTTAAGGGCCTAGATCTGATAGATAGAGTGCCTGATGAACTATGGAATGAGGTTTGTGACATTGTACAAGAGACAGGGATCAAGACCATCCCTATGGAAAAGAAATGCAAAAAAGGCAAAATGGCTGTCTGGGGAGGCCTTGCAAATAGCTGTGAAAAGAAGAGAAGCGAAAAGCAAAGGAGAAAAGGAAAGATATAAGCATCTGAATGCAGAGTTCCAAAGAATAGCAAGAAGAGATAAGAAAGCCTTCCTAAGTGATCAATGCAAAGAAATAGAGGAAAACAACAGAATGGGAAAGACTAGAGATCTCTTCAAGAAAATTAGAGATACCAAGGATAGGTGTTAGCTCGTCTCTAAATGTTTGAAAGAATTCTCCTGAGAAGCCATCTGGTCCTGGGCTTTTGTTTTTTAGAGATTTTTGATCATAGCTTCAATTTCAGTGCTTGTAACTGGGTTGTTCATAATTTCTATTGCTTCCTGGTTCAGTCTTGGAAGGTTGAACTTTTCTAAGAATCTGTCCATTTCTTCCAGGTTATCCAATTTATTGCCAGTTGTTCATAATTGTCTCATAATCCTTTGTATTTCTGCATTGTTTGTTGTAAGGTCTCTTTTTTCATTTCTAATTTTGTTGATTTGATTCTTCTTTTTTCCTTGATGAGTCTGGCTAAAGGTTTGTCCATTTTGTTTATCTTTTCAAAGAACCAGCTTTTAGTTTTATTAATCTTTACTTTTGTTTCTTTCTTTTCCATTTATTTCTGCTCGGATCTTTATGATTTCTTTCCTTCTACTAATTTTGGGTTTCTTTTTGTTCTTCTTTTTCCAGTTGTTTTAAGTGTAAAGTTAGGTTGTCTATTCGATGTTTTTCTTGTTTCTTGAGGTGGGATGGTATTGCTACAAACTTCCTTCTTAGAACTGTTTTTGCTGTGTCCCATAGACTTTGAATTGTCATGTTTTCATTATCTTTTGTTCCTAGAAATTTTTTATTTCCCTTTTGATTTCTCCAGTAACCGTTGGTTATTTAGAAACGTGTTGTTTAATCTCCATGTGCTTGTGTTTCTTGCAGTTTTTTTCTTGTAATTGATATCTAGTCTCATAGCATTGTGGTCAGGGAAGATGCTTGATACAGTTTCAATATTCTTAAATTTCCTGAGGTTTAATTTGTGAACCAAGATGTGGTCTATCCTGGAGAATGTTCCATGTACACTTGAGAAGAAGGTGTATTCTGCATTTGGATGTAATGTCCTGAAGATAGTAATGAGATCCATCTCATCCAATGTATCATTTAAGACTTGTGTTTCCTTATTAATTTTCTGTTTTGATGAGCTGTCCATTTCTGTGAGTTGGGTTTTAAACCAACTATTATTGTATTACTGTCAGTTTCTCTCTTTATGTCTGTTAGTGTTTGTCTTATGCATTGAGGTGCTCCTATGTTGAGTGCATCAGTCAGTTCAGTACAGTCACTCAGTCATGTCTGACTCTCTGTGACCCCATGGACTGCAGCACACCGGGCCCCCCTGTCCATCATGAACACCTGCAGTTTACTCAAACTCATGTCCCTTGAGTCAGTGTTGCCATCTAACCATCTTGTCTTCTGTTGTCCCCTTCTTTTCCCATCTTCAATCTTTGCTAGCATATGGGTCTTTTCAAATGAGTCAATTCTTTGCATCAGGTGGCCAAAGTATTGGAGTTTCAGATTCAGCATCAGCCCTTCCAATGAATATTCAGGACTGATTTTCTTTAGGATGGACTGTTTGGATCTCCTTGCAGTCCAAGGGACTCTCAAGAATCTTCTCCAACACCACAGTTCAAAAGCCTCAATTTTTGGTTCTCAGCTTTCTTTATAGTCCAAGTCTCACATCCATACATGACTATTGGAAAAACCATACCTTTGACTAGATGGACCTTTGTTGGCAAAGAAATGTATCTGCTTTTTAATAAGTTGTCTAGGTTGGTCATAACTTTTCTTCCAAGGAGCAAATGTCTTTTAATTTCATGGCTGCAGTCACCATCTGCAGTGATTTTGGAACTTCCCCCAAAATAAAGTCTCACTGTTTCCATTGTTTCCTCATCTATTTGCCATGAGGTAATGGGACCAGATGCCATGATCTTAGTTTTCTGAATGTTGAGTTTTAAGCCAACTTTTCCACTCTCCTCTTTCACTTTCATTAAGAGGCTCTTTAGTTCTTCGCTTTCTGCCATAGGGGTGGTTTCATCTGCATATCTGAAGTTATTGATATTTCTCCTTGCAATCTTGATTCCTGCTTGTGCTTCATCCAGTCCAGCATTTCTCATGATGTACTCTGCATATAAGTTAAATAAGCCAGGGTGACAAAGGCAAAAAGATAGGACACTAAAAGATGAACTCCCCAGGTTGGTAGGTGCCCAATATGCTATTGGAGAAGAGTGGAGATATAAGTCCAGAAAGAATGAAGAGATGGAGTCAAAGCAAAAACAACACCCAGTTGTGAATGTGACTGGTGATGGAAGTAAAGTCTGATGCTGTAAGAGCAATATTGCATAGGAACCTGGAATATTACGTCCATGAATCAAGGCAAATTGAAAGTGGTTAAACAGGGGATGGCAAGAGTGAACATTGTCATTTTAGGAATCAGTGAACTAAAATGGACTGGAATGGGTGAATTTAACTGATATGACCATTATATGTACTACTGTGGGCAAGAATTCCTTAGAAGAAATTGAGTAGCCATCATAGTCAACAAAAGAGTCCAAAATGCAGTACTTGATGAAATCTCAAAAATGACAGAATGATCTCTGTTCATTTCCAAGGCAAAAGACTCCGTATGTTGGGCACATAGATATTTTAAATTGTTATGTCTTCCTCTTGAATTGATCCCTTGATCATTATGTGGTGTCCTTCCTTACCTCCTGTAATCATCTTTATTTTAAAGGCTATTTTGTCTGATATGAGGATTGCTACTCCAGCTTTCATGTGCTTCCCATTTGCAAAGAATATACTTTTGCCTCCTCTCACTTTCAGTCTATATGTGTCTTTAAGTCTGAAGTGGGTTTCTTGTAGACTGTATCTATATGGGTCTTGTTTTTGTATCCATTCATCCAATCTGTGTCTTTTGGTTGGAGCATTTAATCCATTTACATTTAATTATTGATATATATGTTTGTATTGCCATTTTATTAATTGATTGGAGTTGATTTTGTAGATCTTTTTTCTTCTCTTGTATTTTTTGACTACATAAGTCCCTTTAACATTTGTTTTAAAGCTGGTTTGGTGGTACTGAATTCTCTTCACTTTTGCTTGTCTGAATACTTTTTATTTCTCTATCAATTTTGAATGAAATCCTTGCTAGGTACTATAATCTTGGTTGTAGATTTTTCCCTTTCAGTACTTTAAATATATCCTGCCATTCCCTTCTGGCCTGCAGAATTTCTGCTGAAAGATCAGCTGTTAAGCATATGGGGTTTCCCTCGTATGTTACTTGTTGCTTCTCCCTGGCTGTTTTCAATATTCTTTTTTTGAGTTTCATCTTTGTTAGTTTGATTAGTATGTGTCTTGGCATGTTTCTCCTTGGGTTTATCCTGTATGGGACTCTTTGTGCCTCTTGGACTTGATTGGCTATTTCCTTTTCTATGTTGGGGAAATTTTCAACTATAATCTCTTCAAAATTTTCTCATACCCTTTCTTTTTCTCTTCTTCTGGGATCCCTATAATTCAAATGTTGGTCCATTTAATCTTGTGCCAGAGGTCTCTGAGACTATCCTCAGTTCTTTTAATTCTTTTTACTTTATTCTGCTCTTCAGAAGTTATTTCCACCATTTTATCTTCCAACTCACTGATTCATTCTTCTGCTTCAGATATTCTGCTATTGATTCCTTCTAGAGTATTTTTAATTTCAGTAATTGTGTTGTTTGTCTTTGTATGTTTATTGTTTAATTCTTCTAGGTCTTTGTTAATTGGTTCTTGCATTTTCTCCATTTTGTTTTCAAGGTTTTTGATCATCTTTACTATCATTATTCTGAATTCTTTTTCAGGTAGTTTGCCTATTTCCTCTTCATTTATTTGGATTTCTGTGTTTCTAGTTTGTTCCTTCATTTGTGTAGTATTTATCTGCCTTTTCATGATAATTTTTTTAACTTATTCTGTTTGAGGTCTTCTTTTACCAGGCTTTAAGGTTGAATTCTTCCTTCCTTCTGTTTCTGCCCTCCTAAGGTTGGTCCAGTGGTTTGTGTAAGCTTCTTAAAGGGTGAGATTTGTGCTGAGTTTTTGTTTGCTTTTGCTTGTTTGTTTTTCCTCTGAAGGAAGGCTGAGTGAGGTGGTAATCCTGCCTGCTGATGATTGGGTTTATATTTTTGTTTTGTTTGTTGTTTAGATGAGGCATCCTGCACAGGATGTGACTGGTCAGTTGGGTGATACCAGGTCTTGTATTCATTTGGTTGCCTTTGTGTGAGTGGGCACTACTTGATACTCCCTATGGTTAGTTCTCTGGTAGTTTAGGGTCCTGGAGTCAGTGCTCCCATATCAAAGTCTCAGGGCTTGATCCTTGGTCAGGAATGAAGATTCCCACAAGTGGTTTGTTATGGCATTAAGTGAGATTAAAACAAATATCTCTAAATAAGAAACAAAAGATGAACCCCAGACAAATGGCAGTTACAAAATCAGGCAAATAATAATTAAAATAATGGAGTACGTGTAAATACATATACACCCATGAGCAAAGTCAAAACAGTCCAATAAAAATAAAGTACAGTAGATTGACCCTGTGAACAAATTAAAAATTATATTTATCAGTTAAGAACAAAACTAACGAAAGCATAAACTGGAAAACAAAACTAAAGCAAAGTACTAAGTGGGGAATAATGCAATGAAAACAAAACTAACAAATGTGTTGAGAGGAAAGGAAAGGAAAAAAAAAGAATAGATATGCAAAGTTAAATAGAGGTAGGCGAAGAAGATTTATATACATTAAAGATTTACTGCAGGAGGAAAAGAACAGTAGGAAAAGCAAACAAAGGAATAAATGTAGAAAAAATAATTATAGGTTTAAAAAATTAGAAATAAAGAAAGAGAAAAAAAAAAAGAAAGAAAGAAAAAGAAAGTTCCACAGAACTGCAAAAGCCCAACATAAAGGCAGAGGTTTATAACAACAATAAAAAATATGACTGGGAAAAAAAAAGCTCAATAGCTTAATTATATTTCATAGTGCCAGTAAAACTGACAACTACAACAGAGGGGGGAAAAAAAGGAAAAGAATAAAGAAAAAAAGTCCATAAGAATCTACAGAATAAGTCAAAACCTAAGAATAATAAATGTTTTTCTTGAGTCACTGCTGTTAGAGACTTTTCCCTCACTGGGAGTCACAGTCCACCTCACCTCCTTAGGATGCCCTCCAACACTGTGCAGATCTCTGGGTTGAGTTGAGTGTGTCACTGTGCCCCCCGGCTCTGGGGGCAGCTCAGATTCTAATTTGTTCCCACTCCTGTGTGTTCTTGCCCACAATGTCTACAGCTATCAGAACTATTGTGTTTTCTTTTGTGGAAGCTCTCAATGACCTTTTATATATTCCATAGACACAGAGTCTGTGTAGTTGATCGTGTGGATTTAATCTTCAGCTTGTAGGCTCGTGGGAGATTTTGGGTCTTTTTCCTTAGCCACACTGCCCCTGGGTTTCAATTGTGGTTTTATTTCCACCTCTGCATGTGGGTCATCCACTGGGGTTTAGCTCCTGAGGCTGACCTGGAGGGCTTGGGTTTGTCCCTGTGAGGGCCAGGTGTGGACGTGGTGCAGCTGCTTGGGTTGGAGGGGTTCTGGCAGCTCCAGGTACTCAGGGGGTTGACAGCTAGAGCAGCAGGAAATATAGTGCTCTAGAAGAGTATGGCAACCAGTATGGACCAATACACTCCAGTACTCCTGCCTGGAGAACCCCCCTCCCTGACAGAGAATCCTGGCATGCCATCGTCTACAATGTCGCAAAGAGTTGGACTACTCAAGCATCAACACAAGACTTTTTTGCCTGTGGCAGCTCTGCCCCAGTGAGAGTTGAGCGTGAAGGTGGGGCAGCTGCTTGGCTTGTGGAGACCCTGGTGTGCCAAGTGTATGAGGGCTCAGACTGCCTGCACTGCAGGAGCTATGGCCCTATCAGAGTCTTTTTTTCGAGACTCTTGCCTCTTGTAGCTGGCAATCAGAAGGCCTCTTTGGCTAGTCTTTTTCTGTAGCTCCCTCCATTCAGGCACTTAGAGGGCTCCCTTGCTTGGGGTCCTTCTCTGTTGTTCTGCACATCAGGCACCTAATGGGGCCCACCTGGCTGGGGTCCTACTCTGTAGCTCGGTACGTTAGTCACTTAAAGGAGGACCTTGGTTGTGGTCCTGTTCTGTAGTTGAGTGTGTCAGGTGTTTGATGGGCCAGGCTCTCTATTGTTCAGTTGCTGATGCTGGCATGTGGGAAGAGAGAGGCTATGGTGATGGCTCCACCACCCTATGTTGACTCAGCAGTATCACCTTGCTTCCATGGCTGCCCAGCTTTTCTCCACAGGCTTTTCCCACCGCAATCTCCTCCCTCACATCCCCTCGATCAGTCTCTGTGCAGTCAACAGCAGCCTTCACCCTGGGATTGCTCCACAACCCCTAAACTCCAGCTCCCAGCCACGGTACCTTCCAGGTGACCTGAGTTCTTGTCTGGGATATGTATGGTTCTGGCAAGGATTGTCTGATTCTCATTCCTTTTAGGCTGCTACAGATCAGCTGTTTCACTCTCAGTCTTAAATGTTTCTCCTCTGACTCAGACAATTGCCCCGATGTGAGGATTGGACCCCTGCCCCCACCCACCGAGGGCAGGCCCAGCCCTACTAATACTCCTGTTTTTCCCCCAGTTCCTTCATCCTACCAAGTTTTGCATGGTTCTATATATTCTATGCCACTGGTCAGGTCCTCAGCTGGTATTCTGCAAGCACTTCTGTGTCTGAAGGTGTATTTCTGATGTATCCATGGAGAGAGATGTACTCCACATCCACCTACTCCTCTGCCGTCTTGTTCTCTCTCCATAACGTGTACTCTTAAGATGTGGTATCCCCAGTGCCTAGAATAATACTCAACACATATTTGATGTTGGCTGGTTAAATGAATGTGCAAAGGTAACAGAGAAAAGGAGTTTAGAAAATATGTACCAGAATCAGGGGCGTAAGGCAGCCAGTCAGTGACACAACTATGTGAAGTTTACCAGTATAATGATGTAGTTAGGAGCAAATCATCCGAGTCAGGAGATTCTAAGTTCAAATCCTGACTCTGTTTACCAGTGGTGACCTTGGAAAGATATTTAGCTTTTCTGAACATTGCTTTCTTCTTCTGTAAACATTGGGATAATGAACATTGTTCACTGTTTTGAACATTAAATGAGCTGAGAACCAAACCATGTATTTATTTCTCTTTCTACTGTACATTCTACTCCTTAAGTGTAAAGACTTGTTATGGGTAACTCCTTAAGGGTAAGGGTAAGGTGTCTTGTTATGAACTTGTTTTGGAGCATATAAAAATGCTAGATACTCCATATGTATTTTATGAATGAATGACAATGTATAACATACTGAGTTCTGTGTTTTTCATGTAATTTTCCCATACTTAATAGTAACCATGATATTTTTATTGTTATTCTATTTCAGGAAGGACAATGTTATAGTCAGCTAATTCCCCAGTGAGGACAGCAGGTATCTGCTTTAAAAACGAACAATCCAGTTAGGTCTGGTATATTAGATGTAGATACAATTCATTAATGGTCTACCCTTTGATGGATGTTCATAGGGTCACAGGCTGTAACTGTCATATGCAGTTTTCCATGCTGATGTTTGAAATGGTCAGTTATTGGTTCAAGTGATATTTCTTTCAACAGGACACATTTTCACAGATGGCTAAGCACCAATGAGTGTATTCCAAATAGAATGAGTACATCTTGGTTGTCTCTATTATGAAATGAATGTGGATAGACATCTAAGTCTCTTCCTTAATGTATATATGGTGCTGGTTTCCACAGTCAATAACCAAATTTGGAGCAAACAACCCATTCGAAAGTGCTAATTGGAAAGAAGGATGCTTGTGATTAATAGCTGATGAATTATAAAGTCTGGACAAGTGCTTGGACAATCTTGGTTCTGGCTTTGTAATTGTTCATTGTTACTGAAGAGTCAGACCAGAGATGGAGCTCAGAGGCTTTGTAAACTCACTTTACTGTTATTCGAGAGCACAAAGAAAGAGTCAGTATTTGTGTTTTCTTTGCCAAGGGAAGACATATATATTTTTGGAGAAACCAAAGTATTGGCATTCCACTCATTTTTTTTTTAGTTAAATATTTGAGGCTTAGCAGTCCAAGTAGGGCCAAAACATCAGGTTCCATTGTTTCAGCAATTTGACGTATAGTGTTTGCTATCACATACAATGTTTTTGAAAGAGGGGGTTAAGTCCACTGATGGAGTAGTGTTAGATTGAGCAGACTCGGAATGCTGTTCAAATAGGTCCAAATGCTGTAATTTCAGGGCTGACAAAAGAACTCAGAAAAAACCTCAACTTGCTTTCTTCCCTTTCTCTCATCTACTCTTGTCATTTTGGCTTAGGCATCAGAAATCCCCAACTTTATCCCCAAGCTATTGAAATATGTTAAAATATAAACATATTATCTTAAAGAGGATATTATTTTTTAAATCAGCAATTCTTCAATCACTCAAAACACAATTTAGTTTTTAAAAAGGCATAGGCTTTGGTACCTGAAAAATCTAGATTCAGATCCTAAATTTGCTACTTTCAAACTGGGGGCAGTTATCAAGAGGAGAAGGGGACAACAGAGGATGAGATGGCTGGATGGCATCACTGACTCGATGGACATGAGTCTGAGTGAACTCTGGGAGTTGGTGATAGACAGGGAGGCCTGGTGTGCTGCAATTCATGGGGTCGCAAAGAGTCGGACATGACTGAGCGACTGAACTGAACTGAACTGAATTATCAAGAGATTCACATTTTCCACTGACAAAAATACTGAAATTGAGCTATTCCTGAAAAAGGAAACTTAAGTCTTTACTGAGTGATCAAAGACTCTTTTGATTACTGATTCCAAAAGCTATTCATACTTCATACCAGGGAATATTTGAGAGTCTTGGAAAATTTGAAACATGACCTTCAGTAGCCTCCTAAGAATTGCCTTCATGAAATGGTGTTCTCATACTATATTTTTGGTTCTTGTAGTATGCTACATACTAAAGCCAGCTGTCAGACTGGCTTGGGAAAATGCTATCTGCCATGTCACTTCCTGTTTCCTGTAAGAGCTATCCACATAATGTCTTTCAGAATCTAGTACAAGAGGCATTTTGTCTCTTCTAAGGAAAAGATGTGCTTACTCTTTGTTGATATTGAGAATTATATACGTGCTTGTCAGTTGGCTTTTGGAGGTTTTTGAGACAAAGATCAATTCTATCTACTGCATAGCCCTTTATGATCAACATGGTTTATTCCTTACTTGGTCTTATCATTTCCCCTCTTATTTTTACTGTTTACCTGATTCAATTGCTTTTTTTCTATTTTATAGTTGTTATATTTTTAGAATTCTAGTTATAAGGTGCTTTAACTTCTTTATGAGATGAGCCAGACAATAAATAAATATACACATAAATAAGCATGTATAGTAACTCGATTATAGTTCATGCTGTGTATAATAATTAAAATCTTGTAACAGTTATAGGAGATGGCTGCCAAGCACGAAGTATTAGTTATCTGTTGCTGTGTAATAAACTACATCAACATGTGATGGCTTAAAGTGTTATTGCTTATGAGTCTATGTATTAGCCAAGCAGTTCTGCAGCCAGTTACTGAGTCAGCTAAGATTTGATGGTCTAGGATGCCCTTTCTTGTGGGACTGGCTGTTGTCAGACTAGTTGGGCTAGTTGGCCTCAGGTGGGCTACCTCTCTTTGCTTTACTTGATTTCTTCACCTTGGGAGACTAGCTTGGGCTTCTTCACAGGTTGTCTCAGGGCATTAGGAGAGGATACGTGACATTAAGCAAGTATTTCTTCTGCCTCTGCCTATGTCACATTTGCTAATATCCTTTTGACCAAAGCAAATTACATGCTGAAGGTCAGCTTTAAGGGGTGGAGAGATAGATTCTATTTCTTTGTGAATCATATTGCAGAGCAGCCAATTGCAATTCATCACACAAATCAGGATTAAATAGACAAATGGGTTTTTAATAAATAACAAATGGGGAAAAAAGGACAAATGGGAATCAGCCATTAGTGTTTATTGAGCACAGATAGTGTACAAGGTAGTATTTATAGAGCATTAGGTCTAGGGGAAGGAGATTTTTTTTCAGCTACAGTATCTGAGAATCAATGACAGAGGATTTTCCATGACACTGTCTGGGCAGGGTTCCACATATCTGCTTTATAAATTCATCAACTCCAGTTTCCCCTTCTTTGTCTCAAGAAGGGTGTTGGCATCTGAGCAACTGAGAGATGCTAGAAGAGTAAATAGCGTAACAGACCGTGAAGGTCTCACGATTCTACAAATATGAGGAATCTGTTATGATTTCAGAAAGTTGCAGCTATACTTTTGCTTTGTGCATGGTTGAAAGATCTGCCAATTTAGGGATGTGGGGAATTAAAATTACATGAATAATTTCTGGTCTTCTCCCCTTTTGTACATCAAGGATCAAGGAGTTATAGTATCTCGCAACTAGAAAGAGTGTGAAGTCATACGGTCCTGTCCTGTTGCCCGTTTGGTCTTCTGACTCCCACTTAAGCACTTGTTTTTTCTTGGTGGACAGCATGCTCCTGGCTTGATCTCTCACCCTGACGCAGCTGTCTCTCCCCGACTTTGAGCCTGTGTGTGCTGCCACTGCTTCCAGACTATTCTGAGGGCTTTTACTCCCATTGTACGGGATGAACTTGGGGTTCTGCTGATCAGATCTTAGTGACTGAGGGAGGAGGATGGGAGGGTAAGAAGGATAACCTTTTCTTCAGGTACTGGGTCAGTCGAGAACTTCAGATTCTGATCCAATATTTATTGAATATTTACTCTATATGAGAAACTATGCCATATATCTTTTAGTTTAATCCCACGGAATCTCTGGTCAAGACCAAGACCCAAGACTCTGAAAATTCCAGAGACTAAGACTAAGTTTGTCATTTTCAAATTGGCATACAAAGAAAAAAATTTAAAAATCAGTTTCACCTAACACTTCACATTTTAAAAATGATTGAAAATGCAACCATTTTCTCTTCAAACACCTTGGATTCCTTCTTTCGGGGAGATGTGGAGAGGTCTTTGCCGTCTACCAGAGGGTGGAGAGAGATGTAAGTTGGGTATAAGCTGTGAGCCAGGCTTCTTTAGGCTGTCTTCAATGCACACAAAATGTTAACTTAGACTGTTCCGTCAGATACAGGAACCTTGATGGATGAATATTCAAAATTCATTGACTAGTTCTGTACCCTCTTTTAAAGATAAGTGCCAAGCCCTTCCCTTAATTAGACTCTGAACAAAGTAAGATACGTGGAAGAAGAGAATGCATTTTGAATTTCTATTCACTCTCATCCCTTCTTCTAATTACACAAAGCATCTTTTATATCTGAAATCCAGAGACAATTTTCTGCTTGAGAATGAGGGCAGACTTTCTTTTGTAAGTCGATAGCACAGTTGTTATGTTGTCGGGTAGAGACAAAAATGACATTATGCAGTGGCGCGTTTCTTTACTCCATGCCTAAGAAATTCAAAGTCTCATATCAGCTTCAAAAATGTAAAAGAGGAGCTATGTTCATCTGTATGGACTTTCTGAATTACAGGGAGAGGGGGGCAGATGCTGATGATGGGGATTAATGAAGGCCAGAGAATAGAAGAGACCTTGTAAGGACTGACAAGTAGAAGAAAGATCTCTAGAAAGTAGACTCCAACAACCCTTGAACAGCTGATGGAGTAAAAGCTCAGTGGCTCCTGTAACCAGCCATCTCTCCCCTGTTAGCAGAGGCTCTTAAACACCAGACTAAATTTCTGGGAGTAGTGGGGCAGGAGAGGAGCATAGGAACAAACTGTTAAACAGTCTTTTTTTGTTGTTGTTGTTGTTGGCAAAGTAATGTCTCTGTTTTTTATTTATTTTTTTAAAATATAAATGTATTTATTTTAATTGGAGGGTAATTACTTTACAATACTGTATTGGTTTTGCTATACATCAACATGAATCCGCCACAGGTGTACACGTGTTCCCCATCCTGAACTCCCACCTCCCTCCACATACCATCCCCCTGGGTCATCCCAGTGCACCAGCCCCGAGCATCCAGTATCATGCATCAAACCTGGACTGGCAATTCGTTTCACATATGATATTATACATGTTTCAATGCCATTCTCCCAAATCATCCCACTTTCACCCTCTCCCACAGAGTCCAAAAGACTGTTCTATACATCTGTGTCTCTTTTGCTGTCTCATACACAGGGTTATTGTTACCATCTTTCTAAATTCCATATATATGCATTAGTATACTGTATTGGTGTTTTTCTTTCTGGCTTACTTCACTCTGTATAATAGGCTCCAGTTTCATCCACCTCATTAGAACTGATTCAAATGTATTCTTTTTAATGGCTGAGTAATACTCCATTGTGTATATGTACCACAGCTTTCTTATCCATTCATCTGCTGATGGACATCTAGGTTGCTTCCATGTCCTGGCTATTATAAACAGTGCTGCAATGAACACTGGGGTACACGTGTCTCTTTCAATTCTGGTTTCCTCGGTATGTATGCCCAGCAGTGGGATTGCTGGGTTGTATGGCAGTTCTATTTCCAGTTTTTTTAAGGCATCTCCACACTGTTCTCCATAGTGGCTGTACTAGTTTGCATCCCCACCAACAGTGTAAGAGGGTTGCCTTTTCTCCACACCCTCTCCAGCATTTATTGCTTGTAGACTTTTGGATCGCAGCCATTCTGACTGGCGTGAAATGGTACCTCATTGTGGTTTTGATTTGCCTTTCTCTGATAATGAGTGATGTTGAGCATCTTTTCGTGTATTTGTTAGCCATCTGTATATCTTCTTTGGAGAAATGTCTATTTAGTTCTTTAGCCCAATTTTTGATTGGGTCATTTATTTTTCTGGAATTGAGCTGCAGGAGTTGCTTATATATTTTTGAGATTAATTCTTTGTCAGTTGCTTCATTTGCTATTATTTTCTCCCATTCTGAAGGCTGTCTTTTCACCTTGCTTATAGTTTCCTTTGTTGTGCAGAAGCTTTTAATTTTAGTTAGGTCCCATTTGTTTATTTTTGCTTTTATTTCCAATATTCTGGGAGGTGGGTCATAGAGGATCCTGCTGTGATGTATGTCGGAGAGTGTTTTGCCTATGTTCTCCTCTAGGAGTTTTATAGTTTTTGGTCTTACATTTAGATCTTTAATCCATTTTGAGTTTATTTTTGTGTGTGGTTGTTAAACAGTCTTGATTACAGCATCTATGGCAAGTAAGAAAGAGATATAAAACGGAGAAAATGGCCTGATGCAGGAAACAACAGGGCAAGAATACAAAGAATTAGATCTTTGGGAACAAGAATATGAAAGTGTTGGGGAAAAACAAGGTTACTTGACTCCACTGTCAAGACTGGACTCCACTGCAAGGGTGCCTGTACACAGGACCATCAATACTTTGAGGTGATGTAAGTCACCTTGAACATATTAGCAAGCACGAAGTGTCAAGCAGAGGGAAAACACGGGTAGTAAACTGAGAAGTGAAGCCAAGAACCTAGATGGGTACTCTAGTGGGTCATAAGTGGACAGCAGAGCAGGCAAAAATAGGAAAAATGATGTGAGTTTCAAAGCAGAGAGAGGATAGGGAGAGAAGATGGTTAAACACCAGTTAGGGAAAGCAGACCGCTGTGATATCTGGCAGTTACTGAATGCTCACTGTGGGCTAGGTTGTGTCATAAGCAGTATACACTCACTATTCCTCATAATACCTTGAGGTAGGTACAGTTCTGATTCCCTGTTTACAATCCAGGAAACTAAGATATAATGAGGGTAAGTAACCTGCCCAAGGTTATGTGGCTAGCAAGTGGCAAGGAGCCTGCGTCTGGGGTCTGTGTACTTTCCTGCCCATGCTGCTCTACTACTGTTAACACTGCTCTTGATCGCCATACTATTCATTTCTGCATGGCCTGACAACTCAGGTGAGCCAGGGACGTGTCCTGAAAACAACCTCATACCACTGGACAGACGTAATGTAGCATCTAATACCTTACAGTTTGCTTTATAGGCTTCATTTTTAAATTTTTATTGGAGTAAATTTGATTACAATGTTGTATTAGTTTCAGATGTAGAGCAAAGTGAATCAGTTACGCATATACATATATCCACTCAGTTTTAGATAATTTTCCCATATAGGTCATTACAGAGTATTGAGTAGGGTCCCTGTGCTATACAGTAGGTCCTTATTATCTATTTTATATACAAGTGAAAGCTGCTCAGTCATGTCTGACTCTTTGCGACCCCATGGACTATAGCTTGCCCGGTTTCTCCGTCCATGGAATTCTCCAGGCCAGATACTGGAGTGGGTAGCCGTTTCGGTCTCCAAGGGATCTTCCCAACCCTGGGATCAAACCCAGGTCTCCTGCATTTCAGGCATATTCTTTACCATCTGAGCCACCAGAGAAGCCCAGGAATACTAGAAGGGGTAACCTAACCCTTCTCCAGGGGATCTGTCTGACCCAGGAATCCAACCAGGATTTCCTGCATTGCAGCTGGATTCTATACCAACTGAGCTACCACAGAAGTAGTGTGTATATGTTAATCCCAACCTCCCAGTTTATCCCTCCCTCCTCTTTCCTCTCTAGTAACCATAAGTTTGTTTTCTCCATCTGTGACTCTATTCTTATTTTTGTAAATAAGTTCATTTGTGCTTTTTTTTTTTTTAGATTATACATGTAAGCGGTATCATATGATATTTGTCTTTCTGTGTCTGACTTACTTCACTTAGTCTGACAGTCTTTAGGACCATCCATGTTGCTGATTAGAGAAACTGTTCAAGCCAGTGTTGGATTTTTCAGGACACTGGTAGCAGAACTGAAGGAGAACTGGCAGCAGTCTGATTATTTTAATTTACTACATTATTCACTTAGCTTGATTTTGAAATGATCATTAATTGACTGTGGCCTTTATCTTTAGAGTTCAGAAATCTATAAACTACCTCTGGGTTGAAGAGGTAGCCATCTATAATAGGAGCACTTAAATAACACCCAAAGGATTTTTTAAAGAAGGATTTGATTAATTGCTTTGTAATGCAGAATAACAACCACAGATATCTATTTTGTTCACTAGGTTTATCGACATTCATGAGGGTGTCTTTGAGGCAGAGCCTTCAAGCTGAGGGAGCACTAGAGGGAGGAGGCATGACTTGGGACCTGTGGGGCCCAGAGCTTAGGAAACAATTTGGCAGTTCTACCTTTTTCTTCCAGAAAGGATCAGCTGCCCACATCTCCACGTCAGAAGGAAGTGTATTTGTGTTGGCTGTATGCTTTGTTCAGCATCTGTGGATTCCAATCAAGGAGGTTAGAGTCTCTGAGTAGTGTCAGTACAGGAGGCAGGGCAGCCCACTTGGGTTTATGCAGAAGCTAAGCCAATCCACCGAATACGTAGGGTTTGAGGGGCGTAGCCTGCTAAGAAGTGGTCAGCTGAAAGATAAAACATACACATTATAAAATCAGAGCTGGATTTGAATTCTGGCTTTACTCCTTATTAGCAAACAACTTAACTACTTAGAGCCTCAATTTCCACATCTCTAAAATAGACATAATAATATCTATGTTGGAGATGTGTTATGGATATTTGAAAAAGAAATGACATGTACAAAGCAGTCAGTTCCTGAAACACAGAAGATGCTATTATGATTATCATGGTGATGACCATAATGATAATGATGTTGATCATTATGATTCAAAGCTGTGTACCATTCTTAGTGAAAAATATGGTGCAAACCAGGAATAGAAGTGGGATAGCAGTGGAGGAGGGTGTGCATAAACCCAGCTGTTCTACTTGGGCACCCATGGAGGGGCTTAGCCGGGAGGTCAGTCTGAAACACAGCCCAGTAATCAAACTGTAGGCCCTGCACATCCACCTCAGGGTAGCAGCTCAATTTTGGTCTTACATTTCCCCTTCTGTGATGTAAAGGCTCTCTTCTGTGATAACACCAGATCTGGTTTCCATCAGCTCAGAAGTGGACGGGCAGTGGCTGCAGGTGGCAGGGCTTCAGTGCCCACAGTCCATCAAGGCAAGGCCAGGAGCAGACAGGGACTGAGAGATTTGCCCACCCCACCCCTCCTCTTGTAAGGCAGGCCCTCCACTAAAGAACAGGCTGTCACTTAATAAGTAATGAAGAACAGTATCTCAAGTAGCATCTCTTATGTGGCATTGTCTTTTAAATAACTCAAGGGACTCACTGAAGGTTGTATGCTGGCCTGAGATAATTGCCAGCAGCAGGCTTGTATATCTTATCACTTCCTTAGTTCACAAATAAAAGTTCCTCTTCAGGATGGATGACGTTGGTTAACGTTGATGTAAAAAGACAGATTGTTACTAGAGGGATACAGTGGAAGCAAAAGTAAAAACAAGTGAGAGAGATGGCTTGTATGATGATATTGGTAAAAAATGTGGATAATTAAATAACAATAGTAATAGCAATAAGAGTACCATATGTATTCAATGCTAAGAAAACCATGAATTGTGAGATTCATTGTCAGTTGGAGAATAGCTTATTCTAGACATGGCTGGCAAAGGAAGGAGTTCTGTATATCAATTTCAGAAGCAGTAAAAGGAAATATGACTATATTAGTATATGTAGAGGGCTTCCCTGATAACTCAGTTGGTAAAGAATCCACGTGCAATGGAGGAGACCCTGGTTCGATTCCTGGGTTGGGAAGATCCACTGGAGAAGGGATAGGCTACCCACTCCAGTATTCTTGGGGTTCCCTTGTGTCTCAGCAGGTAAAGAATCTGCCTGAAATGCTGGAGACCTGGGTTCGATCCCTGGGTTGGGAAGATCCCCTGGAGCAGGGAATGACAACGCACTCCAGTTTTCTTGTCTGGAGAATCCCCATGGACAGAGAAGCCTGGCAGGCTACAATCCATGGGGTCACAAAGAGTTGGACATGACTGAACGATTTTCACTTCACTTAACTAGTATATATAGTAGCTTATATTTTTTGAGTCCTTCCTAGGTTCCAGGAATTTTCTAAATGCTTATATACAACTTATTTAATTATCTCAACAACTCTTAATAGCTATCTAAATTATTCCCATTTTAATGATGAAGAAGAGGCTTAAAACTTGTAATTAGTTAAGGTAATGATAGATAAATAAAGCCTGGAATCTCAATGGTTTCCAACAGTCAAATTTTACTTTTTAAATTTTACTTCAGTGTCTGGGAAAGAAGGTGGTGATGGTGGTGATAGAGGGGAGTCATCATTCAGAGATCTAGGTTGAGAGATCCTTTACTATGCGGATGCCATGGTGGTGCTGGGTATTCTGTCAGAGATGGGGAAAGAGAGACTGCAGAGGGGGATCTTATGGGTCAGGACAGGGAGTTGCATCTATCACTCCAACTCACATTGTTTTGGTCAGACTCATTCACATGGCCCTTTCTAGATTTAATAAAGGTTTGAAAGTGCAGTTGCTGGCTGTGCAGCTGCTTCTCAACGGCAACTCTACTGTATGGAAAAATAGGATACATTTTTGATGGACAGTAGCCGTCCCCGCCACATCACAGATAGGTAGCTTGTGAAAGGTCACACAATTCACAAGCGACAGGTCTGGATCTAAATACTTATCTGTCTGAGATCAGAATCTACAATCTTTGTAGTCCAGCTACTCTAGGGTGAGAATAGTTCATACAGAGAGAAGCATGTAGGTTTTTTAGATTGCCTTTATTCTCAGCCACAACTTGAGGAGCTTAGAGGAAAACACTATGCCCTGCTGCCTCTTTCTTAAGAAGATAAAATTGCCTGGATGATGCATTGTTTTTTATGCAGTGACTCACCCAAGATTGCTTTAGTTTAGCAAACTGCATCACCTCATGAAACAGAGAATGACATCTCTGAAGCAAGAGCTTGGTGCTTCTCAAAGTGACACACCAGAAATATAAAATGAACTTTGCTTTCTAAAGAAGCAGAGAAAACAATTTTAAAAACGATACAAACTTAAATGAAAGTTTTCTTAAGGCATATCCTATTCAGTCATTGCTACCTCACTACCTGAGGTTCAGTGAATTCTGTGGAGCTCATTCTTCAGATTGATCATGTGGCTGTGTTCTGAGTGAGTTTTTCACATATTACTTTGGCAAGTGGGATACTAGGAATAATGATATTAGCAGGAAATAGTGAGTGTCTGCTCTGTACAAGAATCTTGCCTAATTGCTTCTCATACATCATCCCACTTAATACTTTATCAACTATGGTAAACTCTGGGTTTCCCTGGTGGCTCAGATGGTAAAGAATCCACTTGCAATGTAGGAGACCTCAGTTTGATCTGTGGGTTGGGAAGATCCCCTGGAGAAGGGAATGGCTACTCACTCCAGTTTTCTTGCCTGGTGAAGTAACTATGGTAAACTCTCTCTCAAATTACTTTGTGAGTTAGGTTTCAATTTTGCAGATGGAAACACTGAGGCCCAATACTGTTAAACAACTGCTCAAGGTCACAAATTAGGAGATAGAACCAGGATGTGAACCCAGATGGTGTGACTATAGGGTCTATATTGTAAGTTACTACTGTATTCAGGATCCTTCCTGCCACTGGTAGATTGTACACAATGATCAGGGTGAAGAGATGGGGGAGGCTGAGAACTAGCAACAGAGAGCCCACTAGTTTCTGGGCATTTTGTACATGTAAATAGTTACTTTCTTTACTCCATAGTCGTATAGTCTAACTTTTAATGTATTTCTAATGATTTTCAAAATTTATACCTTCACAAGCTTCCATGAGAAATCAAACAAGCCCCTAAATTTATTTGCCCAGAGAAAAATATTACATTGCATGTGAAAAACCCACACTAGGAAACTCCCTGCCCCACCCTACTTCCTACCGTATCTTTTTATTCAGAAGCACTAGGCCTTTCTTTTGACTGACTTTTGGGTAGCGGCATCTTCTCAACAAAGCAATCTTCTTCTTACGCTGTGATTCTTCTCTTACCAGCTGCAATAAAGATAACATTTTCTCCAAATCTTAGCATATATTATCTCATTCAATTCTTACAACTCCTTAAAGGTAAGAATTGCTCTTTCCATTCTCTAGATAAGAGAACTGAAACTTTGTGAGGTTAAAGAACCTGCTCAGACCACATAATGAAAAAAGTGTTAGTTAGTTACATCCAACTCTTTGTGACTCATGGACTATAGCCCCCTAGGCTCCCTCTGTCTGTGGAATTCTCCAGGCAAAAATACCGGCATGGGTAGCCATTTCCTTCTCCAGGGGATTTTCCTGACCCAGGGACTGAACCCATGTCTCCTGCATTGGCAGTGCATTCTTTACAGTCTGAGCCTCCAGAGCTGGTAGATAAAACTCCACAAGGTTAAAGAACCTGCTTCAGATCACACAGCTGCTAAGTAAAGTGGCAGCTTCAATTCTGCCCACTCCAGACTTCAAGGCAGCTTGAATTCTCATTGTTCTGACTTCATATCCCAAACTCTTTTCCTTCCACCCTCCACTCAGTATTTGGATCTAGGCTATGACTTGACCTGGCAGCAGGACAAATACAACCTGGGGGGCAGCCTTGGTTAGAACAGGACCAAATTCTCTAGAAGTAAGTTAAGGGCAAAAAGAACTTTTGCCTCCACTGAGGAAGTTTGGGAGTCAGAAAAGGGTCAGTATTAGAGAGTTGCAGTAAAGGACAGAGGGAAATCTTAGGAAAGAAGTTAGACAGAAAAATCAGATGAGGTCAGACAAGAGGGGCTGGGCCTAGAAGCAGAGCAGGAGTTGACTAGACTTGGCAGGTTGATATCTGAGCCTGCATCATTCCACAATGGTGAGGCAAATGTCAGTTTTCTAAGGCCAGGTGTGAGACTGCTGACCATGGTGCATATGTGCATGCTAAGTCGCTTCATTCATGTCCCGCTCTTTTTGACCCCATGGATCATAGCCCTCCAGGCTCCTCTGTCCAAGGGACTCTCCAGACAAGAATACTAGAGTAGGTTACCATGCCCTCCTCCAGGGGATCTTCCCAATACAGGCGCAGTCGGTGAAACTTTTCTATTCAAGTGATTTCTGTAAAGCATGCTCCAGCCCAGAGGGCAGTAGATATGCTTCTGTTCTTTACCCTTTAGAAATTTTCCTCAAATTCATGGATTTTTTTCCTACCTTGACTCTCCTCTGCACAACCTTAGAAATAAATTTCCCCTGTTTTATAGCATATTATAATGCTGAAAGTGAAAAGTGAAAGTGAAAGTCACTCAGTCGAGTTCAACTCTTTGTGACTCCATGGACTATACAGTCCATGGAATTCTCCAGGCCAGAATACTGGAGTGTGTAGCCTTTCCCTTCTCCAGGGGATCTTTCCAAACCCAGGGATCGAACCCAGGTCTCCAGCATTGCAGGCAGATTTGTTACCAGCTGAGCCACAAGGGAAGCCCAAGAATACTGGAGTGGGTAGCCTATCCCTTCTCCAGTGGATCTTCCCAACCCAGGAATCGAACCGGGGTCTCCTGCATTGTAGGCAGATTCTTTACCAACTGAGCTATCATGCTAGACTCTCATAATCATTCCATAATCATATTGTATACATATATGCTGTTTTCAATTTCTCTTATTCTCTCTTAAACCCTCTTCAGTTGGTATTTCATCTTCACCATTCCACTAAAAGTGCCCTTGTCAAGATCGACCATAGCCTCTACACTGACAGATCGAAGGGTCAGTCCTCACTGCTCATTGTACTTGAGCTCCCAGTGGGAATTGCCATACCTAGTTACTCCTTTCTTCCTTAAACACTGAACACTTCTTGCTTTGGCTTTCAAGACTCTGCCTTCTCCCAGTTCATCTCCTGTGACTGGCATTTTCTTGGTTTCCCTTACTGGTTTTCTCTTCCTGTCAGTGACCTCTAATCATACCATCATCAGAGCACTGTCCTTGAAAGTCATCTTGTCTTTAATTAGATCAGGCTCCTTGGTGATCTCATGTCTTCTCCTGGCTTTAAATACCATACTATATTTAGACAACTTACTAATCCACATCCGCAGGCTTAACCTCTCCCCTGAACTCCAGCCCAATATTTAATTTCCTCCTTGGGATGTCTACCAGGGATATTAAACATAAATGTCCCTAACCCTACTGACCAATGCCTTGTCCATCCTCCTCATTTCTCAAGCCAGGAAACCTGCAGTCATCCATGGCAATTTCTTTCACACATCAAATCCAAAATCTTGGTAGATCCTTCTGCTTTGACGTCAAATGTATGCAGACTCTGACCATTTTTCACTATTTCCATTATTGCCATCCTGGTCTAAGCCAAAGCTACTTTGTGTGTTAGTCACTCAGTCGTGTCCAACTCTCTGTGACCCCATGGTCACCACACTCCCCTGTCCATGGAATTCTCCAGGCAAGAATACTGGAGTGGGTTGCCTTTCTCTTCTCCAGGGGATCTTCTTAACCCAGGGATTGAACCTGGGTCTCCCACATTGCTGGCAGGTTCTTTACTGTCTGAACCATTGGGGAAGCCCAAGCTACTCTACCTGGATTTTTAGAAGAGTGTCCTAAGTGATAGACTCGTTTCCATACTTCACCCTCTAGTCTCCATATAGAGCCAAGGTAGTCAGTTTAAAACTAAAAGCTAAATCACACCACAGTTCTATTCAAACCCTCCAATGGTTTTCTATCAAAGTATTGTGGCTAAGTAGCCTGATACATCTTGGTTCTCTGCTATTTCTATCTGTCTGACCTCACCTGGTCCTCTCTCCCTCACTTCCTGTACTCTAGTCATGCTGACCTCCTTGTCATTCCTCAGACACAGGAATCAAGGTCTACTTCAGACTCTATCACATGCATTCCTCTCTTCCTGGGATACTCTTCATACAGATACCTACATGACTAGCTTCCCTGGTAGCTCAGCTGGTAAAGAATCCACCTGCAATGCAGGTAAGTCTGGTTCAATTCCTGGGTCTGGAAGATCCCCTGGAGAAGGGATAGGCTACCCTCTCCAGTATTCTTGGGCTTCCCTGGTGGCTCAGATGGTAAAGAATCCTCCGGCAATGCAGGAGACCTGAGTTCAGTCCCTGGGTTGAGAAGATCTCCTGGAGAAGGAAATGACTACCCACTCTGGTAGAATTGCCTGGCAAATTCTGGGACAGAGGAGCCTGGCAGGCTATAGTCCATCATGTTGCAAAGAGTCGGACACATGGAGCGACTTTCACTTCACATGACTTTCTATTTTTCTTTTAGTATTTAGTCAAATATTACTTTCTCAACAGTTCTGCCTCTATCTGTTATCAAGTAGTTCTTTTTAAAAAATCCTACTGTAGATGTCAAATAAAACTTTTAATGTATTTTGGGCTCTGGAAAATGACTAAAAGCAGGTGGATACTGAAGAAAGTCAATGCCTGGAAGAAGAGAAGAGTTGTGGGACTTTCTAGTTTTTAGGGGTTTAATCTCAGGCCTTAGTCTGCCCTGTTTAGATTTATTAAAACTCTGTTACCAGGCCCAGAGTCTTACTGGTTTGAGGTAATCACAGACTTCTTGGAAAAATCCCTGAAAAACAACATCAGCAATGAAGCCAGAGGATAGCCCAGAATTCTCTCTGTGAATAAGCTTTGTCAAAATCTCCAATAGGCCTCTGTAACATTCAAGTGTGGGCCAGATTTCAAGCAGCCAGTTTGCTCTGAAAGAGCTGAGTGAGATGTGAGCTGCAGAGGAGGCAAATGCACAGTTTTCACACAGCCCAAGTGTTCTTCCCACTTAAAAACAAATAAGTACACTTCACAGGAAAATGTCAAAATCTCAGCAACATATTTCTAATACCCAGGTCATAATCCAAAATTATTGGACATATGAAGAAATAGGAAACATGGGACTTATTCTAAAATGAAAAGAAAATCAATGGAGATTGCCACCAAGATGACCCAGATGTTGTAATTAGTAGATAAGGATTTTAAACCAGCCATTATAAAAATGTCCAAGGTTGCAAAGAAAACCAGGTGCATGAAAAGATAGAAAGCAAATTATAATTTTTTATTTAGAAATAGAATACTTTTCTACAGAGATATAGAACTAATAAAAAAGAAACAATTCTAGAATGTAAAAGTACAGTATCTGAAATTTAAAAGTTGACTGGCTGCACTTCACAGTTCAATGGATATGACAGAAGTGTCAATGAACTTCAATAAAGATTAATAGAAATTATCTAACCTGTAGAGCAGAGAGAAAAATGATTTAAAAATCTAACATACGTATAATAGTAGTCCCAGAGAAAGAACAGAGGGCGAACGGAGCAGAAAAAATTTTTTGAAAAAAGTGACTGAAGTTTTCCCCAATATAGTGAAAGATAGTTACCACCTTCTCAGTGAGGCCTTCTCAGACCAGGTTTAAAAAATGAAACCTCTTATCTCTTCAGTATTTCATATCATCCTTTCTGCTTTATTTTTTCTATGTCACTTACCTCCACCTAATATATGAGATATGATACAGGGTTTAATGCATGAGGACAAGCATTTTTATGTACGTTTTCATTGCTGTACGTTCAGTGTCTACACCAACACCCATCATATGGTAGGGATCAAAGAAAATTACTGAATGCTGAAAAAAATGAAGCTTACTGGTGTTTTCAACTTAGAATACAAAATTTCTAAGCATCATCCCTGAGTGTATGGTCCTTATGTTCAAATGACATTAGGTGTATGAGTATGACATGACAGGGGAGTATGGACAGCGGTTTTTTCTCTCTGATTTCCTGAGTTGCTTTTTGGAACTCATCACACTGAAGTCAGTGAGCTGGGGACCCTTTCCTGGATTCGGCCATGGTAGTTTGAAAGTAGATTGAAGAAGTCATCTGAATTCTTGTCTGCTCTTGTTTATGTATCTCCCAAGTTGTTCCCTGGGGTGGAAACTGAAGTCTCTAAGGCACGTGTACAAATTTTGTTTTCAGAAGCATATTCCTAACACTGTGTTACATGTGTCAGAATTCATCAAGCGTCGGATGAATCCCAGGAAGCAGATGAACATGTCCTCTACCTGACACCTTCCTGCTGTGGCACCACCCCCGTCTCGTCCTCAGATATCTGAGTCGGAACAAAACCATTTAGGTGATGCTGAGTTCTCTGCGTGCCATCCCTCTGGGTGAAGGCAGATGTATGACTGAGCTTGTCCACCTCGATGTGGTGAAATACTCTCCCGGGGGACACTGGGAAGGAGGGCATCTTCACTCGGGTGCATGTCTCTTCTGTGTCGGGTTGACCTGCAGCTGCCCCAGCCCTGATCTTCGTAAAAATAGGCCAGTGATTTGTAAGGAACCCAGGAGTATGATCAACACAACCAAACAGTCTCTCCCCTTTTCTCTTCCTTTGTTTCTTCCACTGGAAAATGTACTAATTGTTTGCCTCAGTCAGGCACCGTATTAGACAGACATGATCCCTGCCCTTGTGGAGTGTAGAATTGAAGGGGGATCTAGAAAAAGAAATGGCTGATCAATATACAATGTAGTTAGTTATCATAAGGCAGGGGTCCCCAACCTCTGGGATCTAATGCCTGATGATCTGAGGTGGGACTGATACAATAATAATAGAAATAAGTGCACAATAAATGTAATGCACTTGGATTATCCCCAAACCATTTCCCTCCCTGCTGTCCGTGGAAAAATTGTCTTCCCCTAACTGGTCCCTGGTGCCAAAAAGGTTGGGGACCTCTGTCATAAGAGATCCAGGAACAAAATGCATAAGAACACATAACGGGCTACCTGACCTAATTTTGTGGGAACAGAGAAGGCTTTCTGGAGGAGGCTGACAGCTGCAGAAATTCACTAGTTGAAGGGAGGAGAATAAGAAAGAGGAGGCAAGGAGGCGAGGTCTAGCACATGGAAAGGCACAGAAGCAGAGGGTGCCAGGTGTGTCCAGAATACGAACATTGCTTTGGTGTGGCTGGAAATTGCAATATTGGAGTGAGGAAGAGCAGGAAGAGAAAATGCCACATAAATAGAGGGGATCCCTCTGAAAGAATGGGAAAGCATTAGCAAAATATCTATACAGTCTTTGTTCTCAGAGCAAGGGAAGTAATTGAGGAATCTTTGGCAGAGTGATGAGGAGGTCAGGTTTTATTTTAGGAAAATTTTCTCACCATGTTGTGTGAAATGTATTTGTGTGTGCTGTGCAAAACTGGAGGAGGGAAGAAAAGATGGGTGGGAGCTGTTGGACTAATAAAGGCAAGATATTCTGGGCCTTGAACTGCAGTTCAAGTCAGGCAGAGAAACAGAGAATAGATTTGAGAGATGTCTAGGTGGATACCTTAACCGTGCTTATCAGTGGAATCTGGAAATTACTTTTGGCTGCTCCTGTTCAAAAGATTTAAGGTGCAAACCCTTTAAGGACTTTGCTAAAAGACTGCCCACTGGCCAATCCTACCTGTAGTCAGGGCTAGTTGAAGAGGCGGCTATGAACCGAGGAGGATTGAGGCAATCCTAAGAGCTTGAGCCTGGAGCGATGCCTGAGGGGCTGGAGGTAAAGTTGCACTTGATAGACTGTGCTAGATGGAGACAGAACTGTCAGAGAGCGTAGAGCGATCAGGAGCCAAGGGGGCGAAGCGGGAAGTTGAAGATGCTAAGAGCAAGCAAGCATAGAGTTGCTTGTCCAAAGAGGTAATACATAAGGCATGCTGTGGAATGAGTTTCAGAGATATGTAAGGAAGACTGTAGCTGGCCTTTTATGAAGAGACAACCTCTTGTCCTTTTCATTTCAGCTGGTCTCCCTTGAACTTCTTCCATTGGCTTCAGGACACTGGAACCTGGGGTAAAATCCTACCCTTTGTTTCAGTCAGCCAGGAGGTGCTCTGCCTTCTGCTTCAGCTGAGTGAGGGGTTCTCTGCCTGAAACTCAGCTAATGCAGGCTGCCCTGCCCTCTACTTCAGGCAGACAAGAGTGCCTGTCTCCTTGTTTTCATCCTGCTGGTGTGAATTCCAGGCCTCGTGCCTGCCCTCTTCCCAGGTGTCTCAGTGGATAAAGAATCCACCTGCAATGCAGGAGACACAGGAGATGCAGGTTCAATCCCTTGGAGGAGGGCATGGCAACCCACTCCAGTATTCTTGCCAGGAGAATCCCATGGACAGAGGAGCCTGGTGGGCTACAGTCCATAGGGTCGCGAAGAGTTGGTCACAACTGAAGTGACTGGGCACACATGCCTGCCCTACCTTGCCTTGGCTTCACATAGATTTTTCTGAATGACCCAGCCGGCTCTGGTATTCCTACTCTGTATTAGCCCATGCATTGTCATTGCTGAGCCCTCATTCACCTTCTGTGAGAACACTTGTTTTCTCTGTTTGTTTGGAGCTGAACTGTCTGGCCATGCCACTCTCCAGGTGGAGCGGTAAGTGTTGTTTCATCCATACTGTGATCCATATTCTGCTCCTTCTGCTCTTCCATTCCTCAGTCCTCACTCACACCTTGACCTGTGTGATATATAACTGTGCCAGGGAGCTAGTATTGTTGCTCTCTTTTTATACCCCTCTTGAACTTGCTTTTTATTTTCTCTGGGTCAGAAAACACAGACATTCTGGCCTGCTGGAGAAGAAAGAGAGGCGAATTTTTTTTTACAGCTTTCTTTTTATTACTTTTTGATTGGACAGAAGTCTAAATAATTGAATTTGCTTCTTATGATGCTTCTAAACTCCTAATTTAGTATGGAGATAGTTTGGATGATTTGGAGCTGGTGATTCTAAAATAATCCTTCCACGAGAAATATGAGAAAATATGAAATTCACTTGAAAAATTTGTGATTCTCCTAAATGCCAAGGAAAAATATATAACTTGTACCCCAAGGACTGTGACCCAATACCATAACCAATTCTGTTTCTCACAGCCTAATAATATTTTTCCCCTCAGAGGCCTCTCTGCAAGGACCCTGGGATGTTAGTGAGTTATAAGACTGGTGTGTACGTGTGTGTGCGTGCACGTGCTTAGTCGCTCAGTCATGTCCAACTCTGCGACCTCATGGGCTATAGCCCACCAGGCTCTTTTGTCCAGGGGAGTTCTCCAGGTGAGAATACTGGAGAGGGTTGCCATGCTCTCCTCCAGGGGATCTTCCCAACCCAAGGATGGAACCCAAGTTTCCTGCATTGTAGGCAGATTCTTTACTCTCTGAGCCACCTAGGCCCCAATCAGTGTGATGTTGCTATTTATTAGTCCAGCTTCAGTCCATTCTGTTCAGAGAAAGACAATAGG
Organism: Bos taurus; assembly: GCF_002263795.3. Classification (NCBI taxonomy): domain Eukaryota; kingdom Metazoa; phylum Chordata; class Mammalia; order Artiodactyla; family Bovidae; genus Bos; species Bos taurus. The sequence continues at coordinate 60,831,155 of NC_037342.1, read as the reverse complement.
CCATGTTGCTCTTTCCTTAACTGTTTCTGTTTCTGGATAGGAACAAGGTAGATCAACTCAAGCTCGGCATAAACTTCATTTTGCTCTTGTCATTTTTGCTCCCTCTCATTTTTACCTTCCAGCTCTCCATACATTGCTTCTCTGAGTAGAGGTTGAAATTTTCCCAGAAATATGGTTCGAGGACAAGAAGAGGCATTTTGTTGCTCTAAGGAAGGCACCAAAGTACCTTCTGAAGATTAAAAAATGAACCATGAAAATCTAGGGTAGAGCCAAATTGGCCAGGTCAAGAGGAAAATATTCTTTAAGACGCCCTGAGATAACAAGTTTAAGATATATCTGTATTTGTATTCATATCACTCTCAATTCCCATGTTCACCCAATTGCTTATTTTTCTCTGTGTAAATTGTCAATTACATAAGAAGTTATGATAAGATCAAATTCATTTCTCTGGAGCATTTTGAAATTTTATTGAAAAACATAGCTTTCTTTTTCCTTTTTATTTGTGTTTTAATGTTCCACGTAGCTTAATGGTATGAACATGACAGGAAATAGATTTAATTTTTATGCCTAAGAGCTTTGTTTTGGTAGAATTTGATGCATTATAATGTACTGAGAATCATTTAACTGCATACTTCAGCAGCAATATGAAAAATTCGAGAAATGAATTTTTTGGCACAAAATGCTACATTACAGGAAAATTACTCTTCTGAAAGATAACATTTTTGCTTCCCTAAATGAAAAATAACTTGTTCCAGTTTGTTGAAAGGTAAAACAAATATTTGTTTTAAATTGGAACCATTTAGAAACAAATTTGGTAATTGTGATATTTTGTGAGTATAATGACATTTCAGCCTTCTACTGGTATTTTAACTCATTAAAAGAAAAAAAAAACCCTCTTTTTACTTCTCTATATTTCAAAATGTTAAAAAAGATCCAGGGAAACTAGGGAATAGGATAAATTCAAAGACATAATTTATACTTTCCTTTTATTTCTAGCTATTTCTTTCTACACTTTGACATGGTAGAAGAGGGAAAAGAATTAACGTTTATTGATAGACTATATCTGCACTTGGGCCTGTGCTAACCATTCCCATGTTATCCCATTTTAGCTTCAGGAATTGTTCACTAGTTCTGATTATTCCTGTTTTTCATGGAAAAAAGCTGAAGCACAAGTTCACACAGCTACTTGGTGAAGAGCTAGGTTTTGAAACCAGAACTCTGATTTCAAAATGTGTTCTCTGGACAGCTACGTGTAAAAGAATGAAATTAGAGCACTCCCTAACACCATAAGAAAAAATCAACTCAAAATGGATTGAAGACCTAAAAGTAAGGCTGGATATTATAAAACTCTTAGAGGAAAATATATGCAGAACACTCTCTGACATAAATTGAAGCAAGATCATTTTTGATCCACCTCCTAGAATAATGAAAATAAAAACAAACAAAACAAAACAAAACAAAAACAAATGAGACCTAATTAAACTTAAAAGCTTTTATACAGCAAAGGCAACTATAAGCAAAATAAGAATACAACCCACAGAATGGGAGAAAATATGTGCAAATAAAACAACTGACCTGGAACCCAGGTCTTCCACACTGCAGGCAGGTTATATATCGTCTGAGCCACCAGGGAAGCCCAAGAATACTAGAGTGTATAGCCTATCCTTTCTCCAGTGGATCTTCTCCACCCAGGAATCGAGCTGGGGTCTCCTGTATTGCAGGCGGATTCTTTACCAGCTGAGTTGCCAGGGTTGGTTTTTGATATTTCTCTGGGCAAACTTGATTCCAGCTTCTGTTTCATCCAGCCCAGCATTTTGTATAATGTACTCTACATATAAGTTAAATAATCAGGGTGACAATACACAGCCTTGATGTATTCCTTTCCCAATTTGGAACCAGTCTGTTGTTCCATGCCCAGTTCTAACTGTTGCTTTTTGACCTGCACACAGGTTTCTCAGGAATCAGGTAAGGTGGTCTGGTATTCCCATCTCTAAGAATTTCCAGTTTGTTGTGATCCACATAGGCAAAGGCTTTGGCATAGTCAATGAAGCAGAAGTAGATGGTTTTCTGGAATTCTTTTACTTTTTCTATGATCCAACAGATTTTTTCAATTTTATCTCTGGTTCCTCTGCCTTTTCTGAATCCAGTTGAACATCTGAAAGTTCTCTGTTCACATACTGTTTAAGCTTAGCTTGGAGGATTTTGATCATGACCTTGCTAGCATGCATTCAGTTCAATTCAGTTCAGTCACTCAATGATATCTGACTCTTTGTGACCTCATGGACTGTAGGACACCAGGCTTCCCTGTCCATCACCAACTCCTGGAGTTTACTCAAACTCATTAAGTTGAGTAATTGAGTTGACTCATGTCCATTGAGTCGGTGATGCCATCCAACCATCTCATCCTCTGTTGTCCCCTTCTCCTCCTGCCTTCAATCTTTCCCAGCATCAGGGTCTTTTCAAATGAGTCAGTTCTTCACATCAGGTGGGCAGAGTATTGGAGTTTCACCTTCAGCATCAGTCCTTCCAATGAATATTCAGGACTGATTTCCTTTAGGATAGACTGGTTGGATCTCCTTGCAGTCCAAGGGACTCTCAAGAGTCTTCTCCAACATCACAGTTCAAAAGCATCAATTTTTCGGCATTCAGCTTTCTTTATGGCACAACTCTCACATCCATACATGACTACTGGAAAAACCATAGCCTTGACTAGACAGACCTTTGTTGGCAAAGTAATGTCTCTGCTTTTTAATATGCTGTCTAGTTTGATCATAACTTTTCTTCTAAGGAGCAAGCTTCTTTTAATTTCATAGCTGCAGTCATCATCTGCAGTGATTTTGAGCCCCCAAAAATAAAGTCTGACACTGTTTCCACTGTTTCCCATCTACTTGCCATGAAGTGATGGGACCAGATGCCATGATCTTAGTTTTCTGAATGTTGAGCTTTAAGCCAACTTTTTCACTCTCCTCTCTCACTTTCATCAAGAGGCTCTTTAGTTCCTCTTCGCTTTCCACCATAATGGTAGTGTCATCTGCATATCTGATGTTACTGGTATTTCTCCTGGCAATCTTGATTCCAGCTTGTGCTTCATCCAGTCCAGCGTTTCTCATGATGTACTCTGCATATGAGTTAAATAAGCAGGGTGATAATATACAGCCTTGACGTACTCCTTTTCCTATTTGGAACCAGTCTGTTGTTTCAGGTCCAGTTCTAACTGTTGCTTCCTGACCTGCATACAGGTTTCTCAAGAGGCAGGTCAGGGGGTCTGGTGTTCCCATCTCTTTCAGAGTTTTCCACCATTTGTGGTGGTCCACATAATCAAAGGCTTTGGCATAGTCAATAAAGCAGAAGTGTATATATTTTATGGACTCTGTTGCTTTTCAATGATCAAGTGGATGTTGGCAATTTGATCTCTGGTTCCTCTGCCTTTTCTAAATCCAGCTTAAACATCTGGGAGTTCACAGGTCACATGTTATTTAAGCCTGGCTTGGAGAATTTTGCACATTACTTTGCTAGAGTATGAGACGAGTGCAATTGTGCAGTAGTTTGAGTATTCTTTGGCATTGCCTTTCTTTGAGATTGGAAAGAAAACTGACCTTTTCCAGTCTTGTGGCCACTGCTGAGTTTTCCAAATTTGCTAGCATATTGAGTGCAGCACTTTAACAGCATCATTGTTTAGGATTTGAAATAACTCAGTAGAATTCCATTACCTCCACTAGCTTTGTTTGTAGTGATGCTTCCTAAGGCTCACTTGACTTAACACTCCAAGATTTCTGGCTCTAGGTGAGTGATCACACCATTGTGGTTATCTGGGTCATTAAGATCTTTTTTGTACAGTTCTGTGTATTCTTGCAACCTTTTCTTAGTATCTTCTGCTTCTGTTAGGTCCCTACAATTTCTGTCCTTTATTGAGCCCATCTTTGCATGAAATGTTCCTTTTGTATCTCTAATTTTCTTGAAGAGATCTCTAGTCTTTTCCATTGTATTGTTTCTATTTTTTTGCATTGATCACTGAGGAAGGCTTTCTTATCTCTCCTTGCTATTGTTTGGAACTCTGCCTTCAGATGGCTATATCTTCCCTTTTCTTCTTTGCCTTTCACTTCTCTTCCTTTCACAGTTATTTGTAAGGCCTCCTCAGACAACCATTTTGCCTTTTATGCATTTCTTTTTCTTGGGGATTGTTTCGATCACCACCTCCTGTACAGTGTTATGGACCTCCATCCATAGTTATTCAGGCACTCTGTCTATCAGATCTAATCCCTTGAATCTATTTGTTACTTCCACTGTCTAATCAGAAGGGGTTTGATTTAGGTCATACCTGAGTGGCCTAGTAGTATTCCCTACTTTCTTCAATTTAAGTCTGAATTTTGCAATAAGGAGTTCATGATCTGAACCATATTCAGCTCCTGTCTTGTTTTTGATGATTGTATAGAGCTTTTCCATCCTTGGCTGAAAAGAATATAATCAATATTATTTCCGTATTGACCATCTGGTGATATCCATGTGTAGAGTCATCTCTTGTATTATTGGAAGAGGGTGTTTTTATGACCAGTGCATTCTTTTGGCAAAACTCTGTTAGCCTTTGCCTTGCTTCATTTTGTATTCCAAGGCCAAACTTGCCTTGTTACTCCAGATATCTCTTGACTTCCTACTTTTGCATTCCAGTCCCCCATGATGAAAAGAACATCTTTTTGTGTGTGTGTTTGTGTTAGTTCTGTAAGTTCTTGTAGGTTTTTATAGAACTATTCAACTTCAGCTTCTTTGGCATTAGTGGTTGAGGCATAGACTAATGTGGTATTAATACATATATACATTTGAATATTGCTCAGCCAAAAAGAATGAAATAATGCCATTTGCAGCAACATGGATAAACCTAGAGATTGTTGTACTGAGTGAAGTAAGTCAGAAAGAGAAAGACATATCATATGATATTGCTAATATGTGGAATCCTAAATAAAAAGTGAGGTACAAATGGATTTATTTACAAAACAGAAATAGAGTCACAGATGGAGAAAACACACTTATGGTTACTGGGGAGGGAGGGATAAATTGGGAGGTTTGGACTGACATATACAGACTACTATGTATAAAACAGATAGCTTATTAGGACCAACTGTATAGCATAGGAAACTTCTCAATATTCTGTAATGGCCTATATGGGGAAAGAACCTAAACAGAGTGGATATATGCATATGTATAACTGATTCATTTTACTGTAAGCCTGAAACTAACACAGCATTGTAAATCCACTGCACTTCAATAAAATTTTTAAAAAATTTGCTCTCAATACTGTGCTAGTTTTATCCTTTACTCTGTCCTGAGTCATAATTCACTGAAAGCTACTTTAGTATTCAAGTAGAATTCCAATTTAATGAGCTCTAATTGACATAAAAAATCACTCCTCATAAAAATGGAAGTTTAATGTAAAATGATGCAGAGGAGAATTTCTCTTTGTTTAGTAATTTGTTTTTTAACCTGGAGAAAATGTTTAATATCACTAGTAGTTTGAAGTAAATTAACAGAAGAAAGGCTATGGTATAAAAAATAATGATTTGTTGCTTCCCTTTCGGTGGTGCCTGTATGAATAAATCAACTGTTTGATTACTTCTCTTGGCCTTATTCAACAATTGTTATGCCTTTATGCTCAAAAATATGTCTTCACAGTAGAAAAATTATGCTGATAAACTACCATCCAGAGGTAACTAATGCTAACAGTTTCTTCTAGATTTGTGTGAATATATGTAATTTGTTTATAGAAATTAGATATCTACCCTGCTATTTAAAATATTAATTTTTCCCACTTAAGAACCCCTCCAATATTCTTTCTATGCTATAAAGTGACATCTAATGCACTATAGAAATTAATTAGTATTCCATAATAAGAATGGTACATAAATTATTCAGCCTATGTTGGACACTCATTGTTGTTTTCAAAGTTTTTATTTACAAACTGCTGTTAAAAGTGTCCATGTCCATGTATCTTTACATACATCCCTGATTAACCATTAGTATAGATTACCAAGTGTGCTTCTTTTAGACACAACAGGGAACTCTCTCGTTTTTAAATACTACAGGAAAAGTATATTTTGGTGGCAATTGTATTCAAGATTCAAGTTGGTCTATATAATGACAAGGCATTGTTGTCTCAGGATGGAAATAGATCTTTGAGAGTAACAATTTTTTTGAAACGTTATTGATATGTTCCAACCCTGAATTTTTAATCACTGACTTGTTGAGCTATGAGGAACATTCTTATCTTACAGATGAGAACATTATTATTCATTTAGCACCTCTGTCATTCCTTAATATTTGAAGTCCTTGAGAACCAAAACTGTGTTCTTTTCAGATTTATGTCCTAGCATCTAGCACCATGCTTTTCTTAGAGCACATGTCCAGTAAATGTTTATGTAGATGTGAACAAAAATTAGGTGTTGAGTAGCTAAAAATTTACTAAAGGTCAAACAGCTAATTCAAGGTGGACCTCACACTTGAACCCATAACTCTTAACTTCTAACTCTGTGCTTCTCACTTTTACCAGTGCCTCAGCCTGGGTTAGGCTGAGGCAATAATTTGGGTGCTCTTACTTTATGAGGAAGTTCTATCTCTGGGAATCAGAAAAGAGGAGAAGGGGAATGAGGCAAGAAAGGTGGGAGCATAATTATGGGGATACGTTATCAAGGACCCTGCTTTTGGTATGTATCTAGGGTACCTGACTGCTTGATGTCATGAGATCATCTTCTGGGAAGGCAGCAGCACTTCAGGATAGTTCACTTGTGGGAGGTAGGGAGACAAGTGTACCTGTAAGCTGCAGTTTGCTACGGAGCATTAATCTCTAGATGTGCATGGGTGGGTACTGAGCCAGCTCCCCTGCAGTGGGCAGTGGGGGGCAGGGCACACTGTTGGGTTGTGCCCACTAAATTCAGTTGCTTTGGGACCTGGGGTAGAACAAGTGGCAGAAGTCTCCCGAGACAAGTGGTTAAGAGGATCTGATTAGAGTCTTCAAGGTGTCTGATACAACCCAAATTACATGCAGATTCACTTAGCACATAAATATGAAAAATCTTGGACATGGCGCTGAATTCATGGTGGATATATCCTGGAAAACAAGACCTCATTCCTGTCCTTCAGGAGCTTACAACTTTAAGTAAAATGCAGTTCTTGGGCTCATCAGCTAAGTCCCTTTTTATTCTCACATCTGTTTTCAACCCTTCTCTACCCTAGTTTGTTTTCTAATTGTTGTTGTTTAGTAGCTAAGTTGAGTCTGACTCTTTGTGACCCCATGGACTGTAGCCCACCAGGCGCCTCTGTCCATGGGATTCTCCAGGCAAGAATGCTGCAGTGGGTAGCCATTTCCTTCTCCAGGGGATATTCCTGACCCGGGGATCAAACCCACGTCTTCTGCATTTCAGGCAGATTCTTTACCACTGAGCCACTAGGGAAGCTCCCCTGTTTTCAGGAAAACTGCATTTTCCTAGCATGGTAGGTTTGACCAATGAACACACTAGGGAGTTTGAAGAGTGGGAGGAGGAGGGTAGCCTCCTCTCACCTTTGCCATCCCTGCTTCTGGTGACATCTCAAGCAGCAACTGAATCTTCTCTGGAGTGCCAGCTCAAGGCACTCTTTGCTGTGGTTCTGGCCTCATGTTTGGGCCCCTCCTGCAATCCACTAATCGCCAATGTCCCTCCAGCCCCAGGAGTGGTAGTGGCTTCCTGCTGTTGCTAATTTACAGTTTGTCTCATTGTCACTAATTGGTTTACAAGCTCATTTATCACCGGGTAACCATTCCTGGTATCAATTCTATCTGTTTATGAGACTCGAGTGATATCCTTTTTCCTAACTGGACCTCAGTGAAAACATTTTTTCCCAAGGAAATCAATCCATAATCCTTAATAGTTTCATTGATCAGGCAGCAAATAATAATCAGTTAGAATAACAGTAACAAGGGTGAATATTAACTGCTCACAGCCAGTTAATGAAAATCATTAGAGAAATAGGTTTTTAAATGTAGATCAAGGCAATTTTATTTGAAGCCAGAAGGAGTTAATATAAAACTATGATCTAGAGGGATGAGCATAATCTTGTCAGGATGAACATTTTTCTTTATGAACAGAGAACATTAGAATTCAAACATGTATTTTGAATGCTGACTCTTTAATTTTGAAAGAAAGCTGCGTGTGTAAAACTGATAACAGAAAAAAAAAAAACACTATTATTTTCTCTTTGACATTCCAATACTTTCATTTCCTTCTTCTGAATATGAGGCTGGATATGGAGGGTGAGGTATGGAAAAGATTTTTAGGGAGGTCAGCTCTCTTTCTCCACCTATTGTGCACCCTCAAATGATCTGTGTGAATAATGCAATGCAAGCATTTGCACAGCTGAGGTATGGTCTTAGAAAAAAATTATGGTATTTGGAGTTTTTATAAACTCTAAGGAATATTAGTATTATTGTTAACATTATAATCTATATTGATATCTGTCATGTACTCTACTAGATGCTTTATATATGTTATCTCATGAATTTTCATAATATCCTTTAAACTTGGTATCATTTGACCTATTTTATAGATGTGTAAAGCAAGGGAGGCAAAATAATGTGCCCAGTGTTTCAGAGACAGTAAATATTAGAGCTGGATATCAAATGCATGTCTATTAGACCCCTCTTTTTTCCCCCCAAACTGTGTCACTACTCTCACTACATAAAACTAAATTTCTATTTTAATATAGGACCTGAAAATAAAAATGATGATAGAATTGATAGTGTATAGATGCTGCTGCTGCTGCTAAGTCACTTCAGTCGTGTCCGACTCTGTGTGACCCCATAGACTGCAGCCCAGCAGGCTCCCCAGTCCCTGGGATTCTCCAGGCAAGAACACTGGAGTGGGTTGCCATTTCCTTCTCCAATGCATGAAAGTGAAAAGTGAAAGTGAAGTCGCTCAGTCGTGTCCGACCCTCAGCGACCCCATGGACTGCAGCCTACCAGGCTCCTCCGCCCATGGGATTTTCCAGGCAAGAGTACTGGAGTGGGGTGCCATTGCCTTCTCCGAGTGTATAGATAGATATTTCTAAAATCTATTATAATTTAAGTTTATCTATGTTCCTTGGAAGTGGAGAATGTAAATTATTTTTCTTGACTTTTCTCTTCTGAAGGGAGAAGTTCTAAGAATTGTGAGATAGAGTCTATAAAGGATAATGGTCAGACCTCCTAATTTTATGGTCAGAAATCTTCAGTCCAGAGATAGAAAATGATTCCAAGCAAAGAAGTTATTGCCTCTCAGAATCTCCATTCAAAGACAGGCATTAGGTATTCAATGAGACTTCAACAGGGGAGAGGAAAATGGAGTTTAAGTGAAACACTTGGACAGGCCTGCTTACTAAATGCAGCAGATGGACATTTCCTGTTACATTTAGCAAGGGTCCCCAGTGTGGACTGCTCCTGCGTGTTCCTTTGAAAACCTAAGAAATAAGGACTCTTGGGAGGAAGGTGCTAGGTATCTGAAGGCACTGATAGGCTTCCTCTTAGGAAAATCAACACTTCTGATCAACACATGAGGAGAATCCTGTAACTTCCTAAAGGCAATCTTGGATTGAAAGGCCAATTGCCACAAATTGGGAGAAAATCAAAGCATAGCTCCCAGTTTAGTCTTGGGAACCTGATCAAGAAATAAGGGTGATTTTTAAGGTCATTGTGTGTAATATCTTTTTATGAATCATCTCATAAGAAATTTTTCTGAAGAGCTGAAAGTAGGAGTCAAATATATATATTACAATCCCAAGAAAGTGAGTACCCAGGACAAATGTAATGTTTCTATGCAGCCTCAGAAATGTCTAAAGAGTTGAAACCAGCTATAAATCTTATTTATACTTAAGTATGCTATAAACCAATCCATCCGATTCTGGATATAGTGATTATAGGCTGAGATTAGGGTTAAACAGACATGAATTGTGAAATTGCTCTTTATTCTTTTGTATGACCTTGGGTCTGTGACCTACTTAACTGATATTAGTCTCAGTTTTTTAAATCTCTAAAATGGGAGATAATAATACCCTTTGCTTGGCTAATGTCATTAGAGGTGTCTAGTCCAACTAACAAAAGCTATATCCTTTCCTCCGTAATTACATGATGTAGTTGCTCTGAGAAAAAGGTTACAGTGTCTCCCCCATCAATTAAGGCAATCTGTCACACTTGATTAATTCAGCCCACTCCAGTGCACTCAGCAACTTGATACACTTACAAAGGGACACCTACATACCAAGGGAATGTGCTGCATTGGGTAATAGTTAAAGAAATCAGCCAGGGCTCTGTTATCCAATTAAATGTCTGTGGCTGATGGGATTCTTGATAAGCTACACAAATAGACAATGATTTTTCTCTTTATTAATGAGTAACAGTGAAATAATTTTGCAATATACTCATTACAAAAGTGACCACAGTAAGAAGGTATGAAAAGGGCAGAATATTGAATTAGTTTATGATAAAGAGAAAATTGAGTGATTTTGCATGTGATATTTTGCTTCATGGATAACTTTGCCTGGCTTTAGCCCTTAGTTGGAGAAGTAAATGGCAACCCACTCCAGTATTCTTGCCTAGAGAATCAATCCCGTGGACAGAGGAGCCTGGTGGGTTGCTGTCCATAGGGTCGCACAGAGTCGGACACGACTGAAGTGACTTAGCATGCATGCATGCATTGGAGAAGGAAATGGCAACCCACTCCAGTCGTCTTGCCTGGAGTATCCCAGGGACAGAGGAGCCTGGTGGGCTGTTGTCTGTGGGGTTGCACAGAGTCCAACACGACTGAAGTGACTTAGCAGCAGCAGCAGCAGCCCTTAGTTGGGCTTCCCTGATGGCTCAGCGGTAACAAATCTGCCTACAATACAGGAGAGGCAGGTTCATTCCTGGCTTGGTAAGATCCGCTGGAGGAGGAACTACCAACCACTGCAGTATTCTTGCCTGGAGAATCCCATGGATAGAGGAACCTGGTGGACTACAGTCCATGGGGTCGCAAAAAAGTTAGCGACTTAGCGACTAAACACCAACAACAAAGCCCTTAGTTGCGTCTTTAATTCTCAAAACCATCCTGTGACAATTTGTTTCTGTTCAGCCCCTTTCCCATCCCAAGAGAATGGGGACGTGTCATTGTCTGTTAGATGAGTCCCTGCTTTAAACAGAGTGGCAATGAAGATACAAGATAGTTGTGTCATCAAACTCAATGTGGTGACATTTCCCCCTTTTCCTTTGATGCCATTTTAATACATACACAGCATATAATATTTAGAATTGAGAATCATGTAACAAAGGAAATAACATCATTCATAACCAGCTGGGGTCATTTTTAAAACAAAAAATGATTTGAGTTCCAGGTTTAGAAGCATTAAACAAAGAAAAGAATGGTCTTCTCAGACGGCTTGATGAATTGTGTAGTATGGCTCTAAGTGATAGTCACAGTAAAAGAAAATAAGGGGAATCAATCAATTTTCTACAGAAAAATATCTGTAGGCAAGATACGTATCCAGCTTTGTTAAAAATCAAAGCTATTTTAATTTGTGCTTTTAAAACAGAAATAGGAATAGCCTCATCACAATTAAATGAAATGTTATAAGGACTAAAATAAGCATTAATATAAACAGAACCAGAGTATGGAAATCAGATCACTATGTTTTTTTAATTGGGATGTAGTTGCTTTACAATGTTGTATTAGTTTCTGCTGTACAATTAAGTGAATCAGCTATTTGTATACATATATCCCCTCCCTCTTGGACCCCTCCTACCGGCTACCTGCATTGCATCCATCTCTGTCATCACAGAGCCCCAAGCTGAGCTCCTGGCAGATCACTTCTTGTTTGTATAGCAACATAATTATTCCAATTAGAAGTAGAAAAAACATCAAGTACATTAAATTAAAAGTATAACCATTTCCTTGTACAGTGTACATCAGGTTAAAAAGTTTAAATTTGTTACGATTATCCCTTATTATAATTATGAAGCAATTATTGGCATTATTTATTAGATGTGATTTTTCCCACTTTCAGTTCAGTTCAGCTCAGTCACTTAGTAGTGTCCAACTCTTTGTGACCCCATGAATCGCAGCACGCCAGGCCTCCCTGTCCATCACCAATGCCTGGAGTTCACTGAAACTTACATCCCTCAAGTCGGTGATGTCATCCAGCCATCTCATCCTCTGTCGTCCCCTTTTCCTCCTGCCCCCAATCCCTCCCAGCATCAGTCTTTTCCAATGAGTTAACTCTTTGCATGAGGTGGCCAAAGTACTGGAGTTTCAGCTTTAGCATCATTCCTTCCAAAGAACACCCAGGGCTGATCTCCTTTAGAATGGACTGGTTGGATCTCCTTGCAGTCCAAGGGACTCTCAAGAGTCTTCTCCAGCACCACAGTTCAAAAGCATCAATTCTTCAGTGCTCAGCTTTCTTCACAGTCCAACTCTCACATCCATACATGACCACAGGAAAAACCATAGCCTTGAGTAGACGGACCTTTGTTGGCAAAATAATGTCTCTGCTTTTCAATATGCTATCTAGGTTGGTCATAACTTTCCTTCCAACGAGTAAGCATCTTTTCTTTTCTTTTTTTTTTAAATTTTATTTTATTTTTAAACTTTACATAATTGTATTAGTTTTGCCAAATATCAAAATGAATCCACCACAGGTATACATGTGTTCCCCATCCTGAAACCTCCTCCCTCCTCCCTCCCCATACCATCCCTCTGGGTCGTCCCAGTGCACTAGCCCCAAGCATCCAGTATCGTGCATCGAACCTGGACTGGCATCTCGTTTCATACATGATATTTTACATGTTTCAATGCCATTCTCCCAAATCTTCCCACCCTCTCCGTCTCCCACAGAGTCCATAAGACTGTTCTATACATCAGTGTCTCTTTTGCTGTCTCGTACACAGGGTTATTGTTACCATCTTTCTAAATTCCATATATATGTGTCATTATACTGTATTGGTGTTTTTCCTTCTGGCTTACTTCACTCTGTATAATAGGCTCCAGTTTCATCCACCTCATTAGAACTGATTCTAATGTATTCTTTTTAATGGCTGAGTAATACTCCATTGTGTATATGTACCACAGCTTTCTTATCCATTCATCTGCTGATGGACATCTAGGTTGCTTCCATGTCCTGGCTATTATAAACAGTGCTGCGATGAACATTGGGGTACACCTGTCTCTTTCCCTTCTGGTTTCCTCGGTGTGTATGCCCAGCAGTGGGATTGCATCTTTTAATTTCATGGCTGCAGTCACCATCCCACTTTAGACATGAGGAAAATGAGGTTTAGTCAACTACTCATGTCCTAAAATGAGTTACCATCCTGTGTTGCATATTATGTTGCACCTTATGACAGATTGCAATATTTCCTTAGAGTAGATCGCATGAATACATCATGTAATTGAAAGTTATCCAACTCTTGTAGTTTAAGAATATTTTTTAAAATTTGTAGGAAAAACTCAAAAGCTTAGAGAGAGCCATATTGATAAAATAGAGAAAAAAATAAACATGAGTTGGGACTAATTGGTCCATCCATCACTGTGCCAATCTCTGAAGCCTCTCAACAGAACTCTGAGAACTGTTTAAAAACTGTTCCCACAAATCGATTTGCTGTTATTGTTTTTTATGGTGCTTGTTTGAAGTGAAAGACAAAAGATATAAATGAACAATGGATAGATATTTTAAAAAAGAAAACTCTGACCCACAATGTGTAGTAACCAGCCTGGAAACCAACCCATTTTCTAGACTAACCAGCTTAGGAAGACAACCTACTGTCTGGAAGTCAGACTTATAGGAATTCAGACCATTGTCTCCAACTGATTAACTCAGGATACCACTAGAAAACTCCTGGAAGGATCAACCCGCAAATGGCCAGGACTTGATTAATAATGGATGGATTCCCTAATTTTTGTCACTGCTTCCAACTTAGGGCCAACCAGAGAAGGCCAAGCATGGACCCCTAATCATGCAGGATGCCTCACTTCTAGTTAGGCCATCTCCAACTTTCCCATGCTTTAAACGCCCAATCCGGGCACACCCGAGACTTCTTTTCTTTCCACTATAAAGCTTTACCGTTCTTCTGCCTGCCTCTGAGCCTCTGCCAAAACACAAGTAATGCTCACTGACATTCTTGCTATCTCAAGCTTTGAATAAATAAGTTGCTTTTCTCATTTGGGTGATCTTTTAAAAATTTTCCACACAAGAAGAGCTTTATTATTTTTATTAAAATGATGCATAATCATTATAAAAAAACTCAAGCAATAGAAGAGAGGAAAATATAATCTCATCAGCCAGAAATAATCACCATCACTGTTAGATGGATATAAGAGCAGATATCTCTTTGTGTCTACAGACAGACAAATAAGTATCAATAGATAGATTGATATAAGAATAGGTGTTGAGATAGATGAATGGGAATGATTTTCATAAAATGGCATCACAGAACACATTCTATTTTAAATTAAATTTAATACATTATTTTATTATAAGAAATGAAAATAAACAGAAGTGAGCTGAGCACCCAATAACTATTTCTTCCCCAAACATATACTAGTTCCTAATAGATTATCTTCAAGATAGGTAAAAATAGTGTGAAAAAGTAAGATATGCAAGTCACTCTTTTGAATTCTGGATCTCAAGTTTAATGGTATCAAATGCCTGCCTTTATGAAAAATAGGACAAATTCAGATTAATGTTTCTTCCTCCCGCATTTTCCCTCACGTCTGAATATCAGTTATTCATATTAGTATATTTGTTTTATCAAAATTGGTAATATTTACATTATTTTCTGTACAAATATCAGTGGCTGACTTTTGTTGAAATCTGTAGATTCCATGACTGTTCTAAACCTGCTGCCTTTTGTCAGCCTTTTTGATTCCCTCTATCTCTCTTCCTTTCTTTTTCTGTTTTGCTTCAGAGTAGGGGCAGAGGCAAGATTAGGGGAAGTATTCATTAACTCCTGACATTATGGTTTTATTTGACAAAGAACTGAAACACTGATTTGCCCTCTTCCAAATTATTGTCAGATATCCTCTACTATGTATAATATTTCACCTGGTTGGAGGAACATCTTGTTTTTCTGGTAGAATACACTAGGCCTTCAGTTAATTCACTCAATATGTAGGTTTGGGAGATTGTATCCCTGCTGGCATTTTCTTATTCTGGCTCACTCATCATATGGCATGACACTTATTCTTATGAATTTGCCTTTTTTTTTTTTTTTTTTGCATTCCTCCTTACTCTTTGAGTCTACTTCTCTGAAAATTAAAGATATATAATGAAAATCTCTAGTAGTCATGTACGGACTTGAGAGTTGGACCATAAAGAAGGCTGAGCACTGAAGAATTGATGCTTTCAAACTGTGTTGCTGGAGAAGACTCTTGAGAGTCCCTTGGACAGCAGGGAGATCAAACCAGTCAGTCCTAAAGGTGATCAACCCTGAATATTCATTGGAAGGACTGATGCTGAAGCTGAAGATCCAGTACTTTGGTCACCTGATGCAAAAAGCTGACTCATTGGAAAAGACCCCGATGTTGGGAAAGAGTGAGGGCAGAAGGAGAAGGATACCACAGAGGATGAGATGGTTGGATGGCATCACTGATGCAATGGACATGAGTTTGAGCAAAGTCCAGGAGACAGCGAAAGACAGGGAAGCCTGGCGTGCTGCAGTCCATGTGGTCACAAAGAGTTGGACGTGACTTAGCGACTGAACAGTAACAACAAATGAAAATCTCCAGATTTGGAGGGCTCGCCTTCTTTCCCCAAGGTGGTTCTCAGGAGCCAATAATTGTAGTAAAAATGTTAGAATCTGCACCAAGTCATACTCAGATTTCCTACATCTTCCCTCAATCTACCGCTTTTCAAAGTTGATAACTTTTGCAATTTTTGAACTTCCCCAATTTTCCTGCTTTCTGCTCTTGTTTTTCCAGTGTTGGAAGGGAGAGTCAGTAAAGTTAAACATCAGGAGCATTGGATGGGAGTGATATATAAATTCTTTATGTCGGTGGTCACTAACCTTCGAGTGAGTAGCAGAGAATCTCATGAAAATTGCAGTTTTTGAAGGAGGTTTTCAAATGCATTTGCATTCCAAAAATTGTCTGCAGGCTGAATAAAAACAGTACTTATGTATTAGTATATTTCAAATAAATTCAGATGCTGTTTTATGGTGAATAAAATGGAAAGTAATTTAAATGCATTACTGAATTCTTTATAGCTCTTTGTCATTATGTATTTAGGTGAGGCAATATAGAAGTACTAAGCAGCTGCAGATGAAAAGCCATGTCACCATGTAACCTTGAGAAAGTTATTTAACTGCTGTGAGCCGCACCATGAAGTGAGTTGATAATAATGTCTGTCTTACAAGGTTGTTATAAGCCTAAAGGAAATAATCCATGCAAAGCATTTGTCATGATGCCAGTTACCTCATGAGCACTCAATGTCAGTGACTACAGTTGCAATCAATGGATACTATCATATGAAGATCTAATAATTGTTTGGAAGAGGATATTCTTATTTTAATGTTGGGAATCACAGCAGGGCCAGATAAGCCTCTTGACTCTTTGGACATGGCTTATCTACTTCCATTAGATTAAATTACATAAGTGCTTCAGCTGCAAGAAAATGTATTGAGCATGCTTCCAAAGAAACAAAGCTGATGGCAGTTTAGCATGTAGCCTGTGGCATCTATTTGAATTCATGAGATGTCCCAGATTGATTTCCACAAGAAGCAGACACTGACTTGAAGATTAGCATGAGGAATTTTATTTGGAGGGCTCTCAGGACCAATACAGAGGAAGGAAAGGGAAGAAAATAAGATTGGGCAGAAGAAGTGAGGTATTGATTCAGTTTTTTTAAAGATTTTTTTTGATGTGAACCATTTTTTAAAGTTCTTATTGAATTTGTTTTCAATATTGCTTCTGTTTCGTGTTTTGATTTTTTGGGCCCCAAGGCATGTGGGATCTTAGTTCGCTGACCAGGGTTTGAACCCACACCCCTTGCACTGGAAGGTAAAATCTTAACCACTGGACCACCATGGAAGTCCCTGATTCAATTTCAAGGAAGGCCATACCTGACTCCCACAGAGAGCTCTGAAGTTACGATAGCCCACCAAAGTGGTCTCAAGTTGTGACAAGGAGGGCTGTACCTTTATATTCTCACATTGACCAGTGCTTACATGCCAGATGCGAGCATGCCACTTATACCTCTGCTTGAGGCAACTGTCCTCAGTTGAGGGTATTTTCTGGTGAGGGCTCAGCTTGAAGGGCTGACAGATGCTAGTCTCCTGGCAGGTGGGGGCAAAAGTTCTTCAGGTCTGAAGGGGGACTTGAGTGGACACAACAGAATCCTCTCCATTAGCTATGGCCTACTCTTGAAAAATCATGTGTTCTCTTCTCAAAATAGTTCTGAAATGGCATTCAAAATAAATCAGAGCTAGTTTACTTGCTGCTTTAAAACATGCATCTAACTACTATTTTTATTGTCTAATCTGATCATGATGTGAAATAGATAATGAAAAATATCAATGTTTTGTTTAGTGGAAATGCATTTAATATGTGATTAACATGGTTTGAGATATTGACTGTAGATGCTGCATTGATTCTGATTGAACCTGGCTATACATCTATATTTTAAAGACTATATATACATATGTGTGTATTTTCACACATATATTCAGATCTGTTTTGTGAGCAAGCTTGATTTTTACATGTACATATAAGGGCAGCATTTTTTAGCAGGTCAGTGTTAGGCACTGTAGGAAACATAAAGAATCAGAAGCATCTCAGTCCTCAGGGAACTAAGATGAGATAAAACATCTGTAGTGATTGTTTGTAGAAGACCACTTTCAAAAATCAGTCCTGAATATTCATTGGAAGGACTGATGCTGAAGCTGAAACTCCAATACTTTGGCCACCTGATGCGAAGAGCTGACTCATTTGAAAAGACCCTGATTCTGGGAAAAACTGAGGGCAGGAGGAAAAGGGGACGACAGAGAATGAGATGGTTGGATGGCATCATCAACTCAATGGACGTGGGTTTGAGTGAACTCTGGGAGTTGGTGATGGACAGGGAGGCCTGGAGTGCTGCGGTTCATGGGGTCACAAAGAGTTGGACACGACTGAGCTACTGAACTGAACTGAACTGAACTTTCAAAAAGACTTAAGAGCTCTGACATGGACATGACAGGATAGACAGAAGAGCAGCGTATTCAGGAGGAGGCTGTGTGTAGCCAAATTCAAGTCCCAGCTCTGTTACCTCCCAGCTCTGTGACATTAGACAAAGTACTTGACTGTTTGTGCCTCACTTTCCTTATCTGTGAAATGGGTTTAATAGTACCAGTACTACAGGGTTGTTAGGAGGGTGACCTAAGTTAACATACAGGTATGAGTTTTGTCTATGACCCAGTGCAAGAAACATGATCCTTTTTTCTTTAAAATAATCAGATTAATGTACTCAGAACTCCTCCCTACCTGAGTGAGAATTGAAATTTATGTTTTTGCAGTGAATCTAGAGTTGTATGAGAATCACAATATTTTGTTGTTGTTAAATATGCAAAGAATCTCCTTTTCCTTTTTAAACTGAATGATAGTTAATTTACAATAGTGTGCTGGTTATAGGTATACAGCAAAGTGATTCAGTTATATGTGTGTGTATCAGATCAGATCAGATCAGATCAGTCGCTCTGTTGTGTCCGACTCTTTGCGACCCCATGAATCGCAGCACGCCAGGCCTCCCTGTCCATCACCAACTCCCAGAGTTCACTCAGACTCATGTCCATCGAGTCAGTGATGCCATCCAGCCATCTCATCCTCTGTCGTCCCCTTCTCCTCCTGCCCCCAATCCCTCCCAGCATCAGAGTCTTTTCCAATGAGTCAACTCTTCACATGAGGTGGCCAAAGTACTGGAGTTTAAGCTTTAGCATCTTTCCTTCCAAAGAAATCCCAGGGCTGATCTCCTTCTGAATGGACTGGTTGGATCGCCTTGCAGTCCAAGGAACTCCCAAGAGTCTCCTCCAACACCACAGTTCAAAAGCATCAATTCTTCAGTGCTCAGCCTTCTTCACAGTCCAACTCGCACATCCATGCATGACCACAGGAAAAACCATAGCCTTGACTAGACGAACCTTTGTTGGCAAAGTAATGTCTCTGCTTTTGAACATGCTATCTAGGTTGGTCATAACTTTCCTTCCAAGGAGTAAGTGTCTTTGAATTTCATGGCTGCAGTCACCATCTGCAGTGATTTTGGAGCCCAGAAAAATAAAGTCTGACACTATTTCCACTGTTTCCCCATCTATTTCCCATGAAGTGATGGGACCGGATGCCATGATCTTTGTTTTCTGAATGTTGAGCTTTAAGCCAACTTTTTCACTCTCCACTTTGACTTTCATCAAGAGGCTTCTGAGTTCCTCTTCACTTTCTGCCATAAGGGTGGTGTCATCTGCATATCTGAGGTTATTAATATTTCTCCCGGCAATCTTGATTCCAGCTTGTGTTTCTTCCAGTCCAGCGTTTCTCATGATGTATTCTGCGTATAAGTTAAATAAACAGGGTGACAATATACAGCCTTGACGAACTCCTTTTCCCATTTGGAACCAGTCTGTTGTTCCATGTCCAGTTCTAACTGTTGCTTCCTGACCTGCATACAAATTTCTCAAGAGGCAGGTCAGGTGTTCTGGTATTCCCATCTCTTTCAGAATTTTCCACAGTTTATTGTGATCCACACAGTCAAAGGCTTTGGCATATATGTAGTATATTCTTTTTCAGATTCTTTTACATTATAGATTATTACAAGATAATGAACATAACCTATGCTATACAATAAATCCTTTGGTTTATTTATTTTATATATAGTGGGATGTATCTGCTTTTCTCTGTCTGACTTACTTCAGTTAGCATAATATCCACTAAGTCCATCCATTTTGTACAAATGACAATATTTCATTCTTTTTTATAGCTGAGTGATATTCCATTGTGTATATATTATTCACAGATTCACAGGGAAACCTGGCATGCTACAATCCATGGATTCAAGAAGAGTTAGACACGACTTGGTGACTGAGCAGCAACTTCTTTACCCAGTCACCTGCTGGTAGACATTTTGATTGCTTCATATCTTAGGTGTTACAAATAGTGCTGCTATGAACATTATATATATTTATGTCTTTTCAAATTAGAGTTTTTTTCTTTTCCAGATATATGTCTGGGAGTGGGATTGCTGGATCATTTGGCAACTACATTTGTAATTTTTTTTTAAAGGAAGCTCCACATCATTTTCCATAGTGGTTGTACCAATTTACATTCCCACCCACGGTGTAGGAGTGTTCCCTTTTACCCATACTCTCTCTAACAAATTGAGAATCACAATCCTGAAGAATATCTGAAGCCTTCTGCCTGCAGTGCACTCTGGTCATCACTGTCACATACACTTCCTCTGCTCCCCAGCAAAGGGGAACTGAGATTTTTTTTTTTTTTTTTTTTTTTTTGAGGCTAAAAACTACATACTGTGGTCTCTGACCTTCTCAGATACACCTTTCTGTCATCTCATCTGAGACTGGCATCTTCCTGGTTGTAGACCATGGAGCAGCACATCATTCTCCATCACTTCCGAACTTTCCAGACTACTACTCCCCCATTCTCTAGAATAAGTCTCTCAAAACCTTTCTTGTCTAAGGGCTAATTCATTACCTTTCCCAACCCTGGGGTATTAGGAGGTTCAGATATGCTTCTGTCAAAATGATGCTGTTTCATTCCCAGAGAAAGAATACTGGGCAGGCTGAATGTGAACTCAAGAAGGCAAGTGTTCTGTTGAGTGATGAGAAGGGCGGTTTCCTGTAAATCAATGTTTTGAAGAGTTATAACATCAAATGAAATCTTGGACTATTCAGATACAACTCAAGTGGAAGTAAGTTTAGAAGAAATTTAGTGAATTAAGTGAAGTAAGTGAAGAAATTTAGAAATAGAAGAGAGGAACCTTATTAGAAGAAAAGAAATAATGGAATCCTAAATATTTAGCCATCCCTTACATTATGATTATCGCATCAAATACCTTGCTGAGCATCTGAAAAGCTGAATGAAAATAAAATGCTATTGTACATTTACTTTTTTTTTATTAAAAGACAGTCAATTATAGAAGACATTCAAGTAATATATATATATATATATATTTTTTTTTTCAGTATAAAGTAATGGAAAGAATGTATTGTAAAATATTTTATAATAAATGGTACAGAGATGTACAACATGAATTTAATTGAGGAAACAGACAAAAACAGAATTTGTACAAAATAACTGGCTAGTGCTGTTTAGAAATGTCAAGTACATAGACAAAAATAGACTTAGGAATATTCCAGAATAAGGGAAACTGAGATGACATGACAAATGCCTTTACACACAAAAAAAGGCATTAGAGAGACATATCGAAAGATCTGCATCTGATCTACAGATTACTTAGTAGTTTTACTTTTTTTATATAGTAAATTTTTAAAATTTTATTTTATTTTTAAACTTTTACAATATATATATTTTTGATTCACTAACATTGAACTCATGGCTAACAATGTTACAACTCATGATGGAACAAAGCTTATCTAACACATATGTTTTCTCCATAACGTACTTCATGGCCTTCTTGGACTTGAGAACAGCAGCACTATCCTTGGGGGCCATTTGAAACAGAGAAATCACCAACAAAAAGTAAAAAAGAAATGCAAATAATATGACACTAAAAAGACTGAGAAAAAAGGCACTTTATAGTAGGAGAGCTGAAACAGAGAGAACTTTACCTTATTTGACCTCAACTGGGACTATGAGCATTGTGTGACTCAAATTTTTCACTGCACTGAGAAGAACCAGAGATCAAATTGCCAACATCCACTGGATCATCAAAAAGCAAGAGAGTTCCAGAAAAACATCTACTTCTGATTTATTAACTATGCCAAAGCCTCTGACTGTGTGGATCACAATAAAATGTGGAAAATTCTTCAAGAGATGAGAATACCAGACCACCTGACCTGCCTCTTGAGAAATCTGTATGCAGGTCAGGAAGCAACAGTTAGAACTGGACACGGAACAACAGACTGGTTCCAAATCAGGAAAGGAGTACATCAAGGCTGTATATTGTCACCCTGCTTATTTAACTTATATGCTGAGTACATTGGGCTGGATGAAGCACAAGCTGCGATCAAGATTCCTGGGAGAAATATAAATAACATCAGATATGCAGATGACACTACCCTTATGGCAGAAAGTGAAGAAGAACTAAAGAACCTCTTGATGAAAGTGAAAGAGGAGAGTGAAAAAGTTGGCTTAAAACTCAACATTCAGAAAACGAAGATCATGGCATCTGGTCCCACCACTTCATGGCAAATAAATGGGGAAACAATGGAAACAGTGACAGACTTTATTTTTGGGGGTTCCAAAATCACTGCAGCTGGTGGCTGCAGCCATGAAATTAAAAGACACTTACTCCTTGGAAGAAAAGTTATGACTAACCTAGACAGCATATTAAAAAGCAGAGACATTACTTTGCCAACAAAGGTCCATCTAGTCAAGGCTATGGTTTTTCCAGTAGTCATGTATGGATGTGAGAGTTGGACTATAAAGAAAGCTGAGCACTGCAGAATTGATGCTTTTGAACTGTGGTGTTGGAGCAGACTCTTGAGAGTACTTTGTGCTGCAAGGAGGTCCAACCAGTCCATCCTAAAAGAAATCAGTCGTGAATATTCATTGGAAGGACTGATGTTGAAGCTGAAACTCCAATACTCTGGCCTCCTGATGCGAAGAACTGACTCATTTTAAAAGACCCTGATGCTGGGAAAGATTGAAGGTGGGAGGAGAAGGGGACAGCAGAGGATGAGATGGTTGGATGGCATCACCAACTCAATGGACATGAGTTTGAGTAAACTCCAGGAGTTGGTGATGGACAGGGAGGACTGGCATGCTGCAGTCCATGGGGTCACAAAGAGTAGGGAATGACTGAGTGACTGAATGGAACTGAACTGAGCATATCCATGAATGCTCAGAAAAGTGATGAGTACTGATGTTGGGGATACAACAAATTTTAGTGAATAGGCAAATTCACAGATACAGCGTATATGAATCGTGATAATCCATTGTACTTGGAAATAATATTTACTGGGTGCACCTAAAAGAGTAATGTAGTTGTATTTTTTAAGTTCAGCTATTTGAATATTTTAAGGCACTTTAGATTGGGTTATAATTATTCAGTCTGGAGTATTAATATTGGGAGGAATCTTAAAGATCAATCTTCTCACTTTATAGATAAAAATGAATACCAGAGAGAAAAGGCAACTTTCCCAAAGGTGCATTGTAAATCACATAGTGTCAAAATAGGACTAAAATCTCTTATGCCTGATCCTAAGCCCTTTTCTTTTTTTTTTTTAATACTCTATCCCATACAATGTAGCATGTGTTTTTCAAAATGAATGTTAAAACTGAGATTGTATCAATGATTTGATACAACTCCTATTTGATTTCATCCCACCTCCCCACAAAAAGTGAGTTCAGCTTAGCAAAAGCAGTGAGCACTGATAGTCTGTCTTGATGATCCATATTATCATTGGCAGATATTCTCTAGGTTTTTTAAAAAATTTATTTATTTATTTTTGGCTGTACCGGGTCTTCATTACAGCACGTCAGCTTTTTCTAGGTCAGCAGGGAGCTACTCTCTATTTGCAGTGTGCAGGTTTCTCATGGTCGTGGCTTCTTTTTTTTTTCTGCAAAGCACAGGTCTGGAACACAGGCACAGCAGTTGTGGCACATGGGCTTAGTTGCCCTGGGGCATGTGGGATCTTCCCAGACTAGGGATCGAACCTGTGTCCCCTGCGCTGGCAGGCAGATTCTTAAACACTAGATCACCTGGGAAGTCCTAATGTTTAAGTTTAACCATATCATGTATTACACCCACAGAGATGCATGCTCTCTACATATAAACAAACACGTTTTAGTCTTCAGCATATACTGTGAGTAAAGTCAACTAGGAAGGATCTTAAATGTTGGTTAAAATGATAAAACAAAATTTAAGAAAAATTTTATTGTATATACAGTATCAAAAATTAAATTTGTTTTCAACATTTTTATACTGTATATTCATAAAGCCTTAAGTAAGTAAGTGACTGTTAGTGGGCAGTCCATGGGGTCGCACAGAGTCGGACACGACTGAAGCGACTTAGCAGCAGCAGCAGCAAGCGTTAGTCGCTCAGTCGTGCCCGACTCTTCGCGACCACATAGACTGCAGCCTACCAGGCTCCTCTGTCCATGAGATTTTCCAGGCCAGGATGCTGGAGTGGGTTGCCATTTCCTCTCCAGGGGATATTCCCAACCCAGGGACCGAACCCAGTTCTCCTGCACTGCAGGCAGATTCTTTACCAACTGAGCAACAAGGGAAGTTTTAAAGCCTTAAACATTCAAATAACTCACCTTCTAAAAGACTATGGATATATCACTCTTTTAGGGCACTAATGACCCAAGAAGCATTTATTGTCTGTTTTCGAATTGGGAATCATTTAAATATTGAGAGGCTGAATATAACATAGATAAATCGATAGATAAGCGGATAGAAATAATGATATCTGAAACAAAAATATATTTAATCACATTTATAACATATTCTACTGGAATGTTTAGGTACTCAAGACATCTTTGCTTCTGGATTAATGATTTTCATTTTGTTCTCAATTTGCTACAGTAACAAGAGATCAAATTTTAATATTCCATTGAGTTGAAGTTACTAATTATTTCAGAAAGTCAGAGGGAAGGAGATCTGTTAAGGAATTGGTTTGTGTAGCCTGAACTGTATTCTGAAGTCTTAAATATCTTTTCTTTAACATTCTTCTTAAAATTTGACTACAAATTTAAATATGTCCTATAGCTTTTTTCTGGAGGTTCCCAGGTAGTTCAGTGGTAAAAGAATCTGCCTGTACTGCAGTAGACATAAGAGCTGCGAGTTCGGCCCCTGGGTTGATAAGGTCCCCTGAAAAAGGAAATGGCAACTCACTCTTCAGTATTCTTGCCTAAAGAATCCCATGGACTGAGGAGCCTGGTGGGCTATAGTCCATAGGGTTGCAAAGAGTCAGACATAACTGAGTACACAGCACATAGCTTTTTCTAATGGTTTGGCATGGGCCATTAACTATCCCAGGACCCTAAATATTTCCTATGCTAGGAAATCAAGGATGGAACTGACAGATTGCTGGACCAAGAGTCAAAGAGGCCAGGGTCAAGAGACCACTGATTTACTGAGGAAATTTTATTTGAGAATGGGAGTCAATAGGTGATAGAATAATTTTCCCTTAATGCTATTAGTAAATTTAAATATTAATGATTTTTAAAAAGGACTATATTCCCTTAGTCAAGAAGGTAAACGACCGACATATTGAAAACTGCAATACATTAGTGAAAAAAAAATTGAAATATACACAAATGGAAAGATACTCCATGCTCATGGACTGGAAGAATCAATACTGTTAAAATGTCAGTACTACTCAACACAATATACAGGATCAATGCAATCTCTCTCAGAATTCCAATGACATTTTTAAATAAGATAAATAGTCCTAAGATTTGTATAGAACTAAAAATCCTGAATAATCAAGGCAATCTTTAGATAGGAGGTACAATGCTTTCTAATTTCAAACTATTTGTTTGGCCAAAAAGTTGGTTTTTTCCATAACATCTTATAGAAGAACCAAAAAGAACTTTTTGGCCAACCCAATATATTACAAAACTATAGTAATGGAAACAATATGATATTGGAATAAAACCAGACACATAGATCAATGAAACAAAACAGAGAGCCCAGAAATAAATCCATGCATATTGGTCAACTAATTTGCAGCAAAGGAGCCAAGACAGTACAATGGGGGAAAGGACAGTTTCCTGAGTAAATGTTGTTGGAAAAACTGGACAACCACATGCAAAAGAATGAAACTGCACTCTTATCTTATACCATACACAAAAATTAACACAAAATGGGTGAAAACTTAAATGTAAGACCTGAAACCGTAAAAGTCATAGGAAGAAAACATAAACAGTAAGCTCCTTGACACGTCTTAGAGACGATTTTTTTAGTCTAACACCAAAAGTGAAAGTAACAAAAGCAAAAGTGAATAAGCAAGACTACAGCGTACACCCGCTGGGTCATGGAAAAAGCAAGAGAGCTCCAGAAAAACATCTATTTCTGCTTTATTGACTATGCCAAAGCCTTTGACTTGTGGATCACAAGAAACTGTGGACAATTCTGAAAGAGATGGGAATACCAGACCACCTGATCTGCCTCTTGAGAAATCTGTATGCAGGTCAGGAAGCAACAGTTAGAACTGGACATGGAACAACAGACTGGTTCCAAATAGGGAAGGGAGTACGTCAAGGTTGTATATTGTCACCTTGCTTATTTACCTTCTATGCAGAATACATCATGAGAAACGCTGGGCTGGAAGAAGCACAAGCTGGAATCAAGATTGCTCGGAGAAATATCAATCACCTCAGATATGCAGATGACACCACCATTATGGCAGAAAGTGAAGAGGAACTCAAAAGCCTCTTGATGAAAGTGGAAGAGGAGAGTGAAAAAGTTGGCTTAAAGCTCAACATTCAGAAAATGAAGATCATGGCATCTGGTCCCATCACTTCATGGGAAATAGATGGGGAAACAGTGGAAACAGTGTCAGACTTTATTTTTTAGGGCTCCAAAATCACTGCAGATGGTGACTGCAGCCATGGAATTAAAAGACACTTACTCCTTGGAAGGAAAGTTATGACCAACCTAGATAGCGTATTCAAAAGCAGAGACATTGCTTTGCCAGCAAAGGTCCGTCTAGTCAAGGCTATGGTTTTTCCTGTGGTCATGTATGGATGTGAGAGTTGGACTGTGAAGAAGGCTGAGCGCCGAAGAACTTATGCTTTTGAACTGTGGTGTTGGAGAAGACTCTTGAGAGTCCCTTGGACTGCAAGGAGATCCAACCAGTCCATTCTGAAGGAAATCAGCCCTGGGATTTCTTTGGAAGGAAAGATGCTAAAGCTGAAACTCCAGTACTTTGGCCACCTCATGCGAAGAGTTGACTCATTGGAAAAGACTCTGATGCTGGGAGGGATTGGGGGCAGGAGGAGAAGGGGATGACAGAGAATGAGATGGCTGGATGGCATCACTGACTCGATGGACGTGAGTCTGAGTGAACTCCGGGAGTTGGTGATGGACAGGGAGGCCTGGCGTGCTGCGATTCATGGGGTCGCAAAGAGTCGGACATGACTGAGCAACTGAACTGACTGAACTGAACTGACAGCATACTAAAAAGCTTCTGCACAGCCAAGGAAACCATCAACAAATTGAAACCTACTGATGGGGAGAAAATATTTACAGATCATATAACTTGTAAGTGGCTAATATCCAAAATATATAAATGACTCATATAACTCAAAAGCAAAACTAAAACAATACAATTAAAAAATGAGGAGATGATTTAAATAGATGTTTTTCCAGAGAAGATATACAGATGGCCAGCAGGTACATGAAAAGATGTTCAACATCGCTACCCATCAGGGGAGTACAAATCAGAACCACAGTAAGATATCCCCTTATATCTGTTAGGGTGTCTACTGTCAAAAATAGAAGTGCTAACAAGGATGTAGGGAAAAGGGAACACTTGAGTACAATTGGTGGGAATGTAAATGGGCACAGACATTATAGAAATAGTATGAGGTTTCCTCAAAAAAGTTGAAAATAGAACTACTATGTGATCCAGCAATTCCAATTCTGGGTATATGTCCAGATGAATTGAAATAGCAAAGAGATCTTTAAGATACATAAATGTGTGTCAGTGGATGAATGGGTAAGGAAAATGTGACATGTATACAATGGAACTTTATTCCATGAAAAAGAGGAAACCTGCCATTTGCAACAACATGGATGAACCTGGAGGGCATTATGCTACGTGGTATAAGGCAGACAGAAAAAGACAAATACCTTACAGTATAACTTACTTGCAGAATCTTTAAAAAAACTGAACTCATGCAAACAGTGAGTAGAATGGTGATTGCCAGGGGTTGGGGGGAGGGAAAAATGGGGAGATATAGGTCAAAGGACACAAATTTTCAGTTATAAAACAATCTAATGTACAACATGGGGTGACTATAGGTAGTAATATCATACTGTATACCTGAAATTGGCCAAGAAAGTAGATCTTAAGTTGTTGTTGTTCAGTTGCTTAAGTCGTGTCTGACTCTTTGCAAGCCCACGGACTGCAGCACACCAGGCTTCACTGTTCTTCACTGTCTCCTGGAGTTTGCTCAAACTCATGTCCGTTGTGTCAATGATGCCATCCGACCATCTTGTTCTCTGTCACCCACTTCTCCTCTTGCCCTGTCTTTCCCTGCATCACGGTCTTTTCCAATGAGTCACTTTGCACATCAGGTGGCCAAACTATTGGAGCTTCAGCTTGAGCATCAGTCCTTCCAATGAATATTCAGGGTTGATTTCCTTAGATGTTATCACCAAAAGATCTTAAGTGTTCTCACCAAAAAAAAAGTAGCTATACGAGGTGATGGACATTTCAATTAACTCAACTGTGGGAATCATTTCACAATATATATGTATATCAAATTATCCCATTGTATATTTTAAATATATTATACTTTTATTTGTTAATTATACCTCAAGGAAGCTAAAGGAAAAAAAGCTATCACGTGTGGTGTTAAGAGAGTTGACAATGGACTCAGGCTGTCTAGGTTGAAATTCTGACCCTAGCACATGTTGTCTGTATAGCCTTAAGCAAGTTTCCTCAACTACTTTACCCCTGCTTGGTCATCTGTAATGGGGCTGATAAAAGTACTAACCTCACAGAACTGTGATATGAGTTAAGTGAGCTTGTATGATAAATATTTAGGACAGTGCTTGGCACATATTAGATGTTCAATAAATATGAATTGTTATTATATTTGTAGGACTTGAAATCTCCCCATATCTCATTTTAAAACCTATAAAGTAGGAACACTAGTACATTTTCTTTCTCACTAGAATTATAATACATTTCCAAGTTGAGTGGAGAATGTTTTAAACTGTAAGTGCTATGGATCAACAAAGGGTAACCGTTGTTCCACTTTTAAAAAGGAGAAGATAATTACTATGTGGTCTTTTTTCAGGAGCATTAGTCAACAAACTTTTATTTATTTTTTTGCACCCACAGAGTTGCAAGCTACTGTGTGATGATTCAAATAATGCAGAAAGCTCAATTATGGACTAAAGTAGAATGTTTTTCTCATGTCAGAATTTTTGTAACTGCAGTATCAGAGCAGGAGAATGCCAGTTTTCATGTGGTAAAGAAACCCTTTCCTCAGAAACACACAATATTTTACAAAGAGTAAATAAAGACCTTTCCTCAGAAACACACAATATTTTACCAAGAGTAAATAAAGAAGGAATCTATTTTTAAACCGCCTCTCCTCTTAAGAAAAATAAAGTCAAATATTCTTCTTTGCATATTATGTCTATGCCTTCCCTTTGCTGCATTAGAAGTACAAAGGTATTCCAGACACCTAGCAGGTCAGCCTCCTCCAAGTGCATTTCTATTTTTGTTCCCTTGTTGGAAACAACAAAACTCACAGTTTATTTTGGATTAGCATTTGTTTCCCTGTCACCAGTGGGCATTAACTGAGCCTTCCCATTGCCAACCCCCCTACCTAATGGTGCTGACAGAGACTGGCTCAAAGGGAAAGTCAATTTGAGTTTATGAAATAAATATCTGTTAGTGAAAGATGGTGACTAATCAAATCCTGTCATTAGGAAGACTCATTTAATTAGAGGAGCAGAATATCATGGGCTCACTCTGAGGATCATAAAATCTCCTCCAGAAGCAACTCCACCCCGAGCATCTCAAAGTTAAAATCAAATGGAAAAGGATGCTTACATTTTGTTTCTAATTGAGTGCAACTGAACTTTGAGCCTGTTTAATGAAATTTACTAAGAGGTTATGCCATCCTCAGGTGAACGTCAGAAAATAAAGGCATATTTGCATATATATTGAGAAAAATGAAAAGTGAGTTGGGGAAGCACTGTGATATCCTGTACACAGAATGCATCCAGCCTATTGGTGAATGAAGGTGAAACAGGAAAAGTCCCCGTCTGCCTGAGCAAGTGTGAAACTCAGAAGCATTGAGAACCAAGATGCCTACACTGTGTCTGTTGTGGGTCAAGACCTCCTGGCTGAGATGAAGGGGAGACCTCCAAGGGTACACTGGGCATTAGAGTTCAGTCATGCCAATGAGAACAGAGCCATGGCCCAACTCAGCAAGCATGGGGATGGGAGACTGAAAATTTTTCTCAAGTGAAATTATTGCCTCTATCCATTAAAGTGGATAATGCACCTAACAGCTATGGACTGCAGCAGAATTATGGACTACTCATTTTAGGAAGATAAGTAATTCCCCCAGGAAATTACACAGCCCCCAAGAGAAAGGGGGAATTGGAAAAACCTGAAATTTGACCACCATGAAAGAAATAAGCTACCATTGGACATGTTTAAGTTCTGTTTAATGGGGTTGATTGAGTTTGTGCCTCCTACACACAGAGGCAGTCCGTGGGTCACTAGAGTCGGACACAACGGAGCGACTTCCCTTTCACTTTTCACTTTCATGCATTGGAGAAGGAAATGGCAACCCACTCCAGTGTTCTTGCCTGGAGAATCCCAGGGACGGGGGAGCCTGGTGGGCTGCCGTCTGTGGGGTCGCACAGAGTCGGACACGACTGAAGTGACTTAGCAGCAGCACACACAGAGGCAATAATAATTACATTTATACATCCGTTCAGTTCAGTTTAGTCACTCAGTCATGTCCAACTCCTTGAGACCCATGGACTGCATAACGCCAGGCCTCCCTATCTATCACCAGCTCCTGGAGTTTACTCAAACTAATGTCCATTGAATCGGTGATGCCATCCAACCATCACCATCTCATCCTCTGTCATCCCCTTCTCCTCCCACCTTTAATCTTTCCCAGCAGCAGGGTCTTTTCCAATGAGTCAATTCTTCACATCAGGTAGCCAGAGTGTTGGAGTTTCAGCTTTCCCATTGGTCCTTCTAATGGATATTCAGGACGGATTTCCTTTAGGATGGACTGGTTGGATCTCCTTGCAGTCCAAGGGACTCTCAAGAGTCTTCTCCAACACCACAGTTCAAAAGCATCAATTCTTTGGCACTCAGCTTTCTTTATGGTCCAACTCTCACATCCATACATGACTACTGGAAAATCCATAGCTTTGATTAGACGGACATTTGTTGGCAAAGTAATGTCTTTGCTTTTTAATATGCCGTCTAGTTTGGTTATAACTTTTCTTCTAATCTTTTAATTTCATGACTGCAATCATCATCTGCAGTGATTTTGGAGCCCCCCCAAAATAAAGTCTCTCACTGTTTCCCCATCTATTTGCCATCAAGTGATGGGACCAGGTGCCATAATGTTAGTTTTCTGAATATTGAGCTTTAAGCCAATTTTTTCACTCTCCTCTTTCACTTTCATCAAAAGGCTCTTTAGTTCTTCTTCACTTTCTGCCATAAGGGTAGTGTCATCTGCATACCTGAGGTTACTGATATTTCTCCTGGCAATCTTGATTCCAGCTTGTGCTTCATCCAAACCAGCATTTCTCATGATGTGCTCTGCATATAAGTTAAATAAGCAGGGTGACAATATACAGCCTTGACGTACTCCTTTTCCTATTTGAAACCAGTCTGTTGTTTCAGGTCCAGTTCTAACTGTTGCTTCTTGACCTGCATAGAGATTTCTCAAGAGGCAGGTCAGGTGGTCTGGTATTCCCATCTCTTTAAGAATTTTCCTGCTTGTGGTGATCCACACAGTCAAAGGCTTTGGCATAGTCAACAAAGCAGAAATAGATGTTTTTCTGGAACTTTCTTGCTTTTCTGATAATCCAACAGATGTTGGCAATTTGATCTCTGGTTCCTCTGCCTTTTCTAAAACCAGCTTGAATATCTGGAAGTTCACAGTTCATGTACTATTGAAGCTTGGCTTGGAGAATTTTGAGCGTTACTTTGCTAGTGTGTGAGATGAGTATAACTGTATGGTAGTTTGAGCATTCTTTGGCGTTGCCTTTCTTTGGGATTGGAATGAAAACTGACTTTTTCCAGTCCTGTGGCCACTGCTGAGTTTTCCAAATTTACTGGCATATTGGGTGCAGCGCTTTCACAGCAGCATCTTTCAGGATTTGAAATAGCTCAGTGGAATTCCATCACCTCCACTAGCTTTGTTCATAGTGATGCTTCCTAAGACCCACTTGACTTTGCATTCCAGGATGTCTGGCTCTAGGTGAGTGATCACAGCATTGTGATTATCTGGGTCATGAAGATCTTTTTTATATAGTTCTTCTGTGTATTCTTGCCACCTCTTCTTAATATCTTCTCCTTCTGTTAGGTCCATACCATTTCTGTCCTTTATTGAGCCCATCATTGCATGAAAAGTTCCCTTGGTATATCTAATTTTCTTGAAGAGATCTCTAGTCTTTCCCATTCTATTCTTTTCCTCTATTTCTTTGCATTGATCGCTGAGGAAGGCTTTCTTATCTCTCTTTGCTATTCTTTGGAACTCTGCATTCAAATGGGTGTATCTTTCCTTTTCTCCTTTGCTTTGCTTTTCGCTTCTTTTCTTTTCACAGCTATTTGTAAGGCCTCCTCAGACAGCCATTTTGATTTTTTGCATTTCTTTTTCTTGGGGATGGTCTTGATCCCTTTCTCCTGTACAATGTCATGAACCTCCATCCATAGTTCATCAGGCACTCTGTCCCTCAGATCTAATCCCTTGAATCTATTTCTTATGTCCACTGTATAATTGTAAGGGATTTGATTTAGGTCATACCTGAATGGTCTAGTGATTTTCCCCACTTTTTTCAATTTGAGTCTGAATTTTGCAATAAGGAGTTCATGATCTGAGCCACAGTCAGTTCCTGGTCTTGTTTTTAGTGACTGTATAAAGCTTCTCCATCATTGGCTGCAAAGAATATAATCAATGTGATATCAGTATTGACCATCAGGTGATGCATAGGTGTGTAGAGTCTTCTTTTGTGTTGTTATACGTCTGAGTTGGGTACTATAGACTCCATCATAGAAGATGAAAACAAAGGAGTGTTCACCCTAATGTGGGGAGAATCAAGCTGCAGAGAAAGGAATTCTGGAATTGATACACAGAAGGTTATCGCTGTCAAAAGCCCGACTTTCACCCATATCTCCTCTTTACTTTAGAGAGGACTTGGAAAACAGTTACTGGGGGTAGTTAGTTCAGGAAGCCTTGTTTACAGTTTTGCAATGCTTGGACCTGACTGCCCATTTTCATGGCTTCCACCCAATTCTATATATTGACGGTACTTTTCACATTTAAAATAAGATACGTAGTAAAACAGCATAGCTTTATTTTAAAATTTTAAAATCTGCCTGCTGCAAGTAGTTGGATAGAGGTCATCTGTGACTGAGAATGTTACTTCAGAGTTTTTAAAGCATTGAACTTCTTCGATTTTTTTTTTTTTTTTTTTGCTTTTTTGTTACCCTATGGCTAGCTTCCAAGGCAACAGCTAAAATGAAACCAATATAGTTCCCAGAAATGAGGTCTGCTGTATTTTCCCTGGCAAGCCAGGGTTACATTGTGTGAAATCAAATGTTGGAATGCATCTTAAGATTGATTGACTCAGACCATTGCTTGTTTTATACATTACAATATACATCAATTGATAAATCTAACTTTTCTGTGTCTGGAGCCAACTACTAAGCTTAACAAAAAAAAAGTAAGAAGCATTAAGAAATAGAATAAGAACAGTAATGTAACAAGCTCAATTTCTGTTATGATTTGATAATCTAGACATTAAAGAGAAGTCCTAATTTTAAAATACAGAAAGAACAGGTAAACCAGTGTTGTTAAGTATCAGTGGAAAGTTGGAAGACCAGAAGATTATAGTAGATGGAGCCTAGAATGGGAGACCAGAACAAGTTTCTATATATTAATTAATTAGACAAATACTGGTTGAATATTTACCTTGTATGCTTCCCTGGTGGCTCAGCTGGTGAAGAATCTGCCTGCCATGCAGGACACCTGGTTTCGATCCCTGGGTTGGGAAGGTCCCGTGGAGAAGGAAACGGCTGCCAACTCCAGTATTCTGGCCTGGAGAATTCCATGGACTGTATAGCCCATGGCGTTGCGAAGAGTCAGACACAACTGAGCAACTTTCACTTTCGTACACTGTGCTAGGCACTGGGAGATAAAACGTGCTGCTCTCATGGTGAGAAAAGAGACAAGAAAGTGATATACACATATCAAATGGTACTATGTTTATAACTGGTAGTGTCTGGGTTTTTGTTGTTTAGTCACTAAGTCATGTCTGACTTTTGTGACCCCACGGACTATAGGCCACCAGGCTCCTCTATCCAGGGGATTTCCTAGGCAAGAATCCTGGAGTGGGTTGCCATTTCCTTCTCCAGGAGATCTTCCCAATGCAGGGACTGAACCCACGTCTTCTGCATTGCAGGCAGATTCTTTACAGCTGAGCCAGTGGGGAAGGTGTTTGGGTAAGGTGCCTTTTTAATAGGTACTTTCTACAATGTCCGCTTGTCCCAGAGAAAGGCCACATATACCTGCCAGTCCAGTGGCAGAGGAAGAGGTTGCTCTACTGCCACTCCTAGCCTCTGTCCTGCCCTCTGGTGCAGTCCTGTCTGCCCTAGTGTCCAGATGGGGCAGAGAGCAGAACAGTCATCACACTATTTAATTGGGAAGAAGATGCCTTTCTCCCTTTCTAGCACGTTTGCCCAAACTCTTAGTAGTTTTGTTAGAGCCGTGCTTCCCCACACCCTGTGCCCTGCATGCACACGCACACACACACACACACACACACAATTGTTTTGGGCATAGGAATATACACCTGTCCCCTCTCTTGTGGAAAGTTAAGGAGAAAGCCTCAGCACTTAACTTTAGATGGATTTCTTGCAATCTCACACCCCTGTAATTCTTGTAGTCGGTTCTTATACAATTTGAGAGACACCAGGTTGCATGGGGGTTCAGGAGGCCTCAGATGGATCATTGTGGGTATCCGATCCAGTTAGACTGCTTCCTAATAAAATTTGAGGGGGATATCTTGCCTGCTCTTGCTTTGCGTCACTTGACAGGGATTCTTATAATCTATTTTCAGAAATTTATGTTCTGGTAATTCATTTAGGAACAACAAAATCCCACTTACTATCCGGCTGCAAATTATCTATGAAAAGAAGAGGGTTGTCTACTTTAAATACTTTTCTCATGGAGTAAAATTAAATGATAGTGACAAGCACTTAGGGAAACTCAACTGAAAACATAAGTAATAATACCAAAAGAGCCTCATGCTGCTGCTGCTGCTACTAAGTCACTTTAGTCTTGTCCGACTCTGTGCGACCCCATAGACGGCAGCCCACCAGGCTCCCCCGTCCCTGGGATTCTCCAGGCAAGAACACTGGAGTGAGTTGCCTTTCCTTCTCCAATGCATCAAAGTGAAAAGTGAAAGTGAAGTCGCTCTGTCATGCCCAACTCTTAGCGATCCCATGACTGCAGCCTTCTAGGCTCCTCCGCCCATGGGATTTTCCAGGCAAGAGTACTGGAGTGGGGTGCCATTGCCTTCTCCGAAAGAGCCTCATAGTAGGTGCTAATAGCAGCCTCCTCTGAACTGGGTTGAGGGTGCTGAACTGCAGGATTGCAATCACCCTTTTGAACTGACTGCAATAAATGTGGATTGTATTAAATTTGGTTTTCACAAACTCTTCCAAGATAAATCTTCAAGCCAGGGACCTGATTGTAGTAAGGGTAAAAATAATAATTGAAAAAAATAAATGCAATTTAAACATTTTTTTAAAAAATACATAAAAATATTAAAAAAGCAAAAAGAAAATAAAACCAAAAAGAAATTAAAACTGAATTAAAA
This sequence comes from Bos taurus, assembly GCF_002263795.3. NCBI lineage: Eukaryota > Metazoa > Chordata > Mammalia > Artiodactyla > Bovidae > Bos > Bos taurus. Next base: position 60,795,206 of record NC_037342.1, on the reverse strand, counting down.
ATTAGAAACAAAAACATGAAAGTAAGAATAACATGTAACCGGCATGTAAATAATGATAACATATCTTGAATTTGAATGTTTTAACATTTTACCAAATACTATTATACTTACATAATTTGATTTTAATGAAAACCCTACTGTGATGGTAAGAATACACTGACTTTGCAGAGGAGAGATGATTCCTCTCACCTGAGGTTGTGTGCCTGATACAGAGTCACCTGAGAGAGTGATCTGGAATGCATGACATATAACTTCCTCTCCCCTCACAGCCAGTGATCAGTTTCAGTTCTACAATACTCAGCAATATCTTATCATGTGGTGATGAGGGTTAAAATTTAGGATTATGGCAGAAATTAAGTAAGACCAAAATGACATTGAAAAATCCTCTATTGTTACCAGCAGAATCTGGCTTCTTTGATTTTTAAAAACCAACAAGTAACTTTAAAATATATTATTTTTTCCTACATCCAATTCCAGTAAATTAAATGCATAAATGATGTGATTCTATTGAGTTTCTGTAATAATATTTGGAACAAAAGCCATTATCATTTATTTTGCAGAGAATATATTGTCTAAGGCTCTATAAACATCTCTAATTTCTCCTCTAGGGTTGTTATTTTCTGCTTAAACAGAGCATCCATTGCTCTTAGGACTTCATAAAAATTCTAAGGATTCTAGGATTCAGTGCTTGTGGTCACCAGGCAAGCCCACTGTTTTAAAGTTTATTCTAAAGAATAAACTTAAGACAACAGAGATTGTCTTAAGTTTGTTGCTTAGCGATTTTAGACAGCACAGTTGTCTCTTCCATAGTATTTGAACTTTAGCTAACCTGTGTACTCTCTGGGAACTTTCCCAGATCTTTGAACATATGTAGTAAAAGTAGATCATTCACATATTGATTCATTGTTATTACAGATTTAATTGTGGGAGATCTGATGTTTTATGAGTAAGGCAGCCAGGGACATCAATTACAAATGAAAGAAGACACCCAGATCCTGCTTTGCTATCAAGTGGTTTTAAGAGACAGGAGTTCAAGGATTTTATTTTTTGATTCTTCTGTATTTTACTAGTATTCTAATATTCTCCCCATTTTGATTCCTAAGCTATACCATGGTAACTGGAAACTTTCAGCTCTAAGAGACATTGTAACAGATGACTAAGGACTTAAAATAAAACATAGTTCTGAAAAACCCAAGGCTATTTCTAAAGCAATCATCAATAAAATTGAAGAAATGCACAACTAGAAGAAAAAATAAACTTGACTACAAATTTTAATTTTGAGCTTAATTTTTTAAATGTTTCAAATTGAATGATGTGACAGGTTAGGATAGGTTTGGAAAAGGCCCTGGATAAAAATACCTAGATTCTACCACTTACTGGCAGAAGGATTTTGGGAATTTACTTACATTTTCTAAACTTTTGCTTCTGTCTCTTCCTCTTCTTTCTTTCCATCCCCTTTTAAAGAAATGGGATGAATGATCTAGCAATAAATATGATTTTTTTCTCTTTAATATTCCCCTTCCCCCTTTTTTAAGGTAGTAATTATGCTTTGTAATTTCTTATCTTTGGAATATTTGTAATGTATTGTATGGAAAGAAGATGATGGGGGGAGTGGTGGTGCTCTTTCTGTTCTGTTAAACTTTATTTTTTATCATCTTAAATGCATGAGGGATGATACTAGTGTCGTGGAAGGAAGAGAGTTGGGAGCAGGTATGTGAATCAGAAGTTAGCTGAGCAGGGAGGGGAGCTACTGAGAAACTGGGAGGACAGAAAACTTTATGCCTCCAGAGAAGAGAAGGCATCTGTACTCAGGGATTTCATTGCCTTCGAGAAGATGGCAAGACTGCAGAGGGAAACGACTGCCATCTCCTAGGCCTCCCAACCTTGCCTAAGTGTCACAAAGCTTCAAGTCTCACAGGAGAGCAACAGAGCCACCTATCCTGAAGTGACCATGTGGTCTGGGATAATTATGGATGTCTGAGAGAGTACCAATATGGATGGGTGACTGAAGATCTGCTGAGCCTCCCCAAAGTCTTAGTGCTATTATAGTGCTTAGTCTTAGTGAATCCCAATGATTTGCACAACTTTGAGGCAATGGATGGGAATGTTCCGGCAATAACTGGTTAGATTAGCTTTCAAACCAGTGAACTGGGGACCAAAGTCCACATTCAGTTCAGTTCAGTTCAGTCGCTCAGTCGTGTCCAACTCTTTGCGACCCCATGAATCACAGCACGCCAGGCCTCCCTGTCTATCACCAACTCCCGGAGTTCACTCAGACTCACGTCCATCGAGTCAGTGATGCCATCAAGCCATCTCATCCTCTGTCGTCCCCTTCTCCTCCTGCCCCCAATCCCTCCCAGCATAAGAGTCTTTTCCAATGAGTCAACTCTTCGCATGAGGTGGCCAAAGTACTGGAGTTTCAGCTTTAGCATCATTCCTTCCAAAGAAATCCCAGGGCTGATCTCCTTCAGAATGGACTGGTTGCAGTCCAAGGGACTCTCAAGAGTCTTCTCCAACACCACAGTTCAAAAGCATCAATTCTTCCACATTAGGTTGACTAAAAACAAATTTAAATATGATATTTCTTGAACTCCTGATATAAGCTGAAAATCTAACACATAGCTTGATATTCATTTTTCTTCCTCGTTCTCTTCCCTTTCCTTTCCTTCCTTCCTGCATTCATTCATTCCTTCTCTCTATCCTTTCTTCCATCATTGTATCCTCCTTCAGTCAGTTTGAATCGTAATTATTGCTGACTTTCTGGACTGATTAGCTCAATGGCTAATTAATGGAGTAGTGATCATAGTTTTATTCATTCATTGTCCAGAAAACTGAACAGGAGAAAAAAAGACTACTGACAATCTAACCCCAGCCAACCCTGTTATTCTCCATCAGGCACAAACTCCTCTAATAGGAGTTAACTGGTCAAAGGGAATTTTAGAAGATAATTTGATGCATAGCTATAACTAAAAGTTCAGTTCATTACTAAAAGAAGTATGTCCATTTGAACATGAGTTAGCCCTACTAGTAACACATGTCCCTATAGAGAGCAGATCTTAACATTGTACTGGAGGCAAAACATGGATTTTAAGTTTCAGACATGATTTCTTAATGTAAGTAGAAACAGTACTTCTCCCTTAATAGTCATAATGTTAACTAAAATAGAATTAACTGTTGTGGATCACGGAAGCCAAAATTTTTATCCCCGAAAACGCTGTTACCTCATCATCACTCCTTTCTGCTGACAGAATCCTCTTTCTCATGGAAAATCCATTTTTACATATTTGGTGCTGAAGGCAATACAGTGTGTCTGTTCACTACAGTGACTGGTTTCAGGGTGACCTCAAGACCCAAGTGGTGGTAGTGGTAAAGAACCTGCCTGTCAATGCAGGAGATGCAGGTTCAGTGCCTGGGTTGGGAAGATCTCCTAGAGGAGGGCATGGCAATCCACTCTGGTATTCTTGCCTGGAGAATCCCATGAACAGAGGAGCCTGGCGAGCTACGGTCCATGGGGTCGCAAAGCGTCAACACAACTGAGCAACTTTCATTTTCACTTTCAAGACCCAGGACGTTGATTGGAACATTCGAGAAAGAACTTCTCAGTGACGTCTTTAGTCTCAATGTCATGTAAACCTTGAGTTGACAGTTGCCGTTTTGCCACCAAATGAGGAAAATTTATCTAAAAATGAAGACATTTTAGTCTTTGGATTCAACTTAGCTTAGGCTTTCTAATCTCCTGGACTTCTTAGTTACATTAGTTAATATACATATTCTCCTCCCCTCTTTCCCCTTAAGTTCTTTGGAAATGGGATTCTGTTATGTGTTTTCAAAAATGCCTGATTAATACGGAAATCACATCAAGTCAGAGAACAACTGTAATATATAAGGGAAAGCACAGGCTTCCTTGAAAGCAATTAAAACTATTTATAGCAAAAGGGGTGGTCATGGTAACAGCATATTTTTAATAATATAAATGTTAACTAGCTCTCAGTAGCATGTGTAATATTTTTGCTTGTAAAAACTTCCAGCTAGGGATCATTCTGTAAGAACAGAATGGAGTTTGCTCCTTTGCAAGTTTTGTAATTCCTAAAACAGGAATTATTTCTATGAAGAATGCTACTGTGAACCCATAATGGCTTTTATGAAAGTTAATACCTATGAATCAATTTACAGTTTTAACCAGAAAATTTTTTGCCTATGAAAGACGATACATTAAGTAATAGCACAGGAAGCCTAGATAATAAAAAGTTATATTTTCTGCCTTAAAAATGTTGCCAGTGCTCTGGATTCTTTCACTTGAAAGATACGATGCTTGGTTCATTTACTTGTCTTATTGGATGAGTGATTGCATGAGATCATCATTTGCAGATTAATCACCAAAAACCATTTCTTGCTGCTGGGTAACAGAAGAGGCGACATTTTTGAATTGAAGGCAGAATTTTGATAGGACCATCTTCTTGAAAGAACTGGGAAACTAACAGATTTACCCTGTTTTCTTTTTGGTTTAGGTTTTCCAGGTGACTCAGACAGTAAAGAATCTGCTTGCAATGCAGGAGACCCAGGTCCCCTGGGTTGGGAAGATCCCCTCGAGAAGGAAATGGTAGCAGGTTTCAGTATTCTTGCCTGGAGAATTCTGTGGGCAGAAGAGCCTGGTGGGCTACAGTCCATGGGGATCACAGAGGAGCTGGACACAACTGAGCAAATAACTCTTTTTCTTTTAAATAAGGTAGGGATTCTACTTGAGTAGTGGAAAATGAAAATTATTTTTTAAACTGTTTTTTTTTTTTTTTTTTGCTTTTCTATTAGTTGGGTCACGGTATCAACAGACAGAAGCTAGGTCAAGCTGGCTTAAGCAGAAAAGGAGAACTCATCAGAAGATTTAGAAATATAAGAATGGACAACCAAACTGCAAGAAAGTCAGGGAATCTGTTAGACTCCAGAGAGAACACAGAGAAGGCAATGGCACCTCACTCTAGTACTCTTGCCTGGAAAATCCCATGGATGGAGGAGCCTGGTAGACTGCAGTCCATGGGGTCACTGAGGGTCGGACACAACTGAGCAACTTCACTTTCACTTTTCACTTTCCTGCATTGGAGAAGGAAATGGCAACCCACTCCAGTACTCTTGCCTGGAGAATCCCAGGGACGGGGGAGCCTGGTGGGCTGCCATCTATGGGGTCACACAGAGTCGGACATGACTGAAGCGACTTAGCAACAGCAGCCAGAGAGAGCTGAGGCAAAGATTACAATTTGAATTTTATCAAATGCTTCTACAAGAATTTATTTTTATACTTTATTTATACTTTATTCTTGTATACTTTATACAAGAATTTATTATACTTGTGTCTTTTTTCTTGTCATCTATATTACTTTTATTAATATATTATTGGTTAGAGTAGGATAACTTCTCTAAGAAATAGAATCAAAGAGTATAATAGTTCAAATAAAAGTTTTTTAATGGATAGAACTAGAGGGACGGATAAATTAAGTCAGTCCTCTTCCACATAATCATTCAGAGACTCAGACTGACAAATGCTTTACCATCATCAAAATATAGCTTCCTAGGTTCTAGAATTGTTTCTAGTCCAACTACCCAACTGGGAAGGAATGAGAGCATGGAACAGTAATTTATAAGAGGTACCTTGAAGTGGCACAAAGCACTTTTGTTTATATTCGGTTGGTTAACATTCCATCATATCAATTCAGTTCAGTTCAGTTCAGTCACTCGGTTGTGTCTGACTTTTTGCGACCCCGTGGACTGCAGCATACCAGGCTTCCCTGTCCATCACCAACGCCCAGAGCTTGCTCAAATTCATGTCCATAGAGTCAGTAATGACATCCAACCATCTCATCCTCTGTCATCCCCTTCTCCTCCCACCTTCAATCTTTCCCAGCATCAGGGTCTTTTCAAATGAGTGAGTTCTTCACATCAGATGGTCAAAGTATTGAAGTTTCAGCTTCAGCATCAGTCCTTCCAATGAATATTCAGGACTGATTTCCTTTAGGATGGACTGGTTGGATCTCCTTGCAGTCCAAGGGACCCTCAAGAGTCTGCTCCAACACCACAGTTCAAAAGCATCAATTCTTTGACACTCAGCTTTCTTTATAATCCAACTCTCACATCCATGCATGACTACTGGAAAAAACATAGCTTTGATTAGATAGATGTTTGTTGGCAAAGTAATATCTCTGCTTTTTAATATGCTGTCTAGGGGTCATAGCTTTTCTTCCAAGGAGCAAGTATCTTTAAATTTCATGGTTGCAGTCACCATCTGCAGTTATTTTGGAGCCCAAAAAAATAAAGTCTGTCACCATTTCCATTGTTTCCCCATATATTTGCCATGAAGTGAATGGACTGGATGCCATGATCTTAGTTTTTTGAATGTTGAGTTTTAAGCCAACTTTTTCACTCTCCATCATATGGCAACACCTAATTGCAAGGATGGTTGGGAAATACAGTCCCAGTTTAGGCAGCTAATTTCTGTCAATACACATAAACCATGGTTGAATGAGAAATTTTAGTGGATAGCTGGTCATCTCTGTCATAGTGTCCTAACATAGGGTTATCGTTGACATTTTGGAATTAACCACAATGGTTATAAAGTGTTATTCTTTTAAGAATATATATACATATATATGAAAATTAGCATTTCTATTAATAACTGAGTAGCATTGTAGTTTTTTTTTTTTCTGTGCTAAACAGTTTATTTTCATTAGTATGCTTTAGATTTTATTTTTATATTAAGTATTTTGGGGAACACAGGGAAAGTGTGAGATTATTTAAGTTTTATAAAGATTCATTCATAAAATATCTTGTCTAAGTGCTTAAGAGTAATTTTTCCAGTTTTGAGATATAATTGACATAAAGCATGTCAATTGTAAGGTGTACAACATAATGATTTGACAATTGTACTTATTGTAAAATGATTACCACAATATGTTGAATTAACATCTGTAACCTCACATACTTACAATTTTTTTTCCTTGTGATGAGAACTTTTAAGATGTCCACTGTAAGCAACTTTCAAAAATACAATAGAGCATTGTTAGCTATCCTTACCGTGTTGTACGACCCTAGAACTTATTTTGCACTGAAAATTTGTACCTTTTGACTACCTTCACTCATTTCCCTCACCCTTTCTTACCTGCCTCTGGCAATCACAAATCTGTTTTGTTTTATGCATTGCTTTTTTAGATTTCACATGTAAGTGAGCTCAGACAATATTTGTCTCTCTCTGTCTGACTTATTTCATTTCCCATACTGCCCTTATGGTCTACAAATGTTGCAAATGCCAGGATTTTCTTCGTTTTCATAGCTGAATAATATTCATATATAAATATACATGCTATATGTTATAATATATATAGGTATCAGATTTTCTTTATCCATTTATCCATTGACAGACACTTGGGTTGTTTGCATATCTTAACTATTGTAAACAATGATGCAGTTGACATGGGGGTGCAGGTATCTCTTTGAGATAGTGACTTCCTTTCCTTCGGTTATATACCTAGAAGTGGAAGTGCTGGGTCATGTGATGCTTCTATTTTTATTTGTTGAGAATCTTCCATACTATTTTCCACAGTGGTTGCACCAGATTATATTCCCACTAGCGCTGAACAAGGGTTCCCTTTCCTCCACACCCTCACTGAGAACTCACTTCTCGTGTTTTGATGGAAGCTATTCTAACAAGTGTGAGATGGTATCTTATTGTGGTTTTGATTTGCATTTCCCTGATGATTAGTGATGCTGAGCATCTTTTCATGTGTCTGTCAGTCACCTACATGTGTTCTTCAGAAAAATGTCTATTCATTTCCTATGCCCAGTTAAGATCAGGTTTTTCATTTTTATTTTTATTGTTATTGAGTTTTGCAAGTATTAACTGTTTGGCTGATATATGATTTGCAAATATTTTATCCCATTCTGTATGTTGCCTCTTCATTTTGTTAAGGGTTTCCATTGCTGTGCAGAAGCTTTTTAGTTGGATATAGTTCTACTTGTTTTTTTTTTTTTTTTTTTTTGCTTTTATGCCTTTTTTATGCCTTAGTTTTTTGGTATCAAACTCTACTCCCCGACACCCCACGATCATTTCAAGACTAATGTCAAGGAGTTTACCCTGTATGCCTTCTTCCAGGATTTTCATGGTTTCAGATCTCACATTCAAGTCTTTAATCCATTTTGAGTTGATTTTCTGTGTGGTATGAGATAAGGGGTCCGGTTTTATTCTTTTGTATATAGCTATCCTGATTTCCCAAAAGTAAGCTTTTAAAAACAAAGTTCTTTATTTCTTCCCATTTTTCTTCCTCTTCAGATATGTTTATCTATTAGAGTCAATTCATTTCCTTTTATCTTGTTCAAAAAATATTTGTGTCATTCACAGAATTGTGAAGATAGTCTTTTTTACTATATGCAATTATTTTAATTTATTTGGTATTTGATTTCTTTTTGTCATTTATTATTTCTCATTTTGTGTGTTATTTGTCTCTACATTTTCAAATTAGTCTAGTTATTTATCTATTTCATTTTTTCTGGCTCCCCTGACCTTATGTACCTCCTTAACCCAATCCCCACCTCCCCACTTCTGCCAAAGAATCTGCTCATGGAATTTTTTATAAAGTTTATTTTTTTCTAACTTATCCTAAATTATTTCTACTTTTGTCTTTATTCCCTCCTTTTGATGTTTTGGATTAATTTATTGTCTTATTCTAAATTCTAAAGTTTAGTTCTAAAGTCGCTTTAAATTTAAAAAGCCAGTAATTTCAGTTTTTGTTTGTTATGAAGTGTTCACTGGTATATCTTTAGCTGCTGCTGCTGCTGCTAAGTCACTTCAGTCGTGTCAGACTCTGTGTGACCCCATAGACGGCAGCCACCGGGCTCACCCGTCCCTGGGATTCTTCAGGCAAGAACACTGGAGTGGGTTGCCATTTCCTTCTCCAATGCATGAAAGTGAAAAGTGAAAGTGAAGTCACTCAGTCGTGCCCGACTCTTCACAACCTCATGGACTGCAGCCCACCAGGCTCCTCCGTCCATGGGATTTTCCAGGCAAGAGCACTGGAGTGGGTGCCATCGCCTTCTCATATCTTTGGCTAGAGTTCATAGAATCTTAAGTGTAGTACTATTGCATTGTTTAGTATTCCTATTTATTTCTACTTTATTTATGAAAGAATTTAGTTAGTAGACAAAATTTTTAACTTTCAAATCTTTTATTGCTTGTGTTCAGAGAATCTAATTTGTACTATTGCTTCTTTGGGGAAATATATTGTCATTTTCTTTGTGGCATTTGAGGAAAAGGTGGATATTTTCTTTCTAAGATTTACTGAGTCACCCTTACAGATTCTATTAATAATTCTATTACTTAATAATTAATTAATAATTCTATAGTCACTCATTTTCCCCACTGAATTATCTTCTACACTGAGTGACAATAACAAAATACACCAATAATATATTTTGTTCATTTTAGAAATTTTTAAATTTACTCTTTTCCTACCATACAAATGATGACTATACTTTGCATATATAGCTCATGGACTGAATCCTTCCTTATTATAAATTCTGTATCTTAATTTGAGTTTGGTCCAAATTGTTTTGTAATAGATGATAGTGTTCAGTTTCAGTTTTGTGGCATGAGCTTTCAATGTTATCATATCTTTACTATTTTTATGGCTTATTTTATTTGTTTTTGCAAAGGGAGTTTCTCTTAAATTTAAACCTGTAAGACATATTTCACAGAAGTTCCTATATTGCAATATTAAATGAAAAAAGGAGAACATAACATTAAGACTCACTATGATACATAAGAAAATGTATACAAATAGACAAAACATGGAAGAATATATGAAAAATCAAACTGGTCACATTAAGGCAAAAAATGTAAAAAAGTTTAGCATATTTCCTTGGATACAGTTAGAATGTTATCGTAATAATAATAAAAAATAATCCTTGGGGTTAAGAAATTAAGGACCTCACAAGACCTGTGAGGTTCATCGGTGTCATATATGGGTGATAAGAAATATATAATCAATTAAGTGTCTGATGCAATGTTGTTGTTGGAATATTCCTTCCAATGAATATTCAGAGTAATTTCCTTTAGGATCGATCTCCTTGCAGTTCACAAGACTCTCAAGAATCTTCTGCAGCCCCATAGTTCAAAAGCATCAATTCTTTGGCACTCAGCCTTCGTTATGGCCTAGCTCTCAAATCCATATATGACTACTGGAAAAAACATAGCTTTGACTAGATGGATCTTTCTCAGCAAAGTGTTGTTCAGTTGCTTAGGTGTGTCCAACTCCTTGAAACCCCATGGACTGCAGAATACCAGACTTTCCTGTCAACCATCTCCCGAAGTTTGCTCAAACTCATGTTTGTTGAGTCAGTGATGCCACCCAACCATCTCATCCTCTGTTTTTCCCTTCTCCTCCTGCTTTCAATCTTTCCCAGCATCAGGGTCTTTTCAAATAAGTCAGTTCGTTGCAACAGGTGGCCAAAGTATTGGAGTTTCAGCTTCAGCATCAGTCCTTCCAATGAATATTCAGGGTTGATTTACTTTAGGATTGGGCTTCCCTGATATCTAAGTTGGTAAAGAATCCACCTGCAATGCAGGAGACCCTGGTTTGATTCCTGGATTGGGGAGATTCTCTGGAGAAAGGATAGGATACCCACTCCAGTATTCTTGGGCTTCCTTTGTGGCTCAGCTGGTAAAGAATCTGCCTGTAATGCAGGAGACCTGGGTTTGATCCCTGGGTTGGGAAGATCCCCTGGAGAGGGGAAAGGCTACCCATTCCAGTATTCTGGCCCAGAGAATTTCATGGACTCTACAGTCCATGGGGTTGCAAAGAGTCAGACACAACTGAGAAACTTGCACTTTCCTTTAGGACTGACTGGTTTGATTTCCTTACACGTAAAATATCATATATGAAACAAGTTGTCAGTCCAGGTTCGATGCATGATGCTGGATGCTTGGGGCTAGTGCACTGGGACGACCCAGAGGGATGGTATGGGGAGGGAGGAGGGAGGAGGGTTCAGGATGGGGAACACATGTATACCTGTGGCGGATTCATTTTGATGTTTGGCAAAACTAATACAATTATGTAAAGTTTAAAAATAAAATAAAATTATATATATAAAAAAAAGAGTCTTCTGTAACACCACAATCCAAAGCATTAATTCTTTGGCTTTCAGCCCTTCTTGTTGTCCAACTCTCACATCCATACATGACTTCTGGAAAAACCATAGCTTTGACTATTTGGATCTTTGTCAGCAAAGTAATATCTCTGCTTTTTAACATCCTGTCTAGGTTTGTCATAGCTTTCCTTCTAAGGAGCAAGTCTTTTAATTTCATGGTTGCAGTTATTGTCCATAGTGATTTTGGAGAAATAAAGTCTTTCATACCTAGATAGCATATTCAAAAGCAGAGACGTTACTTTGCCAACAAAGGTCCATTTAGTCAAGGCTATGGTTTTTCCAGTAGTCATGTATGGATGTGAGAGTTGGACTGTGAAGAAAGCCGAGCACCGAAGAATTGATGCTTTTGAACTGTGGTGTTGGAGAAGACTCTTGAGAGTCCCTTGGACTGCAAGGAGATCCAACCAGTCCATTCTAACGGAGATCAATCCTGGGTGTTCTTTGGAAGGAATGATACTAAAGCTGAAACTCCAGTACTTTGGCCACCTCATGGAAAGGGTTGACTCATTGGAAAAGACTCTGATGCTGGGAGGGATTGGGGGCAGGAGGAGAAGGGGATGACAGAGGATGAGATGGCTGGATGGCATCACTGACTCGATGGATGTGAGTTTGAGTGAACTCCGGGAGTTGGTGATGGACAGGGAGGCCTGGTGTGCTGCAGTTCATGGGGTTGCAAAGAGTCGGACACGACTGAGTGACTGAACTGAACTGAAAATCTGTCATTGTTTCCATTGTCTTCCCATCTATCTGCCATAAAGTGATGGGAGCAGATGCCATGATCTTCATTTTTGAATATTGAGTTTTAATACAGTTTTTTTCACTCTCCTCTTTCAGTTTCATCAAGAAGCTCTTTAGTTTCTCTTCACTTTCTGCTGTTAGGATGGTGTCATCTGCATATCTGAGATTATTGATATTTCTACTGGCAATCTTGATTCCAGCTTGTGCTTCATCCAGCCCAGGATTTTGCATGATGTACTGTGTATATAAGTTAAATCAGCAGAGTGACAATATACCACCATGACATACTTATTCCCCAATTTTAAACCAGTTTGTTGTTCCATGTCTGGTTCTAACTGTTGCTTCTTGATCTGCATACAGGTTCATTCATGGTAATGAGACTCCATTTGATATCAGTTTCCCCTATTGTCACTTCCCCAATGTATCTGCCTCCAGAAAGTTTGCTTTGCCTAACTAACCTACCTCTCAGTCTTCCATATTATCATTTCTCACTCCTCCACTGCCTTCTTGGCTTCCCAGGTGGCTCAGTGGTAAAGAATCCACCTGTAATGCAGGAGGCACAAGAGATGTGGGTTAGATCCCTGGGTCAAGAAGATACCCTGGAGTAGGAAATGGCAACCCACTCCAGTATTCTTGCTTGGAAAAGCTAATGGACAGAGGAGCCGGGCGGTCTCCAGTCCATGAGGTGGCAGAGCTGGACATGACTGAGCACAGCATATCCATTGCCTTCGCTGGATATGACTGAGCACGGCATATCCGTTGCCTTCTTACTGGAACATCTTTCAGGAGCCCAAGTGGGAGAACCGTGGTGTCCGATGTCCTAGTGAGGCTGAGAAGCAGGTGAAGGACAAGTGCTGTATTCCTGTATTTGTGTAGCCCTCTTCTGTGTATGGGGTGAAATTAGTGGCTTACTCCTAAGAAATATGGCAAAAGTGATGGGCTTTCGCTCCCTATGACTTTCATCTTATTAGTACTCTCATTTCTCCTGATGAAGCCAGCTGCATGAGCCGTCTATGGAGAGACCCCTGTAGCAAGCAATCCAGGGAGGCAGGCAGCCAATAGGTCCTGAAGAACTGAGGCCTTCAGTCCAAACTTCTGTGAGAAAATGAATCCTGTCAATGACTATCGGAGTGAGCTTGGAAACGGATGCATTCCCAGTTGGCACTTAGGTTGACTGCAGTCTTGTCAAAGCATCTAACTAAGCTGCAGTACATTCTAGGCCCTGGAAAACTATGAAATAATAAATGTGTATTATTATAAGTCACTAAAAAATTGCTTAAGGTGTTCCCCTGTTGAAGGGTACCCCTGCTAGTAATCTGCTGCTGCTGCTAAGTCACATCAGTCGTGTCCGACTCTGTGCAACCCCACAGACGGCAGCCCACCAGGCTCCCCTGTCCCTGGGATTCTCCAGGCAAGAACACTGCTACTATTCAAAGTTGATGATTAAAGGAAATTTCCTTTTTAGATTTCAGGCTTTGGATTGTGGTTGAGATTTATCATCTTACATTTGGAGAAGAAAAAATGCTATTATATAATTTATGCACATGGAATAAATCCAGTACTGGCTAAGGTTATTCATTTGTAACTACATAAAAACCCCAATTAGTTGCTTGCTCCCATGAATTCTGATCCTAAAATCCCTTGAACAAATCTCTGACTCTTTCTAGTTGTTTCTACAAGTAGCTTATTCATTTATTTATTGGTTGTATATTACATGGAAGAACTTGGGCCAGAGTTTATAGAGGTTAAGAGAAAGTTTAAATAGATACACAGATAAATAAGAACAGTCCTATTTTGAGGGCTGTTAGATGCTGTTGCGAGTAGGACAGACAATCCTAATTACTGATAGAAATGTAGATTCATCTAGGACTCAAGTTAAGGAAGACTTGCTGAAAGCAGCAGCATGTGAGTGGAATCCTGAATCTCAACTAGGATTTTAAAATATACTTACTCATCTGGCTATGCCCGTTCTTAGTTGCAGCACACGCCGGCCCTTTAGCTGTGGCAAACAGGCTCTTTTAGTTGTGGGATCTTTCATCTGAGACATGTGGGTTCTAGTTCTCAACCAGGGATTGAACTCAGGCTCTCTGCACTGGGAATGCAGACTCCTAGCCACTGGACCACTAGGAAAATCCCTTCACAAAGATTTAATAGCTGCTGATAAAGATAGGAAAACTGGAGAGACAAGTGAATTTCCAGGTGGAGAGAGGAGCATGTGCCAAATAGAATTTATTCTAGGGGGAAGTGAGAGTCTAAATTAGCAAAATAAAGTTAGAGCCAAAGCTGAAAATGTAAGAAATGATAACTTTTAGGGAAGCTAAACCATTTGTACCTCATTGGCCACATTTCAAAAACATAAATACTTGAAGGGACTAGGCAAGTCTTGGCAGTAACTAAGCAGGCCAAATGTAAGCACAAAAGCCCCCACTGGAAGGAGGGCTGTGAAAACCAACTTTTGCTAATGGCTTAAATTTTGTATCCAGCTCTAGTTGATTATGACCATGCTTGAAAGTGAGCTCAGGCAGGGTTGCCAGTTCTCGTGGTTTTTCAAGGAAAAAATAATCTAGATGTATGTAAAATTGACTGATTTTTCATTACTGGCTTAAAATTTTTTAAAATGTTGTTCAGTTCAATTAAATCACTCAGTCGTGTCTGACTCTGCAACCCCATGAATCGCAGCACACCAGACCTCCCAGTCTGTCACCAACTCCCGGAGTTCACTCAAACTCACGTCCATCGAGTCGGAGATGCCATCCAGCCATCTCATCCTCTGTCGTCCCCTTCTCCTCCTGCCCCCAAACCCTCCCAGCATCAGAGTCTTTTCCAATGAGTCAACTCTTCACATGAGGTGGCCAAAGTACTGGAGTTTCAGCTTTAGCATCATTCCTCCCAAAGAAATCCCAGGGCTGATCTCCTTCAGAATGGACTGGTTGGATCTCCTTGCAGTCCAAGGGACTCTCAAGAGTATTCTCCAACACCACAGTTCTAAAGCATCAATTCTTTGGTGCTCAGCTTTCTTCACAGTCCAACTCTCACATCCATACATGACCACTGGAAAAACCATAGCCTTGACTAGATGGACCTTTGTTGGCAAAATAATGTCTCTGCTTTTGAATATGCTATCTAGGTTGGTCATAACTTTCCTTCCAAGGAGTAAG
The DNA here is from genome assembly GCF_002263795.3 of Bos taurus. Lineage (NCBI taxonomy): Eukaryota > Metazoa > Chordata > Mammalia > Artiodactyla > Bovidae > Bos > Bos taurus. The sequence continues at coordinate 60,780,126 of NC_037342.1, read as the reverse complement.
CACCTTTTAATTTCATGGCTGCAGTCACCATCTGCAGTGATTTTGGAGTCCCCCAAAATAAAGTCTGACACTGTTTCCACTGTTTCCCCATCTATTTCCCATGAAGTGATGGGACCAGATGCCATGATCTTCGTTTTCTGAATGTTGAGCTTTAAGCCAACTTTTTCACTCTCCTCTTTCACTTTCATCAGAGGCTTTTTAGTTCCTCTTCACTTTCTGCCATAAGGGTGGTGTCATCTGCATATCTGAGGTTATTGATATTTCTCCCGGCAATCTTGATTCCAGCTTGTGTTTCTTCCAGCCCAGCGTTTCTCATGATGTATTCTGCATAGAAGGTAAATAAGCAGGGTGACAATATACAGCCTTGACGAACTCCCTTCCCTATTTGGAACCAGTCTGTTGTTCCATGTCCAGTTCTAACTGTTGCTTCCTGACCTGCATACAGGTTTCTCAAGAGGCAGATCAGGTGTTCTGGTATTCCCATCTCTTGAAGAATTTTCCACAGTTTATTGTGATCCACACAGTCAAAAGGCTTTGGCATAATCAATAAAGCGGAAATAGATGTTGTAATGGCCGAATAAAACACTTTTGTTTTATAGTCCAAGGGTTATCAGTGGTGGAAGAGAATGCTATGTAAATCGACTGTTATCTTAGGAAGATTAGGAAGATTCAGTGTTTGTTACAGACTGGAGAGGTTAAAGGTGTCAAAAAAATTGAACCAGGACAGTTAAATAGGAAAGGAAGATTTTGTTCAAGACTAACATCATAAGGAAGCAAGACTATTATAACAGAGGGAGAGATTGAACTCAATTCCACTGTGACAAAAAGCAAGAGAGTATTAAGTGTTAGAGTGTGCGAACAGAAAAGTACTGAAGGAAGTTAGTAGGGACATTGATCGCTGTGTTTAAGCTGCCTGCATTTGCTAATTAGTTCTTGTCAAAGTTAGGCTCCCGCCCTTTCATGTAGAAGTGTTCTATCTTTGATAATTATATTTCAAAGAGATGGCTCTCAGGTCCTCAAGAAATGTATTCCTCTATTATAGAAGATTTGCATCTTAAAGGGGCTGAGAAAGACCTTGTAATTGCAAGTTTTCTAAAGTAAGCTGCTCCAAAAAAAAGGGATGTCAAGGGCCCATAATCAAGAAGAAAGTTGTCAAAAGTTTATTCAAGCTGAGGGAAATGTTAAAGCCATCTTGGTCAAAAGATAAATGCAGGGTGATGAGTTAAAAGCTATGGTAGTAGTCCATGTGTTAGGTTCTAAAATCTAAAGTGAAGGACTAATGCCTGAGTTGGGAAATTTTGTGAAAAACTTTGAAATGGGCCAAAAAGATTACTAAGCACTTTCAGTAGAAGAGTATGTGTTTTTAATGCACACTCTACCTGCCTATCTGGTTCTATGAGGTTTGTGCCTTTCATGGTCTATGAGAAATTTTTCAATGTTTTATAATAGAAATTGTAGTTAACTGGCAGCAATTCAAATGAATCTTTTTCATAGACCTGCAAATGAGATCTGTCAGGGACAATTCATTTTCCTGCTCCCTCCACTCATATAGTAGGTCTGTTTCATGTCTACATATAAATTATTTATACCTCTTTATAAATTGATTTCAGTATTTCTTATTGCTTATATATGTGGGGTCCTTTGAATAATTGGAACGTTTTACTGGTTCCCTTATTAATGAGTGAGTTGATATAATATTTGACACATGTTCATTTTAATATGATAGTTTTGATTTTATCTTTTAAAATTGTTCTTTAATACCTGTAATAGAAAAGAAATTCATGACCCAATGATGAGTGTGGGGCTTAAGGAGAAGGGAAAAGATGAAGAAGCTGTTGAATTGTGAACCAAGGTGCCTGGATGACTAATTTATTATAACCAGATATAGGGGAAGCAGGATGAAGACAAGTTCTTGTGTTGTAGGGAGAGGAAAGGTTTTCTTTTCTTTTCTTCCTTTCATTTTCCTTCCTTATTTCCCTCTTTTTTTTCTTTCTTAAAACAAACAAACAAACAAACAAATACTGAGTTTGAGAGGAAGTTATAATATTCTGGCCAATGTCTTGTCCTTTGGAAAGGTGTGACTGGAGCTCTTGAGACAGGTCAAGGCTAGAGGCATCAATCTGGGAATTGTTTGCATAGAAGTGGCTATGGAGTGATAATCTCCCTGAGGAAGGAAGTAAAGAGAGGAGATGAAGGCAGAGTCTTAAAGATCTCCCAGATTTAGGAACAAAATGAACAGTTGAGACAGCAGAGCAAGATAGATCAAAAATGATAAAATGTTCACTATTTGGTGGGGGGGGGGGCGGGCAGCTAGGAACCTTTTTAATCTGTCATCTATTTTTTTCCCCTGAGAATTTTGTTTTAAACCTCCTAGCCTTATTTCTATCATATAACCTGCATTCACACAACCTGGCCTCCATGTCTTCAATATTCATCTCTCCCTTGATAGCTCTGAGTCTGTCTGTCACTTGGAACCCAAGAACCAAGGTGTACCACTGGGCACCAGTGGATTCGTGTCTCTGAGTACCAGTTTTCTCATATGACAAAAGGGGATAACTATGCTTTCTCCATACAGTAATTGTGAGAAATAAGTGTGACAACACGAGACACTGCCTAGCACAGCACTTGGCAAATAGTAAATGTTCTTTGGCTCTGAGGTTGAATTGCCAAATAAGCTACCCCAGGATGGTGTGATTCATCTGTAGCTTGTGCCTTACAGCTGAAAGATTTATAATTATACTGCATTTATTGGGGGAGAGCTATTTATCACAATGAAAAATTGTTTTTTGTACTCTAAGAGAATTAGCTTTCCTCTAAATTTCATTTTCTTGTTTCTTTTTTCCTTTTCTTTTCTTGACTTTAGTGTATCCTAGGAAACATTTTTTCCCCTTGCCTGTGTGTAATTTCATGATAGGCTGTCATAAGCTTATACACAGAGAATACAAAAATATCAGGAAAATATGAAATTGTAAAGCTAGAGTTCAATCAAATACAGAACTTTAGTTTAATATGAAACTTTATATTTTTTTTCTCCGTGGGCATTCCATATTATAGGGAGCATGAAGGTGACTTGCTCTAAGAATTCAGGAGTAATTAGGTAATTCATTCTCTGCCAGCATGTACTTTTTGTGTTACATTTTGTCCATGAGCTTTTCTTAAACACATATTTATAATTGAAAGGTTTGGGGGCCCATTGTATGCTTTTTTTTGGATTGTTGCATTCACATGAAACTTTCTCTAGGAATCAATCTGAAAATAATGCTTTTTTATTTTTAACTTCATCATACCGAACCCTTCTTTATGGAAGGGAAAAAGAAGAAAGTCTTTAGGTTCCTGTTGAATTTCCATCCCTCTCCTATAGTTTCAAGATCAGACAGATTCCACATATTGGCAGCCACATAAAGCAGAAACCAAATCAGCTGCATATGTGAAGCTGTGATAAAAGAAAGTTTTACAGAAAGGAAATAAAGGGCAAGCAGGCATACCTGGGTTTCAGCTGAAGAAAGTCTTGTTGTCCTAATTAAAGGCTCAGAGAAAATAGTATCAAGCACTGACTGTGGACCCACTGTTGAGTGACTTATTCGTTTGGTTCTTCTGTAAATGGGAGACCCAAGTGCCTATTTAGAAAATCTGTTGATATGGTGTAATATGAAACACTTTAATAACCATTGTGATTTGTCAGATCCTTAGTCTGTGCAAGACCTATGGTAAATGACCTGGCATCCATTTGTCTAATCCTAGTGGTAGTTCTATGAAGGGGGAACCAGCATTGGCTTCATTTTATAGGTGAGGAAACTGAGCCCAGAAAGGTTAGATAAACCACCCAAGTTTATACCTGGTAAATTCCAGACCATAGTGTGAACTTAGGCTCTATGGAGTCAAAGACTATCCCCAATCATTCTGCTAAAAAGTTCATGCTACATTTTTAAGTATCCAATTAATCTATTTAAGAATGAGTCTATCTAAGACACAAAGTTGAAGGAAGCCAGCACAACCATCAAAAGTAGTTTATGTTCTCAATTATTAAATCATGTGTTAAAAAAATTACTTTAGGTATTTATCTCATTGTATGCATGCTCAGCTGCTCTGTCATGTCTGACTCTTTGTGATCCCATGGACCGTAGCCTGCCAGGTTCCTTTGTACATAAAATTTTCCCAGGCAAGCATACTGGAATGAGTTGCCATTTCCTACTTCAGGGGATCTTCCTAGCCCAGGTTTCTAACATGCATCTCTTGTGCCTCCTGCATTGGCAGGTGGATTCTTTTACCACTACACCTGCATTGCTGGCTTGAAATGCAACATTCAAAAAACTGAGATCATGGCATCCAGTCCCATCATTTCATGGCAAATGGAAGGGAAAAAGTGGAAGCAGTGACAGATTTTATTTTCTTGGGCTTCAAAATTACTGCAGTTGGTGACTGCAGCCATGAAATTAAAAAGACACTTGCTTCTTGGAAGAAATGCTATGGCAAACCTAGACAGTGTATTAAAAAGCAAAGACATCACTTCACGAACAGAAGTCCATATAGTCAAAGCTATGGTTTTACAGCTAATCATGTATGAATGGTATGAATGTGAGAACTGGACCAAAAAGAAGACTGAGCACTGAAGAATTGATGCTTTCAAACTGTAGTGTTGGAGAAGACTCTTGAGAGTCCCTTGGACTGCAAGGAGATCCAACCAGTCAACGCCAAAGGAAATCCATCCTGAATATTCATTGGAAGGACTGATGCTGAAGCTGAAGCTCCAGTAGTTTGGCCACCTGATGCAAAAAGCTGACTCACTGAAAAAGAAGCTGATGCTGGGAAAGACTGATGGCAAAAAGAGAAGGATGCAACAGAGGATAAGATGGTTCCATGGTATCACTGACTCAATAGACATGAGTTTGAGCAAACTCCAGGAGATAGTGAAGGACAAGATAGCCTGGTGTGCTGCAGTCTATGGGGTTGCAAAGACCTGACTTAGCAACAGAACAACAACAACAACAACTCCAAGGGATCTTCCTCACTCAGGGATTGAAACTGTGTCTCTTGCATCTCCTGCATTCTCAGGCAGATTCTTTTACCACTACAGCACCTGGGAAGCCCATTTTGTTATATGTTTAAGGTAATAATTTAGTTCCATGTACCTCAACTAGTGGGCCTGGTAGGTCTAACAGTGTATATTGATTGCTTATGGATCAAGAAGAGTGACAAGTACTAACTAGATCTTTTTGTTCCCCTGCCCCCTTCCTTCTTCTTCTTTTTTTTTTTTTTTAACAAGCTTTTGTTGAACACTTAACTAAACTCTTGGACTGGAGCAATGAGAAACTTGCTACATTTACTGTGCTTTCATTCCAGAAAATTTAACAAATAATAAGTAAATATGAGTGTTTCTGATAGTGATCAATGGCATGGGGAACATAAAATAGGAGGCTGTGATGATAACTGGATAGTAGTTCTGCCTTTAGGCAGAATCCTCCTGAGATATTCGGCTAATGACCTGAGGGATAAGAAGCCAATTACCTGAAGAACTGAAATCAAGCCTCCCAAGAATTAAAAAACAAACAAACAAAAAACAGCAAGGACAGAAACCCTGTGAATGGAAAGACTTTGGTATGTTTGAAGAACCAACAAGCCAATGTGATTGGCCCATGATAACAGTGACAGGAGTTGAGGCCAGAGTTAGAGGGTTGGAATAGTCACTTAAGATCTTGTGGGTTCTTGTAAGGAGATTGGAGGTTGTTCTCAATACAGAAATTATTTAAATGGGGATGGTGCCATGATCTAAGTTTTAAAAGCTAACTCTGTTGTGAAGAGAAAGAACTTAGGGGTCAGGAGTAGAAGCAGAGGGACACTTCAGGAGGTATTTAGAGCGAGGTAGAACGAGGATGCGGAGAAGGCAATGGCACCCCACTCCAGTACTCTTGCCTGGAAAATCCCATGGGCGGCAGAGCCTGGTAGGCTGCAGTCCATGGGGTTGCTAAGAGTTGGACACGACTGAGCAACTTCACTTTCACTTTTCACTTTCATGCATTGGAAAAGGAAATGGCAGCCCACTCCAATACTCTTGCCTGGAGAATCCCAGGGACGGGGGAGCCTGGTTGGCTTCCATCTATGGGATCGCACAGAGTCGGACATGACTGAAGCGACTTAGCAGCAGCAGCAGCAGCAGCAGCAGAACAAAGATGATGGCGGCCAGGTATAAGACCAATCAACCAAGGGTGCTGTTTTTTAGAGGGAAAGGGGTAAAGGATGGTAGGTAAGCAACTAACAAGGTCGACTGTAGATGAGATAATAAAGGATGAGATTAAGAGAAGAATCAGATTTAAGAAGTAAAGTATAGAAGCTGGTTTATTCTATGTAATTTATGGAAATTGTGATTTATTATAACAAAAAAGTTTCTTTATGGATTATACATCTGTCTACATCCATATTTTGTTTTCCTTCATGTCCTTCACAGTTCACAGCTGAGCCCAATGACTTGTCTTCCTTCTCCTGCCCTCTTCCTGAGCCCTTCTGTAGGCTCAACAGCACCTCAGGGTCTAGGGCCATTTATGAGGATCTAGTGAGATGTAGATCTGAGACTCAGTGCTAAAGCACACTTTGAAAAAGTGAGGCTCATACTTCCTTTAGAGACTGGAAAAGATTGATGTTTAAAAATGAGCTATCCTCCAGGCACTGGAATATTATTAAGCACTAAGAAAAAAGAAGCTCTCAGGCCATGAAAATATTTAGTGGAAACTTAAATGCATACTACTAAGTGAAAGAAGCTAATCTGCAAAGGCTCCATACTTTTTGGTTCCAACTTTATGGGACTCTGAGCTTTCCCAGTGGCTCCCTGGTAAAGAATCCACATACAATACAGGAGCCACAGGAGATGTGGGTTTGATCCCTGGGTTGAGAAGATTCCCTGGAGGAGGGCATGGCAACCAACTTCAATATTCTTGCCTGGGGAATCCCATGGACAGAGAAGCCTGGCAGGCTACAGTCCAGAGGGTTGGAAAGAGTCGGACACCACTGAAGCGACTTAGTATGCATGCACATATGACACTTTGGAAAATGTAAAGCAATAGAGATAATAGAAAGAATAGTGCTAGGGAGAGAAGGAGGGAGAGAGATGAATGGGCTGAACACAGAAGATTCTTATGGTAGCAAAAATCCTCTTTATTGTAATACAATAGTGGATATATATCATTATAAATTTGTCCAAATCCATAAAATGTACAACTGTGAGAGTGAACCCTAAGGTAAATTGTGGACTTTCAGTGATTACGTGGACTATCAGTGTGGGCTCATTTGTGTTAAAAAAAATAAAAAAAAGGACTATTCTGGTGAGTAATGTTGCTAATGAAGGAGTTTATGTATGCACAGGGACTTGGGTCATATAGGAAATCTCTGTATCTCCCTCTCAACTTTGTTGTAAATCTAAAACTATTCTTTGAAGTCTTAAAAAATGAACTATGATGACTTTACATATTTTTTAATTAATTACTTTTTCATCGAAGGATAATTGCTTTACAAAATTTGCTGTTTTCTGTCAAACATCAACATGAAACAGCTATACGTATACATATATCCCCTCCGTTTTGAAACCCCCTCCCATCTCCCTCCCTATCCCACCCCTCTAGGTTGATACAGAGCACCTGTTTGAATTTTCTGAGCCATACAGCTAATTCCCATTGGCTATCTATTTTACATATGGTAATGTAAGTTTCCATGTTACTCTTTCCATACATCTCACCCTCTCCTCCCTTCTCCCCATGTCCATAAACTATTCTCTATGTCTGTTTCTCCATTGTTGCCCTGTAAATAAATTCTTCAGTACCATTTTTCTAAATTCTGTATATTTGTGTTAGAGTAGCTTTCTCTTTCTGACTCACTTCACTCTGTATAACAGGTTCTAGTTTCATCCACCTCATCAGTACTGACTCAAATGTGTTCCTTTTTATGGCTGAGTAATATTCCATTATGTATATATACCACAACTTCTTTATCCATTCATCTGTCGATGGACATCTAGGTTGCTTTCATGTTCCAGCTATTATAAATGGTGCTACAATGAAAAATGGGATAAATGTGTCTCTTTCAATTTTGGTTTCCTCAGGGTATATGCCTAGGAGTGGGATTACTGGGTCATATGGTGGTTTTATTCCTAGTTTTTAAAGGAATCTCCATACTGTCTTCTTTTTCTTGGGGATGGTCTTGATTCCTATCTCCTGTACAATGTCATGAACCTCCATCCATAGTTCATCAGGCACTCTGTCTATCAGATGTAGTCCCTTAAATCTATTTCTCACTTCCACTGTATAGTCATAAGGGATTTTATTTAGGTCATACTGAATGGTCTAGTGGTTTTCTCCACTTTCTTCAATTTCAGTCTGAATTTGGCAATGAGTTCATGACCCAAGCCACAGTCAGCTCCCAGTCTTGTTTTTGCTGACTGTATAGAACTTCTCCATCTTTGGCTGCAAAGAATATAATCAATCTGATTTTGGTGTTGACCATCTGGTGATGTCCATGTGTAGAGTCTTCTCTTATGTTTTTGGAAGAGGGTGTTTGCTATGACCCATGCATTCTCTTGGCAGAACTCTATTAGCCTTTGCCCTGCTTCATTCTGTACTCCAAGGCCAAATTTGCCTGTTACCGCAAGAAAAAGAAATGCAGAAAAGCAAATGGCCATCTGAGGAGGCCTTACAAATAACTGTGAAAAGAAGGGAAGTGAAAAGCAAAGGAGAAAAGGAAAGATATACCCATTTGAATGCAAAGTTCCAAAGAATAGCAAGGAGAGATAAGAAAGCCTTCCTCAGCAATCAATGCAAAGAAATAGAGGAAAACAATAGAACGGGAAAGACTAGAGATCTCTTCAAGAAAATTAGAGATACCAAGGGAATATTTCATGAAAAGATGGGCTCAATAAAGGACAGAAATGGTATGGACCTAACTGGAAAGAATACATAGAAGAACTGTACAAAAAAGATCTTCACGACCTAGATAATCACAATGGTGTGATCACTTACCTAGAGCCAGATATCCTGGAATGTGAAGTCAAGTGGGCCTTAGGAAGCATCACTACGAACAAAGCTAGTGGAGGTGATGGAATTCCAGTTGAGCTATTTCAAATCCTGAAAGATGATGCTGTGAAAGTGTTGCACTCAATATGCCAGCAAATTTGGAAAACTCAGCAGTGGCCACAGGACTGGAAAAGTTCAGTTTTCATTCCAATCCCAAAGAAAGGTAATGCCAAAAAATGCTCAAACTACCACACAATTGCACTCATCTCACACACTAGTAAAGTAATGCTCAAAATTCTCCAAGCCAGGCTTCAGCAATACATGAACCGTGAACTTCCAGATGTTCAAGCTGGTTTTAGAAAAGGCAGAGGAACCAGAGATCAAATTGCCAACATCCACTGGATCATGGAAAAAGCAAGAGAGTTCCAGAAAAACATCTATTTCTGCTTTATTGACTATGCCAAAGCCTTTGACTATGTGGATCACAATAAACTGGAAAATTTTGAAAGAGGTGGGAATAGCAGACCACCTGACCTGCCTCTTGAGAAACCTGTATGCAGGTCAGGAAGCAACAGTTAGAACTGGACATGAAACAACAGACTGGTTCCAAATATGAAAAGGAGTATGTCAAGGCTGTATATTGTCACCCTGCTTATTTAACTTATATGCAGAGTACATCATGAGAAACGCTGGGCTGGAAGAAGCACAAGCTGGAATCAAGATTGCCAGGAGAAATATCAATAACCACAGATATGCAGATGACACCACCCTTACGGCAGAAAGTGAAGAAGAACTAAAGAGCCTCTTGATGAAAGTGAAAGTGGAGAGTGAAAAAGTTGGCTTAAAGCTCAACATTCAGAAGACAAAGATCATGGCATCCGGTCCCATCACTTCATGGGAAATAGATGGGGAAACAGTGGAAACAGAGGCTGACTTTATTTTCCTGTGCTCCAAAATCACTGCAGATGGTGATTGCAGGCATGAAATTAAAAGACACTTACTCCTTGGAAGGAAAGTTATGACCAACCTAGACAGCATATTAAAAAGCAGAGACATTACTTTGCCAACAAAGGTCCATCTAGTCAAGGCTATGGTTTTTCCAGTGGTCATGTATGGATGTGAGAGTTGGACTGTGAAGAAAGCTGAGTGCCGAAGAATTGATGCTTTTGAGCAGTGGTGTTGGAGAAGACTCTTGAGAGTCCCTTGAACTGCAAGGAGATCCAACCAGTTCATCCTAAAGGAGATCAGTCGTGGGTGTTCTTTGGAAGGACTGATGTTGAAGCTGAAACTCCAGTACTTTGGCTACCTGATGCGAAGAGTTGACTCATTTGAAAAGACCCTGATGCTGGGAAAGATTGAGGGCAGGAGGAGAAGGGGATGACAGAGGATGAAATGGCTGGATGGCATCACTTACTCAATGGACATGGGTTTGAGTGGACTCCGAGAGTTGGTGATGGACAGGCAGGCCTGCTGCAGGTGTGCTGCGGTTCATGGGGTCGCAAAGAGTCGGACATGACTGAGCGACTGAACTGAACTGTATACTTTCTTCCATAGTGGTTGTGTCAATTTACATTGCCACCAACAAAGCAAGAGTGTCCCCTTTTATCAACACCCTTTCCAGCATTTATTGTTTGCAGGCTTTATGATGAGGGCCATACTGACTGGTGTGAGGTGATATCTCATTGTACTTTTGATTTGCATCCTCTAGTAATGAGTGATGTTGAGCATCTTCTCATGTGTAGAAGCCATCTGTATGTCTTTGGAGAAATGTCTGTTTATGTCTTTTTCCCACTTTTTGACTGGGTTGTTTGTTTTTCTGGCATTGAGTTGTATGAGCTGCTTGTATATTTTGGAAATTAATCCTTTGTCAGTTGTTTCATTTGCTATTATTTCCTCCCATTCTGAGGGTTGTCTTTTCACCTTGCTTATAGTCTCATTTGCTGTGCAAAAGCTTTTAAGTTTAATCAGGTCCCACTTGTTCACTTTTGTTTTTGTTTCCATTACTCTAGGAGGTGGGTCATAGAGGATCTTGCTTTGATTTATGTCATCGAGTGTTCTGCCTATGTTTCCTCTATAAAACTATGTTTTATAGTTTCAGGTGTTACATTTAAGTGTTTAATATATTTTGAGTTTATCTTTGTATATTGTGTTAGGAAGTGTTTTAATTTCATTCTTTTACAGGTAGCTGTCCAGTTTTCCCAGCACCATTTATTGAAGAGGCTGTCTTTGCCCATTGTATATTCTTGCCTCCTTTGTCAAAAATAAGGTGCCCATAGGTGCATGGGTTTATTCCTGGGATTTATATCTTGTTCCTTCCGTCTATATTTCTTTTTGTGCCAGTACCATACTGTCTTGATAACTGTAGCTTTGTAGTACAATCTGATGTCAGAAAGGTTGTTCCTCCAGCTTCATTCTACTTTCCCAAGACTGCTTTGGCTATTCAGGGTCTTTTGTGTTTCCACATGAATTGTGAAATTTTTTGTTGTAGTTCTGTGAAAAATGCTGTTGGTAATTTGATAGGGATCACATTGAATCTGTAGATTGTGTTTGGTAGTATAGTAATTTTCACAATATTGATTCTTCCTACCCAAGAACATGGAATAGCTCTCCATTGTTTTTTTTTTTTTTTGACGCGGGAGGGCGGCCTCCCGGGACCGCGCAGAGCCCCGACCAGGAGAGCGGTAGGGCCTGCCGGCCCCCGAGCTCGGGCGAGGCCGCCCGCGTGGCGCAGTGCCCGGCAAAGCCCCGCGTGGACCGTGCGGACGCGCCGCAGGCCGAGCCGTTCACCTCTCCATTGGTTTTTATCATCTTTGATTTCTTTCATTAGTGTGTTATAATTTTCTGTGTACAGTTCTTTTGTCTCCTTAGGTAAGTTTATTCCTAGATATTTAATTATTTTTGTTGCAATGGTGAATGGGATTGATTCATTAATTTCTCTTTCTGATTTTTCATTGTTAGTATATAGAAATGCAAGTGATTTCTGTGTATTGATTTTGCATCCTACAACTTTGCTAAATTCACTGATTAGTTCTAGTAATTTTCTGATACTATCTATAGGGTTTTCTATGTATATTATATACACTATGTACAGGTCATCTGCAAACAGTGAGAGTTTTATTTCTTCTTTTCAAATCTGGATTTCTTTTATTTCTTTTTCTTCTCTGATTGCTGTAGCTAGGAGTTCCAGAACTGTGGTAAATAATAGCGGTGAAAGTGAACACGCTTGTCTTGTTCCTGATCTTAGGGAGAATGCTTTCAATTTTTCACCATTGAGAATAATATTTGCTGTAGGCTTATCATATATGGCCTTTACTATGTTGAGGTAGGTTCCTTCTATGCCCATTTTTTGAAAGTTTTAATCATACATAGCTGCTGAATTTTGTCAAAGGCTTTTTCTGCATCTATTGAGATAATCATATGATTTTTATCTTTCAATTTGTTAATATGGTGTATCACATTGATTGATTTCCATATATTGAAGAATCCTTGCATCCCTGGAATAAACGCAACTTGATCATGGTGTATGAGCTTTTTGATGTGTTCCTGAATTCTGTTTGCTAAAATTTTGTTGAGGATTTTTGCGTCTATGTTCATCAGTGATATTGGCCTGTAGTTTTCTTTTTCTGTGTTGTCTTTAGTTTTGGCATCAGGGAGAAGGTGGCCTCATAGAATGAGTTTGGAAGTGTTCCTTCCTTTGCAATTTTTTGAAAGAGTTTTAGAAGGATAGGCATTAGTTCTTCTCTAAATGTTAGATAGAATTCCCCTGTGAAACCATCTGGTCCTGGGCTTTTGTTTTTGGGGAGATTTTTTTTTTTATCACAACTTCAATTTCAGTGGTTGTAATTAGGTTGTTCATAATTTCTATTTCTTCCTGGTTCAGTCTTGGAAGATTGAACTTTTCTAAGAATCTGTCCATTTCTTCCAGGTTATCCAATTTATTGCCATATAGTTGTTCATAATAGTCTCTTATAATCCTTTGTATTTTCTACATTGTCTGTTGTAACCTCTCCTTTTTTATTTCTAATTTTGCTGATTTGATTCTTCTCTGTCTCTCTCTCTTTTTTTTTTTTTTTGATTAGTTTGGCTAAGGGTTTGTCCATTTTGTTTATGTTCTCAAAGAACCAGCTTTTAGTTTTATTAATCTTTACTATTGTTTCTTTCATTTCTTTTTCATTTATTTCTGCTCAGATCTTTATGATTTCTTTCCTTCTATTAATACTGGAGTTTTTTTCTTCTTTTTTTTAGGTGTAAAATTAGGCTGTCTATTCGATGTTTTCCTTGTTTCTTGAGGTAGGATTGTATTGCTATAAACTTCCCTCTTAGAACTGCTTTTTCTGCATCCCATAGGTTTTGAGCTGTCATGTTTTCATTGTCATTTGTATCTAGAAATTTTTTTATTTCCCTTGAGATTTCTTCAGTAACTTGTTGGTTATTTAGAAACATGTTATTTAATCTCCATGTGCTTGTGTTTCTTACAGTTGAAGTTTTTCTTGTACTTTTTCTTGTAATTACAGTTTTTCTTGTAATTGATATCTAGTCTCATAGCATTGTTGTCAGAGAAGATGCTGGATACAATTTCAATTTTCTTAAATTTCCTGAGGTTTGATTTGTGACCCAAGATGTGGTCTATCCTGGAGAATGCTCCATGTGCACTGGAGAAGGTATATTCTTCTGCATTTGGATGGAAAGTCCTGAAGATATCAGTGAGCTCTATCTCATCCGATGTGTCATTTAAGACTTGTATTTCCTTATTAATTTTCTGTTTTGATGATCTGTCCATTGGTGTGAGTGGGGTGTTAAAGTCTCCTACTATTATTGCGTTACTGTCTGTTAGTGTTTTTATGTCTTTTAATGTCCTTTTATGTCTGTTAGTGTTTGTCTTATGTATTGAGGTGCTCCTATGTTGGGTATATAGATATTTACAATTGTTATGTCTTCCTCTTGGATTGATACTTTTATCATTATGTAGTGTCCATCCTTACCCCTTGTAATCTTCTTTATTTTAAGGTCTATTTTGTCTGATATAAGGATTGTTACTGTAGCTTTCTTTTGCTTCCCATTTGTATAGAATATACTTTTCCATGCTCTCACTTTTACTGTATATGTGTCTTGAGGTCTGTAGTGGGTTTCTTATAGACAGCATCTATATGGGTCTTGTTTTTGTATCCATTCAGCCAGTCTCTGTCTTTTGGTTGGAGCATTTAATCTATTTACATTTAAAGTAATTATTGATATATATGTTTCTATTCCCAATTTCTAATTGTTTAGGGTTGATTTTGTAGATCTTTTTGTATTTCTTGACTATATAAGTCCGTTTAACATTTATTGTAAAGCTGGTTTGGTGGTACTGAATTCTCTCCACTTTTGCTTGTCTAAAAGCTTTTTATTTCTCCATCAATTTTGAATGAGATCCTTACTGGGTACAGTAATCTTGGTTGTAGATTTTCCCCTTTCAGTACTTTAAATATATCCTGCCATTCCCTTCTGGTCTGCAGAGTTTCTGCTGAAAGATCAGCTGTTAAGCATATGGGGTTTCTCTTGTATGTTACTTGTTGCTTCTTTCTCACTGCTGTTAATATTCTTTTTTGTGTCTAGTCTTTGTTAGTTTGATTAATATGTGTCTTGGCATGTTTCTCTTTGGGTTTATTCTGTATGGGACTCTGTGCTTCTTGGGCTTGATTGACTATTTCCTTTTCTGTATTGGGGAAATTTTCAACTATAGTCTCTTCAAAAATTTTCTCATACCCTTTCTTTGTCTCTTTATCTTCTGAGATCCCTATAATTCAAATGTCATTGCATTTGTTATGGTCCCAGAAGTCTGTGAGACTGTCCTCAGCTCTTTTCATTCTTTTAACTTTATTTTGCTCTTCAGAAGTTATTTCCACCATTTTATCTTTCAGCTCACTGATTCATTCTTCTGCTTCAGATATTCTGCTATTGATTCCTTCTAGAGTATTTTTAATTTCGATAATTGTGTTGCTTGTCTCTGTATGTTTATTATTTAATTCTTTTTGGTCTTTGTTAATTGATTCTTGCATTTTCTCCATTTTGTTTTCAAGGTTTTTGCTCATCTTTACTATCATTATTTGAATTCTTTTTCACATAATTTTCCTATTCCGTCTTCATTTATTTGGACTTCTGTGTTTATAGATTATTCCTTCATTTGTGCGATATTTCTCTGCCTTTCTTTTTTTTTTTTTTAAGTTATTGTGTTTGAGGTCTCCTTTTCCCAGGCTTCAAGGAAAGTTGAATTCTTTGCTTGAAGAACGTTGAATTCTTTTTTGCTTTTGGTTTCTGCCCTCCTAAAATTGGTCCAGTAGTTTGTGTGAGCTTTGTATAGGGTGAGATTTGTGCTGAGTTTTTGTTTGTTTGTTTTTCCTCTGATGGGCAAGGCTGAGTGAGGTGGTACTCCTGTCTGCTGATGATTGGGTTTGTATTTTTGTCTTGTTTGCTATTTAGATGAGGTATCCTGCACAGCCTGCTACTGAAGGTTGGGTGATGCCAGGTCTTGTATTCAAGTGGTTTCCTTTGTGTGAGTTCTCACTATTTGCTACTCCCTAGGGTTAGTTCTCTGGTAGTCTAGGGTCTTGGAGTCAGTGTTCCCATGCCAAAGGCTCAGGGTTTGATCTCTGGTCAGGAACAAAGATTCCACAAGTGGTTTGTTATGGCATTAAGGGAGAGTAAAACAAATATCCATAATCAAGAAATCAAAGATGAACCCCAGACAAATGGCAGTTACAAAATCAGGCAAATAATAATTAAAATAATGGAATATACACCCATAAGCAAAGTGAAAACAGTCCAACAAAAATAGTGTACAGTAGATTGATCTGGCAAACAGAGGTAATCGAAAATTTTATTTACCAGTTAAGAACAAAACTAACTTTAGCACAAACTGAAAAACAAAACTCAAGCAAGGTGCCAAGTGGAGAATAAAGCAATGAAAACAAAACTAACAAATGTGTTGAGAGGAAAGGAAAGAAAGAAAGAATAGATATGCAAAGTTAAAAAGAGGTAGATGAAGATTTATATACATTAAAGATTAACTGCAAGGGGAAAACAACAGTAGGAAAGGCAAATGAAGAAATCACTGTAGAAAAAATATAATAGGTTTAAAAAATTAAAAATTAAAATTATAAAAAAGAGAAAAACAAACAAAAAAAAAAAAAAACAGAAGATGAAAGAAAAATGGGGGAAAAAAAGGAAAACTCCACAGAACTGCAAAAGCCCAATGTAGAGGCAGAGGTCTATAACAATAGAAAGTGTGACTGAGTATACACATATACATATACACCCACAAGCAAAATCAAAACAGTCCAGCAAAAATTAAGTACAATAGATTGACCCAGCAAACAAAGTAAACCAAAAATTATATCTACCAGAACAAAACTAGTTAAAGCACAAACTGGAAAGCAAAAGTAAAGCAAGGTGCCAATTGGGGAATAAAGCAATGAAAATAAAACTAACAAATATGTTGAGAAGAAAGGAGGGAAAGAAAAGAAAGAAAGAATAGATATGCAAAGTTAAATAGAGGTAGATAAAGAAGATTTATATACATTAAAGATTAACTGCAAGGGGAAAAGAACAGTAAGAAAAGCAAACAAAGGTATAAATGTAGAAAAATAATAATAAGTTTAAAAAATTAAAATTAAAAAAAGAGAAAATAAAAAAAAAAGAGGAAAACTCCACAGAACTGCAAAAGCCCAATGTAGAGGTAGAGGTTTATGATAACAATAAAAAAAAATGTGACTGAGGAAAAAGAAAAAACAAAAATCACAAAAGCTTAACTGGATTTCATAGTGCCAATAAAATCGACAACAACAACAGAGTGGGAAAAAAAAGAAAAAAAATCCAAAGGAATCTATAGAACAAGTCAAAAAATAAGAATAAATGTTTTTCTTGAGTCCCAGTCCTTTTCTGCACTGGGACTCACAGTCCACCTTACCTCCCTAGGATGCCCTCCAACACTGTACTGATCTCTGGACCTGATGTATGGGCTGCTCAGATTCTAATCTGGTCCTACTCCTGTGTGTTCTTGCCTCCAATGTCCACAGCTATCAGAGTTAGTGCATTTTCTTTTGTGGGAGCTCCCAATGGCCTTTTATATATTCCATAGACACAGTCTGCTTAGTTGATCGTGTGGATTTAATCTGCAGCTTGTACAGCTGGTGGGAAGGTTTTGGGTCTTCTTCCTTAGCCACACTGCCCCTGGGTTTCTACTGTGGTTTGATTTCCACCTCTACACCTCGTCCACTGGGGTTTAGCTCCTGGGGCTGCCCCGGAGGGCTTGGGTTTGCCCCTGTGCGGGCCAGGTGTGGAAATGGTGCAACTGCTTTGGGTCGCAGGGGTTCTGGCAGCACCAGGTACTCAGCGGGGGTTGGCAGCTAGGGCAGTAGGAAATATAGTGCTCTAGAAGGGTATGGCAACCAGTATTGGCCAATACACTCCAGTATTCTTGCCTGGAGAACCCCCTCTCTGACAGAGAAGCCTGGCAGGCTGCAGTCTACAGGGTTGCAAAGAGTTGGACCGACGTGACCCTGAGCGCATAAACACAAAACTTTTTAAATTTTTTGCCTGTGGCAGCTCTGCCCCAGTGAGAGTTGAGCGTGAAGGTGGTGCAGCTGCTTGACTTGCAGCTACCCTGGCGGCACCAAGTGTTCAGGGACACAGACTGCCTCCACCGCAAGAGTTATGGCCCTATCAGAATCTCTTTTCAAGCTTCTTGTAGCTGGCAATCAGAAGGCCTCTTTGGCCAGTCTTTCTCAGTAGCTCCGCCCATTCACAAGCACTTAAAGGGATCCCTTGCCTGGGGTTCTTTTCTGTTGTTCCGCGACCGGTACATAGAGGGGCCGCCTTGACTGGGGTCCTACTCTGCAGATTGGTGTATCAGGCACTTAAAGGGGCACCCTGGGTGGGGTCCTACTCTGTAATTCAATGCCTCAGGAATTTGATGGGCCAGGCTCTTTATTGTTCAGCTGCAGCTGCTGGCATGTGGAGAGAGAAAGGCTATGGTGATGGCTCCACCCACTATGTGTGACTCAGCAGTATCGCCTTGCTTCTTTGGCTGCCTGGCTTTCCCCTACAGGCATTTCCCACCTTAATCTCCTCCCTCACTTCCCCTCGATCTGTCTCTCTGCAGTCAACCTCAGGCCTCACACTGGGATTGCTCCACAATCCCTAAACTCCAGCTTCCAGCAGCTACCCCTTCTAGGAGACCCGCGTTCCTGCCCAGTGTATATATGGCTGCAACAAGGACTGTCTAATTTTCATTCCATTTAGGTTGCCATAGATCAGCTGTTTCACTCTCAGCCTTAAATGTTTCTCCTCTGACTCAGACACTGTGGGGATAGGACCCCTGCTTCAGTTCCCCACCTGCTGAGGGTAGGTCCAGTCCTACTAATACTCCTGTTTTTCCCCCTAGTTCCTTCCTCCTCCCGAGTTTTGCGTGGTTCTATGTATTCTTTTCCACTGGTCAGGTCCTTCTGTCCACTCTCAGCTGGTGTTCTGCATGTGCTTATGTTTCTGAAGGTGTATTTCTGTTGCATCCATGGAGAAAGATGTACTCCACATCCACCTACTCCTCCACCATCTTGTACCAATTTTACGTATTTTAATGATACAAGTACTTAGTGTTTTTAGTATTTTAGGTTTGATACTACCGAAAATACTAAAACATATTCATTCTACTGAAGAATGGATATTAGGAAGAATTTTATATTGTCTGAGGAATTACATGTGGAAGATGATTTTAAGGCATTTTTAACCATGTGCCTACAATATGCACGGTGTAACATTCAATATTTAGGAAGGCACAAAAGTGAAGTGAGATGTTTTTTCTTCTAATCAATGTTAACCTCACTAGCACAATGTCTTAAAGTTGACTATAATCATTATTTTTGCAAGTAAGTTCCACTTGACAGTTCAAACTTTTTTCTACACCTTCTATGTATGCTGCTTACACTGAAGCTAATATTGCTTCCAGATTTCAGTATTATTGGCCTACAGGAGCATGGCTGAGTTTATTTCATAATCCCTTCCAAATTCAGTTAATTAAATGGAAAAATGTTAGTAAAATCAAACATTTGTCACTACAGTAAAAAGTTTATTCAAATTGCATTTTTCTCTTTTTTGAACTGGTGGTTTTGGCATTGTAAATCTGCTTTCCAAATTCACCCACAAACATGTTTCTGTGGAAACAGAGCTACAAATAGAAGCAGTGATTATTGATTTTCTTTGGGGGCTACCACCTGGTTTCTGCAAAACCCTGGATAGCATATGCCAACTTCCATGCGTATTTTATCTCCTTTCTCTTTCCCTACCCCACCCGTACCCTCACAGGTTTAAAATAATCCAGGCCTATCAATTATTTATCAAAAGAGTAGTAGACTAGCTGATTAAACAAAGAGAATCTGACCTCTGCTTGTTCTCAGAGTGTTGGAGGTGTGACCTCTTCTACAGCCAGCCTCTTACTGTTTTTAGGGAACACTACTCAAGCTGACTTGAAAAATAACATTAAAAAAACTGAGATCAAGGCATCTGGTCCTGTCATTTCATGGCAAGTAGAAGGGGAAAATTGGAAGCAATGACAGATTTTATGTTCTTGGGCTCCAAAATCACTGTGGATGATGACTGCAGCCATGAAATTAAGACACTTGCTTCTTGGAAGGAAAACTATGACCAAGCTAGACAGCGTATTAAAAAGCAGAGGCATCACTTTGCTGACAAAGTCCATATAGTCAAAGCCATTGGCTTTTCCAGTAGTCATGTATAGATGTGAGAGTTGGACCAAAAAAGAGGCTGAGCACTGAAGAATTGATGCTTTTGAATTGTGGAGCTGGAGAAGACTCTTGAGAGCCCCTTGGACTGCAAGGAGATCAAATCAATCAATCCTAAAGGAAGTCAACCCTGAATATTCATTGGAAGGACTGATGCTGAAGCTGAAGCTCCAGTAGTTGGGCCACCTGATGCAAAGAGACAACTCATTTGAAAAGACCCTAATGCTGGGAAAGACTGAAGACAAAAGAAGAAGGAGGTGGCAGAGGATGAGATAGTTGGATAAGATCACCAACTCAATGGATAAATTTGAACAAACTTTGGGAGATAGTGGAGGACAGAGAAGCCTGGCATGCTACCATCCATGGGGTCTCAAAGAGTCAGACACAACTTAGTGATTGAACAACAACAACTCAAGCCCAGGATGATCCTCCACCATTCTTTAGACCTTTGTTATGCTCCCTAGTGCTCCCCAGCCTCTCCAAACCTTATTTAGCCCCTTATCCTTTGATCTAGGACCTCCATGTACTTAACTCCCCTCTCAACTCTGTCTCAGCTAACTCCTACCTACCCAACAGATTGCACTCTAGACACTTCTTCCTTTAAGAAGTCTCTGCTGACCTTCCCTTTAGAGTAGGTTAGATACGCCTGTTAAACATTGCTGTAGCACTCGTAAATGGTAATCATAACATCTATGTTGTTACAGATGACTGTAGAAAATTATAGAAGGCTTTAATTAAATAAAAAAGTTTGGCATAGTGTTTTAGTTTTCTTCAGCAACTGTAAGAAAATATCACAATGTTGATGGTTAAATAAAGAAATAGAAATTTATTTTTTCCACCGTTTTAGAAGCCAGAAGTTCAAAATCAACATGACAGCATTGTTCTGTCTCTAAGGGAGATTCTGTTCCTTGCCTCTCCCAGCTTTTTGTGGCTATTGGAAATTCTTGGCTTATGGCTGCCTTATTCCAGTCTCTGCCCTTGGGGCCATGTTGTCTTCTCTTATCTGTGGATCTCACCTGTGTTTCTTTTGTAAGGGGATTTAGGGCCCACCTAGATAAACCTGGATTTAGGACTTCCCTGGTGGCTCAGGTGGTAAAGCGTCTGTCTACAATGAGGGAGACCTGGGTTCGATCCCTGGGTTGGGAAGATTCCCCTGGAGAAGGAAATGGCAATCCACTCCAGTACTATTGCCAGGAAAATCCCATGGACAGAGGAGCCTGGTAGGCTACAGTCCATGGTGTCGCAAAGAGTCGGACACAACTGAGCAACTTCACTTTCCTTTTCCTTTCCTTTTTGGATAAACCAGCCTGATCTCTTCATCTCAAGATCTGAGTCACATCTGCAAAGATCTTTTTTTTTTTTTTTTCCAAATAAGATAATATTACAGATTCTGGGAATTAGGATATGGAGGACATATCTTGTTGTTTCCATCATCCAGCTCAGTGTGTATAGTCACTGGCACCAAACACTATAAGGAAGAACAGCTCTTAATAAAGAGGAAAGTAATGATAATGACTTGGTAGAAAAATCAGAGCATATCCCCACTGGCTCTCATTAGAGTAATGTTTGGCTTTGGTGGACTGTGTCATGGTAATACCCTCATCAGTGACTTCACTTCTGCTATTGTCTCCACATGAGAGATCCTTAATAGCCTTAGCTTACCCAATTTTGAAGTTCAGTTCAAGTTTAACCTCCCCTACAAAACCTACTAAATCAATAGCAGTGGAAATAAAACACCTAACATGTATTAAGTCCTTACTACTAATACTTGCCTGGTGGCTCAGACAGTAAAGAATCTGCCTACAATGCAGGAGACCTGGGTTTGATCCCTTTGCTGGGAAGATCCCCTGGAGGAGGGATGGCAACCCACCCCAGTATTCTTGCTTGGAGAATCCCCAGAAGCCTACAGTCCATGGGGTCGCAAAGAATCAAACGTGACCAAGCGACTAAGCACCGCACAGCACATTAATACCTGCCAGGCATGGTACCAAGAGCATTAATTTCCCTTCTGATACCCGCACTGTTCTTCCTTCCTTTGACTTGGTATAACATTTATATCTGTACCACCATAAACACTATTTAATTATATACTGTCAGGTAAATTAATTGTAGGCTATGCAAGTGGCCTATATATAAATTCCTTATAATATACACTACTTATATACTGTTTTACTACATCATATTACTGTGGCAAACATTCACTAGAGTACTTACAATGCACCAGGAACTGAGTACTTAAATTCTCTCTTTTAATCCTCAAAGCAATTCCACCTTGTGTGTACTGCCTTTATTTCCTTTTCAGATGAAGAAAACAAATTTTAGTTAATTGCCCATGGCCAAGTGATGGTCCATAAGTGATGGAATCAGAATTTGAGTCAAAGCTGTCTAACTTCAGAGACTTGTCACAAAGACTTGTATATTATCTTATTTATTCGCCACTCTACCATGTAAGATTTGGTTTCACCTTCCCAAGCGTCTATGTGGAATCAAAGCTTCTTAACCATATTTGTGCTTTCTATGATGGTCTATTATGATGCTGACTTCTTGAAATGAATCTTTGTCTGTTTGTTTGTTTCTGGTCCTGAACTGGATGACATAAAGAGTTCTTTAGCCGATAGCTATAATTTTACTCCCATCAGCAATACAGATGTACCCAGTTGAGAGACTGCTCAAAATAACCCAAACTGCTCCCCCATTTCATCCGTTTCACCCTTTAAGCTAGTCTTCCTCCAAGGTAGGGAGTCAAGGAAATCAGCATAAATTGTTTTCATTCTCAGTATTTTCAAGGTCATAATGTAGGTAGCATTAATACCATCAGTCGGAAGTTGTGAATGGTTAGAAATAGACTCTGAATCCTTTGCCAAAGCTCTCTCAGCTCTAGAGGCAGAGAATTACATGTCTGTTCAAGAATGTCTAGGGCTGGGACTTCCCTGATGGTCCTGTGGTTGAAATTCAGCTATTTCAATGCAGAAGTTGAAGGCTCAATCCCTGGTTGGAGAACTAAGATCCCATGTGCTGCGTAGTGAAGCCAATAAATAAACTTAAAGAAAAAGAAAAAAAAGAAGAACATCTCAGTTCAGTTCAGTCAGCCAGTCGTGTCTGACTCTTTGCGACCCCATGAATTGCAGCACGCCAGGCCTCCCTGTCCATCACCAACTCCTGGAGTTCACTCAAACTCATCTGCATCGAGTTGGTGATGCCATCCAACCATTTCATCCTCTGTCGTCCCCTTCTCCTCCTGCCCAATCCCTCCCAGCATCAGGGTCTTTTCTAATGAATCAACTCTTCGCATGAGGTGGCCAAAGTATTAGAGTTTCAGCTTTAGCATCAGTCCTTCCAATGAACACCCAGGACTGATCTCCTTTAGGATGGACTGGTTGGATCTCCTTGCAGTCCAAGGGACTCTCAAGAGTTTTTTCCAAGACCACAGTTCAAAAGCATCAATTCTTCAGTGCTCAGCTTTCTTCACAGTCCAACTCTCACATCCATACATGACCACTGGAAAAACCATAGCCTTGACTAGACGGACCTTTGTTGGCAAAGTAATATCTCTGCTTTTGAACATGCTGTTTAGATTGGTCATAACTTTCCTTCCAAGGAGTAAGCATCTTTTAATTTCATGACTGCAATCACCATCTGCAGTGATTTTGGAGCCCCTAAAGTAAAGTCAGCCACTGTTTCCACTGATTCCCCATTTATTTCCCAGGAAGTGATGGGACCAGATGCCATGATCTTCGTTTTCTGAATGTTGAGCTTTAAGCCAACTTTTTCACTCTTCTCTTTCACTTTCATCAAGAGGCTTTTGAGTTCCTCTTCACTTTCTGCCATAATGGTGGTGTCATCTGCATATCTGAGGTTATTGATATTTCTCCAGGCAATCTTGATTCCAGCTTGTGCTTCTTCCAGCCCAGCGTTTCTCATGATGTACTCTGCATATAACTTAAAGAAGCAAGGTGACAATATACAACTTTGATGTACTCCTTTTCCTATTTGGAACCTGTCGTTCCATGTCCAGTTCTAACTGTTGCTTCCTGACCTGCGTACAGGTTTCTCAAGAGGCAGGTCAGGTGGTCTGGTATTCCCATCTCTTTCAGAATTTTCCACAGTTTATTGTGATCCACACAATCAAAGGCTTTGGCATAGTCCATAAAGCAGAAATAGATGTTTTTCTGGAACTGTCTTGCTGTTTCGATGATCCAGCGGATGTTGGCAATTTGATCTCTGGTTCCTCTGCCTTTTCTAAAACCAGCTTGAACATCTGGAGGTTCATGGTTCACGTATTGCTGAAGCCTGGCTTGGAGAATTTTGAGCATTACTATACTAGCGTGTGAGATGAGTGCAATTGTGCGGTAGTTTGAGCATTTTTGGCATTGCCTTTCTTTGGGATTGGAATGAAAACTGAGCTTTTCCAGTCCTGTGGCCACTGTTGAGTTTTCCAAATTTGCTGGCATATTGAGTGCAGCACTTCCACAGCATCATCTTTCAGGATTTGAAATAGCTCAACTGGAATTCCATCACCTCCACTAGCTTTGTTCGTAGTGATGCTTCCTAAGGCCCACTTGACTTCACATTCCAGGATGTCTGGCTCTAGGCCAGTGAATCACACCATCGTGATTATCTGGGTCATGAAGATCTTTTTTGTACAGTTCTTCTGTGTATTCTTGCCACCTCTTCTTAATATTTTCTGCTTCTGTTAGGTCCCTACAATTTCTGTCCTTTATTGAGCCCATCTTTGCATGAAATGTTCCCTTGGTATCTCTAATTTTCTTGAAGAGATCTCTAGTCTTTCTTATTCTGTTGTTTTCCTCTATTTCATTGCATTAGTCACTGAGGAAGGCTTTCTTATCTCTTCTTGCTATTCTTTGGAACTCTGCATTCAGATGCTTTTATCTTTCCTTTTCTCCTTTGCTTTTTGCTTCTCTTCTTTTCACAGCTATTTGTAAGGCCTCCTCAAACAGCCATTTTGCTTTTTTGCATTTCTTTTCCATGGGGATGGTCTTGATCCCTATCTCCTGTACAATGTCATGAACCTCCATCCATAGTTCATCAGGCACTCTATCAGATCTAGTCCCTTATATCTATTTCTCACTTCCACTGTATAATCATAAGGAATTTGATTTAGGTCATACCTGAATGGTCTAGTGGTTTTCCCTACTTTCTTCAATTTAAATCTGAATTTGGTAATAAGGAGTTCATGATCTGAGCCACAGTCAGCTCCTGGTATAGTTTTTGCTGACTGGATAGAGCTTCTCCATCTTTGGCTGCAAAGAATATAATCAATCTGATTTCAGTGTTGACCATCTGGTGATGTCCATGTGTAGAGTCTTCTCTTGTGTTGTTGGAAGAGGGTGTTTGCCATGATCAGTGCGTTCTCTTGGCAAAACTCTATTAGCCTTTGCCCTGCTTCATTCCGCATTCCAAGACCAAATTTGCCTGTTACTCCAGGTGTTTCTTGACTTCCTACTTTTGCATTCCAGTCCCCTAGAACGAAAAGGACATTTTTTTGGGTGTTAGTTCTAAAAGGTCTTGTAAGTCTTCATAGACCTGTTCAACTTCAGCTTCTTCAGCATTATTGGTTGGGTCATAGGCTTGGATTACCATGATATTGAATGGTTTGCATCGAAAACGAACAGAGATCATTCTGTCGTTTTTGAGATTGCATCCAATTACTGCATTTTGGACTCTTTTGTTGACCATGATGGCTACTCCATTTCTTCTGAGGGATTCCTGCCCGCAGTAGTAGATATAATGGTCATCTGAGTTAAATTCACCCATTCCAGTCCATTTTAGTTCGCTGATTCCTAGAATGTTGACGTTCACTCTTGCCATCTCCTGTTTGGCCACTTCCAATTTGCCTTGATTCATGGACCTGGCATTCCAGGTCCTATGTAATACTGCTCTTGTCAGCATCGGACCTTGCTTCTATCACCGTCACATCCACAACTGGGTATTGTTTTTGCTTTGGCTCCATCCCTTCATTCTTTCTGGAGTTATTTATCCACTGATCTCCAGTAGCATATTGGGCACCTACTGACCTGGGGAGTTCCTCTTTCAGTATCCTATCATTTTGCCCTTTCATACTGTTCATGGAATTCTCAAGGCAA
Organism: Bos taurus; assembly: GCF_002263795.3. Taxonomy (NCBI): domain Eukaryota; kingdom Metazoa; phylum Chordata; class Mammalia; order Artiodactyla; family Bovidae; genus Bos; species Bos taurus. Next base: position 60,754,254 of record NC_037342.1, on the reverse strand, counting down.
GAATACTGAAGTGGTTTCCTATTCCCTTCTCCAGTGGGCCACATTCTATCAGACCTCTCTACAATGACCCGCCCATCCTGAGTGGCCTCACAGGGCATGGCTTAGTTTCATTGAGTTAGACAAGGCTGTGATCCGTGTGATTAGACTGACTAGTTTTCTGTGATTATGATTTGTGTGTCTGCCCTCTGATGCCTCTCGCAACACCTATCATCTTACTTGGGTTTCTCTTACCTTGGACATGGGGTACCTCTTCACAGTTGCTCCAGCAAAGCGTAGCCACTGCTCCTTACCTTTTACAAGGGGTATCTCCTCACGGCCACCCCTCCTGACCTTGAACGTGGAGTAGCTCCTCTTGGCCCTCCTGTGCCCCCAAAAGAACATCTAGGACTACTTTATTTGGTATTCTTAAACAGCAAAACTGTTTATCTTCCCAGAACCATATTCACACGAACAATGATATCGTAAGGTTTCTATACCATTAATTTTACTCATCAAAAGGAAAGATGACAAGATTTTTTTTAAAAAGATTTTCTCAAACCATCCTTTATCAGTTTTCCAGTTTACATCAGCTCAGCTTGGACTACAGCAGAATTATGGATTTTAACACAACACAGACAAATGCCAGCTAGTTTTTTCCAACTTTGATTTTAATATTCATTTAATTGACACCTTAGTCCTAGTTTCCTTTATGATATCAGAACTTTTCAAAGAAATAAATTAAAAATGTCTATCCCAATGCTTGAGAAATTCCATGGACAGAGAGTACGGTGCATGTGATCTCAAAGAGTTGGACATGACTGAGCGACCAAACACATATACACACACACAGCCCAAAGAAGTGTTAAAAATTTAAAATATGTTAACAAGTATTAAGTTTCTGTTAAAATTACCAAACTGATCTGGCAAATTAAAAAAGTGAATCCTTGTGCTCTAGAAATGTTTACTTTGTCAGGTGGGTTTTAGAAATAAAAAAAGAAAATGAAGTACTTTCCAATAGATTCATTCAGTTGTAAATAGTGATGGTAACAGTTCACCATTGTTTATGAGAGCTCACTGGTGAGAATCTAGTCTTAGAATTTAGCTTTATGAAGAAGGCAATGCTTTTATGTCCAATGAACTGATAAGAAAATTAAAATCAGAGAAATCATGTAATTTCCCCAAAGTCAGGCAGCTAGTAAAGAATAGTGGGTATTTTACTCTATACAGAATACATAAAGTGTACTGTTAAATACACTGTCCTCTCCAACAATAATTGCCAACACGTTGTTCATGAGTAAATATTTTACAAAGCTGATGATGTAATAATGCTGAACTTTATGTCTGAGCCCTTTGCTCCCGAAAAGCAATAATAGTTAAGAAATCTTCCTGCCCTCTAATGACTCTGCTGTGCTGCTGTATTTTGAGTGAAGACTCACTCCTTTTCAAGGACTTCCATAAACTCTAGGATGACCTTCTTGCATATTTATCCCTAAAAATTCCAAGTTCCTTGCTGTTTTTTTGAGACCTTCTCCATTTATGAATGTTCCTCCTATTGTAACAGTATACATAAAATCACCTCCTTTTCTGCCTTTGCCTTTCACAGTTTGGTACTGTAACTCAGACATGACATCACTTTTGGACCCCTGTGTACTCTACCCAGGAAAGGACTTCTGGGACCCTTTGTCCTCTGCTCCTGGCTAATGATTTGTAGCCCAATGGTAAGTCCACCTCCTGGTCCTGTGCTGTGGACTTGTGTCTAGTCTATTCGGTAGCATGGTTAGGATTTGATTTTAATTCTTTTTAAACATGTGCCTGATTTCTACTGCTAGCTTCTTCAGGTTTTGCGGTCTGACCATTTGGGAGTCTCTGTAAAGGAATGACTGGATTATAGAGATCTTCTCTCTGTCGGATGATAGAGACCGAGATTCTGCTTTGTTAGTCTTGTCTGTTTGTCTATTTGGAGTCCAAATCAATTTAGAATAGTTCTTTGATATGGATTAGTGAGTTTTTCTTTTCTGGGTTTGTATGTACTTGACCTATGACCAAAATTTTTAGCACTGAAGCCATATGTCTATGTCTGTGACTCAGAAAGGTCTTTACCTCTCAATATGTGAGTGTGTAATATTTCCTACCTCCAGTTGGAATTACCCAATTTGATTATACCTTAACGAACTGCTTAAGGACTTCTATTTTGATTGGCTGACAGGTAAATTATTGCATACGTACATTGAATATTCCTAAAATATCCAGAAATTAAGGAAATTAAACTACTAACATTTTCTTTTTAAAAATGTTTTTTATTTTATGCAGTTATTTACTTTTGTCTGCACAGGGTATCCATTGCTGTGTGCTGGTTTTCTCTAGTTGTGACAAGCAAAGGTAATCTAGCTGTGGAGTGCGAGCATCTCATTGTAGGGACTTCATTTGCTGTGCAGCACAGGCTCAGTAGTTGTGGCACGTAGGTTTAGCTGCTCAGGGGCATGTGGGATCTTCCTGGACCAGATATCAAACCCATGTCCCATGCATGGCAGGCAGATTCTTAACTGCTAGACCACCAGGGGAGTTTCATGAACTACTAAGATTTTCAATATGCCAAATTTTGAAAATATTCTCACAGAAACCAAATCAGAAAAGTTTTATTATTTCAAACTTACATGCTTTATGTAAATCTTTGGCAAATGAGAGTTGTTTAATATTTTTTGTGTAATAAAAACAATAATGTTTTCTCTGATTTATCAGCATTGGGTATGATAAACACATAGACTTTTATTCTATTTCCATGTTCTAGGGTAAGACTCACCTCCGTCTTTTCTCGTGACCCCCATATGATTCAAGGATGAGTCCTGTTTTATCTGAAAATTTCCTCATTACTGAATAATCTACACATTGTAATGGCTAGAATAAAATCAGTTCCCTGTTGTCTTGTGCATTTTGTCTTTCACATACTTTATTTTATCTCCTCCAATTCTTACAACAACCTTATCAAGCAGGAATCATCATTTTCACTTGGTGGATGTCTAAACATTCCATTTAGAAAACTCAAGAAAACTAATCAAGGTCAGGTATCTATGTAGTAGTGGATAGAGATTTGCTGGTTTTAGAGACTGTGCTCTTAATCTGTAATCTATATATCAACATAAACAAGTCAAATTATACTTTGTATACAGCACATTCAATTTAGCAATGAAATGTTCAATAGCTTCCGTGAGTTAAAGAGGAGTTGTTGTTGTTCAATCTTTAAGTTGTGTCCCACTCTTTGAGACCCCATGGACTGCACCACGCCAGGCTCTCCTGTCTTTCACTATCTCCCAGAGTTTGCTCAAATGTATTTCCATTGAATCAGTGATGCCATCCAACCATCTCATCTTATGTTGCCCCCTTCTCCTCTTGCCCTCAATTTTCCCCAGCATTGGAATCTTTTTCAATTAGTTGACTATTCACATCAGGTGGCCAAATTATTGGAGTTTCAACTTCAGCATCAGTCCTTTCTTTAAGCTTCAAACCAGAGCCAAAGTTCATCATTTCAAGGAGATGCTCTGTCCTGAGCAGGAAAATTTATAGTGCTATTGAATATATTATTAGTATGGGGACTCTGTTGAGCTAAGTTTGAGGTACATGACTAGACCACTAACTGCATATACATTAGTGGTGGCAGAAGGCTGTATGAACCAGAGCTCTCTTGAAAGAGGGCACCAAATACTTTTGTCCCAGATGGAAGAAACCATCTCAGATTATCACACATCAAGCCCACTCTTCTGTAAGCTGATTTTAAACTTTGGCTATTATTAAATATTATTTTGATTGTTTATACAGCTCTGTTTACAGAGCTGTTGATTTTTTGCAGATATGTCCGGCAATGGCACCCCACTCCAGTACTCTTGCCTGGAAAATCCTATGGACAGAGGAGCCTGGTGGGCTGCAGTCCATGGGGTTGATAAGAGTCAGACACGACTGAGTGACTTCACTTTCACTTTTCACTTTCATGCAATAGAGAAGGAAATGGCAACTCACTCCAGTGTTCTTGCCTGGAGAATCCCAGGGACGGCAGAGCCTGGTGGGCTGCCGTCTCTGGGGTCACACAGAGTTGGACACGACTGAAGTGACTTAGCAGCAGTAGCAGCAGCATGTTACCCCTGCTAAGAAACTCCCAATTTTCTTGCATTTTTCAGTAAGTCTCTTGCTGCAGATTCTGCATCTTTCTAAACTAAATATTTCTGCAGCATATTCCTCAACCATAATGAACTTTTACATTCTAGTTTAGTCTCCTTTTTAAAATTTTTCTTCCTTTTAAAATGTTTCTTTGAACAATTAAAACACTAAGCAATCAAGATATTATTTTTCAGAGTGGTCCTGACATTTTTGGCAATGTAGTATTCTAAAATATTTACTGGAATGCTCTGCCTCTCAGAAATGACTCTCTTGGTGCTTTTAACTAACACAGAAGAATATGCATGTGTGAATCTATTCTAAGATGAAAGCAGTGGTTTGATATTGTCCTAAAAATAACTTTAATTTGGATCCAGTCAATTTTATTACATCCTTATTCAAATGATCTGTTTTGAAGTATGGAAGATTTAGTATACCTAGTAGAACATAAGGAAAAATTCTGTAACGTCTTAAGGAAAGCTGCTGTTGTTTAGAAAGCTGCATAAAAAATTCCCATCTGCAAATGGCTATTTATTACTTAGTTAGTTATTTTTAGATTTTTTTTTTTTTTGATGCATTGCTCAAAGTAGCCTCTGGGTGCATTTGCAGAGTTTAGTAATTAGCTTTCCCACTATGGCTTACACACAACACAGAAGACAACACAAACATAGAACATGTTCACATACATCAGCATGTATTCACAGGCAGACGAATAAACAGGTAAGTGAGGATGTCTTTCAACCACAGTTTGTCAGCCAAAAATATGATTATTTAATAATACCTTAAAAGTCAAGATTCTTAAGTACTTGACAGTTATCAAGGAGCTATTTCTTTGTTCAGGGATTGTGGTTTGTTTCTGGGCCATGCCTATGTGTCTATATGCTTTCCAGGAGGCTGCAAAATGTCTACATTCTTAAAATGAAATCATTATCTCTGAAGTACAGAAAAAACTGAACATACTGCAAAATTTCAGTGTAATGCTGTCTACTAGAGAGCTGCAACTCCATTGTAAAATAGTTTACATAATCCCTAACCTGGAAAGTGTAAACATTTAAAATATGCTAGATGTGAGGCCAAGAAGATCCTCTATAAGTAAGAGTAGCAAAGGTTTCCCAAGATCTTAGAACAACCTGGCATGCTGCTGTTAGAATTAGTGAGCTGGACTTGTATTGGCCCCTGTTCAGAAAATCTCGTTCCAAGCACAGACTCAGATGAGTGAACTTCCCTTTGGGATATTGGTGATTTGACCCGTTAAGCCAGTAATTTGTGACTTGAATGGCTTGGTTAAAAAGTTGAGCTCAATCAATCAGATTTCTTCTTTTAGAAATTTTAAAGCATGTGAAGGACCTTTAAATTGAAAGACTGTATAATGATGGACTAAGTGGCCATGTGGGACCACATGCATGAAGATTTTATGGAAAAGCAGACTCATTACTGAGAATCTCTATCTCTCTATATTTGCAACCCCATGTACTATAGCCTGCCAGGTTCCTTTGTCCATGGAATTCTCTAGGCAAGAATACTGGAGTAGGTAGCCATTGCCTTCTCCTGGGGATCTTCCTGACGCAGGGGTTAAACCTGGGTCTGCTGGATTTCAGGCAGATTCTTTATCATCTGAGCCACCAGGGAAGCCTATAGGGTTCACCCAAAGTTCATTTCTCCTGAGAAATCTGTATGCAGGTCAAGAAGCAACAGTTAGAACTGGACAAGGAACAACAGATTTGTTCCAAATCAGAAAAGGAATATGTCAAGGCTGTATATTGTCACCCTGCTTATTTAACTTATATGCAGAGTACACCATGAGAAATGCTGGACTGGATGAAGCACAAGCTGGAATCAAGATTGCCGGGAGAAATATCAATAACCTCAGATATGCAGATGACACCACACTTATGGCAGAAAGCAAAGAAGAACTAAAGAGCCTCTTGATGAAAGTGAAAGAGGAGAGTGAAAAGGTTGGCTTAAAGCTCAACATTCAGAAAACTAAGATCATGGCATCTGGTTCCACCACTTCATGGGAAATAGATGGGGAAACAGTGGAAACAGTGAGAGAATTTATTTTTGGGGGCTCCAAAATCACTGCAGATGGTGACTGCAGCCATGAAATTAAAAGATGCTTACTCCTTGGAAGAAAGTTATGACCAACCTAGACAGCATATTTAAAAAGCAGAGACATTACTTTGCCACAAACGTCCATCTAGTCAAGGCTATGGTTTTTCCAGCAGTCATGTATGGATGTGAGAGTTGGACCATAAAGAAAGCTGAGTGCCAAAGAATTGATGCTTTAGAACTGTGGTGTTGGAGAAGACTCTTGAGAGTCCCTTGGACTGCAAGGAGATCCAACCAGTCCATCCTAAAAGAAATTGGTCCTGAATATTCATTGGAAGAACTGATGCTGAAGCTGAAACTCCAATACTTTGGCCATCTGATGCGAAAAACTGAGTCGTTGGAAAAGACCCTGATGCTGGGAAAGATTGAAGGTGGGAGGAGAAGGGAATGACAGAGGATGAGATGGTTGGATGGCATCACCAATTCAATGGACATGAGTTTGAGTAGGCTCCAGGAGTTGGTGATGGACAGGGAGGCCTGGTGTACTGCAGTCCGTGGGGTTGCAAAGAGTTGGACATGACTGAGCAACTGAACTCAACTCAAAAAGTTCATTTGGGTTTTTGGTAAAATGTTACAGAAAAATATGACATCTTACCAAAATGTGGACTCCCCTTGTGACTCAGCTGGTAAAGACTCTGCCTGCAATGCAGGAGACCTGGGTTCGATCTTTGGGTTGGGAAGATCCCCTGGAGAAGGGAAGGCTACCCACTTCAGTATTCTGGCCTGGAGAATTTCATGGACTGTATAGTCCATGGAGTCTCAAAAAGTTGGACATGACGTTCACCTCACTTCACTACAGAAAAATGTGAACGAACTTTTAGGTTGTCTCAATATATACCTCTGTTTTTCTTAAATCTTAGTTCTTCAGCTCTTTTGTGGACTCCTGTAAGATCTGACAGTATCCTTACTGTAAGCTGATATATTGTGAGCTAATTTGACCTGCTTTCTATTCTGCCGGGGTCCAGCCCCAGCTGATCCAGGGTATTCGAAGTGGGGACTGCGTCAGCAACTTATTTAAATATTAATTAGAGATATAAAGAGTAATAGAATGAGGATAACTCAGCAGGAAAATTCAGTGGAGAAAAGAGGCTGAGTAGCTTGGTTTACGCGGGAAACCAATAAAACTTCAAGACAAGAAGCTTGCACCACTTACGTAGGCCACAGGCATCCTTCCATTCTCCTGAAGGAGAGGAGACACTGAGGCCTCCCCGGTCAGATCTTAGAAGCCCAGGCATAATTAGTAAGCATGGTGGGCTCTGCGCTCCAGATGGAGACTCAGCCAGAGTTTGAGAGAGAGAAGGACATGGGGAGACCAGTATTTTGAGGAACTGATCCCAATTCTTCATTTTCCAGAGTCTGTTTTTATACACTGAGATGTTATACAAAAGTCACGTGGGGACAGCAGTCCTGACTTTTATTAAAGTCAGGTGCTTCATACAAATGTATACAGAGGTCTTAGGGGTGTTACATCATCTTCTGGCCAGGGGGGCCTGCTGACAATTTATGACCCTCTCCTTGTGACAGCGGTCAGTCAACACTTATTTCTCCAGGGGTGATTATTCTTAAAACAGATGCCACCCAAATAAAGTTACATTCCTATAGGGTGAGGGTGTAGTGGGTTTTAGTTAAGGAAAGAATTTACTTAGCTTAAGGTCTAACGTGATTTATATCAAAGTTTAATACTTATTTCTTCTATATATTCATTAATGTGTGTAAGGGCAGGGGATGTGGAGACTTGGCAGTAAACATTGGCTCAACAAATGAAAAACCCTTCACCAATACAATTTCTAATCAGCCCACTATACTTATACTAATGGTTTTCTAACTTTTCTAAGGAACCTGTTTTTAGAAGGTTTAAAGCATCTCGTGCCTCTCACGGTTGGGAGGCTGTGAGCAATCACATGTGGCCGGACAAGCCTGTCAGGCAGGCTAGAGAACCTTCAGAGGAGTTTGTAGGTTAAAACACTCTTGTCACGCCCAGGAGTCTTTAATTAACTGGAGCTCTAGGTTAACTCCTTCTCCGAAAGAGGTGGTGGGGGACAGCCCCCTGTAAAGTCAGAGGTGTAGGTGAGAGCACAAAGTAGTAAAGTAGGCAGGCTCTGGTTATGGGGGTAGATGCTCCAGGATTTCCAGGGGGACTCCTGAGGCTTGATCTCGCCTTTGCGTATGTCGAGCCTCCTTCTTCATGACCTTTGCCACAGGCAGAGTACCTCCCTCCGGCTCCCCGCACTATTCCTTTCTATGAAAAGAATCGTTAATAAAAAAGAAGCTGTAACAGAGACACCACATCCTTTTAGAGACTAGGTAGCACCAGATCAGGGATATAAATCTGGAAACTAATTTACAAATCTGAACACCTGGGGAGAGCAATCATTGCTTCTTTCATAAATGTGAGCGGGTTTTCTGATGTAGAAATATGAACTCTTCTTTCCACCTAGGACTACCTCTCTAACCCCCTAGGAAGGCCCCTTTCCCTCCATTCTCAGGTACTTAGAAAAGTGATTAAGCCTGAAATTGGGGGCTGAGGAAGGAAGGTGGGAAATGCACTTCTACAATCCCCACTTAGAATGATTAGGTGGTGGTAGTAGAATTAAATCATATTAGGACTCATGTGCATTTAGATGGTGTTTGTTCACTAGACTCCTTTGGGAAAGTCTGCTTTCTAGCTATCCTTGTCTGACATTTTCAATTCTTGGACCACATCTCATACCTTTGCTAACAGTTTTTCTCTTCTCTGCCCTAAATCTTCACATGGCATGCTTTCTTGTCATGTAGGCCTCAAATGTCACTTTCTGAGAAGGCTTTCTACAGTTATTCAACTGAAGTTTAAACTATTTTTCCTGACACTCTATTACTTTAAAATTTTCCTCATAACAGTTACTGTTGTCTGAAATAACTTTGTTTTGTTTTTATTTTTATTATTTTTTTAAAAGCAGGGACTTTATCATTACTGCTTCGTGCTTAGATGAATGCCAGAGACAAAAGAAATGCTCAATAAAATTTTGTTGACTTCATAAATGGTTGAAGTTCTTCCCTGTGGCTCAGATGGTAAAGAATCCACTTGCAATGTAGGAACCCGGGTTTGAGATCCCTGGATTGGGAAGGTCCCCTGGAAAAGGGAATGGCAATACATTCCAATATTCTTTCCTGGAGAATCCCATGAACAGAGGAGCCTCATAGGCTACAGTCCATAGGTTCGAAAAGAGCTGGACACGACTGAGCAACTGAAACTTTCACAATGAACAGTTAATACCATTAACAATATTCAGAATATTCAAGCTAATATCATCTATAGTCATTTTACAAGAAAAACTGCCCAAAATTACAAATTGGTTTAGAGTGAGTTTTAGGTCATGAAGACTTGATAAAATTTTACTACCATTTTAACAATTTGCAAGTTGATTACAAATCTTTCCATTCCTTGAATGAGAACCTGTAATGACCCATTTCTTACCTGACACCATGCTGGATGTCAGGTCAGTCAGTTCAGTCAGTTCAGTTTCTCAGTCGTGTCTGACTCTTTTTGACCCCATGAACTGCATGCAGCACGTCTGGCCTCCCTGTCCATCACCATCTTCCGGAGTTCACTCAAACTCACGTCCATCGAGTCAGTGATGCCATCCAGCCATCTCATCCTCTGTCGTCCCCTTTTCCTCCTGCCCCCAATCCCTCCCAGCATCAGAGTCTTTTCCAATGAGTCAACTCTTTGCATGAGGTGGCTAAAGTACTGGAGTTTCAGCTTTAGCATCATTCCTTCCAAAGAACACCCAGGGCTGATCTCCTTTAGAATGGACTGGTTGGATATCCTTGACTCCAAGGGACTCTCAAGAGTCTTCTCCAACACCACAGTTTAAAAGCATCAATTCTTCGGCACTCAGCTTTCTTCACAGTCCAACTCTCACATCCACACATGACTACTGGAAAAACCATAGCCTTGACTAGATGGGCCTTTGTTGGCAAAGTAATGTCTCTGCTTTTGAATATGCTATCTAGGTTGGTCATAACTTTCCTTCCAAGGAGTAAGCGTCTTTTAATTTCATGGCTGCAGTCACCATCTGCAGTGATTTTGGAGCCCCCCAAAATAAAGTCTGACACTGTTTCCACTGTTTCCCCATCTATTTCCCATGAAGTGATGGGACCAGATGACATGATCTTCATTTTCTGAATGTTGAGCTTTAAGCCAACTTTTTCACTCTTCTCTTTCCCTTTCATCAAGAGGCTTTTTAGTTCCTCTTCACTTTCTGCCATAAGTGTGGTGTCCTCTGCATATCTGAGGTTATTGATATTTCTCCTGGCAATCTTGATTCCAGCTTATGCTTCTTCCAGCCCAGAGTGTCAGGTACCAGTTTCCAATACCATAGTGAAGTCTGCTAGTAAAGACAAGTTAAATATCTGTTATCAAATTTTGATGATGTCTAAATCAGTTCAGGCTGCCATGGAAAAATACCATAGACTGAGTGGCTTAAACAATAGGAGTTTATTTTCTTAAGTTTGAGTGCTGGAACGTCTAAGATCAAGGTACTGGTAAGGTTGGTTTCATTCTGAGGCCTCTTCTCTGAGCTTTTAGGCAGCCACTGTCTTTCTAAGAGAGAGAAGGTGGGGATAGATTGAGAGAGATTAATCTCTCTCTAGTGTCTCTTTTTTATAAGGGCATCAGTCCCTTCATAAGGGCCCCATCCTTATGACCTCACCTAACTTTAAGGACCTCCCAAAAGCCTCATTTCCAAACACCAACACACTGGAGTTTTGGGATTCAACATAAGAATTTGGAGGGTGGGAGATGCACAAAAATTCAGTCCATAACAAATGATTGCTACTTTAAAATAACATTGTCTCCTTTTTATATTGTACTTCTATGGTTGTAGAGCAGTTTTCCTACATGTTCTTTTATGATTCCACTCTCAGGTTCTTATAAATTGGGACTGATTGTACCGTTTTTTTTTACAGATAAGGAAACTAAGGTTCACAAAGGTTAAGTAGCTTGTTGGAGGTTTTGCACCCAAGAGGCTACAGAGAGACAATCCTATAACCTCAGCATCGGATCTCTGCTCCAGCCCTGAAAACAATCCAAGAGTAATTGCTTTAGTCTAATGTTTATTTCTTTCCCCTGAAGGCTGCTGTAAATCATTAGAATTTCACTGTAATTTCCTTTCAAGTTCAAATCTATGTATGAATCCAGAAAATGACTCTTTTTGAAAAACTATCCAAAGAAGACTGTCAGGTTTTTGTACTCTCCTGTGACCTTTGGGGCTGTCAGCCTATGTTCTCTGTGTCTATTCAGAATAAGAGCTGATTTGTGAGTTTGACTGAGATGTAAATCAGAGGGACTTCTAGTGTATATAGAACCTAATGACTAATGTGCTGTTCTCAGCAACCATGATGAGAAACCATAAGTTAACAACCTATGACACTCATATTCTCAGCATTGTTTATTTGTGGTTTTGGTTCTAAAATACAGTTGATTCTTAAACAACATGGATTTGAATTGTGCAGATCCACTTACATAGAATTTTTTTCAGATACACTGTAGTTGGTTGATTAAATCCACGAACAGCCATGAACAGCACAAACATCCATGAACTGCAGAAAGGGAGAAATTATACTCAGATTTTTGACTGCACAGAGGGTTGGTGCCCCTAACCCTAACAGTGTATCAGTTGACTAACACCCAGAACTGTGTTTCTATTTCCAGCCAGGAGTGCAGAAAGTGAGCAACGAGCAGCAATAATTTGGGGTAGATTTCTTAACCAATATGTACCTACTAGAAATTTCTTCTACATCCTTCTTACAACATTGGCCCTTCTTTTGGAAAGCATATGCTGAACAAAGTCTTTGTAGTACTTATTCAAATCAGAAGCAATGTTTGTCTGATGAAGGAGAGGTAATCAGGGTTGTGACAGGTGCTGGAAGCCTGGAGAAGGTGAACAAATGTTCTTATGCTGTAGAGAAAAGGCCCGTTTTAAACCTTGGTCATGTCTGTTCTAGGGGGCGAGAGGTATTGATCACAATCAAAATGGAGGAGATGGGAAAGGAGCCAACTAATAAAAGACTGGAATCCAGCCTGTTCTGTAGTCACTGACCATATTTAATGGGACCTTCAGAGAGTCTGGAACACATTCTTGGCAGGAAGTATACCATGACCTTTTATTTTTATAAAAGGGCCCACCTTCAGTTATATGGGCAAAGTTCCTTGACATAAGTTTTTAGGAGTTAATACGGAAGGCACAGTGGTGATAATGTCTGTATAAACTGAAAACGCTTTTATACCTGAACTGTCTTCCCTTCATCTCTGTCCCAAGTTTGCTCCTGATTGATGGGTGCCAGCACAAAAGGCTGTGGGTGAATTTTGTCTGTACTAAGGTGGGTACTTCTTATAAGTGAGTCCCCATAATTACCCTATCTTCTAAACTACATATAAGGAAAGCATAACGAAGAGCTAAAAGGATGAATCTGCTTCACCTTGTTATACTGTACAGGTGGCCCTCAGTACCTACCAGTTCTACATCTGTGCAGCCCACCAAACCAATCTGCTGATGGAAGGCCCGCAGAAACGGAGGGCTGATGGTACTATGCCATTTTATATTAAGGGCTTTCAGTATCTGTGGGTTTTGGTATCCACAGGGCATCTTAGATCAGAGGAATGACTGGATCCGACCAGGGTGGATCTCAACTGCAGTGTTTCCCCATATTGGTATATTATTGTTAAAGGTGAAGTACATAACAAATTCTCAGTTACTTCAGTTAAAGAAGGGCATTTTTGATTGATTTACATTCAGAAATCTAAGTCTGAGATGATTTAAGTTTCTGCCAACTCAATTTCTCTCACTTGGCTTCTCAGATGCATTCATAGATGGAAGAAAAAGATGCTACTGTAGCCAGGAAGCCTGGAAATGTCTGTGACACAGTTTATTTAGTGGATTCTGCAGCTGCTAATCTGGGTTTGCCCAGGGGAGTGTGTCATCCATGTGAACCACATGTGCCCTGTGTGTAAAGGTGGAAAAAGGGTTGAGAATTCAACAATGCAGTGTTTTATCATAGATCCTAGTTCAACCTCTTGAATAGATAGGCATATCTAAGTGCACACTCACTACTTCCTTTTGCCATTCCAATTGGATCCTCTGCCTGTCTTTGCTTATTTTTACACTCATTCTTTCTTTTTTAAATTATTTATTTGGCTGAGTCCGGTCCCAGTTGTGGCATGCAGGGTCTTTCATTGTTGTGAGCAGGCTTAATTGCTCCAAGGCCTGTGGGTTGTTAGTTTCCTGACCAGGGATTAAACCCATGTCGCCTGCATTGGAAGACAGATACTTTTTTCTTTAAATTATTTTTAATTTAAGGATAATTGCTTTACAATATTGTGTTGCTTTCTGCTATACATCAGCGTGAATCAGCTGTAGGTATACATATGTCCCCTCCTTCTTGAACCCCCTTCCACTTCTCAGCCCCTTTCACCGTTCTAGGTTGTTACAGAGCCCCAGTTTGAGTTCCCTGAGTCATATAGCAAATTCCCATTGCTTATCTATCTTACATATCATAATCTATATGTTTCCTTGCTACTTTCTCCATTTGTCCCACCCTCTTTGTCCTCCCTCCTCCTCTGCCTGTGTCCATAAGTCTGTTTTCTATGTCTGCGTCTCCATTGCTGCCCTGCAAACAGGTTTGTCAGTACCATCTTTGTAGATTCCATATATATGCATTAATATATGATATTTGTTTTTCTGTTTCTGACTTACTTCTCTCTGTATAATAGGCTCTAGTTTCATCCATCTCATTAGCATTGACTCAAATGCTTTCATTTTTATGACTGAGCAATATTCCATTATATTTATGTACCACAGCTTCTTTATCCATTCATCTGTCAAAGGACATCTAGGTTGCTTCCATGTCTTGGCTATTGTAAACGGTGCTGCAATGAACATTGGAGTACATGTGTCTTTTTCAATTTTGGTTTCCTCCGGGTATATGCCTATTAGTGGGAATGCTGGGTCATATGGTTCCAGTTTTTTAAGGAATCTTCATACTAGGAAGATGGATTCTTAACCCCTGGACCAAAAAGGAAGTCCCCTTACAGTTATTCTTGCCATTCTTATCCCATAAGCCTTTGTCCCGTGGCTCCTTCCGCCTTGAGGACCTTTCTAACCTCAGTTAGTGCTGCTTCTCTCTGCTCCTTGTGTGACTTCTATCAGACCCTGACCACATGGGTGCATGGATGCATCTCTCACTCTTTAGAGATGCACAGGTGTCCACCCAGGGCAGAAAGCAGGCATCTGCTTGCTCTATCTGATGTTGAGCTGTGCTCAGAGAGTCAGGAAGTGAGTAGTTAGTCTTTCTCTTCAGGACGGATGTTTCCTCACTTTAATGAGAAGTGGTTATGCCGTTCTGAGGTCTTGAGACCTGACCAGTAGTGGTATGCCTGCAATGGAATGGAAGGTGGTGTGATGAAAAGTCATTGAAACATCCATCTACAAGGGAAACCTGGCTGAATGATTCATCTTTCATTAGGAATTATGGGCTGCTCAGAACATCTGCATCCATACATTAGGGAAGCATGGAATCAAGTCGATCCACAGAATTCTTTCCCCGTCACATCCCTTCAGAACTTTAAAAAGGCTGATAGCTGCGAGGCTGGGGTAAGCAGGTAAAAAAGCAATCTTCTTTGGGTTTTCTCCCAACACATTCACTGAGCTTTCTTGGCAAATGAAAGCCTCTTCCATTATTCATTCATTTTAGTACATTCTTATCGAGTGCCTACTCTGAGTCAGGTATTGCGCTGGTTGCTTGGGATACAGTGCCTGTATTCAGGGAGGTGTTGCGGGCTTCTTGGGGAGAGAGAGGAGGAGTGAACAGAACACTGCAATTCCCTGGAGACCATGGTCCCCAAAGAGAACAAAAGCTTTTATAATGGAGGTAGTTTGTCTGCTTTGTACAAAGGAAAATCTGCTGCCCTTTGCCCTTTTTTTATATATAAGCATAGGCTTCATAGTGTGATCTGGAATATCTGTATTACCACTGAGAGAATTCAAAGCCAGGAAGAAATTATTTGTGGTAATAGGTATATTTGGATGTGTTTGAAGAATTTTGACTAGCTGATGACTAAAAAAGGCAAGAAAATAATTTTCTCCTCTCCAAAGAAAATACAGTTTTGAAACTGAGACAAGGTCAATTTTTGTTGGTCACAGCAAAGAATCTTTCTGCTACTATTTATCTGTGGGAGTTTCTAGGAATCTTTAAGAGAATTTCAGGAAGACAAATGGAATGTTTCTTGTTTTCTTTATTAAGAAATTCTTTTAAAGTTCAAGGAGGGGTGGGTGTGTGTGTGTTTGGAAATGGGGGGGATGCCTGGGTAAGGAGAATGCTCTTCTCAATTGGGCCCCAACTACCTCTTAGGTTCCAGTTACTCCGCCCACCTCAGTGCCACGTGCCCGTGTATTCTGTATGGCAAACACTCCAATTCTCACCATTCTTCAGACACATTTCCCCTTTCTTTGTCAGTCCTTGCTTGCTGCCCCCGAATTATATACTACTCCACTGGGGCTTCCCTGGTGGCTCAGATGGTAAAGAATCGGCTTGCAATTCAGGAGACCGGGGTTCCATCCCTGGGTTGGGAAGATTCTCTGGAGAAGGAAGTGGCAACCCACTCTAGTAAGTATTCTTGCCTGGAGAATTCCATGGACAGAGGAGCCTAACAGCCTATAGTCTATGGGGTCACAAAGAGTTGGACACGACTGAGCAACACACACACACACACACACACATATACACACACACCATTTGTTGCATCTCAGGAACACCATTCTCATATTCCATGGACAGAGGAGCCTGGTGGTCACAGTCCATGGGGCTGCAAAAAGTTGGACAGAACTAAGCAACTATTGGGCATTTTAAACTTTAAAATTCTCTGGGCAGTGATAGGAACGAACAGTAAATGGCATGTGGAAGCATGATACATAAGTTTTAATATGATCCAATTAAAATGTCCAAGCTTCAGTATACATGTTCTCTTTTGTGTGTTGTTCAACCTCAGTTTTCATCTCCCTGAAAATATTCCACAGTTGCTTTTTTTGATCTCAAGATCCTATGCTCTCAACCTTGCCTTTATCATCCTAAGAAATATCCTTTTGATGAGATGATAAACTTAATCAGCTGCTTTTGGCACAGTGACTACCCCACATTGTGGAGTAGAGACCGGGTCTGGGGCCGGTACCCTGGATGGTTTTGAGCTTTTGGAGGAATCCACCTTCCCTACTTTCTGAAACGGAGGATAGTGGGGCATGAATGGAGACAGAGCCTCTCTATCGGGGGAGGAAGCACCATTCTCTCAATTCTTCCTTCTGCGGTTGAGGCCAGAGGATCACAGTACATGTGTTCACGACATAGGTTCTAACTTTTGTCACTAACTGGAAGAAGTTAGGAAAATCAGACCTCATATCAGGTAAATTTATTTTTTTCCTTTTCACCGAATACAATGTGAATTTTTTTAGTTATTTAAAAAGATCCAAAAAATTAAACAGCAACGAAATGCAGTCCTGATAGTGTCCTTCGCCAAGCCAGCAGCGGTTAGGTGAGTGAGCAGAGGGCATATCTATAATTCAGCTCGGGAATATTTCTCTTAATAATTAATAGAGTGCCACAAAAGGAGGCCCAATAGGGCCCTCGAACAAAGCTGCCAGCTGAGGACGACAGTGGTCGTCTCGGAGCCAAGTGACCCGCCCAAGGTCGGATTTGCTCCAGCAGTCCGGGTGCGCGCCACCACTGCCAGCTTGGCCACAGGGGGAGCCGGGAGAGGTGCCCGGAGCCCCGCCGCCAGTGAACGCGCGCGCGTGTCTGTGTGTGTAATCTCTCACTTCCCACCGCTAATCTTTCTTTTGGCATATTTATGAGAATTGCGTGTTAACATCCACGTCCAGGGGCACTTCACAAGGAAGCCACCAAATAAGCAATCTGGAGTCCATCGGGGTGAGGAGACGCTGCGGGCGCACTCGCCCGTCCACGGGGTGTCGGGGTATGTGGGGGGAGTGCGTTTTTTGTTGTTCAATGGAGGTGGGTGGCATTGGAGATCCGACCACTAGGACAGAGACCTCCCAGGAGCCAAACTTCTCGCCAACGTATTTCTTTTTGCAGCAACAGGTTCCCCGAGGGCTGTCCCCCGCCGCCGGGGCGGACTGGCAACCTGTTCCTAGCCCTTTGACTCTTCTAACTCGGACCTCAGCCTCCCTTTCGTAGCCCTTAGCCTGGGCCCGATTCTAATTTCAGTAATCCTTCTCTTCTCTGAGTACAACACCTGTGTAAAGTCGATCTCCTCCGCGCCGGAGACGTCCGACCCCAGAGCTGAGGCCAACAAACTCCACAAGGGAGGCGGAGACCGAGGGGTCTGGGCGCGCTTGCGGGCGACCGGACAGCTCCCGGCTGGAGGCCTCGCCAGGGATGCCCCCGGGGTTCCCAACCCCACAAACTCGTTATGATGTCGGGGGAAGGGAGGCTTTGTGTGTGTGGTGGGGTGGGGTGGTGGGGTGGGGTGGTGGGTGGGGTGCCGGGGGAGATGCAGAGAAAACGCGTCAGGAAGAGGAGAAGATACCCAGAAGCACCTTGCGGGCGAGCTTGGACCTGTCGTCGAAGTCACCTCTTCCAGCCTCTCCTGACGTTTCTGCCCTGCCGTCGGGACCCCTTTTCAGCTCCAAAGGGGACACCTCTCCCTCTGCGATTAGCTCCTCGCCTCTGGGGGCGCCAGCTAGGGGACCCTGGAATGCTGCCTAGTGGTTCCCGGGAGCTTCGGCGTCTGGGGGCCGGGCCGGGGGGCGGGCAGCCGCGGCGTCGTGACTGCGCCCGCCCCGCCGCGCCTGGAGGCGCCCCTGGCGACCGCGGTGAACGCCCCACCCTCGGACGGCCCTGGCCCCGCCCCCGGCCGGCGCGCGCTCCCGGCCAGGGGAGGCGTGTGCTGCTTCTGCAGCCAGCGAGAGAGCGAGAGGGATGGATATTGGAGGAGGAATTCGGGCTTAACAAGTGATCGCTGCTGTCTAGGATTTTTTTTTTTTTTTTCCTGGGGAACCTTGACTTCTTTTCCCCGTCGAGCCCTTCTGTGCTGAACTCCAGAGGAAGCAGGAGTCTTGGGGTCTTCCCTGGGGCAGCCCTGATCCTCACCCCCCGGCTCCAGCAGCTAGGACTCTGTGACCCCCATCCCCCCGCCCCCGGCCAGGCAGTAGAACTTGTTCCGTGGATATTTGGGAGCTCCCACCTGCCACACCGGAGCGATTCCTTCCACCCCCAAGATCCTTCTTCCCCTCCTCCAGCTGTTGCAGCTTGAGGGGGAAAAAAAGCCAACCGGGGATTTTCTTTATTTTTATTTTGCACCCCGCCTGGGAATGGTAAGTATGACACCTCTCTTACCTTTCCTCTCCTCTCCTCTTTGGCTATTAAGAAACAGTGGACATTTGAGGGATAAATAATATCGAGAATGTGACAGAAGGGCATGAATGGAAGACGGTTAAAAATAAAACAGGAGGTGGGAGAAGGGAGGTGCAGATGCTGCGCGGCGCTCCGGGGGGCCAACAGTTGTTATTTTCCCAACCCCGGGGATGGGGTGCGTGCGCCCTGGTTAATGTGCCCGAGCGGGAACCTAGGTCTGGAGGCGAGGGCGCGATTAAAGATGTCGTTTCCCAACGAGGTGGGGTTTAGATTTAGCATCGTTTTGTCTCATCTCAGACTCACCGGTTCTATTTCTTTGAGAACAGCTGGTGAAGGGGTTTGAATTGTTGCTTCTCCCAACATTTGGGGTTGAGTGCATTTTCTGAGCATTTGAGCAATACATAGAGACTGTATAAATGGCGTGCGTTGAAGTATGTATTTCTCACGGTACTGGCCCTTGGAATTCTCTCAATCTCTTTCTCCTTTTCTCTCTCTGATAAGGTTCAGGTACCACCCTACAGTTGCAGGAATTAGAACTGAGTGAGGAAAACAGCCTTGTTATTGGGGGTGGGGTGGGAGGAGGAGGGGCGCGATGCTTGACTCTTGTTTGGGGGCGCAGGGATTGGGGAATAGGTAGTCAGCAAAATTCTATTAGTTCGTGGTGTTAAAGAGGAAAGGATATTCCCCTGCAAGATCTCTTCATAAAGTCTCCTGCAAGGTCTCCCCCATAAAGTCTCCTGAGAGTCAGCTTCAGTAGATTCTCCTAACATGAATACCTTGAGTGGAGAAGGAAGAAAGATTTTAAACTAGTCTGATTTGCTGGTTGGAAGGATTTTTTCCTCTTTTTTCTTTTTCTTTCTTTTTTCTCCCCACTCTCTCCCTTTTTATAGACTCTTCCTCCTCTTCTTCTAAGATGAGAATAGTGAGGTAACTGGTAACAAATTAGAAGGAAGATAATTTGCTCTGTGTACAGTGGGGGAGGGAGTTAGGTAAACAAAAATTAACAAACCCAGGTAAAGAAGTAAGTAAATAAGAAACTATTTGGTGCAAGTCTAGCTCTCCTGCAGAGTTGACTGTGAATTAGAAGACCCTCTAACTCATGACCTTCCCGGAGTCTGTTTGTTTGGCGGAAGAGGGGGTGTGCGTAGTATAAGAATTCACAGGCACTTTGGTTACACTGGGGCTGTATTTAACTAGTGTATTATAACTGCTTTGAGGGGGTTGGGGAAGAAACTGAGGAAACTCTCAGGCTGTTTGGCTTATGGAAGTCTTTAAAGGATGTTGGCCTGACCCTCCACAGAGAAGATAGATATTTGGAGACCTTGTGAGAGTGAACATTTCAGAGTAGAAAATGATCTTGGGAGTCAGGCAAAGGAGGATACCATTCCAGAAAGCTTCAGAGGTGTATTTTCTGGGTTCTGTGTCCCAGTCAATCTCACCTCTTGTCCTGGGAGAATGTGATTGATCCGGAAGGGATGTGTGATCCGGAAGACCTTTGCTACTTCCCCGACTGTCACTTGATAAAACCTGGGTGTGTTTAGTCTTCTGGGCCGACAGGATTCAGCAGCAGGTGGTCAAGAGGTGGGTCCTGTTAATGGCGCCAGGAAGCCATTTCTCTTATGCTCCCCAAGAGCTTCCAGTAACTGAGGTTGGTAGCTGCCCGGAATCCTGGCTGTTATCCTCCCCAATTCTCTGGGTCACTCTGCATTCTTGGAAGTCTTGTTGGACTCAGGGAAGGGAAAACGCAAGAGGAGACAAGGAAGCGAGATTAGGACAGGAATATTTACAGGTTCTGGCAGAGGAGATGAGTTAGTTGGACCTACGGAGAACAAACTAAGGAAGAATGAAGGTCAGGAATACCAGGTGTTGGGGGAACAGAAGAGGGCTGCAGGGAAGATGTGATCAGAAAGTGGCAGATTGGAAATAAAGGGAAAGAGGGAGGGAGGGAAAAGAGAGGGGGATTTGGGCCATGGAAACTATGGTTAAATTATAGGGAAGAAAGTATCATAGGCTGAAAACAAAGTGCATACAAACTGGGATTTGAAACATAAGAAGACAGTCCTTGAGCAAAGTGTAGGAGGAAGCATCAAGGTGAACATGGGGGAACTGCAAGGAGAGTAGATGATTATTAGAGAAGTGGAAACTGGGATTAGCTCCTAGGCTGTGGGTGGTAGGGAGTGTTCTGGAGTCTGGGGAACAGAAAAACAACAACAGGGACGTGCTTCAGGGAGTCAGGGAATGCCAACTCAATACAGACCACTTGCGAGCCTCAAAATGTCCGGAATGACTTCACATTCTGTTCTTCCCCTGCTTAGACAGTGGTATAAGGACATATGCATTTGGGGGTGGGGAGATTGACCATTAAGTATTATTATGTTATTAATAACTGCAAGCCTTTATTGATATTCCTCATGTACAAGGCACTGTGGTGTTCTGTCAACATCAATTATCTCATTTAATCCTTACACAAGTGGGATGGGAGAGGTTGTATTATTATCTGCACTTTGTAGATGAGGTGACTGATGCTTGTTCGAGTGGTGGAACCTGGATTAAAGAAAACTGGTTTTTCCAACTCCTCTAATCCTGAATCAAGTCAGAGGGGTGGAAGGCCACTGAATTCAGAAATACTTACTGCGTGGAAATTTGAAAAAAATGCCTTGAGATCAGTGAATGATGGAAGCAGCTGTAAAGTGACAACACTGTTTATTGTGGAATGAAGAGGGTGACAGTGAGAATTAAGACCTAGCATTAGTGAAAAGGTGTACTGAAAGAAGAACCATATGGGTCGAGAGTGGAGAGAGGAAAAATAATTAAGTTACAATGAAAGTAGACAGTGCTGAAATGATAGCCAAAGAAAAAGGATAGAAGGATATTTAGTGAGAAGGAGATTTAACAACCTGCCCCATTACTACTCCTTGGAAATTTATAGTCACTTTGGTGCTTTATATAATGGCTTGCTTGCTTGAGGAGAAGAGAAAGAAGTGTGTGTAAAGGAAATACTCAGTTTGCTCTTTATTATTTGATTCTTTTTATTTTTCTCCCATGCTTGTTTCCCTTCCTTTTTCCAGGTGAAGTGGCTTCTTCTGCATGATTTTAGATGAAGGATGCTCTGCATTTCCTTGATTTCTATGGAGACCTCAGAGCTGGGCTTGCCCCCCACTGACACCTCATCTTGCATCTACTCTACCTCCCAAGGTCTTTGCCTCTACAGCTAGCTCAACATTGCCCCTAGGTCCAGGAAGCCTGTGATGAACTTAAGGGGAGAGCCGGGAGAATCATCCTGCTAGGCTTTGAGTGGCAATGCCTGGACATACTTCAAATCACATGTTAACATGGGTCAGGCTGTCACTAGAAGGCAAGTGTTAAGACTTAAAGGCTTATTTGCATTTTATTTAAATTTCATGGACTGAGCTTTGGACAATTTCCATGGCAGAAAAAATATATTCCATTCTCTAGGCACAACTGCCGGCGGTCGGCTACTTGCTGTCGTTGAAACTTTCAGCATCAAGACCAATGACATCCTAGTTGTATTTCCAGATTTGAACATCCACCCCAAAACAGGTGTTTGGGAGACCCCGACATTTTCTGACTTTTACTTGAAAGTGCCAGGCCATCTCTCTGGAGAGCAACGTTGAATCCCTGAGAAGAGAGAGCATGGGGCGTGCTGATTTAAAAACAGAAAATGCAAAGTTGGACTGAAAATATCCTTCATCTTCCAAGCAATCTGCTTAAGGGTTCCAAACTTACCTTAATTTGGTGAGAAAAGAATCTGCCCTATTTTTCTTTCTTCTTCTCCAACTGGAACCAGCCATTTCCCCAAACCGCCACCATGGAGGTTGCAATGGTGAGTGCTGAGAGCTCAGGGTGCAACAGTCACATGCCTTATGGTTACGCGGCTCAGGCCCGGGCGCGGGAGCGCGAGAGGCTGGCTCACTCGAGGGCGGCTGCGGCTGCCGCGGTGGCCGCGGCCACTGCTGCGGTGGAAGGCGGTGGGGGCTCTGGAGGGGGTGCCCAACACCACCACCACCCATCGCGCGGGGCCTGCACCTCCCACGACCCCCAGAGCGGCCGGGGAAGTCGGAGGAGGCGGCGACCGCACCCGGAGAAGAAGAAAGTCCACCACCGGCAGAGCAGCTTCCCTCACTGCTCCGACCTGATGCCCAGTGGCTCGGAGGAGAAGATCCTGCGGGATCTGAGTGAGGAGGACGAAGAGGAGGACGACGAGGAGGACGAGGAAGAGGAGGGAAGGTTTTATTACAGCGAGGAGGACCATGGGGAGGAGTGTTCCTACACCGACCTGCTGGCGCAGGACGATGGGGGCGGCGGTGGCGGCGGCAGCGGCGGCGGCGGCTACAGCTCTGTCCGCTACAGCGACTGCTGTGAACGCGTGGTGATCAATGTCTCGGGTCTGCGCTTCGAGACCCAGATGAAAACCCTGGCCCAGTTTCCCGAGACTTTGCTGGGGGACCCTGAGAAGAGGACTCAGTATTTCGACCCTCTGCGCAACGAGTATTTTTTCGACAGGAACAGGCCTAGCTTTGATGCCATCTTATATTATTACCAGTCAGGGGGCCGCCTGAAGAG
The DNA here is from genome assembly GCF_002263795.3 of Bos taurus. NCBI lineage: Eukaryota > Metazoa > Chordata > Mammalia > Artiodactyla > Bovidae > Bos > Bos taurus. Next base: position 60,731,034 of record NC_037342.1, on the reverse strand, counting down.
GCCAGTCAACGTCCCCTTTGATATCTTCACTGAGGAGGTGAAGTTCTACCAGCTGGGGGAGGAGGCCCTGCTCAAGTTTCGGGAGGATGAGGGCTTTGTGAGAGAGGAGGAGGACAGGGCCTTGCCGGAGAACGAATTTAAGAAGCAGATCTGGCTGCTCTTTGAGTATCCGGAGAGCTCCAGTCCAGCGAGGGGCATAGCCATTGTCTCCGTCCTGGTTATCCTCATCTCCATCGTCATCTTCTGCTTGGAAACCTTGCCGGAGTTTCGGGACGACAGGGATCTCATCATGGCCCTGAGCACGGGCGGGCACGGTGGGTTGTTGAACGACACGTCGGCTCCCCACCCGGAGAACTCAGGGCACACGATCTTCAACGACCCCTTCTTCATCGTGGAGACAGTGTGCATCGTGTGGTTTTCTTTCGAGTTTGTGGTTCGCTGCTTTGCTTGTCCCAGCCAAGCCCTCTTCTTCAAAAACATCATGAACATCATTGACATCGTCTCCATTTTGCCTTACTTCATCACGCTGGGCACGGATCTGGCCCAGCAGCAGGGGGGTGGCAACGGGCAGCAGCAGCAGGCCATGTCCTTTGCCATTCTCAGGATCATCCGTCTGGTCCGAGTATTCCGGATCTTCAAGCTCTCCAGACACTCCAAAGGCCTGCAGATCCTGGGCCACACGCTCCGAGCCAGCATGCGCGAACTAGGCCTCCTGATCTTCTTCCTCTTCATCGGGGTCATCCTCTTCTCCAGCGCTGTGTATTTCGCGGAGGCAGATGAGCCGACCACCCACTTCCAAAGCATCCCCGATGCATTTTGGTGGGCTGTGGTGACCATGACAACCGTGGGCTATGGGGACATGAAGCCCATCACGGTGGGGGGCAAGATTGTAGGGTCTCTGTGTGCCATTGCAGGTGTCTTAACCATCGCTCTGCCCGTGCCAGTGATTGTCTCTAACTTTAACTATTTCTACCACAGAGAGACTGAAAATGAGGAACAGACACAGCTCACACAGAATGCAGTCAGTTGCCCATACCTCCCTTCTAATTTGCTGAAGAAATTTCGGAGCTCTACTTCTTCTTCCCTGGGGGACAAGTCAGAGTATCTAGAGATGGAAGAAGGAGTTAAGGAATCTCTCTGTGCAAAGGAGAAGTGTCAGGGAAAGGGGGATGACAGTGAGACAGATAAAAACAACTGTTCTAATGCGAAGGCTGTGGAGACCGACGTGTGAATCTCGCTCTCCACCCGACGCTGCCCGCTCCCCCAATCCCAGCATCTCCAAATATATTTATGCATAGAGAGTGCAGTTATGAAAATGATATATGCAAATGAATCCAATGCATACAGTAGTACACCATTTAATGGTTATACATGGCATAATTGTTACTAAACTTGTATTACATATCAAATAAATGATACATCTTGGAGAGAAGGGAGGCTTAAGTAGGAGCAAATCTATCTTTATATTTTTATTAGAATGCAAGAATTTTGCACATTAACTGGAAGAGATGTTAAAAGTAAACACAGTTCCCTGGAGAGAATGTGTGTGTGTGTGTGTGTGTGTGTGTGTGTGTGTGTGCTGTGCGCGCGCATATGTGTGTATGTATAAGTAAATTGTCAACGTTGTTAGTAATCGTGCAGTGATGGGAAAAGTTGGCATTTTGAAGTATTTACTATGTAAGAACTAATGAATTTGAGCAGTTGTTTATTCAGTGCTTTAATAGCATTTCATGTCTTTGGATTCCATAGCTGTTGTTTTTTAAAAATTGTAAGAAATATTATGTAGAAAAAAGAAAGTGAATTATTTAATAGAATATAGGTCACAATTTTATCTTGGATTTAATTAAAGTTTATTTTTAACTGGAAATTAACTTTTAAAAAGGCTGCAGGGGCCTTTAGAAATTGATTATATTTTATTATTAATTTTGGGAAGATGTGACATCAAATGTCTAACAATAATGGAAGAAATGAAATCAGAGAAACTGTAACAAATTTTGTTCACAGATAACAGGACTGGAATTTTCTTTACTTTTTTTTTTTTCCTTTGCACTACTTTATATGCTGGAGATTGAGAAAGACTTCATACTGTGAATGTTTACAAATGTAACAGTTCAATGACAATCATTGGAAGAATGATTTCTTAGTCTTATTTTATTGTTCTCTTATTTTCTTTGTGTAAGACAAATGGCCACACAGATAGCAGCACATGATTCCCTTCTTTTTTAAAATCTCAATAATTGATCTGCAAAGGGACTATGAAGTCAAATTTAGCAAATGAATCTTTTGAAATTGGTTTGTTAACAATGATGCTTCTGAAACCATACTATTTTATATATTCTTCTGCCTTTAAAGCCAGAATAATTTAACCAAAGTTAATGCATGCACTGAAAGAATTCTTGAAGAAATAAGATGCCCAGCAGCTACAGTGATTATGGCTTAAGAGCTTTCTATTAAATGTGCAACATAAATGCTAGATTTACTAAGTTTATTTATTTGTGCAGCGACTTAAGGGCAGAATGTGGGGATTCACCTCAGAATTCAGCATTCTATTTGCTCAGATTGATAGAACTGGTGTCAAAACATTGGGTTTCCACATCACCATCATTATCATTTTTATGAAAGGAATTTATGACACTTAAAACTGAATTTAACTCACGACAAGGTGCTCTAGAATGTGAGGTAACAGCTAGTGATGTGACTTATATTGTTAAGTTATCAAGAGATGTAGGTTAGCAAACTCAGAATGCATAAGAGGCCTTATTCTCCAATATTTTAACTTCTGTTCTTTATAAAATGGTTGTTCTGAGGTCTGGGGGGAAAATGCTATGGAAGGTATCTCAGCACATAATGAACTCTGACAACTGTGAACTTTAAAAAAAAAAAAAAGAAGAGCTAGAGTAGCTTTTCTCAAGACTTATAACCCCAGGTCATCATTTGATAATAACATAAATCTTATCTCTCCTTTAATGATACTTAAAATTCAAAGTAAATTCAATGTTGGATTTAAAACCCAAGTTTTATCCCCTTCTCCACCACTATAGAGGTACACCTTTCAAGAACACCTTTTGGAGAATGAAGAACAGCGGCGGTGGGGGAGTATGGGGGTCAGTTGAATGTGCAGACCAAAAATCTCTAGTGGACAACAGAGTTACAGAGCAAGGAAATGCCATCTTGTAACAAGACTTCCAAGGTGGCATTTTAATATATTTTGGATTTAGAGCAAAAAATGTAGCAAACATTAGACTAGGGTAACACTGTTCAGGTTGGTCACCCTTCATTTGGGAAGGTTTCTCTGTTCATCTCTGCCCCTCCAGTTTCCTCTTACTGAAAAAGAGGACACGTGGTGCATTTGTTATGTCACAGAGTTTTTACAGAAGGCAAATGAGAACATGTGAAAACTCTGAAATGCAGAGTTCCGTATAAATGCCTGATGTTACGTCTGCAGTGCTTCATGCTCCTCTGGGAGAAAAAGAGGTTTAGAACCCTTGAGTTACATGGTTTATTAGGATATTGTAAAAATCATGGATAGTTTCTTTAATTTTGAGCTCCTTATAAGCAGATGGTTTGCAGACACAAGATAGCCTGTCATTGAATGATTACTTCAGTTTCTTCTCTTGGGGGAGGATCCCAGGCATGTTGTGGTATAAAAAATTGGCTCTGTGGACAAGATACCATGTATCTTTTGCTGTACCCAACAAGGTCAGATTATATCTTAAAATAGTTTAAATGTAACTGTGGCATTGGTTGTTTATTGACCATGCTATAATAGCAATAGCAATGATTTGGCTGTTGAGAAAATGTATTTTGTTGGTTCTACAGCATCTCCTTTTTAAATCTGAAAAGTTACATTAAATTGTATTGATATGTAATGGAGTTGGTAATTCTGAGAATCCAGAATTTAGGAAATTCTGTAATATAGTCATTTAGGGACCCTAAGCGTTGTTTCTTTATCTTAAATGGTTTTCTTAAGGGTCACGAAGTGACAGCAGGGGCTTCCAAACCAAATATTTCTAGGTTATCACTAAATGTTTGTTTGTGCTTTTCTTCCTGCAAGACACATTTATTTTAGGATGTCTGGATCTTGATTCCACACTAGGAAGGACACATTTAAGCCCTCAAGACTTGTATAGGAACACTTTGGTGTGGAACAGTTCCCTTATAGAGAATGTGTGAAGGTAGAGTCCTCAGTGCAGCTGAGTTTTTTCTTTTCAAATCACAGCTAGACAAAGTTCTTTAGTACCATTTGTGAATGTTTTATACTAAAATATGCTTCTAGGGGTTATTTGTAACTGATTCAGCAAACGGTATTTTCTTCAAGGCCACCATACACATTTGATTGTAACATAAAAGAAAGATGACCCCATTTAGAGATTTGAATTCTTGGGATCTGGGATCCTTTTGTTGCTTTTTAGATGATAATAAATGTTACCAAAAGTACAGTGTTTGAGGGTTATCCTAATCAGAGTCTTTTCAAGGGTAGATGCATTGTTCTCTTTTGCAAATCCTTGTGAAGGAAACAGTTATGCATAATAGTTATGGGAGAAACAGGGGATTTAAATACTCCTTTGATTTTCTGTGAAAAGGGAGCTTGTGGGTTCCTGAGGTGTGTGACAGCTGGTTTAGGGGTCCAGAGTCAACTTGTTGACTGTGGGCACATCATTTCTAGTCCCTGATTCTCAGGTTTTTGTTTTTAAATGTACAGTCAGGTGACTAGGCTACATGTCAAGCTAATTTAGTGTTTTCTTCAATTCCACAGAATGTTGGTGCTGGAAGGAATCAAATGATAATGTAGCCCAATCAAATGATAATGTATCCCTCAACTCATATCAGCCTTGGTTTTATAGTTAAGTAGTAAGAACAAAACCGTTTTTAAATCTCCCTGTTAGGTTAAATGCAGAACCAGGAGTTTCAAATTTAGCTTTAGAGTGTGAACTAAACCAAATAAATTGGGTTTATGTTGAAGCTATTTATTCTAGCAACTTCTAAAGCAAAGAGATTCACTTATTAAAAAATAACTCCTCAGTCTCCAGTTGAATACACATGGTGAAAGTTGGTAAGTAAACATTTTGATTTCTTGCTTTGTTACAGTACAGTCTTGTCAGTAAACAGTGTGCCAACCTGTGCTGGGGAACTCATATTATGCTTAGACACATGTAGTGTTTCACAAGTGCTGCTACTTTCCTTGTCAAATTTGTTTTAAACAGGATCGCCGAAGCTCTGAAAATCTTCATTAAGCATGTGTTGAAATAGAATTCAATATATGGAATAAGAAATATCTAAGGAAAATACTCTGAGTTACATACATACATATATACTCTTTTCCCCATTTTTTTGGAAGTCAACATTAACCAGTGAAAAATTATTTTTAATTGCATCAGAATCATAAACATTAGCACCTCCATGTCCCAAGAGAATCAGGCAGGGTTGTTGATTTTCAGATTGTGATACATCTTCAGCACTAACATTGCAGCTATTCCTTGGTAAAGTGGGAAATAAATACACCTCAGTTCAGTTTACATTTTTAAGTGAACGTGTGATGTTCTTATGCACACGATGCAGAGTGTAACATTCCTCTCTATTTTTTTTTTTTTTTTTATTGATACAGTTTAGAATGATTACGGGTTGTCATTCAGTGACAAAGGGGCCTGTTCCAGGAAATCTTCCTGACCCAAAAGCCATTTTGAATTCTGCAAGGGACATTTGGTGTGAACAAAAGGTACCTCTTGGTTTTCCTGCCTGAAAAGAAGCTTGACTCAAAACACAGAGTTCCTCAGGCCAATGTTTTCACCACTACAGGTTAGAAGACAATCCTATTTTCTAGGATGGAGATCAAAAAGATCTGTTTGAAAGAAGGTTGATGGAGTGGTATGTGTTTAAGATTGAAGGGACCAGACCTGTTTATTCAGTAAGTGGGAATATGTACTTTTGAAATGTGAATTAAGATTAGGACTGTGATATGAGTGTTATTTCTGACTTAGTTTTCTGTTTCCATAGCATCCCTAATTTCTCATTAGTGTCTTCCCAAAGTATGCTAATACATATTAGACCATATGACTCAACTGGAGGTTCAGAAAATATGGTTACTTTATGGTAAATAAATTAATCCAGAGTATGAGTTAAGTGATTTGAAAAACAGCACATACTGAATGAGCTGCAGCTCTGAGTGAGACCCTAGCACATCCCCTTTCAGGCCTGTAGGTAATACTATGTGGAATTGGTGTATAAGGCAAGTGATGTGCTAAATAAGAAGTTAAAATCCTATGGATGGAGGAGCCTGGTAGGCTGCATGGGGACGCTGAGGGTTGGACATAACTGAGCGACTTCACTTTCACTTTTCACTTTCATGCATTGGAGAAGGAAGTGGCAACCCACTCCAGTGTTCTTGCCTGGAGAATCCCAGAGACAGGGGAGCCTGGTGGGCTGCCGTCTATGGGGTTGCACAGAATCGGACATGACTGAGGTGACTTAGCAGCAGCAGCAGCAGGAAAGAATAGTTCCACATTCCTTTGTCATGGTGTTGCTGATCTGCAATTCAGTTTTTAATCCATTTGCTATCATTGGTATCTGTGAAGGAGAATTTGTATCTTGAGTACTAGGAACTAAGTGATAGTTGACCCACAGATATTCAACTTTTGCTTCCTGACCTGCAAATTATCTATTGTACAGATTTTCCATAGCCAGTTTCTCATTTGAGGCTGGCTTTACTCAAACTCAGAACCATTGTCTCCCATTAAACAGCCAGTCTAGAAATACAATATCATAAAAAGAAAGCAATGCAGTACAAAGAATCAAAAAAATATACAGAAATCAGAAAGCCAAGAAAACCCTATCTGGGAAGCCAAGTCTATTGTTCAGATCAATGTATCACATAGGTTAGAGTGAAGTATGGAGGATTTAGGGTTATCTTTTGTCATGGCTTCTCACCAGTAGCAGAGATAACTAAGTGGTGACTGTCATGGTGGATGACATAAAGCAGAGATAAGTCACTGGAAGAATATACATTGTGAACAATTTCTGTGAAGACAGTGGAAATCCCAACATACTTTTGTCGTTCCGTCACTAAGTCATGTCCGACTCTTTGCGACCTTATGGACTGCAGCCTGCCAGGCTTCTCTGCCCCTCACTACTCCCAAAGTTTGCCCAACTTCATGTCTACTGAACTGGTGATACTATCCAACCATCTCACCCTTTGCTGCCCTCTTCCCTTTTTGCCTTCAGTCTTTCTCAGCATCAGGGTCTTTTCCAATGAGTCAGCTGTTTGCATCAGGTGGCCAAAGTATTGGAGCTTCTTTAACAACTTACTTTAACAATGATCTTAACAGGAATTTGTAGGAATAATTAATAAACATGGAAAATATGCTGTCTTTTTCCAGTTTTTGGTATTATGTGGACATGCACTTGGATTGTTTTTGATGATTCTGTAGACCAGAGACATATGTTTAAAGCCAAAGAGCATGAAGGCATTTTTATCCACAGTAAGCTACTTGCTGTTGAGGAGTTAATCAGTCACCTCTTAAATCAGTCAAAGTACTTAAATAAATATCCCCTGTGGATATCACCTAAAGTGTCAATGCTGAGCCAAAGAATTATGTTTGTTTTAGCATAATTAGATTCATATATTCATATGTTTATATATATCATATGTGTCATTTTCTGCCTTTATTCTGGCAAAGATATATAAGCAAATGAACGGTCTGAGGCACTAAAAAAAACTTGTTAAAGTGAAATGACAATATGTAAATATCATGTGTTTGGGGAAATGGTAACACTTAAGGGTGGAAGAGTCTTCATACTTTACATTGGATTTTTATGCTATACAGCCACTGTGGTATTAGGGTTAAGCTCTGAGCCATTCCACTGGGTAAGAAGATGTGGAGTTCATTGTCAAGCAAGGTGTTTATATTTTATGGAACATTGCAAAATGTCTATTTTACTCTTCATGGACATTATATAAAGGATGTATATAAACTGGACTGTATGGAAACTGGACTATACGGCTCCGCAGATCTACTCTGTGCTCTCTAGAAGTAGATTGACTTGAACTTGCATTTTTGTTGTACCTGTTGTTTGTCCTTAATTCTCTTAGATTCAGTTATAGGATTAAAAGTGCCAGGTTATTTTTTGTTTTTGCTTTGGTGAATGTTCTAGTATCTTTCAGCCTCTGAGGGCACTCACATACAAAACTGGAAAGTGGAAAGTTCTGTATCTTTCAGAGACCAGGCCTGTATTCTCTGAACTCTCTCAGTGATAGAGGCCACATTTGTTAACATGGACGATGCATGCAATTCTGTTTATAAACTTAATTCACTCATACCTGAATAGACTGGTGATTCTCCTCCCTGGAGAGCACTAGCGGTGTTGATGGCACCTGAGCGAGTCTTTTTTTTCTCCTTCAATTGGTAGGGATCATGAGCCAAATGAGGCTTTCATTTGCTATCAGGCAGGGTAGGAAATAATTAATGAAGCTCCTCCTGGACTGAAATCTATCGAAAGGTGATGGAATCTCTAGGGATGTAGTAAGATTTTATATTTATGTGTGTTTTTTTTTTTTTTTTTTTTTCTTGCAATTTCTTGTCAGTGTCTTATTGGAATTACTATTGGAAGATAGATTTTAGTTTTTGGGTAGTTTACCTAATATTAACAGGACTTTGATAAGAAAATAGAGACTGTGAGTTCTACATTATCTTATTAGCTTCAAGAGTATCTCTGATTAAATACTTTTAGAAATTAATTTGAGATTTGGAGATTGCAGTATCTATCTAGAGCCATTTATTTGGAGGGAGAGTTATCCCATAAATAATGATTCATTTATTCAGATTTTGTGAGAGGATAATGTTTTTCTTCTCTTTATTGTGTCTTTTCCACATTTTATTTAAATTTATGATTATATTTAAATTGGTGGATATAAATGTTTATCTTCCAGCAGACCAGGTGAAATAGTTGGTTATGAATGACTAGAGAATGACAAGAATGTTTGATGATCTGTTTTGCAGCTTTGGCTGTTAAATGATCTAGAAACTGATTTCAGTATATTTGAAACATGACATAGGGAAATACATATATAAAATAATACCATCTAGATGACAGAGAAGGAGTGCTAGGAATAAATTTTCCTTCTGGGTTTAGAAATCTCAGAGTTCTTGACCTGTTTCTTCCAGACCTGATGCAGCCAATGAGAAGCTAGTAAACTGCTTTTTTTTTTTTTTTCTTGCAGTAGCAGCAGGATATAAGAAGGATGGGAACTAAGGGGGAGATAAGGAAGTGAGAGGGAGGGGTAAGGGACAAAGAGTTATGCCTAAATGAAGTCATTAATTGGATGGCAAAAATAGCTAGGTCAGTCTAAACAGTACTTTGTTTGATAGTGCTGCCTACTAATATGTGTTAACCCAATAAATACAGAAAAGTGAGTTTATCACTTGGTATTGGTACCAGACCTAGTAGGCCTGTGTTTGTACAGGTCACAATACCCTAATTCCCTTTGCTCCTAGTCTTTGAGAGCACTCACATTCAAAACCATAAATCTGTTGCTGAGAATTAAAGCTATCTGTCTTATTAAACTCACCCTTCCCTTCAGAACAAGGGATTCTTTCACGTCCTCAGACGATTACCACTTGGGCAATTACTATATTTCACAGGGAATAATTCCCTCCTCTCACCTCACTCCCTCATCCTAATACAGAATGTTGTTGTGGTAGGCTATTAAAACCAGTACAGAATTAAGCAACCAATTGAAGCCCTGGGAGTGAATGTCACTAATACAGAGCTGAATGATGTGTTTATGTTGGTTAATGCCGGTGTGCAATTCTTAGAGGAATGAAAAAAAAAATCATAAAATCTGTGCAGCAACAAAATTAGAACTCCTTGCTGCTGTCATATGCTCCTTGCTGATTTAGCTGCTGCTCATCCACAGAGAAGAGGTGTTATTTCACTACTAGAATTCACATACTTCACAAGCTGCAAGGCAGTGTGACAAACAGTGGAGAAAGGGTTAGATTGGACAGATGAAGATGAAGTAATGTACAGTATTTTAAGGTGAGAATTGTCTTGTGTCACCAGAGTATATTTACGCATTCAAGGGACTAAAGTGACTTTTTGGAGGGGAAAGGTTACTTAGGAATTACTGTTTCTCTTTTGTTTGTCCATGGTATCACTGTTGGAGATCAGTCTAGCATGGGATAAATCCTGCTGTCATTGCTAAAATAAGCTGAAAATAATATGCTGGAAACACTTTTTTTTGGTTTGTTTGTTTCTGTTATGTAAAGCTGTAGTTACGTTATAAGCTTTGCAAGAGAGATTAGAAAGTCATTCGACTTTCAAAAATTTTACTGCATCCCTAAAGAATTTGAAAAGGAAATAGAAGATTCTAATATAAGTTCCAACCAAGTATAAACTGGTTCCAGATAAACTGTTCAAAGCTTTCCTTTTTAGTTTCCTCTTTGAGTTTCCCCTCTCAGTTATTAGGCCTGTTGCTTTTATTTTTATTTATTTTTTTTTTTAGGCCTGTTGCTTTTAAACAGCAGAGATCGACATGTAAAATGCTTGGCACCCCCTCGCTTTTGTTTCAACAAAAGCCCAAATTGGGAATGCTTCTGCCATCCCAGGTTCACAGATTTCTCAGGGAAAGCTTTTTTTGTATGATCTAGGTAGATGTCTTCCCATTTTATAAATCAGGTCATGCCAGTGCATACCCAGAAAGCTTCTATGATCACCTGAAATGTGAGACTGTTAGGTTCAATTATTATGGTTAGGTTATTTTCTGCCTATTACAGAACAGCTGGGATTTTAGAAACAGCTGGATGATTAGTTGTGTATTTTCCTTTTTTTTTTTCACCCAGATGCTTTATTACTGTGTAGAAACAACCCCAGTGTGGAATGAGCTGGGAGTATAATAGCAAAAATCTTGCTTTGATGCCACCGTTGTTATTAGGAACATAATGAAGAAAATTAAGGGCAAACAGTTTTGACTGTAGTTTACTTTAAAAGCATGTTGTTAGAAGCAATGCACTCATTTCCATTCCTGGACAAAGCAACTGATTTACCAACTTTTTAAATGGCTCTCGAGATAGTCCTCAGGCTGCTGAAGTTCTGCTTTGGCTGTTACACTTTAATTGCTTAAGGGGAAATGTCTACACAGGAGGAGACATCACCTGAGTTTTCCATTCACTGTTGGCAAGGGGAGCTGACAGAGCAGGCAGGCTCCGGTCCTCTCACTCACCAGGGTCTATTTTTAGATTGGTCCCTTTGTGACTAACTTCAGCCCTAACTAGAGGGGTTGAAATTCGAAGACAACACCATGTTTTATTATGAACATTTGCAGGTTTATAAAACTGTTTGGAATTGTGAAAGGGACACATTTAATTCAGGCGCTGTTTGTTGGTTCCTCATCCAGGGCTAAAATTAGAATAACTTCTTTTCTTTCACCAATTCAAAAGAGGTTTGTTAAGCTCTCATTAAGTGGCTGGGCTGTGCTTGCATTCCAGTCTCTAAATGGACTAACACTTCAGAGAATCACAGTCTACCTAGAAGGATTTTTGAATTAAGGAAAGATTGATTCTTGTTTATTATTACTATTACCCCCTCTCTTCCCACTAGAATCTATATGTGTGACTGGGTCTGATTTCTCTTTAGAGAATAAATTGCCAAGGTATCATGCGTTATTAATATTTTTTATAAATTCTATCTCGTGTCTGTAAAGTGCTTCCATTTCTGTAATAGCTTCTATTTAAACTGCATAGTAAATGGGACCAGATTCAACTGGCCAATTTTTCAGGATTCTTGCTCATATAATAATAATTTTCAGTGCTTTCAAACAGTAATCACCTCTACAAAGAGTATTTACTTATTTTAATTCCCAGAATTTATATTTCTTCTATTCGATAACATGTGATTATAACTCAGGAGGAGAGAGGCAAAGATTTGACAGAAATAATAAACATCTGTGAAACAGTAAACAATAATTGTATTTTTTAATGCCAAAGTAGATTTTTTTCTAGGACCATGGTTTTTTGTTCCACAAAAAACAGTTGTTAAGCACATCTGTATGTTCCTTTTTCCTTGGGACTAATATGAGTGTCACTGATGGTGCATTTTCAGATTTTGACTTGAGTAAAGACCGGAGTTCTTTGAATAAATGTAAAAAAGATTGTGCTTCTTATGGACTAGCTACCTAGGCAAGCCAGATGAGACTGCGTCAATTACATATCTAAATCAGGGCAGTTGAGGCCGCTGTTCAGAATATTTCTGAGATGCCTTCTGTCTGCATTGCTTAGATCACATAAGTGTTTGCTCAAATGTCTATTTGCTTTCAAGATGCTGTCTTGATTTCTTTCTCTTGGAATTAAGGCTGTCACATTTGAAGTTCGGTTGTAGTAACATGTTTAGCTTTCTACATCTAGCTTTAACTTCTTCAGAACAACTCAAACTTCTATGAGATTTATCTTCAGGAACATCATTTTTTATTTTCTGAGTGTTTCAGAACATACGTTAGAGACCTTGGATTTTAGTCTTCATTCAAGTCAAACAACCATTATTTTTAATTGAAGCTGCTTCTGATTTGAAGCCAAAACAATTGGTCGGGTCAGTTAAAGGAAGAAAAAAAAGCCAAGTTGATGTCTGGCATTGTGAGATCACTGGTTCAATTCTGCTTCTTAAAAGTCATTAGTATGAAACGCATCCTAGATTCTTTTTAAATTTGGGGAGTTTTCAAGTACTATCTGTCCTGTCAGGGAAATACCTTTCATTATAAAACCATTATTTTGTGGGATTTTCTTCTTTTTTTTTTCTTTTTACTTGAGCAAATTGCAGCTATTCCTGTCCCTTAGCAATAGGACATTCTGCACACTTAAAAGCAAACAAAGCCATGGTTTATGTGATTTCTTAAAACTAACATGGTTTTCCCTTCACAATTTTTCCTGAAAGTATTTGAAACTTTTAAAAGGTATAGTTTAGCCTAAATTAGCAAAATACATAGTTAATATTTGACGATTTTTAGCCAAATAGCTGAGTTGCTCATTATTTACTGTGAAGAAGGAGAGGACTCTTACAATTTTTTTTACCACATTAGATATTGGAAATGAAAATACATATATTTATTTATAATTTCTGGAAGAGACTGAAGGTAACAGCAAAATGTTTTGTGTGGTTCATTCAGAAGTCCTTAAACAGAAGCCAATTGCACTGAAAATATATCAGATTTATCTATACCTAACAAGAGAATGTAATTTAGAAACGTGATATTACATTAAGTAGGTTGTATTTCTGAAATTTTAAAATAAATTCATATTATATAACATTACCTATATTTAGAGCTTTTAAAAATACACACTAAATAGTCTAATGGGTGTGTGTGAATGTTCTCAGAATAGAGTTTGACAATTTAAAAGCCTATTTCCCTGGAAGAGCTATATGTTTGCAGAAGAAAAGTTACTTTATGTACACATTTGAATATAAATATATGACTCAAATTGTAAGTTTTATTTTAGATCTTGATCTTAAATTTGGTTTAAGGTATCAACTGGATAGTTTCTGTGACATTAAATAATCATTAATTATTTGTTTCTATTAGAATAAAACTTTACCTTAAAAATAAGAGGGACTAATAATTTGTACAGATTGACCCCTACAGAATTAGTACATAAAACAAACATTTCTTTTTTCACTGCTCATGTAGAGCCATTTCTCAGTAATTACGTTTTTCTGCTTTTTAAAAATTCGAAACTAACATTATTTAACTAAGTATTTATTGCAATCTGCTCATGCTCTTTGTCAAAACCTGACTATATGTCATAGGAGAAATAAACCTCTTGGCCCCCACAGAGTAGTTTTAAAAGCATCTTGTAATAAAACTCTCACCAGAAAGATGGTTCCATGGTAGATATTCAAGGACAGTATTATAGGCAGCTCTAGGGTCATTTAATGGAAAGTACAACTTAGTGATTCAATTTCACTTAAAATAGGAAAAGAAGCCTATATTCTTATCAAGTCGAATGTTACCATAGGTCCAATCTTTTAAATCAGTGGATGGTCAAATGAAAAATTGGGGGTGAGGTATAGATAGTTTTGCTATTAAATAAAATAACATTTTAATTTTAAATTTAGTTCCATTCTTACCTCAAAACAAATTCTAATTATAGGAGATGCTTAGTTTTCTAACTTGGCAGATAACAAGAGCAAGAAGTTCAAGTCAGATTAATCAGAATAAGCAGAATTTGCTTTTTGTGGTGTTTATGCTTGTGGCTATAACACAAACTGATTATCTTATAATTTGTATCATTTGCATATTAATATCATATTTTAATAACTTCCAGTGGAAGTTATAATTAGTAATTTCCAGGGAAGCCTAGGTGGTAAATTTAGGCTGTGTGCATTGTAGCCAGCTACCATTTAGCAGATGCACAGACATGGTCATAGAGTTTGCTACTGTCTACATCACTATTAGTACTGTAAACATATTTGTGCTGAAAGCTTATTTTTCATTTCTTCCTTAGGTTCTCAGAGAAGAGTGTTTATTTTTTATTTAATTTAAGAAAATCATTATTTTTTTAGGAGAATGTATTGACTCTGTCCGTGAAATGGAGATCATGTGGCAATAGAGTGTGGGAGAAGTAGTTGTATATTTTTCATAGTTTTGGCCACTTAGGTTGTCTGTTCATTTCCAAATCAAAACTTACATATAATTTTCCTTGATTGGATAAAGTGGTTGATGTCTGCTTCTTATCCGTGTGAAGTGGTTTAAAAGAAAGTCATACACAGCTGAGAAAAGAGTCATCATTTGTATTCATACTAGGGGAAGATAAGCTTCATACTTAAGCCTGTCTTGTGCTACTACTTAATGACATGGGAAACTCAAGGGGATGTGGTGTGCCCCATGCATTCCAGCAAATTGTAAGAGGTTCTGGAATCATTTGAATTGTGCCTTTATCTTGATGAGGTTGACCAAAGTATTTATTCATTGCTTTTGTAGAGGCTGTGCAGATGCTTTCATATATTTTTTAAAAGTACTATTGAAGTCTGTTTATTTCATGCTTATATTTCAGAGTATAATATAATGATCACATGCAACCATGAGGGCATATGATCAATAACAAAAAGAATAATAGTTACATAGTTAAGGCCCAAGGAGTTATTTAAAATATTTTTTAAACTAAAATAATATTCTCAATATATAGAATAGAGAAAAGGCGAGGGGGTGTTTTGTTATTCTAACTCTAACTCCTGTTTTCCTATGCATTGTTATCCTACCTCATTATAATTATAATATATTTATAATCTGAGTTGTGTTTTTTCCTGATCATAATATCATTAGCTTTTCCTTAGTGTCACTACTTAGTTTTTTATTATTCTTTTATATTTTGCATGATTTTGTGTCTGCACCATAAGCTGTCAAATCATTGTGCATAGTTTTCTTGTTCATTTCAGTATGATGTCTAATTTTTAGATTGCTTTATTTATTTAATTTTAAATAAAACTAATATCTTCCTGAATATAATATTTTTTAAAAAGTTACTATTTTTTTAAAACTAGCTTCACAATAGTAGCTGTTTTTAAATAAAGAGATTTTAATTTTAAATGCTATTGCAGTCTTTTCCAATATAATATGTTAAAAATAAATCTAGTGGGATAAGAAATAAATTTTGAAAATAATTTATTTGCTGTTCTCTACAGTTTAGCAAACATTAGTCATTTTACTATTATCAATAATGTAGTGGCTATATACTGACCTTAGCTTTGCCTATTCATATAGCAAATTGTTTTAGATGATAAATATTGCTTGAGCAGCTCATGACAAAGTGGTGCACGTTAGTTCTCTGCTCTCCTATTGTAATCAGACTCCTGTACCTTTTCATTTGGTTTTTGGTGATCAAGATAATTATATATTTAGCCCCTAGTATCCACGAGAGATTGGTTCCAGGACTCCCATCAGACACCAAATCCAATAATTCTTAAGTCCTTTGTATAAAATGGTGTAGTATTTGCATGTAATCTACACACACCCTCTTATATACTTTAAATCATTCTTGATTACTTATAATACCTAATACAATGTAAATGTTGTGGTCAGAGTTGTACATACAATATAAGTGCTAGTTAATCGTTGTCAGCGTGTGGCAAATTCAAGTTTTGCTTCTTTTGGAATTTGCTAGAATTTTTTTTCCCCAAATATTTTTGATCCATGGTTGGTTGAATCCAAGGATGTGGAATCCATGGATATGGAGGCCCAACTGTACCTCTTTGTTTATCACCTGAAGGACTTGCCTTCAGCTCTCTAATCTCTCTTAACCCTATCATCACTCAAGCCTTTCATCAGTCCTTAAGACAACATACTCTCCTGAACTCCTGATCTCTGTGTGGCTTGTGAATGATTTCATGGTAATTGCATCATGGGATATTTAATAACAGGGGATAGGTTTTATCTCCAGCTCCATTTCTCCTCTTTCTCTTCTCTTTTTTCTTCTTTTCCTTCAATTCCTTTTCTTCTCTCTCTCTCTTTCTCCATTGAATATCTAGCTTTTCAGATGAAAACAGTTTGAGAACTGTTGAGATTCAAGCCAAGCAGTCTGTCTCTGTAAGAGAACTGAGCTATGTAAACTATTGAATTCTACAGAGATTAAATGTTATATTCTTATGGTAGTTGTCTCTGGAAATAATACAGGTTATTCCTGGGAATATTAATTCCTGCCCTTGAGGAATAATCTCTGTTTGATGAACTTCTTGAATTCAGTATTTTAATGAAAAAAACTAGGGGTGGGGAATAGGAATGGATGATTTTTTTTTTCTTTTCCTTGGCAGTTAAAAGCACATTTTTAGCTACTTTTTCCAGGACTCCTAAGTGGATTTATGAAATTTTTGAAAAATTGCTGATTTTAAACTCTGAGCTCATAACGCTTGTTTCTTATTATCTGCTTATCTTTGGAAATACTGGTTTTGGAGAATTTAGCTGTTTCTACTTATTCCTGGAGCCCCCTCTTGCTTTAGGAAGAAATAGTAGAAATGAGCAAGTTTTTTTTTTTTTTTTTTTTTAAGGTTTGAAACAACTTGTAGTATCTCATGGACAGCTTGCTTACTACATTTCTTCTTAAGCCATAACTATGGGGTTTAAGGGTCAATTGTTCCAATAAAAAGGCAGTAAAGCCAGGAACCAAATCTTGGTTTCTAGAACAAACAAGTAAACAAAGAAATTAGAACATTTTAATTTACTAAGTGAAACAGTGAGATTATGAATAATGCTTACATTTTTGAACATTTACTAGTTGTGTTTGGGGATAATTTCTGTGCACTGGCATGGTTGTACCAATTATTTAAATGCCGAAATGTTGTTTGTACTGATTGGTACCCAGCAGACTCTCTGGAGCTTACCAAGTGCCCCAAAGTCTTGGCTCCTCCCTTCAAATCTCTTCAAGATCCATGAATTAAACTCCTGGAATGTCAGGGGCCCTCTAAAACTCAGCCCAACTGCTAAGGCTATGATTTATCTTAATTGTTCATGCTTTATCAGTTGTAAGTATATTTAAATATCATTCCTGATGTGAGACCAGTCTTCAGGTGATCCAGTAGTTCTAGCATTTCTGGATTTTGTTTCTAGTTCTGATATCAACTTTAGCTGCAGGTATTGTAGATCTACTTCTTCTATGCCTTAGTCTATCCATTTGCACCAGGGTCTGAGGAAACCAGACTCATAGAAACAGGAAACAGGAGATCAATCGCTCAGTCGTGTCCTAGTCTTTGCGACCCCATAGACTGTAGCCCACCAGGCTCATCTGTCCATGGGATTCTCCAGCAAGAATACTGGAGTGGGTTGCCATTTCCTTCTCCAGGGGAATCTTCCTGACCCAGGGATCGAACCCAGGTCTCTCACGTTGCAGGCAGACGCTTTAACCTCTGAGCCACCAGGGAAGTCCCAGGGAAGACTCATAGAAAGGATGGACAAACACCAGTTGGAATTTGTCTAGTGATCAAAGGTTTTAATTATACCTTGGTTTACATGTTAGTATGTAGATCAATTAGCATTTTCTGCGTATCAGGCCAAAACCTAGTGGCTGAAAACAACAGACAGTTATTCGGCATGATTTTGTAGGGTGACAATTTGGATTAAGTTCCACTGGTTGGTTTTTATTCTGGTCTTACCAAAGATCCTACATATGAGTGCAGTTAGCTGAGTGGACTACTTCTGGCCGATTGATCCCAGATGGCCTCAAACACATATTTTAAATTAATGGGGGTGATCAATCCATGTGCCTCCAGCATTTATTAGTAGCAGGACAATCTGTGCTTCTTCACATGGCAGCTGGGTTCCAAAAGCAGCAAAAGAAGGCAAACATGAGGTAAGCACTTCTCAAACCTCTGCTTACATCTTCTTTGCCAACATCCCATTATCCAAACAAGATACATGGCCAAGCCCAGATTCAAGGGAGTGGAGAAACGGAGTTCTTTTTGTGATTAGAGAAGTTTTGGCCATTTTTCAGTTGATGACAACATGACCAAATTTCTTCTGATAGAGAATCTATCCCAGAACATGGGAATTCCCTGGCGGTCCAGTTGGTAGGATTCCACATGTTCACTACTGGGGTGCCGGTTCAATCCCTGGTTAGGGAACTAAGATCCTGCAAGCCATGTGGCCTAGCCGCCCGCCCCCCAAAACAACAACAACAACAAAAATGTATCCCAGAACAAATAGCTGTCCTTGTCTATAGAGAGAATGCATGGGAAAAAGAATATTTTAATTTAGCTCACTTTTGAAACTCTCTTCTGTCTAGTGTACTTTGGGACATTTATGGACTCTGGGTTATATGTGCTTGTGAAGGAAGTAGTTTATAACAAGTGCCTTAAAGTTATTTTTTTATCTCTTACTTTAAAAATTTTTTTTCTTTCTGAGAAAATTATAAGCTTTGAGAGATAAAGGATTGATTGCTTCTTTTGGTATTCTTTCCCAGTCTGGTAGCCTGCACATAACGTTATTCTCTAATCCATAGTCTCCACTGACTAGACATAGACAAGAATTTCATGTTAAGTGTAATTATATCATTTTATTATGTTTACTTGTGGCTCAGTGCTTTTTAGCAGTTGTTTGAAAGAATTATTTGAAAAATGAATCTTTGCATTAGCTTGAGCTACTTATTTGTGCCTTGAATTTTGAGCCAAGAACACTGGTTTCTACTGTGAATGTCAAGTTTATTTCTTGTGAAATCTGATAAGGAGTGTCAAACTTTGGATCTGTTGTTCTACATGCAGCACACATGAACTTCAATTCTGTCAGCTGCCAGTGAAACATCTGGTATTAAAATGTGTTCAATTCGATATCTGTTGAGTGAAGTATTAATCTTGCAATAAGTTTTCAAGTGATTTCAGAGTATTCTTTCTGGCTACTTACTGATACCAATAATAGTTATGTTAAACTTGGTACTTTTCTTGCCATGTTATAGTAGATGTCTAGCAGCCACAGAACAAGGAAGCTAATATTTTTTCTAATGTGCCTGTGAGAAAATGACTTAAGAATGACTATATTTTTTGCCCCTCCCTATGGTATTAAGATGCTTTTCCAAATGTGTTTGATAATCTTTCTATCAGCAAATCATATAATGTTACAGAGACTTTGGAAAGTACTGTCGGTGGAACAGATAAATCTATGTATTTAGAAAAGTTCTCATCACTACCCACAGTCATATAAAAATCAGTTCCATTCAGTTGTCCAGTCGTGTCTACTCTTTGTGACCCCATGGACTACAGCCTGGGGAAGATCACAAAAATTCTAAGTGTATATTTAATGAAATAAGATAGTAGTAGTCAAAACCTAAATTTACATTCTGTTTCATTTTATAACATTTATCTTGCTTTTCATAAAAGGAACACATACTATTTTTATAGGTCATTTTTTATGTGTGCTCTTTGCCCAGTGATGTGATGGCTAATATTTCAAAGCAAAAGAAAAAATATTCAGGATCCAGAGGTGACAGGGACCAGGATTGAAAGATCTGGAAGAACTTTCAATTTGGCATATTTGTCAAAAATGGCTGGACAGACTTACACTTCTGTATCCTGTGACATGCTGCTGGTACTTTCAGACATCTTTTAATATCACTATAAAATGTGAAAAGTCACAATCCAAAAGCAAGACTGGAGTAAGAAGCTGTTTTATCGGACCACCTATTGCTGCAGTGCAGTCGTCTACACTGACTGCCCAATTCATGTCCGTGCCTCAGTCTTTTCCCTTCTGATGGAGGAAACCGTTGAATTTTGGACCTCTCACTTATCCAATAGTTGTGAAAGAGCTGAACCAATCAGTAGGTGAAGCATTCAGGAAATAGGCCCCACCATGCAACTCTACCTCATTAATTCTGTTATGGCAAATGTTAAATGCTTGCTAACTTATCTTGGAAAATATGGCAAAATTAAACCCATATCTATTTTTTCTATTATTTTTAAAAAATCATCTCTATTGAGGTATATATAGCATTTGTAAAATAAGTAGTGCCCACTTAAATGTAGAAGTCAATGAATTTTGACAAATGTATATACCTATGAATCCACCACTACAGTCAAGATGCAGACATCTGATCCTTGACTCCAGCACCAATGAAATATGCATTTTGTCCCTATAGATTAGTTTTGCAATTTCTAGAATTTTGTATAAATGGAATCATACACTATGGACTCCTGTTTTTGGTTACTTTTACTTAGCCTCATGTTTGTGATTTATCTGTGTTGTGGCATGTATCAGTCAGGCAGTTGGTTTCTTTTTATTGCTGAGTACAATTTCATTGTATGGACGTACCACATTTTGTTTAATCCATTCACCTCTTGAAGGATATTTAGGTTTTTTAAACTGTGTTTTGTTGACTTTTTTCCACCATGTTTTGTTCTTGGTGTCATCTGCTAATAGTTTCATGTCCTTAAACCTAAATTTATTCATCCTTTGTTAATTTACTCTACTAATTAGATATATACTTTATACACTATAAGAAACCAATCTAGGATTAAAATTTATACAGGATATGTAAGTGGAATTGCTTAATAGTTAAAAAAAATATTTCTTAATGATTTCTTTCCTGAATGAATTTTCTTCTAATCAAGAATGTATAGTCATTTTTTCCAGAGGTCACTTTTATCTCTGGGCCGTTTCTGTCACTTTGTTGGCAGCAGTGATGAAGATTTCCCTAGAAATATATGCTGACATATAGGTAGACCAGAAGTGTGCTGACAGAGCTCTTCCTTGCTTCAAAAAACAGTATATGGCAATTAGAGTGATTTCAGTTATAAAAGTTGATTAATGGAATGTAGTGTTTTCTATATTCCCCACTTGAAATACAAACTCTGAGCTTTCCATAAGTTTTCGGTTTTTTTTTTTTTTTTTAAAGTAACAGCCTTCTTCTAGAAGTTACACTTATGAACTGTAGCCTCTCCACTAAGAATTTAAATTTTTAAATTCACATTTTAATTCCTATTCTCTCTTTCTCTCCAGTTCTCTTTCTTCTGTATTTTCCATCTGCATTTATAGTTCTCTCTTTTTCTTCCTTTTCCCCTCTAGCTACAGATTCTCCAAGGAAGGACTGAGCACCACAAGAGAAACTCTGCTTTGTTTTCACCATCTTGCCTATGAAATTTTGCTTTCCTAACTCAGAATTCTCAAAGATGTTGCTGGAGTGAGTTCTGTATCTTATACCCTGGCAAAGCTCCTAGAACTGGTCACAGTGGGATTTATGTTTTAGAAACTGCCTTAAGATCTTTGTAGCATCATTCAGTTTGCTTTCCTAAAAGATTTCAGCCAAATTCATTTCCTTGAAATGTTTTGCCAAAGTACATGACCACTTCATCAGTGTAAAGATTATGTATATAAAATGCAAATGTGTGTATGTATATACTTGAATATATACATACATATATATATATATATATATACACACTTACACAAACTAATTAAGCCACTGAAGCACCTTCCTCTTATACCCCCAGAGCACTTCCTTTTTCCCACTCAGTTGCTTTGACAGCACTGACTGTGTAAGGCTCCTGGGACTCTCATTACATTTCATGTTCAAATAATCATGTATTTTTTTACCTTAGTCATAATGATATAACAATTAGGCAGTTGTACTTCTGTTTTAAAATTTTTAATTTATTGTATTGAAGTATAGTTGATTTGCAGTGTTGTGTTCAAGTGGAACGTAACTGCTTTACAATGTTACATTAATTTCTTCTGTACAACAGGCAGCTGCACTTCTGATTTCAACTGCAGATCTGAACTGTGGTGAACCAGTTGGTTAAGTGGATGGAGGGGTGAATGGAATGGTGGGAGAGGTATGGGAAAGATGTTCTTATAGGTCAGGGTGGGTTGTCTATGAGCATTAATAAAAGAAAATTGCCAGTTTTAATTTGATTTACAACCATGTTAGCAATCGCTCTTACAGCGGGGAGAAAATACATCAGACTTTGCATGTGGACATTTAAGGGTCTTATAAAATTGTTATAATTTGACAAGTGTCACTGATTTTAAAATTTAAGAAGACCACTCATAGTATATCGTATAATCGTTCATTAATCCAGTCGTCAGCTAATATTTAGTGAGCATTTACTATATGAAGACTCCTGTGCTGGGTCAGTGGCATGGATGAAACATACTCTTCTTTTTTGGTATTAAAAAAGGATGTATACAGAAGTAGCACCACAACACTTGACTTTCTTCTTCAAAAGGTTACATCTGACATCCATTTAAATCTTTGTTTTTCTCATCATCTTCTGCAAGTCTTTATTATTAATAGACTGGGGCTTAAGTTTCAATGAGGCATACACTTGACTTCAATGTATATTCAGATCAAAGTCTTTGTCATTAATTCATTAATTTATCATTAAAAAAACTCTTAGTGAGTACCTATAGGCACTCATTACTTGCCAACAAATATTTGATGTTCTGGAGATGCACAGAGATCAGGAAGATACTCATTCTTACCCTTGAGCTTACCGTCTTGTGAGAGAGGCTGATTTGGGAAAAAATCATGTTGGTCACTGTGAGACATGTAAATGGGAGTATATATCAGTGCTGTGGAAATCTTAAATTTGTCGTTGACTTTGTTGACTTGACATTTCTTTTATACCAAATCTTTATGAAAACTAATGGGGGGAGGAAAACTGATTTTGTCAGCTAAACACAGTCTGCTGCTTTAGGAACATTTCTGTTCAGAGGAAAGCACAAACTTTGCTATTTTTATTTTAGACTGCTGCATATATGTATTTGGATTTAATAATGGTTAAATTTTGTAGATTTAATATTTTTTAAGTTTTGTAGCTTATTTTTGAAATAATGGTCCTATTGAAAAGAAGCATTTTATATTTCATATTTAGAGAGATGATGCGAGAAATTGATTGGAATCAAGTGAAAGCAGGGATATTCTCACATATGATGAAATATTTTCTTTGCAGAAGATTCTAAAATTGGATATTGACATTTACAATGGAGGGGTCATGTTTTTTCCATGACTTCTTCATGTCTCTCTAACTTGATATTTTGTTAGCTGATTATTATATTGCTCCTAGAGATATAACTTTGGTTGTCTCTCAGCATCTATTAGCATCTGTCTCTTGCAACAGTTAGAATTTCACTTATGGCCTTTTGCTCTTCTAAGTAATTGAATTAAATGAGGAAGCATCTAATCAATTGCTGTGCCTTATTTCCCTTCTCTGTCTCTCTTTCTCACACCCACACCCCCCCACACACATGCACAAAATATAATATGAGCTTCGGTAAAGTAATAGTAATACAATTCTTCCCATAGGAAATATCTAGGTAAATGGATCAATTAAGCGTTTGCTTTTAAAGTTGCTGCTCTTGGCTTCTGGGTGATGGCTTTAATACAAAGTATTGCCCGTTTGAGTCTCAAATGGAACAGAGGTTGTCTGATACATTGTAGACTGTGGCTGACTGCTCTGATGTGGAGTCTAATGAGAAGGCTGACCTCATATTTCATGATTGTAGCATGAATTTGTCTCTGAATTAAATCAGAAAAATGGTTTCAGTTCCTCTTTCTGAAGAACAGTATGTAATACTAACTAATCTTGTCTTGCCTTCTTCCTCCATGGCTTCCCACCTTTGGGAAGGAGGTAAGAAGGCAGAAGACAGAGTCATTGAAATCAGAATATGCCTCAACCAAGATAACACACACAAAGTGACTAAATGCTCAGTATTTGTTTATTGTTGTGATTATTATTTTCATTACTCCACTTTTACATGAACATCTCATGATTATAGGATTGAGTAATTTAAGTATTGATACTATTCCTCATAATCATAAGCAATAGAAAAATTTTCACTTTTGAATATATCAATTGACAAATGTAAGAAAGATAACATAATATTTCCATATTTTTGTGGTATATCTGATACAAATGGTACTGAAGCATATTCAGGTCTTTGTTAGTTTTCTGTTACCACAGATTTGTATCTTGAAACAACACAAATTTATTATCTTACAATTATGGAGATCAGAGTTTCTACAATCAAGAAATCAGCAGAGTTGCATTCCTTCTAGAGGCTCTGGTGGAGGACCTACTTCCTTGCCTCTTTCAGCTTTTAGGGGCTTCCCACATCCCTAGGCTCCTGGCCCTCTTCCATCTTCACAGCCAGCAGTTGCATCACTCCAGCCTCCACTTCACCTCTTCTCTGACTCTGACCCTTTCAACTCATGCTTACGTGGATTCTATGATTGCATTGAGCCCATCTGGATAATCTCCCATCTCAAAATCTTTTACTGTATCGCATCTACAAAATTTCTCACACATTCTGGGAATCAGGATGTGAATATATTAGGGGTTCATGATTGTTCCTGAGAGGTCTTCCCTGGTGGCTGAGATGGTAAAGAATCTGCCTGCAATGCAGGAGACCCAAGTTCAGTCCATGGGTCAGGAAGATCCCCTGGAGAATGGAATGGCAACCCACTCCAGTATTGCCTGGAGAATTCCATGGACAGAGGAGCCTGGTGGGCTACAGTCCCTGGAGTTGCAAAGAATCAAACATGACTGAGTGACTAACACTTCACACATTTTCCCTGATCGAAGTTCTGGTGAAAACCATGACCATTACTTGTTGAGTAGAATCATGGGACTTTAGATCTAAAAGTTACATTAGATCAGTCATTTTAGAGATTAAGTAACTAAAACTTGGTAAATAAGGATTATACTACCTGGGGCTAAACCTAGGTCTTATATCTCTAATCAGATGACTTTTCCAGTTTGTATGCAGCATTTCTTAGCACTGTGCCCATTGTCCAATTAATTACTTTTTTAAAATTAAGAAGCCATATTATAAAATTCTAAATAATTTTAGACTGAATTTGAAGCCACTTTCAAATCTCAAGGCAGTTTATCCTCTTGGACTTCATTTTGACACAGTTATCAAAAGAGCTGGCTATTTCAAAATTAGTGTAGAGACTTGTTTATTAAAGGGAAAAATACTTAAGGCACTCCCAAGAAGTTTATCAAATTTATAACTGTGGGTCCAGCTGAAATAGTGAAACTCAGAATTCTTCCTCTTTAGAGGGGAAAAATATGATCTTTGTGAATGATTCTCTCCATTCAGGCCACAATTAAGAAGCTTCCATATAAAAAAAGATAAACAATTGATTTTTATGAAAAGTGGGCCTGATTAGAGCAATGTTATTGCTTATTTTGATAGACTATTTATTAATGGACTGTTGAGAAAACTCCCAGTACCATTTAATTTCCTATGTTTCATCTGTGTAGTGTGTCAGGATGCTATAGTCAATCAGAACAGTGTGTTCTTATGTACAACATACATGGTTTTTATGGAGCTCATCCAAGGATAAATTAGAAACTGGCTTGCTGCCTCTATTTCATTTTTCTTTTTTACTCTTTTTGAAGTTTGAATTTTTACAGTCTACAGAGGATACATTTAGTCATTTTGATGCTGTTTTATTTTCTGGGCAGGATTTTAGAAGATGCCCTGAAAGATAGACAATTAATCTTGTCGTTTGTATTCAGTAGACATTACCTAACCAAATAAGCAAGGGTGTATTGAGCATCTCATATGTTCAGATAACCATGCTGGGGTTGGTTATCAAGATGAGTTAGATATAATTCTTTATAATGGGATAGCCATCAACTTCAGATTCAACCTAAGTTCCTATCTTCTATCTGTTGTTTAGACACTAAGTCATATCTGACTCTTTTGTGACCTCATGATCTGTAGCCCACCAGGCATCTCTGTCCAGGGGATTTCCCAGGCAAGAATTCTGGAGTAGGTTGCCATTCCCTCTCTGGGGGGATCTTCTCAATCCAGAGATCCAACCTGCATCTCATGCTTGGCAGGCGGATTCTTTACCACTGAGCCACCACAGCCCTTAGTAAAAGTCAGACTGTGAACAAAGCCTTCTTTGAACTTCCAGAAATGTGAAAATGAGACCTATCTCCCAGGGGGGTTTACAAGGATTAATTGTGGTAGTGCATGTGAAAACACCAAATACAGTACCTTGGGCAGAGCGAGTGATTTACCGAATGTTAGTTTCCATCTTCAAAGAGCTCACAGCCTAGTAGAAAAGATGAGCTATCTATAAATAACTGTAATATAAGGCAGAAGTGAGAAGTGGCACGAGAGAGGTCCAGCCAGATAAGGAGCTGTTGGAGGTCAGACATGAATTTTGTTATGGGGATGAGAGAAGCTTTCTTGGAGTATTTTCATGGCATCTTAGCTAGCCCTTAAAAAGGGAAGAAAATTTAGACACGTCAAGATACAGGCCCTGTGATTTGTGCTTTTATCTCCTGGTTGATCTTCCACTAGCTTGCTTTCTGTGCATTATCCGGTGCTCGGGTTTTCTCTGACTTCTGGCTGTGCTCGTATATCATTCAGAATTAATATATTTTCCTGCAGTGGCACGCTGTCTGGTCTGATGCTTTTACACTTTTTAGAATTTTATCTCATGTAAATAAAATAACTTTATCTGTTTCTAGGAGTCATTTTTTCCTCTGAAATAATTTCTGAGAGCAAGATGGATCCAATTAGAGTAATTTCCTGTGGTTGGTGGGCAAAGATCTATGCTAGTTTTGGGGGAAGCTCTTGAAGGGAATTGTTCATGACCCTTGCAATCCAAGTTTTCTTTCAGAGAAAAAGCAATTGTCAGATTTGTTTTTCTTTTCGGTGTGTGATTCTGGATTTCCTCGCCATTGTTGCCCACACAACTCGTTTCATTTATGACGCCGCATCGTAGCCCCTCATAATAGCAGTGCAGCCTCCATTGACCTCTGCACTTCACTGAAGACCTGATTTAGAAAATTGCATAAGCCGTGGATCAGCTGTTTGGAGTTACTCCTTTCTAGTGACTTACAAATTTGTACTAGATTAAGAGTCCCAGATGTGGCTTTTCCTCCTTATTTACCTCCAAAGTCATGTAGCCTCTACCAAAATTGATTCAAGATCTCTCACATACCTTTACTCTTGTGAATGTTTGAGTGATCATATTTTCTGAATCAAAAGTTGGAATATATTATATAGAATCCAATTTAAGGGCCGATTTTATCATATATGTATGTGTGTGTGTGTGTTGTGTGCATAGCTCAAACCTGGTTGGTTGCTATACCATTTTTTACTATTAAGGATCCTTTTCTCCTTTTCAGATGTCAGTTAAAAAAAATTAGTTTCCTTTAAATTGCAACACTGAATTTTGGCCCCAAAGTGGATAACTTTGATTAGAATATAAGGTATTAAGAGTTCTTAATTATTAATAGCTGTTAATAATAATCATGATATAAGAGGATGTATTTAGATTTGGGGGAATGTTCAGATAAGTGACTGTATGGTTGTTTATTCCTGGTTCATAACAAGGCATATCTGAGGGCTGTATTCCTTTTGATTTGGGATCAAACAATTGTTTGCTGATGGGCTTGGCCTTACTTTCTTGGCTGGTGATTCTCTGCCCTTAAAAAGAATCACAGTCTCTGAAATCTTAGTGCTAAGGATTCAGAGGGGCAACATCTGCCTCCCCAGATGGGAGCCTGTCATTTTATTTTGTTCTTTTCATGTTTGGGATCCAACAAGTAGGGTTTTGTGGACAGAGAAGGGACTCTACCTTTAATCCTAACATCAGGTGTTGCTTATATGAGTGAGTAGATTAGTGGTGTCTGGGTTATAGAGTAGGTTTCTCTGAAGGACCTGGCTGCTCTCAATTACTGGTTCAAGTTTTGCCTTCAGCTAACTGTCCAGAAGGTAAGAGTAAAAATAAGTGAAAGGTTGGGGCTTTGTGAAATTTTTAGAACCCACTAGAAATGTCTTTTGGGAGAGACGGAAATTTGGAAACTTGCTAAGAAAATGTGTGAATCCACATAACCGGGTTGTGACACGTTCAAGGGTGGAAGACTTGGGTGGTGAGTACAAGGGCTGGAAGCGGTTTTCTTCATCCTGTTACCACCCTGCTTTCTCATTCAGGTGTTGTTTCGCCCTGTCTCAAGTTCTGTCTGCTTTCTTTAAATATACAGATTTGGGTGGTACTGAATCGTTAGTCCATTTGAGTGTTGGGTCGTACCCTACATTTGAGTAGCTTCCTGATCACAGTGTTCAGGGAGCAATGATGTTTTTATTGCGAACCTGCAAAGATACTCATAAAGATAAGGACAAAACTCAGTATTTGTGAATCATCTTGAGCAGTAAGATCACCCTGAGAACTAATTCTAAAGCATGGAGCAGAGAACATCAAAATCTTTTATTATTATGTTTTTAGGATGTGGCTACTTTTTTGACATGGTTCAGTTTCCAACTCTAGATCTTTATCTGTACTTTGATTCCAGACAAATATATACGAGCTTGTGAATACAGTCTTATATAGCAAAAATTCACTTTGATACAGGTTATTCTGGGGCCTTAGATTTTCATTTTTCTTTTATTTTATGCTTTCAGATATACCAAAAAGACTTCACTATACCTTTGTCTTTGAATAATATAGATCCCAAAGATGAAGTAGGAGGCTTTCATGTGCTGCAGAGTTTTGTGTGCTGCAGGAAATTAGTTTTTAGCAGTTTTCCCACAGGGGCTCATAAACAGTTAATAGTCATTTTTTTGAAAGAGTAAGTTAAACAAAGAGAAACTAGTTTCTTTGTGATGGTACTTTTTAGAGCCTATACTATGCTAATGTATATAGTGAATTTCCAAAAGGTTCGTGTATGGGCTTTCATGTTTTTAAACATAACTGCCCCCCTTTCTATCTCTTATTTCTTTTCAGAGAATCTCATTGGGTTTTTTTTGTTCCACAGAGCAGAATTTGGTCTACACTGTAGAATCTAGAAAAGAAAATTTTTGAAAATTTGTATTAAAATTCTGTAACATCTCTCTTGGGTCTGGGCATCTGCAAGTCTAGATAAGTGCTTCTAAAACTTTAATGTGCATACAAATTTGTTCAATAGCCTGTTAATATGCAGAATTTGATTCAGTTGGTCTCAATGAGGGCAGTGATTTTTGCATTTCTAACAAGCTCCCAGGTGATACTAATGCTACTGATCTCTGAAGCACAGTTTGATTCAGGGCATTCCCAGGTGAAAAAAGTTAAAATGGTCTTTGCTACCTGGGGCTCCAGAGGTGAGCTGTTTAGAAAGGCATTTCCTCTATGGAACGCGAAGTTTGAACTAAGTAGTTATCGTGCAAGTCAGATAATGCACTTATATGTGACTTACATGCTCTTTATTTTTTCTTATAATTTTTTTTTCTGGCTATGAGGGGATATACACATTCATAGATTTACAATGAAGTGGCAAGCAGCTCTGTGCTTTGACACTTGTGTCTAAAGTATTCCAATGGCATATTTGAGAAGTCCAGAGTGGGAGAGTTTGAGTCTCTGTTCTGTAAATAATAGCTTTGAATGGTAAAGACACATCTAGAGTTCTTAGTTAGACCTACTCACATAAACCCCATCCCATTTCAACACTCATGCACCGTGCCTGGAACAGAGTTTACTGAATCTCATGACAGTTTATCAGCAATTCAGAAAGGATTATCATGATTTAATCTTAAGATGGAAGTAGCAAATAAGGTTCATCTCTTCGACTAACTCCATTCTTTTCTTCTTGAACAGATGTCTATAGAAAGCTCCAGAGACTATAGTCTGAGCTTGATGGAAAAGAGTGACACAATTGGTTAGTGATGTGTATATATGCTGGGCGTGGGAAGGGAAATACCCTCACAGTAGTGGAGCTGATAAGGCATTGGGTTATGCTGGAGCCATGTTGTCACCAGATGGTCTTTGCTTCCCACTGTGGTCTGGTTAGCATTCACTGTCAAATACTGAAATACTGGTTAAAGCTATTATAAAAATGATCTGCCTCAAATGCCATTTTATTATTATTTTTCCAAGTACTAAAATTGATTTTTAGGCTTTGTACTCAGAGTAACTGGGCCGAGATTCCAGCAAAATATCTAGATTGTGCTAAAAATAAATGCAATGTTGTTCCTTTAGTTCCCTTCTCAGTGCTTAGCTTGACGACTACTGACATTCCTTGCTAACAAATTCTTTGTAGTAGAGGGCCTATTACAGAATTATTTCAGATTTATTTGTAATTAGAAACTCCTATTTGCAAACAAATGATGGAGTCACTAAAAGTTTTCAGTAGATTAGACATATTTTTTGCAGTTTTGATTACAAACACTTTCTTCATGATTGTGACAAAGTTTATCTTTAGTCTACTCCTTAGTCATGTCAAAAATTTTAAATTAACTGAATCTGAATCACAGTTTTATTATATTCCTAGAATAATATAATAAAGCACTAATAATAATAACAATCAAGATGCTTTTTTCATGTATTACTCTCAGTTTGTTGGAGCAGAAGAGATTCAACATAATATAGACATCCACTGTGGGGGGAAAAACAGATGCAAAATTATCTAGTGATTTATTCAACTATAAACTACAATTTTTAAGTGACATAAAATATCCTGGGTACTGGTGCATATTCTAGGACATATGTTCTTGTGTTGGTGGTAGCGTATATTATTGTTTTACTTTGTTTAGTTTTCTTGTTCCCCATATAAATCCAAATAAGAGCTTTTCTGACTTGGTAGTAGAAAGTCAGGATAAAGAGCTGGATGAGCTGTCTCCAATTTCTGAGTTGTATATAATCTGTTGGGCTACTCTGTGTCCACCTCTTCAAAAGTTTAGATGGCTGGCTCTGGCTGCTCTAAGAAGGTATGTATCATAGCTCTATAATATAAGAATGCAAATTTTATCATAGTTGTACTACTGTAAGTTCAGCGCCTGTTGCTGTATGATTACCACACTGCTTTTGAAGAAAATAAAAAAAGCTAATTCAAATGTGTGTACAGAATATTGTTTTCTCATTTATATATCACAAAAGATGAGAATGTAGTTACCAGGCAGAAAAAATAGAGAAATTTATTTCATGTAGCTTTATACAAAGCTTCCCTGATGGTTCAGATGGTAAAGCGTCTGCCTGCAATGCAGAAGACCAGGGTTCGATCCCTGGGTTGGGAAGATCCCCTGGAGAAGGAAATGGCAACCCACTCCAGTACTCTTGCCTGTAAAATCCCATGGACAGAGAAGCCTGGTAGGTTACAGTCCATGGGGTCGCAAACAGTTGGACCCGACTGAGCAGCTTCACATAGTCAATGAATAGGGGAGAAGAGATCATAGCATGATGGATAATCTTCTTGGAGAGCAGGACCATGTCTTTCATATTTCTCTTTCTGAATACCCCACATGGGGCTCTCTGCAGAGCAAGTGTATTAATTGTGGAATCCCCAATCATGTCTATTTTTCTTCAGGCTGTAAGGAGGCATAAAATCTGACAAAGGCCATAAGCAGAGTCTAGAACATAAAACAATTCAAGGGAATATCTCAATCAAAATTATATATGGGGAGGAGAGGGAGAAGAAAGAATCAAAAGCTTAAACTCAGTCAAAACAAGTTTTAAATCAATTATTGAAATAAAACTCAAATGGTTATTTGAGTTTGCTCAAATTTTTAAATCTTTTAAAATGTAAATACAATTCCATTCTTCTTTAATTTGTCAGATACAGATACATAATTTCCTTGAGTATGTTTTCTCAGCATCATTGAGAATGACAGTTAAGACAAATGCATTATTCACATTTAGAAATCAGCTTTCAGTTATCCAGAAGCCATTACCACTCGTGAACAAAAGGGGAGTGTTGTGCTTTAAAGAGAAATAAAAATTTAAGTATCATTATATAATACTTTACATAAACAGGAAAATGTTTTCACAGTACAACCTGATGCCAGGCAGTTTATCATGTATGTGTAATTGGTGCCTGTGGTCAACCCATAATATGATAGTCTTCTGTTTGCTGAAAGAGTATGATGGGAAAGTAACTTTAGAGTATGGAACTTTAGCCATAATCCTAATTGAGTTTGCTAAAGTGCTAGTTTAAAAAAATGCAGTAGATTTGAATCAGTGCCACTGTGTTAATTGAAACACAAAACTCAGTCAAGTAAAAATCTTTTACCAAGGTCAGAGAAGGGCTTTAACAAGTTAAAGTATGCTATGATTCCTCAGCAAGGATTATGTATTTTGCTCTACACACAAAATCAAGATAATGGATATTGTGATTAAGTGCCATAAGATAGAGTCCTGGACATTTATGATGGACCTAAATTCATCTAATGTAGATTTTTCTTCTTGGTTAGCCATTCAACTCCATTTTGTAGGGTGAGAAATAAGGGTTTTAGGAGACTTCATTAATTTGTTCCAACTCAGCAAGTGGATCCACATTCTGAGTTCTGTGCTTGGATCAAGCTTCTCCTAATGTGTGGTTCTCAACTTCCTAAAAATAGTTTATGTATATTAGTGCTTATAATGCCAGACACTCTGTCAAGCACTTTATGTACCTTACATCATTTTATTCTCAGAACAATATGATGAGGAATATATTATCATTATCTGCATTTAAATAATATCATAGACTGAGGTTCAGAATTTATTTAAGTTTATATGGGTGGGAAATGGTGAAGATGAGATATGACCCCAGTTATCTGGGCTTTCAGGGTCTTTTCTCTTAAGCCACATGTTATACTTCCTCCAGTGTATTAATATGAAACCAGTCAAAAAATGAGACATTCTAAATGGAAACAAAAGTCTTCATTTCAACTGCATTGGGATTAAGTTCTTTCATAAGGTAATACATGGGACACAAAATAGAAAATATTGCATCTATTAGTATATTAGATTAGACAGTTTTTCAATTACTTTTAGTACCGAAAGTCTATGAATCAGTAAAAACAGTTTAGTTGAAACTGTTTCCTCTTAGAGCACATTTCAAAACACTTTTCACATAGAGAAGCAAATTCAGCTCCAAATTCAATTCATATCCAAATTTATCTTTTAAGAGCAATACCTAATTTTCTCTCCAAATGAGCTTATAGAGTATTTACTCAAAAAGAACAGATACTGTCTTTTAAAAAATTTTCATATATTCTCCTGAAGTCCTAAAAATGACTACATTTGTGGGGCTTTTCCTCCATTTTCTTTTTCTTGTGTAAGCAGAAGTCCTTGGTGGGAAAAGGGGGCCTAATTAATTTGGGAAAACATGCTGCAACACATTTCCTGAGATGCTATCATAAGCAATTAAAACAAAATTGCTCTTGTCAAAATAAATGAATAAATTTGATGAGATGTTTTCCTTTATTTTACAGATTTGTTCCACTTTATCACTAATTCATAAAATCCACAAAGGCTCTCCAGTCATCAGTGTGATTGGTTAAACTCTGTTGTTGTGGCTCTGTTATGAATGGGAAGTAAAAGGCAGAATACCAGTATACCAGGCCAAGTGAATAGAGTGAGAGAACATTCTTGCAAATGAGGATGTATAAGCCCACGGACCATCCCAGGCCAAGGCAGGAGTCATCACTGATGTTCAACATTTGTGGGTACACACTGACTGTAATATTCTTCCCTGGTAGCTCCATCAGAATCCACCTGCAATGCTGGCAACTGGGGTTTGATATCTTGGTTGGGAAAATCCCCTGGAGGAGGATATGTCAACCCACTCCAGTATTCTTGCCTAGAAAATCCCATGGATAGGGGAGCCTGGCAGGCTGCAGTCTGTGGGACTGCAAGAGTCAGACACGACTTCGCAACTAAACCACTAACTGTAATGGAGGCTTCCCAGGTACCGTGGTGGTAAAATATCCGTCTGCCAATCCAGGAGGCACAAGAGATACAAATTCAATCTCTGGGTCAGGAAGATCCCCTGGTGTAGGAAATGGCAGCCCACTCCAGTATCCTTGCTTGAAAAGTTACATGGATAGAGGAGCTTGGCAGGCCACAGTCCATGGGGTTGCAGAGTAGATTGCAACTCAGCACACATACACTGACTGTAATAGCAATTTTTCAACATAAGGGGCATTCAGAAAGTACTGAAAATAATACTTTCATAATTGGGAGACAAAACTAAGTTGTGTCATATAATACAAAGTATAGAAATTAAAACTTAATCCTATGTTCTATTCTTAGGTATTGAGAGGTGTTAGAATACTATGGTAAGTGTTGAGTAAAGGAATATCATATTGCATGTGACATATCAGATTTGCACCTATCAAAGAGGGCTTAGGTTAAGAATGATTGAGAAACACAGAAGTGTGATTCATCCAAAAATGATGTTGATGTTCCTGGATATGTAAAGCAAAGAAGGTAATTTTGGGAGAGGTCACACTGTAGCTTGGGTTTCTCTTAGAGGAGCCGGATGGGCTATAGTCCATGGGGTCACAAAGAGTTTGACACGACTGAGCCACTAAGCATGGATGCATAAATACTGTAGCTAGTATTCCTAATTTAAGCCACTCAAAAATTGAAGTTGTCAGTTTGTTGAATACCTACTATTTTCAAGACAGTGTTAGATAGTATGAAAAGGTGTAGTTGCTCAGTTGTGTCTGACTCTCTATGACTCCATGGACTGTAGCCCTCCAGGCTCCTCTGTCCATGGAATTCTCTGGGCAAGAATACTAGAGTGGGTAGCCATTCCTTTCTCCAGGGGATCTTCCCAACCCAGGGATCAAACCCAGGTCTCTTTCATTGCAGACAAATTCTTTACTGTCTGAGCCACCAGGGAAGCCCTTTAGATAGTATGGGGGTACCAAAATGAAACATTCATGAGCCTATCTTACAGGCTCTTGTATCCTCATATGGGAGAAAAACAGATTTGAGTAATTATAATAGCATAAAGCAATATCTGTTGTGGGAGGTTAGAATAAGAAGAGTTTACCTCTGGCTTTGAGGATCAGGGTGGTACTAGGCTGGACCACGAGTAATTGTTAGGTTTTAGATATATGGGCATATAATTATAGGCTGAGGGAATTATAAAAATCCAGAGGTGCAGAACCATTCCTAAGTTTGTGGGACATTATATTCTTTCTTTGGTCTGAAGAATAGTTACAAGATAGAGTATAAACTAGAATACAGGCTTAGAACCTGAACTTGGGAGATCTTAGACCCAGGATAGGAATTCTAATTTGTAAGACAGCTGGCAGGGAGAAAGGACAGGTTGTTATTGAACAGACGAGGGACATTATAACTTTAGTACTTCAAAAAGAACAATTGGACAGTGAAATAAAATGCAGGAATTTAGAGTTGGGGAGAGTGGGGGAAAGCTATGGCAATTGTTCAGGCAAAAAGCATTGAAATTCTGAAATAAAGTAGTCAGATAGGAATGATGAGGTGGTGGGGTAGATGGGAGAGAGATCAGGAAACAAAATTGATAAGATTTTGCATATGACTTGTTGGGCCTGCTGGGTGAGGGATCGCTTAAAATTTCAGATTCAAATCAGAATTATTAGGAGCACATTCAGCTACTGGCTAGAGGAGGAAACTGAGGGAAATATAATGTGTGAAGAGGAAGGAAACTGGTGAAAGTCTTTTGAATATACTGAATTTGAGGTACCTAGGGATATTTGGTGGCTCAAACGGTAAAGAATCTGCCTGTAACGCAGGAGGTTCTATCGCTGGGTGGGGAAGATCTCCTGGAGAAGGAAATGGCAACCCACTCCAGTATTCTTGCCTAGAGAATTCCATGGAGAGAGGATCCTGGCAGGCTACAGTTCATGGGATGTGACTGAGTAACTCACTTTCACTTTCACTTTGGGCTTCCCAGGTGAGCCAGCAGTTAAGAACCCTCCTGCCAATGCAGGAGACCTAAGAGATGCAGGTTCGATCCCTGAATGGGGAAGATCCCCTGGAGGAGGAAATGGCAACCCACTTCAGTACTCTAGTCTGGAGAATCCCATGGACAGAGAAGCCTATAGTACATATGGTTGCAAGAGTCAGACACACTGAAATGACTTAGCACACAGCACTAGCACAGGTGGGGATCTTCGGTTCCAGTTCGTAGGGCAGTTTTTGGAGTCCAATAACACAGCAAAGATTTTATAAATATTATGCATCATTTTAGAGTCTTTAAATTAAACAAAAAGAAAGATTTAGTCTCTCTAACCTAGAATCTCTTTGGTGAAAGTCAGAACCTGCTCCTTAAATATAGGGGATGTGTCTGTTGAATTAAAGAGATCCACATTACAATGAAGTCAGGGAAAGAAGGTTTTAATAAACAGGCAGGATATCTCCAAACATTTAACAGCATTTAGGCCGCGTAGAATACAATAATGACAATGATAACTATATTAGTAGTAAAATACTTTCATTAATAATATTAAGAGGTATTTGTTTGCAGCAAATGGGTGGACCTAGAGATTCTCATACTGAGTGAAGTAAGTCAGACTAATATCAGATGATATCATTTATATGTGGAATCTAACAAAAAGCCTATAAATGAACTTATTTACAAAACTGAAATAGAGTTACAGATGTAGAACATAAATGTATGGTCATGGGGCGGGGGAGAGGTTAAGAAGGGAGGGATCAATTAGAAGATTGGGAGTGACACAAAAACACTATATTTAAATATAAATAGATAACTAATAAATATAACTAATAAGTTATAATAGATAACTAAATAAACATAAATAGATAACTAATAAGGACCTGCTACATGGCACAGGGAATTGCATTCAGTACTCTGTAATGACCTACATGTTTCCCATGTAGAATCTGAAAATGAGTGAATATATGTATATGTATTATATAGCTGATTCATTTTGCTGTACACCTGAACCTAACAGAACATTGTAGATCAATTATACTCCAATAAAAATGTAAGCAATCATAAGAGCTAGTAACACAGCTCCTGAGTTGGCATGTGATATATCTCTGTGCTGTATGAGCATCATGGTCTGTCTCACCTATTCCTCACAGCACCTCATGAAATGGGCTTTTTTCTCTCCTTATTTAACAGATGAGAAAATGGAGAGGTAAAGGATGACCCTTGCTCAAGTCAAACAGCCAGTATGTGATGGGGCTGGAATTGGCTATTTAGAGGCATGGATTCATTTACTCAACTGCACAGACACAAACAGAGGCAGCAAAAGTGAATCCGTATCTCCTATAAAAACTAATTTTTGCCCAGAGCAAATGTGCCATTTTAAGGCTCCCAGTGAAAGGAAGGAAGGAAGGAAAGAAGGAAGGAAGGAAGGGAAGAATCTCTCAATTGCCCACAAAACATCACCTTAATCATTTTCTGAACTTACTCACTTTAAAAGGATATTATTTTCTCTGAAAATAGAACTTTTTGGTGGGAGGCAGGGTTGATGGAACGTCCATTTCATTGTTCTTAGAACTGATAGTAAGCATAACTGGCAGTGCTGTTGCTATGAGTTGAGTACTTGAGTAAAAAGCCATGTTTTTCCCTCAGTTGACCAGTGTGGACTGGCTCTTGCAGGCTGTCTATTGGTTGGGATCCTGATGCAGCTGTTACTAATAAAGATCCTGCCATTTTGGACTACACAGGACACCTCCAAGAGGCCTGGGTTGCCTTGTAGGTTTATAGAAGGTTCAGAGCCTCAGCTTCAGCCAGACTATCGGACATTTCTAACAGAAACCTGTGATCTTGGGCAAATCACCACTCTTCATGGGTTTATTGTCGTGTAGTCGCTAAGTTCTGTTTGATTTTTTTGCAATTGCCTGGACTGTAGCCTGTCAGGCCCCTCTATCCATGGGATTATCCTGGCAAGAATACTGGAGTGGGTTGCCACTCCCTTCTCCAGGGGATCTTTCCAACCCAATGAATTGAATCCACATCTCTTGTATTGTCAGTCGGATTCTTTACCACTGAGCCGCCAGGGAAGCCCTTCCTAGGTTTATCCTCATCCATAAGAGGGCTGATAGCACCTGTTCTACCTTCCCTGGAGGCTGGTTGGAAAGCTGAAGTCACATGATAGATGGCAATATGTGGCCTAAACTGTGAAGCAAAAATAAGGAGAGGTTGCTTTTATGCTTTCTAAGACTTTTAATTACAATTTGTTTTTTGCAGAGGTAATACATGTTAATGGTTAAAAATTCAAAGCACAAAAATATATACTAAAAGTATAAGGTTCTTCCTCACCTATTCCAGTTTAATTCCAATTCATTTTCCCAGAGCTATCTGCCATTAACATTTGGTGTGTGTTCCTTTAGGTTATGCACGCAGGCATATGAGTTTGTGTTGTGTGAGTGTGATTATGTGTATTTGTATCATATGTGTGTGTATCATATTAAGCATTTGTTCTAAAATTATTTTCCTCACTAATATATTTTCTTCATTCCATGTTAGTGCCACATATCCACTTTATATTTTACATGGCTCTATACTATTTCATCAGAGAAGGCAATGGCACCCCACTCCAGTACTCTTGCTTGGAAAATCCCATGGATGGAGGAGCCTGTTAGGCTGCAATCCATGGGGTCGCTAAGAGTCGGACACGACTGAGCGACTTCACTTTCACTTTTCACTTTCATGCATTGGAGAAGGAAATGGCAACCCACTCCAGGGTTCTTGCCTGGAGAATCCCAAGGACGGGGGAGCCTGGTGGGCTGCCGTCTATGGGGTGGCACAGAGTCGGACACGACTGAGCGACTTCACTTTCACTTTTCACTTTCATGCATTGGAGAAGGAAATGGCAACCCACTCCAGTGTTCTTGCTTGGAGAATCCCAGGGACGGGGGAGCCATTGGGCTGCCGTCTATGGGGTGGCACAGAGTCGGACACGACTGAAGCGACTTAGCAGCAGCAGCATCTTTATTTTAATAATTTATGTTCAACCATACCACATGGTATGTGGGATCTTAGTTCCTCCACCAAGGATCGAAGCTGTGCCTCTTGTAGTGGAAGGACAGAGTCCTAATCACTGGACTGCCAGGGAAATTCCTCATCTTTAAAGATGATGCTCTAACCCTTTCACAGAATTGTGAATAATAAACTTCAACAATATAGTGCATCATGCGAGGTTCTCATTAAATGTGTCAAGGCCATTGGGAATGACTGTCAAGCTGAAGGATGCTTTATGTTGAAATTATTTGAAATGGAACTTGAGACTTTCTGTGATGCCTTCATTGTGGCTGGCAGTGTTCCCTCTTACTGTCACCAACCTTCATGAGTACAGGCCCAGTATAGTGATGTCTCATGAATTCAGAGGCAATATTCTAGAATCATTTATCTCTGCTCATCACAAAGTCGAATGACCCTGGAATGATATGGCCAAAAAGATACAGAAAGTGCAAACAATTCACAAACCAGTAAACATCTAAAAGAATAGGTTTTTTGAAAAGAGGCTTGTGTTTCAAGGGGGACACTAATCTTCCAAGCTAAACATAATTTTTTTCAAGTACAGAAACTCATCCATCAGTTCTCAGGATTACTTGTTGCGGTTATCAGTCACAAGAAATTGGTCATTTTGATCTGGGTTCCTCATAGCCAATACAATATTTTAGAAACCCCATCAAGTGATGTCTTTAAACTCTTTAGGTTTAAGCTTATAATGTGAGCATTAGGAAACATGAGAAAAACAAAGACGGTGAAAACCCGGTATCATATACTGTGAATTAAGCAATTATTTGTTCAATCAAATCATGCTTTTGAACACCCTGCTAGGTGGTAGGTGCACTGTTGAATATTAATAGTCTGAAGATAAAGAAGGCCACTCACTTTAGACCTAAGGAACAAGAAGGCAAATGATTAAACATAGTTGATAAGTGATAAAATAGAGGTGTTAAATATCATGGAAGTGGCAAGGAGTGACTGTTGAATAAAACTTCCTGCAAGTTATAGTGATTTAGGTTTAATGGGCAGGCAGTTCACCAAGGAGTGAAGAAGGCAGAGGAGGGGTTCAGATGAAGGGTGTAACTGGGATAAAAGCATGAGGAAGCCCAGCATGTTCAGGGAAAATGGATAACAGAAATGAGATAAGTGTTTTGAAGATAGCTCTGTAATTAATCTCATCTCTGCTTCTCTTTCCAAACCATAATCATTGTAGTTCAGATACTATTCACTCCAAAAGACAACGTTATATAGAAGAGCATGCTGCTGCTGCTGCTAAGTCGCTTCAGTCATGTCTGACCCTGTGCGACCCCATGACGGCAGCCCACCAGGCTCCTCCATCCCTGGGATTCTGTAAGCAAGAACACTGGAGTGGGTTGCCATTTCCTTCTCCAATAGTTTACTCCAAAAGCTGACACTATCTCAGTGAATATAAACTACTCTTCCCTTTTAACTTTCCTACACTCAGTATTGATTTTAGTTTGGGCCTATTTTCTTCTTCACTGTGCCTAAAGTCTGGCTTGATAATTTGATCAGGTCAAATGGTTGAATATGAGATGTGGAAGAGCAAATAAAAAAAGCAAAATACAGGATGAAGATTCAAACTTCACATTTAATTCAGTGAGATTGGCAGTGGCTTTTTGGAATATTGTGTTGAGATGGCATTTTGGAATCATGCAGAAAAAGTGGGGATGGACTCTAGTGATTAATTATGGAATTCTTCCTTGGACAAGGAAGGAGGGAAAGCCATCCTGTGCTCTTCTTTTCAACACTTCCCATCCCACCCCTTCCTCCCCACCAGGCTCCAGTAGATTTATGAGTCAGTGATTTTATGCCAGGTGTATGCTGGAAACAATGACAGTGGTACCCCATTGCCCATCACTGTTGATCATAGTCCTGACACACAGAAATGCTCAGGAGGTATTTGTTGGATGAATGAATCCATGAATAATTTTTAGTACTTTTGTTTCTTTCCATTATGCATAAAATTTTAAGTTATGTCTGCTTTGTTGACATCTTATATTTTTTTTCTGTGTGGGTAAAAAGTTTTTTTTATACAAATTAAAATACCTGGGATGTTTTTCTCAGAAAAAGCAATACTACTTTTTACTCATGATGTGAGAATTCCTGTCATATGATGATAATGAACTGGGTTTTTCCTCCCTCATTTTAAAAGTTAGATTCTAATTAACCCAATTCATCTATTTGATCTTTTAAGAGCCTGATTTAATTTTAAAATATGCATTATATTTACTTTAAGATACTGGGTATATTTTAAATTTTAATACTTGTCTTCATTAATTCAACTATTTTTCAAAATCTTGATTTTCCTGGCAGCCTGTTAACAAAGAGAAATGTATTTTTGAAGGGATAATTCCAGCAGAGTTTTCAGATTTATGAACACAATTTCACAAAAAGGGAAGTTTCTGAGCATAATCTGCCTCCTAGCAATTATTGATACTGTTGTCCATCTTCCTTTATCTTCCTTTATCTTTAAGTATTTAATACTTATCCCAGGTCACCATCACTATTGTGATGATCATTTGGGTTTAGGCAATGCCTGACATTATAATCCCACTACCTTTGCTCATTCTTCTAAGCCAGAGTCATTTATTCTCTTTTATTTTCCATTGTTGTCATTGTGTCCATCATAAAAGAGAACTCTATTTCCTTCAAATGTAACTTTTCAATTACAATCTAAACCTGTTCCCATTCAAATGCACTGTTTGGTCATCATAATAGAAACAATTATCCTTTACTTTTTATTCCAAGATATTACTACATGCTGCTGCTGCTGAGTCACTTCAGTCGTGTCCAACTCTGTGTGACCCTATAGACGGCAGCCCACCAGTCTCCCCCGTCCCTGGGATTCTCCAGGCAGGAGTACTGGAGAGGGGTGCCATTGCCTTCTCCGATATTACTACATATCAGATCAGATCAGATCAGTCGCTCAGTCGTGTCTGACTCTTTGCGACCCCATGAATCGCAGCACGCCAGGCCTCCCTGTCCATCACCAACTTCCGGAGTTCACTGAGACCCACGTCCATCGAGTCAGTGATGCCATCCAGCCATCTCATCCTCTGTCGTCCCCTTCTCCTCCTGCCCCCAATCCCTCCCAGCATCAGAGTCTTTTCCAATGAGTCAACTCTTCACATGAGGTGGCCAAAGTACTGGAGTTTCAGCTTCAGCATCATTCCTTCCAGAGAAATCCCAGGGCTGATCTCCTTCAGAATGGACTGGTTGGATCTCCTTGCAGTCCAAGGGACTCTCAAGAGTCTTCTCCAACACCACAGTTCAAAATCATCAATTCTTTGGCACTCAGCCTTCTTCACAGTCCAACTCTCACATCCATACATGACCACAGGAAAAACCATAGCCTTGACTAGACGGGCCTTTGTTGGCAAAGTAATGTCTCTGCTTTTGAATATGCTATCTAGGTTGGTCATAACTTTCCTTCCAAGGAGTAAGCGTCTTTTAATTTCATGGCTGCAGTCACCATCTGTAGTGATTTTGGAGCCCAGAAAAATAAAGTCTGACACTGTTTCCACTGTTTCCTCATCTATTTCCCATTAAGTGGCGGGACCGGATGCCATGATCTTTGTTTTCTGAATGTTGAGCTTTAAGCCTACTTTTTCACTCTCCACTTTCACTTTCATCAAGAGGCTTTTGAGTTCCTCTTCACTTTCTGCCATAAAAAATCCCAAACCTTACCATTTTATGGGGAAAAAAAAATCAGGCTTTTAGTAAGTATGCTTTGATTTATATAATAAAATAAGGATGCATTGAAATTATATATTTTGCTTTCAGTTTAGTCTACTGTTTGCTCACTGTTTGTTGTTTAGTCACTAAGTCATGTTTAACTCTTT
Source organism: Bos taurus (assembly GCF_002263795.3). NCBI lineage: Eukaryota > Metazoa > Chordata > Mammalia > Artiodactyla > Bovidae > Bos > Bos taurus. The sequence continues at coordinate 60,688,039 of NC_037342.1, read as the reverse complement.
GGTGACTGCATAAACTGTAGCCCATCAGGCTCCTTCTGTCTTTGGGATGTCCCAAGCAAGAACACTGGAGTGGATTGCCATTTCCTACTCCAGGTGATCTTCCTGACCCAAGAATTGAGCCCACATCTCCTGCATTGCAGCTGGATTCTTATGGCCTTATAATTAGATTAGAGTCCCTTTGAGGGCAGGGATGATGTTTTCTTATTTTGTATAACTTTCTCTGCCCATGCTGAGATGAAGTCCATATGAAATGCCAAATAAGTACTTATGAAATTCAGAATCCCAAGTACTGAGACCCTGAGATGATGTAATGGACTATTGGCTTCAATTCCTTCATTGTATGGGTGAGATCTGCCATTCTCGTATTCTTCCCAAATAGCCATAGCTTTCTGTTGAATGTAGAAATATGCCAGAATTAATTTTTTAGTATGTTAACTTTATTTTTGATGATGTTATATTACATTTTTTTTTCTAATTAAGATGTGAGAAACAAAACACAGATCTCTCTTGGTATTTAAATTGAATTTGAATTCAATTCTTTTTCACTCAGTTCTCTATTAACTCAAATATATTCCTGAATCTTTCTATCTCAACCCTACCACTACCGCTTTAATATGAGCTAGTAACTCCTCTTGTCTGTCAGCATTAATTTTAAATTCCCTACACTCAAAACACAATATTGTGATCTCTTATTATCTATCAAGGAAAGTTTTCAGAAAGCGCAGTTCCTGGCAATCAATATCATGCCAAAACATATTTTGTTTTTTTCTGTTTTTATTGAAGTTTAGTGAGTGAGTGAGTGAGTGAGTGAAGTCGCTCAGTCGTGTCCCGACTCTTTGCGACGCCATGGACCATAGCCTATCAGGCTCCTCTGTCCATGGGATTTTCCAGGCAAGAGTGCTGGAGTGGATAGCCATTCCCATCTTCAGGGGATCTTCCCGACCCAAGAATCGAACCTGGGTCTCCCACATTGCAAGCAGACACTTTACCATCTGAGCCACCAGGGAAGTTTAGTGGACTTAAAATATTATTTTAGTTTCAGGTGTACAACATAACAATTTGATATTTTTATAGATTACATTCCATATGAAGTTATTATAAAATCTATGTGTAAGACTTGAAACCATAAAACTTGTAGAAGAAAATATAGGCAGTATACTCTTTGACATTGGTTTTAGTAATATTTTTTGGATCTGTCTCCTCAGGCAAGGGGAAAAAAAGCAAAAAAAATAAATGGGACCTAATCAAACTTAGAAGTTTTGTACTGCAAAAGAAACCCTCTACAAAACGAAAAGGCAGCCTATTGAATAGGAGAGGATATTTGCCAAAGGGATATATCAGATAAGGGTTTAATATTAAAAATATATAAAGAACTCATATTAGTGTTAAAGAACAGCCTGATTAAAATATGGGCAGAGGCCCTGAACAGGCATTTCTCCAAAGAAGATATACAGATGACGAACAGACATAAGAAAAGTTGTCCAACACCACCAATCATTAGACAAATGCAAATTAAAACCATGATGCGCTATTACCTCACACCAGTCAAAATGGCTATCATCAAAAAGAAAAGAATAGCGTTGACCAGAATATTTGATCTATGAGGACTTTTCTTAAACCTGATGGCACATCTCTAGGTTTTATATATCTCCACGTTGCACATCTAGTCCCAGCTCCTCCTTGGACAGGTGAAGCATCTCAGGTCATGTAAGAGAGAGATTTTATCACCATCACAGAAGTAGTGAAGAGAAGGGGTCTGATTCTAGTGTCCTTGACTCTGCCCCTTTCTTTCCAGGCTATCATGGCTGTTTCTCAGGAATGACCCTCAGAGAGCATATCTGAATCACATTGGTTACTTAGAATGTTGAAAAAGATATTTGAAAATCATCTATCGTAACATTTCCAGAACTTGCCATTTTAATACACTTTTCTCCATTGGAATAACTAAATCCATCAAATACTCATTTTATTCAGTTGTAAAATGGGGTTGATACTAATCTATTGGGATTTTGTGAGGTTGAAAACTACACCTACACATGTCTAGACACAGTAAGTTGGTGTTCAAATAAGCTTCAGTGATTATTACCTATAAATTAGACTGCCACAGAATTTCATATGCTTTTGACTTGAAGGTCCTGGAGGTAAGATTGAAGAAATTTATAGGCTAGACAAAATAAAAGCTTTCTCCAGAGCTGCCATTCATTTATTCCTCAAATATTTATAGAATATTCATTGTATGGTTGCCACTGTAGCAGGCCCTGGAGATATACCTGTGACCAAGATTGAGATAGTTTTTGCTTTTACAGAACTCATATCCCAGTATAGTAGCTAAGCACAGAACAGACAAATTGGGGTATAAATAAAATGGATGCAACTATAAAGTTCAAAACACTAAGGTAACAAACATAAGGAACAGAGCTAAAAAATAACAGAAGCGACCTACTTTAAATAAAGTTTTTAGGGAAAGTCTTTATGTAAGCCTATCTCTAAAGGATGGGTAAGAACGACTCACAAGGCAGGTTGGGTGGCAGCATTCCAGACAGAGAGTCATGTACGGGGGTCCTGAGGCAGAAACGAGCGTGAACTAGCCAAGGAACTGCATGTAGACCAGGGGGCTACAGTGTGGTGACAGGGGCGAGAGAGGCCAGGAACTAGATGGGCGAAAGGCAGTGAATTGACCGGGAGGAGGGGGGGTGGTGGTTTGTTGTTCCTGGTAAGGAGTTTGTTTTTCAGTCTGCAAGTTTCATGGAAAGGCATTGGATGATTTCTAAACACCCTGAGCTAATAAAGTGTGATATAAGAGAGAACTTCTGTTCTGTGTTTCACAGTCCCTTCACATCAGTTTTGTTTTCTGAGCAAAGTTCATACTCTGTCCTTTCCCTCCCCATTCTCTTCCTTTTGTCTCTGTTTACATCTTTTTTCTTCTTTGCTGGGAGGGAGAATAGCTTCTTGCATAAAAGTTCTTCTCACAGGTTTCTTGCAAAATATATCCCTTTATGACACAAAGAGAATGTTAAGATGTCCATCCAACAGATATTTTTAAGTATTTTCATTGTGAAATTATATCCATTTTGTAACAACTTACAACTATCTACCTCATATTGCACATTTTCAGATTTAAGATTTATTCCCTTGAGCAAAGAAGTATTTTGTTTTAGCATGTATTTTTTTTTTTTTCCTGCCTGTTGTAAAAGTGACTCATTTCAGATGAGAGTTCTTTAAAAATGGCATTCAATGTGTTGGGCCATCCCGGCTTATGTTCTTAGATTCTCACAGACTTTTTCTATATTTTTCTTCTTCATTATATAGAGAAATATGGGCCTCTTCTCATGTGCTTAACTGATCATTTGGAAGTTGTTGACTATGCTGATAAGGATCCAGTTAGTATCTGTTCTTAGCAAGAGAAAGAACCATTGGGTTAAGCAAGTGGGGTCCCCTGTATTGCCAGACATTCTTTAAAATGTGAAACATTTCATAGGGTGAAGATGAACTGACACACAGCAGGTATATGAACTAAAATACCATTCAAAGTATTTAACTATGTATTAGTTAAGTATTTATTAAAAGACTGAGTCTCTATGCTGCTGCTGCTAAGTCACTTCAGTCGTGTCCGACTCTGTGTGACCCCATAGATGGCAGCCCACCAGGCTCCCCCTTCCCTGAGATTCTCCAGGCAAGAATACTGGAGTGGGTTGCCATTTTCTTCTTCAATCCATGAAAGTGAGAAGTGAAAGTAAAGACACTCAGTCGTGTCCGACTCTTAGTGACCCCATGGATTGCCCCCTACCAGGCTCCTCCGTCCATGGGATTTTCCAGGCAAGAGTACTGGAGTGGGTGCCATTGCCTTCTCCGCTAGCCTAGATTTATATTAAGAAAACATGATTAAAGTTGTCTGAGAAGTTAGAAATACTGCTGAATACTTGGAGGGGTCATTCTCAATTAAATTATAGAATGATCAGAGACAAGACATATGTTTGTGGTATAATAGAGAAGAAATCATAGTCAGTGCTAACTTTGTCACCGAAGAATTTATGGTTAAAAAACAAACAAACCCTGGAATGTGAAACACATCGTGATCAAGAACATAGATTTTGCCATCAGGTATCTGGATAATTCTGTCTCTGGCACCACTTAACTGTGTCAGACAACTTCAGTTTGTTCCTTCAGATCCACACTCTGCTTTTCTCCATCCTACTGTTTGCTCCATGAGGCTAATCTAAATGGAATACTTGGATAGGCCGTCTATTGTTTGATTTCTGGTAGTTCAGCCAATGGTAGCCCTAGCAGGAGATCAAGAAGAAAGAAGAGAATGAAGATGGTATAATGTGTTCCTCTAGTTTTGTCCTCAAAGAGTTGCCTAAGGCTAACTCTGCCTTTCAAATATAAATTGCATCTCTTCTTAGATGACCTTTTCTACATGATTCTCTCCTTACAACTTCACGTAACTATTTCCTCTCCTTCCCTTTTCAGGCCTAAATTACCAACTCCGGGAGACTGCAGTATCCCTTGTTTGTTTGGAGACCCTGCCTGTACCTTTGTAATAGTCCCTGTATTAACTCCTCTTTAATTATCCAAAGGTGGCTGTGCCATCTGTTTTCTAAAGGGACTCTGACGCACTGTCTGTATAATCTTTACAAGTGATTTTAAACTGTGCTTCAGTATCCTTACCTATAAAGTGGAGGGCAAGTCATTTCTCTCCTCATAGACCATTTGTATATGTAAAATCAGGAAGTAGATTAGAATCGTTGTATTCCAATACTACATTATGAAGCTTTTAAGATTCTGCCTCAATTGCCTTCCATATGCTTTCCCCAGCAATAACTTTTACTTGCTCAGTTATACTAAAGGTCTGAACAATTTTATCTGAAGCAAGGACTTCATGACTAAAACAGCTTGAACACGGCTGTCCTTAGATGATTGTAGGGCTCTTTCCAGTCCTAAAAACCCAATACATTTTTTTCTTGGCGGTTATTTTATGGAGAGAAACTACCATTCTTTACATCATAGCCTCTGACTAGGGCTGGAAATTCAGTAGGCTGTATGCTGTCTAGTCTCATGATTTACTATCTGGGCAGAAGGAAGAGTCCAGTTAATTCCCCAGGATCATATTCTCTTTTACAAAATGTTTTCATGGCTTAGGATAGAAAGCCATGGGGGCCAATAAATAGAGAGCCAGTAGGAAATCAGAAAGCTCCTCAGTGGTTTCATTGTGGCCTTCTTGGCACTCAGAGCCTCGGGCAGTAATTACTTGGCCGTGTTCTGAGCACTGAACCCAGCCTATAGTGGCTGTTAAACTTTGTAAGGCCAGGCATACTTTTGGAACACTCCATCCCTTGGCTTGTTGCTTCAAACTCCATCATTAACATCTTTTACTTCCTTTTCTGTGTGAAAGAGTAGAGGAAAGGTGTGAGCAATTTTCTTGGGAGTACTGTAAACTCGACATGTCCAGAGATTTATTGCAGCAATGACTGGGATGATGAAGTACTCAGAATTACTGCCAATACTTCCTGTCAAAGAAAAGCTCTGGAAAACTATTGATGACAGTGAGTTAGATTTGCTCTTGACAGCCATGTTAGTGCCTGTTTGTTCTTTTAGTTAACATGTATTCAGAAAATATATCTGAGGACCTCCAAGGAGTGTGTTAGATATTGTGTAAGATGAAATGAATTTGATAAGGCCCCTGGGCTCAAGAAGCCTTAGTCTGGGATGTATTCAGATACCTGCGATAGGACTGGCTGGCTAGAGGCAGCCTCCTAATCATCTTGTCCCCTAGAGCAGGGGTCTCCAACCCCCTGTAAGGAAGCAGGCTGCACAGCAGGAGGTGAGCAGCAGGTGAGCAAAGCCTAATCTGTCATTCCCTATCACTCCCATTGCTCCCTATTGTTCTCCATTGCTCACATTACTGCCTAACCACCACCCCTTTTCCCCACCCCCCAGAGTCCGTGGAAGAATTGTCTTCCAAGGAACCAGTCACTGATGCCGAAAAGGTTGGAAACTGCTGCCCCATGGACTACAGCCCACCAAGCTCCTCTGTTCATGGGATTATCCTGGCAAGAATACTGGAGTGGGTTGCCATTTCCTCCTCCAGGGGATCATTCTCAACCCAGAGATTGAACCAGTGTCTCTTGCACCTTCTGTATTGGCAGGGGGATTCTTTACCACGACACTACCTAGGAAGCCCTTCAGTACATCCCTGGCTATATCTTAAGGCAGGGGTTTACCCTCGTGAGCCTTCTTTTTCCTGTACCTTTCGTTGCTACAGTCCAGTTTCTTTCACTTCAGGCAGCTTTGTTGTCACAACACACACATATCCCTTTTAGTGCTTCTTCCTCGGCTGTTCGTACCAAGACATCTTCTATGGCCTTTCCCCCTTCTCCTTCCATTTGTGAGCCAATGAAACACCCTAGTCCTAGACAAGTGTATATAAGGAAAAGAAAGTCAGTAAAATTAGTTAGAAAGAATCATAGCTGCAACCACTTGGGCTCTTGTAAATCACCATCAGAATTTTGGCAAATTTATTTTCTGATTCTCTTACCTTCCTGAGCATGGACATTCAAGATGTTAAAACAAAAAGTGAAATATATATCTTTGATTTATTCATTAGGAATTTTCACTACAATTTTGGAGGGGGCACTCACCAAAGAGGGGAAGAAACATATCCAGATGATTATGAGCAAGATTTCATGAAGGAAATGGCGTTTGAACCTGATTCTCTGGGATATATTGCTTTGGCCAAAAAGTTTGTTTGGGTTTTCTCCATAACATCTGACAGAAAAATCCAAATGAACTTTTTGGACAACCAAAATAGTTATAGGAAGATGAAAGTACAGGTTGTGGGAGGCATATCAGCAAAAAGGCATACAACAAAAACCCAGTTATAAACTGAAAACTCAGAGCTTGTCTTGGTTCCCACTGTACTTTGACCAGCCTTAGTTAGGCAATCCATTTCCTTGACTGAAATCACTTGTTTGCATGTCTGTATGTCTAAGCTTCTTTAAGACAACAGAGAGTCTCTTTCATGCTTGTATTTTCAGCGTTTAACACAATGTCAGGTACTCATTAAGTACTCATTAAGTACTCATAGGTACTCAGTAAGTGGTGAAGAATGAAGTATAAATGGCAACGTGTATATTGAGGACAGGAAGTTGTCTAGTTTGACAGGAGCAAGGATTTGTGAGAAAAGAACTGGGATCTTATGTTAGGAAGGTATATTAGAACAGATTATGGAGGGTTTATGTACCAAGGCATTAAACAGACTGTGGGGAGTCACAGGAGGTTGTGGAGTGAGGTCAAAGTACAAAGCAATTAGTCTTCAGGAAGGTGAATGTGGTAGCAGTGAGCAGTATAGGTTGGTGAAAGGAATAGGGAGACAGGAAACGTGGAGACCAGAGATGGTGAATAAAGCAGAGCATGTGTCAGAGTGATCCAAAGGATATAAAAAAGTTACTTGGCAGTTTAATACCCTAAACAACTTGCTTCAGTCTTCTCCCTCCAGAGTACTGTCAGTCTCCTCAGGCCCGAATCCTAGTCTGACACTTAGTGGTCACATGACCTTGACAAGTTACCTAAGTTCTTAAACTCATTTCTAATGTGAATTTACTATGTAGATCAATGAGAAAAAAAAAAACAAACACAAACTATAAAATATCTGGCATTGTGCTTGATAAATGGGAAATAGTCAATACATGATAATTATTAGTATTATTGCTGTTATTATTTGTGAAGGCTTTAGCTAACAGTTTAATGCTGTAGGAGGAAATGAATCTTCTGTATGAGTTTTTTCCTTGTGCATTATAAGTAAAAAAAATTGTGATTCACAAGATTTGATTGATTTGATGAAAATGATTCCTTCCTTTTTGCCTATTAGCAAAAGAAGAATAAGCTTTCAAGTAATTAGTACTCATGAAGGAATTATAGGTGACAGGGTGTCATGGAAAATTCTAGTCCAAAATTTGTCTCAGAGGAGCAATGTGACCTTGGGCAAATCTCTTCATCAATCTATATCTCCATTTTTCGAGCTAGAAAAATGAAGGGATTGGATTAAATGATCTTTAAGTTCCTTCCCAACCAAATATTAAATGATTTTTCAAGTTGCTCATTACATTTCCAAGCTCCATCAAACAGCTCATTATGCCTACTTGCTCATATGATGCCTTTGTATATATTTCATCCCATTTTTCAGTCTGGATTTCCATTTGGTACATTTTCCTTGATATGACAGTTTTTTGAACAGAGCTTTCTATAGGTGTAGTTGTGTGAATTTGTGAAGTTGTGTGCATGTGTTTTAGTGCATACTGCCTAGGTCTAGGGCTCAAATTGTATGTGAGATGGTTGCTTTATCAGTCTTCTCAAACTGATTTGAGAGATATCTATTAACTTGCAGCTTGGAGGCTGTAGGGTGAAGCAGGCAGCATCACTTTTGCTTGAATTTATTTGCATCTACTAATTTACATGAGAAGGAAGAGCTTCTAGAGAAGAGATTTGTCCTGGCTCCTCTTTCTTTAAGGCTGAAAGATATCAAAATATGGCTGATGGATTAGGATGACCTTAATAAAGGCCAAATTATGGGAAAGAGCAATGAAGTGCTTGAGAGGCAACTCATCCTGCAGGCATAAAAAATCGAGGGAGCCTTTCTTTCATCAGTGGGTTAAGCTATGGAGGGGAAGGAGTCCTGATTCCATGCCCAGGAATGAATATTCCATGCCTTCAGTACCTTGGATATGCCTTGGGAAAAACATTTGTATATGTTTGAATTGAAAGAACTTCTCTACTTAAACATAGAAACTCTTAGGCCTCAGCCAGCTTTTCTTTGAGACTCTTGACTGAGTGTAGCTGAAAGCTAGCAACATTATTCCTCTACCACACATCATGGAACCATCTTTGTCTGGGAAATCTGTGGAACTCTGTCTTAAAAGCAATGTGAGAATATATGCAGCACCACCACAATGAGGGATGGAAGCCCAGCCTCTTCACCAGATACTCAGTGACAGTCATGGTAATTCAAATTAACAAGGAGACCTGTAGGGGGCCAGCAAATATCAATGCTAATTTCAGTGGGTATCAAGTTTAATATTGTCAGTTGTGTTCTCTTCAGACAGGAAGCAGCAGACAAGCAATGGCTCTTGGACCCATGAGCATGCCTGAAGATCCTTAGAGATCTTTGGGTGAGGATACTTGTGAATGTATTAAAATTATTACTCAAAGAATAAGTTAGAATGCAGTGCAACTGAAAATTCTGTATAAAATGTGTGACTACTTCATTCGAATACAGACCCATATTAATATACATGCACTCACCAAGCACAGAGAAATGTTTTGAGAGTGAGGTATACTTACTAATTAATGTAAAATAGAAACAGGGCAATCAGTCAATCCTAAAGGAAATCAACCCTGAATATTCATTGGAAGGACTGATGCTGAAGATTAAGCTCCAATACTTTGACCACCTGATGCGAATAGCCAAGTCATTGGAAAAGACTCTGATGCTAGGAATGATTTAGGCAAGGAGGAGAAGTGGGTGACAGAGGATGAGATGGTTGAATGGCATCATCGACTCAATGGACATGAGTTTGAGCAAACTCCAGGAGATTGTGAAGGACAGGGAAGCCTGTCATGGTGTGCCACAGTCCATTTGGTCGCAAAGGTCTGACATGATTTAGCGACTGAACAACAACAAATCTAGAATCACCTAGTGGTTAATATGAGGCTACAAAGGATAGATCCCCATTTAGTATACTAACAGGCCAGATTTTTAGTATAGACTTTTGAGTAAGGCTGAGCAAAATACCTTACAGATATGTCCAAGTGGCTAGCCTATCTCTATCAGGTGATAGCCCAAATCCCTGTATACTTTTTATTTTTTATCTGTGTACCAATGGTCATCTAAAAATCTTTGTGAGTTGGAAGTATATGTAATATTATTTTTAAATGGACTTGAACAAGTGGTCAGTAAAGACCTAGAGTTTGCCCAAAGTCACCTTGGGATTAATGGTGGAATGTGGACTCAAATTTGATCTTCAGACTCTAAGCACTGTGCTTTTTGATCTCATCTTCTTCGAGCCTGAAGCCTGGAAGTATAGGATAGGTGAAAAGTGTGGAGGGAAGTCTCTCTTTTCATTGGAAAATGGGAAGTAATTCTAGACACACTGTTGAAACTAGAGTTAAGCCTTTAAAACAAATCCCTTTTTTTCATCATCCTGGAAGTCTGGTTGTGTGTGTATGTGTGTGTGTGTGTGTGTGTGTGTGTGTGTTGGGATGTGCAAGGGATTCTGGGATTGTTTCTGTGATTAACTCACTGTATTTTACAAGTAGCTCTGGCAAGCATGGTGGGATAATAATAATTTGTCCCTTGTTGATTTCAATCACAAAGGAGAATTAATAAAAGTCTGGGTCATTTAGTTTTCTCCTGAAGCTTGGAAATTTAATTATCTTATTTTTTCCCTTTCTGTTTTAATCCAAGTAATCCAAGTAGTCTATTATTAATTTTCCAATGTATTTACTTTTTTCTTTTTGCAACATTTTTGGGTTACATATGAATTTAACCATCAGACTGGAATCAGATTATGGCTAAATTTGGATGTTCTCTGCCCCAGTGCCTGAGAAACAATATTTGGATCAATGTCTTTGACAATAAGAAATGTAGAATTTCTCTCTCTCTCTCACACACACACACAAACACACACGTGTGTCTTCTTAAATTTTATTTATTTTAATGAGTCCTTTTGTGGTTAAGGGAGTATATGCTTGTTTGACTTTCTGTTGAAAATAAATACCTCAGAGAAGGAAAATGCATGGATTCTCTATCACTCTTGTATTCCATGGGACTTGGCTTTTTGAATTAGTGATTATTTTAGGAGACTTTGAGGAATCAGACATAAAAAACCACATTTCCCTGGGAGGGTTAGATCCAGAATATAGGTAATAGCTCAAGCAAGAGTCAGCATGGCAGATAAGAGTGTGTGCTGAGGTCAGAAGAACTGGGTTTAAATTGTGATGCCGTATTATATACTGAATATTATACTTTGAATGATAGAATTAAATAATCCGAGCCTTCATTTTCTGTAAAATGAGATTGATGTTATTTCTCCACCCAACTTCAAAGGATTTTTCTGGAGTCAAGTAAAAGAAATGAATCTGAAACTGCTTTATAAAAGCTTGTATCATTTAGGATTCTTTAGATATAAGCAGCAGATTCTAACTTAAGTTAAAAGAAAATTATTCTAAGGCCCTAAGGTAAGTCACGGGCTCCCCAGGGTGGTGTTGGTGATAAAGAACCCACCTGCCAATGCAAGCGACCTAAAAGACATGGGTTCGATCACTGGGTCAGGCAGATTCCCTGGAGGAGGGCATGGCAACTTACTCCAGTATTCCTGCTTGGAGAATCCTATGGACAGAGGAACTTGGAGGCCTACAGTCCATAGGGTTGCAAAGAGTCAGACACAACTGAAGCAACTTAGCACGCACACAAAAGATAAGTCACTAAGTGAAAAGATACAACTGGGGTACTGGGTGCAGAAGCACAGTAACCCCGGTGCTGGACCAGGGATCCAAGTGACAGCAGCTAATGGGTGGTCCTGCTGGGATACTTTCACCAGGATGAATCAGTTCTGCCTTTCTCTCTTTGAGTTCTTTTGCTCAAGATTTAGAATCTCTGGAGAGAGAGAGACCAAGAGGGCACCTTGATTAACAGACCATGAAGACTGCCAACACTGAAGGACAGGTAATGCTATCAGGAGAAAACCGGGAATAGAGGCTGGGTGGCAAAACCACAATAGTCACTGTCATGACTATACACGTATTTGTTCCAGTGGGAGGGCAGGATGCTGAGAGGATGCAGTGATGACAGTAGGGCAAAGGGGTGGAAGGGGAGCTCTGGTTAGCTAAGGCCTCTCTTATAGGGGTACACACGTTGGTGAAAAGGGGGAGGGTGTATTAAGGAAGGGGGAGGGTGAGTGGTTAAGGAAATAGAGGTGGGAGGACACTTTCCCTTATACCATTTGTTTGTGCCCAAATGGATTTCATATAATATTGCAAGGTAAACATAGACATCATCAGTTCATGTTTTGGAATTGGTTTTCCTAGTTTCTCAAAAATGGAAAAGTGTATCTTGCACGCATCCTAGGGTTGCAGGAAGGAAAGTGCCTGAGAGGACTCAGAAGGGGTATTTGGAATGGCTTGGCCCCTGCCACATGTCAGACAGAAATGCTTCTATTTATATCTTTTATGAATTGGGTTTTCATGTGTGAATCTCTTTAGGGTAGGGTAAAAAAAAAAAAAAAAGAATTCGCTGCTAAAAATAGCACCAGAACACCAGTGTGTGCTAAAGGGAAATATGAAGAATGTTTTTGAATAACCCGTTTAGGCTCTTCAAACTGTCTCAGTCTCTATCGACAGCTGGGCAGCTGGGTACACAAACACAATATTGCTTTATTGTTTGATTCATATCAATATTACTTCAGCATTGTTCATACAATTTATTTTGCAATAGCCAGAAAGAGCTGCAGTCTGCAGAAAATGTTTACCTGCCAAGAGGGTTTATTGAAATAAGCCTGAATTGTGCTTGAACTATTTGGTCAACGGGGAAATTAATAGGTTCAGACAGATAGGGCTTCTTTGTTGAAAAAAAATCTTCTTGCTTAGCCTGTACCCAGAAAAGTTGGAGCTCAGCTGCCCTGGAATTCTCAGTCCTCCTTGAAATCTGGGAATTCTTTTTGCTCATTCATTTGCCCTCAGTAGCCACTGGCACTTTGCAGAGTGAATGAATCTGTCTGGTGAGCTAAGGTGAGTTTGAGAAGTATGTACTGGAGGGGAGGATGGCTGACTTCAGGAAATGCATATTCTTAGCTTTGCCCCCAAGCAAAACAAATTGTGTGAATATTCTTAGATTGCTCAAAATAAACTGAGCAGAGAATTTCATGTAAGGTCAAACCAGTGACTCAAACAATGATACCTTAGACATACCTTAGACATACAACAACCATTTGGCTTTCAAGATGTTACATAATGTACTTTTGAATTGTACATTTACTTTAATTATATAACTACATTCTCAGGATCAGAGTGGAAGTAATGTTATATGTCTATCTCCCTGACTATTGTATCTACCTATCATAGCTGTCTACTGTCTACCTACCTCTTTCCCAAATATACCACTATAGTTGTTTTAGTCTGTGAGCCTTACAGAATTCTTTCTTTGAATTTAACTAAGAATATCCAAAACAGTATATGCAGATGCCTCTGGAAGGGGGTTAAAAAGGTCTGTGCCTTATGATTTCTAATTGCTTGATAGAGGTTGTCTAATGAAGAGGAGAGACCAAGCAAATTAACAGAGGTGGATATGAAAAAGGGAAGACTAGGAAAATTTTAGAAAGAAGATTATAGGATATAGAATACTGCTTATAGTAAATATTTTTCTAAAAAAAATAAATATTTTTCTTCTTTTTTAAATATGTTAAATCTTAAATACATGCTCATTTTTTAAATGTTGAAAATATTAAAAAACATGAAAATATTAAAGGAGCAGAAAAATACAGCATGAATCCCACCAACCTCAAGACAACTGATAGCATTTCTGTATATTTCTTTCCAGACTTTTATCTCTTTTTTCTTTAATGTTCACATAATTGTGTTTATTCAACATATGCACTTTTGTTGTTTGCTTTGTCCAATAAATAATATAACACGGAATCAGTGTCTTTGTGAATAAATATTTGTTTAGTATTTTAGATTATCTTGAAATCTAGATTTTTCAGTAGTCAAGTTAATAGATTAAATATGTATGCATTTTTAGGTTCTTAACCTCTAGAAGATTCTGCTAATTTGCATTTCCATTTTATATTTCAATTTACACCCATTTGCAAGTTCTAAAGCCCCCGGTGGGACTTTGTGTCCTAGGGTAGCATAATTGACTTTCATCAACACTGAACTGATCACTTGTATTTAATTTGTGAATTTAACGTAAATTGATACAAGTTATGCTTTGCTTTTCAGTTGTGCATTTTTTTGATTAGTAATGCTTTTTTGCTTTTTATGTGCTTATTGGCCATCAGTATTATTCTTTTTGTGAATTTTCTAAGCATATGGTTGTATCTTTTAATTCTCATATTTTAATATTTGAATTCATATATTTTAATTTTTTTATGGATTATAAAGATTTTTACACTTTGTTAAATTAATTGTATATTTTTTCAAAGCTTGTCACAGGCTTTTTATGATATGTTCATAATGATAAAGTTCATTTATCATTATTTTTGTTTTTTAAGAATTATTTTATTGAAATATAGTTGATTTATTATGTTATTATGTGCTTTTTAATGCATGAGCATTTTAACGTGCCATGTGTTCACATGCATCTACCTATTCCTTTATTCTTTCTGCCTTTAATTTTATGCTTAAGAAGCTTTTCATCATTCCTGAATCAGATAATTCCCCACGTTATCTTGTGTGTTTCATGTTTTATATTCAACCCTTTGATCTCTCTGGAACTTATCTGGGTGTATGGCCATGATGCAGGGATTTGCTTTGATTTATTCCCCTCTGAACTCCTTGTCCTAGCCCTTAAGGCCCCACATGACCTGGTCCCTGCCTATCTCACTAAACTCCATCATCTCTGTCGTGGTCTGGGTGTAGGTTGGAAAATAATTTCCAGACATGAGACAGAATAAGAGGGAAATAAAATTTATTAGCGTGGGAGACGCTGTTAGAACAGTGGGCCAGCTCAAGGGAGAACTGACATTGAATAGGGGTCCTTAGTCCACTTTTATACCCGGGGTACAGGGAGTGGGATAGGGGTCTTGCGGGTCATTTGCTGATTGGATGAGGCATGTATACTGGGTGGGGAAGAGTGGGGCAAATACCTTCTCCCTGTGGGGTAGGAGGGGAGACAGGTTATACTGTTCCATTAATAGTTACAACATGGGGGAGGGAAGGATGATAAGGGTCTGGTTTTTCTGATTCCAAGACCCTCCTTGGTTTTATCTGCTCTTTTGTCCTTGGGTCACCACATTCCTCCCTCTCTTTATTTTTAGGGCCAATTCTTTGGCCCCTTTTGATACCCTGCTTGTGTCTAACTACCAATTTGCCTTCTCAGGCATTTAGGAACCTAGTTTCAGGGGGAAAAGGGGCGATGACCACTCTGGCTTCTTCAGGCTATACAGGGGCATCATGGGGCTCTGGGTTTCCTTTGCCTGCTCTCTATCAGGGTGCATTTACGGAGGGAGAGGAGAGTCCATGGAATGATAAGGTGGCTTGTTTCAGCATCGTCTGGGTGTTGGCCAGGAAATATTCTTGTCAAACTATCACTTGGAGATTTGTTGTATTCTAGAAGAAACAAACTTAACAAGAAATTTAAAGATACATGGCCCAAAGATTAATAGAAGCAGAAAAGCTGCTGAGGAGCTATCCAGGAGAATCAGGACTAGACATTGGTTTGTGATGGTAGTGTTTCTCCCAGGGACGGGGGAGCCTGGTGGGCTGCCATCTATGGGGTCGCACAGAGTCGGAGATGACTGATGTGACTTAGAAGCAGCAGCAGCAGCAGGTACGAGAAGATGCAAGGATTTGGGCTCATTAAATCTTTACCTGAAAACATCTGACTCTCTGAAGGCTGGTTCTTCCATTTTTTTTTCCCCCCAGAGCACAGAGCGCCTTATTTCTGCTCTCCATCCTAAACTCTGTTCAGGGAGTGTTGAAGGTCAGCAGCCTGCAGTGGTCATGATGTAATCTTTGTAGAGGCAGCTGGCAAGTGCCAGCTTCCAATCAGTAGGGTCCCTTCATAGCCACATACATTACCGTGCTTTGGGGGGCATTTCATAGCCATTGTGTCCCACAGTGCTGGGAAGGCTCATTCCCAGGTCTAACGAAGATTCCATTGACAGGCCACTCATTGAGCTGTTACTAAACCAGACCTTGCAAGTAGCAAAAGTCTCTGGACCATACCTGTCTTACTAGCCTCTTGGCCCAGGAAAATATTCCCTCTTTTTGCTTCTTCCCATATCTGCTGCTGCTGCTGCTGAGTCACTTAAGTCGTTTCCGACTCCGTGCTACCCCATAGACGGCAGCCCATCATGCTCCCCCGTCCCTGAGATTCTCCAGGCAAGAACACTGGAGTGGGTTGCCATTTCCTTCTCCAATGCGTGAAAGTGAAAAGTGAGAGTGAAGTCGCTCAATTGTGTCCGACTCTTAGCGACCCCATGGACTGCAACCCACCAGGCTCCTCCATCCATGGGATTTTCCAGGCAAGAGTACTGGAGTGGGTGCCATTGCCTTCTCTGCTTCCCATATCTAGAGTTACATTATTACAATCATTGATCGCATATGGAACTGCGTATCAGCATTTTATTACAGGCTCAGTCACACATTTACTAATGTAAGAAACAATCTTCTGAAACTAGCAGCATAAAAAATAATATAACTAGCAGTTATTAGTAAGATCACAAGCAAGAATTTAAGTCAAGAACTTTCATTAGATAAATAGCCCAGTACACCCAGGTCATCTGACTTAGTTAAATGATTACAGCCAGGTGTTAATCTCCTGGTTGTACATCATGGAGCCTCTGACCTTTATCCAAAGATTGGTTACTGAGACAAGCTTTGGAAACAAACTTAGAGTGTCCTTTTTAATAACTTAATTAAATCTTTTAGCAACATTACATAACAACAAGGAGCTATCTCAAAAGTGAGCCTTAAGTAAACATTAGACCTTAATTAACAAAACTAGAAACTTACTTTAACAATTAACAAAACTTAATATCCAGTGAAACATAATTTTTTTCATTATGAGGGTATTAACCCTGTAGCCAGGGAAGGCTTTAACCCATCAAAAAAAAAAAAAAAAAGAGGTTTGTCAGGGAGCTGGGAAAATCCAAGTGGCCGTCTTTGGATTTCCCATAGCCCTGACTCCAATTTACAGCTATCGTTCACCCATTTTTAATTCCCTGATTTAGAAGTAGACTGTTGCCATGTTTTAAGGACCTCAGGATAGCAAAGTCTAACCATGAGGGCTTAATTTTTATAGAAGCAGAATGAGCTTTGTCTACATGTACCATAATCTTAAATAATGTTTACTTTACCAAAGTAACAAAAGATTTTACAAACAAATATAAATCACTTAAAGGCCAAGAAATTCATAATCTGTTATCAAAAGCTTCATCCAAAGAAAGCTTTGTTCTCTTAACATAGAGAGTAGACTGAATTCCAGTTTGGTACCAGTTTACCAGATAACAAACAAACAAAATCTGTTCATCAGTTAATCTTAGAAAATCCTTTTTCATAAATCTTGAACTAGCAGTATTTTTCTAAAGGCGTGAGAGTGAAACCATAGAAGGCATGTTTAAAATTGAATGAAATTGCAGTTGACAAAGTAGCCTGGTTACTGCTGTGACTTGTAACACTTTAACATGATAACTAGAATTATAACTGAAAACATTTTATCAGAATGTTAGGTAGGTAGAATAGGGAAAAGGAGTCCAAAATGGTGGTGGCTAAAAGACAAGGAAGGGAAAAGCCCGCGAAAATAGAACAAAGGAAGGTCCGAGGACCGGAGTGAGGACCTCAGGTAAAACAAACAACACTCCTGGCTGGCCCAATTTACACAGGACAGGCCCAGGGAGAGAAAAACATATAAAAAGCTCACTCTCTCTCTCTTTCTCTCCTGCGCGCTGGGGCGCTCTTCTCTCTGTCTTTGGATCACGTGCCCTCACGCCTTGAAGATGGATTTTCCTGCTATCTTCTAAATAAAACTGTAACACTGAGCTGTAACACTGATTTGTCTAAGAGCTATAACATGGTCCGTTCGAGACCTGAGAGCTATAACATGGTCTGTCCAAGACCTGAGAGCTGTGACACGCTGAGGGGGCTTTAATATCCGTCACTTCAAATCTTTGTTGTGACGAGACAAAAACTGAGGAGCATACACTCGCGTGATATCTATGGTGCCGTGACACGGATCAGATTTTCACGAAACTCACACAATTTCCAAGATATCTATATTAGTAACATCAACCATACAATTTAACCTGAGAAGATTCATCACTCCTCTAACAATACTTCCCATGTAATTTAACAAGTTAAATGAACTCAGGCAGTTAAATAGCTCTTTGGGATGTCTCAGGGGCCCTCTCAAGCATCCCAAAGTTAGCTAGAAGTTGTTATTTAGGAAGTTTTGTCGGTAAATATCAAAAGGGTTTATAACAGTCAGAATCATATAGATCACTGCGAAACAATACATTCACTTAGCCAAAGTAAGAAAAGATTTCAAAGGTAAACATAGAACAGATCACTTCAGAGGTAAAGAAACTTAAAATCCATGATCAAAGGCAGTTCAACATCTCAAGAAAACTTGTATTTATACACAAAACTCTTCCGCTGGGGTGCACTTTTCATCAAACCTTCTTATCACTTTCTGTACCCACTACTTTGTCCTCCCATCCTGAAAGAGCCAACTATAAGTCAGACCTATTTCCTTTTCCTTTCATAAAATGTAATTTCATTCTTCATACCTTCTTTACTGAAAACACACATCCTACTTTCCTTAAGCAACCAAGAACTGATCTTTATAGTAGCATTCTATAGACTGGTGAACATAAATACCAGTGATAATTAAAAAAAAAAAATTCTAGAGAACATCTCAGGATGGGACCAAACATTATTCATTAATAGTCCAAAATCTCTTTAGTTTCTGTGTAAGAGGAAGTTAGTGTTAAGTAGCAAATGTTTCAGAATCTTATTTTACTTGGAAATGACCTAGCTATTCAATAAACTTCTGTCACTTAGTTTAGCACAACCCTAGAAATTCAGGTTACCAAAATCTAGAGAGACTATTTTAGACAGACATTTCTAAAGTATAATTATTCTTAACAGTTTATCTAAAAGCTCTTGTCTCATTTATATTTTTCTTTTTTTAAAAAGTTTCTTCACTTGAGTTACTTTCCTTGCTGACAAACTTATACCAGATACAACAATATAACACTATCTGACTTATAATAAACCTAGGCACAACGAAAATATTACGCTTAATGTTAATGACATGTCTATATTAGATTAGCAAAAACAGTAATACCAGATATTTAATATTGATTATTTCCTAGTTCATGTGAATCTGATATTCAATTAGGTTAATTATTTCTTGTATTTAGAATTGTCTGATTTGTAAGCACTTACTTTTCTTTAGGTCAATTAAACTAGAACTCATTTACAACTTCAGCAATATTATCAGAAAGACCAAATGACACACACTGAGACATACATAAATCCAGACAGACAGACAGAGATCTCATAGTTTTCTGCTTGAGATTTAAAATGTCTTTGACCCTTTTTTTTTTTTTTGGATTGGAGTTCTAATTTTTCTAAGGATGAGGTCTCAGACAGAGTGGGCTGTGTATTTCAAGGACATGGAAAGGGTTAATTTCAAGCTTTCCCCTAGGCAGGCCTTTAAACAAGCTAGTTGTTTTTGACTGCATATGCAAAAAGAACAGGTTTTGCAGTTTCCAAGGAAAAAAAAATCATTTTAACCAGTTTTCTCTAGAGTCTAAAGAATATCATGGCCACCCTGTGTCAAAAAGTCATCTTTCCTTTCTGTAGTCATAGTTTTATAGTTAAAATATAGACCAAATAGTGCTCAAATTGACTCTGATATCAGGGGCAGATCAGCTGATCAAAATCTTAGATTGTCCCTCTGGTGCGAAGTGAGGTCTCTGTCCCATCAGAAGAATCTGAAGGGTTAAGGGAATTTGCAGGAGTGGAGAAGCTTGGTCCTCGCCTACCCTGAGAAACAGGAGTAGTTAGAAGGGAATTCTTTAGGATGCTCAGGAAGGGGGGAAACTTTGTTCCCTCTCCACCTGAGAGAGAAGCATAGTTAGAAGGGGATTCTTTAGAATGTTAAGGGAGTTTTTTCCTTCAGGCTTTTGAATATAGGAGAAAGACTTGGACCAAAGGGAACCTCAGAATCCTTTCCTAGCGATCATTTGGATATGAAAGGTTGAGTAGGGGTCATCTAGGAAATCTGATGAAGAGAGACAGAGGCGGAAAGGAGATGGGGAAGCAACAGAACATAAGGAAATTCTGAGTCCTTTCCCTCTTTTGGCAAAAGCTAGTGTGCCATTCAGAAGCCATTTTTTGGGGGGAGTGTCCCCCAGTTTGTGTTGCGGCCAGGCATTTTGCAGGGTCAGAATTTCCAGTTTCTGAGAATGTGGCCAAGGGATGAGTCTGAGAGAGGCCCCTGAGACATATCAGAACCCATCCTTAGCCTGTGTACCATAGAATGGGGTACTGAGAGTCACCGACTGGCAAAAAGTCGCCCCTTTTTGTCTCAGTGATGTCTCCATGTAACTAATGGCACAAAATGGCCAACCATCCCAACAGTCGCGTCCGACAGTGAGAGGTGACCCCTGAGAACCGAGCAGCTAAGGTACCTTGTGACCGGGCAGAGAAAGACAGAGATTCCTGGGAGCACCCAGGTGACTCACCTTTTGGCGATTCCCTGAAATGTGGAAGGTACTCTTGGGATGGCTCAAAGGCAACATCTAGGCTCCTGTAAATCAATCCAGACTGAAACGAAAAGAAATGAAAGTGACAGGGAAGAAGACTGAGGAATCCGCCTTACAATCCCATCAGGGAGGTGGTGGCCAGGGGACGATGGTCTCCGGTTTCCTTCAACCACTCTGGGCCTGACACGGTGCATGGAAGTTGTCTTGCTGGGGGTAGATGCCTTGTGGAATGATCTGTTCCATGTCCCCCTTATCCTTAACATGGGAGTCTTCATGCGGCAAGCGCCCTAATGGTTTTCAAGTGCCTGACCCATGCCCACACAATATTGCTTGGCCTAGTCCTCAGTTGGAAAGGAGACAAAGGAGAGACCCTCACCCATTTGGGCGGCAGCTACTGGGGCTCAGTGAGCAGTGGGGCCTTTGGGACATCCCAGAGGATAACCCTGGCCAGAGTTCCTCAGCTGCTTCCACAGCACTTGCCTGTTCACAGAGGGTCCCTATGAAAAAGGAAAAGGGAGGAGGTGGGGGAAAAGACCCCAAATTCCCTGTACAGGCCACCCAAGATGTCGTGGTCTGGGCACGGGTTGGAAAAGAATTTCCAGACATGAGACAGAATGAGAGGGAAATAAAATTTATTAGAGTGGGAGACGCTGTTAGAACAGTGGGCCAGCTCAAGGGAGAACTGACATTGAATAGGGGTATTTAGTCCACTTTTATACCCAGGGTACAAGGAGTGGGATAGGGGACTTACGGGTCATTTGCTGATTGGATGAGGCATGTATACTGGGTGGGGAAGAGTGGGGCAAATACCTTCTCCCTGTGGGGTAGGAGGGGAGACAGGTTATACTGTTCCATTAATAGTTACAACATGGAGGAGGGAAGGATGATAAGGGTCTGGTTTTTCTGTTCCTGCATTCCAAGACCCTCCTTGGTTTTATCTGCTCTTTCGTCCTTGGGTCACCACAATCTCCACTCTTCCCTGATCACTTCTCTTCATCCACACTGTCCTTTTTACTCTTCCTTTACACCCCAAGTTGGTTCCTCCTTCAGTTTTGATTCCTTTGCTTGGAAAGCCCCTCCCTCAATCACTATATGGCTTTTTCCTCATCTCTTTCAAAGAGCCTTACTGACCCCTATGTCTTTTATGAAATGAATTTTTATTGGAGTATAGTTGCTTTAAAATGTTGTGTTAGTTTCTACTGTACAACAATATACATATATGTATCCCCTCTTTTTGGAATTTCCTTTCTATTTAGGTCACCACAGAGCCTTGAGTAGAGTTCTTGTGCTATACAGGTTCTCATTATTAGTGATTTATTTTATACATAGTATCAACAGTGTGGGGCTTCCCTGGCAGCTCAGCTGGTAAAGAATCTGCCTGCAATGTGGGAGATCTGGGTTCGATCCCTGGGTTAGGAAGATCCCCTGGTGAAGGGAAAGGCTACCTACTCCAGTATCCTGGTCTGGAGAATTCCATGGACTGTATAGTCAATGGAGTTGCAAAGAGTAGGAAACGACTGAGCGACTTTCACTTGACTTGATCAATAGTGTATATATGTCAATCCCAATCTCCCAGTTCATCCCATTCCCTCCTTTCCCCCTTGGTATTCATATATTTGATCTCTACATCTATGTCTCTATTTCTGCTTTGCAGATAAGATCATCTATACCATTTTTTCTAGATTCCACACATATGCATTAATATACAATATTTATTTTTATCAAAAAATATACAAACAATAAAACGCTGGAGAGGATGTGGGAAAAAAAGGAATTCTTTTGCACTGTTGGTAGGAATGTAAATTGTTACAACACTATGGAGAACACTATGGAGATTCCTTAAAAAACTAAAAACAGAACTACCATATGACCCAGCAATTCGCCTATGGGGCGTATATTCAGAGAAAAACATAATTCAAAAAGATGCATGCACCCCAGTGTTCATTGACCACTCTGCCTTAAAGACTGCTCCCCTACCACTACCAGGCTTCCTCTGTGGCTCAGCTGGTAAAGCATCTGCCTGCAATGTGGGAGACCTGGATTTGATCCCTGGGTTGGGAAGATCCCCTGGAGAAGGGAAAGGCTACCCACTCCAGTATTCTGACCTAGAGAATTCCATGGACCGTATAGTTCATGGGGTTGCAAAGAGTCAGACACAACTGAATGACTTTCACTTTCACTTTCTATTGCTACTGGGCCTGTTACTTTATTGTATTTTCTCCCCAGGACTTAGTCATGCCCGAAATTACTTGTCTGTTTGCTTTCTGAAGTGAGAATATCCCCTGACATATTAATAAACAAGAAATGTCACAGCCACTAGCGATTTCTGGCCTCCAAACGTGAATGAAAGTGAAAGTGTTAGTAGCTCAGTTTGACTCTTTGCGACCCCATGGAATGTAGCCTGCCAGGCCCCTCTGTCCATGGGATTTCCCAGGCAAGAAATGTGAACAGGGGCTCCCAAAACTGTGATCCATTCAGTGGATTGCTGAGGTGCAGGGGAAATCCAAGAAGCAAGAGGAACAAGGAAACAGGATTGGCCCCAGATAGGTGAGATGCATATGAAAGGAATGAATTCAGTGAGCCCAGAGGCTTGCATCTTTCCGTATGAAGAATGCTAAATTCCTTAACTTGATAATCTTTGACGTTCAGACTGCCTGCTCCCTTTGTAGCAAACTTGTGTACAGCCTCACTTTCCCCTCTGCCTCCTTGGAGCAGTTTTCTCAGACCTACTGAGATGATGTCTCCCTGGCTTGAAGTTCTAAACATTCCCACCAAATAAAATAACTCTGTACTTTTAGATTGTGAACTATATTTTTTAGTGGACAGTTTGTATACTTGTTAATTGTCTCCCACACTAGAATGTACATTCTGTGTAAGCCTTGTCTCTGCTTCACTACCATTTCCCCAACATTTAGAATTAGATTGGGCTCTTATGCCGTACCTATTCAATTAACATTTTCCTTGATCAAATGAATGAATAGATTTGCTATGTGTTATTAGCAACTATCATAATATAAAAATTATGACAATAGCAGCTAACATTTACTGAGTGCTTATTCTGTGATAGTCAAACTGTAAAGTGCTTTACAAGTGTTTTTGCACATAATCCACTAAATGTGCATGCTTGATAGATTGCTTCAGTCGTGTCTGACTCTGTGCAACCCTATGGACTGTAACCTGCCAGGCTGGTCTGTCCATGAGATTCTCCAGGCAAGAATACTAGAGTGGGTCCTCCTCCAGGGGGTCTTCCTGACCCAGGGATTGAACCTGTGTCTCTTAATGCTGCATTGGCAATCAGCTTCTTTACCACTAGCGCCGCCTGAAGAGCCCAATCCACCAAATGGACTTTGCTTATTGAGGACATACTGTTCTTTATTACTGCAAATAACACTTAATAATAGTGGGTGCCATTATATCACCCACTTACAGGTAAGAAAACCAGAGGCACTGAGAGTTTAAGTAAATGCTTAAGGTTAAACAGGTAGCAAGGGAGTATGTTGAAGCCTTTTGTTTTGCCTATTTCTCTGCCCAATTCCTCTGGGAAAATTTTAAAATTTTGTTTTTATTAGTTTATTCTACCAGATGAACTCCTGGATCTTTCTTTTAGCCTATTTTAGGGGCTTTTTGGATAATCTTACTGGACTTTTGATTACAATTTCATGAAATATCTTCATTAATTTGGAAAGAGCGTAATCGTTTCAAAATGAAGTCACTCTCTTCTAGGAACATAGTCTCTATCTCTGTTATGTTATGACCTTTGAGAAAAGAAGAAGGCTGAGTGCCAAAGAATTGATGCTTTTGAACTGTGGTGTTGGAGAAGACTCTTGAGAGTCCCTTGGACTGCAAGGACATCCAACCAGTCCATTCTGAAGGAGATCAGCCCTGGGATTTCTTTGGAAGGAATGATGCTAAAGCTGAAACTCCAGTACTTTTGGCCACCTCATGTGAAGAGTTGACTCATTGGAAAAGACTCTGATGCTGGGAGGGATTGGGGGCAAGAGGAGAAGGGGACGACAGAGGATGAGATGGCTGGATGGCATCACTGACTCGATGGACATGAGTCTGAGTGAACTCCGGGAGTTGGTGATGGACAGGGAGGCCTGGCGTGCTGTGATTCATGGGGTCGCAAAGAGTCAGACACGACTGAGCAACTGATCTGATCTGATCTGATTGGGAAAAGAAAGTTGGGAATTATTTTTAACAGATCCTCCTTATTTAAACAATTTTATAATTAGCCATTTATATTTTTGGTCACTCTTACAAATAGGATATTTTGTCACATTTTGAATTATTTATTGTAAATTCTTGTCATTAAGTGATTGTGCAAAGCCCCATATTTGAAAGGATTGGGTATTTGTTTCAGAGTCATCGTGTGCTCTGTTGGCATCTTTGGAGAAAAATACTCACTGCCCTGATAGATGGGTAAAAACAAATATTAAAATCAGAAAACTACCAATAGAATGACTGCTAAAAGTATGGGATTAGAGCAGGGCAGACCTGGGCTCAAGTCCTAGCTTTTGACTCTGAATAAGTTACTTAGCCTCCCTAAACTTACTTTCATCTGTAAAGTAGGTGTAATGATACCTTCCACCTGCAAGATTGTTGTAATGCTCTGTCAAAGGTTTAGCATGCTGAAAGATACACACTAAATGTTTAATAAGCATTGGCTATTGTTAATAGGGCTACCAGTTCATAAATGATTTCCAAAGCTTTTCCTCCAGATTAATTAAACTATGAAGGGATCATCATATTATGAAGTTTCACATTCCCTGGTGGAAGATGATGCAGAGAAGCCTCATAAAGAAACCAGCGTTGCTAGACTCACTTTTACTGTGATGTCTTTGGTTGTAAAAATGAATGGAGATATAAGACTTCGTTTGCATTTTCAGCTCCTTCTGTGTTTATGACCATAAATATGTAGATACACATACATCCTTCATTTAACTATTTTTTGATAAAGTATTACATGGCAGAACTTTTTCATCTCATAAAATTTCTGTTGCTCCCCATTGACCATTCACCTCTTCATGATAATTATCCATGTCTCCTTATGCTAACTCTGAGAAATGTACCCAGTGCTACTCCATGCAAAAAAAGAAAAAAATAAGAAAGAATGGGATGTCAAAAAGTTTTCCTATTTAATTTGAATCTGACCCTGTTTCATCTCACTGGGTACGTCTTGTTTCTTTTCAAACCTCTATTACTGTGGCCATAAGCACTTTCCTGTTGGTGGGGAGGGCTGTCTTGGGGTTTAGACTATGGTTCACTTAGTCTAAACCAAAGTTCCTTCCTCTGGTTTTGATCTTTTTGTTGTAGCTTTCATTAGAATATTATTCTATTTTCCAAATTAAATGGGTCAGTCTACCCTTTTCTCTGAGTAAATAGTATGTAGTGGCCATAGTTTACTCTTGGAATGTTGAAGTTATTGCTATGCCTGGAAAGGTCCTCTCCAATATATATTATATATATATATATACTTTTTTTTTGCTCCTCTAAGGGCTCATTTTTATTTTTAAAATTATTTATTTTAATTGGTGGCTAATTGCTTTATAATACTGCAGTGGTTTTTGCCATACATTGACTTGAATCAGCCACAGGTGTACATGTGTTCTCCATCCTGAACCCCACCCGCCCCTGCCGCCACCTCCCGCCCCATCCCATCCCTCCCCTCAGGGTCATCCCAGTGCACCAGCTTTGAGTGTCCTGTTTCATGCATTGAACTTAGACTGGTGATCTATTTTACATATGGTAATATATGTTTCAGTGCTATTCTCTCAGATCATCCCATCCTCGCCTTCTCCCACAGAGTCCAAAAGTCTGTTCTTTATATCTGTGTCTCTTTTGCTGTCTCTCATATAGGGTCATCATTACCATCTTTCTAAATTCCAGTGATCTAGTTGCTAACTCGTATCCGACTCTTACGACCCCATGGACTGTAGCCTGCCAGCCTCCTCTGTCCTTGGGATTCTTCAGGAAAGAATACTGGAGTGTGTTGCCATTTCCTTCTCTAGGGAAATTCCATATATATGTGTTAATATACTGTATTGGTGTTTTTCTTTCTGACTTACTTCACTCTATATAATAGGCTCCAGTTTCATCTACCTCATAGAACTGATTCAAATGTGTTCTTTTTAATAGCAGAGTAATATGCCATTGTGTATATGTACCACACCTTTCTTATCCATTTGTTTGCTGATGGACATCTAGGTTGCTTCTGTGTCCTTGCTATTATAAACAGTGCTGCAATGAACATTGGGGTACACGTGTCTCTTTCAATTCTGGTTTCCACAGGGTGTATGCCCAGCAGTGGGATTGCTGGGTCATAAGGCAGTTCTGTTTCCAGTTTTTTAAGGAATCTCCACACTGTTCTCCATAGTGGCTGTACTAGTTTGCATTCCCACCAACAGTGTAAGAGGGTTCCCTTTTCTCCACACCCTCTCCAGCATATATTGTTTGTAGACTTTTTGATAGCAGTCATTCTGACTGGCATGAGATGGTACCTCGCTGTGGTTTTGATTTGCATTTCCCTGATAACAAGTGATGTTGAGCATCTTTTCATGTGTTTGTTAGCCATCTGTATGTCTTCTTTGGAGAAATGTCTGTTTAGTTCTGTGGCCCATTTTTTCATTGGGTCGTTTATTTTTCTGGAATTGAGCTGCATGAGCTGCTTGTATATTTTTGAGATTAATTATTTGTCAGTTGCTTCGTTTGCTATTATTTTCTCCCATTCCAAAGGCTGTCTTTTCACTTTGCTTATGGGTTCCTTCATTGTGCAAAAACTTTTAAGTTTAATTAGGTCCCATTTGTTTATATTTGCTTCTATTTCCGTCACTCTGGGGGTAGGTCATAGAGGATCCTGCTGTGTCTTTTTGTTACACAGCCACAACTCAGGCTTAGAGAAGCTGATAGGGTAGGGCTGTACTATTTGTGATGACAAGTCCTAGGAGAGCCCTGCATTCAGGTGAAGTAGATTCTAGTGAATGGATGATCAGCTTAGCCCCAAGGAACAAGCATAGAATTTAGAGTCAGACAGCCCTTGACATAAATTCTGTCACTAGCACTTATCAGCTCTGTTATCTTAAGTAACTGAAAGTTCCTAAGCTTTAATTTCTATAGCTACTATTTGGGAGAGAATAGTACTCACCCATGTGCTTGCCCTAGGGATTAAACAAGACTTTGCATGTAAATGTGAAGTGCTTAGCACAGCACCTGACACTTGCAATGTCAAAGACATCATGACACTGACAATTATCATGCACATTCAGGTCAGGTACAGGGAAGGAAATTATCAGGGTCTGATGAAGAGATGTAGTTTGGTAGTAAAATGTGCTTCGTAGTAGAAGCATTTTCCTCAAAGAGAGATGAATCTCTCCAAATTGTGAATCTACAGTGTGTGGAAAAGGCAAGGTGACTTTCAGCCTCCCTATATTTTGATAGCTTTGCTTATGAATGGTGACTGGTAAATGTTTTCTAGAATTTGCTTTCACACTGACATTTGATGGTTTCTTAATAATTTTCCATTTCTTCATCGCGTTAAATCATAAACTATAGCTATTTTGTTGGTCTGTGGCAGGCCTATCTGTGATGTTGAGTAATTGCTTGGCACACAGGAAAGATTGCCTTCTATATTTAAACATGTTTATCAATCATGCCTTCCAGACACCATCTGCCCAAGGAGGGACACAACAAGTGGAGGTCCAGAGAAGGATGACTTTGGAAGGAAGCCTTTCCCAGGAGCTTAGAACAGAACCCGTCTGGCTCTAATGATTGTTCAAGGTGGATAAGGAGAGGGGAAGGGGAATGTGCACTCAGATAAAACCCTTACTTGCTTATTAATCGAACAAGGCAGGTGCCAGGCTGCTTTGAATTCTGCTGGCAGGCTGCAAAATATGCCATTTTCCCTGCTAATAAATCCTTCAACACAGGAGACATCTCTAGCAATCTTTACAGCAAGCAATAAAGGAAAAATTCAATTAATATGAACCCTGAGGTTAACTTTTAAAATCTCATAGCCTGTTCTCCTATAGGGCAGAAGGCCGAAAGGAAAGATAAGAAAAGGAAAGGGAAGGGAGAAATGGAGCCCACTGTTATTAGGGGTTAATTCAAGAGTGCATTGGCAAGATTTAGTCCAGATCCGTCTGCCTGGCCTTCAAGGTCACTTTTATGTCCATAGTACCCTACCTTGCACACTACGACCTCTGAAGCCTTGGTACCAAAGGCATCTGGGCCCTGAGAGTGAGACTGGAGGAGGAAAGAAGCTTACTTTCCATTTATTTTATGACACTTTCCACATTCACCCTCAGAGATTTTCTCATTTCTATTTATTAGCTAAGATTCAAAGAAAGTTTAGGGAACTTGCTCGAGGAATACAGGTGGTGAATGACTGAAGTGGGACTTAATCTACTAACATCATCACTATTTGATTTCATGTCTTCTCCCTTCTAATTATCTGAAGGTTCCTTGAGGCCAAGGTTGATTATATAGCATTTTCAGTTTATTCTTTAATATTAATAATAATATATGCTCTACTCAGAAAACTTGGTAACAACGAAAAGCCAAAGAGAGTTAAGCACTTAAACTTGAATGGATTTTTATTAATAATTTGATTTGCATGCTTTCATTCATTCATCCGTGTGTGCATGTATGTGTAAGTGCTTGTACATAATGCCACCATTTAGAAACCTGCATAGTGGCTAAGAGTGAATAGAATAAATTCACACAAATCTAGACTGGGGTCTGAATCCTTTACTGTTGTATTACAGTAGGTAAATTTCATCACCTTTTTGACCCTCAGTTTTCTCATCTGGGGAAAATGAAAGCCTTTCTAAATTTCCATTTCCTCATTTCTAAAGTGGGCGTAATAACACCTCATAAGTCCTTTCTGAGAATTAAACCACATTGTTCATGTTAAAGCACATACCATGGGGCTCATTTGATTAGCTATTGTTATAAAAACAGCACCAAAGATTACTGTGGTTATTATAATTATTTATCAGGAATATTTTCTTTGTCAATAGATTTTCTTCCACAGTATCATTTCTCAAGCTTTGGTCCATTATTGTTCTGCAAAGAAGCTTTTTAAGACATTTCCCCTACAAATTTCTCCCCCCATATGAGTTTAATACCACAGATGTACTGCATATCTGTTTACGTACTATATATACACTTGTGTTTTATACAAAGAACAAGATTTTTTTCACCCCTGCAAAGCAGCAATTTTAAGCCCCTTTGAAAATGCATATGTATTTCTGTGCTGTGCTCAGTTGCTCTGTTGTGTCTGACTCTTTGCAACACTTTGGACTGTAGCCCACCAGGTTCCTCTGTCCACGGGATTTTCCAGCCAAGAATACTGGAGTGAGTTGCCATTTCCTCCTCCGGGGGATCTTCCCAACCAGGGACTGAACTCTCATCTCTTGCATCTCCTGTATTGGCAGGCGAATCTTTATCACTGGGCCACCTGGGAAGCCCCTTATAATAGCACATCACATTCTATTACATAGATAAATTGTAATTTAGATCTTTAAGACGGTTAATAAATATTTTGGTTATTTTGAATGTTTCCCTATTTTTAGCTACATTATAATGAATACATTGTACATACATAGATCCTTGTATATACTAACAGATCTTTCTGTATATATCTACATTTTTTTCTCAGAATAAATACCTCATAATGAAATATCTTGACCAAAGGTTATGGATTGTTAAAGTAATTTTGATATATTTTGTTGAGTGACTCTTCAGAAATCTTGATACCATACCGTACTTTGAGTAGCAGTGTCTGAATGTGCCTATCTTGCTAAATCTTCACTAAATTGGGAATTAAAATGTAAGTCTTGGAGAAGGTTTAGTTTTGAGTCAGTTTTGCATCCCCACTACACCTAGGGCTGAGCCTAACTCCATGGCGTGTCTCACATGGCCCAACAGCTTCAACTGCAGGCTTTCCCTTCAGACTTTCATTACCTACCTCCTGCATAACCCTCCACATCCCAGCATAATGAATGCTATGCAGCTCTGAACCAATCCATGTGTTTCTTTTCTTTCCTGTTCTTGTATATTTCACTCAGTAGTGGGTTGTCAACAAGGGTGAGGTTAAGTCAGATACTAAGAATTCTAACTACTTGAATATAAGTATCCATATTTCTGCACAATGGTGGAGAAGTTTTTAGTTTGGCCTCTAATTCAGAAGCACTTCTTCCAGCTCTACTGAAAGTGCATTGAAGAGGCACAAACTAGAAAGACTATATAGACATAGAAATAAATTTGGGGGAAAGGATCTGGTTTGTTTATTTTGAGGGAAAGTGTATGGTTTGTTTAAGGGCTTCTCTGGTGGCTCAGATGGTAAAGAATCTGCCTGCAAGTCAGGAGACCCAAGTTCAGAAAAATTTCCTGGAGAAGTGAATGGCTACCCACTCCAGTATTTTTGCCTGAAGAATTGCGTGGACAGAGGAGCCTGGCATTCTACAGTATATGGGGTCGCGAAGAGTCAGACATGACTGAGCTCCTAACACACAAGACAAATGGTGTCATGGTCACAGAGATGGAAAGTATCTGGAAATAGTAGGAACAATCCCAGTTCAAGAAAGTAATATCACCTTAGTCTGGCAAACCAAAAGAACAGTATGCAACAGAAAAATGTGGAAAATGCAAGAAGAGAAATCAAAACAGTGCTAAAACATTGGCCTGCTAAAGATTTTAATCAGTTTCTTAGAGAGGAGAGAAGTGAAACTTCTTGGAATCACACTGTTAATCTTTCATAGTTTGTTTTATTAGTTTTTCTAGTTCAGCTCTTGAGTGAAATGTAGGTCATTCTCATTTCACAGGGAGAGCTCACTCATTCTTAGAGAAACCTTTTGTGAATTTTATAAAGCTCTAAATTAAACAACTTTTTTTTTTTTTGAGTTGAGGACTAACTTGAGAATCTGACTTTGAAAATTCTTGTGCTTCATGGGCCAGTTTAGGAAAGTATTTCCCCATGTACAAATGGCTTTAGGAAGGCTTATTTAAGACTGAAGGTGTTATGTGTTGTATTTGCATACTCTTTGAATATCCATGTATTTTGCACGGGCTTGCTATATCCATCACTGCTCACAAGACTATCTCCTCAGCCTCCCATTCTGATTCAGCAATAACTTAGAAAACACATGTCATAAGCTGATTTCCCAGTTCACAACTGATATTTTACTTCTCTCTTTTCTGCAGTAGACTTTGACTGTGAGTTTCCTGAAGCATGAACTGTGTTTTACTTTCTTAACCACAAACACATGAAGTAGCCTAATCACAGCAGAGCTGCTCAGTGTAGACCTGTTAGGAAAGAAGGAAGGAGGGAGTGAGGGAAAGAAGAAAGAGCAGTGGTTCTGACTACGTGTCAAGTCCAGTGTCTGATCCTTTGATACTTATAGTTCTGGCTTGGTTGGATAACTCTGAGAACTTGCTAGATCACAAATCACTACTTGCTAAGGCTGAAGAGGGAATGAACAGATTTTAGAAATCTTTTCCATATTATATTTGCTCAATTATTTCCTTTCAAAAAATCAACACTTTTTGAGCACTTATTGCATACTAGGCACTAGGCCCTAGATGCTATGATATCACCATCTCAGCTTAACTCATAATAATTCTGTAAGGTATTATCATCTTTGTTTTAGTCGAGAGAAATTGGAGGTTTATAGAAGAGAAATAGGTAGCTTAAGTGCACGTGGCTATTAAGGATTAGGGTAGAAATGTAACAGCTGTCCTGATTTGAAAGTTCACTTAGACACTAAATGTGAGGCTCTATTTCTTTTCCCATAGACATTCCATTCAATCAATGTTTCATGAGCTTTGCAAAAACAAGGGCTTTGGGAGCATCATACAGGTTTATGACTTCTAGACAAGCAGCTTTAGGTCTTGTCTCACCTTGAGACCTTTTGGGTAGCTGTATATGACTTTTATTCTTTGTTCTCAGGAAAATACATATATGAAGTAAGTATGCAGTCTTTGTGTCTGAGACAGAGAAATGAAGGAGGGAGAAAGAGAGGGAGAGAAAAAGATAGATGGGGGATGGGACATCTCACTTTTCTCTCTGGAAACATTTACTTAAAATGAGCTGTAAAAACTCCTTTCCTACCTTTCCTCCTGCTGCATTTACAGTAAATATAATGGATTATGGCTTTGAACAAATGAGTCAGCAGTAGGAGTCCGGCCGGCACTAGATCACTGCAGTAGAAGACCTCCGGGCCCCTAAGGGGAGGACAGCCACCCTGTGGGAGTGTCTGTGCTCCGTGCATTGTCTTACTCTCAGTGGGGATAATTCTGTCCTCAACATTTTCCTGTCTCATAAGATCACAGACGTGGGGGTCAGATATTTTAAAACCCTGTGTTCTACTCAAAGGTACTGTACTTTTCCTTTACTACCAAATTCCTTTGTGGATAGATACATTCTCTCTTGTACTTTTAATGGAAATTCTGCAGGAAAATGTAATGGAATATATTTAGCCTGCTTTTGGTTGGTACCCAGTGTATTATTTCATCATTTATAAGGGTGGTAAAATTGACTTAACCTTTCTGCCTTTCCCAGAAGCTACCTTGTATATATATATTGTATGTAGTTCTTCCAACTGGGAATTCAATCAATGAAGAAACAGAATTCTAAAATACAAGTTTATGGCTTCTCTTCTTGCACTCTGGTTTTATGTACAGTTCTTTGTATGCAGAGCCCATGTCCAAATTTGAATTTCTCATGCAACTTACAAGGTCCTTTCTCATAGTAAGTGCTCATATGTTTTAAAAAAATAATTTACAATGATGATTTATTAAAAAATTTAAATGATGTGGCAATTAGAGGAAATGTATATATCTATTAGAAGGAAGGATGCCATGAAAGGAATTATTTCATTTTATAATATGTGATGTTTATTTCCTCCAAATTGAAATGATTTGGGCCTCTATAGCTAGGTCTAAGTTTTCTAGAATTTTATATTATGTATGTTTTTGTATAACATACTTTTTCTGTAATATAAATAGAATATTCTTCAAATGGAGAAAAAAAAGAAGGATTTGCTATCCTGCAAAGATTTATCATTATATCAATATTAAGCCCTGAGTTTTTCTTTCTCCAGTAGAGAAAAGGGTGGAGAGTTTTATGTGATCCAGCATTTTAGTCTGTTGGCAAAATGCGGTGATAAACTCCCCTGTGTTACCTGTGATGACACTGAAGCCTTGATGGGTACTTTCCTTGGGGGATGATGATCACACTGGGTAATAGGAAATAGAGCCACTAGATAAAATCCTGTTTAGAAAAAAAGTTTTAGTACTGGGCCAACTGAACAATTAATTCAATTCAGAAAAGTGCATGAAAAGAGCATTAGGAATATGAGTCAATCAAGTGAAGCTGAAGAAGGTCAAAGTATAACACAGAATCTTCTGCTAATCTGTGGAAGTAGAATTCCTCAGGTATCAGGAAGCATTTTTGTCAGTGAAAGACTTTCTGGGCTGGAGTGTGGCAGAGAATCAAATGATTAGCTTCAAGTCCCCGTTTTACTCCTTGGAAGAAAAGCTATGACAAAACTAGATGGCGTATTAAAAGGTAGAGGCATCACTTTGCTGACAAAGGTCCGTATAGTCAAAGCTATCATTTTTCCAATAGTCATGTACAGATGTGAGTGTTGGACCATAAAGAAGGCTGACAGCCGAAGAATTGATACTTTCAAATTGTGGTGTTGGAGAAGACTCTTCAAAGTCTCTTGGACTGCAAGGAGATCAAACCAGTCAATCCTAAAGGAAATCAACCCCAAATATTCATTGGAGGGACTAACGCTGAAGCTGTCACTGCAATATTTTGGCCACCTGATGCAAAGACCTGATTCATTGGCAAAGACCCTGATGTTGGGAAAGATTAAGGGCAGGAAGAGAAGTGGGCAACAGAGGATGAAATGGTTGGATGGTATCACCAACTCAATGAATATGAATTTGAGCAAACATCAGGAGATAGTGAAGGACAGGGGAACCTGGTGTGCTGCAGTCCACGGGGTTGCAAAGAGTTGGACATGACTTAGTGACTGGAAAACAACAGGTAACATTATTTAGGTGATTGATTTAAGACTTATTCTCCCTGCACCTTTATCTTTTAATAAAATTGTATATATTTACGGTGTATAACTGGAGAAGGAAATGGCAACCCACTCCAGTGTTCTTGCCTGGAGAATCCCAGGGACGGGGGAGCCTGGTGGGCTGCCATCTATGGGGTCGCACAGAGTCAGACACGACTGAAGCGACTTAGCAGCAGGGTGTACAACATGATGATTTAACACATATGTGTACTGAAATGGTTACTACTATAGTCAAACTAATTAACATACCCATCTCCTTATGTAGTTATCTTTTTCTGTTTACGAGAGCAATCTAATCTCAACAAATTTACATAGTTTATTAACTCTATTTATCATGCTGTGCATTATACCTCTAGATTTATTTATTGTACATAACTTTAACTTTGTAACATTTACCAACATCTCACTGTGCCCCTCCCCACCTCCATTACCAAGGTTCTACTTTTTGCTTCTATACATTTGACCTTTTTAGATGTCACATGTAAGTGAGATTGCATGCACCTGTTTTGATTCATAGTACTCCACTCTGTGTGTGTCTGTGTGTGTGTATGTGTGTGTGAGACCTACAGATACTCAGGATCAGAGGTGTTTTCATATTTCATTTTTATTCTGATAGCTAAGTTGATGTGACAATGAAGACTGCTTTGGTGAGGATAACATAAAACTCAACTCACAGCAGCGGAGCCTTGAAATGAATTAAGAAAATGTGTATCATTAAAATAATTAAAGAAGCAAACCCCAAATTATAACACAGAGAGTTTCTATTTTGGAGTGCAGAATTTTATGTTTGTATACTTCCCAGGAAGAGTACCACTGTTTGACTATTTGACTGCAAAAGAAGACAAAGTTTTATTTTTCCTTAGGAAAGGAGCTGTAGCATTGTGTACCACCTAGTGACGCTTAAAAGCAAAACAAAACAGAGAACTTATTCCCTTAAAGTACCATTTGTCACTAGAGATGATTTTTCTACAGTGTTCATTGATAGGAAACCTGTTTGAAATATGATATCTGTTTTCATAGGAGGAAATAAATATCTTATGTATCCTCCCTAATTAGACAAGAAACTGAAGACTGTGAATTAGAAGGAAGGTTTTTATTAAAAAAAATCCCAAGAAATTAGATGAAGTAACCTACGCAAATGAGAGAAAAGTTATTATTGTAGGGCTGGGGGCAAAATTAAACCTCTTGGATGAACCCTACTGGGAATGAACTGGGATGTATTATTGCTATTTTCTGTGTTGGCCTACCAGGTCTGTATATGATAGTCCTACAAAGTGGGATGTGTAATTGAGACAGGAGGGAATGATTCAGTCCTCCCCAATCTGACATGTATAGAGTTTGATCAGAATTGACAACCCTTTATTCAACATCTGCCACTAGCTCTGTGCCATGATAGACATTGCAAAGGCTTAGAAGGAGGATGAGACTTGGTCTTTGCTTTTTATAATTTATAAAATTGGAGGTGAAAAAAGAAAACAATGGTTATTATGTAACCTGTATTCAGTAGACTGAAGATATATACATATATATATATATATCTCCTAATCCCCAGAATCTATGCATATATTACCTTACATGGTAGAAGAGACTGTGTGGATATCACATAAAGAAGCATTTAGAGCTAAGGAAATTTTCCTGGAATATCAGGAGGGTTCAGTGTGTTCACAAGGGTTCTTATCAGTGATAGCAGGATTCAGGAGAGTCAGAGTGGAAATATGACCATAAAAGCAGAGGTTGGAATGATATGAGGTCATAAGCTAAGGAAATAGGCAGCTTATAGAGGCTAAAAAAGGAAAAGAAAAGGTTTCCATTTTAGACCCTTCACAAGAAACACAGGTCTGCCTGCCTACTCTAAATCTCTAATTTCCTAAATTGTAAGATAATATATTTGTATTATTTAAAACACTAAGCTCAAGGCAGTTTGTTGTTTCATCAATAATAAACTAATACACTATTAAGTTATCTATCATTTCTATTAACACCATGAATATGTTATTGATATTCCTCTGAAGTAACTCAAACTGTGCACATCAGTTCAGATCAGTTCAGTCACTCAGTAGTGTCCAACTCTTTGGGACCCCATGAACTGCAGCACGCCAGGCCTCCCTGTCCATCACCAACTTCCTGAGTCCACCCAAACCCATGTCCATTGAGTTGGTGATGCCGTCCAACCATCTCATCATCTGTCGTCCCCTTCTTGTGCCCTCAATCTTTCCCAGCATCAGGGTCTTTTCAAATGAGTCAGCTCTTTGCATCAGGTGGCCAAAGTATTGGAGTTTCAGCTTCAGCATCAGTCACCCAGGACTAACCTCCTTTAGGATGGACTGGTTGGATCTCCTTGAAGTCCAAGGGACTCTCAAGAGTCTTCTCCAACACCACAGTTCAAAAGTATCAATTCTTCAGCGCTCAGCTTTCTTCACAGTCCAACTCTCACATCCATACATGACCACTGGAAAAACCATAGCCTTGACTAGACGGACCTTTGTTGGCAAGGTAATATCTCTGCTTTTCAATATGCTATCTAGGTTGGTCATAACTTTCCTTCCAAGGAGTAAGCATCTTTTAATTTCATGGCTGCAATCACCATATGCAGTGATTTTGGAGCCCCCCAAAAATAGTCAGTCACTGTTTCCACTGTTTCCCCATTGATTTGCCATGAAGTGATGGGACCAGATGCCATGATCTTTGTTTTCTGAATGTTGAGCTTTAAGCCAACTCTTCACTCTCCTCTTTCACTTTCATCAAGAGGCTCTTTAGTTCTTCTTCACTTTCTGCCCTAAGGGTGATGTCATCTGCATATTTGAGATTATTGATATTTCTCCTGGCAGTCTTAACTCCAGCTTGTGCTTCCTCCAGCCTAGCTATGCTCATATATGTGTATAAATTCTTGCAAGCTGTACATTGTAGTAGGTAGCAAGGCAAACATTTGAGCTCTAGTTAGACAATTTCCAAACTCTGTCAAAATGGAGATTATTGAATTAAGGACAAATAATTTTAGACTACATCATTAAGTGCTGAATTACATCATAGAGGCAAAAGAGTGAGATAAAGGAATGTGTATATGGACTGGAATATTGATTTGAATGTTGCACAGAAGAGATTGCTTTTGGCAGGGTCTAGAAGGATGGTAAAATTTCATTAGGCAGAGGGAGAGAACAGGAGATTAATAGGCAAAGTGAGTATGGCCAAGTAAGTGGACAATAAGGTGATTCACTGGGTAGTGGAATGTAAAGTACACCCTATGAAACAGTAACTTAACTAGGAATGAAACCCAGAAGGACTCTATGAGGCCTCTTAGCTCACCAGAGATTTATGACTCAGATAATGTTCCAACCACAAGTGAGATCTGATAGCCTCTTGGAACTGTGTGATTGAGACAATCATCTCTCAAAATAGAAGATTACCTTCTCCCTAGCACATAGAACTTCCCCTTTTCCCTATATAACCTTCGAGCAAAACATGGAGAGTTGAGTGTTGGTTCTTTGGCACACGAGTCCATCTTCTCCCCAGGATGACCAGCTTCCTCAAAAAAGCTGTATTTCCTTTTACACAACATTTGTCTCTCAGTATCGGATTCTTGAGGGAGGAGCAGCCAAACCTGAGTTCGGTAACAGGAAGAGTGGATTCAAATTACACCGTATCTCAAATCCAGATACAAAAAATTTAGATTTGATTTAGTAAGCAGTAAGGAATAATGGATTTACTTGAGTTTTCATGAAAGATTTCTGCTGTTCATTTCCAATAATAATTTTATTTTAAAATAGAGCTTACAGATTTCAAGCACTACACTATTAAAGGTTGATCTTCCAGCAATTTGTAAGAAAGACTGAAATCAGGGAAACTAAACTAAGACCACTGAGGTAATCCAACAGTGACATGGTGAGGACCCACGTGAGGGTGATGTCAGTTCAAACTTAGGGGAAGTTTATGGATGTCATATTGAAAGGACAAACAACATATAAATCAGAGATGAATCAGCGATATTGAGCCTAATTTCTTAGGCAAATAGTTGGGTCAGTGAAAATGTTACAGAGATGAAGGGAAGCCTGATGAATCATATTTGAAAATGCTGAGTTTTTAATGAAAGCAAGACATGTGAATGGAAATGTTCACTAGGCTTCTAGATAAGACATTTTAAGACTCAGCTCAAAAGATATAAGTGGAAGTATAATTTGGAAGGTCATAGGTAAACTAGCTTTTCAGGGGCAGAACTGTAAATGGATAAGGAATAGGATAATGTATTAAGTCTTAGGAAACACCACAGTTTAGATGTAGAAGAAGAAAGTGGAGTGATTTACAGAGGAGCTGATTAAGGTAAAGAGTAGGAATCAGATTGTATGTGGCATAGACACCAAGGGTGAGGAGTTTCAAAAACAATGGGTTAAGTAGTGTTGTCAACTATAGCAGAAGCTTCTTGACAAAGAGGTTTGAAAATACCACTGGACTTTGGGATTCTGTACAAATGGATTGAATAATATAAGAAAAATTTGAGAAAATTAGTATATTTTTCACTTTGCAGGTGAAACAAAGACAACAGTGACAGTAATCAGAAAGGGTGGTTGGGGTAATCCCAAGGTGTCTCTCTCCTCCTTCTTTCTCCCCACCCTCTCTTTCTCTGTGTGTGTGTACCTGTGTGTATATACACATAAACATATGTATATGTAGATATGCATTTGTCTGTGGGTGTTTATGGGCACAGATATACATACATGAAGACATTCATACGTATATATACACACACACATAACCACTCATAGATATACCAAGGAGCAGTTAGGGCTATAGAAGAAGTCGGAGAAGAAAGGTAACTGGAAATGAGTTTAAGCAACAATAGAAACAGCAAAAATGCCTATTAGAGCATGGGAATCCTTTGGAGAATACATTCCTAAGGAACTTTCATGCTCCAGAAGGCAATCTGTTAGATTCATCTCTCTTTCTCTCTCTCTTTTTCTTTTTCACTGCATTTCCTGGGGGTAGGGACTTAGGTAGGTAATTCTAGGGGTCTCCTGCAGTGCTTTATACATTTAATGCTCATTAAAAATTAGTGATCTACATGAATAAGTGATTCCTATTTATTTCAAGTATTGCTCCAAAGGGATAATAAAAACAAATTTTATGAAAAAGAAGAAAACCTTAACTGGTGCTCACATAGTTTCATAAAAGAACATTGAGAAGTTGGAGAATGCTTTTAATTTAATGAAAAGGCTCATAAACAGGCCAGGAGTTCTCTAGTTGAAAGATTTGGATTTATTTCTCATCAAGACAACAAACTTTGATACTCATGATTCCTCTAACCTTCTTTTTTTCCAATGTGAATTAACACAGAAATGACTTAAAAATATGTGTACCAGTCTCTAAAATATCAGGGAAAAAGAGTTGGGGTGAGTTCACAGTTGCATTTGTCAGATGCTTTTTTGGTGCTTGATAATTTTATCTAATTAAATCTTCAAGATTTTGTGTATGTGTGTGTGTTATATAATGAAATTTACCATTTAAATCATTTTGAGTATACAATTCAATGGTATTAGATATATTTGCAGTGTTATACAAACATTACCATTATTAATTTCCAGAACTTTTCCATCATCCCAAACAACACCTCTGTACCCACTAAACAAGGGCCCCATGCAGCACTCCCTCCCTCTTTCAGCCCCTGTTCTACTCTCTGTCTCTATGGATCTGCCCATTCTAGGTACCTCATAAAAGTGGAATTGTACAATATTTGTCCTTTTGTGTTTGACTTATTTCACTTTGCATAATGTTTTCAAGTTTCACTCAAGCTTTAACTTTGTATGAAAATTTCATTCCTTTTATGGTTGAATAGTATCTCCTGTCTGTGTATACTACATTTTGTTAATCTGTTCATATATTGATAGATACTTGGCTTGTTTCCACCTTCTGTTTATTTGAATTACCTTGCTATGTACAATATTGTACAAGTATCTGAGTCCCTGCTTTAAATTCTTTTGGGTATATGCCTAGAAATGGAATTTCTGGAAGCAAATGCTTTTATATCTATTTTTTTCTGATAAAAAATTGAGACTCAAAAATATTAATTTTCTCAAAGTCGTATATAAGTGGCTGAGCTGGGATTCCAACCTGACCAGGTATGTCTGATTCTAAAACACGTATGCTCTTTTTTTAATATCGTGTTGACTTATGAGTTTTAATATACTTTCACTCTGATATTATGAAAAGCTTTTATTTTCCCGTAGGGCACTTTTGCTTTTCAAATAACTCAGAATATATTGGTATGAAACAATGATTTTTTTAAAGTGGTAGTTATTTATGTTGTCATCATTGTTTTTATCCTGTTTAGAAAGTATCATGTGTTCCAAAAGTAGAAAGGAAATATAAAACTATGAAGAGCAACATTTCAGGAATCTGGTTCTTTTAAGATTTATGTAAATGAAAATTTAGGCTAGATTTATTCCCAACTCATTCAGATTTCATATTGTACTTTCCTGAGGGAGATTGCTTGACAATACTGTTTTTCTGTACATACATAAATAATTAAATAGGATTACCTTTTAATCCTATACTTTGCATTTCTTAGTATTAATCACTGAATTATTTATATGTAAGAAGAAACTTAGACAAGGAAAACAATGCTGGTGAATGAAATGGAAAAGGGCAAAAATGAATATTGCCCAGGAGATCAGTCAAACATCAAAGTATATTATCACATACAATGATACCTGCTCTCATGAAATGCATTTTTTTTTTTTCAAATACTCCTACAGTCTTCCAACAGTGACAGTAAGTTGATGGGTGTCATGCTTGTACAGGACGTGTACTAATGCTTAGAACAGAAAATGACATTCACTCCCACTATTCTGAATTACAAGAAGTCAATTTTGGAAACCTGCCCCTCCACCCTCCCATAAAGTAAACTTTCTCTCTGCTAATCCTGGGCTTAATTTCCTTCCATAAACTGCTAGAAAAACATATATTTATTTTCTTAATAACAACCCTTGTGGATTATGTATTTTCAAAGTACAGATTAGATGAACCTAATCCAGGCAAATCCAAAAGATGTGAACATAATGGAAAATTGAATTTTGATTGTGGAATTAGTATCCTATTATACAGTATTCTTTTGTAAGTATAATAATTCTGACCAACTTTTGAATGGTTGTAACATTTTTATTTTATTGTTCCCATTGTTTTCCAAAGACATAGGAAATTTAAGTGTCTTTGGCAGTACATCCTATCACATTTGAAGCTCAGAAATTGATAAAGCATAAGGGAGACTTATCTCGTCACAGTAACTTTGTTGTAAGTAAAAACAGTTACTGGTCAATCTGAGATGCTTCAGGGACAGTTGTCAGTACTTTCACAAATTGTCAATAATTTCACATTTTCTTTTTGGCTTGATTTCAAGGCTTCTTGTTCCATATGGAGTGACTGGTGATAATATATTTTATCTGAGTGTTTTTGCCTAAATTTTGAGCAGTCTCATTTTTGCAATCTTTCTGTAGAAACACTAAAGATAAAGATTTAGCCTCAACTTAGCTGTGATTCTCTCTCTTTCATATTGTACTCAGAGAGGGTACCAGCTGATTCTATTTTATTTAAACATATTTCTCACATCCTGGGATAAGGTTTTCTGGAATCTTTAAGTACACTTATATGAAAAAGCATTTTGTCTCTCCCTATGGGATGCGTCAAGCATCTTCACATTAAATATGAAATATATTCCTCTATTTTTTTACTTAATTTAACTTCCCTGCAATAGTGGCTTGCATCTTCTGTATTTTATATATCATAATACTTCTAGTGCTTTTTTATAGACTTTAGCTCACAAAATTCTTTATGTTATGTGTATTATATGAAATGGGTTTTATTTATGATTACAGTCTTTAAATGTTTATCACAGAATTATAGTAGGGGCCAGTCCTAATCTCTTCCTAATTAAATATACTTGCTGAGCATCAGGCTAATCGAAGGAAATCTGTTCTATGAGTTTTTTTGTGAATGTACATGTGACAAGGTAAGACAAATGTGCTGTATTTAGGTCATTAGCATCACCCTTACATTAACATATACTGGGTTCCTTCTGTGTCTTGGTACCAGTCTGTTATGAGTATCATCTTTTTCATTATTTCTCTTGCCAACTTTGTTGGCAAGAAATTTGTTACTATCCTGATTTTATAAATAAGAAAAAATGAGGCTTAGAAAGATTCAGTAACTTGCTCAAAGATCACACACCTAATAACAGAAACAGGATTTGAAACTATATAACTGTATCTTTTTTTACTCTAAAGAATGATGTTAACCATTAGATTCCTCTCCCTAAAGTTCTAATGGACATTGAAAAATGTAGGATGGTTGGTCAGGTTAAAGCCCGGTGATTAGTCTCAGGACTGAGACATAAACATTTCAGGTTAAAAACTTCTGTGTTTGCATAATATGCCAAGAAGGAAGGAAATGTTCTTTGCTAGAACAGAGTCCATTATCAGTAGAGACATAAACTGGATTTTGAGACTGGAGGAAGATCATTTTGAGTATCTCTCTTTTAGAGTCTTACTGGCTTTGTCTTTCAGAGAAGGCAGTGGCACCCCACTCCAGTACTCTTGCCTGGAAAATCCCATGGGCGGAGGAGCCTGGTAGGCTGCAATCCATGGGGTCGGGAAAAGTCGGATACAACTGAGTGACTTCCCTTTCACTTTTCACTTTCATGCATTGGAGAAGGAAATGGCAACCCACTCCATTGTTCTTGCCTGGAGAATCCCAGGGATGGGGGAGCCTGGTGGGCTGCCTTCTATGGGGTCGCACAGAGTCGGACACGACTGAAGTGACTTAGTAGTAGTAGTAGTAGGCTTTGTCTTTGACCTCATTCATCAGGAAACATCCCTCTCTTCATGAGAGAAACAAATAACTGAGAAATGACAAGGTCAAAGCAATTAGCTAACTTGCAACACCAGGGACAGAATCTAAAAGATGGAAACTTTTTTGTTTGGGATCTCATATCAGTCACAGAAATGTTGGGGAAACCCTTTCCTTTCTCATGGAGATAAGAATTGGTTGCTTTGCGGATGATGACTTCAGTATTAGAACCACAGGAGCCATGGGTTTAGTGCAGGGGATGAAAGAAGTAATACCTCGAGGGGACACAAAGCTCCAAAGTCCTGACAAAGGGCAACTGGTGCCATAAAGAGAGAAGCAAGGTGGTTGCTAATTCTCAAAATGTGTCTCAGTCTGCCTGGGCTGCTATAACAAAATACCATGTACTAGCTGGCTAACAAACAATAGAAGTTTATTTCTTGTGGTTCTGGAGGCTGGAATCCTGAATTTAGGGTACTGGTATGGTTGAGTGACAGCTTCCAAGGAGCACAGTAGTAAAGAATCCACTTCCAATGCAGGAGATGCAAGAGGTGTGAGTTCGATCCCTGGCTCCGGAAGATCCCGTGGAGTAGGAAATGGCAACCTGCTCTAATACTCTTGCCTGGAAAATTCCATGGACTGATGAGACTGGCAGGCTACAGTCCCTGTAGTAGCAAGAGTCGGACTTGACTGAGTGAGTGCATGCCTGTGCACGTACCTGCGCGTGGGCGCGTGCGCGCGCGTGCACACACACACACACAGACACAGACACACAGACACACACACACGATTGAGTGAAGGCCTGATTCTGGGTTGCAGACTTCTCATTGTGTTCTCACATAGTATAAGAGGCTAGGAATCTCAGTGAAACCTCTTTAATAAGAGCACTAATCCCATTCAAGAGGGCTCCGCTCTCATGA
Organism: Bos taurus; assembly: GCF_002263795.3. Taxonomy (NCBI): domain Eukaryota; kingdom Metazoa; phylum Chordata; class Mammalia; order Artiodactyla; family Bovidae; genus Bos; species Bos taurus. The sequence goes on along the minus strand of NC_037342.1, from coordinate 60,643,720 downwards.
TCTAATACCCTCCCAAATGGCCCACTTCCTAATACTATCACATTGTGTACTAAGATTTAACATATGAATTTTTGGAGTAATAGGCATTCAGACCATAGCCAGGAGGAATGCAAAGAGAGACAACTTCATCTCCAGAGGTCTACTTTATTAAGTTGTCTTGGGGTCCTATCAGGGGAAAGCCTGGACTTGAAAGAATTTGAGTTTAAAGTTTATCTTGCTGGAAACAGTAAAACAGAAACTGCTTTTATATTCTCTCTTGTTATAGCCACATTATAATCATACATGGCAAATGTTAATATTATTATCCTGGCATATAACTCTAATATCTCCTTTTCTGTCTAATATGCATTATTCATCTTAATTTAATAGTTAAACTTTCCCTCAATTTTGATACTTGATGGATTGCCATTTAGTGGGTGGAATTCATTAATTTCTTCAGTATCTCTCCAAGTTTTGCTTTCAAATTAACTGGGTCTGTTCTGGAACAAATCAAGTCAGAAATACTTGTACACCTTTCCCTGATGCCCACTGGACCACCTAATGGATATTACTTGCTTATTTTATGATCTGAGTTGAAGCCACTTTTCTGAGTACTATCTAGGTGTAGATACTTTTTGCATTCTTCATGATTCTGTTTAATTATGTCTTCCAAAGCTGGATGATTTTAGAGCATGATATTACTTTGCCAAATTTTCTATTCTTTCCTTAGCCAGCATCCCCCACTCCCCACCCCATTACATCCAGTAACAAGTTTGTTCTGAGTCTTCTGTGTTTACATATTGCTATTATCATTACAGCCCTTAATCCTTCATATTTACTCCTTCAGCTCACACATAACCACAGAATGATTGATTGATCATTGTAAATGCTCACACAGCTGCATTTTCCTTGATTAACCACCTAGTAAACTTTATACATGGCACTGTAACTTTTATTTTGATTGTAAAGTCTTGTGCTTAAAATCTGAGACTTCTGAGACTCAGGTTTCAGCAATGTTTTGATAAAAATTTCTTCAGGTTCACTCAGGAAAGAAATGACTATGATTGATTCCTTCAATCCTGATACAAGTAGCTGAAAAGAAACAGTTTAAAACATGAGTGTGCATGAATGTACAAGGGAACAATGCCAGGAAGGGGGATTGTCGGATTAATTTTAGTTTTCAGCATTCCAATCTTATTTCTCTCTTAGTCAACTCAGGATCTCATGACAAAATACCATATACTGAGCAGATTAAATGACAGAAACTTATTTTCTCACAGTTCTGGAGGCTACAAGTCCAAGAGCAAGGTCAAGATCAAGACCAAGATCATAGTCAGTTTTTGGCAAGAGTTCTCTTCCTGGCTCTGCTTCCACCAGATGGCTGTCCACCTTCCATGGGGGGACGGAGGGAGAGAAAACTGTTTGATGTCTCTTTTCATAAGGACATTAATCTCATCCTGAGGGTCCTACCTCATGATATCATCTAAACCTGACTGTCCTCCAAAGGCTCCATCTCCAGTTGGCAGCATATTGAGGTATAGGGTTTCAACACATGAATTTTGGAGGTACACACTTAAATAGCACCTCTTTGCAGTAGCGAATGACTCAAAATGATCAATAAATATTCACTGAGGGACTGAAATGAGCCCAGGACTATGCCGATTTTGTGGGCACTGTATGGCAAAACCAATACAATATTGTAAAGTTAAATAAAATTAAAAAAAAAAAGGAAGAAGAGAGGGTTAAACAATTGATTTAGGTTTTTATAAGTTTGGGTATCTTTCAGTAAGAAAACATAGACACAGAGACAGAACTTCTTTTCCAGGATTTTTTGAAATAGCAGAATGCTTTTTAACATTATTGATTGAGAAAGGAAACTTTGAGTCTCAGGTGTGTAAGAAAACATGATGGGAAAATACAAGAGTTCTTCATGTAAGACGTTTTCTTTACGATTGTTTAGAATTATCAGAACATGGATCAGAGCAGCTTTGAGAAGTATATGCATCTTCCTTTTACTCTGTGCTCTTTAAGATACTTACACAGCTGTGTAGTTAGAGTGCCTGGAATTTAAATTCATATGTTCTTGTCCAGTTCATAATCCATAACAATACAAAATTGTTTAAGTGATGAGTTAGAGTAACTTAACCAGAAAGGAAACGTATTTAGTTATTTTGTGTCTCTAATGTGTTAGGCACTATACCTGATTTCATTCTCAAAACCTCTCCTACAAGGTATTAATAGCTATTTTTATCCCTATTTTACATACAAAGACACTTTTTGCATTCTTCACAACTGAGACCCAGGAAGGTGAAGTAATTTTCTTTAAACCAGTTTTAGAAAGAAGCACTTGTTCTGTTAAAGTGGTAGAAATAGAATTTTAGTCATACCCTGTTTTCTCTGAAGCTCATAATCTTTTTATCATATCGTACTATTTCCCAGAAGTAACTACACTGAATTTGTATTTGGTAACTGAATATTTGTCCAACTCTGTATGTTTTCTCTGCAAACTCTTCTGCATACTGATAACACTTAATTTCCTCCATCATTCCTCCTCTCCAGTTATCAGGCTTAAACAAGATATTTAAGCATGTTGAAAAGGCTCAAAACATCCTTCCATTATTCTACCAATTGATCTAAATCAATAATTCTATGCAAAGAAATAAGAATGGTGTTTGCTCTCATATGTTGCTTGAAGGACGATGTTCTACAAGAAATATAATAGATACTATATGAAGATAAGGACCTGAGGTAAAATAATTTGGAAAATTCTTGTTTAAACAGTTAAGCAGATTTGTACTTTGTAAGATTTTCTACATCATTCAATACTAATGTGCAGTGTAGATTTCCAAGAGAGTAAAATAAGTGGCTGTGTTTTCCTCAATTCTTTGACCACAAAACCCTAATCTTATTGAATAACTATTAGTCTTATGGAACTTAGAATTCTCTAGAGCATAGTTTGAAGCACCAGCTTCTGGTAATGAATGACCCCTGTTTCATCGAAGTGGCTTTTCCCATGGTCTCTAGGAGAGGGTGCATTTATCTTGTGAGTTAATATTCAGAAGCCCAGGATGCATATGTGGGTAAGCTAGTTCTCTTATTTCAATTGGTAGAGCAGTTTGGGGAAGATGATAGACAAACCACACAAACACATGCACTGAATTCCACTTGTCTGTGTAGTTTAGAGCAAGGTGACTTTAAGATTTAATTGCACTGATGGAGTGTGACTGTGGGTAGGGCGGGGGTGTGGGTGGGTGGCATTCATTTTCAGCCGCCATTATGAAAGTAGAACTTGCTTGCTTTTACTATCAGCACAATATGTGCCTTTGTAAACAGGACACAATCTGGAATCCGATTCCCATATTAAATACACTTTTCTGTAGTTCATTTTTAGAATTTTGAGCTTAGCTTCCTCATGCTGTTATAGAGCAGACTTAATTTGTACCTACAGAAGGCTATTCTCTTGGAGTCTGGGGGTACTGTGGGGAAATCATAAATGAATTGGCTTTGGTGGGGAGAGAGAAAAACTGACTGTCACAGATCACTCTTTTGAGTTTCCAGCCATCTGGAGGATGCCACATGGAAGAAGGAAGAGCTCAGAGAGGACCAGCGTTTAAACCAGAACCCACTTTAGTCTCCACTGGACTAGGTTTGATCATAAAGAATTGTCTCCCTTATGGCTAGTGGTCTCACACAACACTAGATTATAAAATAATAGATTCACATTTTACTAGCTGTATGCCTATTTTCAAGTTATTTAATTTTTCTAAATATTAATCATCAGTAACATGAGGCTACTACTCACTGAATGAATCTTTTGTTATTTTTAATATTATTAATTAAAATAAAACCACCTATGCTTTGTCTTACTCATAACTGATAAAAAAAAGAGTGCCATTTTCCTTTTGATCTCATATTTTTGGATAGGTTGGGAGAAGAGAAACTTGATAATTGGGACAAGAAGTATCCAAGTAGAGGGAATATATGCTGATTCTTTCCTATATTTGACACTGCTTTTGTTTTAAGAAAGTTAGTCAGTTTTACATCCTAGACAAGAAAAGACAAATGCATTTAATTTCCAGTAGCCTTTTTTTAATACTCATTCTACATTTCCTCTACAGCCCTTGGTAATGGTGAATTCTTTTTCTTTCTTGAATTTCTTCCTTTGGCTTCCACAAGACTCTACCATCTTAGTTTTGCCTAATCATGTGACTGCACTACTTCCTCTAACATTAGGGGAAAAAAATGTGCTCTGGTTATTCATTGCCACAAAATAGACTACCTCCAAACTTCTTGGCTTAAAATGAGAAATATCATTTTATTTTTATTCCCTATGGTTCTGGACGTTGATTGCTTAATTGGTGGTTCTCACTTACGTTCTCTCATGCAGGTGCAATCAGGAATGCAGGGCTGGAATCTTCTGAGAACTTATTCAGGCATGTCTGGCTCCTGAGAAGAGCGGAGGAGATTTGAATAGTTGGGGGTGGGGCTGCAGCAGCTAGGGATCTTTGGACATCTCACTGTATCTTTGTAAGTCCTATTCATAGTCTTTTTAGTGTACAGCTTGCAGCGTAACCATGCTTATATGGTTATATAACCATATAACCATGCTTATATGAAGCTCAAGGCTTCAAAGATATATTTCTGAGAAAGAGAGAGACAGCGATAATGTTTCATGATCTCACCTCAAAAGTCATGAATTATCACTTCTGAAACATTTTACCTATAAAGAAGATATGGTAAACATACACAATAGAATATTACTCAGTCATAAAGGAACAGAATTGGGTAATTTGTAGTGATGTGGATGGATGAACCTAGAGCCTGTTATACAGAGTGAAGTCAGAAAGAGGAAAACAAATATCCCATGTTAATGCATATATATCAGTTCAGTCAGTTCAGTTCAATCACTCAGTCATGTCCGACTCTTTGTGACCCCATGAATTGCAGCACGCCAGGCCTCCCTGTCCATCACCAACTCCTGGAGTTCACTCAAACTCATGTCCATCGAGTCGGTGATGCCATCCAGCCATCTCATCCTCTGTCATCCCCTTCTCCTCCTGCCCCCAATCCCTCCCAGCATCAGGGTCTTTTCCAATGAGTCAGCTCTTCGCATGAGGTGGCCACGGTACTGGAGTTTCAGCTTTAGCATCATTCCTTCCAAAGAATACCCAGAACTGATCTCCTTTAGAATGGACTGGTTGGATCTCCTTGCAGTCCAAGGGACTCTCAAGAGTCTTCTCCAACACCATATACATGCCAAAAAATGGTACTGATGAGCCTATTTTCAGGGCAGGGATAGAGATTCAGACATAGAGAATGGACTAGCGAACACAGGGGGAAGATGAATTGAGAGAGTAGCACTGATGTATATACACTACTATGTGTAAAATACATTATTAGCGGGCAGCTGTTATATAACACAGGGAGCTCAGCCCAGTACTCTGGGAAGACCTAAAGTGGGTAGGATGGGGGACCTGGGAGGCAGGCTCAAGAGGGAGGTGATATATGTATACTTATAGCTGATTAATGTTGTTGTAGGGCAGAAACTAACATAATTGCACTCCAATTTAAAAAATCCAAAAAAATAAAAAAAGTTACAAGGGCTTGTGTAGGTTTGAGGGGAGGAGAAATAGACTCCACTATCGATAAGGATGAGATAAGATTCTGAAAGAGCATGTGGAACCAGAAATATTTTTGTGGCCACATTGAGAAAATGAAATGTACCACAGTCTGTTCTCTGGTGCCATGATATGTCACTGGGGCAGGGCAGGCACACAGATTGAGCATGAGACCCTGATGCTGGGGGAAGAGATCCCACTCCATCAATGGTCAGCCTGCAGTGATCCTCTCAGAAGAGAGAGAGTGGTGAGAGTGGATCCAGCCTTCTCTCGGGGCCCTCTGGTCTTGGGGCCAGTGTGTGAGCTGGAGACTGGGGCTAGCCTGAGGACTGTGCCCTGCAGAGCTCCAGAGCCCTCACAGTGGCCACCCACTGGTCAGGCCCAGACCTTGAAGATCCCCTTGAATCTCCAGGGTTACAGTCCTTGGAGACCTCTCAACAACTGGACTATACAGCCACGGACATTAAGGTAAGAGCTTCAACCAGCCTCAGTCTTTCTGTTCAAGTTTCAAAAAATGGTCCGGGTAAGGTCAGTTGTCTATCCCTAGGAGGTGGTAGGAGGTCAAATTAAGTCACAGGGACGTTGCACAGCATTATTTCAGGTCCAGCTCTGTGGTTGAGGATGTTCTCAGGTGAGGGGCAATTGTAAGCTGGGGATTAACCTGATTGGTATTTCCTACACGTATTCCTCATGCTTCTATTGTTCAGTTGCTAAATTGTGTGGGACTCTGCAATTTCATGGACTGCGGCATGCCAGGCTTCCCTGTCCTTCATTGTCTCCCAGAGTTTGGTCAGATTCATTTTCATTGAGTTGGTGCTGCTATCTATTCCTTCTCTCCAGTTTAAATGAAAAGTGTGATGATGGTCTTGGTTCTGGGTGCCTGGTTTCCTCAATGATGATAGCTGGGCAGGGTCTAGGCACCTGGCCCTGTGGGCACCTCCAGCTGAGATCTCCCTCTTCAGCTGGGGTGGGACAGTGGAGGGATGAGCTAGGCTGGGTGCCGGATGAAGGTTTGCTCCCAGGCTGGATTACTGGTCCTTGCAGGAATCCCCTCCTCTTAGTTAGGACCTAGACCTCAGAGGGCAAAAGTTGAGCCTTGGGACCTTGCCCATTCTTCTCAGAAGAGAGAATAACATTTGTTTTGGTGAAAGTTTACAGGAAAATTGTGACCTGACCTTAGGAAGAAATGATCTTACACCAAGAAATTAGCAACAACTAACCATGTCCTTCCCTTCCCTTTGCTGTAAAAGTGTTTTGCTGAAAACTTTCAGAATGTTCAGGTTTTTAAGACATGAGCCGGTCTGCTTGCATGGCCCTGCAGTAAACCTTCCTCTGCTCCAAACTCTGACTTCTTGCTAATGTTTGCACTCACTGTGTACTGAGCACACGGACTTGTGTTTGATAACAAGTCTCTTCTACATGCAAAATAGCCTCACTCTGTCCCAAAGACGACCCCCTCCCAAAGTTTCATTCCTTTGTGACAATGGGCCAGGATCTTAGCATATGTGTCAGTCAGGTCTAGGTGTGGGTGGGCAGTGTGGATCCTTGGGAATAGGTTTTTGAGTATCTTTCTTTTTGATCTAAGACCTGTAAAGGAAAGTGGAATAACCACAGTAAATAATCCTATTTTAAAAGGGGGAAACTGGAAGCACAAAAGTCATTAGTCCATAGCATTGAAAAAAATAGCCCAGCATATATTGCCAATTCCCTGATGAAGGTTTAATCATACTGTCTGGGAATGATTTTTCACAGCTCTTGGCTTTGCCTTTCCCATAAAATGCAGACTGTGTTTGCAGTTCAATAATTTTTTCAGTCTGTTTCCTGCTAGTAGAAGCTCTATTTGGTATTTTTATTTGGTACTTTTTTGGGGGTATTTTATTTGGTATATTTTAATTTTTGGTCCTTTTCAGTTTAAGCTGATACAATTCCTTAAAAAAAAAAAACTGTATTTTTTTTTTAAACTCTGTATTTTTGAAAGTTTTCTTGTTTCATATTGGTTGGCATATACTTGATTTACAATGTTGTGTTAGTTTCAAGTATACAGCACAGTGATTCAATTATACATATACATCTATCCTTTTTCAGATTCTTTTCTCATATAGTTATTATAGAGTAGTGAATAGTTCTGTGTGCTATGCAATAGGTTCTTATTGACGATCATGTTTATATATAGAGATGTATATATAAAATTTGGATTTTTTAATGTACCAATCTCTAATCCATCACATTAGACAAAAGCCACACCCATGGATCTCTTCAGGGCAAACTCTGGGCTACACTGAGCTTCCTTTGCAATTGTTATGGGACAAATGCACTTCCAATACTTAGAAGCCCCATTGTATAAAAGAATCAGTAATATTCCTACAGGTTTTTTGTCTGTTTAAGGTACCTCTTACATGGGTTTTTGCAATCATACTCCTCGCTTTATCTTTAGACCATGTTTCCTGATTGTAGGCTAGACTTTGTCTTTATCCTGAAGTCATTTCTTAATTGTAAAATGATTTTTCTTTCAGAGACGCTGGGAATAAAAATGGTTTATTTACTCAGTGAATTCTGACTCCTTTATATTTGACAATTCTTTCGTTCGTTTTTCTCCCTCCTGTTGCTCTTTCCTATAGGCAGCTAGAAGGCAGGCACTGACTTCAGTGCTTTGTCTGGAAATCTCATTACTTATATCATCTGGTTTACCGCGTACATTTTTCTTATTATCCAGATTTTTTATCAGGCAATTCATGGAACCAAGATACCTGTCTCAAGATAGAGGACCAGGCTTTTATGACTTTTCTTGGAAATCATATATCCTCATGCATACCACCCTGAATGCACCGAATCTTGTCTGATCTCGGGAGTTAAGCAGGGTTCGGCCTGGTTAGTACTTGGATGGGAGACTGCCTGGGAATATCAGGTGCTGTAGGCTTTTGGGAGGGCCTTTTCTGATGGTTCATCTGGTAAAGAATCTGCCTGCAATGTGGGAGACCTGGGTTTGATCCCTGGGTCAGGAAGATCCCCTTGAGAAGGGAATGGCTACCCACTCCAGTATTTTTCCCTGGAGAATCCCATGGACAGAGGAGACTGGCAGGCTACAGTCCTTGAGGTCGCAAAGAGTCAGACACAACTGAGCAACTAATGCTTTCACTTTGTTATTTTTCCTCTCACTTCAACTGATCACAAAGACCCACTCAATTTGAGGAGGAAGGGGAATAGTCTCTACTTCTTAATGAGGGGAAGTGGTAAGGATCATAAAAGCATGTAGGAGCAGAAATATTGTTATGGCCTTTTATGTAGAATATAACCTAACACATTCAGAATATAATTGTTTCCAAAGGTTCTGTTCTTCTCCCACTCCGTTTTTCTTTTATTAAATTTTCTTTTGTGATGTATTCTATACTCATGGAGTGGTTGGACTGCAAGGAGATCCAATGAGTCCATCCTTAAGGAGATCAGTCCTGGGTGTTCACTGGAGGGACTGATGTTGAAGCTGAAACTCCAATACTTTGGCCACCTGATGAGAAGAGCTGACTCATTTGAAAAGACCCTGATGCTGGGAAAGATTGGGGGCAGGAAGAGAAGGGGACGACAGAGGATGAGATGGCTGGATGGCATCTCTGACTCGATGGACATGGGTTTGAGTGGACTCCAGGAGTTGGTGATGGACAGGGAGGCCTGGTGTGCTGTGGTTCATGGGGTTGCAGACTCGGATCTGACTGAGCGACTGAACTGAACTGAACTGAACTTAACTCATGGCTTCAAAAAACATATTATGTATATGACTCCCCTAAATTAGCTTCATTATTCTAGTCATCACTATCACCCAATGGCTAAAACATTTAATACACCTATAGTGATCCAGATACTGTACTAAAGGTTTCACGTGAACTGTCTTATTAATATATAGTGCCTGCATGACTCTATGATATTGTTTTTGTTTTATAGAGGACTTTTGGGTGCCTATGTACTTAACCACAGGCATACAGTTCTTAGGTAGAGCAATGTACATTTTATTTAGTTTCTCAAGTCTGATGGTCTAAAAATGACAAATCAATATTTCATACTTAAAAGTTTGGTTTCAGGACATTTAATTTTTGCTCTGGATTAGGCAGTGAAACACATAAGTAGTTTTCTTTGCCCTAAAGAAAAAAAGTATTAAAATTAGAAAATTGTGCCTTTTAAGCAAAATCAATAGTTGTTAGAATGTTTTACCCTTTCCCCTCAAAAACACTATTAGAACCGCAACACTTGTAAATTATAAAACTTCAAAGTGATAATTTTGCTAAGTATTAAATATATAAGAAATTGAGGTCCAGAAATTAGGTGGCCTCTAGGAGCTGTACATTCTGTTCTGGGAGAAATGAAACTGGAGCCCAGATGGTTTGAGGGAAGAGTGTATGTAGAGCTGATTTTTTAAAAAAATTTAATTATATTGAAGTATAGTTGATTTACAACATTGTGTTAGTTTCAGGTGTTCAGCAAAGTGATTCAGTTATACATATGTGTGTGTGTGTGTGTATTCTTTTTTAGATTCTTTTTTCATATAGGTTATCACAGAATTTTTTTTGTTTTTTTTTTAATTTATTTTTAATTGGAGGATATTGTGTTACAATGTTGTGTTGTTTTCTGCTGTACCACAATGTGAATCAACCCTAAGTATACCAACACCTCCTCCCTCTTGAGCCTCCCTTGCACCTCCCCATCCTACCCCTCTGGGTGGTCCCAGAGCACCAGACTGAGCTCTCTGTGTTAAACAGCAACCTCTTCCCACCAGCTAGCTATTTTACACATGGCAGTGTATCTGCACTACTGAGTAGGTTCTCGGTTATCTATCTTTTATGTAGTACTGTGTAAATGTTCATCCCAAGTTCCTGATTTATCCCTCCCTGCCACATTTTCCCTTTGGTAACCATAGGCTTGCTGTTGATATCTGTAAATCTGTTTATGTTTTACAAACAAATTCATTTGTATCATTAAAAAAAACTAGATTCCACATATGAATAATATCATATGATATTTGTCTTTCTTTGTTTGACTTACTTCACTTGGTATGATAATTTCTAGGTACATCCATGTTGCTAAAAATGTTGTATTTCATTATTTTTATGGCTGAGTAATATTCCACTGTATATATGTACCACATCTGTATCTGTTCCTCTTAGGTTGCTTCCTTGTCCTGGCTATTATAAATGGTGCTTCAGTGAACACTGGGGTGCATGAATCATTTCAAATTATGATTTTCTCCAGCTATACGCCTAGGATTGGGATTGCTGGATAATATGGCAGTTTCATTTTTAGTGTTTCAAGGAACCCCCATTAGATCAGATCAGATCAGATCAGTTGCTCAGTCGTGTCCGACTCTTTGCGACCCCATGAATCCCACCACGCCAGGCCTCCCTGTCCTTCACCAACTCCCGGAGTTCACTCAGACTCATGTCCATTGAGTCAGTGATGCCATCCAGCCATCTCAGCCTCTGTCGTCCCCTTCTCCTCTTGCCCCCAATCCCTCCCAGCATCAGAGTCTTTTCCAATGAGTCATCTCTTCGAATGAGGTGGCCAAAGTACTGGAGTTTCAGCTTTAGCATCATTCCTTCCAAAGAAATCCCAGGGCTGATCTCCTTCAGAATGGACTGGTTGGATGTCCTTGCAGTCCAAGGGACTCTCAAGAGTCTTCTCCAACACCACAGTTCAAAAGCATCAATCTTCTGCGCGGCGCTCAGCCTTCTTCACAGTCCAACTCTGACATCCATACATGACCACAGGAAAAACCATAGCCTTGACTAGACAAACCTTTGTTGGCAAAGTAATGTCTCTGCTTTTGAATATGCTATCTAGGTTGGTCATAACTTTCCTTCCAAGGAGTAAGTGTCTTTTAATTTCATGGCTGCAGTCACCATCTGCAGTGATTTTGGAGCCCAGGAAAAGTCTGACACTGTTTCCACTGTTTCCCCATCTATTTCCCATGAAGTGATGGGACCAGATGCCATGATCTTCGTTTTCTGAATGTTGAGCTTTAAGCCAACTTTTTCACTCTCCACTTTCACCTTCATCAAGAAGCTTTTTAGTTCCTCTTCACTTTCTGCCATAAGGGTGGTGTCATCTGCATATCTGAGGTTATTGATAGTTCTCCCGGCAATCTTGATTCCAGCTTGTGTTTCTTCCTAGTCCAGCGTTTCTCATGATGTACTCTGCATATAAGTTAAATAAACAGGGTGACAATATACAGCCTTGACGTACTCCTTTTCCTATTTGGAACCAGTCTGTTGTTCCATGTCCAGCCCATACTGTTCTCCATAGTGGTTGTACCAATTTACATTCCCACCAATGTAAGAGTGTGTAAGTTCCCTTTTCTCTACACTCTCCAGCATTTATTATTATAGACTTTTTGATTATGGGATGAAGTGATACTTCTTTGATTTGTATTTCTCTGATAATTATGCCAGCAAATTTGGAAAATTCAACAGTGGCCACAGGACTGGAAAAGGTCAGTTTTCATTCCAATCTCAAAGAAAGACAATGTCAAAAAATGTTCAAACTACTGCACAATTGCACACATCTTACATGCTAGCACAGTAATACTCAAAATTCTCCAAGCCTGTCTTCAACAGTATGTGAACTGTGAACTTCCAGATGTTCAAGTTTGATTTAGAAAAGGCAGCAAAACCAGAGATCAAATTGCCAACATCCGCTGGATCATGGAAAAAGCAAGAGAGTTCCAGAAAAACATCTATTTCTGCTTTATTGACTATGCCAAAGCCTTTGACTGTGTGGATCACAATAAACTGTGGGAAATTCTGAGACAGATGGGGATACCAGACTGTCTGACCTGCCTCTTGAGAAACCTGTATGTATCCAGCAACAGTTAGAACTGTACATGGAACAACAGACTGGTTCCAAATAGGAAAAGGAGTACGTCAAGGCTCTATATTGTCACCCTGCTTATTTAACTTATATGCAGAGTACATCATGAGAAATGCTGGGCTGGAAGAAGCACAAGCTGGAATCAAGATTCCTGGGAGAAGTATCAATAACCTTAGATATGAAGATGATACCACCCTTATGGCAGAAAGTGAAGAGGAACTCAAAAGCCTCTTGATGAAAGTGAAAGAGGAAAGTGAAAAAGTTGGCTTAAAACTCAACATTCAGAAAACTAAGATCATGGCATCCTGTCCCATCACTTCATGGCAAATAAATGGGGAAAGAATGGAAACAGTGACAGACTTTATTTCTTTGGGCTCCAGTATCACTGCAGATGGTGGCTGCAGCCATGAAAAAGATACTTACTCCTTGGAAGAAAAGTTATGACTAACCTAGACAGCATATTAAAAAGCAGAGACATTACTTTGCCAACAAAGGTCCATCTAGTCAAGGCTATCGTTTTTCTAGTAGTCATGTATCGATGTGAGAGTTGGACTACAAAGAAAGCTGAGCACTGAAGAATTGATGCTTTTGAACTGTGGTGTTGGAGAAAACTCTTGAGAGTCCCTTGGACTGCAAGGAGATCCAACCAGTCCTTCTTAAAGGAAATCAGTCCTAAATATTCACTGGAAGGACTGATACTGAAGCTGAAACTCCAATACTTTGGCTGCCTGATGAGAAGAACTGACTCATTGGAAAAGACCCTGATACTGGGAAAGATTGAGGGCAGGAGGAGAAGGGGACCACAGAGGATGAGATGGTTGGATGGCATCACTGACTCAATGGACATGTATTTGAGTAAACTCTGGGAGTTGGTGATGCACAGGGAAGCCTGGCACGCTGCAGTCCATGGGGTCACAGATTTGGACACAACTGAGAGACTGAGCTGAACTGAAACATCTTTTTATGTGCTTTTTGTCCATCTGTATATCTATCTGGAGAAATGTCTATTTAGATTTTCTGCCCATTTTTTGATTGACTGTGACGTGATTTTTGGTCATAGCTCTTTTACCTCCAAAGTCCACTTAGTTAACCACCAAATCAGGTTATCCACTAGGCTTATATCTCTGGTTCTGAGTCCTTTTCCAGGATTGTCCAAATGCTTCCTGGATAATGTCACCTTTTTGAATCTTCTCTCTGGAAAAGAAGATGGCTACAGATGGAGGCCTACAGACTTAGCTGGTGTATACTGAACAGACAGTAGTGAAAGCAACACTCTTCACCTATAGCTGAGAACTTAAAAGACGAGGCAGCATGAGGCTCACTCTGGTAGCTGAGCAGAGGATACTGTGTTTTATAAATTAGAGAAGCAGGTTCCAATGTCTTATAAAATGAAAGTGTTCTGGGACAGATTATCAGGAATGATAGTCAAGCATTTGAATAGGGAATTACTGAGCTGGCAAATGGGAGAGAATCTCAGCAAAACATTGCTTATTTATAATAACTGGCTCACTCAATTATATGTGTTAATATATAACTCACTCAATTTATGTGTTTAGCCATGGAGTAGATGGGCTTTCCTGGTGGCTCAGATGGTAAGGAATCTGCCTGCAATGTGGGAGATCTGGGTTCGACCCCTGAGTTGGGAAGACACCCTGGAGGAGGGTGTGGCAACCCACTCCAGTAGACTTGTGTGGAGAATCCCCATGGACAGAGGAGCCTGGCAGGCTCTAAGTCCATGGGGTTGCAAAGAGTTGGACATGACTGAGAGACTAAGCACACACACAGATGCTATTATATTTCTCATCATCCCATTATTGTCTCAAATACATTATCTTTTCCATATAAAGACTTAAAAAGTTACTTTCAAAATTGAGAATTTGTTTAAAAGCAATTTGTGCTTCCCAGGTGGAGAAGGAAATGGCAACTCACTCCAGTACTCTTGCCTGGAAAATCCCATGGATGGAGGAGCCTGGTAGGCTGCATTCCATGGGGTCGCTAAGGGTCAGACATGACTGAGCGACTTCACTTTCACTTTTCACTTTCATGCATTGGAGAAGGAAATGGCAACCCACTCCAGTGTTCTTGCCTGGAGAATGCCAGGGACGGAGAGCCTGGTGGGCTGCCATCTATGGGGTCACATAGAGTCAGACACAACTGAAGTGACTTAGCAGCAACAGCAGTGCTTCCTGGGTGGAACAGTGTTAAAGAATCTGTCTGCCAGTGCAGGAGATGAAGAGACTTGGGTTCAATCCCTGGGTCAGGAAGATCCTCGAGAGTAGGAAATGGCAACCAGCTCCAGCATTGGTGCCTGGAAAATTCCATGAACAAAGGAGTCTGGCAGTTTATAGTTCATGGGGTCATAGTCAGACATGACTGAGCACACACATCAGCACATTACAAGCAATTTATGTGAAAAGAGTGTGGAGGTTTTAGTTGACTAATACCTCAGTATGAATCTCCATTGTCCTAACTTTTTTTTTTTACTGCTGAGGTGAAATAGGTTGCCTTCAAAGATTCTGCAGTGAAAGAAGTGATAATTCCATGCTGCTCTGAATATGTACAACCACTGCTAAAGCTTATACTGTCTTTTGATCAAGGGATTCTCTTGGAGATCAAATCAGTCAATCCTAAAGGAAATCAATCCTGAATATTCATTGGAAAGATTAATGCTGAAGCTCCAATACCGTGGCTACCTAATGTGAAGAGCCTGTTCATTAAAAAAGGCCCTGATCACTTAATGGGAAATAGATGGGGAAACAGTGGAAACAGTGTCAGACTTTATTTTTTGGGGCTCCAAAATCACTGCAGATGGTGACTGCAGCCATGAAATTAAAAGACACTTACTCCTTGGAAGAAAAGTTATGACCAACCTAGATAGCATATTCAAAAGCAGAGATACTACTTTGCCAACAAAGGTCCATCTAGTCAAGGCTATGGTTTTTCCTGTGGTCATGTATGGATGCGAGAGTTGGACTGAGTGCTGAAGAATTGATGCTTTTGAACTGTGGTGTTGGAGAAGACTCTTGAGAGTCCCTTGGACTGCAAGGATATCTAACCAGTCCATTTTAAAGGAGATCAGCCTGGGATTTCTTTGGAAGGAATGATGCTAAAGCTGAAACTCCAGTACTTTGGCCACCTCATGTGAAGACTTGACTCATTGGAAAAGACTCTGATGCTGAGAGGGATTGGGGGCAGGAGGAAAAGGGGACGACAGAGGATGAGATGGCTGGATAGCATCACCAACTCGATGGATGTGAGTCTGAGTGAACTCCGGGAGTTGGTGATGGACAGGGAGGCCGGGTGTGCTGCGATTCATGGGGTCGCAAAGAGTCAGACACGACTGAGTGACTGAACTGAACTGAACTGATGCTGTGAAAGATCGAAGGCAGGAGGAGAAGGGGATGACAGAGTACTAGATGGTTGGATGGCATCACTGACTCAATGGACATGAGTTTGAGCAGGCTCCGCCAGTCCATTGGGTCACAAAGGATCAGACATGACTGAAATAATAACAACAAATTTTGCCTACCAAAATATATAATCTAACTAGGTGGCTATATGCATAATTTTATATATTTTATAACCACAATACCATGTGTAACAAAATAAAAATTTGTATATAAAATTATAGGTGTGCACACATATATATACAATATAGCAGGGTGGTATGATTTTTATGCATTTGAATGGCCATCCACATCTGGATATCTTCAATGAGCAAAAATAGGACCAGTGATTAGAAAAACCAGGAAGCAATGATCATTTAGTTTTTTTTTTTTAATTTCTTGCTACATACCATATTCTTCCCTTAGAGTTTTATTAATCATCTTATAGGAAGGTATAATCCCACTTACAGATGGGAAAATAGAGAATCAGAGAGTTGTGTCTTTAGGTAGTAGTAGAATTGGGATGTAAACATAGGGATAACTGGCTCTTTCTCTGAAAACATCCAATTTTAGAGGGTGGGTTAACTTCACCCGCTGAATTTTGACTTAACATAAAGATGGTGAGATGGAATAGGCATAAACTTTGAAGCCCTTAGAAGGAGTTCCTTCAGACATCAGCTGCTATTGTTGGAGGGACATAAGCACTGAATGGAGTGGGGTATATGAGGTGGAGTTGAATAAAAGTCAAATCTCTATTCTAGTATGAAATTCTGTTATGTATTGCTGGAATTTTATAATAATTTCCTAAGCAGTTTCCATCCACCATCTCTAGTTCTTATCAGAGACCTGAGACAAAATGGCTTAAGTTTAAATTCCAGCTTCTCTACTTCCTAACCCTGAAGCCATTGAGATACTGTGTGTATACTCTCTTAACTTTAGACTTCTCAACTGTAAGAGAGGCAAAATAATAATTCACATTTTTAAAGGTGAAATGGAGATTAAATTAACTAATGCAAGTAAAAACCTCATCATAGTATCTGGGCATACGTAAACACAGCAATTTTTGTCAATTTTTATTGTTGCTGGGTTATTTTACATAAAATATGCATCTCTAAAGCATAGCTCCACCATGTGATTTTCCTAAACATTAAGCTTTAGTGTGTGCATGCTAAGTCACTCCAATCATGTCTGACTCTTTGCGACCCTATGGACTATAGCCTGACAGGGTCCTCTATCCATGGGATTGTCTAGGCAAGAATACAGGAGTGGGTTGCTGTGCCTTCCTCTGTGGGATCTTCCCAACCCAGAGATCGAACCCTGCATCTCTTATGTTTCCTGCATTTTCAGGTGGGTTCTTGACACTAGTGCCACCTGGGAACCCCAAGACTTAGTGCCCCTCACTCCAAGTACTTAAGGAATAAAAGGCAAGAAGCCTTAACTTGACCTGCAGGATCTTCTAGATATGTCTTCTACTAGCAAAATCTCTGCTTTGCTTTCAAACCCACATGAGTAAGACTTACTCATTTTCCTTGTACCTGAATATATATTAATACATGCCACTAGTTTTCCTGTTTAATATCCTTATGTCACAATTCACTTATTCTAGAATGCCCCTCAATCAGACTTCCAAAATCTAAGCCATTCTTTCAGAATAAGCACAAAAATTGTCATCACAGTGACTTTTCTGTCATCCCCAACAAGAAGTGAATTCTTTTTCCTGTTGTAAAGGTATTATATATACATATAAGTAAGGTGAGATTTTATATATGGCATCTGGTCCCATCACTTCATGGGAAATAGATGGGGAAACAGTGGAAACAGTGTCAAACTTTATTTTTCTGGGCTCCAAAATCACTGAAGATGGTGATTGCAGCCATGAAATTAAAAGACGCTTACTCTTTGGAAGGAAAGTTATGACCAACCTAGACAGAATATTAAAAAGCAGAGACATTACTTTGCCAACAAAGGTCTGTCTAGTCAAGGCTATGGTTTTTCCAGTAGTCATGTATGGATGTGAGAGTTGGACTGTGAAGAAAGCTGAGCACCGAAGAACTGATGCTTTTGAACTGTGGTGTTGGAGAAGACTCTTCAGAGTCCCTTGGACTGCAAGGAGATCCAACCAGTCCATTCTAAAGGAGATCAGTCCTGGGTGTTCTTTGGAAGGAATGATGTTAAAGCTGAAACCCCAGTACTTTGG
The DNA here is from genome assembly GCF_002263795.3 of Bos taurus. Taxonomy (NCBI): domain Eukaryota; kingdom Metazoa; phylum Chordata; class Mammalia; order Artiodactyla; family Bovidae; genus Bos; species Bos taurus. The sequence goes on along the minus strand of NC_037342.1, from coordinate 60,625,691 downwards.
CCACCTCATGTGAAGAGTTGACTCACTGGAAAAGACTCCAATGCTGGGAGGGATTGGGGGCAGGAGGAGAAGGGGACGACAGAGGCTGAGATGGTTGGATGGCATCACTGACTCGATGGACATGAGTCTGAGTGAACTCCGGGAGTTGGTGATGGACAGGGAGGCCTGGCGTGCTGCGATTCATGGGGTTGCAAAGAGTTGGACATGACTGAGCAACTGAACTGAACTGAACTGATAGTAGAGTAAGTATATATTTGCCACAAGAACAGAGTTGTGTCTTAATTATTGTTTTATCCTTAATATGCTTTATATGTTTGGCTCAATGGCTACATAAAAAAGTATATCCCAGAAACAGCTGAATAAATGAGTGAGTGAAAGAAATGAAAATTACTTACTTTTTAATCTAATTCCCAGTTACAACATTTGTATATGACTTCCAGCACTGAAATCAATAATAATCATGAATGTTCTCACTTGTCTTGGTTCTTCCTTTCAGGCAAAAATTCGATATGTGAAGTTTAATAAATCAATGGATATTAATTAAGTTCCTAATATGTGGTCAATTGACTCCTTTACCCTCTTATGTTGACAATCATTGGGCCTGACAATTCTAAGACTTTGAAGGTTGATTGTGTAAACAAATTGTGTTGTAAAACATTCACATATAACAGAAGATGCAATAGTAAATGGTGTGGCATGATGGACTCAAGACCCAGAAAGACTGGGCTTGAGTCCTGGTTCTACTACTTACTTGCCGTGGACCTTGGGCAAGACTCTGTCCCTCTCTGATTCTCATTTTTTCACCTGTAAAACAATAATGATGATAATAATAAGATAATAATAATGAAAGCAACAATAATATCTATCTCATGTAGTCGTGAAGATTTAGAAAGAAATGGTCATGGCAAAAAGAAGTTAGTCACCCCCAAATCTCTCTCCCCATCTTGAGGTCAGTGCAAATAGGTTGTGCAGACTAAATAAAATTAATCATCGCTGTATTATGCAAACACAGTTTTAAGAACCCTGGCACCACTACAAGGTATACTCTGACTTTATTGCCAATCACTATTCCCACATATATAAATGCTTGAGCCTTCAATAGACAGATTATATGTATAGTATCAATAAAGATGTCTAGTGCATGATGAGTGTTTAGTGAATACTCAGTATGTTTCTTTCCCTGGCAAGGATCCAGGTTTATACCAAGCATCATAGAACATTAAAGGGGGAGAGAATGCAGTGATACCAGGGGAATCTTAGATACCATCCAGTGGTGCAGAGTGTTTTACTTGTTGCTCTCTAGAAACTTTTTGAAAGAGGAGAGTGAAAAAGTTGGCTTAAAACTCAACATTCAGAAAACTAAGATCATGGTATATGGTCCCACCACTTCTTGGCAAATACATGGGGAAACAGTGGCTGACTTTATTTTTCGGGGCTCCAAAATCACTGCAGATGGTGACTACAGTCATGAAATTAAAAGATGCTTGCTCCTTGGAAAAAAAGTTATGACCAACTTAGATAGCATATTAAAAAGCAGAGACATTACTTTGACAACAAAGGTCCATCTAGTCAAGGCTATGGTTTTTCCAGTAGTCATGTATGGGTGTGAGAGTTAGACTATAAAGAAAGCTGAGTGATGAAGAATTGATGCTTTTGAACTGTGGTGTTGCAGAAGACTCTTGAAGAGTCCCTTGGACTGCAAGGCGATCCAAACAGTCCATCCTAAAGGAAATCAGCAGTCATGAATGTTCACTGGAAGGACTGATGTTGAAGCTGAAACTCCAATACTTTGGCCACCTGATGCAAAGAACTGATGCAATTGAAAAGACCTTGATGCTGGAAAAGATTGAAGGCAGGTAGATAAGGGGACGCAGAGGATGAAGATGGTTGCATGGCATCACCGACTCAATGGACATGAGTTTGGGTAGACTCCGGGAGTTGGTGATGGACAGGGAGGCATGGTGTTCTGCAGTCCATGGGGTCACAAAGAGTCAGACACAACTGAGTGACTGAACTGAACTGAACTGAGAAACTTTAGGTCTCCAGATAGATGGCTCATCTGAGACACCCTGCCAAAACTTCAACCTGAACAAGCCTCCTTTTGCTTGTTTTACAAGCAAGAATTCTTGTCTAGATTTTCTTTTGTGATAAGTGGCTTTGCTGTTAAAAAAAATAATAAATGGAAAAATCACAAATAATACCCCCCTCTTTTAAAGATGAAGAAACTAAGACACAGAAAATTGACATTCTCATGGGCACATACATAATAAGAAACAATAAGCAACACCATTATTAAAGCTCATATCTGATTTGTGTAGAGTATTATCTTGGTACTGGATCATATTCTCCTGCCCTCACCAAATCAGGGTTCCAAGAACAGACTCCCAATTACCTGAATGAGCACCTCTTTGCATGCAGATTTTCTACTCAGAGGCTGCTCTGCCATCTTGAAGGGGCTGAGGAAGTAATACCCCTCAAGTTTCAACCAATGAGTAACAGAAGTTGGTATATAAATACCTTAACTCTCTTGTTCCTCACAAGAGATAAGTCTGAGGTATATGTTCTATATTGTTTTTCTAGGATTGCCTTCTGGAATTAAGTTGAGGTTATCCATAGGGATTTACTTGATGATATGCCCCTTATATAATATAATCATTTCTTTCTGTATATAATATAGCCTCTTTAAGAGCTTCTTACTTTCACTGGATCCTTGTCTCAGGATCTGTGTCTGGGAAACACATTTTCTGCTGACTCACCATACAGTGCTGGGACTTGAGTTAACCATTGATAGATATGTCAATTGTACAAAGAGAAACTGAGTGAAGGACCGGGTGGAAGGTGGAAAGTGAACAGCTCCATATTTCCTATAGATCATAGAGGACTCTGCCATGTTGGTGTGGGTGGTGGTGGCTTAGTCATTAAGTCTTGTCTGATTCTTGCAACCCTATAGACTGTAGCCTGCCAGGCTACTCTGTCCATGAATATTGAAGTGGGTTGACATTTCCTTCTTCAACCACATTGGTATAAGATCTTTCTAACCCGTGCAACCTTCTTTGCTAGCATCCTGATTTACACTCCTATTGCAGTTTAAGTTCACTTAAGGATCACAATTCCACATCAATAGTCTGATTGTGTTCTGTCTTCCCTGGTTGATCATGACATCCATAAAACCAGTGGCCTTTCACACAAGGAACCTATTGTACAGTGTTTGGCACAGAGAGTTGACTTTGTTCCTGGGAGCTAAGTGAATCTCCTTCCTTGTGTATTGGTGAAATGGGTCAGAAGCTCATCAAACTGGAGAAACAAGTGAAAAATAAAGTGCCTACATGGGATCAGAGAGAAGAGTTAAGCTGTGAAGTTGTAAGAACTCACAAACTACAAAAGATTTTTGAGTAAGGAGCAACCGTATAAAGTTCTATTTAAGGAAGAAATGATTTGAAGCTATACTTAAAATAGATCAGATCAAGCAAGCTGAAAGTCAAGGAGGCTGACAAGAGACCTCTTCTGTAATCTGGCAGGGAGGCAATATTTTAGGGGTAGGAGGCAGTCTGTGTCCAGGAGAATGGACAGAAAGAGACAGATAAGAAGAAAACCACCGTGCCCAAAATTTCGACAGGAATTGCTAAATGTTTGCAGGTTGAAATATACTCAGTTATAACTATGCAGTTCTTTCTTTCTTTCTTTCTTTCTTTTGATAATACTTGACTCAAAAGTTTAGAGCCCCTGGATATATGATGTTTTTATTGGCAAAGGCAAGGATTTTGAGAGCAGGGACTACTGTTGGAGGAGGTTAACAAGTTCAGTTAGTGACTTTGAATCTGTGGTGACAGCAAATTCTTCAGGTAAGAATATGCTATTCAAATTCAGAGGAAACCAGGACTCCTTAGCTGCTGAAAGCTCTACTAGTTACTGTTTTAGAAACATACAGGGACTTCCCTTGAAGTCCAGTGGTTACAACTCCTTGCTTCCATTTTAGGGGGCACGAGTTCAGTCCCTGGTCAGGGAACTAAGACCCCACAAGCTGCAAGGCAAAGAGAAAAGAGAAGTCAAAACCCACAAGCCAAAAGAGAAAAAAAGAAACATATAGATATGTCAGCTAATTTTAATGAGAAAACAAATATATAAAAATGACTATATTAAAATATTTCTTATTTTCTTTTTATAGTATTCATTAAAAATTCAGTGATATTATCAGTTTATCCAAAAGTAAGCTTTCACATAAAATACTATTTTTTTTATTTTTTTAAATTTTATTTTATTTTTAAACTTTACAAAATTGTATTAGTTTTGCCAAATATCAAAATGAATCCGCCACAGGTATACATGTGTTCCCCATCCTGAACCCTCCTCCCTCCTCCCTCCCCATACCATCCCTCTGGGTCATCCCAGTGCACTAGCCCCAAGCATCCAGTATCGTGCATCGAACCTGGACTGGCAACTCGTTTCATACATGATATTATACATGTTTCAATGCCATTCTCCCAAATCTTCCCACCCTCTCCCTCTCCCACAGAGTCCATAAGACTGTTCTATACATCAGTGTCTCTTTTGCTGTCTCGTACGCAGGGTTATTGTTACCATCTTTCTAAACTCCGTATATATGCGTTAGTATACTGTATTGGTGTTTTTCTTTCTGGCTTACTTCACTCTGTATAATAGGCTCCAGTTTCATCCACCTCATTAGAACTGATTCAAATGTATTCTTTTTAATGGCTGAGTAATACTCCATTGTATATATGTACCATAGCTTTCTTATCCATTCATCTGTTGATGGACATCTAGGTTGCTTCCATGTCCTGGCTATTATAAACAGTGCTGCAATGAACATTGGGGTGCATGTGTCTCTTTCCCTTCTGGTTTCCTCAGTGTGTATGCCCAGCAGTGGGACTGCTGGATCATAAGGCAGTTCTATTTCCAGTTTTTTAAGGAATCTCCATACTGTTCTCCTGAGTGGCTGTACTAGTTTGCATTCCCACCAATAGTGTAAGAGGGTTCCCTTTTCTCCACACCCTCTCCAGCATTTATTGCTTGTAGACTTTTGGATCGCAGCCATTCTGACTGGTGTGAAATGGTACCTCATAGTGGTTTTGATTTGCATTTCTCTGATAACGAGTGATGTTGAGCATCTTTTCATGTGTTTTTTAAATACTAATTTTTAAAATCCATGAAAATCATTTAAAAGTTATTGTCAATATTCCCAATTTTTACTTATCATGTGAGGTAGCAAGCATATCATTGTAAAGTCTAGATTGAAGGGTGAGATATATTTTATGCTTTCATTTCACTTTATTGTATATTAGGCATTCACCGTGTACGTTACTTTGGGGAAATACAAAATAAATAACATTTGTGCTCTCAACAAATTATGATCTAAAGCAGTTTCTGTTGAAACCAAGTGGAAATGGTCACATTGAAATGTTGAGTGTGCATTCACAAAATTGATGGGCTTGTAGTGTTTTGTGGGAGTGGAGGTTAATGAGAAGAGTCATTTGTATCTGAGTAGGGTCATCTGGAAAGACTCTGCTGGGAAGGTGGCATTTGAGCTGGTCCTGGGATGGCTGGGCTGTCAGTAGTCAGGAGAGGATGTTGCAGGTGGTGGGTAAGTCGGATTGTCTCACTGCAGTAAAAAGTATCAAGATGTCTTTGAGCCGAGCAGTGGACATATGGGTGTGGAGTTTGAAGGCGCTTCAAACATCGGTGAACATCAGTGCTTGCAGGCTGCAGCACTGCCGTGACTCAGACCCCAGAGTTTCACAGCTTCCCCTAGCACGCACCCATTCTGTTTCAGAGCAACGCGTGAGTCATCACAGGGAACAGTTGGCCATGCTGTCACCAGTACACTCCAAAGCAATTACAGAATATTTATGCCTGTTAGCAAAGGCAGATCAGTAGTGGGGGCTCAGGATCCACTCCTATGGAAAGGAATGAGCCTGAAGTCTGTTGGCCCCTTGAGCCTTTCTTACCAGGAAGGTAGCAAACTTGAGAGATGAGAATTGATATAAGAATATTAACAGGTCATCAGTGTTTCCCTTTATGGAATGTCCTGTGCCCTTTTCAAAGAGTGAAGACATGTTGACTCATTGAAGTAAGTCTTTCACAGCTACCCTGCTGTCAGGAGTCCCAGTTTATGGGACAAAGACTTAGGAAGTTGAATTAGCCTTCCCGTGGTCATACAGCCCCATTATCAGTTGGAATTTGAATCTAGCTGATTCTGACTCAAATGTCATTCTTGTTAAACATCACTGCTTCTCACGAGTAGCTAAGAGCCATAAGTATTCTTGTACGTAGGTCATGGGAGAAATTGCTCATATTGGCACAGTTCTTTAATGTTTTTAATGTGCCAAAATTATTGTCATTAATAGTGAGTTACAAGAGCTTCTCCTAAGTGCCAGGTTTGTTTCTTATAATAACCCTGTCAGGCTGGGTTGAAGTTAACACTCAGAGAAAGCACTGGGCATGACCAAGTATGCAAGGTAATCCTATGAGGTTATTGGTGTCTTGGATCCTAAACAGATACTCAGTCTACAAGTGGTTTTCAAATTTTTCAAAACAAGAAATCTACTCCTTCAAATGAAATATTATGGAGATGCCCAATATGTGATAAAACCAAAGAGAATGAGGCCACTGAGGCTGAGTTTGGGTTTTAGAAACTTGGAGACCCTGTCTATACAGATTCATCCTCCTCTACTTACTGACTGCTCCAAGGTGCCTCTGTAGAAATCTAGGGCTTCAAAGACTGAAGTTATAGATATCATGGGGCTTCCCTGGTAGCGGTAAAGAATCTGCCATCAACATAGGAGACCTGGGTTCTATCCCTAGGTGGGAAAGATCCCCTGGAGAAGAGAATGGCTACCCACCTCAGTATTCTTACCTGGAGAATCCTATGGATAGAGGAGCCTGACAAGCTATGGTCCATGGGTCTCAAAGAGTTAGACATGACTGAGCAACTAAGCACACACACACATCGATATCATATCAGGAGCAAGAACTTCTTTCTCTTTCCTAAGGAGATAGAAGGCATCTTCATCTTGCATTTTAATTATTATTACCAAGAAGACACAGAGTCTCATATCATATTTCACAGACTGAGATTCTAGCTACTTTTTTTTTTTAAATATTCTAGCTCTTTGAACAGACTCTGTATGACTTCGATAACTTTAGATCATGAAATTTTTGCACCTTGTTTTATGTCCCTGAATTTGTTCCAGTGTCTCCTATTTTATAGTCTATGGGACCTTGAATAGAATTTATATCCTACTGCTGTGTGAAAATTGTATAAATCTTAGTTATGTCTCATAGTGATCTTCAGGTCTACTATATCCTTCTACTTTTCAATATACTCATTCTATTAATTTTTGAGAGTTCAATATTATAACTCCAATTGAAAATCTAAATTTATCTACTTAAAAATTAATTATATTGTGGAATTATATGTAATTTTGTTCTGTATTTTCCAAGTCTCCTGAAAATGTGTTATCATGATTTCATAATTTAAAAAAAAAGAAAAAAGAAAGAAAAAAAGTTGAAAAGATTCTAGCTCTTTAACTTAAGTTGAAAAATAGCCTCCCTCTGTGTTAATCTTTTTATCCCTAAAATGGGAATAACAATGGTAACTGCCACTTTGGACTGCTTTAATAATTAAATTAATACTTCATATAGAAGACTGCTGCTGCTGCTGCCGCTGCCAAGTCGCTTCAGTCATGTCCAACTCTGTGCGACCCCATAGACAACAGCCACCAGGCTCCCGCATGCCTGGCATTCTCCAGGCAAGAACACTGGTGTGGGTTGCCATTTCCTTCTCCAGTGCATGAAAGGGAAAAGTGAAAGTGAAGTCGCTCAGTCGTGTCCAACTCTTAGCAACCCCATGGACTGCAACCCACCAGGCTCCTCTGGCCATGGGATGTTCCAAGAGTACTGGAGTGGATTGCCAGTGCCTTCTCGAGGACTAAGAACGGTGAATGACACATAAAAAGTGCTTGATAAATACTAGATAATATCATGTATTAAAAAGTCCCAGAGGTTGTTTTTTTGTCTCAGTGAGTCAGTGTGACTCAGTGGACACACACATACAATACCTGTTGATCTGATGCTACACTGATCTAAAACATTATGTTAAAAATGAATCTTAGTCTTTCCTTTTCAGGAGCAACCATGCTTGAGTATGGAGATGAGTATTTGCTGCCACACTTTAGGATGGTCATTGAAAAATTAGAATGTATCTATAGGGGACATAGTATACCATGGGATAATGAGCAGGCTTCAGAACAGGAGTGAAAAATGTTTGAGATAGAATGGTTGAACTGGTGAGGAGAGCAGATACTTAATTGGGGGTTATAATGAAATGTAAGTGACACCAGGACCGATAGGTGGAGAGTAGAAGGAAGGCAGGAAATACTTATTTAATACCTATGATATGTTAATGGAATAGGGAATGGCAACTTACTCCAATATTCTTGCCTGGAAAATCCCATAGACAGAAGAGCCTGGTGGACTGCAGTCCATGGGTTCTCAGAGAATTGGACATGACTGAGAGACTGAGCATAATGTATTGAGCATATGCTTTCACTTATGGCATTTAACTTTTATAACTATCTAATAAAGTAAGAATTATTGTCCTTATTTTACGTAGAAGGGAAGCTGGAGTTAAGGACCATCACCTGCTCAAGTTAGTTGGAGAAGCTAGGATTTCAACCTAGGTCCCTTGGACTGCAAATTCCTGATTTTCTCTGCTGTATCCTTTTCTGTAAGTTGGAAATATCCAATAAGAGATAGGCTGCATATGTGTCTTGTTGTTTACACAGAATGTTGTGGGTAGGTTTCTTCTCTTGATTTGAGTCCTCGGTACATGTCAAGACATTTCACTATCAGTTTTCTTTTAAGTTACATTTCATTGTCCATAATGATTTTTCTTCTACTTTTCTTTCTTGTTTTATTTGAGGTTTTCATTTTCAGGAAATCTGTCAGGTTGCTATTGAGTTCCACTTAGATGTCTGTATTAATTTCATTGCAGGGCAAATATGAAGACAGGGCAGTTTACTAAGAGTTTTGTCTTTCTAGCCACTGACTTCACAGAGAATGAAACATTTAATGATGGATTTGGCCATTAGGGCAACCATAATATATTGGTGGAAATCCTCCAGGCCTCCTAACAGTGAATAAGATCTGGTTGTACCTGAAAAATGGGAAGAGTCGGGACCACAGTTCATTACCAATTCTGAGGAAGTTCGTCTTCGTTCATTTACTACTACAATTCACAAAGTAAATAGCATGGTAGCCTACAAAATTCCTGTCAATGACTGAGGATGAGATACGGACAGTAACGTACTTGTAACTCTCAAATGTGGTTTTCCTACCAGATCAACTGTAGTTGGTATGTTTTATTTCATTGGTTAATTTTTAGATGAGGAAAACTTAACATGATACTTAACTGAATCTGTGCAAAATTGTTCCGTTTTTGGTACCTATCTGACTTTCCATAGGGTTGACATAGTTACTGCACAGATTGCATCAGTACTGCAGTGTTACTTTCTTTGGAGGTAGTAACCATAGGTGGAAAAACTTTTGCTAAATGCTTTTCTAAATCAGACTTTTGGTCAAGTAACTTGACTCAGAATGTAGAGAAATATTTAAATATGAAATAGAACAAAAGAAATATGAATATTCAGAATCTTCATTTACATCCTGAAAGTAACTAATGATAGTCCATAAGTAGTGACATATTTCTCCTATTGCATCCTCTTGTCATTTATTTCATTTGTATAGTTTCTGTATTGAAAAAATGTCCAATTATTTGAGTTTAATGTATGTAACTTGAGCCTATAAAGCTGTGGATATTCCCACTTTTCAAATTGTTGTGATACAGAACTCTTAAGAATGTCTTTTATGTTTTATAAAATCAAGCTTTAAATGGCAATGATGAAATAAAGTTAAATGTGTATGTTTTTTTTTAAAAAAAAAAGACTACAAAATAAGCCCAGAATTTCGCCAGCTTTTCTAAGTGACCCCTTCTGTATTTGTTCCTTTGTTACCTGAGTCTGAAACTTGCCAAAACACCAGGGGCTTTCTCCTTCGTTCTAACTTCAATTTTCTCATCTATATGATGAAATCAGACTAAATTAATCTTGAAAATTAATCCCCATAGCATTATTTGTGATCTGAGGATTAAACTAAAGTGAATTTCCTGTGTTTCCTTTCTTCTCTCCTTTCTTGTTTTCTTTGTCTTTGGTTCATTTAGGTATTGACTTGGCAACTTATTTGATAAGACTTTAGTTTAAATTTAGAGGCGTAATTTTTTAGTTGATAACCTCTAAGTGTGTAGTTCCTAAAACAAGCTGATGCTCTACAAAGAAGAGAGACAATTCTCACTTAAGCAAAACAGCAAAGTTACAGATTGCAGCGATCATCACTAATTAGCTGTCCCAGATGGAGATCTGCCCCGCCCCAAAGTAAGAGCTGGATGGCTTCCTACAGATAACTGGGACATAAATAACTTGCTCCACTGTCTGTCTATAAGAACTTTACTGTAGCTCTTCTCTTGTGAGAGACATACAGTTGGTTCATTTTAGAACTGGGGAAAAGAGACTTGTTTTGTAATTAATGTAAATAGCATTTTTAGGTATCAAAAATGTATAGGTATTTTTTAGGCATATAAATACTATTGTAGAATGTTTAGATGATGTAAAAGACACAAATAAGAAATCACCTGTCATTCTACTATTCAACTATGACTACTGTTAACATATTGGTATATAGCTTTCCACTCCTACTTTGATACCTATATATGAAGTATAAGTCTACACTGTTCATACTCTTTTGCAAGGTTTTTAACTTAACACTCATCATAAAATTTTCTATGTCATTAATATTCTTTCACCATGTCATTTTTGACTGATGGGTAGTATTCTGCTCTTTGGATATTTCTTACTTTAATCACTTTTAATTTTTGATTTTTAAGTTGTTTTCATTTTTCACTGTTATAAGCAATGTTATAATTATTTTTCTTATAGGTAAATCTTAGTATACATTCACAATTATTCTTTTGGGATAAAACCTTAGTTCTAAAGTTGCTGGGACAAAAGATAGGCAATTTTTAAGAACAAATCTCTTCAAAAAACAAGGAACACTGCATCCTCATGGATTATGAAATGTTGACATTTTCCTTACCCTCTGGCCAACACTAAATTATTGTTTGTAAAAATTTTGCCAATATGCTTGGTAAAACTTATATATATCTCTCTCTCTATATATACACACATACACACGCACACACACATATATACACACATATAAAAATGTATATACATATGTATTAAAATCTCTTTACTCATTTAAGAGGAAATTTTGTATATGCTTTTATTTTGTATTGGAAAATAGCCATACATACACATGTATCCATTCTCCCTCAAACTCTCCTCCCATCCAGGCTGTCACATAACATTGAGCAGTGTTCTCTTTGTTATGTTTATTAGCTTTTACAATTCTGTCATAAATTGCCTCTTGCCCACCTTTTTATCTCTATAAACTCAGACATAATATAGTGAAAATATTGTTTCCCAATTTGTTATTTCCTTTTAATTGTACCTATTATATACTTAGCATAGTATTTAAGAGCACAGACTCTGTATTCATACTGTCTGGGAGCAAATCTGGAACCCAGCCCTTTTGGCTGCTGCTGCTGCTAAGTTGCTTCAGTCGTGTCCGACTCTGTGCGACCCCATAGACGGCAGCCCATCAGGCTCCTCTGTCCCTGGGATTCTCCAGGCAAGAATACTGGAGTGGGTTGCCATTTCCTTCTCCAGCCCTTTTGATTATATGACTTCAAATGAGTTCCTGAATGCCTCAGGTCCCTCGCCTATAAAATGGAGGTTATAATAGTATGTACCTTATATGGGTGTAGAATTAAATGGAATGACACTTGAAGAGTGCTTAACATAATCTCTGGAAAGTCATGAGTACCAATAATTATGAAAAAAATATTGCCATTAGCCATATTTGTGTTATTGGTTAGTTGATCAAACTCGCATCTCTTATGTCTCCTGCATTGGCACTCGGGTTCTTTACCACTAACACCAGCTGGGAAGCCCATTGGTTAGTGACGAGGGTACAAAATGAGACAGAAGCTTCACTTTATGACTTTCTTGGATTGACATTGAGACTGAAAATCTCAAGTGGATGGGAGGATGGATGTGTATTGCCAGAAAGCTCAGCAAGATGTGTTGTATCCTTCTTAGCCTTAAGTCAGTGTTAAAAATAGGTGAAATGTACCTGTACTGTGTGTGTTCAATTGTGTCCAGATCTTTTGCAACCCTGTGGACTGTGCCCTGCCAAGCCCCTCTGTCCTTGGGATTTCCCAGGCAAGAATACTGGAGTGGGTTGCCATTTCCTTCTGCAGGGGATCTTCCTAATCCAGGGATTAAACCCGTGTCTCTTGGGTCTCCTGACAGGTGGATTCTTTACCAACTGTGCCATCTGGGAAACTGTATGTTACTGCAAAAGATCCCTGCTGCAGAAGAGGTCAGAAAGGCTGTGAGATGAGGTCCTAGAGAAGCGGATGAATCTAACAAGTTCTTTGACTTCTCTATGCTGCCAACTGTTGAAGCTTAATCAGTTTGCATGTTTTATGATAAAAGATGTTGGCCCTGAGTGGTGAGACAGTCAGCCAAGATTTGGAAATTATTGTGACAGTTAAAAGAGGAAAGTGGATTAGCAATAAAACAGTAAACGGTCTAAATAGTAAAAAGTCATTGATGCATAGATATCAAGTCAAGGCAGGGCAATTCTATAAAAGAGGGAATTAGCACAATTTAGATTGTGTTGCATAGAGTGGCATTTGAGTTTTCAGAAGCATTTTAAAGTTCCCAGAGATGATAATGATACACCAATAGAGTTGCTTTTAAAAAGCCATGAAGTCTGAATTGTCTTTAATCAGTTTTAGGGATTAGATCACAAAAATGATCAAAATGGCTGAATTGTTAGGCTGAATAAAAGACTAATTTATTCCTAGGAATGCCTATTGGTATTTGAAACTTGATTTAATAGTATTGGTTCCTTATATTTGAATAGCATCTGTATCTGAAAAACTCAGGGTCATAGTAATGCTAGTTTATGCTTCCACTCTATGCAAGAAGTCAGTAAGTTCTTATTTCTTAGATAAAGCTGTAGGAATGCAGAAATTATGTCATTTAGATTTAGATAATGGATGTGTCCATGGTGTTACCAGCAAGAACACTCACAATATTGCTTTAAACATAAAGAATTTGGCAGTAGCAGGTATGCTGGCTAGCTTTCTAACGATAGAACCAAACCAGTGTGGCAATTTTTTTTTTCTGGAAATCTTTTTATTAATAGAGTTGCCAGTAAAGACATGCACATTTCCTACAATGTGTAACGTACAGAGCACAGGAAAAATGATCTTTTTTTTAGCTGGCTGGAAGGCAGATGCTATGTGAGTACAAAAAAATCCAAACTAGCTAGTTTTAAAAAATAATTAAAGAGCTCTTGTAAATCAGCTAAAAACATGAGTTTTCCAATTAAAATATGCACTACAAATATGAACAGTCAAGTCATAAATGAAGCAACATAAATGAATATAGTCGTATGAAAAGGTGAACAGTCTCATTAATAATAAAATTATTTTAATGTAAAACAAATTCCTTTTATAACTTTAAAAATTGGCATTAAAATGATACAGTTACCTTTTGGCAAGATTGTGATGAGAATAATGTAAATTTTAGAAAGTAAAGCATTTAAAGAGGGCAACATAGTAATATTAAGTGAAAGATCTTAAAATAGATTTTCCTTTTAATTTAGCAATTTCATTTCTTGGAGTCTATTCTAGTTTTTTTTTTTTTTTAATTATAGTTTCTTAGGTTCACACAGAAACAATCTCAAAGACAAAAATTCTCAAGTACAGTCATTTATAAGATAGCCAATAAAGGATACATTAGCTACAGTGGGCTGCTGGAGCTTTATCCTGTGGGGAAACTCTTGGAAATTGTATAATATATGCCTCAGAACTATCTCACCTAAGGGGAGAGGGAGTTGGTGTGTTTATACATACACCAACTCTCAAAAGTCATTGGTGGAGAGCTGCTTCTGAGCAAGTTAATTCCCTAGATTTCCAGCCTGCTGTGGACTTGAGTTGAAGGCCTTCCAGAGTTCTGTAGAGAGCACTTATCCATAAAATGCAGAGAGTAATGGTTGGAAACAGGTTATATGCTCCTAAGATATGGACAAGCCAGTGATGATGTCTGCTATATTAAGAAAACAACCAAATGATTTGCAAATATATAGATGCAAGTCTATTTATTATTTGTTGTTGTTGTTCAGTCTCTAAGTCATGTCTGACTCTTTGTGACCCCATGGACTGCAGCATGCCAGGCTTCCCTGTCCTTCACTATATCTCGGAGTTTGCTTTTAGATTTATGTCCACTGAGTTCGTGATGCCTTCTGACCATCCCATCCTCTGCTGCTCCGCCCCTTTCTCCTTTTGCCTTCAGTCTTTCCCAGCATGGGGGCCTTCTTTATGGTCCAACTCTCATATCCATATATGACTACTGGAAAAACCATAGCTTTGACTATATGGGCCTTTGTTAAAAAGTGATGTCTCCGCTTTTTAATATGCTATCTAAGTTTGTCATAGCTTTCCTTCCAAGGAGCCAAGTGTCTTTTAATTTCACGGCTGCAGTCATTTTGGAGCCCAAGAAAATAAAATCTGTCACTGTTATTTACTACATTATTATACAGACATATATTTACTCACTAAAACATATGTTGTAGAATAGTTATTGACATGACAGAGCCTTATTAGGGAAGTAGACAGGTTACAAAGCAGGTTTGTAGAATGTGCATATTTTAGTTTGAAAAAGGAGCCCATCATTTAAAAAGAACTTGCAAGGATACAAAGTAAGATATTAATAGTAACTTTCTCTGGTTACTGTGATAGTGAATGTAATTTTCTCCATCTTCCTCTTCTTCCTTTTTAAAAAAATAATTATACTATGAAACATATATTGCTTCTCCAATAACAAAAGAATAACATGTAAATTTAGAATTGAGTCATGAATGAGTTAAAAAATGATGAAAAGCCCTTCACTAAGTTCAGAAAATCAAATTTTAAAGGAATTAATTACTGTTTACTTTCTTGAACACAGTTACGATTATTTCTACAAACGTAATCATTTTTTCTTTTGCAGTTTGGCTGGTCATGCCTGTCAATTAACAGATATGGTGCATGAAAACAGGCTGGATTTCATCTTGTGCACTTCAAAATCAGCATTGCTTATTTAATTCATTATGTTGACAATACAAAATTTGAATTCTACTTACAGATGTTCAAATCTGGGCACAGAGAATAATATTAAAAAACAAAAGTACTTTGACAAGAAATAACTAATAATAAAAGATAATGTTGAGGAGTGAAAAATCTCTCAGTATACTTCAAAAGATAGAGGTGCGAGACTGTAAAATTCTTTCTTGGGAGGAATTTATACCCTTCCAGTCAGAGGTACTAATAAGTAAGTTCTTATTTGCCCTTTACTATTAAGACTAGTTTAGGGCAAATTTTTCCTTTTCCACAGCCTGAGAGTGCTAGTCAAGAGATGCTAGTATAAATCTAATTAAATGTCAAATAAGTCAGTTGTCTGTTCTGTGCTTAATTACTCAGCCATGTCCGACTTTTTGTGAATCCATGGACTGTAGCCTGCCATGCGCATCTGCCCATGGGGATTCTCCAGGCAAGAATGCTGAAGTGGGTTGCCATGTCCTCCAAGGGATCTTCCCACCCCAGGGATCGAACCTGCGTCTTCCGCAGTACAGGTGGATTCTTTACCATCTAAGCCACCAGGGAAAACCAGTTGTCTAGCATACTGCTATATATACAGTAGGTCCTCACGTACACTTACCTAATAAACTAATGTTGGTTTTAGCAAAAGTCTGCCATAAATAGGATTTACTGATCTGTTGGATGGTTCATGTTAGTCAAAATTACCAGTTCATTTTTGTGTCAAAGTTGTTTTTTTTTTTTTTCTAGAAAGAGAGTGGGAGATTGTTCTAATCTCTTTTAAGAGCTCATCAATAATGCACCAGATCAAAATTTAGAACAGGCTGTGTAACGATTGGCATATGGGGGATGAAGAAAATTAATTTGATACAAGAGAACAACCAGACAACTTTCCCTCAATAATCCTTCTACTTCTGTGAAGGGAAGATTTGGAAGGTGGTGAGAAGTGGTAAGAAGCAGATTTTTAAAACCTGCCTTAATTTTTTAACCACATAAAGAGTAAATAGCTATAAATAAAATGTGTGTTTTCCATCTTCCTCCATCTTTATAGTGAATAAGGTGTTCTTGATGTCAGCTTTTCAGTTTTACTAAATCTATCCTCTCTCCTCCATTTTGGTGACTCTCTTATGTTCAGATTGTCTTTATCTCTCTGTGGTTATTCAAGTGGACCATATCAAGTGCCCCTGCTGCTAAGTCACTTTAGTCGTATCCGACTCTGTGCAACCCCATGGACGGCAGCCCACCAGGCTCCCCTGTCCCTGGGATTCTCCAGGCAAGAACACTGGAGTGGGTCGCCATTTCCTTCTCCAATGCATGAAAGTGAAAAGTGAAAGTGAAGTCACTCAGTCGTGTCTGACTCTTCGCAACCCCATGGATTTCAGCCCACCAGGCTCCTCTGCCCATGAGATTTTCCAGGCAAGAGTATTGGAGTGGGGTGCCATTGCCTTCTCCATCAAGTGCCCCAGTCATTCCCTAATTCAAATCTATTTTTCTTAATATCATTGTCAAGTTAATCTTGAACAGCACAATTCTTCAGCCTATTGTTTGGTAGCACTTCACATTTCATTTTGTATTGAAATCATTTGCAATCATTGTGTTTGCTCTATATTTCAGAGATCAAGGCTAAATTTATGGGCATCTGTGTTCAGAATATTAAGGCTGGAAGGACAGTGCTAGTACTGCAAAAACCCACATAAATGAAATGTCCAGTATCCTTTAGGCAGTACCTTAAAACATCAGGGTAAGTGAGATGAGATCCTTAAGGAAAAGCCCCACTGTTTTGTAGACTTTCTCTTGCTTGACCTGAAGTTTCACAATCAGTTCAGTTTAGTCGCTTAGGCATGTCTGATTCTTTGTGACTCCATGACTGCAGCACATCAGGCTTCCCTGTCCATCATAGTATGACCATGCTAACCACAGAGAGACCTCAAGTACTGGTAACAGACTAAGAATCTTGGGTTTTACTACCAATCTCTTTTCACAGTAACCACAAGAGCTTGGGAGATGAAAGAATTCATTCAGTAATTCATTTATTCTAGTGCTCAGGATTGAGCGACTAAGCACAGCACAGCACAGTGCTCATTAGCGTTAGTCACTCAGTCGTGCCTGACTCTTTGCAACGCTATGGACTGTAACCCAGCAGACTTTGTCCGTGGAATTCTCCAGACCAGAAGACTGGAATGGGTAGCCATGCCCTTCTCCAGGGGATCTTTCCAGTCCAGGGATCGAACTCAGGTCTCTAGCATTGCAGGCAGATTCTTTACCATCTGAGGTACCAGGGAAGCCTATGAGTCTACTGAGTATCTCTCTGTTCCAGCAATCTTGTTAGGATTTAATAGACGTTTAATAAAGATTAAACAGAGAGTTTAAAGCTTATTTTTCCACTTCCTTCATTTTAGAAGGAGATCAATTTTGTGAACTTATTAAGATCATATAACAACTACTAAAATAATTTTTATTTATAGAGAACATAGAAGGTTCCTTCAATTCTCTGTCATAGGACTATTGTAATCTGTGATGATCTTTCCTTTAGAGCCCTGTGCATGCATGCTTAATCGTTCAGTCATGTTTGACTCTGTGACCCCATAGACTGTAGCTTGCCAGGCTCCTCTGTCCTTGGGATTCTCCAGGTAAGAATACAGGAGTAGGTAGCCGTTTCCCTTCAGGAACTAGAACTCCTGCCTAACTTACCTGGTCCATTTCAACACTGAAAAAATTAAGGTTCAGAGAGATAAAGTAATTTGTTCAAGATTATGCAGCTAGTAAGAAGCCTAGTTAGAATGTAAATTAAAATGTTTGGGGATTCAACACTGCATTAGTCCCCTGAGGTTGCTGTAGCAAAATAACATGAACTGTGCAATGTAAACAACAGGCATTATTTATCATAGTCCTGGAGGCTGCAGAGTCCAATATCAAGGTTTCAGTCAGTGTGGTTCCTAGCGAGGACCCTCTTCCTGATTTGCAGACGGCTGTTTTCTAGTGTGTTCTGATATAGTGGAGCAGGGTGGAGGGGTGGGGGAGAGAAGGAATCTGTGTCTCTTATAATAGCATCGATCCTTTCACGAGGGCTCGTCTTATAAATTACCACCCAATGGCTCCATCTCCAGATACTGTCACATTTAATGTTAGGGCATTAATGTGAATTTGGGGATGCACAAATCAGTCCATAGCAAATGCCACTGCTGTTTTTATGAGGTTGCCTTCTATGAGGTTAAGTTGCAGGGAAGAACACGCCTGCTTTAATATTTTGCCAATACTAGGCCCTGGATGAACTACCTGTGAGTCTAGACCTAGATTCATTCCCTTCAATTAAGTCAGTTCCTAAAGTCTTTAGTTAAGACCTAGGAATTTTCTTTAACGTACTTCTGTGAAAGAAGTTTTGATAAAGAAAGTCTGAACGAATCCTTTTTCTTTCAGTTCTCTGAAAAGTTAAAGGTTGTCCTAATGCAATTTTTTTCTTCCAGCTAGTTATAACAGAAATATCCAAATGCCAAACTCCTCTATTTGAGTTTTTGGTACAGCTTTTGTGTCTGATAACAAAAGCCAAGATTTATACTGTTGAGTAGAGACATCGGCCATTGCCCTCATACATCAAATGGACCAAGGGGGCATTTTCTATTAAATAAAGACTATATTGGTTACAGTTTCCATTTCTTCCACACAGAGGTACAGGTAAAGGATAATTTAGATTTTTTTTTAAAACTCCTGATGAGAGAATCATGAGTCTAATCTATTCCCAAAATATTGATCATGAATCTAAATAAGGGACTCGGTTTTTTAAAAGAAAAGTCCCTTTTCCTCCCCAGATTTCCTTTGGAGGGCTTAGATTTCCCATTAATTTGTTTTAATTGTGAAAACACCTCTTTCTCTTAGGGCGTATGAAGATTATCTATCAGTACAGATAACATGAAGTGACAGTTTATTTGCAATTGAAATGTTCTTAACCACAAATTCTTGTAGCTTATGGCAGTGTGTGTATATATATATAGAAAAAGGAAATGGCAACCCACTCCAGTATTCTTGCCTAGAGAATCCTGTGGAAAGAGGAGCCTGGTGGGCTGCTGTCCATAGGGTCGCACAGAGTCAGACACGACTGAAGCGACTCAGCATGCATGCATTACTTTCTGGTGGCATTTTAATTTATCTATTTTTGGCTGTGTTGGATCCTTGTTGCTTTGCACAGGCTTTCTCTATTTGAGCTGAGCAGGGGCTGTCTTCGGTGTGGCGCACTGGCTTCTCTGAGGTGGCTTCTGTTGTACAGCACAGGCTCTCGGTGCGCAGGCTTCAGCAGTCGCAGGTCACAGGCTCAGTAGTTGTGGCTCTCGGGCTCTAGAGTGCTGGTGCATGGGATTAGTTGCTTCACAGCATGTGGAATCTTCCCAGACCTGCGATCGTACCTGTGTCCCCTCAATTGGCAGACAGATTCTAATCCACTGTGCCATCAGGGAAGTCCTAGTGACTCTATTTTTTTGTATTTTTTGAAAAAAATTTAGTTTCTATTGGAGTATAGTTGATTAACAGTGTTGTACAGCAAAGTGATTCAGTTATACATATACATGTATCTATTCGTTTTCAAATTCTTTTCCCATTTAGATTATTATAAAATATTGAGCAAAGTACTCTACAGTAGGTCCTTGTTGGTTATCTTGTTTAAATATAGCAATGTGTATGTGTCAACCCCAAGCTCTCATACTTTAAAGTAAAGAAGCACATATTAAAATCAGTTTAAGGAGGCATCCCTTCCCCCCAAATTCTATTTTATTTGTCAGGGCACCTAGGATCCAGTTGGGAAAAACTGTTACCTGTCTATGCATGTGCTAAGTCAGGCTTATAATTTTTTTTTTTTTTTCAGAAAAACCAATTTATGTTGGGTAACATTCTAGAGTCCCTCATCAAAAGTCTACATTTTCCAGGCCTTGAATGAGATACTGTTATACAGAATCCCACTGCTTATATAATATTATGTTTGAGAATGCTGTCTTCTTGTCCTGAAAAGATGAGTACTATAAACTTTCACATGTGAGAATGTAGAGCCATTCAGAATTGTTAGAGTTAATGCATTGTTGGAAATAGTTGTCTTTGTTTTTGTGCCAATTTTAATTGCCTATTTGAGCAGAAATGCACTTTGAGTTATTTTTAGTCCTGTACATTGGATTTAGAATGCAATGGATTTACTTTTCACCAATACAAATAAGAAGCCTGTAATATTGGCAGCAAGTAGAGGGTGCAACACTCTATTTTTAACCCTATATATTCCTCAAAATGATTCTTGGGGCTGATTTAAGAGTCAAGGAAACACAGTCTATGAAAGAACACTCCAAGGAAACACATTCCACTTCCTTAAGAAATCATCTGAAGCCAGCACTTGTAAAATTTTAGCTTGATAAATATTTTAATTATTGTTAAATCTGGGAGGAGTTAAATACCTTTTTTTGGAAAATGGTTATTGTCAGATTAGCCAGAAAATGGCTAATCTCAGTATTTCTTTGCATAATAAAGGCTTCCCCTCCTGTGGATGTCATAGTCTTTGCCTGTCAGATAGGTTTAGACAGTTGTGGGTTGTAGTTAAAGACTGCCACCCTGCAGGATATTTTTTAGTACTTCATTTATATAATTCTCTTTTGTTTAAAAAAAATAAGAAAATGACTGGTCAGAGCAGATTGTCTCCCAACTGCTTCAATTCAATATTTATGCTCCAAGGAATTCTATTTTGTTGTTATTATTGTTGTGTTTTTTTGTTTGCTTGTTTGTTTTTGTTAAAAAAAAGGGGGGGGGCTTAGCTACAAATCTTGGCCACCTGGGAAGTTACTGTGAGTGTGATTCAGTAATAGAGTTGAGTGGCTAGACCATCACTGTGCCACTGGAAATGGGTGGGTTTGATTACACATATGGAACAAACACCAAAAGCTGTTGGAAATTTTTCTTCTGGAATGGTGCCATGAAGAGCTCCATAGACTTGCTCTCACATGAGACAACCACACTGGTGAAAATTATTTTAAAAACAGCCACTTATTCAAGAAAATTTTTGTAGGGACAGTCATAGCCTGTGGCACTTGAGCCATGGGATGCTTCCCCTCACACATTCCCCCAGCTGAGCTTGATGGCAGCTTCACTGGAACAGGCATGACCAAGGAGATGAGACTAACAAGTTGCAGACCCCCTTACTCCACCTAGTTCTTGTTCATAAGGCAGAGGTTCTAACTCAGGGGGCAGGCTGAGACTACTAGAGCCTGAGCACCTGTACCCCAGCTTGCTCATAGAGCAGAGGTTCCACACTAGGAGAATCAATACAGAGGCTACTTTCTGCACCTAAAACTCTGTGGTGAAGCACAAATGCCTCTTAGGAGTAGGTGGCCATTGTTCCTCTTCCTAGCTCCAGAGCCATTTTGCCCAGTTTGAGACAAAGACCATAAGAATAGACAGCTAACTCTAAAGCTCTCCCTAAAAGAGCTGACTTTATTTGGAGCAGAAATTTGGGAATATGCTGAAGGATAGGGAAGCCTGGCATCCTGCACTCCATGGGGTCGCAAAGAATCAGACACAACGAGTGACTAAACAGCAAAAGCCTAAAGTTACTCTAGAAAACAAAGGATATTTTGATGATAAACTGTTAGAAAGTGGGTGGTTTCACAAAATCAAAAAGCTAAACTATGGTCCGACTAATTTATCAGAGAGAACTGTGAAGAGCTAAAACTGCCTTCAAAAACTGTGGCTGCAAAAATGCTCCAAATTTAATCAGATTAGACTGTAGACCAAGTTATACCCAGGGCATTGTCGAAAGCAATAAAGTAATCATTTGGCAACTAGCAGGGCCAAAGAGCTGGATATGATGCCACTGGAGGCAAACAGCTTCACAAAGAGGTCAGGAAAAGAGACAGTCAAAGAAGACTTGATAAAACCACTGTTAACCTAGGGCAACTGTATTCATGCTCAAGGCTGTGTTCTCTGAGCAGTGACAGGGAGTCTTCAAACTGTGGAGGAAATAGACATCACTCAATTAACTAGTTCAGTGAACTCATTTAATAAGAAATGAGAAAATAACAAATCCTGGAAGCATGTGCTTGTGTATGGGGATATATTCGGTTTGTGCAATATTACTTAAAATGTCCAATTTTTAACCAAAAATTATAATACATGCAATGAAATAGGACTAAGAACAAAAGAAAACAAAAATGGCAGATGTAATTTCCAACTATATCAATGACAACAATAATAGTGAATGGATTAAATAATACAATCATAAAAGCAAAGATTGTCAGACTGTGAAAAAAAATTGTCAGTATTTGAAAGTATTTGAAGAAAAAGATGCTACATGTGTGGTCTACAGAATACAGACTTAATCACAAAGGTATATTGAAATTAACAGGATAGAAAAGATATATTGGGCAAATAGCAACCATCGAAATCTGGAGTGATGATTATATTAGAATGAGATAAAATAGACTGTAGAACACAAATGTCCCCAGAGACAAAGAAGGATATAATACTAAATCTATATTTTATATCGATACATCAGGAGAATATACAACTATATACATCTGTGTACAACAGAGCTCCAAAATATCTAAAGTAAAAACTGACAGACTTAAAGGAGGAAATAATAATCACATATGCATTTTAATAAGAATTTATAAATTAACTATAATAATAATATTTGGAGACTTCAATGACTCCCTTGCAATAATGCCTGAAAGAACTACAGTCAAGATAAGTAAGGAATCAGAATGAGAAAACTCGAGAGTCACACTATGTAGAAACCTGTTATATAGTTTCCAAAATTAAGGTTGTCTGGTACTGACATAAGATCAGTGGAACAGAGTAATAATACACAAATAGATCCTCACATATATAGTCAACTGATTTTTGACAATGTTGCCAGGATGAATCAATAGAGAAAGACTAGTCTTTTCAGCAAATGGTGTTGGGACAGTTGGATCTTCACATACAAAGAATAACATTGGACCCTTTCCATGTGCCGTTTAAAAAATTAACTCAAAATAGATTATAGACTTATGTAAAAGCTAAAAGTGAAATTAAATGAAATTATAGGACTAAATATTCATGATCTTGGGTTAGGCAAAGCTTTCTTAGATATGTCACTAAGGCCTGAGACAAAAGAAAAACGTAGATAAGTCATACTTCATTATGTTTTGATATTTTGAAGGATATCATCAAGTAATCAAAAAGACAACTCACAGAATGGGACAAAAATGTTCAAATCATATCCTAGATAAGAGATATTTACCTGGAATAAAGAAATTTTACATCTCAATAGTAAAAGGGCAATCCAATAAAAAATTAACAAATAACATTTGTTCAGAGAAAATATTCAAGTGGCCAACAAGCACAGGAAAAGATGCACGATGTCATTGATCCATCGGAGAAATTCCAATCAAAAGCACAATAGGATATCATTTGACATGCAGTGGGGTGACTATAATAAAAAAGATGGACAATAAGAAATATTGGTGAAAATGTGGACAAATGTGGAGAAATTTAACCCTTATTCACCCAATAAAACAAGGAAGAGAATGAATGCTGCAAATGGGTGAAATGTCAACAGTATTCCAAGACATCATTCGTGAAAGATGACATATTGTATGATTCTGTCTGTATGAAATGTCCAGAATAGGCAAGTGCTGTGCTGTGCTCTCGCTTCAGTTGTATCTGACTCTTTGTGACCCTATGGACACTAGCCCCAGCAGGGAATTCTCCAGGCAAGAATACTGGAGTGGGTTGCCATGACTTCCTCGAGGGGATCTTCCCCACCCAGGGATGGAACCTGCGTCTCCTGCTGCTTCTGCTATGCAGGCAGATTCTTTTCCACTGAGCCAATTGGGAAGCCCAGAACAGATAAGTATACAGACAATAAGAAGTAGATTTTTGTTTTGCCAGGCCTGAGGGAATTGAAAGGAACGGGAATGATCTCTAATTTGTACAAGGTTTCTTTTCTGACATTTTGAAAGTGTAAAATTGATTGTGTCTATGGTTACACAATAGTGAATATTCTGAAAACCATTGAATACCTTAAGTGAATGAATTGTATTGTATGTGAATTATATTTCAACAAAGTATACCATTTTATGAATTGGTTGGCCAAAAAGTTCATTCAGGTTTTCCCATAACATTGCCTGAATGAACTTCTTGACCAACTCAATATCTATATGTTTTGTATCACCTTTCAGTTTAAATTCACTTCCACACCCACAGATTTCCATAGAATAAAAAATTATACCTTATAAAGTATTTTATCCCTTTAGCCGAATTCCCAATAAACTATTTTTATTTTTTCTTTGTTTTAGCTGCTGATTCCAAAATTCTGCATGATAAAAAATTAGTTTATGATTACTGATTTATTCCTCAAAGATGAATATGATGAAGCCAAAATTCCCTAGTAGAACACATTAATTGCACATCTTTTATTAGCACTTCAAGGAAGGGGTTTAAATAATTTGTTAATTAAATCAATTGTTTAATTTGTATAAAAGGCACATTTCATAATTGTTTATTAATGATGATGGCAAAGTTATATTGCTATAAACTTTACTTTTGAGATGTGGTATATTATTTTTATGGAGTTCTTTCTCTTTCTCACTCTCTCTATCTCACACACGCGCACACACCCCATACATGTTGTTGTTAGCAATTTTAGAACCCTAATATTTGAAGTCAGAATTGTCAAGGTTCTTGAGCCCCAACTCTATGGAACATTAGCTCATTAGCTGTCCATCCAAGTAAGAGAGGTATAAGATTCCAGTTTCTAGATGAAATTCAATTTAGAAATACATTTGGAGAACAGGTCCAATTGCATTACAGTAATTAAATCTGTTAAATGTTTGAAAAATAGCTATGTATCATATGTATATCAAAATTCCATTCAACCTAAATGATAGACATGCAATAAAAGTCTCAACTGCATCAGAAAAGTCATCAAGATTTGAGAAACCAGCAATCTCATTTTTCAGAATGATAAGAGATTATCTCAGCTCAAGAATTATCTCTTAACATGGAATATTTGCAGTATCATAAGTGCACTGACTATATGGAGCTATTGAGAATGTTGGCATAGAAGGGATGTATTATTTCCATCAAAGGAAAGTAAGGAAAATTGTACTTGTTAATAATGCTGTAATGGCTTGGGAGTTTCCTATACCTAGATTTGCTTTGCTTTAGCTTTGTATTTTCTCTGAAAATCACCAGACTATGTGAAATTTCTGTAAATAATAGTAGACAACTCAGGAACACAGCAAATAATAGAAACTCTGTTAACATATTCTTGAGACTAAGATATATCTTTTAAATATAGTGAACAACACTTGGGCAAAAGCAAGTAAAATTGAAAATTACATCATGTAACAATTTCTTTTTGAAAAATGAGTTCACAAAACTTGTTTTTGTTTGTGTCTTATTCTTGTAACTACTGAGGTCCTACTAAGAGGCTAGCAAATTTTGATTTATAAGAAGCTAGGGCAGTCCCATAGATCATTCAGACCACATTTATATCTGTCACTTATAAAGACTACTGTCAATCAGAATGCATTTAAGGAATGAATTTTGCATTAATACACTAGAGTGTATAAGTACACTTGAAAGACTGTTTGAATATATAGTCTCCAACTTGGTTATTTTCCACCAAATACCGACTTCTAAACACAGCTTTAATATTGCTAGCTTTTATTTCTTGATCCCTCATTGAGTATAATGAGTTACACTGTAATGCATCCTGCTTAGACTTGCTAATGTAGAGCACATAGTATTTAAAATCACTCAGCAGTGATTTCACATTGGCAACAGAAGTAGTCCATTCTTCATGCTTGCCTTTTTTGACATTGAAGATTGAAGACTGAAGACATTTAGTATTGTTTTAGAGTCAAATAGAAAATGTAATGCTCAAGGCAGTCAGACAAAAATGGGGAAATCAGTATTGGGTATTTTGCAGAACATTTAGAATCACAATAAAAGAATGAACCCAAATTGATTACTGCATCTATCATGACTATTTCTGAATGAGGCTTTAGGTATATCAGGAATGATTTTTTATGCATTCTTTTTTTCTTTATTTTCAACTGAAGGATAATTACAATATTGTGTTCATTTCTGCCATACATCAACACGGATCAGCCATAGGTATACATATGTTCCCTTCCTCTTGAGCCTCCCTCTCACCTACCACCCTATCCCACTCCTCTAGGGTGTCACAGACTGCTGGTTTGAGATCCCTGAATCATACAGCAATAGTTTTAATTGAAACTCTGCACCCTCTTCAGTATAGTGACATCTATGGAAACTGTCTGTGCCACATGTGCAAAGTACTCACAGCTGTATGGTGTCTTTTCTGATGATTTATACCTACAAAATTATCAGTTCAATTCAGTCACTCAGTTGTGTCCTACTCTTTGTGACCCCATGGAGAGCAGCACAACAGGCTTCCCTGTCCTTCACCAACTCCCAGAGCTTGCTCAAACTCACGTCCATTGAGTCGGTGATGCGATCCAAACATCCCATCCTCTGTCGTCCCCTTCTCCTCCTGCCTTCAATCTTTCCCAGCATCAGGGTCTTTTCAAATGAGTCAGCTCTCATCAGGTGGCCAAAGTGGCAAAGTATTGGAGCTTCAGCTTTAGCATTGGTCCTTCCAATGAATATTCAGGACTGATTTCCTTTAGGATTGACTGGTTTGATCTCCTGGCCGTCCAGGGGACTCTCAAGAGTCTTCTCTAACACCACAGTTCAAAATCATCAATTTTTCAGCGCTCAGTTTTCTTTATGGTCTAACCCTCACATCCATATATGACTAATGGAAAAACCATATCTTTGACTAGATGGACCTTTGTTGTCAAAGTAATGTCTCTGCTTTTAATTATGCTATCTAGGTTGGTCATAGTTTTTCTTCTAAGGAGCAGGAGTCTTTTACTATCATGGATAAAGTTACCATCTGCAGTGATTGTGGAGCTCAAGAAAGTCTATCACTGTTTCCATTGTTTCCCCATCTATTTGTCATGAAGTTATGGGACCTGGTGCCATGATCTCCATTTTTTGACTGTTGAGTTTTAAGCCAGCTTTTTCACTCTCTCCTTTCACTTTCATCAAGAGAGTCTTTAGTTCCTCTTTGCTTTCTGCCACAAGGGTGGTGTCATCTGCATATCTGAGATTACTGATATTTCTCCTATCAATCTTCATTCCAGGATGGGCTTTATCCAGCCTGGCATGGATGTACTCTGCATATAAGTTAAATAAGCAGGGTAACAATATACAGCCTTGATGTACTCCTTTCCCAGTTTGGAATTAGACCATCGTTCCAAAGCAATGGTTCTAACTGTTGCTTCTTGACCTGCATACAGATTTCTTAGGAGGCAGGTCCGGTGGTCTGGTATTCCCATCTCTTGAAGAATTTTCCAGTTTGTTGTGGTCCACATAATCAGAGGCTTTCGCATAGTCAACGAAGCAGAAGTAGATGTTTTCCTGGAACTCTCTTGCTTTTTTGATGATCCAGTGCATGTTGGCAATTTGACCTCTGGTTCCTCTGCCTTTTCTAAATCTAGCTTGAACATTGAAAGTTCTCAATTCACGGATTGTTGAAGCCTCACTTGGGGAGTTTTGAGCATTACTTTCCTAGCGTGTGAGATAAATGCAACTGTGCAGTACTCTTGCCTGGAAAATCCCATGGTTGGAGGAGCCTGGTGGGCTGCAGTCCACGGGGTCGCTGAGTTGGACACAACTGAGAAACTTCACTTTCACTTTTCACTTTCATGCATTGGAGAAGAAAATGGCAACCCACTCCAGTGTTCTTGCCTGGAGAATCCCAGAGATGGGGGAGCCTGGTGGGCTGCTGTCTCTGGGGTCACACAGAGTCAGACACGACTGAAGCGACTTAGCAGCAGAAGCAGCAGTGCAGTAGTTTGAGCATTCTTTGGCATGCCTTTCATTGAGATTGAAATGAAAACTGACCTTTTCCAGTCCTGTGGCCACTGCTGACTTTTCCAAATTTGCTGGCATATTGAGTGCAACACTTTCACAGCATCATCCTTTAGGATTTCGAATAGCTCAACTGGAATTGAGCCTCTTGATGAAAATGAAAGAGAAGAGTGTGAAAGTTGGCTTAAAATTCAACATTCAGAAAACTAAGATCATGGCATCCGACCCCATCACTTTATGGCAAATAGATGGGGAAACAGGGGAAACAGTGGCAGACTTTATTTTTTGGGGCTCCAAAATCACTGCAGATGGTGACTGCAGCCATGAAATTAAAAGGTGCTTATTCCTTGGCAGGAAAGTTACGACCAAACTAGACAGCATATTGAAAAGCAGAGACATTACTTTGCCAACAAAGGTCTATCTAATCAAGGCTATGGCTTTTCCAGTAGCCATGTATGGATGTGAGACTCTAAAGAAAGCTGAATGCCAAAGAATTGATACTTCTGAACTATGGTGTTGGAGAAGACCCTTGATAGTCTGTAAGGAGATCCAACCAGTCCATCCTAAAGGAAATCAGTTCTGAGTGTTCATTGGAAGGACTGATGCTGAAGCTGAAACTTCAATACTTCGGGCACCTGATGCGCTAAGCTGACTCATTGGAAAAGACCCTGATTCTGGGAAAGATTGAAGGTGTGAAAAGAAGAAGACGACAGAGGATGAGATGGTTGGATGGCATCACCGACTCAATGGAGATGAGTTTGGGTAAACTCTGGGAGTTGGTGATGGACAGGGAGGCATGGGCGTGCTGCAGTCCATGGGGGCGCAGAGTTGGACACAACTGAGTGACTGAACTGAACTGAACTGAACTGGAATTCCATCACCTCTACTAACTTGGTTCATAGTGATGCTTCCTAAGACCCACCTTACTTTGCATTCCAAGATTCTGGCTCTAGGTGAGTGATCACACCATCGTGGTTATCTGGGTCTTTAAGATCTTTTTTCGGAGAAAGCAATGGCACCCCACTCCAGTACTCTTGCCTGGAAAATCCCATGGACGGAGGGGCCTGGTAGGCTGCAGTCCATGGGATCGCTAGGAGTCAGACATGACTGAGAGACTTCACTTTCACTTTTCACTTTCAACACTGGAGAAGGAAATGGCAACCCACTCCAGTGTTCTTGCCTGGAGAATCCCAGGGATGGGGGAGCCTGGTGGGCTGCCATCTCTGGGGTCACACAGAGTCGGACGCTACTGAAGCGACTTAGCAGCAGCAGCAGCAGCAAAATCTTTTTTGTATAGCTCAAAATTCTACATTCTATTATTTAATTAACAAGACTTATTACCTTTCCAGTTTATTTACAAAGCATAACTGCTCATATAATCAAGTGTTCTATGAACTGTTATATATTAAAATGATATTTTATTATAGGCAATTTCAGTGTCATTCTTTAAGCTTAGCAAACTTCTATAATGAAAACCATCAACTGTTCTTTCCTGTAATAAAATTTGAGATTCTCAAAATGAAATATTTCAGTTTTGTATAGCTAGCTAACACCTTTCATGTTTTAATTTTAGTTATTTGGCTCAAAATATAAAGAATTCATTAAAATTAATTTGTCATTTACATGTGGAACATTAAAAATGAGACCAAAGGGAACCTGTCTCAATCAATTTTCTGAAGTAAAATGTGCTTACACAGAAACCATAACAAAATCTGTTATTTTTGCAAAGGAACATATATTCTATTTTCTTTTTTTACATTCTGTTTTTTCCTTCTTTGATCTGTCTTGCAGACAAAGGGAAACTAATATTTATTGAATGCCTTCTTTATGCCAGTATTTCATAAAACACACCAGAAAAACTTGATTATCAATCATATCCACTTTACTTAAAATAGTAACCAACATCTAAATGAAATTAAATAAAAGCTAAATTGAATCTCCAAAAATTTCACATAATAAGATTAAATGGTTCTCACTACCATCAACCTATGTTTAAAATTATTTAATAAATAAAAAGTGAGAATACAAAACATGAGAAAAGGAAAAGGTGGTATTTTACAGGAAAATCATATTTGAACAAAAATCCTAGTAGAATTTTTAAAATGTAAATTTATTTAAATTTAAAATGTGAAGAATGGAAAATAAATTAATTAAAAACAGTAAAAAAAGTGAAGAATGAATTACATAGTATATAAGACACGGTTGAAGAGAGATTGATTAGACCTTAAGAAAATGACAAAAAATGAATAGTGACATAAATAAATGAAAATTATAAATTGTTGAAAAATATTCAGCACTTATTACCTTCATATTCATTTTTTAAAAATATTTAAAAATTGTTGAAAATGAAGATTAAACGGTAAAATATGTTAAACAGGAGTTCCAGGAGAAGAGAATAGAGAATGAAAGAGAAAATATGGGCAAAGACATCAGCTAGTATTCTAAAACTATGAATACTTAGCCCCAGAAATTACAATAATTTTTCACCAATTACATTTTAAACACTCTTCAGGCACTTTTCACAGGAGGAAGGAAAAAAAAACCTCAAATATTCCTGCAATTGCAGACCTTGCATTTGAGTGGAGGCAGAAAATAAATATATTTTTAAAAGTAGCATATATTTTGATCTTTATTGGTGGTAAGTTCTCCCAGAAAAAAAGAGTGATTGTAAGTGCAAGAGGTGTACTATTAGAACTATAACTTTGGGTAATGTGATTAGGCAAGGTGTCAATAATGAGGTGACATTTAAGCAAACACATTTGTCTTGATGTGTTTTCTGATCTCCTCTTTCACTGACCCATTTTTGTGTGTGTGACGAGTTGTGTAATCTCTATGTATTTGTGTTTTCCCAATTTTTCTTTCTGTAATTAATTTCATTCATTGTTGTCAAACAGATTATTGATATGATTTCTATCCTCTTAATTTAGTTGAGGCCTGTTTTGTGGTCTAGTATGTGATGTGTCCTAAAGGATATTTCCTGAGCACTTGAGAAGAATGTGTATTCTGCTATTTGGGGATGGAAAGTCCTGTAGGTATCTATTATGTCCAACTGGTCTAATGTGTCATTTAAAATCACTTTCTTTATTGGTTTTCTGTCTGGACTATCTGCTCATTGATGGAAGTGGGATGATAGTGTCCCCCAGTAATTTTATATTATTGTCAATTTCTCCATGTCTGTTAATATTTGCTTTATATATTTAGGTGCTCCTATATTGGGAGCATATACGTTAATGAATTCTTTATCTGGTAAATGATTTATTTTTGTTTCATTAGTTTGTTTTTTTTTTTCCAGGAGGTTTCTCTTGTTCTGTCAATTGAAACAAAATCCCTATTTTGCTTAACTCTCTCTGTCTCTATGAAACTGG
Source organism: Bos taurus (assembly GCF_002263795.3). NCBI lineage: Eukaryota > Metazoa > Chordata > Mammalia > Artiodactyla > Bovidae > Bos > Bos taurus. The sequence continues at coordinate 60,594,134 of NC_037342.1, read as the reverse complement.
GTAAAACAATTACCTTTTGTAGTCCTGAAGGGATATTCTTGTGCCGAATCATTCTTATAAAGTCTGTCTGTGCTCAGTGGCTTTAGTGAGAAAGCTAGATATGATGTGGGCATGATTCATCTTTCCCCAGGATATCCTGGCAGCTATCACCTTGGTAGTAGGTGGGGCTAGAGTTAGAGGGGCTAGAGCCAGAGTTAGATGTGACCTGGGGCTTCTCCCTGCTCAGTGGCTAGCACTGCTGTGTTGGGGGCAGGTCCCAATTTGTTGGAGCAGAACAAATTAGGTGAGGTCTGAGTTGGCTCCAGTACCTCTAAGAGTGCACTTTTCCTCTCAGAGCACGAGCATCCTTGCCCCAGGGCTGTGACGGCTCTGGCCCCAGTCAGAGTCCTAGACTGCTTCAGAGGTGCTGCCTCCGTAAGTGCTAGTGATGGCTGCCCCTGCCTACATCCGATGCCGTCCCAGGTCTGCACTGACTCTCTCCCTCACAACTAAGCACTGCCCTTGGCCTCAGCATCCCTTTCCTTAGTGTGGAGCTACATTATGAAGTATCAGGGGCCTGAGTGGCTGTTCAGCTTAGGCTGAGACACATGCTGGGGTGGCTGTAGGAAACTTGTCACGGTCCAGTGCAGTTTTGAGCTGCTCTCTCTACTTTGTTTCAAGAGTAATCAAGTATATCTCCATGAGTAGAGTCTAGGTTTCTTATAGCACTCCTATTAGCCCCACTAGGTTTCCAAACAGCTAAGGGCATTTGTTTTCCCACTGCTTGACCCAGGGCTAGCACACTCAGTACAGTTCAGTTTAGTCACTCAGTTGTGTCCAGTTCTTTGTGACACCATGGACTGCAGCACGCCAGGCCTCCCTGTCCATCCCCAACTCCCAGAGTTTACTCAAACTCATGTCCATTGAGTCGGTGATGCCATCTAACCATCTTATCCTCTGTTGTTCCCTTCTCCTCCCGCCTTAAATCTTTCCCAGCATCAAGGTCTTTTCCAATGAGTTGGTTCTTCGCATCAGATGGCCAAAGTATTAGAGTTTCAGCTTCACCATTTGTCCTTCCAATGAATATCCAGGACTGATTTTCTTTAGGATGGACTGGTTGGATCTCCTTGCAGTCCAAAGGACTCTCAAGACACTCTTCTTCGACACCACAGTTCAAAAGCATCAATTTTTGGGCATTCAGTTTACTTAAGAGTTCAACTCTCACATCCATTCATGACTACTGGAAAATCCATAGCTTTGACTAGATGGACTTTGTTAGCAAAGTAATGTCTCTGTTTTTAATATGCTTTCTAGGTTGGTCATAACTTTTCTTCCAAGGAGAAAGCATCTTTTAATTTTATAACTGCAATCACCGTCTGCAGTGATTTTCAGTTCAGTTCAGTTCAGTTCAGTCACTCGGTCATGTCTGACTCTTTGCGACCCCATGAATTGTAGCACGCCAGACCTCCCTGTCCATCAACAACTCCTGGAGATCACCCAAACTCATGTCTATCAAGTCGGTGATGCCATCCAGCCATCTCATCCTCTGCCGTCCCCTTCTCCTCCTGCCCCCAATCCCTCCCAGCATCAGAGTCTTTTCCAATGAGTCAACTCTTCACATGAGGTGGCCAAAGTACTGGAGTTTCAGCTTCAGCATCAGTCCTTCCAAAGAACACCCAGGACTGATCTCCTTTAGAATGGACTGGTTGGATCTCCTTGCAGTCCAAGGGACTCTCAAGAGTCTTCTCCAACACCACAGTTCAAAAACATCAATTCTTCGGTGCTCAGCTTTCTTCACAGTCCAACTCTCACATCATATATGACCACTGGAAAAACCATAGCCTTGACTAGACAGACCTTTGTTGGCAAAGTAATGTCTTTGCTTTTTAATATGCTATCTAGGTTGGTCATAACCCCAAAATAAAGTCTGACACTGTTTCCCACTTCCCCATCTATTTTCCATGAAGTGATGGGGCTGGATGCCATGATCTTAGTTTTCTGAATCTGAGTTTTAAGACAGCTTTTTTGCTCTCCTCTTTCACTTTCATCAAGAGGCTCTTTAGTTCCTCTTCACTTTCTACCATAAGGGTAGTATCATCTGCATATCTGAGGTTATTGGTATTTCTCCTGGCAATCTTGATTTCAGCCTGTGCTTCATCCAGCCCAGTATTTCTCATGATGTAGTCTGCATTTAAGTTAAATAAGCAGGGTGACAATATACAGCCTGATGCACTCCTTTTATGATTTGGAACCTGTCTGTTCTTCCATGTCCAGTTCTAACTGTTGCTTCCTGACCTGCATACAGATTTCTGGGGAGGCAGGTCAGGTGGTCTGGTATTTCCATCTCTTGAAGAATTTTCCACAGTTTATTGTGATCCACACAGTCAAAGGCTTTGGCATAGTCAATAAAGCAGAAATAGATGTTTTTCTGGAACTCTCTCACTTTTTTGATGATCCAACAGAAGTTGGCAATTTGATCTCTGGTTCCTCTGCCTTTTATAAGTCCAGCTTGAACATCTGGAAGTTCGTGGTTCACCTAGTATTGAAGCCTGAGTTGGAGAATTTTGAGCATCACTTTACTAGCGTGTGAGATGAGTGCAATTGTGTGGTAGTTTGAGCATTCTTTGGCATTGCCTTTCTATTGGATTGGAATGAAAACTGACCTTTTCCAGTCCTGTGGCCACTGCTGAGTTTTCCAAATTTGCTGGCATATTGAGTGCAGCACTTTCACAGCATCATCTTTTAGGATTTGAAATAGCTCAACTGGAATTCCATCACCTCCATTAGCTTTGTTCTTAGTAATGCTTCCTAAGGCACACTTGACTTCATATTCTAGGATGTCTGGCTCTAGGTGAGTGATCACACCATCATGATTATCTGGTTGTGAAGATCTTTTTTGTATAGTTCTTCTGTGTATTCTTGCCACCTCTTCTTAATATCTTCTGCTTCTCTAGGTCCATACCATTTCTGTCCTTTATTGTGCCCATCTTTGTATTTACCTTGGTATCTCTAAATTTCTTGAAGAGATCTCTAATCTTTCCCATTCTACTGTTTCCCTCTATTTCTTTGTATTCATCACTGAGGAAGACTTTCTTATCTCTCCTTGCTATTCTTTGGAACTCCACATAAAAATGGGTGTATCTTTCCTTTTCTCCTTTGCCTTTCACTTCTCTTCTTTTCATAGCTATTTGTAAGGACTCCTCAGACAGCCATTTTGCCTTTTTGCATTTCTTTTTATTTCTTTTATCACTGCCTCCTGTGCAGTGTCATGAACCTCTGCCCATAGTTCTTCAGGCTCTCTGTCTCTCAGATCTAATCCTTTGAATCTATTTGTCACTTCCACTGTATAATTGTAATGGATTGATTTAAGTCATACCTGAATGGTCTAGTGGTTTTCCCTACTTTTTAAAATTTTGGTTGAATTTGGTAATAAGGAGTTCATGATTTGAGCCACAGTTCGGTCTTGGTCTTATTTTTGCTGACTGTATAGAGCTTCTCCATCTTTGACTGCAAAGAATATAATCAATCTGATTTTGGTGTTGACCATCTGGTGATGTCCATGTGTAGGGTCTTCTCTTGTGTTGTTAGAGGAGGGTGTTTGCTATGACCAGTGCATTCTCTTGGCAAAACTATCAGCCTCTGCCCCGTTTCATTCTGTATTTCAAGGCTAAATTTGCCTGTTACTCCAGGTATCTCTTGACTTCCTACTTTTGCATCCCAGTACCCTATAATGAAAAGGACATCTCTTTCGGGTGTTAGTTCTAGAAAATCTTGTAGGTCTTCATAGAACCATTCAACTTCAACTTCTTCAGCATTACTGGTTGGGATATAGAGTTGCATTATTGTGATATTGAATGATTTGCCTTGGAAACGAACAGAGACCATTCTGTCATTTTTAAGATTGGATCCAAGTACTGCATTTTGGACTTTTTTGTGGACTATGAGTGCTACTCCATTTCTTTTAAGGGATTCTTGCCCACAGAAGTAGATACAATGGTCATCTGAGTTAAAGTCACCTGTTCCAGTCCCTTTTAGTTTGCTGATTCCTAGAATGTCGATGTTCACTCTTGCCATCTCCGTTTGACCACTTCCAATTTGCTTTGATTCATGGACCTAACATTCCAGGTTCCTATGTAATATTGCTCTTTACAGCATCAGACTTTACTTCCATCACAAGTCACATCTACAACTGGGTGTTGTTCTTGCTTTTGGCCCCATCCTTTCATTCTTTCTGGAGTTATTTCTTGACTGATCTCTAGAGGCGTATTGGGCACCTACCAATCTGGGGAGCCCATCTTTCAGTGACCTATCTTTTTTTCCCTTTTCATACTGTTCATGGGGTTCTTAAGGCAAGAATACTGAAGAGGTTTGCCATTCCCTTCGCCAGTGGACCATGTTTTGTCAGAACTCTCCACAATGACCCATCTGTCTTGGGTGGCCCTACATGGTATGGTTCATAGTTTCTTCGAGTTAGACAAGGCTGTGGTCTGTGTGATCAGATTGATTAATTTTCTATGATTGTGGTTTTCAGACTGTCTGCCCTCTGATGGAGAGGGATAAGAGGTTTATAGAAGCTTCCTGATGGGAGAGACTGACTGAGGGGGAAACTGGGTCTTATTTGATGGGCGGGGCCATGCTCTGTAAATCTTCAATCCAATTTTCTGTTGATTGGCGGGGCTGTGTTTCTCCCTTTTATTTGACTTCAGGCCAAACTATGGTGCAGGTAATGAAGATAATAGCCACTTCCTTCAAAAGGTCTCATGCATGCACTGCTGCACTCAATCTCCCCAACCCTAGAGCAGGCCACAGCCAACCCAAGCCTCTGCCAGAGACTCCTGAACACTCACAGGCAAGTCTGGGTCATCTCTTGTGGGGTCACTGTTCCTTTCTCCTGGGTTCTGGTGCACACAAGGTTCTGTTTGTGCCCTCCAAGAGTCCGTTTCCCCAGTCCTGTGTAAGTTCTGGCAGCTCTGTGGTGAAGTTAATGGAGACGTCCTCCATGAGGGCTTATGCCATACCCAGGTCTACTGCAACCAGAGCCCCTGCCTCTGCAGCAGTTCACTGCGGACCCTTACCTCCTCAGGGCACTCAATTTGTGGCTCAAATTGCTCACTCCCTCTTTTTCTTATGTGTGCCCTCCCAGTGGTACAGGTCCTGACCTGATCACTTCTCTTCCCTTCTTACCCAGTTCCATGAGTATCTTTCTCATAGCCTTGGTTGCATAAGAGTCTTTGCCAGTCTCTAGTTCATTTTCGGTGTGATGTATCACATGTAGATGTATTTTTGATGCGTTTGTGGGTAGAGGTGAGTTACACATCCTCCTACTCTGCCATCTTGATCTGAATCCTCAATTCAGTATTTTAAAATGTCTAATATAGGTTTTGTTTTTGTAACTGGACTCTAACTGATACACTCTAAATATGCAATACAGACCTCTCACAGTATGAAACAGCTATACTCTTTTTCATTGTTCTTAAAATTTGTCTTCAATTTTCCTCCATTTGCTAGTCACCAACAGACAGTTTGCCTAAAGGGCACATGGCATTCTATACAAGTTGTTTAAAAGCTGTTGAAGTATTTTGGGCTGTAACGGAGTAACTATGTTAAAATAAGTAGAAACTTAAATTGAACTTTTACCTTTTTTCTTCTTGTAAATTGTAGCATATGAACTGTCTTAACATAGGATAGGGCTCACATTTTCCTACTGACACACTAGGTATTTTTGAAGTGTTCTCAAGAATTGAAATGCTATATGGTTTTATATTTAAATGTAGACTTCTGTGGGGGAAGGCATTGCTCCCTGCTGTAGAACTAAACAACTGTTTTATTTCACTGAGGATGATTAAATGTCCTTTCATTTAACCAAATCAGATGTTCTTTTCTATGCAAGTTTCAGGGAAAGTGTTCTTTGAGTTTCTATTAATCTACATTCTCGAGTAATATGTCCCATTAAATCCTGATAATGAGGGAATTGTTCCTACTGAAAATGTTATCTCTCTGGATGATGTACAAGCATGTAAATTATACAAATGACTGTTTTGGGCCCTTGTGGAAATATTGTATTAAACAAACAAAATCTCACAGTCTAGAGGGAATATGTCTATGGCTGAACAACAGAGAAATTTGTAATAGATTTCCAAGTTAATTATAGATAGGACCTCACTAAAAACCTCCAGATAGTGATCTAAACTGCTTTTAGCATCCTTTTATTACTCAGGATAATCTTACTTTTAATATTATAAAAATTGGTCATGACTGAATTAATGCACTAAATTGTTTTTTTCTCTTTCTGACATCAAATTTACCATTTCTTGTGGCTCTCAATGAATAACCCAATTAATTCAATATTTTGTCATATACATTCAGCCAAAAATCTAGATTTTGCTAATTTGACACATTCTATATATCATTTTTGAAAAGGAATTTTGATCCTGTTTCAGATATCTCTGTGGCCTTCATCATCTTAAGTACATGGGAAATATTCTTATTTTCACAGTCCTTACCCCTTGTCCAAAATTAGATCCTTTAGATTCCCAGGCATTGAAAACTACTTGGTTATAAGGATACAATTCAGTCACATTGGTTATAGCAGGTAGCTTCAGTTGCCTATTCAGCCATCATTCACACCATTTTCCTTGCTAACCACACCTAATTTTTATATATTTCTGGCAACAAAGTTGTCCAGTGAAAACAGGTATGTGAGGCAACAGTTAAAAGAATGTGAGCCATGGAGATGTGGCAGTAATTTCGTGAGCATGAAGAGAACAAATCTGAGGGATGAAATCAACATGATGAGGCTTGTTGTGGATGGGAGAGTAAAAAGAAAAGGGGCTTCGGCTTTGATGGTATTTCAGAGCCATTTATGGAATTCTTCTACCTTCAGAGCTCTTAGCATCTAAGGTAATTAATGACTAATATTTAAACTGCTTTTCACTGGAACTTCTATGTTCTAATCAACTCTTATAGGTTTTGTAATTCATGATTTGTTATCCACTGGTCACAGGGCTTAAATTAGGTTCCTGGACCCAATTCCAACATGTATATGTGAAGGCTTCCCCACACTGACGAACAATTCAGTCCCCACAATTCAACACAATCATGACACTTTCTAGCTGGAGAGCATCAGATTCCACAGATTAAGGGCTCAGTCTCACAAGACTGTTATGACCCTGTTCCACTCCCTTCTTCAGATGCCAGCCGTAAGTCCAGGTTGTCACTTGTATTTCTGACACTGTCTGTTGATCAGAGATTCCCACATCTTCCTTGGGCTCAACTGATTTTCTAGAGAAGCTCAGAAAACTCAGAGAAAGTATATATACAGATACATGTACATATATATATATATATATATATATATATATATATATATTTATGTATAACTTGGGAGCAGCCTGATGGAAGAGATGCATAGGGCCAGGAGTGGGGAAAGGATGAGGACCTTCCATGCTCTGTTATGGTGTGCTGCTCCTCCAGCAACCCCATGTATTCGCCAAACCAGAAGCTTTCTGAACCCCATTCTCTTGGGGTATTATGGAGGCTTCATTAATAGGCATGATTGATTACATCCTTGGCTATTGGCAGCTGAGTCAACCTCCATCCTGTCTCCCCTCCCATGAGGTCAAGGTTTCCAATTCTCTAATCACATGTTTTGCTCCAGTTCTCATTGGTAGGTGCTTTCCCAATAGTCAGTTTATTTACATAAGAAAAGATGTATTTATTACTCTTAGCATAGGAAATTCCCTGGATTTTGGAAGCTGTGAGCCAGGAACTGTGGACAAAGACCAAATATATATGAGAAATATATGTTGGTCATCTGAATTACCAAATATATGTTTCTTATAAATTACAATGTTGCAGGGCCAGAGTGTTAAGATTGTTCACATCTTCTTTGTGGTCCACACTTAAAAATCATTTTATAAGTTACTTAATAAATCCTCTAGTCATAAACCTTAACATTTGTATTTCACTTCCTGCCCAACAGAGAATGTCCTCCCCTGACAGCTTTTCACCACTAGTAATAAGAAGGGCTCTGGAGCAAGCTCTCCTTTTACTCTTTCTATTTCCTGACCCAAACTGATCTTCTTCATGCGGCCCTTTATGATATGCATACCTTCTCTTCTTAAACTGTAAGTAATAAATTCGTCTTTCAGTGTTATTGACCTCTCTTGTTACTGAGTCACCTTTATAAATTAAAATTCTGTGGCCCAATTGAGACAGTGGTGCAATGGGCAGCGTGACTTGCTGTTTAATGAAGGTGCCCCTAGCTTGTTCTTGGTTTATTAACTGGATTCACCAGAAAATGCTCCCTGGGAAGGCATGGCTGATGCTTGTGCTTTAGTTGTAATGGTTTTATCTGTGCCTGCCATTGGCTGCATTAGTGTTCCAATCTAAATTGTAAGAGGACCTCTAAGGTATATGCCTCTATGATATACCTGGTTTAATTTAGATTTATGGAAGGATTAGCCACCTTCTGGGATATATAACTGGTTCTACTGGGTACTGTTGGTTGCTTTAACCTGTGCCGGGGAAGGGGTGGTTAGGTTGATTGGCTAAACTGCAAGGCAAAAGGTCCTTGAAAGGAGTGAGGAGAGGCTTCTTCCAGAAGGACTGTGTTGGAGGCAAGTCTGATTCACTGACTCAATAACACTGAAATCAGTGGAAGAGTCAAATTAAGTTCTTTTCTCTGAGAAAGGGGCAAAAAAGTTTGATAGTCATAAATTTCAGGGAGAAAAATGTGTGGAGTAAATGGACAGGGAGTGTTCTGAGGACAGAAGTACTGCTTTAAATGGTGCTTTAAAAAGGTGCAACAAGCATGTGAATGAAGTAAAGATAGGAGCTATACATTTATCTGGAAGAACATTCCAGGTCGAGGGATTAGCAGATGCAAAGTTCTGAAGATGTTTAGTTTGGCTGGAGTCATGCAATGAGGGGGCAAGTCAGAGAAGAGCATGACTGATTGGTAGAAGTATTAAGTGATAAATACACATGGAACACAGCACAGTGACACGCAGGTGGTAAACAAGGAATAACTATTACTTCTCCATTCCATTTTATTGCAATTCAGAATACGTACAATCTTGGTATGTTTTTTAATCTACAACTTTGTTCCTTGGTTCACATTTTCTGTACAAGGCAGCTCATTACGGCCTAGAAACACAGTTGTCTTAGATTCAACTTTGTATAACTTTTTCCCCATGTCACTCATATGATAATCCTGACATTCATACTTAATAGCTGAGCTTTTAATCTCACCAATGACATTTATGGCACTCATGAAAAATGAAAAGTCCTGAAGTCTGCAGAATTTTCTATTGATTTCTCTGATTTATGGACCAGAGTGGTATATGTAATTTTGACATCCCAAAGCTATTATTATATTATGCCTAAAATTTTTGACCAAAAGAAATGTGAAATATGGAAAGTTATCAAAGACATGTTAATTGAAAAGGGCAGGTTGCAGAACCATATGTAGAGTATCCATTACTTTAAAACAAGTGATGTGTGTTTAGGCATTAATGAAGGGATGCTAAAATGGTTTTGTCTTGAATGTTAACTGAGTTCTCAGAAATAAGGAGAATGGATGTTAAATTGTAAATACAACCACATCTACATTGAAGTGCTTGACTATCAATGTAGGATATGCACTGGGAGTGAAAAAAATTCCTCCCAGGATTAGCTTTTTGCCCATATCAAGGCTAGATTTTGTAATAGACTCTCAGAGAGCTAAGAGTTCTTGAGAGCAGTCAGAGTGTGACTATTTTGGGAGAGACTTGTAAGTGTATGGAGTGATTCCTGCATCTGTTTGAGGAGGAGTGATAAATAGGCTTTCCTAACCTTGAAGCCAGGTGGAGGGCTCTTTAGAAGAATCATTTAGATAGCCTAGCTTGTGTCCTCTGGGGTTTTATGGCTGTAAGGCCTGGCATGTGACTCCTGCCTGAAGTGGTCTGTAGCAACAAAGAAATATTCCTGCACTTGCTGAATTCAGTGGGAAATGGATGTGTACTTATGTAGACCCTAAAGGAAGCAAGAGGAGGGGCTTGTCCATGGACACAGAATACATAAAGGGACCACAGAACAATGGGGCATTTGAAGCTGGGAAACAAGCAGAGATGTCATTCACATCTAGGAAACTGCAGTCAGAAATTCCTAGATGGGGATCTCGGAGGATCCCCGGAATGTCTTAGTATAAAACAAGTTTGCAATTGACCAACTCTGAGAACCCTGTTACAGACGATAACCATATCAGCCAAGCAGAGTCTTTCCTGACCTTAACTTCTCCTTTCCCTGCTTCTTGTGGAGCCAGGAAAGTCCTGGTGGATAAGGAGGTAGAATTGAGGAACAAGATAAGCAAATAATGAAGAGGCCATTATGCCCTCAACTCCTTCCCCACAGCCTCTTTCTTAACCCATGGCGGGTTCCAAGCAGGGGCAAAGGAGAAGCTTTAGGGTACTAAAGAGGTACTGGGTTTTATATCACGTTAAAGGATGCTTTTAGAAAGGTAAAATTATGCTCTTATGCAAATGTAAAATGAACTTGTGCCTAAGATTATATTTAATTTATAAGTTAATGGGGGAAATAGACTATAACCAGGTGCAAGTTTTGTTATTGTTTTTATCAGTCGCTAAGTCATGTCTGACTTTCTGTGATCCCATGGACTGTAGCCAACCAGACTTATCTATCCATGGGATTTCCCAGGCAAGAATACTGGAGTACATTCTCATTTCCTTCTACAGGGGATCTTCCTGACCCAGGGATTGAACCTACATCCATGATAGCTCAGTTGGTAAAGAATCCGCCTGCAATGCAGGAGATCCCTATTGGATTCCTGGGTCAGGAAGATACGCTGGAGAAGGGATAGGCTACTCACTCCAGTATTCTTGGGCTTCCCTTGTGGCTCAGCTGGTAAAGAATCCACCTTCAATGTGGGAGACCTGGGTTCAATCCCTGGGTTAGGAAGATCCCTTGAGAAGGGAAAGGCTACTCACTCCAGTATTCTGACCTGGAGAATTCCATGGACTGTATAGTCCATGGCGTCGCAAAGAGTCGGACACGACTGAGAGATTTTCACTTTCACTTTTTCACTCCTACATTGGCAGGTGGATTCTTTATTGCTGAGCCATTAGGGAAGCCTGGGTGCAAGTTTTAAGAATATATGTAACAAATACTTCAGTGTAAAGCATCTGTCTTTGTTAGGTTAGTGACCTTACGATAAGCAGAGGGAAGACAGGGAGTGGTTCTTAGCAGAAACACTTAAAATAGAGTCTGGAGATCATGTTTCCTGGGGCTGAAGAATCATTTAACTGAAACGGGCTGAAGACTTCAGGAGGAACATGGGAGAATATTAACAGTGTAGGTGAGACAGATGACATCTGCTTTGCTCAGCATTTTAGCCCTAGCCCCAGGCTGGATGCCTGACATTTAATATAGGATTAATAAAAAATTTTTTTTGCATGAATGACTGTTTACATTATTATAAAGTGGAAAAGGCCAGGAAGCTTTGGATCAGCAAAATGAGCTGGATATTTTAGAAATGTGATGAGTAGTGGTAGAGGCATTGGAGTAAGAAAAATCAGGCACAGGGACTTCCCAGGTGGTCCAGTGGTTAAGACTCCAAGTTTCCAGAGCAGAGGGCTTGGATTTGTTCCCTAGCTGAGGAACTAAGATCCCACATGCTGGGGCGGATGAAAAGTAAAAAAAGAAGAAAACAAAACACCAAGATCAGGTATAAAATGCTGAGAGCTTAAAACAAGGGTGGGGGCTTTTGGAAAAGTAAAGGAAGAAGCAGGTGTGAACTCTAGGATAGGATTTGTGGGCAGGGCTTGTACATATGAGGGACTTCCTTATAGCTCAGATGGTAAGGAAACTGCCTGCAATGTAGGAGACCCAGGTTTGATCCCTGGGTCAGGAAGATCCCCTGGAGAAGGAAGTGGAAATCCACTCCAGTATTCTTGCCTGGAGAATCCCATGGACAGAGGAGCCTGGCAGGCTGCCGTCCATGGGGTCACAAAGAGTTGGACATGACTGTATATGTATATACTAATATATGAAGAGGGCCAAGGGAATAGAGAGAAAAGTTAAAGGTTATTTCCATATATTTAGTTTATATTGAGGAATCTGTGCTTAGAGCAATGTTTCCATTAAATTTCCCAACGTTTACACATGGAAGACCTTTTTTTTTCCTTTTTTTCTGTAGACATACAAATATGGTCATAGGACATCCCAAAGCAAAATTTGAAAGTTGGGAAAATACATTTTCCCTCCTTTTCACACACTATCACCATTTTATTCTTGACCTCTTCCCTCTCATTTGAATGGGACCTTCTGCCCTCTTCCTGAACTTCTCTCTGTAAACTGGAACAGCAACACTTGCTCCTTGGAAGAAAAGCTATGACCAACCTAGACAGCATATTAAAAAGCACAGACATTGCTTTACCAACAAAGGTCCGTCTAGTCAAAGCTATGGTTTTCCCAGTAGTCATGTATAGATGTGAGAGTTGGATGATAAAGAAAGCTGAGCACCGAAGAATTGATGCTTTTGAACTGTGGTGTTGGAGAAGACTCTTCAGAGCCCCTTGGACTGCAAGGAGATCCAACCAGTCCATCCTAAAGGAAATCAGTCCTGAATATTCATTGGAAGGACTGATGCTGAAGATGAAACTCCAATACTTTAGCCATCTGTTGCAAAGAACTGACTCATTGGAAAAGATACTGATGCTGAGAAAGAGTGAAGGCAGGAGGAGAAGGGGACGACACAGGATGAGGTGGCTGGATGGCATCATCGACTCAATGGACATGAGTTTGAGTAAACTCCAGGAGTTGGTGATGGACAGGGAATCCTGACGTGCTGCAGTCCATGGGGTCCCAAAGAGTCAGACACGACTGAGCGACTGAACTGAACTGAACTTAGTCTACATTCCTCCAAAAGGCAGAGCCCAAACACAAGCTTCTGTAATGGTTATTTATTTTAGGGAGTGACCCTAAAGATTAGGATTAGGGGAAGGGGGAGAGTGATAGAGTGAAGTAGGATAGAAAGCCCCTTTAAGGAGGGGCTATCACCTGGTGTCTGCTGTGGACAACAGGGTCTTGATCTTGCTGGGGACTTTTTGAGTTTATGTAGAATGCCTGTCAGAATTGTCTGTCTGTGAGACAGAAGAAAAAAGTATTTATCAATAGGCTCCTTTACCCCCTTGATCAAGGCTTGCCTCAGAGTGTATTAACTCTTTCTCACTGAGTTTTGCACATCAGAATAGGTGAGAGGGATCCTTCAGGTAGTAGGAGTTGTCAGTTTAAAAAAGTTCCAAGATAAAAATCAGAAATGATATGCCACAGTTGAGGCATCATGAAATCAGATTAACCTAACCTACTCATAGCTGAGGGCCCAGAGTGCCCTAGCAACAACTGCTGGAGTGAAAATGTGGGTGAGAAGGATGTGAGCTGGGCAAGAGATGTGTCTGATACAGTTCATGCCTTGAACTTGTGCCCTTAATTCAACAAGTTATCCTAATTAAATCATCATGCAGCATTCAAAGCTGGTGACAACACTTAAAAAGATATCCGATACAAAATTAGGATAACCTGTTCTGTGGATATCAGTTTTGTCCTTAGCCACCCCAGAACTTGCTTAATGAATCTATAAATAGAAAATCCAGGTAATGGGTAGAGGCAGTGCTTGAGTTTACCATTATAAGTGTCTTTTTTCCAAGGCTTATCTAACTACAGCTTCTTCTCAATGGCCAGGATGCCAGTATCAGAAATCAATGCTAATTGATATGTTACTGTTCCTCAAGGAAACTAACCAGTCCTTTGGTGATAGATTAACTACATCAGACCCTTTCCACTTTGAAGAAGGCCAAAATTCATTTCTGTGAGAATTAATGCATGCTCTGAATATGGTTTCACCTTCCATGTCTATATATCTGTCATCTTGGCCACCATATACGACCTTTAAAATGCCATATTATGAGATAAGTCTTTGGTAAGTAGCTCAAATTATAGATGACTTTGCCTAGGCTGAGAAATTGCTGCTGATTTATTTTGGCCAGTGAGTGAGTGTAATTCAGGGGGCTTCCACATGGTACTTGCTACCACAACGTTTCTTATTTCTATTTCAGGGAATCACTGTGAAAATTCTGCCAGTTGTTAAGTATACTAATACCAATGATGTACTCAGGAATTGGGGAAGTAACCACAGGGCGAGTCCATGGATTCTTAAGAACCACTGTGAGATGGATTTGGGCCAGGATTTGATTTATAATTTGGCCTCCATAAAGCACCTGATGTAACCAAAGTCCATGTTTATGTTTCTGGCTCCAGATATTAGTAAAAGTTCAGACCCTACAAAGGTCTGTGTATTTTCCCTTCGCAGGGAATAGATATTATGACAGATATCTGTGAGTCCCTTTGTGGGAGAAATGGGAGAATGTTTATTCTGTGCTTGACTTGGTTCCAGACTTTCCTCCAGAGAACATGACCTCTACTGCAATCAATGGACTCTGGCGTGAGAATTTACTCACATATGGGATGTAAGTGAGAAATCCTGACTTTTCATTGTGGCAGCTGACTTCAGCCTTCAACTTGTCAGTTTTTTACTTTATTTGATTAAACAAGTACACTTAGACTTCCTGCCTCTTTTTTCATTCTAAGAACACCATGGTCTGTCCCTTCTACCATGACCCCTCGGTTTATGAACTGACTGAGTTTGAGTTAATAGTTCCGCAAATTGCTTTCTACTTGTGGTCACCTCTGATGTTCATTCATTCAACTGACAGCACTGATGGAATGTGGACTGTGCCAGCCAGAGTTCCAGATACTGGGGGTGCTGTCAGGAACCAAACGATAAAGTCCCGTCCTCACAGAGCTTACATTATAGTTGGACATTCACGTTGTCCAACAATCACTAAATATACTCAGAATTTGTTAGTGTGACTATAACTTGGTGGGAATAGTAAACATTTTCAATGCTGTTTAAGTATCAAATAGAGTGCTGTGAACTCACAATTTATAAATAGTAAAGAACTGCTGTAAGTTGTGAATGTATAAGTTGTATTTAGTTATGTACTTCATATTTTTTCCTTTTCTACTTCTTGTAGACATTAGAACCATGTTTATGGTAACTGATATGCACAGATGTTGAAAATCCTAGACCACATCTATAGTGTTTATAATACATATGTAGTATTATGTTGTTAAAGGCAAAAAAAAAATGTGTTTTTAAATTTTAGTGCTGGGCTTGAGCTGTGGTAGAAGGATGTTGAATCTACAAACCACAGCTTCAGAGTCTTGCCTGGAAAATATGCTTGGTTGACCTAGAAATTTAGGTTGGCACATTTGCATGTATAATATGGAAGAGGAGATTAATGTATTATGCACACAGGAAATATCTACTCAGTAATATTTAAAATGAGTGAAATATGTATCATACCAGAGTAGTGATGCTTAACTTGGAGAATGGACAGAATTAATTGAGAGTCTTACACACCTTAAAAGCCTGTAATATGAATTCCAACCATACTGAAACTGGAGGTTCTGGTTTTCTGTAGGTTTGTGGTAGAGTCTGGACTTCTGTCTTTGTTAGTAGCCCCACGGGTGATTGGGTGCACAACAAGCATGTATAAACAGTGTGCAAAAGGTACAGAAAGTCTGATTTTAATTCTGTGCAAAGAACTCTCTTACAACTATTTTATCTGTCAAGAGTCAGCATAAGTAGGATATCAAAATAAAATGGAGAAAGTTAGTACTAATATTCAGACCTATGCTTATATACATACTATTATTGGCCAAAGTAAAATGTGCTAAACAACTGCTTTTTATTTTCATCATGAACCAGATGTTTCCACCTCATATGATATTGTTTATTTTAGTGTAAGTCTAAGACATCCCCATATTTCCTTCTAGACTACTTTTGCTATAAGCTCTATAGTAAAGGCCATACAACCGAATGAGTTTAGATTACTTATACTTCCCGTCTTTACCATCCACCTGTATTCTCATTAATTTTTTTATTCATGTATATGAATGGGTATGGTTGTGATGCGTATTCTTGGACATTATCTTTTTCTCTTGTTTTCTGTTTCTTTGTGGAGGTATCTCCACTGGAAAGCCACCATGAGTCTCTTACCTGATGAATGCCGTGTTGTTCTGTCCAAATCTCCCCCATTAGGACCAAGTCATTCATTTTTTTTTTTTTTTTTCACCTGCAAGGATGTTGACTGCCCACAGGCCACAGCTGAGTCACACTGTAAGGATGGCCTCTATCTGAAGGCATGGCCTTGCCCGAGTTATGTCATCTCTCAGGCACACCCTCCATCCATTTGACTAGTCAATATAAGAGACAAAGGCCTGTCCCTCTTGCTTTAACACAGCTGTGCAAGGCCTCTCCTCCAGAGGTCTTGGAGGATCTGCAGGGGCCTTGGTTGCAATTACATTGCAGTTCAATTTCTCCCACTGCCCAGTCCTGCTTCCCTCAGCCCCCACTGTTGTTGAACCCCAGGGAATTCCCCAATAAACCTCATGTAGTTAAATCTATATCTCCAAGTCTCTTTCCAGGGGACCAGACCTAAGACAAGCAGCTTCTGTGATTGGTGAATATGCATGATGTAGGCCTGCATGCATTTCTCAGCCCTCTGAGGGTTTTCTTGTAGATCTCTTGTTTTCTGTGAATGCATGCTTAGGCCAGGTCATGGTCTTGTCACTGAAGGATCCTGGCCTTCCAGGAGACAACCGTGGTGTATTGCTACCTGAGACAGAGTGGAGTCACTTGCTCCATATCTAAAGTCATGTTCTTTGATCAGCCTTATATATAATAACCATCTTTTGATCTCCATCTAATCGTTTCATCTATCTTCTAATTCGGAACTCAGGCATGGTAAGACATCTACGTGACTTATTGAACCATCTAGAACTCCACTGAATATTACCTCATGGGGTTATCATGACAATTAAATGAAATGTGTTTCAATTGCTTAGCATAGCATCTGTGCATGCGTGCTAGGTTGCTTCAGTTGTGTCTGACTCTGCGAGCCTCTGGACTGTAATCCACCAGGCTCCTCTGTCCATGGGATTCTCCAGGCAAGAATGTGGGAGTGGGTTGCCTTGCCCTCCTCAAGGGGATCTTCCTGACCCAGGGATCAAATGCACGTCTCTTATGTTTCCTGCATTGGTGGGTGGGTTCTTTACCACTTGTGACACCTGAGAAGACCCCAGCATAATATCTAGCATTAAGAAAGTACTTGAAAAATATTGCTTTAAATTATTTAAAATAATATGACTCAACATTACATATATTTTTAAGTGTATTCAATTTATCCAGATTCATATCCCTCTGAGTAGTTTTTGGAAGTTTTGATACTGGTATGAAAAATGAAGATCAAGGGGAATTTATGTATTAAATTTTGGTTTTTGGTCAACAACCATCAAACCAACCTATATCTACCACCTCAAAGTCCAGTTACCTGTCTGTGATCTTCAAAGTTTGCACAAAGATGGTTTTATTCCACAACCCCCCCCCCACCCCCCGCTCTGATTAGTAGCACGTATGTTTATAAATCTTTCTAGGCAACAGAAGAGGCATCCAAATGACAGTTCTTTGAGTCTTTGACTCTCATTCATTCATTCAACTAGCGTTCATTGGTCACTTACTCTGCACTAAGCTTTGAGTTAATAAAGCTCATGTGTGTTATTTTATTTAATCTCCCAGGAAGAGAACGCCTGTGCTATCATCATTTCCTAATAGCTTAATTGAAATTTCTTTTCTAGAGGACTTTATAAAGTATTGCACATCTTGACACAATTTAAAAACAATTATGTGCAAAGGTAGGGTAATGGGTTGCATTTATTTTCAGTGAGCATCCTTCTGCTTAGAATTAAATAACAGGAATGATGCCAAGAGTGAACTGTGAAGAGGGCTATTTTCAAGATTTATCCATGTGTAGAAACATGGATCATCACATGAACATGAGATGATTTGGGTTTTGGGATCATGCAGGTAGTGGCAGTGGTGGTTTAGTCACTAAGTTGTATCCAGCTATTTGCAGGCCCATGGATAGTAGCCAGACGGGCTCCTCTGCCCATCGGATTTCCCAGGCAAGAACAGTGGAATGGGTTGCCATTTCCTTCTCCAGGGAACCTTCTCAATCCAGGAATCAAACCTGCGTCTCCTGCATTGTGGGTGACCTTCTGCACTGTAGGTGGATTCATTACCGACTGAGACACCAGGGAAGCCCCCATGCAGACCTTAGATGAAATCAAACACTAACTATATAAATTACATTGGCCTTTTCAGTCCTTGAAGATCATTGTATAAATTAAACAGAATAACACAAGAATTACTACAGTGAATTTCCTGGAAAGGAGTACTCCTTCAATAAAAGATAATGGTGTTACTAGTAATAGTACTAGTAATAATGGTCATACTAATGATGGTTGCAATTAAGTCAGCAAAATAAAATCCAGTTATGGCAGATGCCATTCAACAGCTATCACCTTTCATTTCCTTAACAGAACCCTCATTTTGTACAAGTGCTAGACAGTTCTAGAACTCAGGGAAGTTAGCCTTTCCTACCCCACCAACTCATGAAGATAAGTCATAATTAGTCTGAAGAAGACATTAAGATCTCATTTTCCTTGAGCTGTTTTGCATATGACTGTCTCAAGTTCTCTAGGACAGAAGGAAATTTTCTGAGGAGCTTTTGGGAAATGTTTTTCATTCCTGATAAAAAGGAGAAAGGTGCACAGGAATATATCTTGTCATTATGGCCTCAGCCCCTTCCACCTCCCTTCCTTCTTTACTCCTGGCTGGGAGATGCTCAGAAAGCTATGGTGATTCTGAGGTGACAGGCAGAAGGAAGAGCATCTACCTTTTAGAGGATGCCAGAGCAGAAAAACTGCAAAAGCAAAACCTCTTGAAGGTGCCTAAGCTATTGGTTGTTGAATATTCTACCACTTGAAATCACGGTTGGCATTCACAAAAAAGTCATCAGTAGGCACCTGTTGGCATGCTTGTTCATCTGTTGGCAATAATGATTATGATAAGGAGAGAAATTAGTTCTAGATAGTCATCACAGGACATTGCAGTGATCATTGATATTGCAATGGCCGTCTTCCTTATTAAGGTAATGTCTGAAGAACGATTGAAGCACTTTCTGCCAGTTCTGTCTTTGGTGGGGGAAGTAACACAGCTGTATTCTGGAGTTTTCCCAATGTACTCTGTACTTCTGGAGGATCACACGTGGTCTCTAAAGTAATTTTGCATCTGTAGGTCATGTCTGCCTGGAGTGGAAGAGGACTCCATGCAGGGCATGGAGTTTACACTGGAGTAGGAATAAGAGGTGCTGAAGTCCAAGCATTATCTCCTTTCCCTGCTTTCTCCTCTCCTGGTTAATCTCTGCTGAGACTGGCTTGGGGACAGATGAGTGCTCTTTGATGGCTGGGACTGTCTTACAAAAGGGGGCTAGAACACAAATGTTGGTTTCCCACTAATTTTTCAGTACTACTCATTATGGGGCAGGGCCAGGCACTGCTTATACAATGTCACCAACCCACCTATTAAATGGGGGCCTTCTTTTCCTTCATCTTCTTTCCTCCAGCTTAAATTTCTAGGGCTGCAGAGAACAGTGATCTAAGATCCACAGAGAAACTATGAAATAACAGTATTGGAGAGTTTATAGGAATTCTGTGCTTACTGAGACCACAAGTCATAGAATGACTATCAATTAATTGGGGATGTTGTTGGGAGAGTGAATGCGGTTTACCGCAATACATTATGGCTCAGATGGGGACATCACTTAGCTAGTGACAGCTCTGTCAAACAAAATCACATCAATGATTCATAAAAATCAACAAATGAATTGGAAATACTTGGAAGACTTGATGGATAATGCATTTCACATAGAAAACAGTTCACTTTCAGCATAAAAGGAAATGTATATTAACTTTTTGAGTCACATTTATTTGTATGTTTACTATATTACTGTCATGGTTGGTGTTTATTTGAAACATCACTTTTGCTTGCAGTTAAGTGCTTCTAACTGAGGGATTTTGGTGGAGAGAAGGAAGAGCTGTTTCATCCGAGGATCAATATAAAGAGTTGACTCTTCAGTGGAAGTTTTAGTCTGGCAGCAGAGAGATAAAAGACATTCTACCAACACTGGTAAACTTCAGCATCTTTTGAAAATCTCTTTGGGGCCACTCTCCTTGTTGTGCCTATGTCAGGGTTATTTGAAGTTGTCTCTTGCTCAGTCCAACGTGAATGAGAAGACACAGAACCACATTTTTTTTTTATTAAATGTGAAGCCCAGACTTTGGTACATTTCAACTGTGAAAAAAAGATACAGGGAAATAGTCAATGTTTCACTCACCCTTTAGTGAAAGACTTTCCATCACAAGTATTTCCTCCTTTGTAAGTAAGCTATACCTAGAATACTGAGACTAACAAGCTCAGTTTTCACTTGTTGGGAAAACATTACAGGCAGGTACATGGATCTTTAACATCACTTCATATTTTTTCAAAAAATAACCTCTCTGATGTTAATTATACTTTTATATGGGCTAATTATCATATTGAAGAGAAATATGGAAATGATGAAATAAAAATAAGTAAATTTCTCTAAGGCCATTCCTTTAAATAGGTACTGTGAAGTGCTGGTTTTCATTTTTTATTCCATTGAGTCCTAGTTACCTTCATGGCTTCTTAAAGGGCACTGTGTAAAGGGAAATTCCACCAGGTGAGTCGGCAAGACTTCTGTGACTCTATCAGGCATTGAATCTTTACTTCTTTTCTTTTTAATATTGGGGTTCCACAGGAGGTTAAACAATATTTTTCTTAATAACCAAATACAGGGGACTTCCCTGGTGGTCTGTGGCTAGGACTCTGAACTCCCAATGTGGGACCCTGCGTTCCATCCCTGGTCAGTGAACTAGATCCTACATGCCTCAAGTAAGAGTTCACATGCCACAGCTAAAGATCCTGCATGGTGCAACTAAGGCCTGGAACACCAGATAACTCAGTAAATAAAAATTAGGAAACGATCAAATGCATATTCACACTCAGTAAAATACATCTATTTTAAGTGTACAGTCTGTGGGTTTTGACAAATGTGTTTATCCATGGACATTAGTGTTGTGAACAGTGTTTAGCTATTATAAGTAAAGTTGTAATGAACATTAGTGTAAAAGTTTTAAATTTGGGGGCTTTTTTCATTTTTCTTGGGTAAATACTTAGGAATATAATGGCTGGGTAGCATAATTATGGATTTAATCCTATAAAGATTTGCTGAACTGTTTTCCAGAATGGTTGTACTATTTTGTACCAGTTCCTACCAGTTCCTACCAGTTCTAGTTGTCACAAATCCTCACCAAGACTTGATATAATGTTAATTTTAGTCATTCTAGTGGATATGTAGAGCTATTTTATTGTGGTTTTAATTTGTTTTTCCCTGATGACCAATGATACTGAGCATCTTTTGATGGATTTAATGGTCATCTGTATGTCAAGTCTTATGAAGCACGTTTTTAAATCTTTCATCCACTTTTTAACTGAGTTGTTTTTCTTTGTATAGAGTAGTGTGGGTTCTCTCTATATTTTGGATTTAAGTCTCCTGTTACATATATATATATAAAATAGATATATTCTCCCATCTATGGTTGACTGTTCATTTTCTGAAAGGTGACTTTTAAAGAGCAGAGTTGTTTAATGTTGAAAACACCTAGTTTATCATTTTTTTCCTGGTTAATGTATTTTATTTTCTGAGAAATATTTGCCTGCCCCAAGGTGGTGAAATTTTAGTTTTAATTTTAAGTCAATGATCTCTTTCAAGTTAATTTTAGGATGTTATGGTGGGTAAAGGTCTAGTTGATTTTTCCAAACAGATATCCAATTCTCCAGGACCATCCTTAACCATGTATGTGTGGGTCTATTTTTTGGATTCTCTATTTTTTTCCCTTTCATCTACATATTTATTCTTTTACCAGTCCCACATTCACTTGATTGCTGTAGCTTTATAGTAAGGATTTAAATTGAGTATAGTCTTCCATGTTTGTTATTTTTCAAAATTCATTTGACTGGTCTAGATTCTTTTTATCTCTATGTAGATTTTAGAATCAGCATGTCAATTTCTATGAAAAGCCTGCTGGAATTCTTACTGGAATTGTACCCCACCCATAAATAATTCTTTTACTTCCCACATATTTCTCATTCTGATTACTACTGCTTGCTTTCTATACATTCCAGTTCCTATATGGTATCATTTTCCTTCTGCTGGGAGATTTTCTTTTACTATTTTTCTTAGCACAGATCAACTGGTAAGTCCTATTGGCTTCAATCTGTCTGTCAAAATCTTTATTTTACTTTAATTTTGAAGGATATGTTTTATACATGTGTATCTTACAGTTTATGTTTATTTTTCAGATATAATGTCAACTATTTTATTGATGCTGCCCTGTTTGTAATGTTACTTTTTCTAAAGCTGCTTCTGAGATTTCCCCCCGTTTTGTTCATTGAGAGCCTTGCAACTATGGGTTTATAGTTTTTACTAAATATTGAAAATTTTCAGCTTTATCACCTCAAATATTTTTCTTCATCTCCTTTCTTTTCTGAGACTCCAATTTCATGGCTGTTACACTGTTGATGTTTTCCCTCAGGTTACTGAGGATTTAATAATTTTTTTTAACCTTAAATAAAAATGCTTTAACTTGAATAGTTTCTATTTCTATGTATCCAGATTAGTATTTTTATGTAGTCTCTAATTTGATGTTAAGCCAATTGAATACATTTTTTCAAATATTTTATTTTTCATCTCTAGGAATTCCGTTTGGTTCCTTGTTATGTCTTCTATTTCTCTCCTAGTGTGACAAGCAGTAACGTTACTTACTAATCAGTTTTATCCTTTCAAGTTTAATTTTTAAACTTTGTTATGGCAGGTTTGGGAGAAGGCAATGGCAACCCACTCCAGTACTCTTGCCTGGAAAATCCCAGGGACGGGGGAGCCTGGTGGGCTACAGTCCATGGGGTCGCAAAGAGTCGGACACGACTGAGCGACTTCACTTTCACTTTTCACTTTCATGCATTGGAGAAGGAAATGGCAACCCACTCCAGTGTTCTTGCCTGGAGAATCCCAGGGACGGGGGAGCCTGGTGGGCTGCCGTCTCTGGGGTCGCACAGAGTCGGACACGACAAGCGACTTAGCAGCAGCAGCATGGCAGGTTTGGGCTTCCTGTGTGGCTCAGCAGTAAAGAAGCTGCCTGCATTGCAGAAGATGCAGGACATGGGTTTGACCCCTGGGTCAGGTAGATCCTTTGGAGGAGGGCGTGCAACCCACCTCAGCATTCATGCCTGGAGAATCCCATGGACAGAGGAGCCTGGCAGGCTACAGTCCATAGGTCACACAGAGTTGGACACACTGAAGTGACTGAGCATGAGCGCGATGGCAGGTTTGGGCTTCCTGGAGGTGCTAGTAGTGCAGAACCTGTCTGTCAATGCAGGAGACGTAAGAGACACAGCTTCAGTCCCTGGGTTGGGAAGATCCCCTGGAGGAGAGCATGGCAACCCAGTCCAGTATTCTTGCCTGGAGCATCCCATAGACAGAGGAGCCTGGCAGGCTATGGTCCATAGGGTCACACAGAGTTGGACACAACTGAAGCAACTTAGCATGCATGCATGTATGGCAGGTTTATAGAAAGGCTAGTTTATTCCAAGGATAGTTTAGTCCTAACACTTAAGTGTGAGTTTTCTGGGGTCTTCACTGTGTGCTCTGTGTGTTCAATGAGGAATTCCCACTCTGACTGCTGGAAACTCAAATGTCCTGTACCCCTATGTGAGCTTTGGCAATGAGTGAGCTGCAGTTTCCTGGTACTTTTTCCTTCTCTGGTAATTGTTCTGTGCCCAGCATTATGGAGGAGCAGTGTAAGCCTTTGCAGGTTAGCAGTAAGCCAAGTTTTCGAGGGGCCTTGTCTGCAGTGTCTGGCAGTCATTCTTCATGAAGCAGCCTCTTTACTGGTACTCTGCTTCATACATTTCAGCCACCTTTAGCGCACAACTTGGATTTCTGTCTCCTCATCTCAATGAGAATGCAGGATTCTTTAAAAATTTCTCTTCCCTGAGAAATGGAACAGAAAGTGCCTATAGGCAGAAAGCCTAGATGATTCTACGATTCATCTTATTTTCCTTTATTTTGTGACTGCAAAATTCTGTCCTTGTTTTGCTATATTGGAATATGTATATTTTGTCTAATTTTCTGGCTGCTTATGGCAAGAGGACAAGTCCTATACCAGTCAATCATTGTGACATGAAACAAGATCTCTAATTTTTAAGGGCATTTCTCCAACTTAAATTATCTGAAAACCAACCCTATATATCTGTTTCTAAGCCATATACACATAAATACTAGGTTGAATTATGTAAATAAGCAGAATTATATAAATAAAACATTATTTTTTTAAAGAGGTAGTTTGAACTATAAACAAGTCATTGCCATATGTCCAGATATTCTAGAAAAGAAAGTTTTGAATATGTCCCACTTTTGGATCACCATGTCACAATCCTGGTTCTATCACATCATATGCCTATAATCTGCGAAGGACTTATGTAATAAAGAAGACATTATGAAACAAAAAGATTTGGAGGTAAAGAACCACCTAGAAATAAACTCAAAAGCCATGTGTGTGTGTCATGGGGATTGAGTGCTAAGGGAAGGTGTTGCAAATCTGGTAGCATCTGGAGTTACTATGCAGAATTAGTTAAGTATTCTGGGAACTGAACATTAGTGGGGCTATCTTGAGAATAAAATCCATTAATGAATTTGCTTCTGGACTCTTTGTTCTATAATTTTAAGTGATTCAGTCAGTTGGAAACTCATTTGGTGATGTAGTTGACCTTTAGTAAACCTCAGTGTACTCATTAATGTATCAAAAGAATTACTGGTAATGCATCCTGATGATAGATTAACACCATAATATGCCACTGGAGTAGAGCTTTCATACTATATTCCTCCAAAGGACTGTCCAGGGAATGATAGATCCCAAAGATGATTCCACTTAATTAGCCTGGAAAGTGCAATGATACCATGAACTGTTTTACTTCTTTAGATATAGGATCATTCGGAGATAGGTCTAGCATGGAGAGGGCGTCCCTTGTGGGTCAGCTGGTAAAGAATCCACCTGTGATGCAGGAGACCTGGGTTCGATCCCTGGGTTGGGAAGATCCCCTGGAGAAGGGGAAGGCTACTCACTCCACTATTCCAGCCTGGAGAATTCCATGGACTGTAGAGTCCTTGAGGTTGCAAAGAGTCGGACGCGACTGAGTGACTTTCACTTTCACTAGCACAGAGAAGTTGATCCCTGTGCCTCCTAGAGAGAGACTGTTCTGTTCTCTAGAATTTTCCTACAGAAAAGTTTCCATTTTGGAGTTTCTTAGCTTTGTATGTTCTCAGTAATCAATTTGAATATGTTCTATGCCTAGAATTAGATTGCAAGCATATATCAGAGATCCTGTTAAGCAGCTGTTTTTAATGGAGCCTGGCCAGGCAAACACATATATCAGATACGGTGCAGAGTGTTACTTTCATTCTCTTAGTGTGGAGTGGAGAGGTAGGACTGAGAAAATAATTTGAGAGTCAAGACTGGGGGTAATGAGCAGATTTTATGGTAGCAGTTACCTGAAAGATTGTTTTGAGAAAGATTCTGAGGCAATAGTCAGGTGCTGCAGGAAGGTATGCCATGATCAATTAATGGTGACTGCTCTCAAAGTCTGGGTAGAAGAGAAGTGGAAGCTCTATTTTATCCCTTGCAAGTGGAACCTAAGATTGCTATAAATTATATTTTAAGAAAAGAGAAGCAGGGGCCCCACAAGTACAGAGTGAGATTGCAGTGCTATACTGTGATGTGCTTGAAAGTTAAGCTCTAAAATTTCAGTATGGGCTGGGTAAGGAAGGTGATATATATGCAATAGTGAGTGAAGATTAGAGAGAGTATGAATGGCTTTATTGAATGGAAAATATCAGAGTGAATTTTAGATTTCCTTGAAGATGATTTTCATGCATAGAAAAGGCTATTTTTGGTTATTTTAAAGTAATATTCTATTTATTTAACTTCAGAAATTTTGTTTTTCCTTTAGTCTTGGTTCATCTTATTTTTCTATTTTTAAGTAGAGCAAATTTTTATGATTATTTTCACTAGTTTGGTTTAATTTACAAGCTTGGTCTATTAAGTTGCTTCAAATCTTTTAAACTTATTTAACCTATTTCCTTTTTAAACAGTTCAAAGGTACAACTAATAGTCAAAATTGTCCCAAATACTTAAACATTTCCAGAAAATCTAATACATTCTATATGGTGAATCAAAAAGTATTTACCAAGATTAAATACCATTATATTTTTCAAACAGAAAAAGTTTAAGAATAGTTGCTCAGTGAACACAAGGCTAATCTGTTAGATCCTTTGAAGTGTCAAATTATTTTAAATATTAGAGTTAATTTAAATATATAATGTAGACTCCTAAGTTTAAATTAAGTCCTTAACTTATCATCTTGTAACCTCTTTATTTTAAAAACAGATAAAGATTGTTTGCTTTAATATAGAATTTTTAAAAATCCCCATATAAAAACCTAATAGAAGACAGATATTAAATCTTTCATGGGATATCAAGGTATAAAGTATAAAAGATAGTTATCCCAGGATTCCAAAGGTCCATGGAAAACACTAGATTTCCATGAAATATATTTTTCAAAAATTACTTCTGTTGCAAACTTGGGCTATAATTATTCAAAACAAAGAAGGTTCCTAGCTTCTGGGAATCCCACTTTTTTTTCCAAAGTGAGGTAAGAATCATTATAACACAGAAGTAACCATTTAAAGTGTGCAAATCAGTGGCATTTAACATGTTCACAGTGTTGCACAATCATCACCTTGACTCATTATCAAAATTTCCTCGTCACCCAAAAAGGCAACCTTATACCCATTGATCAGTCATTCCCTGGCCCTTTTCCAGGTGGCATTAATAGTAAAGAACACACCTGTGAATGCAGGAGACATGAGATGAGGGTTTGATTCCCAGGTCAGAAAGATCCCCTGGAGAAGGACGTGACAAACCACTCCAGTATTCTTGCCTGGAGGATCCCATGGCCAGAGGAGCATACAGGCTACAGTCCATAGGATTGCAAAGAGTTGGACATGATTGAAGCAATTTACCATGCTTGCATGTATCAGCCCTTGGCATCTACTATTCTGCCTTCTGTCTCTATGGATTGACCTATTCTGAATATTTCTTATAAATTAAACCATATGATATTTTGCCTTTTATGTCTGGCTTCCTTAAACTAGCATAATATCTTCAAGGTTCATTCACGTTGTAGTAGGTATTAATACTTCATTCCTTTTTATGGCTGACTAATATTCCATTGTAGAGATGCACCATGTTTTTATCCTGTCCAAGAACTGATGGACATTTGAGTTATTTTTACTTTTTGGCTACTGTGTATAATAGTGCTTCTTATGTACAAGTTTTTATTTAAATACCTGTTTTCAACTCCTCATTTTGAGGAGCTAAGAAACTTACTCACATTTAACAGCTAATACTGGAATTGGGATATGAATTTGGACTTCATGGTCTAAAATGTATGCTTTTTACAGGAGACAGCAATATTTTCCAGGGGAAAAAAGAGCCAAGGAGATAGTCCATTTTTTTTTTTTTTTTTGCAAAAGGATTTGAAACTACCATTTTCCTTTCATAGAAGAATCTAATGGAATTGGATTATTCCTCATATTCTAAAGTAGTCTATAATTAGAAAGGGATAGAAAAGATTTAGAGAAGAAAGGGATATGATCGATTATAAATTATCCCTATATTTACATATGGACACTGTTTCTCCTACTTTCTTTCAACTCCTGTCACGGGCTTCTGCTTTATAAATATTATTGACTAATATATCAGTTAGCTATTATCTGGAGGAAAAAGTTTCTGAGAGCAAGCAGCATCATGCTTTCATGCTTTGTCAGTGTCCTTTTGTAAATGATTCCCTCTAGTGGCTTGAAATTTTTGTCACTATGTTGACAAGATTTCTGTCTCGAAAAATGTAAGCAAGAGAGACCCAGTAGATTTGTTACTGATAGTAATCAAAATCACAACAGCAAAGAAATAATTCTGAAGGTTTCTGACTGTTATCACATACAGGAAACCAGGGTGATCTTTTAAAATATTTATCACATCAAGCTACGTCCTGACTTTACATTCCAATTAGAATAAACCCCAAACTCTTTTCTGTGCCTTATAAAACCACAAAGACTTGAAGCCTACCTGTTGCTCCGTACTCTTGCTGGAATGTCAACCATCAGGGTTCAGGAACTTCCTGAGTCTGCGCCATTGTTTTGTCTCCAGCACCGGAATAATGCCTGGCAAACGGCTGGTGCCATCAGAAGCATGTGAATGGCTGAATGGATGTCTTCTCCTTCTACTCTCTTGGTCTGATCTCCTCTCTTTTTTCAATACCTTGAGCACATCAAACTCCTTATTGAATCATGGCCTTGGCATTTGCAACCCCCAGTTAGCTGGAATTTTCTCCTCCAGATCATCGCATGTGGAGGAAGATTTTTCACACCCCTCAGGTCCCAGGTACCATGAAGAGATCATGTGAAGTAGATCCCTGCCCCTTTCATTATATCCTGTCACATCCTTCTGTATGATTCCTTCACAGTCACAGTTTGCAAAAGCTTATTGATATATTTGCTTGTTTCACGTTTGATTTCCCTCAAGATGGCAAAATGTCAAGATCCAAGTCTTGCCTACTCCGTGTAGTATATTAAGTACATAAGGCAGTGTGGCCTATGTGGTGGTCCCTCTTTCGTTATAAATGCATTGAGTAAATGAACCAATGGCGTAACGCTGGGGAATTTTCAAAGTAAGTTCAAGTTGATTGACTGTAATAATCTTCAACAATCTCAGTGACCCTGATTTTATCAGAAGTCCACTCGGATTACTACCTTTAGGAGGAAGAATAGAGCAGAGTTACTTAGCCCTGTGGCTTTCCTTTGGAACAACATTGGGATGGATCACTTAGCTGACTTGTCAAAGGTTGGCCAAGTAGGTGAAGTTTTGAATGATTTCACACATTCCTTGGCAATGTATGACTTCCATGCCATACTGTGAGAAAGGCCTAAGCCTTATGGCCTTTGGTACACTAATTTTCAGGGGTTAACTCAACTGATGGACCCCAGGAAAGGACTAGATATTCTTACAGCTCTATCAGAAAGCAGTTTAAATGCAAAAAGCCCAAACTTTGGAGTTGGAACTTGATTTGAATTTTAGCTCAGATACTGAATAGCAGTATAACCGAAAATGAAAGAAAGTGAAGTTGCTTAGTCACGTCCGACTCTTTGTGACCCCATGGACTGTAGCCTACAAGGCTTCTCTGTCGATGGGATTCTCCAGGCAAGAATACTGGAGTGGGTTACCATGTCCTTCTCCAGGGATCCTCCTGAACCAGGGATTGAACCCAGGTATCCCTCATTGGGGGCAGATAGCTTTAACCTCTGAGCCACCAGGCAAGTATAACCCAAGGCAAGTGATTTAACCTCTCTGAACCTCAGTGTGTCTTTACCTAAAATGCATGAAGAATAATGAATGCCACACAGAGTTGTAGAATAATTAAGCTGAGACTAAGGTAAAGATCGGAGAAGGCAATGGCACCCCACTCCAGTACTCTTGCCTGGAAAATCCCATGGATGGAGGAGCCTGGTAGGCTCCAGTCCATGGGGTCGTAAAGAGTGGGGCACAACTGAGCAACTTCACTTTCCCTTTCACTTTCATGCATTGGAGAAGGAAATGGCAACCCACTCCAGTATTTTTGCCTGGAGAATCCCAGGGACAGAGGAGCCTGGTGGGCTGCCGTCTGTGGGGTCGCACAGAGTTGGACACGATTGAAGTGACTTAGCAGCAGCAGCAGCAAGGTAAAGATCCCCTGGTATTTGCTGGGGTGCTTAACTGTTTATGTAAAGGAAAGGCACATTCCTAAGGGAACAGGATGTGAAAAGGCTCTGAGAAAGGAGATAGACTATGTCCCATCTGAAACACTGAAAGATATATGATCTGAGCCAGTGAGCAAAAAGGAGGCCAATGGGAGATGATGCTGGAGAGGCAGGAGAAGTGAAACATGCAGGGACTTAGAGAAAGGGAAATCAGAAAACAGTTTCAAGCAGGGAGTAACACAATTCACGTTTCACTTTGTCTTTGTTTTAATGTTTTGGCCATGCCATGGGGATCTTAGCTCCCCAACCAGGGACCAAACCTGTGCCCCCTGAAGTGGAAGCTTGGACTCTTGACCATCAGACTGTCAGGGAAGCCCCTCTCTTTGTTTTTCATGTGTAACACACTAAATGTTTCATGATTCATGAACTACTGGGTTAAGTTTTGAATTCAGATCTGCTGACTTCAGAGTTTCACCTTTTCCCCATAAACCACCCTAGCATCCTCAACAGGTCCACATTTATCCTTTAATAAGGGCTTTAAATGTCGAATCCACTAGCTATGTGACCTCTGGTAAATTATCCTTGCTATATGCCATTGCTCACATCTCTAAGACTGTCACTATGTGTGCTCAGTCGTGTCCAGCTCATTGTAGCCCCGTGGACTGCAATGTGCCAGGCTTCTCTGTCCATGAACTTTTCCAGGCAAGAATGGAAATTTTAGTATGAAATTTTGGAAATTTTAGTATGAGTCTTTCTTTGGGTTACTGTGAGGTCAAAATAAGCTAGAGGGGCTTAGAGCTCTTAGAAAGAAAATAATAACATAAATTTAAGGAAGCTTGTGTTGTTTTTAATGTTATGGTTGAAAGGTGATGGATTTACACCGTGAATTCCCCTGTATAATTTACTTTGTAACGGCAAAATGAAATGGCCCTGAAGAAGTCTAGACATAGCTGGCCTCCCTGGTATTAGTAAAGCTGAAGAATACAGGGGGGTTGCCATTTCCTACTCTAGAGGATATTCTCAGCCCAAGGTTCGAACCTGCATTTCCTGTGGTGGCAGGAGGATTCTTTATAACTAAGCCACCTGAGAAGCCCACATTATGAAACTTAAATGAATTGTAAATGTTTGGCACAAGGTACATACTAAATATCTATCTGCTACAACAATCATAATCATTATTTAGCCTTAGAGATAGGGTCAGGGTAAATATAAGATACTTTAGGAGGCTAATGAGGAACTAGTTTTGTGAGAGGTGCTTCTTTCTTTATCTCTCGGTTGAATTCTACCAAACAAGCTGTTTGTACAAGGCAGAAAGTCAAGAGACACGTGTCCTAACCTCACCTCTGCTGAAAATTACTTTCATCTCATTGGACCAGTTATTTATCTCTGATTCTCAGTTTCTCTGTCTGTAATGGGAATTGGAAATTTTAGTATGAGTCTCTCTTTGGGTTACTGTGAGGTCAAAATAAGCTAAAGAGGCTTAGAGCTCTTAGAAAGAAAATAACAACATAAATTTAAGGAAGCTGGTGTTGTTTTTAATATTGTGGTTGAAAGGTGATGGATTTACACCAGGAATTCCCCTGTATAATTTGCTTTGTAACGACAAAATGAAATGGCCCTGAAGAAGTCTAGACATAGCTGGCCTCCCTGGTATTAGTAAAGCTGAAGAAATATCAATTAAGATAAATGTCCCAAGGCAAAAATATCATTAGCTTTTCGACTCAAGAAGAATCTAAATATCTTCCTCAGAACTCAGATAGTCGTTCATAAATTTCCTCCAGTGTGTTTCTGTGACTCAGAGGCAAGAATGCACTGTATCCATTTTATAAGATGAGCAGCTGACTTGCCTAGGGTCACACAGTAAATCAGCAGCAATTAGAATCTATTATTTCCTGATTTGGAGTTCAGAATCAGAACTTACTAGACTTAATTGATCTCAGCTTGATTTTGGAATTCAGTTGTCCTTTCTATTAAACTGTGTCACAAACCATCATGGCAGAATAATTCTGAGATTTCTTCCCACTTAACCTGTCGGTCACAGCCATCTATGTGCTGTGCTGTGCTTAGTCACTCAGTTGTGTCTGACTCTTTGAGACCTCACAGACTGTAGCCCACCAGGCTCCTCTGTCCATGGAGATTCTCCAGGCAAGAATACTGGAGTGGGTTGCCATGCCTTCCTCAGGGGATCTTCCCAAACCAGGGATCTAACCCTCATCTTTTATGTCTCCTGCATTGGCAGGCAGGTTCTTTACCACTAGTGCCCCCCGGGAAGCCCACATGTAATATATATGAACGTGAAAGTCACTCGGTCGTGTCCGACTCTGCAACCCCATGGACTATACAATTCGTGTATTTCTCCAGGCCAGAATACTGGAGCAGGTAGTCTTTCCCTTCTCCAGGGGATCTTCCCAACCCAGGCATCAAACTCAGGTCTCCCACATTGCAGGTGGATTCTTCACCAGCTGAACCACGAGGGAAGCCCAGGGATACTGCATTGAGTAGCCTATCCCTTCTCCAGGGGATCTTCCAAACCCAGGAATTGAACCGGGATCTCCTGCATTGCAGGCGGATTCTTTACCAGCTGAGCTACCAGGGAAGCCCCTGTTTATGTGATGAGCTTGCTATTTGCCAGTTATGCTGCTGTTTTTTCAGGATCTGCAAATAATTGCCCCCAAGCAGGGCCAAAGCAAGTTGTGAAAGAGGCCAAGCTTGTTTTGTTAGTCATCTGCTTGGACCAGTTATTTATCTCTGATTCTCAGTTTCTCCATCTGTAATAGGAATTGGAAATTTCCCATTCCCATTCCCAAAGCCCCAGTTGTTTCTGGTCTCCTTTTATCAAGGTCTACTGTAGTTATTCTCCTCCCACCTTTTTACATCAAAGTTTACCTTTCCAATGTTCTGTTTCCAGTGCCTGTGAGAAATGAATTCTTAATATGTTAAGGGAGGTAATAAGTACTTAATTGAACTATCATAAGAATTTTATGAATCCTAGATTTTTATACCTAAGGATGATTTCATTTTTATTTTTGTATCTTCTATAGATTCATTTTCTAAAAAAATGTAGCTATCAAGCCAACTGCATATATTAAGTAATAATTAATCTGTTTTCTCATATTTAATTAACAAGAGACTTAAACAGCTGCTATACAGAGCTCCTGATCAGCATGAGATATAAGCAGTATGACCATCCCGAGATGATTCTATCCAGTGAAAAACAAGGAAATTTCCAGCCTTCCCATATGCAAATAGAGAACTTCAATTAGGCTTTAAAAATAGCAAAAATTTTGCTCTTGAAAATCTATGTTCCTTTGTTTAAAAATACTTCATTTTTGGAGACCTAGGCTAGGAACCACTGACTTAACCGAAGGCATTGCTCTTGGGTTAAATGTTAGGGTAAACATTTTTAGGAGTTCTCAAGGTCTATAAAGACTTTTTTTAGGGTCAGCATCTCAGCTGAATGTTCAAGAAACATTTTTACCATAATGCACAAATATTTGCATTAACTGATAAATGCCAGGAATTAATAGGTCAAGAGAAATAAATTTCTGCCTTTTGCCTTAATGAAATCACAGTGTAGGGAGAGCAGACTTTAAGCATTCTTTATTTATGAGTAGTTTCTGATTTCTAACTTATACCTCTGAGGAAATGTGAAACAAAATCTATGACCAAATAAAATAATGAGGAAAATGAGGAACGCAGCTACTTTGCCTATAGAAAAGTTTAGTCGTTTTTTGTCAAGAAAGAACCATGGGCCCTTCCTCCTAAAACGTTTCCATTGGGCTTTATAAGACATTTAATTTCATCCTTGGCTAGGATTTCATTTAGCATTGCTACAAGAAACATTCATAAGATTTTTTTTCTATTTTGTCAATTAATTTGTGGAGAGAAAACCTTTTCTACCTGAAGCTTGATATATAAGAAATGAAACTATCATATCCCCACACTGATTGAGGCTTTCAGATTTATTATCCAGATATATCACATCACATCACATTACATCATATCATAGTGTGACTCAAAAATAGTTTTTCCAGTAAGTAAACACTAAACTCTTCAGCCTGACCTAGGAGATGCTATTGTTGTGATATAGGAGACAGAGTCAATTTAAACCTAACCTCATGTTCTTTAATTCTTAGTTTACTTTCAAGGATCTATTTAAGTACTGCTTCTTCCAAGAAGGACTTCCCAGGTGGCACAGTGGTAAAGAACCCACCTGCTAATGCAGGAGATGTAAGAGATATAGATTCGATCCCTGGGCTGCAGTGGGAAGATCCCATGGAGGAGAAAATGGTA
Source organism: Bos taurus (assembly GCF_002263795.3). Classification (NCBI taxonomy): domain Eukaryota; kingdom Metazoa; phylum Chordata; class Mammalia; order Artiodactyla; family Bovidae; genus Bos; species Bos taurus. The sequence goes on along the minus strand of NC_037342.1, from coordinate 60,559,914 downwards.
ACCCACTTGCCTGGAAAATTCCATAGACAGAGGAGCCTGGCGGGCTGCAGTTCATGGGGTTGCAAAGAGTTGGACACAGCTGAGCACAGATGCACAGGGGTCTTCTGAGAACCCTTACCTGCTGGCACTAGCTGGATATGAATGCTTTTCCCCCCCCTGTGAACCCTATATCATTTTAAAATTCTCTTATATGCTGTCTTAAATAAGAGTCATGTACTTATTTTATTTCTTGCAATAGATGGAGGATTCTTTTAAGTGAGGGCCTTTTTGCAAGACTATATTCACAAAGAGTGTAGATTAGCAGAGTCCTTGATTATATGTACTGATTGAGTGAGTGAATGAACTCAGTCCTTAGTTCTTAATATTGGGGAACCAAAGTACATATATATCTTAGTGTTCAGTGTATTGTGAGCTATTTACTTGGGCCATAAGATATTTGGAAGAAATGATCTGACACTGCTGGAAATGGAGATGGGGCTAATGAGGGCATTTAAATTTTTTTTGTTTTGTTTAATAAAAAACTCGCCAAAAACAGTGGGAAGGAGAGAGAAAAGTTTCCATGGCAACCTCCAACGCTGTACCTCTGAAGATTCAGTTTATACATTTAAAAAAATGTGCCTTCATTTATTCTTCCCATGGAGACTGGGCCTTAGTTAACTGCTAAAAAGTTTTATGGAGGAGGTTTTAATGATACCTGCCAATTTGGGGGAAGGTAAAGAGGAAAGAAAGCTTACCATAGCTGGTGAAATATACCCAGACTTCTGCACTTTTTGACTTCCCAGAATAAATGTGTATGAGTGATGACAGGAGGAGTGAAGGTGGGGTTCATACCTTGTCCAGAAGAAATATGACTAGAAATATGTTTGTACACATTACCCATCTCATTATGGGTTTTAGTCACTAAGTCAGGTCCAACTCTTTTGTGACCCCATGGAGTATAGCCCGCCAGGCTTTTCTGCCTATGGCATTCTCCAGGCAAGCGTACTGGAGTGGGTTTCCATTTCCTTCTCCAGAGGATCTTCCTGACCCAGGGATCAAACCCATGTATCCTGCATCTCCTGCATTGGCAGGCAGATTCTTTATCACTGAGCCACTTGGGAAGCCCCCATTTCATCATACTATTAGCTTGAAAGAAGCCTTAGTAAATACAGTTACATTGATCATCAAATGCAACTCTTTTTTGGTGTAGGAAACACATGAGTTCAAAATCAACATATGTTTATCAAGAAAGGTAGAGGGATAAATCTTGACATTAAAGTTAATTAAAAAATCTTAGCTGCCCAGGCATTTACTAGCCATATGGAATTGAAGAGTTACCTAATTTTCCACAAGCCAATGTTTCATCATGTGTATAGCAAGGACAGTGCCTACCCCACTGGGGGTTTTGTGACATTTAAAAGACCAGAACAGGTCAAGACATACACTAAGATCTCAGAAAGCGTTAGATGATGATGGTAGTGATGTAATGATGAGAGTGATAGTAGTGATGTGGTGATGATTTCCTTCTGTAAATAGCACTATGTTATGCATCGAGAATAAAACAAATCAAATCTTACATAGGAAATGCCCTCATGGAGATTGTGATTTAACCTGGAATATGTGACTGCCACAGTACAATTAAATAGTAATATAGTCCAAACTCCTAAGACAATATCAAAGCCCCTGATTACGTTTCCTACTGCCCCTCTCCTGTTCCTTTCCTGCCACCACTCCCAACACAAGTTGACATCCACACGCAAGCCATACCACTTACTCTCTACCCTCCGAGCCCAACACCAACACCCAGCTCTCATTTCTCTGCCTTATACAGCTTCTTTTTGGTCTGCTCTTCCCCTCTTCATTCACCTGCTGATCCATCCTTCAGAACTCGACTTCTTGAAACTGTCCCTACATCTCTTCTGGGTCCCAGAGCACTCATATTTATCTCTGTTAAGAAGCATTTCATTACATCAACATTTATGATGCATGTGCCACCCACTGAAATAGGAATGGGATACAAAACCCAAGAAATCATGAGATCTGCCCTGGGGAATTTTTGCTTTTATTTTTTACTATTGTCCTTGCCCTTAATGACAAATGTTGTCATATTTCTTTATCCTTTCTTTTTTTTTTTCTTACCTTAAGGATGAATACAGGGTCTGACATGTAATAGATAATAAAGGTTGATGGGATACAAGAAAGGTTGATAGAATAAAAGAAGGGCTTCCCTGGTGACTCAGATAGTAAAGAATCTGTCTTCAATGAAGGAGACCCGGGTTCCATCCCTGGGTCAGGAAGACCCCCTGGAGAAGGAAATGGCTACCCACGCCAGCATTCTTGCAGGGAGAATTCCATGGACAGAGGAGCCCGACAAGCTACAGCCCATGGAGTCAGAGAGTCAGACGGCACTGGACAGCTGACACTGTCACTTTCAGGATAAAAGAAGAGATGGAGGCATTTAGCACAGAGAGTAGTTACACCAAATACACTGTCCGTGGTAGTGGAGGGGGAGAATTCAATAAGGTAGGCGATAGGAGGTGGAGGCTAGGTAGACACTCTGATTCCAACAAGGTTGTGTTCATTTTGAAGGCATGCTTGGTGGGATACTTTTCTCCCAAACGAGTGGGCACACCGAATGTAAGCTGTCTCATTTAATCTTATAAGCATATTGGAAAGAGGAATGCAAGCCAGTGGCTGCAGAGGGACAGTTATTGCATGGATTTGAATGTGTCTTGATTCTCTTTCAAAGCCAATTTTGTTGCAGAATATTCATTGTTTTTTATAATCATGTGGAAGTTATTCCTCTATTTGTGTAGGCCATGTAGGAGTGAATAAAATTAAAAGTCACTATTTTTATGCCCAGTAAGTGATTGGATTGTACTTTAAGCAAGGGTAAGCCTCCTAAGTAGAGAGACATGGCTCAAGGACAGGTTCCCAATATTTGAAACACCAGATGTCTGTCGCCCGGGGGAGAAAGTCTCCGCTAGAGAGGAGAGGGTTTTATATTTTTATTTTATTTTTTCCTTTTGGGTGATGCTTGTTTATTTCTTTCTTATTCATTTGTAGACAATATTTATTGAGCCCCCAGGTTATTTAAGGCACCATGCTAGGTGCTAGGACTGAAGTGGGGCCTAGATCAGATCTGTGCAGAGATATTTAATGTAGATTAACAGAATTTCTAAAAGAGGATAATAGCAGATGTAGGCCTAGTCCCCAGTGTATACCCTGCCACAAAAATCTATCCCCCACCTCTCTTTTCCAACCCCAAAGCAGTTTTATACAAAAGAAGTGACCTATTTTGAACCTGGGTGGTAGGGTGCATTTACTGTTTCACGAGCCTCTGTGTGAAAAAAATAAAAAAGAGAAAAACAACATTCTGTTGGTTAGAATTGTAAGCAAGTCTTCCCAGCCAGGAGCAAAAATGATGACATCATTTTTCTTTTTTTTTTTAATTTCTTTTTTCGGTCTCCACTACTATACTGAAGAAAAAGGAATCATTTTCCTTTCTCCCTTCCTCACCAAAGCTGGTGAAGGAGGCTTGTCTTTTGCTGTTAACAGAACTCCACCCTATTCTCAAGGAATCTTAGTAAGTGTCATCTAAGAAGGGCCTCAGAGAAGGCAATGGCACCCCACTCCAGTACTCTTGCCTAGAAAATCCCATGGATGGAGGAGCCTGGTAGGCTGCAGTCCATGGGGTCGCTAAGAGTCAGACACGACTGAGCGACTTCACTTTTCTCTTTCATGCATTGGAGGAGGAAATGGCAACCCACTCCAGTGTTCTTGCCTGGAGAATCCCAGGGACAGGGGAGCCTGGAGGGCTGCCATCTATGGGGTCACAGAGTCAGACACGACTGAAGCGACTTAGCAGTAGCAGCAAGAAGGGCCTAAAGAATGAAACTCCAGGAAGATGCTAGAGGCGAAAGCACCAAACTCCTCTCTGCAGAGCTGGCACCGAGTGCCCACTGAGCTCAGCAGAGAGGCTGCACTGGAAATCTGGACTGGGTGCCACGCTTTCTCAAAGCAGGTGTGGGGTGATCTATTAAATCCACAAGGAAATACTTTTGTTGTAGTAACTGACCAACTGCCACATGGATGCAGTTGTTAATAAAACATTCTTCCCACCAGATTACTCATTTGTGAAGGCTTTGGTAATAACCAAAATTATCAAAATGGTATTACTAAGGGAAAAGGGCTGAGATTTGGTGATAGAACTTTTGATTGTAGATTAATTTAACCTCTAAATACAACTTATATTTCCTTTTAACAACTGTGTCCTTTATATGTTGTTTTTACCGAAAATCGCCATATTTGAGCCGTGGAAAAACACATGAACTTTGACATTAAGGCACTAAAATTCCTGCACACTAGGGAACTTGCCCAGAGTTATCAAGTTAGGAAGTGGTGGAGCTGGAGCTGAAACTGTTTGCCATCTTTTACAAATGTGTTGATCTCAGAATATAATACTGCTTATGACTTTTCATTGGTTTCAAGAGTTTCCCGTAGGGCTTCTTAAAATCAGGCAGTATATTTAATATTACTGATGAAGAATTAAACATGATTTAAGACCATGTTGCAGAGATGAGATGATTTGATCATAGGATACAACAAATTGAGGAATTTTCCTGTTAGTAGCACTGTTTATAAAATGAGGTATGATAGATTTTGCACGAGACTACAAAATAATCATACCCTTTATTGTGTGTGTGTATTGTGTATTTCCCCAGCCATTTTGCTTTATTAATGGTTGTACTTTCGAATGTTGAGTTTTTACATCACTGTTAATATAATATGTCTTTTAAATCACTACTTAAAAAAAAAAGAACTATTTAACATTGGCCCCTCTCACATTAACTGCTCTTGCCATGTATTTTAGATGATCTCCAAAGCTTTCTGTCAAACATGCAAAACACAACCCAAAGGACTGTCGTTTTCACACAGGAGAACCACGCTGCATCTTTAGTCCACATTAGATTGACATGCCATCGTCTAATTCAATTGAAATGGAAAAATATTTTTATCTTTTATAGTCAATATATTGTACTTGGTTTGGGTGAAACAATGAAGGAAAAATGAGTGGGGAGCTTAAAAATTCAGTGGAAGAGAAGGATATACAAACAAGTAATGGAAATATAAGGCTGAATGAAATACATATTATTTATTCATTCATACATATTATAGGTAAATACATTGCTATGGAAGCAAAAGTGAAAAAGCAATTAAACTTAATAGGAAGACTGGGGAAAGTGTCACAGAACTGTGACAGCTGAGCTGGGCTTTCATGAATGGGTTGGATTTTCTTCTGTAAAGGAGTGGGTAGGGGCTGGCACTCTGGGCTGAGAGAATATCAAGGGCAGGCAAAGATAAAGGAGTGTGAAAGTATGTTTAGGAAACCACACATGGCTAAGGGAATTGGAAATATGACTAGAGAATTGGAATAAAATTGAGATGGACCAGGGCATGAACCAGGGCAGCAGCAGTAGCAGTACTTGGTTTGCCAGACTTAGCAAATAAAAGTGATCGGTTAAAATTCTCTTGAAAGGACTCCCTCAATAAATCTATTTCACATAAATTCTTGTTTTAGGTTTTGCTTCTAGGAGGCCTGAACTAAGGCTAAGTCCTATATGATCTGGTTACTGCATACCTTGCTAATCTCATTTCATACTACTTTTCTTCTGTGTATTTGATTTCGGCAGTGCTGGCCTCTTTGCTGTGTATTGGTGTGCTAAGCATCTGCTAATTTTAGGATATTTATACTTGTTCTTCTCTCTATTTGAAACTGTTAATGTCAACAGTTAATGTCAGTCCCCTCTAGATCCTATTTATCTCTCTATCTATCTATCCACATCTGCACCAATACCTACATCTGTATCTATATTTGCATCTGCATCTATCTGTTTATTGTTTTGGCCACATTAGCAGATTTTTGTATCAATGACACCCAATTAGTTAGATGTGTCTCAGATAGTAAAGAATCTGCCTGCAATGCCGGAGACCCAGTTCAATCCCTGGGTTGGGAAGATCCCTTGGAGAAGGGAATGGCAACCCACTCCAGTATTCTTGCCTGGAGAATCCCATGGACAGAGGAGCCTGACTACAGTCCATGGGGTCGCAAAGAGTCAGACACGACTGAGTGATTAAAACACAACACATACCAGTAACCATACCTTTGATTAGTTCCCTCCTAAAGTGACTCTGGGCTTGGTCCTATGGACTTGACCAGTTGGACATCAACACATGACATAAGCAGCAACTTCTTAAATGCTGAAACACTGAGATTTATCCTTTAGGATGCTGTTACCAACTTGTTCCAAGCTTGGGCTAGTCTGTTGAAGAGACCATATAGAGGAGTACCTCAGGTCTGACTGATAGCTTTAGATAAGCAACAGCTATGCCACTGAGGCCTCGTAGGATCATCCAGCTCCAGTTGAGATGCCAAGTGATTACAGCTTTATCATCCAGGGGTGACCAGTCAAAAGCTGCCCAGCTGAACTCAGCCCAAATTACAGAATCTTCTGCTTTATTGATATGCCAAAGCCTTTGACTGTGTGGATCACAATAAACTGTGGAAAATTCTGAAAGAGATGGGAATACCAGACTACCTGACCTGCCTCTTGAGAAATTTGTATGCAGGTCAGGAAGCAACAGTTAGAACTGGACATGGAACAACAGACAGGTTCCAAATAGGAAAAGGAGTACATCAAGGCTGTATATTATCACCCTGCTTATTTAACTTATATGCAGAGTACATCATGAGAAATGCTGGACTGGAAGAAGCACAAGCTGGAATCAAGATTGCTGGGAGAAATATCAATAACCTCAGATATGCAGATGACACCACCCTTATAGCAGAAAGTGAAGAGGAACTAAAAAGTCTCTTGATGAAAGTGAAAGAGGAGAGTGAAAAAGTAGGCTTAAAGCTCAACATTCAGAAAACTAAGATCATGGCATCCTGTCCCATCACTTCATGGGAAATAGATGGGGAAACAGTGGAAACAGTGTCAGACTTTATTTTTCTGGGCTCCAAAATCGCTACAGATGGTGACTGCAGCCATGAAATTAAAAGACGCTTACTCCTTGGAAGGAAAGTTATGACCAACCTAGATAGCATATTCAAAAGCAGAGACATTACTTTGTCAACAAAAGTCCATCTAGTCAAGTTTTTCCAGAGGTCATGTATGGATGTGAGAGTTGGACTATAAAGAAAGCTGAGCGCCGAAGAATTGATGCTTTTGAACTGTGATGTTGGAGAAGACTCTTGAGAGTCCCTTGGACTGCAAGGAGATCCAACCAGTCCATTCTGAAGGAGATCAGCCCTGGGATTTCTTTGGAAGGAATGATGCTAAAGCTGAAACTCCAGTACTTCGGCCACCTCATGCGAAGAGTTGACTCATTGGAAAAGACTCTGATGCTAGGCGGAATTGGGGGCAAGAGGAGAAGGGAACGACAGAGGATGAGATGGCTGGATGGCATCACTGACTCAACGGACCTGAGTCTAAGTGAACTCCGGGAGTTTGTGATGGACACGAGGCCTGGTGTGCTGCGATTCATGGGGTCGCAAAGAGTTGGACACAACTGAGCGACTGAACTGAACTGAAGCAAATCAGTGGTTGTTACTTTAAACCTCTGATTTGAGGGTGTTTGGTTACAGAGCAATTTATAAGTGATAGAGTTATAGCATACTTATTTGGAAAATATTTGTCCCTTATATGATCATTCCCAACACCTCTATTGCAGTAACCCTAACCCTAGCCAGAGTCATCTGTCATTTACTTCTCTCCATAATCTAACATTACATGGGTTCAATTCCTGGGTGGGGAAGATCCCCTGGAGGAGGGCATGGCAATCCACTCCAGTATTCTTGCCTGGAGAATCCCACAGACAGAGGAGCCTGACGGGCTACAGTCCACAGGATTGCAAAGACTCAGACACGACTGAAGCGATTTAGCATGCATAATCTAGCATTATACTACATACTGTAATCTAATTATTTAGGAAATCAAGTGATTTGCTGAAGACTGTGACTTGCAGCCAGATCGTTTCATCACTCTCTTTCCTTAGTTTCCTAAGGGATCTTAACTAGTTTCATTCTACCTTTTTATTCCTCACCTGGTATCTTCCCTTGATCTTGTGGTATTTCTCAAGTTTACTGCAGTTGTATTGACCATAAAGAGTTAAAAGACACTCAGTGCTCAGAGGTGCCTGGAGAATCCCAGCGACGGCTGAGCCTGGTGAGCTGCCGTCTATGGGGTCGCACAGAGTTGGACACGACTGAAGCGACTGAGCAGCAGCAGCAGCAGCAGTGGTCAGAGGAGTAATTAGCTAAACTCTTCTAGTTTAGATTTTTTAATCTTTAAAATGGGATGGTTGGAATGTATTTATATTCTTGGTCATCCTCAACCAGGTTCAATATTTAATCTTTAACCCACATGGTAATTTTCCTATTGTTTCTATTTCTGTATTGCTTTTTTAGAAGTCCATCCCATTAGACTTTAATTTCATGGGTAAAGTATTCTGTTTGTTAAAAGGAAAAAAAAAAAAGAATTATAGAGCTATTGAACATAATTTTCAGTTGTGGTTCTTCAGGATTCCAAATTTAGGTATAAAGTTATTACACAAAGTATTTTACCAACTGAGCTGAGCTCCAGTTTTCCAATTTATCTAATGGTCTTTTCCTTTGTAGATTTGCTGATATGATGAAATAATGAAAATATGGAGTTCCTTGGGCAGCTCCTATAAGATAAGGTAGGCAATAAATACATGATAATCATTATCATCATAATAAATGTTAATTTTAACAAGGTGAGTCTCTCATGCACATTCTTCCAGCTAAGTCTGAAATTATGGACCTATTCTGATACATTTTGAAGAATTTATATGATTTATTTCCCTGACGTTTTATGGAAATTGAATGACATTGGAGGACTAATGATAATAATGCCTAGTAATTATTGAGCACATATCACATGGCAGGCACCTCTCTAAACATTTTACATGTATTAACTTGTTGAATACTCACCAGAACCCTGTTAGAGAGCATACGGGTTTTCTCCCTCTTTTACAGTAGAGGAAATAAGATGTGAGAAGTTAAGTAACTTTTAAAGGCAGCTCAGCTGATGGGGGCAGAATGAGACTCTTACCCAAATGAGTGTAGTTTTAAATCTATACTCATAAATAGCACTCAGCTGTGTACTCTTGCTTTTCCAAGATTCATTTTGATGAGTGTTTGATGGATTACCTCTACCACAAACACCAGATTTCTTATTAAAATGGGTTTGTTCTTTGTTCTGTACACAGGCTTTCATTTATGATTTACATTGCTTTTATTCTGATTTCAGCTCAATGGGTAATCACCTTTTCTCAGCATCCATGACTAAATCTTTCTCTGTGGAAAATGAAATCCGTCCCTGCCTTCTCATCTCTCTCAGTAACAGGAGGAAACACCTGGAGTGAGACAAGAGCTCTTTCCTACTTGAATTATAGAATTGAGAGTACCTTAGAGATCGTAATCTAACCCTCTCCCTGCATATACAAAGGAACTGAGGCCACAAATGATTCTGTTAATTTCATTATTTCATTCAGTCATTCATTCTACCATTCAGCAATAGTTGAAGTGCCCTAAGAACAGTTTATTTGTATGTGTGTTCTCAGCTGCTCAGTCGTGTCTGACTCTTTGCAGCCCCATGGACTATAGCCCTCCAGGCTCCTCTGTCCATGGAATTTTCTAGGCAAGAGTACTGGAGAAGGTTGCCATTTCCTTTTCCACGGGATCTTCCTGATATAGGGGTTGAACCCGCATCTCTTGCCTCTCCTGCATTGGCAGGCAGCTTCTTTACCACTAGAGCCACTTGGGATGCCCAGGAACCAGTCTGTACTTTGCACTGAAACAAGTTATTTCCCTGAGAGCTGTGGAGAATGTCAGTTGATACCCTAGGAGTTTAGGGCAGCTGAGAGCTCACAGTCCAACACTAGGAGGACTGTCAGATTGCCACGATTTCTAAAATACTGGGGTCACGTTTTAAATAAAACGCTTTGGCAAAACTAATACAATATTGTAAAGTTTAAAAATAAAATTAAAAAAAAAAAAAGAACTTCCCCAAGTACTGCTGGTTTCCCTCCTCTAGGTTGTTTTAAGTCCCCGAGTCATATCATATTTCTAACAAAACATTTTTGTTCAAATCTAAGTTTTTTAAAAGGACACATGTCAATTCGTCATACTCTTGAGGCAAAGACAACTCACTTTGAGCTATTCAGTGCATTTATATTGAGTTTTTAAAATATATGCCATTTTAGTTAACTCATACTGTACTTGAAATTGCTTTTCAGAAGGAGTAAGTGACCATTTCAAACTATACTATTTAGAAAGAACAATTTCATTTTAAACAATTCGCCACAGGTCAGCTCATTTCAGAACTCCTGGAATCCAGTGGCCTATCATTATGACAGTCAGTTGAAATTCTCCATGGAAGAATTTCTATCCTATATTCTGACATAATGGAAGGATCTAAAATGTTACAGACATATCACTTTCTTCTTTTCCCTAATACAAACATTCATTTGCCTGCAATTTAAAATTTTAAAGTTATTTTTCAAGATTCAGCATCCTTGGCTTGCCTACAACAGGGTTGTTATGGGAATTTCATGGGGTGATTTAGTGCTATTGAGGCATTTTTTACTTATATAAGGATACATGATAGGGGTTACTGTATGCTGGGAATTATGCTAGGTGTCTGAGCTACAAAGATGAAAACATGGAAGAGAGTTTGACAGAGTGATGGAACTAAATGTTTTAGAGTCTATGAGTCTATGTCTATGAGTCAGACATTTTGTTGGGCATTCTATATATGCCAGTTCATTCAGCTTTTTAACCCTATGGGGTATGTATTCTGATTTTTCAGATATAGAAGCTGAGCTCAAAAATATCAGTAAAACTCAGATCACTCAGTTTAATAAATATGATGGAGGATAAATATGGTATCATGTAATATTTATGAGTTTATGTGTATGAATTCTAAAATGGAATTATAAACAAATGACCTGGGAACTAAGGAGAACACAAATTATTCTTTCTAGGGTGCTGCTCTAAGGTTAGGCTTTGGGAGTTGTATGACAAAGAGGTGGAACTAGTAGACTTCTGGATTAAAGAAATGGAATAAAGAAGTTCTTTCAAAGACGAAACAGTGCGTGAGACAGGGAGTAGTCAGGCATTTCCAAGGTATAGAATACATTGCATGAGGGGTTGCAGAGCAGAGTGGGCCTGCTGCTGCTGCTGCTAAGTCACTTCAGTCTTGTCCGACTCTGTGCGACCCCATAGACGGCAGCCCACCAGGCTCCCCCGTCCCTGGGATTCTCCAGCCAAGAACACCGGAGTGGGTTGCCATTTCCTTCTCCAGTGCATAAAAGTGAAAAGTGAAAGTGAAGTCGCTCAGTTGTGTCTGACTCTTAGTGACCCCATGGACTGCAGCCCTCCAGGCTCCTCCATCCATGGGATTTTCCAGGCAAGAGTACTGGAGTGGGGTGCCATTGCCTTCTCCAGAGTGGGCCTAATAAACGCTAATACCATATCAGTCCACATCCTTAAGTTTACCTCCGCTTTCCCCTGAAGCTTTTGTAGACAGCTTCTCAATTTCAACACTAATCTCTGCTTCTCTGTCTGGTAACGTTTTTTGGCAACAGAGACCTTTGTTCAACTGCAGATGGGTGCAAGCTGGATGTGTGAGAAGGTTAATAACCTCAGAAGTGACCCTCAACCAATGGGAGAAGGGAAATAGTGGTTCATGCCTTAGTCCCTTGGTCTCTTGGTAAGGAAACCTGAGACCGACACCCCACAGTTTCACAGGGGCCCTCCGGTAGAACTGAACTGCAGCTGCCTGGCTTTTAAATGCACATTTTAGGGTCTTTTCTCACTTTCCTGTCTTATTATTCTTTGGAGCTGGTACTCGCTTATCCAGGTAAAATTGCCTTTACCCGAGTCCTTGTTTTAAGGTCTGCTTTGTGAGTGGGTGGGACTCACAGTAAGAGGGCAGGAAAAGCGGAAGCAGAGGAAGAGATAGGTAGGAGTCCTTCCTTATATGTTAAGAGACATGGACTTTACCTAAAGGAGAGGGGAAGTGATTAAAGGCTTTAAAGAGGAAAATAATGTCAAGTTTTAATTTAGAAAGATTACTCAGGCTCTGTGGTTAAGACACAGTAGAATGGTCAAGGATGGCCAGGGAGACTATTGGGGGAATTTTTGCAGTCAGTGAGTAGGTCTCAATTTGAGCTATTGATGTAGGATTGGTGACAGATTGAGACTTTTAAAATAGTATATGAAAAAAGAAAAAAAGATAGTATATGAAAGGGGATGGTTAGTGCATGTATCAGCCAAGATAACAGCAAAAAATAGATGTATATTCAAAATAGGTTAATTTAAAGAATGTGTACTAAAGGAACTATTATAAAAATTGTTTGCAGGATGAAGGAAAACCATGAAAGATCGTATCCCAAGGCAGGTAAAAGCAGAGGAACTTATTCTACCCTAGATCCAAAAGGACACTGCCCAAGAAATGGATTCCAGAGCCTAAAGGAGAGGGTAGTTCAGACAAGTCCCCTTGAGCAGAGGGTTGACCGGTCCTGAGGCTGAACCAGTCCAACGACACTCTGTGGGGAGGAAGCCAGAGGAGGAAACAACTAGACTTCTTTCTCTTCCCATTAGTATCCTGATGCAGCTCTCCACTGACCAAACCAATGGTAAATCAGAGTTTAGGTCACATGTTGATGTAGACCATGGAAATCTGCCACCTGGGATGAAGGGCAGAAGGTCAAAGGAAAAGGGTAGATCCGGAAGGCAAAAGAAAGATAGTACAGTGTCCAGCAGCAAGACCCAGGGACCAGAAAGCAGAACCAAACGATTTAGGACAAAAATTAGAGGGAAAAGAAGGGAAGACCCTGCCTGCCTTGCAGAGGCTTTCTTAGTGTGCTCTGTAATGGTCTCCTGTCCAGGTGAGAGGTGGGGAGTGCACTTGGATGGGGTGTGATGGCATGGGCGCTGGGAATAAGCAGGCTGAAAAGAGTGTGAGGCTATGAGATCAGAGATGGCACCAGTGTCTTTGTTTAGTCCAGGGATTGTTGGATCTAGGTGGCCTGAAGCTGCACAGAATGTATGTGTGAGTGCATGTGTGTGTGTGTGTGTGCTCAGTTGCTCAGTCATTCTGACTCTCTGCAACCCCATGGATTGCAGCCAACCAGGCTCCTCTGTCCATGGGATTTTCCAGGCACGAATACTGGGTGGGTCCCCAAGCCCTCCTCCAGGGCATCTTCCCAACCCAGGGATTGAACTTGTGTCTTGCATCTCCTACACTGGCAGGCAGACTCTTTACCAATGCGCCACCTGGGAAGCCTTTCATGCTGCAGTCCATGGGTCGCAGAGTCAGATACGACTGAGTGACTGAACTGAACACTTGGGAAAGCCTGCCTTAGACTAAAATGAAACGTCTCTAAAAGTTCCTTTTTTCCCTGAAAATTAAGGTTAGAAATGACACTTTCACATCCCACATGTCTACTTCTCAGCTCTGAAGTACATGTGAAGACACACACAGACACACACACACTTGTGAACTTGTGATGCTGGAAAGTACACTGGTTTTGATAATATTTCTACTAAGCATCTGGTGACAGGTCCTAAGATACTAGAGTATTCATTTTCCTGTTCTTTGCAGGCCAGGGAACATGTAGCCATCTGAAACTTTTTTGTGTTATTACTGTGAATAGTTCAACTGCATATAAGTGGGAAACAGGACTACAGTCATACTGGAGAGGTTTCTGGGCAATCAGTGCACTAGCAAAGACTCCTGCCTTCCTGGGGAACAGAATCCATCAGAACCAGGTCTGTCTCACTTTGCTAGACAGACAGTATGTCTGAGAAAAGCCTTGGTCTTTGAGTTAGCGACTCAAGGTTCAAATCCTGACTTTACCTCTTCCCTATGTAAGATTTAGCTGACTACACATACCTTCAGTTTCCTATCTGTAGGATTCAGAAAATGAGTCTGGCTTACTTTCTGCAATTGCTACAAGGCAATTTATGCAAAGCATAGTTGTTTACTGCATATTTCTATATAAGAACTATCTATGTCTATTTATATATAGATAGTTTCCATTGTTTCCCCATCTATATCTATTTCTATACAAAAAATTATCACTATTTATTTTGTTACAACTTTCTACCAGGGAGAACAGAGTCCTTTGTTCCCATGGCTTGTAGGCTTTAGGAAGAAAATGCTAAATTCTAGGTGGAAACATTGCTATGAACATGGGCTATTTGTTCAGATGGATTTGGGTTTTAGGCCAGGCTCCTCCATTTATCAACTGTTCAAATCTAGGCAAGTTCTTTAAATTCCATTCAATTTCCATATCACTAAACTGAGAATAATAATATTCATGTCACAGGATTATTGCAAGTAAGTTAGATAATACACAAAAAGGATTAGCATTCACCACAGAGAGTGAGAGCTCTGCTAATGGTAAATATATTTCATTGGCTGGTTAGCTTCTTTCCTCCTTATCCCAGTCCTGTTTCCCAACTCTCCCCATCCCTTCTTTTTTCTCCTCCTCTTGCCTGAGTCTAAACCCTCAGGGATTCTAGACTGAGTATAATAAGACACTTGGCCTAGGGATGAGTCTAGAAACTTTATATATGTTAGTCTATTTCATCCTCACAAGAAACTTAGATATAGTCCCCATCTGACACATGAGTAACCAAGGCTCAGAGTGGGTACATAATTGCCAGAGTCACACAGCTGATTATTGGCAACACCAGTTTAAACATGGATTTGCCCAGCTCCACACACAGTTCTTCCTACATCTCTGTTCTGGCTCATGCAAAATTAAACGTGATTATGTAGTAAAGGAAAACACTCTGTAATGTGTGAAGTGATACATGTGAAATGCTCTTATTTTACATATTGTAAAAATGTTAACAATTATACTACTGGCTTGGCACAGAGGCCTTTTACATACAGTCTGACTTGCACTCACCAGGCAGATGAGGCTCTTTGGTTCTACACTGACCGACAGGGTAGACTGAGCAAAAACTGCAAGGGGACTATTCAGTGTTCCCTGTCTTTTCAGGCAGAGGGAAGGACAAGTAAGACAGGCCAGCAGTCTACTTCCTCCCCGTGGTGCCATTGAGAATCAGCTGTGAATGGTGAGGGAGTGGGTCCACATGTGACCTAGAATGTGGTTTCCATCAACAGGCAAGGTGGCTTCCAGGAATCTCAGTCCCAGAATAGTTAAGGAGGGTAACAATGGGAAGTGTACAGCACATCCGGCTTGATACCAGGGTATGGGGATGGCCCACTGCCTGGGTCTATAAAAGCCATTTACTGAACTAAGAACTTAGCTCAAATAATAATTTAAGCATCCAATTAACACAACAGCTGGATTTTTAATTCTTTTTTTTTTAAAACGTTCTCACAAGTGAACTGCCTAAAAAAACAATGACCTATTTTTAAATTCACATGTTACTGGCAGAGCAAAAATTCTGGTTAAGGTGCGCTGGACTGTCACTGGTAGTGATAATGAAGGAAGAAAATAGGAATGTCTGCGTAAATGTCCAATCAGGGATGTTTGATTAGTTTTCACCCTCTCTTGCTTGCCTTTCATCCCTCCTTTCTTCCTTCTTCTTCTATTATTTCTCTTCCTTCCTTATTCTATTGAAAAACAATAATACAAGTTTTTAGGAGAGTGGTGATGGTTTTCTAAGGCTGCTGCTGCTGCTGCTAAGTCACTTCAGTCGTGTCCGACTCTGTGCAACCCCATAGACGGCAGCCCACCAGGCTCCCCCGTCCCTGGGATTCTCCAGGCAAGAACACTGGCTAGGGTGATACTAAAACTTTGTGGTTAATTCAGAAGGCCCAGAAGAGGTCACTGTGATTAACTCTGTGACTTTCTTAAATATCTTAATCATGTGAATATTTTGTTCCTCCAGAGCATTATCTAAAATCCAGCAGAAGAATTTCAACATTTTCCTTGGAAGCTTCTTAAAGTCACCTACCTTCATGCCTCCTCCTTTTAAGTTCACTTAAGCAAATCTGCCATTTTGCACAAAGTTCCATTTAACCTATAATGTTTTACATGGGCTTATTTAACCGAAGGGCTTCCCTGATAGCTCAGTTGGTAAAGAATCTACCTGCAATGCAGGAGGCCCGGATTTGATTCCTAGGTCGGGAAGATCCACTGGAGAAGGGATAGGCTACCCTGTGGCTCAGCTGGTAAAGAATCTTCTCGCAATGTGGGAGACCTGGATTCGATCCCTGAGTTGGGAAGATCTCCTGGAGAAGGGAAAGGCTACCCACTCCAGTATTCTGGCCTGGAGAATTCCATGGATTGTATAGTCCACGGGGTCTCAAAGAATTGGACACAACCGAGCGACTTTCACTTATTTAATCGTAAGTGAAAAATGGGGAAAAAAATGCCTTTGAGATGAGTCTCATAAGCAGTTCTTTTCTGTGAAGTTAATTGGAGTTGGTGGCATTCCTAGTCATTTAATCTATCTGTATATTAATTTATATATATTTATCTATAGGTAGATATAGACACATATCAGGATAACAGCTTTATTGCTGAGCACATGGATTCTAAATACAGCTGCTTTATGTGTTACATTCTGTACTAAGAGCATCATATAAATGAGCTCAATTAATTCTCCAGTGATCTGGTAAGAGATATATCACTTATTGTAATTTATAAAAGAAGAAACCCAGGATTAGAGAGGTTAGGCAACTTTCCTAAGTCAGAAAGTGGCAATTTTCATATCAGGATTAATTTCCCAACACAGGTTCTTTCAAATGTCTATTCTGTTTCCCTCCTTTTTTATTAGAAGACTATAACTTCTTCCCACTTGGTAGCTAAGTAAAGTAAACATAGAAAGCATTGTTATATGTACTATACACATGATAAAACAGGACCAGAGATTCTAAAGTGATCAGTTCACAGCAATACCAGAGACTTCTCTCAGGTAAAGTGAATGAATCACTATGATAATGAATTGTCATATTATCAAGATATTTTATTAGGTTAAAATTTAAAAAGTGTCTTTTTTCCTTGCCCAAGAGAATTCTCTACAGAAAAAGATGATTTTTAATGAAAAATGAAAACTGTGACAACTCGTGCAACAGGGAGCAAGCAAGTATGAGTGTTCAGTTGTCTCCAACTCTTTGCAACCCTATGAACCGTAGCCCACCAGGCTCCTCTGTCCATGGAATGTTCCAGGCAAGAATGCTGGAGTGGGTCGCCATTTCCTACTCCAGGGGATTTTCCTCACCCAGGGATCAAACCCGCATCTCTTGCATCTCTTGTGTCTCCTGCATTGGCAGGCAGGTTCTTTACCCCCATGCCACCTGGAAGGCCCGTCATGCAACAGGAAAGTGAAACGTAAATGCTTTTGTAGGATTGATGACTACCTCCTGTCTGCTCTGAAACGACTGGGAACTTTCGTTTGTTTCACCTGCTTGGTTTACCTCTGACTTTGCATCAATAGGTTTCATTTCTTGTGATTGTAACAAGATCGTCATCGATGATATTTCAACTCCCCTTTCACTGCAGGAAGCCCCAGTAGTTCTCACTGCCAGTAGGACTTTGAATCCTACAACAATTTTCTGTAGGATTCCAAGGCAGGTTGTTAAGATACAAACCAAAGCAATGACAGACTAGAGGTCTTCATGGAAACGCTGAAACTCAGCTCCAAGTCTTTCTTTCCGACTCATCCCTGGTTCTACCACAGTACAGTTTACTCAGATCTTGTACCCTTTTATTATACTGACTGAACACTGCTGCAAATGGATCCTGACTTGGATTATTCTCTTCTGGCCCTTACTCTGAAAATGAACAATTCCCTTGGATTTGTTTTTTAAAAAAGGTTGTCTAATCTTGCCTGGATCAGACCTGTCTAGTAGAGATATAGTATGAAGCACATGTAAAATTTTCAACATTTTTTACTAATGACATTTTTTAAAAGAAAAAGGTAAACTTAGTTTTAATCATTTTTTTTAGCCTAAAATATCACATATAGTATGGAACCAATGTAAAAAAAATTTAATGAGGTATTTTGCAGTCTTCATACCAAGTTTGTGAAATATGATGTGTATTTACACGTTACAGCATATCTCAGCTTGAACGAACAACATGAAAATGTTCACTAGTCACATGTGGTTTAGTGGCTATTCTATTGGACAGTGCAGGCCTAGCTTTGCAATTATGGAGATAAAAATGGGTTTTTGCATGATGGAAACTTGCATTAAGGACTTTGTCATGAAATTTTAAATAAAAATAAGAACCAGTCTGTCAAATATTTATTAAGTGCCAACTATGTACCATACTAGGTGCTAAGGATATAGGAAAAGTGAGGTAGACCTCTGAAGGATTTTACATTAGAAAGACGTATAAAATAACTTTTTATACATTAAAAATAAAATAACTTTTCCATTGTTCCATCACCAAGGAGCTGAATCCTTCTAAATGGCTGCAATGGGGGAGGGGTCGGTAGGGTAAAGAATATAAACTAGTATTACAAAGGGATTTCTTTTAGTACTCATTTCTCTATCCAATGGGAGAGCTATTTTTTATAGCTAGGACAATGATGAAGTCACTCTCCCAACAGCATTCCTTCCCTATTTTCCCTCCACCCAACCCAAAGAACTAAACAAGGTTCCTTTCGTTGGGACAGCTTCAGGATAAGAAATTCAGAACAGAGGGACAAGATGCCCCCAGATCATAATGCTCTCAGGGAGAGAACCAAAGACCTAGCCCTCCACAGGGAGGAAATCTGATAATTACTATCAAGCCTTTTTACCAGCTGTGTGATACAACAGGCAAATATTTTTTTATTTTTAAATATAGACTTTGGATTTTTTGATAGAGAACAAAAGACGGTGCTGACTTTATTTAATAATGGCCTTGATATAAGAAAGTGATACCCCTGTGTAGCTTAGCATGAGATGAGATCAACATGGTACAAATCAAGAAATTCAACTCAGCCAGATGAGACCTTCCTGGGTTAAGGCCTTACTTGTCAATAACTCTTCATAGGGAAGAATTTAGGATTCTAAAATAGGACTTGCCTGCATATCTTTTATAAGTCATGGTACTGTAAAATCCTTCTGGGGTCTGGTTTCAGAAGTCTTTGCCTATATCCCCTACTCTGTTGTTGTTTCAGTCATTCAGTCATATGTCCAACTCTTTGCAACCCCATGGACTACAGCATGCCAGGCTTCCCTGTCCTTCACCATCTTTCAGAATTTGCTGACTCATGTCCATTGAGTCAGTGATGCCATCCAACCGTCTCATCCTCTGTCACCTCCTTATTCTCCTGTCCTCAATCTTTCCCATCATGAGGGTCTTTTCCAATGATTAGGTTCTTCATATCAGGTGGCCAAAGTATTAGAGCTTCAGCTTCAGCATTGGTTCTTGCAATGAATAGTCAGGGTTGATTTCCTTTAGGATTGACTGGTTTGCTCTCATTGCAGTACAAGGGACTGTCAAGAGTCTTCTCCAACACCACTGTTCGAAAGCGTCAATTCTTTGGTATTCAGCCTTCTTCATGGTCCAGCTCTCACATCCGTATATGACTACTGGAAAAACCATAGCTTTGACTATATGTATCTTTCTTGGGAAAGTGATGTGTTCGCTTTTTAATATGCTGTCTAGGTTGGTCATATCTTTTCTTCCAAGGGGCAAGTGTCTTTTAATTTCATGGGTGCAGTCTGTCTGCAGAGATTTTGGAGCCCAAGATAATAAAGTCTTTCACTGTTTCCATTGTTTCCCCATCTATTTGCCATGAAGTGATGGGATCAGATGTCATGATCTTTGTTTTTTGAATATTGAGTTTTTAAGCCGGCTTTTTCACTGTCCTCTTTCACCTTCATCAAGAGGCTCTAGTTCCTTTTCACTTTCTGCCATAAGGGTGGTGTTATCTGCATATCTGAGGTTATTGATATTTCTCCCATCTATCTTGATTCCATCTTGAGCTTCATCCAGCTGCCATTTTGCATGATGTACTCTGCATATAAGTTAAATAAGCAGGGTGACAATATACAACCTTGATGTACTCCTCTCCCAGTTTGGAACCAGTCCATGTCTGGTTCTAACTTTTGCTTCTTGACCTACATACAGGTTTCTCAAGAGGCAGGTCAGGTGGTCTGGTATTCCCATCTCTTTAAGAATTTTCCACAGTTTGTTGTGATCCACACAGTCAAAGGCTTTAGCATAGTCAATGAAACAGAAATAGATGTTTTTTCCTGGGATTCCCTTGCTTTTTCTATGATCCAATAGATGTTGGCAATTTAAGCTCTGGTTCCTCTGCCTTTTCTAAGTCCAGCTTGTACTTCTGGAAGTTCTCAGATCAAATACTGTTCCTAGCTTGAAGGGCTTTGAGCATTATCTTGCTAGCATGTGAAATGAATGCAATTGTGCAGTAGTTTGGACATTCCTTGGCATTGCCCTTCTTTGGGATTGAAATGAAAACTGACTTTTTCCAGTCCTGTGGTCACTGCTGAGTTTTCAAAATTTGCTGACATATAGAATGCAGCACTCTAACAGCATAATCTTTTAGGATTTGAAATAGCTCAGCTGGAATTCCATCACCTCCAGTAACTTTTTTTGTAGTTGTGCTTCCTAAGGCCCACTTGACCTCACACTCCAGGATGTCTGGCTCTAGGTGAGTGACCACACCATAATGGTTCTGTGGATCATTAAGACATTTTTTGTACAGTTCTCCTGTGTATTCTTTTTTTTAAAATTTTAAGTTTATTTATTTTAATTGGAGGCTAATTACTTTACAATATTGTATTGGTTTTGCCATACATCAACATGAATCTGCCACGGGTGTACACGTGTTCCCTATCCTGTATATTCTTGCCACCTCTTAATCTCTTCTACTTCTGTTAAGTCCGTACCATTTCTGTCCTTTTATTGTGCCTATCTTTGCATGAAATGTAAAGATAGACCTTACTTGACATTACAGTCATGATTCTCATCCCCAGGACCACTTAAACAGAGCCTTGCAAGGAAATCTGCTTAACATGATTTGTTTCTTTCTGGTGGACTGTGAATTATACTAATAGTCTACATAGGACGGCAAAAATGTTTATAGAAAAAAATTTATCAAAGCAAATGCCAAATGGATGGAACAGATAATACATGAGTTAAAAGGCAAGAAAGATCAATGTGGGCCTTGTTGGTTGGAAGGTGAGACATGAACTGGATTCGAGAGAATGGGTAGAACGTGTACCATCATAAGCTGGAAAGTCATCAAGCATAAAACCAGAAAGTTTCGCTTGCTGTTTTTATTTATGGGCTGAACATGCACTTTAGGGAGCCCACATGGCCCTTTCACAGTGTGGATAGGCTCAGTCTGGTCTTAATCAGGCTGAAAGTATTGGCTTCAGACTCTAGCTCAGGTTTTCTTTCCCGGCATTTTCTGTTGTTTAGAGGAAATGGGAAACACACTCAGTTCTCTGTACTCTGGAATATACCATGGGTATTGCTGTAATTCAATAAGGATTATTAATGAGAGGAGTAATAAAACGGTAGAATAAAACACAGTGATAGCCCAATAGCCAGAGACAGAACTGAAACTTACCAGAAATTGTATAGCTTTTGATTCAGCTATCAGAGCACCCCCCAAAAACAAAAGTGAGAGAAGGTTAATCAATATCTATAATCCTTTCATAAATAATAAATTGTTCTCAATGGAATGTGAGAGACTTGTTTCTTGTTTGCTTTTCCTTTGTTTGGTAATTCAGCAGAGTGCACACCCTATCAATCCATTCTAACGAGTTCTTAGTTTATATATTTTATTTGTCCCTGATGTCATATTAATAGTGGATTTGAGGGATTGTACTATTTGTAAGAAAACAGGCAAAGGAAGAAAAAATACTTTCCTTTGCCTAAAAGTGAATCTCTACTGCTTAAAGAATCTAATTTTTTATTTCCCATCCTCCCACCCTCTTGTTCACTTTTTCTCCCTCTCTGCCTCTCTGTTTTGGTTTGGTTCCTTTTATTTGTTAGAAGACAGTGATATCATTCAATCATAACAGAGAGTTTACTGTCTTCCAATTTTAAATTATTCTTCAGAAGAATTCAGATGTTCTTAATATATCATGCAAAATGTCATTTATCTTAAAAAATTAAGAAAATCTCCATGCAATTAAGTGTTCTATACAGTATATTAGACCTCATGTTATTCACAAGGATCTCTGGATTCTATCTAGCTCCACTCCTGTGAAATTTCTCTTGGGAAATTGACAGAAGTCCTTAGCTTGTCTGTGTTTAGGTTTCCACATCTGGATGTAAAGGAATGTATTGAGAACCAAATACAACTATATCTGCAGAAGTGCGCTAAGCCTTATCAAATACCTCCATCTGAAAGTTAATGGTCACATAGGCTATATGGGAAAATGTATTTGACTTTGTCACATTTTGTTTATTACTGTTTGGCCTAAGAATCGGTATATTTGTTCAAAAGTTAAAGTTCTTTATATAAGTGAGTCTGTTTCTTAGACTCCTGTTAATATAATCAGTGGATTTGGAAATTTCATAGAGAGATAAATCAGTGATTTCTTTCTAATTAACTATGTAGCTTAGGCAGTTGGTTTATCCCAGTTTTTGTCTCAATGCACATTCACCTCAAAAAATTCCAGCTTTTGTTAAAGGAAGAAGAAAATGAATTGCCTACAATCCCATACCATTCTTCATCACAGTTAACATTCTAGTGTATATCTTCTAGTAAATACATATATGTATATGCATATATGAATACATGTTTATATGGAATAAAAATGTATAAATTATACATGATATATGTAAGCAAATATTTTTATATAATATATAAATGTATGTTAGATGTATTATTTATTAACCTATATGCTGTGCTGTACTGAGTTGCTCAGTCGTGTCCTCCTCTTTGTGACCCCACGGACTATAGCCTGCCAGGCTCCTCTGTCCATAGGCATTCTTCAGGCAAGAAGACTGGAGTGGGTTGCCATGCCTTCCTCCAGGGGCTTGTCCCAACCCAGGGATTGAACCCAGTCTCCCTCATTGCAGATGGATTCTTTACAATCTGAGCTACCAGGGAAACCCATTAAACTATATAAATAATGTATATAAATATATAAATGTACAAATAAATGTATATGCACACATATTTATATACACAATTAAATGTATCTAAATATATATGAATATACATTATAAAATTACCACCAGTATTAGTCATTTAATATATTCCTCTTAGTAATTTTACTCACATATATATGTTTTCTATTTTTACATTACAAAATGGACTGTGATGAACATTCCCATAGCTAAATTTTACAGGCAATAATTTTTTTATAAAATGTACTGTTTTCCCAGTTCTGTTTAAGTCACATTTTGAATTGTGCTGTCTCTCTTTACATCATGGAGCTAAAACCAAATGAAAGCACATTTTGGCGGTTTTGGCCTTATTCACATAAAAAGTGCTCAATCCTACTCCTTCCTGTCTTTGTTCTTTGATTCCACTCTGCTTTTAGCACCCTCAGACCTCCTTGGTTTTAGCTGTCATTCCTGATCCCCAATTTAGCTCTTAGTCTTGACAACAGATCTGGCTTCTTTTCTCTAGTTTTAAACCTTGGCATTCTCCTCTGGATGCAGCTTACCCTCCCCAACTGGCTTCATTCCCTCCTGACCATTCTGGGAAACTGTGAAGCTCAGTCAAGCCTGAGCTTGGCTGCCCTGTTCAGTCTGGCTGGAATTTAAATGCATGGCAGAATAGAGTGTTTAGAACTCGAGGTTGTGGTCAGATTACAGAGGCCTTGAGTGCCAAAGTAAAGGATTAGACTCTTTTCTGTAGACATTGTGGCCTCAATTAAGGATTTTAAACAGGGTGTGCTTTAGGGAGATTAATTTGGGATTTGTATGTAAAATGAAACAGGGGGAGAAAGACCCGAGATGGGAGGCTATCAGAATGGACCAAGTGATGGATACTCTGGGTCTGTAATAAGTTAGAAAGAGAGGAAGAGAAGACGTGACAGTTTTTTTTTTTTTTTTAGTAGAACAGGTGGGACTTGTAAGACACATGGATATTATTACTAGTAATAATACTGCAAACAATAATATTATAAAGCTCTTACTGTGTACTAGTTACAATATTGCGTATTTTACAGGTATTAGCTCATTTAGCTCTTTCAACAATCTGAGGTGAAAACAATTATTTTCCTAATTTTGCAAATGAAGAAATTTAGGATTAGAAAAGTTAATGAACTTGCCCAGGATCACATGGGTTAAGTGGCCTTCTAATCCAGATTGCTCAGATTTCAGTGCCTGCGCTCCTGATTGAGTTAAAATGGAAGATAATAGCAGAAACAAGGAGCATGAAAGAGGACTGCATTGCTGCCTGTAAATATAAAGGGGAGGGATTTCTTAGGAGAAATCATTATTTTTAACTGTAGCTAAAACTTCAATGACTGTTTCTCATTTTCAGGACAGAGTGCTTTTTATTCTGTAATAGCTAGGAATAATCATCCCAGTCTTCCCCTCCTTTCCTAAAATCTCTTACAGAGCTTCCTATTCTTGTTTACATGGAATTGAGCAGCTTGCATTGTCAGAGCTTTGCCTAAATTGTGGTTGCAGAATTAGCCTCCTGCTGTTATAACTCAGTGTTGTGAAATGAGATCTTGTGATATAGTTACAGTCACCCAGTTGACGCTGATACTTTGCAGTTGCTGTTTCCTCCCATACAAATAAAACTGTTGCCAAACATATTTATTAGTTCCTGATAAAAAGCGTCTCTTGATTTTAATCCAATACAGTGCATTAAGTTAAATGTCAAGGTAATATCAGTTTTGTCTTTGAAAGGTATTGTCATACAAAAAACCCTGGGATTGTCTTTTAGGTAAGTGCAAACCCTGTTCTAGGTTTTGTAAATGTATTGGGCTGGCCAAAAAGTTCATTTGGTAAATCCAAACGAACTTTTTGGCCAGCCCAATAATACAGAAGATTCCCTCTCTTAAGGAGATTCACTTCCATAGTAGCTGCATATATATTGCCAACTTTTCCAGCTAGCTATATCAAAAGTAAACAAATGACTCTTACAAAAGATTAAATTATTACAATAAAGATTTTATATCTCTCCTGAATGAATAAATAAATGAATAAAATACATTTTAGCCAATTATTCATCAACCCTATAGCCTGCTTGTAAATAATTGGAGATTAGACCAAGTCAATGAAATGAGAGAAGGAAAGGAAATGACTGGTATAGAGATTGGGAAAGAATAGATAAAACTGTTTTTGTTCACAATTGTTTATGTAGAAAATTCCAAAACCAATACAATATTGTAAAGTAATTAGCCTCCAACTAAAATAAATTAATTTATATTAAAAAAGAGAAAATCCCAAGAAAAGTAAAGAACAAAACAAAACACACACACAAAAACTCCTTAGTCAATAAACAATTATAACAAGGCTGTAGAATACAAGGCTAATACACGAAAGTTAGTGATTGTCTATATATCAAAAATTAAGCGATTGGAATTTGAAGTTGAAAACATGATGCCATTTTTTATTATCACTAAAAAAAAGGTAAGAAATGCTTAAGCATAAAACTAATTATATATATATATAGGATCAGTATTAGGAAAACTAGAAAACTTCTGCTTCGTTGACTATGCTAAAAAGTTTAACTGTGTGGATCACAACCAACTGTGGGAAATTCCTAAAGAGATGGGAATATCAGACCACCTTACCTGTTTCCTGAGAAATCTGTATGCAGGTCAAGAAGCAACAGTTAGAACTGGACATGAAACAATGGACTGGTTCCAAATTGGGAACGGCCATATCAAGGCTGTTTATCCATACCCTGCTTATTTAATTTATATGCAGAGTACATCATGCAAAAAGCCAGGCTGGATGAAGCACAAGCTGGAATCAAGATTGCTAGGAGAAATATCAATAACCTCATATAGGCAGATGACACCACTTTCATGGCAGAAAGCAAAGAGGAACTAAAGAGCCCCTTGGTGGAAGTGAAAGAGGAGAGTGGAAAAGCTGGCTTAAAATTCAACATTCAAAAAATGAAGATCATGGAATCCAGTCCCATCACTTCATGGCAAATAGATGGGGAAACAATGGAAACAGTGACAGACTTTATTTTGGGGGGCAGAAAGTGAAGAGGAACTAAAAAGCCTCTTGATGAAAGTGAAAGAAGAGAGTGAAAAAGTTGGCTTAAAGCTCAACATTCAGAAAACGAAGATCATGGCATCTGGTCCCATCACTTCATGGGAAATAGATGGGGAAACAGTGGAAACAGTGTCAGACTATTTTTCTGGGCTCCAAAATCACTGCAGATGGTGATTGCAGCCATGAAATTAAAAGATGCTTACTCCTTGGAAGGAAAGTTATGACCAACCTAGATAGCATATTCAAAAGCAGAGACATTACTTTGCCAACAAAGGTCCGTCTAGTCAAGGCTATGGTTTTTCCAGTAGTCATGTATGGATGTAAGAGTTGGACTGTGAAGAAAGCTGAGTGCCGAAGAATTGATGCTTTAGAACTGTGGTGTTGGAGAAGACTCTTGAGAGTCCCTTGGACTGCAAGGAGGTCAAACCAGTCAGTCAATCTAAAGGAAATCAGTCCTGAATATTCATTGGAAGGACTGATGCTGAAGCCGAAACTCCAATACTTTGGCCACCTGATGTGAACAACTGACTTATGGGAAAAGACCCTGATGCTGGGAAAGATTGAAGGCAGGAGGAGAAGGGGATGACGTAAGATGAGATGATTGAATGGCATCACCAGCTTGATGGATATGAGTTGAGCAAGCTCTGGGAGTTAGTGACGGACAAGGAAGTCTGGCGTGCTACAGTCCATGGAGTTGCAAAGAGTTGAACTTGACTGAGTGACTAAACTGAACTGAACTGAATGAAAGAAATCAAAGATCTAAATAAATGGAGAGATAGTCTATATTCATGGATAGGAAGATTATTAAGATGTTAATTATCCCCAACTTGATCTATAAATTCAATGCAATCTCAGTGACAAATCTCCCAAGTAGCCAACATAATGCTGTGTTGAATAGTACATGATATTGAAGAAAAAGACCAAATTGGAGAATTAACTTGACCTGACTTCAAGACTTATTTTAAAACCATAGCAATCAAGACAGATGTTTTGGTGAAAGAATAAACAAATAAATCAGTGGAACAGAATGGAGGGTCAAGAAAGAGACCCTTACAGATTATCTCTGACAGAGTAGCTAAGGCAATTCAATGTAGAAGGGCAATCTTTTCAATAAATGCTGCTAGAACAACAGGACATGGACATGCAAAATATGAATCTAAACACATATCTTACACCATTTATAAAAATTAACTCAAATCACTGGCCTAAATGTAAAATGCAAAACTCTAAAATTTATAGATGATAATTTAGGAGAAAATCTAAATTACCTCTATTGGGCAATGAGGTTTTTAAATACCAAAAGCACAATCCCTGAAAGAAAGTTCATAAAGCAAACTTCTTAAAAATAAAATTTCTACTCTGCAAAAGGCACAGGTAAAAATATAAAGACACAAATCATAGGCTGGGAGAAAATATTTGCAGAACACGTACCTGAGAAAAGATTTATATCCAAAATATACACAGAATTCAGCAATTAAACAGCAATAACACAATTATAAAATAGGCTAAAGATCCTAAAGGCACCTCACCAAAAAAGATAAGTGTGGAATAAGCATATTAAAATTTGCTCAACATCATATGTTATTAGGGCATTTCAAATTCAAACAATGAGACACCATTAATACCTGTTAAAATTACTAAAATCTAATAACATAGCAGCACCAATTGCTAGCAAGGATGTAAAGTAACAGTAACACTTATTCGTTGTTGAAGAGAATGAAAAATTCTACAACCACTTGAAGAGTTTCAGTTTCTTGCAAAGTGAAATATAGTATTTTACCATGTGATTTTGAGATTACACTTCTAGATATTTACCCAAATGAGTTGAAAATATATACACACACAAAAGCCTGGACACAAATCTTTACAGTAACTTTATTCATAATTGCCTCAAATTAGAAACAGTCAAAATATCCTTCAATAGGTGAATGGATATGTAAACTGTGATGTGTCTAAGCAATTGTATATTACTCAATGATAAAAAGAAATGAGCTATCTTTTCATCAAGCCATGAAAAGATACGGAGAAAACTTAAAGGCATATTGGGAAGTGACAGAAGCCAGCATAAAAAGTCTACCTACTGTATGATTCTATCTCGTGACATCCTGGAAAAGGCAAAGCTACAGAGATAATTTTAAAAAGGCATGAAGGAGAGGGATGAAGCATAGAAAATTTTAGGGCAGTGAAACTATTCTCTAGGGTGCTGTAATGTGGATACATGACATTACAAATGTGTCCAGACACACAGAAGTGTACAACACAGGGAGTAGACAGCAATACACAATATGGAATTTAGTTAATAGTAATATATCAGTATGAGTTCATCAGCGTAATGCATGTTCCATACTACTGTGAGATGTTAATAATAGGAGAACCTCTGTAGGGAGATGGAGAATATAGAAACCCTTTGAAAGATCTGCTCAGTTTCTCTCTAAACCTGAAACTTCTAAAATCCAAATGAAGTCTACAAATTAAAAAGATGTGGTGGTTATTTCTGCTTTACTGACTATGCCAAAGCCTTTGACTGTGTGGATCACAATAAACTGTGGAAAATTCTGAAAGAGATGGGAATACCAGACCACCTGACCTGCCTCTTGAGAAATCTGTATGCAGGTCAGGAAGCAACAGTTAGAACTGTTGTTCTGTTTTGTTTGTTCTGTTTGTTCTGTTTTGTTGTTCTGTTCTGTTTGTTCTGTTTGACTGGTTCCAAATAGGAAAAGGAGTACATCAAGGCTGTATATTATCACCCTGCTTATTTAACTTATATGCAGAGTACATCATGAGAAATGCTGGGCTGGAAGAAACACAAGCTGGAATCAAGATTGCCAGGAGAAATATCAATAACCTCAGATATGCAGATGACACCACCCTTATGGCAGAAAGTAAAGAGGAACTAAAAAGCCTCTTGATGAAAGTGAAAGTGGAGAGTGAAAAAGTTGGCTTAAAGCTCAACATTCAGAAAATGAAGATCATGGCATCTGGTCCCATCACTTCATGGGAAATAGATGGGGAAACAGTGGAAACAGTGTCAGACTTTATTTATTTGGGCTCCAAAATTACTGCAGATGGTGATAGCAGCCATGAAATTAAAAGATGCTTACTCCTTGGAAGGAAAGTTATGACCAACCTAGATAGCATATTCAAAAGCAGAGACATTACTTTGCCAACAAAGGTTCGTCTAGTCAAGGCTATGGTTTTTCCTGTGGTCATGTATGGATGTGAGAGTTGGACTGTGAAGAAGGCTGAGCACCAAAGAATTGATGCTTTTGAACTGTGGTGTTGGAGAAGACTCTTGAGAGTCCCTTGGACTGCAAGGACATCCAACCAGTCCATTCAGAAGGAGATCAGCCCTGGGATTTCTTTGGAAGGAATGATGCTAAAGCTGAAACTCCAGTACTTTGGCCACCTCATGCGAAGAGTTGACTCATTGGAGAAGACTCTGATACTGGGAGGGATTGGGGGCAGGAGGAGAAGGGGACAACAGAGGCTGAGATGGCTGGATGGCATCACTGACTCGAAGGACGTGAGTCTGAGTGAACTCTGGGAGTTGGTGATGGACGGGGAGGCCTGGCGTGCTTCGACTCATGGAGTCGCAAAGGGTCGGACATGACTGAGCGACTGAACTGAACTGACTGAACTGATATCAGAAAAGTTTTTATGTAAAGAAAGCTGTCAAGCTCATGGTAGTAGATGCAAATATTCCAAAATTTTGGTTTTTGCTTAAAACTCAAATTTTATCATTGGCAACAAAAGCTGTCTGTTGTGTTCCTTGAAGTGACAGGTTTGTTTCATTTGTTATCAAGAAAACTCTTGGAAAACATCTAAGTCTGAATAAGCGTAGTATGTCTGTTAGTCGTTCTTTCAATTAAAAATGGTGATTGATGATAAAAGCAGCTGGCAGGGCTTGTAGCTCAAATTGCACCTGTGCATTTCCTCTTGAGAACCTTATACTATAGTATGCAGCAAAAATGCTCTATGTGTTCTGTCCATTTCATCACAAAAGTATTAAAATGATGTACTCAATGATCAGTATTTAATCAAAATTTTTAGTACCCAATTAGAGGTATTTTTAAGTGAAACTACCTTTTTAAATGCCAGTACTCTTAGTAGTAGTATATTGGAGGTACTGGCTTGATTTGGGTCAAGTTATCAGCAAACTACTGCACAATTGCATTCATCTCACACGCTAGTAAAGTAAGGCTCAAAATTCTCCAAGCTAGGCTTCAGCAATACATTAGAAAAGTCAGAAGAACTAGAGATCAAATTGCCAACATCCGCTGGATCATGGAAAAAGCAAGAGAGTTCCAGAAAAACATCTATTTCTGCTTTATTGACTATGCCAAAGCCTTTGACTGCGTGGATCACAATAAACTGTGGAAAATTCTGAAAGAGATGGGAATACCAGACCACCTGACCTGCCTCTTGAGAAACCTATATGCAGGTCAGAAAGCAACAGTTAGAACAGGACATGAAACAACAGACTGGTTCCAAATAGGAAAAGGAGTACATCAAGGCTGTATATTGTTACCCTGCTTATTTAACTTATATGCAGAGTACATCATGAGAAACACTGGGCTGGAGGAAGCACAAGCTGGAATCAAGATTGCTGGGAGAAATATCAATAACCTCAGATATGCAGATGACACCACCCTAATGGCAGAAAGTGAAGAAGAACTAAAGAGCCTCTTGATGAAAGTGAAAGAGGAGAGTGAAGAGTTGGCTTAAAGCTCAACATTCAGAAAACTAAGATCATGGCATCCTGTCCCATCACTTCATGGCAGATAGATAGGGAAACAGTGAAAACAGTGGCTGACTTTATTTTGGGGGGCTCCAAAATCACTGCAGATGGTGATAGCAGCCATGAAATTAAAAGACCCTTACTCCTTGGAATAAAAGTTATGACCAACCTAGATAGCATATTCAAAAGCAGAGATACTACTTTGCCAACAAAGGTCCATCTAGTCAAGGCTATGGTTTTTCCAGTAGTCAGGTATGGATGTGAGAGTTGGACTGTGAAGAAAGCTGAGCACCAAAGAATTGATGCTTTTGAACTGTGGTGTTGGAGAAGACTCTTGAGAGTCCCTTGGACTGCAAGGAGATCCAACCAGTCCATCCTAAAGGAGATCAGTCCTGGGTGTTCATTAGAAGGACTGATGTTGAAGCTGAAACTCCAATACGTTGCCCACCTGATGCGAAGAGCTGATTCATTTGAAAAGACTCTGATGCTGGGAAAGATTGAGGGCAGGAGGAGAAGGGGATGACAGAGGATGAGATGGCTGGATGGCATCATCGACTCAGTGGACATGGGTTTGTGTGGACTCTGGCAGTTGGTGATGGACAGGGAGGCCTGGCATGCTGTGATTCATGGGGTTGCAAAGAGTCAGACACAACTGAGCGACTGAACTGAACTGAACTGATCAGCAGTCTCATCCTTCCCTCTCCTGCCCCATCATTCCTTTTGTACCAGCAGTAGAAATGTCAACCTGGTGAAGAAGAAAGTTCTGATATTATTATTAAAATAGTTTTGACCTTTAGTTCTTCTGAATGGGTCTTGGAGTCAGTCCTGCAGGCATTGGTGGATCACAATTTGAAAAATTTTGGCTTAAATTTTGGCTTGTAAATCCTTCATATCTTCTCAGTGTTTAAAAATGTCTCTAAGGAGATTTCAGTATAATTTTTTTCTTTTAATTTCAGCAAATTGGTCTGAATAACCTAGCTCATCATCTAAATAATTAGAAAGAGACATTTACTTGACTCGTTTAAAAACACACACACACACACAAAACTAACCATTTTTATAGCATTTTGTTGTTTATTCTTTGGCTTTTTAGCTCTTTACATTTTTCATATATTTTTATATTTTGAAGTTTTTGTTTTAACTGAGTTCAAATAGACCATATTTGGTTGAAATTATGTAAAATTCTGAGGGTATAAATTAGGGATATTCTAGAGGATATTTATATTTGCCTCTTGCAAAGAGTCAGGTAGTATTAGTCACTGGGGACCATTTTCTTCCCCTTGAGTATCTTGGTTAGTGTGGGGGTGAGTATCACATTGGCATTTGTGAACAACTAGAACAACTTCATCCTTCTCTTTGGCTTATTAAGCAAAATTCAAGTTTCAGTTGACTGATTTTTTTCATTTTATTCTTTACTTCCTCTTGAAACAATTGGTATTAGCATGCCTATTTTTCTCTATTCAAGAATCTATTCATGTTTCATGAATGGGAGGGGATAACATTTGGAAAGAAGACCCTGAATTTGCCTGAGATGTTCTTTATTGTTTTCACAGTACTACTCCTGGCAAAAAATTGTATTTTTAAAATGTACCTATCTATTTTCTATCTCTCCCATTAGAATGTAAGCTCCAAAAATGCAGGGAAATTTTTTCTTGCTCCTTGTTGTTTCTCTGTGTCTAGTCTGGGACATGGCAGATTCCCAGCAAGTGTTTATTGAATGAATGAATGTGTGAAGTTCAAAATTCCATCTACTAATAAAATTAAGCAGTAAAACTGCTGCTCCACTTAAGCTGGCAACTGACAGCCTCAAATGCAGAATCTTGACTCTCAGTTTTCCCCAAGATCTTGTGCTTACTATCTTTGTAGGCTCCTATAGACATTTTAACTGTCTAGTCAATAGCCATTGCTTATGAATAAATTGAGTGTATCCCAGAGAGTGAAGATGATTTGCCTGTGGTCACAAAGGCTGGTTTCCAGTACAACTTGAACCACAAGTACCTGTGCATGTGTCATACACAAATCTTCACTTTTCATAACCAGAAGAGACCAGAAGCATCCCCTAACTGATTAACATCAACTCCAAATGAGGAGTCTAAACAGGAAACACGAATTTGGGATTCATTTAGAGGTTGAGGAGATTTCCAGGTCAAAGTGTGAGTCAAGCAGAAAAAAGAAGGTTTAGGAGTTTGTTCTAAATCCATATTAATGATTACCCCTTTCTGACCATGAAAAGATTTCTTCTTATCAACTCTGGTCAGAGAATTTGAGCTAGGTAGACTAATGGATGTCTTCAAAATGAGTGCTACTTCTTCAATTTGTGAAACATTACATTTAAGCAAATAACAACCTTTCACTGCTTGATTCTGGTGTAGGGATAGATATCCACCTCTCATTTCTCCTGAAAGCCTGTGATAAATATGACTCATGTCTGTGTCAGATGAGCAATATCAAACCTTAGCATCATCTGTGTGCCTTTGAAATTCCTCTCTACCTTTCCCTGGTCTTGTCAAACCTGACACTTTAAGGGTAGATCTTTCTTAACAGCCTTGTACAGTTAAACTATATAACAAGCTAGTTTCCAACCATTTAATTTTCTTTTTTAACATTTGCTTTTGAAATTGCTTATTTGTTAGGGCATTCATCAAACAAAACCCACATTTTGACACCCACGTTAATATCAAAAAAGACCGTTTAATGAGCAGTGTTCTTATCAAGAAAAATGAAGAACTCTTGAATGGTAGAATAATCTAGATTGCACAAATAGTGTAACATTACTTCAGGAGAGGGAGGGAGTGGCTTGAGACCTTCCTAATGCCTGGATGGGGCAAGTCTTTCTGCTGCTATAGCCTTCCTGGGATTATTTCCCTGTTCTGCTGTTGTACTGGTGCATGAGGAGGCAAAATCAAACTAAAACAGGTTCTTGATTTAGGGAGAGATGAAGAAAGCTGGCCTCCTCCCCCATGACTCACCCAGTTGGCTATGAGGTTGAAGGAGTTTTTTTTAAGGCTGAGAGGAGAGTGGAGGAGGTAAGAGGAAAGCTCTGGAAGGCAATGCAGAAGTTGAGTCTTTTTAATAGTGCATAGGAAGGTGCAGATGTGGAGTAGATGGAAACTTGGACTTGCCAGAAAGCATGCAGTTTGCAGAGAAGTGATATTTGGAGAAATGAACATCCAAGGTAGATTGTAGGGCAAACCTATAAGGGTTGGTTGACAAGGAATCCCAGAATCCTCTGTGTTCATCCTTTTTGAGCCTGGGAAGTGTCTAGAATAGGACCTGTGGCCTAATAAATGCTCAATAAACAACAGCTGTAATTATTGTCGTGGATTCCTTGGGTCTCTGTTTTCCCAGGTGGAGCTAGTGGTAAAGAAGCTGCCTGCCCAGTGCAGGAGGCATAAGTGACACGGGTTTGATCCCTGGGTCGGGAAGATCCTCCAGAGATGGGAATGGCAACCCATTCCAGTATTCTTGCCTGGAGAATCCCATGGACAGAGGAACCTGGCAGGCTTCAGTCCATAGCGTCTCAAAGTCAAACATGACTGAAGCGACTTTGCACACACTTCACAAGTGATGTGGCAAAAAAAACAGTGAGCAACACTTTAAGAAAACAAAGGACCCACATATCCCAAATGCCTCTTCCTAATTGCTTGGCTATAGTCAAGTCATTTAAATTTTCTGGGCTCCAATTTCCCCATCTGAAAAAATGAGGGTAATGCCTGTCCTATTCATCAGCATGCTATGCAGCATTGAAAGAAGGAGAGTGAGATGATGAATATAATAATGTTTTATTAAAAAAAGGTATGAAGGATGGCATGTGATGATGGTGATGATGATATTCCTAGCTAATTCTGTGCTATGGAAATTTCACATCAATAACATGATGTGTTCTGATTAAAAACAACAACAACTCGTGAAGTAAGTATTCCACAGTTAAGGAAATTGAAGCTCAGAGATGATACTCAAGGTTGAATTGGACAAGTAAATAGTAGGATTAGTTTTCTAACTTAGGTCTGTGCTGTTTTTATTATGCCATGCTGCCTCTGCTTCTCATTATTAACTCATATTTATTAAGATTTCACTATAAGCCAGACATTACTCCACGGCCTCTGTATGTTTCACTGCCTTTGGATCTTCACAGCACTACCCAGAAGGTATTTAAATAATGTTATCATCGTTTTACAGTTGAGGAAATAATATCATCACTTACTGCTATTCTATTCATTGTACACGAGGCCAGCTCCAACCCTCGGAAAGCTTTCCTCTAACTGGGTCACAGAGGGTTCCAGCTGCCCACCCACTACCGGCCCCACAGGGATTCAGGAGAATGCTATTTATGTCTCCTGCCCTTCCCACAGAGCCTGGCACCCAGCTCCCTGGGGGAGGACTGCTCTTTGGAATTCCTGGCACGGTCTCCATTCTCCTCCTCCTCATACGCTGCTCATCTCTCCCAGTAATGCCTGTGTTCACTGTGTCTTGTAACTCAGGCACAAGCAAGCGTGGTCTTAGCTGAGGGGTAGCAAATTGGTTACTGATCTCTAGTCTAGCATCTCACTCTTTGGAAAGGGTGCTAAGGGGTGAATTCCCAGCGGCAGGATCCTCACCTGCAGCCTGCCCTCTGGGAAAGTTTGTCGGAAGGATTTCTCCACCTACCAAGTCCAGGTTTTCTGTGCAGCTGGGTTTGCTGCGTGTCTCTGGGCATTTCCTTCCCTTCTCTGCAGCCCTTCTGGGCTTGGGGCTCTGGTAACCTAGGAAATGGCGGGGTGTGGGGGAAGGAGGCTTTGGTTGTGCCGAGAGCTGCCAGTGTGATGCCAGTGTGATTGTCAGCCTGGTGGGCTGGCCCTGAGGTGGTGGGTGTGTGAGAGGGTGTGCGTGGGTGCTGGGAGCCTGCTGCCTGTGGTTGCTGGAGTGCCGGCACAGGGCTGTGGGTGTGACTGCAGTGTGAGTGATGCACGGTGAGGGTAATTGTCAGGCGGCTCAGATTTTTTCCTCTGTCTTTTTTCTTCTTTTTTTTTTTCCTCCTAATTTCTAGTAGGTAAAGAAATCCTCCTCTGCAACAGCAAGGTAATATTTTTGAAAAGCTTCCAAGGGGATGAATTATGTACTGTCTCAATTCCTCAGTGTTATTGATTCTCCAAGGCCTTGTGACTAATACTTCTTATTGAGGGGGCGTGGGGTCAGGGTGAAATTTGGGAGGCCAGATTTGCCTATTTTTTTGGTTTCACTGTGAAAGGGATGCAAGCCAAAAGCATCCTGGGGAAAACAAAACCTGTAGAGTCAGCCTTAGTTTGTGCATCCAGCATTCGCCCTCCACCCAAGTCTTCTGGTTGTACTAAGTCCAGCTTTGCTTGAGGGGAAACATCCCATCTGTTTATTCAAAACATGAGATTGGGTAAGGCTGGCCCCATGCCAATTTAGGGGTGGGCTCATAACCCAGACTCCAGTATATATCATGTAACTATCACAATGGTTGACTTAGGGATGAGCCTAGGACTTGATTAAAAACAATGAGGTCACACTTGAACTACTTAAAAATAGAGAAAAATTATTTTTTTATTGATCTCAGAAGTGAATGATGAAATTTAAAATTTTGATAATAATCTTACAGGAAGGCCCTGCATGAAAATGAAGGTAATACTAAAGGATTCAGGAAAAAGGAGACAGTCTAAGTGATGTCATTTGAGACCCTGGATCCAGCTGTTCTTGAGGCAGGTTCTACATCTAAACTTTCTCATCATGGGAACCCATAAGCTTTGTTCACACCATAATCAGTTTGAACTGGGTTTTCTGCCATGGAAAACCACTGCTTTTCAACTGGGAGAAATATTGCCCCTAGGGCACCTTTGGTGGTAACTGGAGATATTTTTAGTTGTCACAGGAGGGAATGGGGTTCCTATTGGCATCTAGTGGATGGATGCCAGGCGTGTTGCTAAATGTCCTACAGTGCACAGGATGGCCCCCTGAAAAGAAGTATTTAGTCCAAAATGTCAATATTACCAGTGTTGACAAATCTGATACACATGAATCTGTAAAATCGTGCTAATGGGTAACAAGGCTTTCTTTATCACCTCCGCCTTCCAGGGTCAGTTCCTTTTATTAGGGATAAAATCTTGGGTTAGAGACTCATGAGGGTCTTCCCTGGTAGCTCAGCCAGTAAAGAATCTGCCTGCAATGCAGGAGACCCAGGTTCGATTCCTGGTCGGGAAGATCCCCTGGAGGAGGGCATGGCAACCCACTGCACTATCTTGTCTGGAGAATCTCATGGACAGAGGAGCCTGGCAGACTATAGTCCATGAGAGCTCAAAGAGTCAGACACAGCTGAGCAACTAACACACAATCGCACACATGCACACAAAACTCATGGAGGATCCTGCAGCCTCTTTGTTGCCCCAGAAGTGAAACTGTGCACAAAGCCAGTCCTGACTTAGCTCCAATGTCTTTGGCTTCCATATGAAAATTGCAAAAAGCCCAGATAAGGGCTGCATTTGGAGAAGGCAATGGCACCCCACTCCAGTACTCTTGCCTGGAAAATCCCATAGACAGAGGAGCCTGGTAGGCTGCA
The DNA here is from genome assembly GCF_002263795.3 of Bos taurus. Classification (NCBI taxonomy): domain Eukaryota; kingdom Metazoa; phylum Chordata; class Mammalia; order Artiodactyla; family Bovidae; genus Bos; species Bos taurus. Next base: position 60,522,454 of record NC_037342.1, on the reverse strand, counting down.
GTCCATGGGGTCTTGAAGAGTTGGACACGACTGAGCAACTTCACTTTCACTTTTCACTTTCATGCATTGGAGAAGGAAATGGCAACCCACTCCAGTGTTTTTGCCTGGAGAATCCCAGGGACGGTGGAGCCTGGTGGGCTGCCATCTATGGGGTCGCACAGAGTCGGACATGACTGAAGCGACTTAGCAGCAGCAGCAAGTGTCCTCATGGCATGACAGCTGGCTTCTTCTAAATGAATGATCTAGGAGAGAAAGCAAGGAAAATTTGCCCTATTCTTTATGACCTAGTCATACACCATTACTTCCACCATATTCTATTTTTAAAAGGGAGTCACTAAAGTATAACTCACATCTAAAAGGAGGGGTATCAAACTCTACCACTTGAAGGTTGGAGTATAAAAGAATCTGTGGATATAATCATAGCATACAGCTTTCCTGAATGAAATCTGTGGCATAGCTCATAACTCTTCTGGTCATTCTCAGACAGTAAAACTGTCAAGCTTGGTCTAACAAACACTCTTACTCAGTTTTAAGTTACTCACTTCCCCCAGCTTATGTTTATCCACCAAAGGGAAGGGCAATTTGGTTGATTCTGCCTTCTTTCTTTCTTCATTGTTTTCCCCTTTTATCTGCTACTATTGGGGGATTCCCGGTGGGTTGGGGCAAAGAGTTTTAAGAAGGCATAGCCTGATTTTATTGATGTCTGTGTTTAGTTTAGCTGGGGCTTTTCTTATTGGGCCCTTTTTGAGGTCTGTGGGACTTCTTCTTTATAGGAGTCTTTTCAAAAGCAGATGCAGCTTGAAAATGAAATCTCTTCTGTACGGTCACTTAAAACCCTCTCCTTGCTGTCTTCTGTCTTCTCCTTGCTCTGCTACTACAGGCCACTCGAGCCATAGCCAAACTCTTGAATGATTTCTTAAAACTATTCTCATTTAGCTTTAGGTTAGGAGAAATACTCTTCCTACATTGAGGGTGATGATTAGTGGTTGAGACATTTACACCCAGCACAGTAGAAAAACTGTTCCAAGTAGTCTCCATCTACACCTTCAACCTTCAACTCCAAGGTGCTTGACGAACTAAAGACTAAAGAGACAATATAACATCTTTTAACATAAACTGATTTATGTACCCTCCTGCCTATAGTATTGCCTTCAGATGTTGAGGCGTCTGTAGAAGTCGAAAAGAATAGAAAAAAAAATTTACATTTCACATCCTGTTACATGTCTATAGAGTGACTGACAATTCATCATATTCAGTCAGTTCAGTTCAGTCGCTCAGTCATGTCCGACTGTTTGTGACCCCATGAATCACAGCACGCCAGGCCTCCCTATCCATCACCAACTCCCGGAGTTCACTCAGACTCATATCCATCGAGTTAGTGATGCCATCCAGCCATCTCACACTCTGTCATCCCCTTCTCCTTCTGCCCCCAATCCCTCCCAGCATCAGAGTCTTTTCCAATGAGTCAACTCTTCACATGAAGTGGCCAAAGTACTGGAGTTTCAGCTTTAGCATCATTCCTTCCAAAGAAACCCCAGGGCTGATCTCCTTCAGAATGGACTGGTTGGATCTCCTTGCAGTCCAAGGGACTCTCAAGAGTCTTCTCCAACACCACAGTTCAAAAGCATCAATTCTTTGGTGCTCAGCCTTCTTCACAGTCCAACTCTCACATCCATACATGACCACAGGAAAAAGCCTAGCCTTGACTAGATGAACCTTTGCTGGCAAAGTAATGTCTCTGCTTTTGAATATGCTATCTAGGTTGGTCATAACTTTCCTTCCAAGGAGTAAGCGTCTTTTAATTTCATGGCTACAGTCACCATCTGCAGTGATTTTGGAGCCCCCAAAAATGAAAAGTCTGACACTGTTTCCACTGTTTCCCCATGAATTTCCCATGAAGTGATGGGACCGGATGCCATGATCTTCGTTTTCTGAATGTTGAGCTTTAAGCCAACTTTTTCACTCTCCACTTTCACTTTCATCAAGAGGCTTTTTAGTTCTTTGCTTTATGCCATAAGGGTGGGGTCATCTGCATATCTGAGGTTATTATTATTTCTCCCGGCAATCTTGATTCCAGCTTGTGTTTCTTCCAGTCCAGCGTTTCTCATGATGTACTCTGCATATAAGTTAAATAAGCAGGCTGACAATATACAGCCTTGACGTCCTCCTTTTCCTATTAGGAACCAGTCTGTTGTTCCATATCCAGTTCTAACTGTTGCTTCTTGACCTGCATACAGATTTCTCAAGAGGCAGGTCAGGTGGTCTGGTATTCCCATCTCTTGAAGAATTTTCCACAGTTTACTGTGATGCACACAGTCAAAGGCTTTGGCATAGTCAATAGAGCAGAAATAGATGTTTTTCTGGAACTCTCTTGCTTTTTCCATGATCCAGTGGATGTTCACTGGGATGACCCAGAGGGATGGTACAGGGAGGGAGGAGGGAGGAGTGTTCAGGATGGGGAACACGTGTATATCTGTGGCGGATTCATGTTGATATATGGCAAAACCAATATAATATTGTAAAGTTAAAAAATAAAATTAAAAAAAAAAAAAAACCAGCTTGAAGATCAGGAAGTTCACAGTTCACGTATTGCTGAAGCCTGGCTTGGAGAATTTTGAGCATTACTTTACTAGCATGTGAGATGAGTGCAATTGTGTGGTAGTTTGAGCATTCTTTGGCATTGCCTTTCTTTGGGATTGGAATGAAAACTGACTTTTCCAGTCCTGTGGCCACTGCTGAGTTTTCCAAATTTGCTGATATATTGAGTGCAGCACTTTCACAGCATCATCTTTCAGGATTTGAAAGAGCTCAACTGGAATTCCATCACCTCCACTAGCTTTGTTCATAGTGATGCTTTCTAAGGCCCACTTGACTTCACATTCCAGGATGTCTGGCTCTAGGTCAGTGATCACACCATTGTGATTATCTGGGTCATGAAGATCTTTTTTGCACAGTTCTTCTGTGTATTCTTGCCACCTCTTCTTAATATCTTCTGCTTCTGTTAAGTCCATACCATTTCTGTCCTTTATCAAGCCCATCTTTGCATGAAATGTTCCTTTGGTATCTCTGATTTTCTTGAAGAGGTCTCTAGTCTTTCCCATTCTGTTGTTTTCCTCTATTTCTTTGCATTGATCACTGAGGAAGGCTTTCTTATCTCTTCTTGCTATTTTTTGGAACTCTGCATTCAGATGTTTATATCTTTCCTTTTCTCCTTTGCTTTTCACTTCTCTTGTTTTCACAGCTATTTGTAAGGCCTCCCCAGACAGCCATTTTGCTTTTTTGCATTTCTTTTCCATGGGGATGGGCTTGATCCCTGTCTCCTGTACAATGTCACGAACCTTAGTCCATAGTTCATCAGGCACTCTATCTATCAGATCTAGGCCCTTAAATCTATTTCTCACTTCTACTGTATAATAATAAGGGATTTGATTTAGGTCATACCTGAATGGTCTAGTGGTTTTCCTTACTTTCTTCAATTTCAGTCTGAATTTGGCATTAAGGAGTTCATGATCTGAGCCACTTCATCATATTATAGAGTCTTAAACATCAGCTTAGATATATTTTCTCCTACCAATGAGGTCCAAAAACGTCATGTCCATGCTCCAGAGCAACAAAGCTTTAATTCTAAAACTCCTAATGTGATTTTTAATTTTTAGATTCAAATTTTGATCATGAAATGTGATTGGGGAGTGTAAAGTGCTATACCCGTTTAACCCTCTAAGAAAACCTCAACTCCATGCTTATGAGCACAGTGGTGTCCTGGCAAAGATAATAGTCTTTCTGAAGAACCTACCCTATTGACTCTTTGAAAAGCCTGGTTTAATCACAAGCCCTGAGGCATTCACACACATTTATTATTGATACAGCACTTAACCTTCTGGCCTTCCAACACTTTTTCCTGATAGAACCCTTCACTTTACCTGCTATGCTCATGTTTCTGATGGAAGTTAACTTTGCAGGATGTCAGGCAAAGGCTGTGGTAGGCTCACAGTCCTGCCAATGGCTTAGAACCTTAATTTTATCATCACTCTGAGAAATGGGACCAAATATATAATTTATAGAGAAAAAAGCATGTATCTTTCTCTTTGCACTAAAACACTTTAGTGCTCTATTTATGAGTCTGTTATGATATTTTAATCTCCATATTATATAGATTCTTGTATATGACTTATCTTTCCTATCAAACCCTATACTTCCGTATTTGTCTCCTAATCACCTACTGTTCCTCATCCCATTCTCCATATCCAGATAGGGAAGAATAGGTATATATTTGACTCTTTAATTAATTATTAATGTGGGTAAGTGTGTGTGTTAGTTGCTCAGTCTAGTCCAACTCTTCATGAGCCCTTGGGCTTAGCTTGCCAGACTCCTCTGCCCATGGAGTTCTTTAGGCAAGAATACTAGAGTGGGCTGCCATTCCCTTCTCCAGGGGATCTTTCCAACCCAAGAATCAAACCAGGGTCTCCAGCATTGGAGCCAGATTCTTTACCATCTGAGCCACCAGGGAAGTGAGTGAATGAGTGAATAATTAGATGAACCATTGGAGATCTAAAGAATAGAATGTTCTCAGCAAATCCACTTTACTAAACTCCACATCTCCATTTTAGAGAATCAACTTTGTCCTCTTGTCATCACCTTATTTCTCAAAAAAAAAAAAAAAAAAATTTCCCCAAGTGTCCACAGATTGAATCAAGGACAATCATCTGGCCCAAAAGGATTCTTCTTCTGTTTCTTTTTTTCTTCTTTATGACTGTGCTGGGTCTTTGTTGCAGCATACAGGCTTCCTCTAGTTGGAATGCGCTTCTCTCATGCCACACGGGTTTTAACTGCCCCACAGCATGTAGGATCTTAGTTCCCCAAACAGGGATCAAACCCCAAAATGATTATTCTTGGAATTTGAATTTGTGAAATTATTTGAATTAACCTTTGTCAAGCAGTCCTGATGAAGCATGTTTACGGAGAGCAGAATTTAGGATGAGTGTAGAGAGAAGCAGCGACAGGATGGTTTGGCCCTTAAGAGAACAGTCAGTTTAGCTTTCAAAGGCTTTTCAGTCTCTGATGACTTTTCAGCTCCTGCTTCTGGGTTCTACACTTCTAATCTAGAGTTCATGGATACTCCTTTCCATGTTGTAACATAGCTGACTTCTCTTATCATTTTGGTCTCAACTTGAATGAGTGTCATCTCCTGGTAGAAGCCTTCTCTTCAGAGTCTCAGTTGTTATGCTCTTTATCCCAAGTCACTCTGCTTTATTTTCTCCAAATCACTTAGCACCACAAATGGGTGTTTGACTTTTATATTATGTATTATCCGTTTCCCCTACAAGAATTCATCACATGACAACAAATGAAGTGAAGTGAAAGTCGCTCAGTCGTGTCCAACTCTTTGTGACACCATAGACTATACAGCCCATGGAATTCTTTAGGCCAGAATACTGGAGTGGGTAGCTGTTCCCTTCTCTAGGGGATCTTCCTAACAAATACCTCATCTATTTGGTTCACCACTCTTTCCCCAACACTATAAAATACTGTTTTTGTATCAGAGGCCTGAGTAAATCATTTTTGAATAAATAATAGATATAATAAATCCTTCTTGTTACCTCAGCTATTTTGAGGTTCCATTATTCCAACATAAAAGTACCAACCTCCGAGCATGGAAGCTATGGGCATATCAGTGCCCATGTTACTGAAAGGTCTCCTAAAATAATCGTCCACTTCATCTTCTCCACCAGGTCCAAAGCAAGAAGCCTATAAACAGTCTTCCCGACATCTGATCTGCATCGTCCCTTCAATCCCTTCTGCCCCAGTCTCCTCAAACTGGTCAGTTTTATATTTACCTACATCTGGAGACTACTGGAGAGTATTCTCACACTTTTCCATATTATTAAGCCCTCCAACTCATGTGTCAGTTTTCCTATTATGCAGGTGCTTTGCAAATGGTGATGGTGAGGGTACTGATTTAACTTAGTCTGAAGCCTTTTTATATAATGATAGTCAGGAGTAAATTATCATAAAATGTTGGAGCACAGTTCCCACCTGTTTAATGCTGAAACTCTTCTGAAGGAGTTTCAGGGGAGATTAAAGATGTACAGCCAAGTACTCATCTTGTCTGGGAAGGAAGTGAGAAATTCCACCTTGTAAAGGTCATCCGGAAACTCAGAAGCACTCAGAGTTCTGTGTAACAGATGTGGCAGCAAGTCCACCACGTGATTCATTGCACAGTATATTCAGGGCTATTGATCTCCTATTGGCAATCAGAGCCCCACGCATCCTCTCAGGAATGAGGTGTGGGAGTGCATTGTTCAGTTCTAAGGTACTGAGTGTGCGGGGGCTGCGCCTGCTATGTAGCAGGCTCCAAATGAGTCAGATGTCTGTTAGGAATGTTGCTTTGAATCTGTTGCCTGTGCTTTCTGTCTCACATTGCCCAAAAGTACCTTTCCAATAACTTTTACTCACATTTCACGGTTTAAAATGGCCCAGACTGAAGATGACCAATACGGCTGAGTCAAACCTCAAAAAGACCACTGAAGATACTGCAATACCCATGGTGTCACAGAGGGACAGAATGGGTAGAGCATGGATTGTCAGAGTCAGATGAGCTTGCATTTGAATCTCAGCTCCGTTATTCCCTAGCTGTCAGACCTTGGGAAAGATATTTCACTTTAAGTCTTAATGTTCTTTGTGTTCAAATATTATTGGCATGCCAAACAAAATTGACCTCATAGGATTGTGGTGATTAATGACTAAAGTGACATAAGCAGATCTCTTCATCACAGTGCTGGGAGATGGTAGACACTCGTTTTTCCCCCTGGAACCTCAGTTCCTTTTTAAATAAGAAGAATACTAATAATATATCAGATCAGATCAGTCACTCAGTCATGTCTGACTCTTTGCGACCCCATGAATCGCAGCATGCCAGGCCTCCCTGTCCATCACCAACTCCTGGAGTTCACTGAGACTCACGTCCATCGAGTCAGTGATGCCATCCAGCCATCTCATCCTCTGTTGTCCCCTTCTCCTCCTGCCCCCAATCCCTCCCAGCATCAGAGTCTTTTCCAATGAGTCAACTCTTCACATGAGGTGGCCAAAGTACTGGAGTTTCAGCTTTAGCATCATTCCTTCCAAAGAAATCCCAGGGCTGATCTCCTTCTGAATGGACTGGTTGGATCTCCTTGCAGTCCAAGGGACTCTCAAGAGTCTTCTCCAACACCACAGTTCAAAAGCATCAATTCTTCAATGCTCAGCCTTCTTCACAGTCCAACTCTCACATCCACACATGACCACAGGAAAAACCATAGCCTTGACTAGATGGACCTTTGTTGGCAAAGTGACGTCTCTGCTTTTGAATATGCTATCTAGGTTGGTTATAACTTTCCTTCCAAAGAGTAAGAGTCTTTTAATTTCATGGCTGCAGTCACCATCTGCAGTGATTTTGGAGCCCAGAAAAATAAAGTCTGACACTGTTTCTACTGTTTCCCCATCTATTGTGGTGGGACCGGATGCCATGATCTTCGTTTTCTGAATGTTGAGCTTTAAGCCAACTTTTTCACTCTCCACTTTCACTTTCATCAAGAGGCTTTTGAGTTCCTCTTCACTTTCTGCCATAAGGGTGGTGTCATCTGCATATCTGAAGTTTGTTATTTCTCCCGGGAATCTTGATTCCAGCTTGTGTTTCTTCCAGTCCAGCGTTTCTCATGATGTACTCTGCATATAAGTTAAATAAACAGGGTGACAATATACAGCCTTTATGAACTCCTTTTCCTATTTGGAACCAGTCTGTTGTTCCATGTCCAGTTCTAACTGTTGCTTCCTGACCTGCATACAAATTTCTCAAGAGGCAGGTCAGGTGGTCTGGTATTCCCATCTCTTTCAGAATTTTCCACAGTTTATTGTGATCCACACAGTCAAAGGCTTTGGTATAGTCAATAAAGCAGAAATAGATGTTTTTCTGGAACTCTCTTGCTTTTTCTGTGATCCAGCGGATGTTGGCAATTTGATCTCTGGTTCCTCTGCCTTTTCTAAAACCAGCTTGAACATCAGGAAGTTCACGGTTCACATATTGTTGAAGCCTGGCTTGGAGAATTTTGAGCATTACTTTACTAGTGTGTGAGATGAGTGCAATTGTGTGGTAGTTTGAGCATTCTTTGGCATTGCCTTTCTTTGGGATTGGAATGAAAACTGACCTTTTCCAGTCCTGTGGCCACTGCTGAGTTTTCCAAATTTGCCGGCATATTGAGTGCAGCACTTTCACAGCTAGTATATGCTCATTCATGCACTTTTAATTATTGGGGCAGACATAGTCAATTGTTTTCCCGATTCTATTTTTCTGTGTTAACGGAATCCCAAATAATGTGCCCAGTTTAAAAGCTACATTTCTTATCTTCTCTTGAGACTGGGACCAGTTATGTGATCTGAACTTCGCAACAGTTTTAGACTCAGAGGTTTACTATGGATTCTTGGAAACCTCTGCCACTCCTTTGTTGCTTCCTCTTTCTGTTTTCCTGCCTGCCATGTACATGTGAGCCTGCTGGGGAGAAGCCCTCTGGCTTCCATCAGGCAGCTATGAGGGTGTAAGCCCCTTATAAGGGATGATGGAACAAGAAGATAGAAGGATCCTGGGGCATTCTGGACTCTCTGTACTAGCCCTGGAATATCTCTAGACTTTTAATTTATGGAAAAGATCTCTTCTATTTGGTTAAACTTTTATAATTGAGTTTTGTATACATGCAACCAAATGTAGTCCCTAACCAATATATGTAATATCTTAATCATTACTCCAATAAGTTTTTTGGCCATTGTTGTTATCAAATCTATTTTATATTAAGGATATTGAGACATAGGCAAGTAATCTACCCAAGGTCACAAGCAATTCAGCTAGTAAGTGAAGCAGGGGTTTGTACTTAAAATCTGTAAGTACAGCAGAACCTGTGCTTAAAACAGTAAATATAAAATGGGGGATGACAATGTTTCTTCCCTAGTCTTCCTATTTTACAAATCTTTGAGCCTACATTTGTAACCTCAAAACTTGCTCTGACTGCCTGATCTTTTTGTAAAAATTTCTTTGAATTCTCCCAGACCACAGTGCTGTTGGAAGATGTTTAAGCTCATGTGGTTATTCTGGCATTAACTAACTGTGATCCTAGGCCAGTCATTTAGCTTCTCTGGTCATTTTATGGTAAGAGGGCAGCATATTATTTCTAGTCATCCCTTATTTCTAACTGTCTGTGATTCTAAAGGTGAATTTAATAGATTTTTAATTATTCCATTGGCTGATCATCAAAGTTTTACTTTATTTAGTTCCATCTCATGACCCAGAGGGTATTGAATAAATATTAATTAATAACTGTACTAGGGATAAAGCAACCTTTTTTTTTTTTTTTTCCATTCTCTCACTTTCCCTCTAAGTCATTGGCTTTTTATTCTTTTTATTTTCATCTAAAATCCAACATCTCATTAGATGATTTGGGGGAACTGATCCAGTCAAGATCAAAGACCATTGCTTCCAAAGGATGAAGCTTACTTCAGTCAGGGAAGAAGCAAAGGGAACAAATCAAAGGCCTTGAAAAGTCATATTTGGGGTAAAATAAAAAAAGGAAAAGTACAAACCATCCCTTAGGTGAAGTAATGAGGTTGGTATGTGGATTCAGAGAAACAGTCTTCAAATAAGAAATAACAAATCAAAGCAGCTTTAGTTGGAAGGAAGAAGAAAGCACAGTAGTAAACAAAAGGGAGGATTGGTATTGTTTTGAAGTTTTTTAGAAAGATAAGCCATGACCAGAGCATTGAAAATTATTAAAAGAGAGTTGAGCTAAAGGAATAATATTTGTATTGTGAATGATCAAAATATATCAATTAAGTAGGTAGAAAGTGCTTTACCTTAAGCAGAATCTTTATCTGGAGGAGATCATGTCAAGAAAAAGTTTTGAAACTTATAACATACTGTTGTAATACTGCAGTGGGTTAGGAGAAGGCTGCTGTCTGCAAGCCAGGGAGATTATCCTCACCAAGAACAGAACCTGCCAGCACCTTAGTCTTCGGCCTCCCAGCCTCCAGAACTGTGGGAAGTAGATGCGTATTGTTTAAGCAACCTAGTGTGGTATTTTGATATAGCAGCTCGAACTGACTAAGACAGACTTCATAAAGTTCTTACAGAAGATTTAAGTTCAACCTGGAAAATCCCATGGATGGAGGAGCCTGGTAGGCTGCAGTCAGAGTTGGACATGACCGAGCGACTTGACTTTCACTTTTCACCTTGATGCATTGGAGAAGGAAATGGCAACCCACTCCAGTGTTCTTGCCTGGAGAATCCCAGGGACGGGGGAGCCTTGTGGGCTGCCGTCTATGGGGTTGCACAGAGTCGGACACGACTGAAGCGACTTAGCAGCAGCAGCAGCAGCATGTCAGCGTTGTTGTTGTTCAGTTGCTAAGTCGTGTCTGACTCTTTGTGATCCCATGGACTGCAGCATGCCAGACTTTCCCGTTCTTCACCAGCTCATGGAGTTTGTTCAAACTCATGTTCATTGAGTCAGTGACGCCATCCAACCATCTCATCTTCTGTTGCTGCCTTCTCCTCCTGCCCTCAATCTTTCCCAACATCAGGGTCTTTTCCAATGAGTCAACTCTTCACATCAGGTGGCCAAAGTATCAGAGCTTCAGCTTCAGCATTAGTCCTTCCAGTGAATATTCAGGGTTGATTTCCTTTAGGATTGACTGGTTTGATCTCCTTGCTATCTATCCATGGGACTCTCAAGAGTCTTCTCCAATACCACAATTGGAAAGCATCAGTTCTTCGGTTCTCAGCTTTCTTTATGGTCCAGCTCTCACATCCATACATGACTATTGGAAAATCCATAGCTTTGACTGTACAGACCTTTGTCAGCAAAGTGATGTCTCTCTCTGATTTTTAATGCACTGCCTAGGTTAGTCATAGCTCCTCTGTTCTTGGAATTCTCTAGGTAAGAATACTGGAGTGGGCAGTCATTCTCTTCTCCAGGGGATCTTCCTGAATCAGGGATCAAATCCAGGTCTCCTGCATTGCCTGCAGATTCTGTACTATCTGAGCCACCAGAGAAGCCCATGTTGGCATTAATACAGAGAAAATCAACACGGGATAAGGAAAGCAGCATGGGAATTGAAGCCATAGTTACTTTCCAAACTCTTTCTCTAATTAATTTGCTAACATCTTTGAGACTCAGTTTACCCATCTAGAAGTAGAGTTAGTAATATCTACAGCAAGGATTATTTGCACTACATAAAAATAACACAAGTCTTCTTGTGAAATGACTGATATGTAGTAGCTATTCAATAAAAACTAATTCTTCATTCTGGTAACAATAGGTAAATTTTCTTCTCTTATTTTGTGAAACTTCAGTTTTACTTGCTTTAAAGCCCATATTTTAGAATCCAGTTTTCATGCAAATAAAATCTGTAAGAAGAGTATACTGTGAATAGTTCTGTAATGAAAGATGCATTAAAAAAGCATAATTTGTATTTTTATAATATGCTATATACAGACTGCTTGTATCTTATCATACTTATAACTGAAGTTTTCACTTTTCAGGAATTTTGACATTTGTTTGGAGAGCCTCACTTGACCTCTTTTTGGGGAGCTGAATTGGACTGAACGTGAGGTACCATTTTTTTCTCATGAGGTACTGAGTTTTCTCAGAAAATAGAGAAAGCTATTTTCTCCAGACCAAATATGTTTATTGCACTTCATGTGGAATGAAAGTAAATCGCCTTACTAGAAACACCGTGAACATTCTGGATTTAATTAAAAATATGGCAGAGCTAGAGAAATTTGTTTTTAAGTTTCTTAGATAGACTGTATTTCATGGAGTCATTTTTATTTTATCAATTACTCTCTAGGAAATGAACACAGAGTTTAGGCTCTAGTATGGAAAAAAGTGTGTGAAAGACTTAGAGCTTCCTTTGAATACATGTTTTGTGCATTTTTTCAGGACACTTTAAGGCTGACATTACTCAGAATTACTAATAGAATTTAACTGATACATTGGTTGTGGACGATTGGACAATAGTTAGTTTTGTTTTATGTGATACAGGTTTTGAATACATGTATAAATCTGGATAAGAAGCTAACTGGAGAAGTGGACCTGTGAGCTCTAATTGATGCTCACTTTCCTACAACAAGTTAGTTTCATGGAACACTCTAGGCTGCCATTAGATCTAAGCCTCTCAAACTCTGTATTATGGATGGTCCTACTGCATAAAAATAAGCCAGTCCTCAGACCCTTTACAAATTCCCTGGGGTACAATGTAGAAATCTCTTTTTAAAAGAAGCTTTCCAGATGATTCCATGAGCATCAATGTGATTTCCTGTCACCCTTGTGGTCAAAAATCCCACAGCCTCTGTATGTGATACAGAGGTGGTTACACTGTGATGTTCAGTTATTTAAAGACTTAAGCACTGCTTAAGGAAGTGAAATACACCAAAGGTACATGGCAGGGGACCTACAAAGTCACAGGATGAAATCAACATTAGGAACCTTTATGTCTGGCGATGACCACCAGTGCTGAGATCAAAAATAACCGTCATTAGATTCTGTCAGTCACTGGAACTACACCATCTTGAAGAGAGGCTGCTGTAAGTCGTGATGATGAATACCCTGCCAGTATCTTTGGGAACTGCCAATAAGGAGAGAAACTGCCTACTTCTTGTTTCTTTGAACTTCGGAAGAACCTGTCATTACGCATTGATGGGCATCATCACATTTCAGCAGATATTTCTGTTTTATTGGCTTGGGGTTAATTAAGAGAATAATAATTTGTGGGATAACCTTATAATAAAATAATATTATGATTCTATTTCAGAATTCCCTCTGGACTTGATCTCTCAGGAGACTAGAGGTCACTGCCTTTGATGCATTATTCAATAAAGGGAAAGAAATAAGGTAAGGAGGGAGGCTCTGGAATTGCCGGGAACAGATTCTTCCTAACTGGAGAAACCATAAAACTGGCTCCAGCTTTGGATTCCCAGAGTGACTTGAGTAAAGAGGGCTACAGAATAGAGATGAAATCACAGGCTGGATCATTTTCTGAAGGCTGTTGCTATTAAGTAGCACATACTAGGTGGCTTAAAAGATCAGAAATACATTGTCTCACAGTCCTGGAGGCTAGCTGTCCAAAATGAAGGTTTTGGCAGAGCCATGATCTCGCTTAAGACTCTAGGGTAGGAGTGTTCTTTGCTTCTCCCTTATTTCTGCTGACAACAGCTGATCCTCAAATGTTTCTTGGCTTTAGATTCATCATTCCAATCTCTTCTTCCATCGTCACATCGCCTCCTCTCTGTGTTTCTCTGTGTTCTCCTATAGAGACACTAGTCATTAGATGGGGGCCAACTGTTACGTAGTATGACCACAATTTAATTCTGTCTGCAAAGACCCTATTTGCAAATAAGGTTATACATTGAAGTTCTGGGTTGACATGAATTTTAGGGGGTGGATGCCATTAAACCAATACACAATTGGTAAGATTTGAATTTCTTTAAAATGCACAACTTTCAATGAGCTAAAGGACAAAATGACCCTTAAAATTGGAAAAACAGCTATTTACAAGGTCTGATTTTTTTTTTTTTTAATTTTTCTGAATGGCTGTGTCCATTGCCCATGTCATACAGATAAACTAGTTTGCTTGGATGACAGTACCTGTGTTTTGGACTGAAAACTTGAAAAAGATGTGATTAAGGAGAACTAGATATCCAACCATTTCTCGGAGTCTCCATCATTAGTCTTTTCATGAAAAGAAAAGAACACCAAAAATTAAGAAAGATTTCGCTAGGGAATTAAAAAGAAATTATCTGATTGTCACACATCATACTACAAGGCAAATGAGCTGATGAAATTAGTTGGCCTTTTTAACACAGTTCCAAAAAGTAGATCATAATGTGGGAGTTCAATATGGTGAACCCTGAATGGCTTCAGAGTCTAAGAAATTTTTCTTAGTGAACAGCTTGAAGATAAGCTTTACATAAACCCCATTTTCCCCTGATATTATTTTTTCATTATATGATTGCACAAACATCTTATTGGTATAAAACTTTCCAATGCTGCCCATTTTTGTACAAATCATTTTCAGTATAAGAAGAAAAATGATGATGAAGGATTTGGTAGAGTAGTCTATGGTTCTTCATTGTGGCAACAAAAGCTATTTGAGCATTTATTTTTAGAAAAAGGAAACTCTTTTATAATAACAAAATGCTTCCCTGGTGGCTCAGATGGTAAAGAATCTGCCTGCAACTCAGGAGACGTGGGTTTGATATCTGGTCAGGAAGATCCCCTGGAGAAGGGAATGGCTATGCGCTCCAATATTCTTGAGTGGATAATTCCATGGACAGAGGAGCCTGGCGGGCTACAGTCTATGGGGTTGCAAGAGCCGAACACGACTGAGTGACTAACACTTCCACTTCCTTTCAATATGAAAACTGGATAGATTTGTCTAGTAGAATCCAAGTGAAGTGAAGTTGCAAAGTTGTGTCTGACTCTTTGTGATCCTATGGACTGTAGCCCACTAGGCTCCTCCATCCATGAGAGTTTCCAGGCAAGAATACTAGAGTGGGTTGCTATTTTTTCTCCAGGGGATTTTCCCAACCCAGGGATTAAACCTGGGTTTCCCGCATTGCAGTCAGACTCTTTACCATCTGAACCACCAGGGAATCCCCTAGAATCCAAGAGTCAGAGCCTAAAATTCTGGCAGAGACAGAGAGAAGTTAATAAGAATTGACACAATTTATTAAGTAGCTAAACAACTTTCAAAAGGAATTGACCTGAAATCAAATACGTTTAACACTTCTGGAAGCACAGAGAGAAATTCCCTTGCACATTTAATGCAGGCATGAATTTATCTTTTGAGAATTTTTTTATGGGCACTTTTGCCCTGATGTTAGTAATTTGTGTCTCTCTGAGGGAGTGATACTTGTTAGGGATGCAAAAAGGACATGATATGATATTATTTTTGTAAAAATTTTTACCATAGAAAATTTTCGTTTCTTCAATCAAGGGGATGGACTAGTATACTCTAAATCCATATTATTTCCCTGAGAGAATCTAATCCTCATCTCTCTCCTAGTTCAGGTCTGGAGGCTTTCCATCCTCTGCCTCCACTCCCCAGCCATCCCTCCCTATCAGCCGAACTTCTCTGATCAATGGATCAGAGATCACTAAGCTGAAATGGTCAACTTTGCAATGTCTCTTGGTATAGCCTCACAGGATACTATCTTAAATGTAATATCCAAAGGACTGTGTGTGTTTGGAACTAGTTCCCCAAATTCAGAGCAATCTGCCTGCTGCTTCCGAAAGATCAGTCTGCCTTTAGCAGTTGAGCCTCAGCAATAGAAGCAGCACAGAAGAGATAGTGTGATTCTTGTTCCTCTTTATCCTCCAGCTGAATATTATTTTTAGGTCAAGCCTGATCCCTTTCTGTACCCCAAACTATGGGATGATGCTAATTTGTGAAGTTTAGGTGCAGTATAAGCTAATGATTTATTCATGTCAGAAGAAATTGCTCTCTACCTCTGATAATTGTGGATTATATTGAGGAATCACACACATTAGGGGCATTTAACTCCCTCTTTTGAAGCAGACATATTTGGCTACTGGAATACACCAGATGCTATGGCAATGGAGATGATGTGTGATGTTGGTTTCTGATTTGCATATAGAAATAAATGCTTGTGGCAAAAAAGACAAAGCATGAATAGAAAGGGAAATTCCTTCCAGGACCCTGATGATCAGTAAAATATTAGTACCCATTAATATTTGTTTTGACTAGAGTTTTTGTAAATTCTCTTTAGCTGCAATTTTACATAGAGAATAAGCATAGTAAATGATTATTTTCTAGGTGGAGAATTATCTAGATTATAATTATTTTACTCTGTTACAGAATATTAACTGTAGCTTCCATGGAGTCCACACACACATGGAGAGAGAAGTAATCATGATAGATATAGACTCAGCTCCTTTCTATTTGCAACCTTTGATTAAGCCTATTTTTAGCCATTCTGCATTGACTAATGCTTTATTAATATATGGTATCTATCCTAATTTGGCTTATAAGATGGAGAAAGCAATGACTAATTACTAGTCATGCACACACCTATGTAGGATATATTTTTAGAGTCTATATTGAGAAATCTATATTGTAAAGTACCTCTCCAACTTTTTGCTGTAATTACACACAGAAGGTTCAAGTCAATAAAATAATGTTGCTCTCCCCAAAGTGTAGTAAATGGTTGTTTTGAAGCTTTCCCAGTGTCCTTATTTAATTGCCGTGGGCCGAGAGAATTGATATGTACTTTTTTTGTTCAAAATAAATTTCCTTAATTAATGAATTTTCATGACCAGAAAGTCTGGTTTAAAGCCTACATACAAATTGACCATTAGTTTTCTAATTCCAGCTAAACCCCTCAAACCTTTGCTTATTTTTATGTGTGGAGAGACAAGAAGACATGACCCTTCATTTCAGTCTGGATTTTGAGCTCATTCTTGACTGCCACTAACCAAGGTCAAATGTGAAGAGATTTCTCCTACCAAGCATCACACTCTTGAATCTCAGCCAATCTGCTTTCTTGACTTACTTTTTTTAGATTGCTTGCAGCAATAAGCCCATTTGGTTGGTTAAAACAGAGCTAATACATTCATTCATGCAAATAAATATTTATTAAGTACTCCATTGGATTGACTAGTGTCCCTCAAAAATTCATGTCGACCAAGAACCTCAGAAAATGACCTTATTTGGAAACAGGATTGCTGCAGAGGTAATGTATTAAAATGAGGTCATGCTGGATCAGGGTAGGCCTGAAATTCAATAACAGCTGCTGTTATAAGAAGATTTGGTGATGGAGACAGAAGTTGGAGGGATGCAGTTACAAACTAAGGAATGTCAAAGGTTGCCAGCAGCCACAAGAAGCTGGAAGAAGCAAGGGAGAATTCTCTAGAGCCTTCTGAAGAAGCATGGCCCTGCCAACACCTTGATTTCAATCTTCTAACCTCCAAACCTGTAGGAGAATAAATTTTTGTTTCTTAAGTTATCAGTTTGTGGTAATTTGTTACAGCAGTCCTAGAACGTTAATACACATTCTTACTGTGGACCAGTAATTGTCCCAGTTCATTGATGTACTGCATGAACTAAGTCAGTAGTCCTTTTTCTCACAAACCTTGATAATGGAGGATATCCTATTCATTTGTTTGGAAAGGTAGAAGCACAGATCAAAAGTATAGTCAACATTTATTGAAATATTATTTTCATTGTTCTTAAAATGTTATATACTGAATCATCTCACCCAAAAATGTATATATTGAAGCCCTAAGCTCAGAGTTTGACTGTATTTGGAAATAATGCTTTTAAAGGGGTGCTTACATTAAAATGAAGCTGTCAGGCTGATCTTTAATCCAATCTGACCACTTTTTTTAATAAGAAGGGAGACTTTAGTTATACACGGGGCACCAGGGCTGTGTAAGCACAGAGGAAAGATGATGTGATGACCCAGGGAGAAGGAAGCCATCTGCAAGTCAAGGAGATGGGCCTCAGAAGCAACAACCTTGCAGATACCTTGGTCTCAGACTTATAGCTTCCAGACTGTAAGAAAATACGTTTCTATTGTTTAAGCCACCCAGTCCATGGTATTTGTTATGACAGCCCTAGCAAATTAACATAAGGATTTACACATATTAATTCATTTAATTTTTATAACAGTGCAGAGTGGTAGGTTTTATTTTCCCAATTTTAAAAAAGAAAAAAAAAAAAACAACTCTCCTGTGATCATCTGAATAATGTCCCCCCAGAGATATCCAGGTCTAGTCCATGGGCCTTGTGACTATCATCTTATATTTTAAAAGGGTCTTTGTGGATATGATCAGATTTAGAATCTTGTGTTGAGGGGATTATCCTGGATTATCTTGAGGGGCCCTTTGTAATCACAGGTGTCTTTATAAAAGAGAAACAACAGACAAGACTGTAGAGGACATGATGGGACAACGAAAGCAGTTTGGAGGGATGTGACCATGAATCCAGGAATAGCAGCAGACATCAGAGGCTGGAAGAGGCAAAGAACAAATTCCCCTGGAGCCTCCAGAAAGAACCATCCATGCCATTACCTTGATTGCAGCCTTGTGAGACTCATTTCTCACACTGGGCCTTGAGAACTACAAAATTCTCTTTAAAATGTTGTTTTAAGCCCCTATAATTGTGGTGGTAACTTGTTGTAGCAGCAGCAGGATACTAACACATCTTCTAAGATGACACAGTCATTAGGTGGCAGGGCCCTAATGACTTGAACCCACCTGGCTCCAGCTTCTTGTGGTTAGCTACTAAATCTATCTCTCTCTCTTTCAATATATGGATTTGAGATCACTCATTATAATGTACTGGGATGGGGTTAGTTTAATGTTGTGAACACAAATTTTGTAGTTAAGCTGGACTGGAATTCTAATATTCACTTACCAATTTATTGGTTGTCTTACCTTAGTTCATTTAAACTTTCTGTGCCCCAGTTTTCACAGTTAAGTGTGATTGTGCTGGTGTATTGTAGTACTATTTAGGAATAGTACATACAAACTGTCCAGTAGGGTATATATTTTGTACTAGGCGAAGGCAATGGCACCCCACTCCAGTACTCTTGCCTGGAAAATCCCAGGGACGGAGGAGCCTGGTAGGCTGCTGTCCATGGGGTTGCTGAGGGTTGGACACGACTGAACGAATTCACTTTCACTTTTCCCTTTCATGCATTGGAGAAGGAAATGGCAACCCACTCCAGTGTTCTTGCCTGGAGAATCCCAGGGACGGGGGAGCCTGGAGGGCTGCCGTCTATGGGGTCGCACAGAGTCGGACACGACTGAAGTGACTCAGCAGTAGCAGGCACTCAATTAATGTCGCTATTATTTCTCTCATGACTTAAAGACACAAAGTCATCTCTTCATAAAGCTCTTTGTAAAAGTTTCTGAGCCACTTACATTTATGCTTCTTTAAGGCAATCACCATACTTTCATAGGCCATTCTTTTTTTTTTTTTTAAATTTTTTTATTGAAGGAAAGTTGCTATACAGAATTTTGTTGTTTTCTATCAAACCTCAACATGAATCAGCCATAGGTATACATATATCCCCTCCCTTTTGAACCTCTCTCCCATTTCCCTCCCCATCCCACCCCTCTAGGTTGACACAGAGGCCCTGTTTGAGTTTCCTGAGCCATATTATACAGTGGAAGTGAGAAATAGATTTAAAGGCCTAGATCTGATAGATAGAGTGCCTGATGAACTATGGAATGAGGTTCGTGACATTGTACAGGAGACAGGGATCAAACCATTCCCATAGAAAACAAATGCAAAAAAGCAAAATGGCTGTCTGGGGAGGCCTTACAAATAGCTGTGAAAAGAAGAGAAGCAAAAAGCAAAGGAGAAAAGGAAAGATATAAACATCTGAATGCAGAATTCCAAAGAGTAGCAAGAAGAGATAAGAAAGCCTTCCTCAGCGATCAATGCAAAGAAATAAAGGAAAACAACAGAATGGGAAAGACTAAGGATCTCTTCAAGAAAATCAGAGATACCAAAGGAATATTTCATGCAAAGATGTGCTCGATAAAGGACAGAAATGGTATGGACCTAACAGAAGCAGAAGATATTAAGAAGAGATGGCAAGAATACACAGAAGAACTGTACAAAAAAGATCTTCATGACCCAGATAATCACAATGGTGTGATCACTGACCTAGAGCCAGACATCCTGGAATGTGAAGTCAAGTGGGCCTTAGAAAGCATTACTACGAACAAAGCTAGTGGAGGTGATGGAATTCCAGTTGAACTATTCCAAATCCTGAAAGATGATGTTCTGAAAGTGCTACACTCAATATGCCAGCAAATTTGGAAAACTCAGCAGTGGCCACAGGACTGGAAAAGGTCAGTTTTCATTCCAATCCCAAAGAAAGGCAATGCCAAAGAATGCTCAAACTACCACACAATTGCACTAATCTCACATGCTAGTAAAGTAATGCTCAAAATTCTCCAAGCCAGGCTTCAGCAATATGTGAACCGTGAACTTCCTGATGTTCAAGCTAGTTTTAGAAAAGGCAGAGGAACCAGAGATCAAATTGCCAACATCCGCTGGATCATAGAAAAAGCAAGAGAGTTCCAGAAAAACATCTATTTCTGCTTTATTGACTATACCAAAGCCTTTGACTGTGTGGATCACAATAAACTGTGGAAAATTCTGAAAGAGATGGGAATACCAGACCACCTGATCTGCCTCTTGAGAAATTTATATGCAGGTCAGGAAGCAAGAGTTAGAACTGGACATGGAACAATAGACTGGTTCCAAATAGGATAAGGAGTACGTCAAGGCTGTATATTGTCACCCTGTTTATTTAACTTATATGCAGAATACATCATGAGAAATGCTGGACTGGAGGAAACACAAGCTGGAATCAAGATTGCCGGGAGAAATATCAATCACCTCAGACATGCAGATGACACCACCCTTATGGCAGAAAGTGAAGAGGAACTAAAAAGCTTCTTGATGAAAGTGAAAGTGGAGAGTGAAAAAGTTGGCTTAAAGCTCAACATTCAGAAAATGAAGATCATGGCATCCGGTCCCACCACTTCATTGGAAATAGATGGGGAAACAGTAGAAACAGTGTCAGACTTTATTTTTCTGGGCTCCAAAATCACTACAGATGGGGACTGCAGCCATGAAATTAAAAGATGCTTACTCCTTGGAAGGAAAGTTATGACCAACCTAGATAGCATATTCAAAAGCAGAGACATTACTTTGCCAACAAAGGTCCGTCTAGTCAAGGCTATGGTTTTTCCTGTGGTCGTGTGTGGATGTGAGAGTTGGGCTGTGAAGAAGGCTGAGCACCAAAGAATTGATGCTTTTGAACTGTGGTGTTGGAGAAGACTCTTGAGAGTCCCTTGGACTGCAAGGAGATCCAACCAGTCCATTCTGAAGGAGATTAGCCCTGGGATTTCTTTAGAAGGAATGATGCTAAAGCTGAAACTCCAGTACTTTGGCCACCTCATGTGAAGAGTTGACTCATTGGAAAAGACCCTGATGCTGGGAGGGATTGGGGGCAAGAGGAGAAGGGGACAACAGAGAATGAGATGGCTGGATGGAATTCCTGACTCGATGGACATGAGTCTGAGTGAACTCTGGGAGTCTGTGATGGACAGGGAGGCCTGGCGTGCTGCGATTCATGGGGTCACAAAGAGTCAGACACGACTGAGCGACTGATCTGATCTGATCTATTTTACATGAAAAGTGAAAGTGAAGTCACTCAGTCATGTCCGACTCTTTGCAACCCCATGGACTGTAGCCTACCAGGCTCCTTGGTCCATGGGATTTTCCAGGCATGAATACTGGAGTGGGTTGCCATTTATGATCTTGTAAATTTCCATGTTACTCTTTCCATACATCTCACTGTCTGTTCCTCTCTCCTCATGCCCATAAGTCTATTTTTTGTCTGTTTCTCCATTGTTGCCTTGTAAATGAATTCTTCAGAACCATTTTTCTAGATTCTGTACATATGTGTTAGAACATATTTATCTTTCTCTTTCTGACTCACTTCACTCTGCATAATAGGTTCTAGGTTCATCTACCTCATCAGAACTGACTCAAATGTGTTCCTTTCTATTGCTGAGTAATATTCCATTGTGTATACGTAGCACAGTTTTTTTATCCATTCATCTGTTGATAGGCATCTAGGTTGCTTCCATGTTCTAGCTACTGTAAGTAGTGCTGCGATGAACATGAGATACATGTGTCTTTTTCAACCCTGGTTTTCTCAGGGTATATGCCTAGGAGTAGGATTGCTGGGTCATATGGTGGTTTTATTCCTAGTTTTTTAAGGAATCTCCATACTGTCTTCCATGGTGGCTGGATCAATCTACATTCCCACCAACAGAATGCAAGAGCAGTCCCTTTTCTCTACACCCTCTCCAGCATTTATTGTTTGTAGACTTTTTAATGATGGCCATTCTGACCAGTGTGAGGTGATATCTCAGTGTGGTTTTGACTTTCATAGGCCATTCTTATAGCAACATAAGATGTTGCTGTGTAATTAACTCATAAAGATGATACAGTTGAGTGTCTGTTGTGAAATACAAAGTGAAAAATTTTTGAAAAAAGAAGGAATCTTTAGCCACTTGCACCATTTTTTTGTTTGTCTCTGAATGAGTTTTCTTCTTGGTCCACTTGGTCTTCTTTATTGGCTGCATGGCTTACGGAGTCTTTCCCAACCATGAATGGAAACCGTGTCCCCTGCATTAGAAGCACAGAGTCTTAGCCACTGGACTGCCAGGAAGTCACTCCTCTTCTTGGTCCAATATTCAAATCCACATTTTTGAATTCTGGTTTCATCTGCTCTGATTTCTCATTCACTCATCTGCCCTTTGCCTGTTTGCTCTCACAGTCTTTCCTCTCCTGTCCTCTGATCTGCCCTGAATTTTGAAGGGCCAACCATTGTTATTTCTAAGACTTACTTGCCATCTGGCTTCCTGCTAAATTCAGATAACAGAAGCCCTGGCAAGAGATTGGATGATCAGAGGAAGAAACTAGAATGTTCTTTCCTTCACTCATCTGCTTCCCATGACATCTCTGCCAGATGCTGTCTCCTTTGCAAATCCAGATCCTGCTGTTAAAGCCCCTCTTTTTGGCCCTGCCTGCTGGGCTTTGATAACGTCCACTCCTAGATACATTTCTTTATGTTCCCTGCCCAAGAATCATTCTGGCTCTGGTGTTGATAAAATTGGGGTTGCCTTATGTCTCCTTGTTGGATTTCAGCTTGTTCTAGACCTTTTAAACTGCTTCATGCTATTGAAGTACCTCTACTGAACTAGCATGGATGAGTTCTGTCTCACTGTCTGGATCCTAACAAACAGATCCACTTTCCTCTCCACCTGCCTGAATTTAAACCTGAAACATGATTTATCTCTATGTCCACTCTTGACAAGTACCCAGGCCCAAGTGCTCTGTGTGGGCCTGGTTTTTGTGATTTGACTGCATCATCATAAAGGCCTCCTACTTCTTACTCGTTCAGTTTGATTCTGTCTGTGTCTCTACCTGCTTCTTTTTATCATGCTGCACCTACCTGCCCTACAGTCTTGGGTGGGAACCACTTTCCCTGCCTCTTTCTTCACGCATGAATTCATTCTGCTCTCACACCTTTCAGCTGTTACCTTTGGACATTTTGATCACCTTGTCTATTTGGCAGTGAAAGTCAACACTGAGTTTCGTGCTTTGCCTCGGTTCTTTCCATGGCACACATGCTTATCTCTAGCCTATGTTGGTTAGTTGTTTCTCTCCATTATTTAGACCATGAGCTACTGGAGTTAGAGACTTTCTTTCAACTCTGCATCCCTAGAGTCATCTGTAGTGCCTGGCAAGGGGCATAGACTAAGTAAATGAACACACTGTAAAGAGTAGTGGTGGTTTAGCTTAGAGAAGCTGAGGGCAGACTTAATTTCAAGTTTATGTGGGAGATGCTGAGTTTGATAGGGGCATAAAATCTGCAAGCTGGAAGAAATCCTAGAGACCCAAATAGATACATGACAGTTGGTTATTTTTCTAATGTGTGAAAATTAGAATAGGGTTGTTGTTGTTCAGTTGCCAAGTCGTGTCTGACTCTTTGTGACCCTGTGGACTGTAGCATGTCAGGCTTCCCTGTCCTTCACTATCTTGCAGAGTTTGCTCAAACTCATGCCCATTGAGTCAGTGATGCCATCCAACCATCTCATCATCTGTTGTCCCCTTCTCCTCCTGCCTTCAATCTTTTCCAACATCAGGGTCTTTGCCAATGAATCAGGTCTTCATATCAGGTGGCCAAAGCATTGGAACTTCAGCTTCAGTCCTTCCAATGAATATACAGGGCAACAAACTTAAAAAGAAGTGTGGTTTTAAATGGAAATACAGAGGTCCATTCTGCCTATCAGAGTGATAACGACCCAAGATACATAACTGAAGGGTCTCTAATCCTGGAAATCTGTGTGAAAACAACATGCAGTTTCCGATCTTGAGTACCTTACAGATTCATTTCATAAAGACTTCAGGCTGCACCTGAATGTTTCTCAAGACCCCCCCTGGTTATAGGTTTCTGGATTAGGTCTGAGTTTGAGGAGGTTGGAGAATAAAAGAACGTGATTAACCTCATAATTCACAGCATGAAAATAGACGTATAAGTGCTAATTAAGATGTTTATTAAATTGAAATGTGATTGAACTAGGTTAATAGGGACTAGGTTCAGGAGAATTTTGAGATAGGAAAGAGAACACATCATCTAATCAGTGAGTATAATTGTAAGTTTTGAATAGCTTTCACTCGATATTTATGTTCTTAGCTGAGGGCCATTTGCAGCTAGAAATAGTTTGAAAAAAAAAAAAAACACACAAGCAGAGAGGCACCATTTACAATCTCAATTCCAATTCCTTTCTCCTGCTGCTCTGAGAAACATTTAATAAATGAGGCCCTTTATGTGTCCAGCGTTCTTATCCCACTTTCTGTGTGGCCTCACACAGGAGGCCACACACAGAAGTGCTTCCATCTGCTAGGTCCGTGCATGAATTATGCCTGAGGCACTGCAGCCAGCCCTGGACCGAACTATTCAACCTGGCTTCCAAATGGGAAGTTCTGATGCTGAGTGAAAGACTGATGACAGAAGCTCTCCAGGCATCTCGGAGTCAGTTAAATCAGTACTTCTAGGAGGCAGAAGGAAACCCCAAGATGTAATAAGGAGTGAAGGAACTGACCTTTCAGAGAGATGCAGTCCTCTGTGGCGAAAGGTCTGGCCTGTGAGGCTGGAGAGCTGGGTTTGAAAGCTGGTTCTGCACCTCTCAGGCTGTGGAGCCCTGGATGGGTAACTTACCTCCTCTTTTCCTCATTTGTGCAATTAGAGAATGGAGTAAGGGAAGATAGGACTGTCTCTGAGTTTCCTTCCAGTGACAACACTCCTGATATGATGGAAACATTTTCTCAGCATCATGGTTGTGGAGATGATGCAAGAAAACCAGAGGATGAGGATACATTAGTGTGAATTTCCAGAGTTGTTCTCTTTTCTGACTCTTTCAATATCTTACTATCCAAGAGGTTTTGTATTGTTATTTATTTTTGATGTGGAAACATAACTTTTGCATAAGAGAAAGAAGCCTCAGGGCTGCTACTATAATCACAAGTGTAGGTTTCTTCTGATTCTTCTTGCTGGTAGGTTCACTGTGAGGGTTCAGGTTGATGAACATCCAAATTCAGAGTGATTGAACAGGCTCAGATGTCATAAACTGACCCATGGCAAGGACATATAGCATTTATTTCATTGTTTCAGTGAGGATTAATCAAGTACCTACTATGGGTCAAGATCTGTAAAAGGGGGTTAATCAAGGATGTCTATGGACATTTTCTATCCCTTATTTCATGTTTTATCTAATTTAAATCAATCATCTAATATCTATCATGTACCTAAATTGTAAAGTCCTAAAGAGAAGGCTTTCATAAAGTCCCAATTGGAATCAGTCACCTGGAATATCTGTAGCAAGTTATTTAGAATGTGATCTTTTGTTCCATTTAACACTTTACATTCTGCTTTTTGTTAGAGCTAATTGTTTATGTATTTCCTCACCCTACTAAATAATACATATTTTTGAAAGTAGGACTGTCTTACTCATTTTTATATTTTCCTTCTTCATTTCTTAATATAATACTCAACATATGATAAAGCTTAAATATTTATGAAATATCTGCAAGCTAATAAGAGCTAAAACTGCCTGAGTCCTTGCCATATGTTAGGAATGAGTTTTGATACCCTACATTATCATCATATGTGCTTATAGTTCTATAGTACAGGTACCACTATTATCATCACTTTACCAATGAGGAAACTGAGGCCTAGAAAACTTCAATCCTTTTACCAAGGTCATGTACCAACTAGAAAGCCTGTTCTTTTAGTCTTTATGTTATACAGCTAACATTAGTGTTATGTTCTAGCTAAAAGTGACTGATCCAAATGGATGGAAGTGTAAATGTATATTATCAGCTATTTTTTAGAGGAGCTCCAGTGACGGTATTTGGTAAGAGATTTGACTGACATGCATAATAAGAATTGTGACCTATTTCCCTATTTGGTTGCTTGTTAATGCAGTCAATGTTTAAATCATCATCCTTTTCACAATTCCCTGTATAGTTTAAAGATAAAGTGACTCACTGGATAATTGGAAAAGCCAGCAGCCCACTTTTCATCTCTTTTATGTTCCCTAATAATAGTCAAGAGAATATGAAAGATAGTTGTGACAAGTTTAAGGGTGGTGGCTGGTAGTAATAGACTGTTATGACATGGGTGGCTTACTCACCACAATGACAACAACAGAACTCTTTTAGGAGACCTGGGAAATAGGATAAGTGTAGCTTGTGGACTTGGAAACACTGAGTATCACATCCAAGTGTCTGAGCATTTGCATGGATCATGTGACTTGCATGGGGAATTTGGCATGGGCATTCACATGTACATATTGTCTCCTGAAACTTACAAGAAAATCATATCTAACCAAGGAATTGTCAGCTGAATCTGTAATGTTTGTCAAACATTCTACATCTGTGAGAAATTTCATCGTATTAGAATATGCTTTCTTTTTCTGATTTTTGAGAAAGATAACTGGCTGAATTTTCTCACATAGCAACAAAATAGGATCTGGGATGTGTGTGTAGCTGTTTGGGACTTCATCCTCAAATGTTGACATCTCTCAATCACACACTCATGGGGCTATTTCAGTTAGTTCAGTTCAGTCTCTCAGTCATGTCTGACTCTTTGAGACCCCATGGACGGCAGCACACCAAGCCTCCCTGTCCATCACCATTGGTGATGCTATGAAACCATCTCATCCTCCGTAGTCCCCTTCTCCCCTTGCCTTCAATCTTTCCCAGCATAAGGGTTTTTTCAAATGGGTCAGTTCTTCACATCAGATGGCCAAAGTATTGGAGTTTCAGCTTCAGCATCAGTCCTTCCAATGAATATTCAGGACTGATCTCCTTTAGGATGGACTGGTTGGATATGCTTGCCATCCAAGGGACTCTCAAGAGTCTTCTCCAACACCACAGTTCAAAAGCATCAATTCTTTGGCAGCCAGCTTTGTTTATAGTCCAACTCTCACATCCATGTACGACTACTGGAAAAACTATAGCTTTGACTAGATGGACCTTTGTTGGCAAAGTAATGTCTCTGCTTTTTAACAAGCTGTCTAGGTTGGTTATAGCTTTTCTTCCAAGGAACAAGCGTCTTTTAATTTCATGGCTGCAGTCACCATCTACAGTGATTTTGGAGCCCCCCCAAAATAAAGTCTGTCACTGTTTTCACATGGAGATATTTAAGATAAAAGAAATCAGGTAAGGTCTGGGTACTCTCAGTATACTTGCCTCCCAAGAGGATTTACAAATTAATATTTATTTTGTTAACTTCACTCCAGGCTTCCCTGGTGGCTCAGTGGTAAAGAATCTGCCTGTCAATGCAGGTGCTACAGGTTTGATCCCTGGGTCTGGAAGATTTCTTGGAGAAGGAAATGGTTCAATCTACTCCAGAATTCTTACCTGGGACATCCCATGGACAGAGGATCCAGGCCGGCTACCTGGTTGGATGCAAAGAGTTGGACATAGCTGAGTGACTATACAATAACAACTTCACTCAGGGCCAATATTAGCCCTCTGATTAGGGTGATTTGTAAAAATTTCTAAAAAGTCACTACATCTGGGTGGAGTCTCCTTCCTACCAAATCACGTGGCTGGATTTCGGCCTCTGCTTCTCACCTTGACTCAGCGTATACAATGGTATGTGGTGGTCCTGGCTCTACTGATCCATGCTTGATCTTTAGATTAACATACATATTATTCAGCAATCTTTTGGTTAATTAGCTTTGGCTTAAAAGGAAGATAATTAGAAACTTTGCTTGCCTGAGGGCAGGGTAGCAGTGTAGTGGGGACAGGAAACAGTTGTCATGCTTGATAAGTTGATCTTCTCTTTCTTTCCTCTGGTTTTCTCTATGTGCAATTTTGTTTATTACTGTAGACTGACTTGGGTTTTCCTGGTGGCTCAGATGGTAAAGAATCTGCTTGCAGTGCAGGGGACCTGGGTTTGATCCCTTGGTTGGAAAGATCTGGTGGAGAGCGGAATGGCTACCCACTCCAGTATTCTTGCCTGGGGAATCCCGTGACAGAAGAGCCTAGTGGGCTACAGTCCGTAGGATTGCAAAGAGCAACTAATACTTTAGACTGGTTTGTTTCCATGGAGATTGTGGCTGCTGTAGCTCTGAAGTCATATAGTACCATCTTAATAAAGAACGTGAAGTGCACTGTCTCTCTCTAATGCCAGGTTGAACAGTCCTAGAGACATGCTCCATTTGCAGTATGTGTGCATCTCTGGACTCACAACTTGGTTGGTAGATTAAATACTATGATAGGCCTACTGTGGGTCAGCTGCTGACTGTGTTAAGGGAGAAAGAATCTGCAAAAGTTTGTAAGCTTCCATTCAAAATCCATGCTTAGAGAGGAATGGAATATCTCCTCAGTTGTGAGGTGGTAGAAGTTGTCTCCTCATCCAGGAAGATAAAAACATTAGATGCCCATTTCACAGGTCCATTAATTCAAACTTGTCAATGTCTTGTTTCTGAAGGTATATAAAACAAACTCACACCAATACTTTACAAGACTAAGGTATTATTACCTTAATTGCTAATAATAGTCAAAAGAATAAGAAAGATAGTTGTGACGAGTTTAAGGGTGGTGGCTGGTTGCAGCAAATAATTGTAATGCCATTAGATTCAACACATCATTTTCCTATAGGAAAGTTATAGAAGAAACTGAGTTATTAAGGACCACTGGCAAGCCTGGAATCAGAGAAGGGGAAGCCAGCCCTGGGATTGCTATGTTTAATAACTTCAGTTCAATATAGGCTGCTGTGTCTATTTCCATACTAGGAAGGTGCCTTCCAGTGGGGATGGGTACTTATTTCACAGTTGTGTTATCTTGTACAAATCTACCATCGCATGCCTTCCAGAGTTTCCATTGTCTGTGCTTCCTCTTCAATTGGATATATAGACTATAGTGGGTTTAAAGGTTCATGTCCTGACTCATTTACTACTTGTGCGAACAAGCAAGTAAGTTGTTCAGTGGCCCTCCGTTTTCTCATCAGAACAAGAGAATCATGATGCCATTTTTTCTCATAGAGTTTTGTTAGAATTAAATGCAATTATCATGATAAGTGCTGTACACAGTATCTAACATGCTGTGCATTGATTTAAAATTTTTCTAATCTGTTGCTCATGTTACTATAGTTGCTGTTGACCCTGTGCTTGTACTCTTGACATCCAGTTTTGCTTATGATAACTACATAAATCTGCTTTGATGCATTTCTGTATTGATTATATAGTTTAACTCTCAAATAACAACCTTATTTCCATCTTTTCCATTTCTTTGGAGGGCATTAAAGTGTTGCCCCATGTAGTGACTACAATTTTATGCACTTTTGAGGCAAGTCCTATCGGATCTTGACATTTCAGCTTCTAAAATTTAAAGACGATTTGTCACAAAGGTGCTTGGAAGGAATCATTGTGCAGAGGTAAACTCCTTTCCATCCAGAAGAGATTATCTTGAATCTGCAGGGTGTACATGTGAGACAGAATAGAGGTCTCCCAGGATAAATTTGGGACCATTCTTATTTCTGGTCTAGTGGCAAAGAGTTATACGGAGAAAAAAATGTTCTTTCTGTTTCATGAAACTCAAATGAAAGCAAATCTTAAATTCTCCCCTCCCTCGCCAAGAAAATGTAATTCGCAGGCTTGGCTGGATGAAAAGGTTGAAACACTTTAATTATTGATAAGATAAACTAGAGTAAGAGTGATCAAGGTATCAGACAGAAGACACTTGAAAGGCTAAGTTTGAAAGCAAGTATTACATGGTGGCTCAATTGAAAATGCAGGTGGCTATAGACAGTACAAGTGAGGAGGAAAATTGAAGAGACTTATTTTTATCAAGAAAACCAATTATGGAAACTCCAGGTACTTTCTTCAAGGAGGAGTTATTATCAGTTCAGTCTTTGCCTGGTCCCCTATTTTATGTGAACAGCGACGGCCAGGCCAGAAGTGATTTAGTCCGGATGAAAAAGACTTTCAATAAACAAGCATGAGGACTGACTGAAGTGAGCTGCTGGCAAAATTCAGCTCTGTGAAGACTGTTACAGATGCCAGTGCCACGGCTGAGAAGTAAAAATTTAATAATGCTGAAAGGACTCTTTGCCATTATAACACAAATCAACTTTTATTAATTAAGCTGAAAGGAAATGTGTTTTCTTATAATATCCTGAGGTGTGGATTTTCATTTTCGAAAAGTCCCTTGGCTTTTCTTTTCCTTTCCCCTCTGTGATGGAGGTTTGGCATTCCGAGGCATTCAGACTTTGTATTGACAATTAAATTTGCTGAATCTTTTTCATTTGTCCTTTCACATCGGTGCTCCATTCTTTTCTATCCGGCTTTGTGCGTCTCTGCTGGGAGGCTGATCTTCATGGACTGTAGTGCTGGCCTCCGTTGCCCACTGGTTTCCACTTGAGTTCAGCAGGAAACTGATGGGCAGCAAAAAGTGAAGTTGGGGAATTTTTCTATCAATTTTCTACCTAATAAATTGATAGGCATTCTGATTCTTTACTGAAGGTCACATCTCCTCATGGGTGGTCTTTTCCTGTAGATAAAGGCCCATGCCTAGATTGGAGTTCAGTTAATATCGTCCCTGGTGTCTCAGAGGTTAAAGTGTCTGCCTCCAACGTGGGAGACCCGGGTTTGATCCCTGAGTCAGGAAAATCCCCTGGAGAAGGAAATGGTAACCCACTCCAGTATTCTTGCCTGGAGAATCCCATGGACGGAGAAGCCTGGTAGGCTACAGTCCACGGGGTCACAAAGAGTCGGACACGACTGAGCAACTTCACTCACTTATACATATAGCTGAGAAATTCGAGGTCCTACTAGGAAGGAATAAAGAGAAATGGATATTGGTGTGGCACCAACAGATATCCTGGATGAAAACCCAACTTCCAAGTCTGAATGAGGAAATTAAATCTAAGACAGATTCAGAAAGTACACGGGTAACATAGAAAGTAATGAAACTGGAATTAAAGCCCGTATTTCCTGAATTCAAGGGCTGCATTTCTTTGAAAGTGTGCAGCCTTGGCTTGAATTCCAGTGTTCTCTACGCTCTAGGGTTCCAAGGACTTGCTTTTATTTGGAAGATAGCATAGTATATCCAGGTGAAGAGTACTGGAACCAAAATGCTAAGTTGCTTCAGTCGTGTCTGACTCTGTGCGACCCCATAGATGGCAGCCCACCACGCTCCCCCGTCCCTGGGATTCTCCAGGCAAGAACACTGGAGTGGGTTGACATTTCCTTCTCCAATGCATGAAAGTGAAAAGTGAAAGTGAAGTCAAAAGCTCAGTCGTGTCCGACTCCTAGTGACCCCATGGACTGCAGCCCACCAGGCCCCTCCGTCCATGGGACTTTCCAGGCAAGAATACTGGAGTGGGGTGCCATTGCCTTTGGCTGGGTTCAAATACCAGAACTTCCCTTACCTGTTCTATGGCCTTGAGTAAAATAAGTTAATTCTTGGTCCTGCAGTGTCTTCATTTGTAAAATGTGAATGAAAATAGTATCTACTTCATAATGTTTTTTATAAGGAAAATGAAATAGCCCAATTCTTTAGAACAGTGCCGAACAGATAAGCACATATGTGCATACTCAGTTGCTAAGTGGTGTCTGACTCTTTGTGACCCCATGGACTGTAGCCAGCCAGACTCCTCTGTCCGTGGAATTTTCCAGGCAAGAATACTGGAGTGAGTTGCTGCTTCCTTCTCCAGGAGATCGTCCCAACTCAGGGATCAAACCTGTGTCTCCTGCATTGGCAGGTGGATTCTTTACTGCTCTACCACCTGGGAAGCCCTGACAGATAAGTACTAATTGTTAGTTTTATCATTAATATCCTAAGCATCATCACTAGTCATAAGGTTTTTTGTGAGTATTAAGTGTTCTGTTGAAAGTTATGGGAAATGGTTGCATTCAAGAATGTGAAAGTGAAAATGACTCAATCGTGTCTGACTCTTTGCAACCTCATGGACTATATAGTATGTGGAATTCTCCAGGTCAGAATATTCAAGTGGGAGCCTTTCCCTTCTGCAGGGGATATTCCCGACCCAGGAATTGAACCAGGTCTCCTGCCTTGCAGGCAGATTCTTTACCAGCTGAGCCACCCAGAGAATGCCCTGGAAGCATTCAAGATTTATACTGAATTTATTGCTATGAGATGTGGAATATGAAAGAAAGAAAAAACAGCAATCAAATATGGTTCCAAAATTTTGGTTTGAGCAATCAGAAGAAGTCATGATGTGAGATGTGGAGACATTTGATTTGAATAAGAATTCTGGAGGATGAAACAATTTATCCTCTTTTTATATGTGGGAAAACTGAAACCCATATGGGTTAGGCAACTTGTCTAAGACCATAAGATCAAGAAAAGGTAGAATTGAAATACCAACCCAAGTTTATCTGACTTTACAGCCTATTTTGTAGATTTCAGTTTTAGGCACTAAGTAAGATTTTTTTTCCTGGCAGTTTCTTTTTTTTAAAATATAAATTTATTTATTTTAATTGGAGGTTAATTACTTTACAATATTGTATTGGTTTTGTCATACATCAACATGAATCTGCCACGGGTGTACACATGTTCCCCATCCTGAACCCGCCTCCCACCTCCCTCCCTGTACCATCCCTCTAGGTCGTCCCAGTGCACCAGCCCCAAGCATCAAGTATCATGCATCGAACCTAGACTGGTGGTTTGTTTCATATATGATATTATACATGTTTCAATGCCATTCTCCCAAATCATCCCACCCTCTCCCACAGAGTCCAAAAGACTGTTCTATACATCTGTGTCTCTTTTGCTGTCTTGCTTACATGGTTATCGTTACCATTTTTCTAAATTCCATATATATGCGAATTAGTATACTGTATTGGTGTTTTTCTTTCTGGCTTACTTCACTCTGTATAATAGGCTCCAGTTTCATCCACCTCATTAGGACTGATTCAAATGTATTCTTTTTAATGGCTGAGTAATATTCCATTGTGTATATGTACCACAGCTTTCTTATCCATTCATCTGGCAGTTTCTTAATTCATTCAAAATCTGAATATCAGGACTCTTTTGCCTCTGAATTTATGGCTCAAATGCTCAGTTGTGTCTAACTCTTTGCAACCTGCCAGGTTCCTCTGTCCATGGATTTTTCCAGGCAAGAATACTGAAGTAGGTTGCCATTTCCTTCTCCAGGAGATCTTCCTGAGCCAGGGGTCAAACCCACATCTCTTTAGTCTTCTGAGTTGTCAGGCAGATTCTTTACCACTAGTACCACCTGGGAACCCCCTCTAAATGTATAAGTGAATTCATTTACTCTAATCTGTTTCTCACAGCTATAATATAAAATATATTTCATTTTTACACCCCTCTTTCACTCTCATTTCAGAGATGAAAGACTTAAAGGATGAAAAGTGGCACAACTTGGGTCTTACAACTAGTTTATAATTGAGTTGGATCTTGAATTCAGGTTTTGTGCCTTTAAGCCCCATTGAGTATTTCCAGTAGGAAAGGACAAGGGCAATATGGTTTGGTCAGAAATGCAGCTTTAATTGGTTGAGAAGCATGGGATATAATTTATATTCTGTAGATGGAAAATCCCATGGACGGAGGAGCCTGGTAGGCTGCAGTCCATGGGGTCACTAAAAGTCGGACACGATTGAGCGACTTCACTTTCACTTTTCACTTTCATGCATTGGAGAAGGAAATGGCAACCCACTCCAGTGTTCTTGCCTGGAGAATCCCAGGGACGGAGGAGCCTGGTGGGCTGCCGTCTATGGGGGTCACACAGAGTCGGACATGACTGAAGTGCCTTAGCAGAAGCAGCAGCAGATGGAAATAAATGTTAAATGGAACCTTCTAAGGTTACTCTGGGTTTCTAGAGTTAACCTTCTAGATGAAGTGAAGAACATACTGATGGGGTTAGGATGATGTCATACTGGAAAATATGCAAAAATAAATATGGCAAAAAACTCTAAGATTGGCACAAGATTCTTCAGGTACTCAAGTAAATATCACTATTAATATAGAAATTAAAGCCAAATTAGAGTAAAGGAGTAATTTCTACTTGAGATGATGCCATATAGCATATACCTTAATGTTTATTCCATGGGCTTAAACACTCCTTTTATTATGAGAGGAGACACTAGTAAGGAGAATAATAAAAAACAGATAACACAATCATTAATTATTAATAATATTAATTATTATATTGTATTATATATTAAGTAATATAATATTTTATTATGATGGTATATTATTATATATAGTAACATAATATATTAATAATAATAATAGCTTTTAAATTTCAGAACAAAGCTGATGCACTCAAATAAATTACTTTTTCTTTTTCTCTTAATCATTTATCAAGAATTTTTAAGACGTTACATGCCAGTGTGAAAATAAAACAGAAAGCCATTAACTCATAAAATCATGTATTTATTCATGAATTCCACAATGTTTATAAGGTACTTATTATATGTCAGACTCTCTATTAGGTGCTGGGGATCCAAAGATCTCTAAAACATAGCAGTTTGCTCTCAAGGAACTTCTAGTGCCAGAAATGTCAAAAAAAAAAAAAAAAAAACAACTGCATTTAAGTCTAATGTTACATTGGTAACAAGAAATAGACAGAGAGTATTTATTTTGGTGGATTATATGGATTTAAGGGAGAAGAAGATGGGGCTGAAAATAAGTAGAAATGACCTTGTAGAAAAGTAAAAGTAAAGAGTGAGGTGGATAGAATTCCAAGAGGGAATTTTATGAACCAAGTATGGAGGCTAAAAATCTTGGGGAAATGAATGAATTGTAGATATGTCAGTATGACTGTACTGGGTGAAATAGAAGGAAGGAGATGAGGCTAAAGATGAGTCAGGGTCTGCGGCTGTTGCTTCTGCTGCTAAGTCACTTCAGTCATGTCCGACTCTTTGTGACCCCATGGACTGTAGCTCACCAGGCTCCTCTGTCCATGGGATTTTCCATGCAAGGATAATTGAGTGGGTTACCATTTCCTATTACAGGGGATCTTCCTAACCCAGGGATTGAACCTGCATCTCCTGTGGCTCCTGCATTGCAGGCAGATTCTTTACTGCTAAGCCATCAAAGAAACCTGAATCAGGGTCTATACCCTATGAAATCTTGAATTCTATCTTAAGAGTTTTAACTTTACATAATAAATAGACAAGAACATCACAAAATATATGAAGTAGGGAAGGAGCTAGAACAAAATGATAGAATAAGAAATATTTTGATCTCTCAAGATAGGAGTATAGTCAGTGTATATTTAGGTTTTGCTGCAGTAACAAAGTACTCCCAAATCTCGCTGTCTTCCCAAAAGAGATTTATTTCTCACTAACATTACACATGAACTGTGGCTCTGCTTATGCCTCTTCACACCAAGATCCAGGCCAAAAGAGCAGTCCCTATTTGGGCTTGTAGTACCAGAAAAAACAATGGTAGAAAATGCAGTAGAGACATTCATGGCTTCCTGTTTCAATTTTATTGGTAAAAGCAAGTAACATGGCCAAGCATGATGCCAATGGGACAAGAACATGTCCTCCTATTACAGGGAGAGGGAGCATTACTAATAATGCTAGGAAGTAATTAATTCATAATTACTAAAGTGTTTTTGCCTGGAGAATCCCAGGGGTGGGGAAGTCTGGTGGGCTGCCGTCTACGGGGTCGCACAGAGTCGGACATGACTGAAGCGACTTACCAGCAGCAGCAGCACCTAGGAAGATTCATAAAATCTATGACAGCATGGGTATAATATCTATTTATTTCTGTTTTTTTTTTCTTCTTTTAACCCAGAAGACAATCTTGTATGTGTGTGTTTTGGTATGTGTTTTTATCATATATCACAGTGCTGGCATTGATCATATCCATGTCTTAAACACATTCTCTCCCTGTAACAATGATATCAATATGTATCTAGCACACTTGACATACTCAGAAAGTTAGAGGAAAACAACAGAATGGGAAAGACTAAAGATGTCTTCAAGAAAATTAGAGATACCAAGGGAACATTTCATGAAAATATGGGCACAATAAAGGACAGAAATCATATGGACCTAACAGAAGAAGAAGATATTAAGAACAGGTAGCAAGAATATACAGAAGAACCATACGAAAAAGATCTTCATGACCCAGATCACCATGATGGTGTGATTACTCACCTAGAGCCAGAATTCTGGAATGCGAAGTCAAGTGGGCCTTAGGAAGCATCTCTATGAACAAAGCTAGTGGAGGTGATGGAATTCCAGTTGAGCTATTTCAAATCCTGAAAGATGATGCTGTGAAAGTGCTGCCTCAATATGCCAGCAAATTTGGAAAACTCAGCAGTGGCCACAGAACTGGAAAAGATCAGTTTTCATTTCAATTCCAAGAAAGGCAATGCCAAAGAATGTTCAAACTGCTGCAAAATTGAACTCATCTCACACACTAGCAAAGTAATCCTCAAAATTCTCCAAGCCAGGCTTTAACAGTAAGTGAACCATGAACTTCCAGATGTCCAAGCTGGATTTAGAAAAGGCAGAGGAACCAGAGATCAAATTGCTAACATCTGATGGATCATCAAAAAAGCAAGAGGGTTCCAGAAAAAACATCTATTTCTGCTTTATTGTCATACACCAAAGCCTATGACTGTGTGGGTCACAACAAACTATGGAAAATTCTGAAAGAGATGGGAATACCAGACCACCCGACCTGCCTCCTGAGAAGTCTGTATGCAGGTTAGAACTGGACATGGAACAACAGACTGGTTCCAAATAGGGAAAGGAGTATGTCAAGGCTATATATTGTCACCCCGCTTATTTAACTTATGTGCAGAGTACATCATGAGAAATGCTGGGCTGGAGGAAGCACAAGCTGGAATCAAGATTTCCAGGAGAAATATCAATAACCTCAGATATGCAGATGACACCA
The DNA here is from genome assembly GCF_002263795.3 of Bos taurus. Taxonomy (NCBI): domain Eukaryota; kingdom Metazoa; phylum Chordata; class Mammalia; order Artiodactyla; family Bovidae; genus Bos; species Bos taurus. Next base: position 60,485,401 of record NC_037342.1, on the reverse strand, counting down.
CCCTTATGGCAGAAAGTGAAGAGGAACTAAAAAGCCTCTTGATGAAAGTGAAAGAGGAGAGTGAAAAAGTTGGCTTAAAACTCAACATGCAGAAAAGGAAGATCATGGCATCTGGTCCCATCACTTCATGGCAAATAGATGGGGAAACAATGAAAACAGTGACAGACTTTATTTTGGGGGGACTCCAAACTCACTGCAAATGGTGATTGCAGCCATGAAATTAAAAGATGCTTGCTCCTTGGAACAAAAGTTATGACCAACCTAGACAGCATATTAAAAAGCAGAAACATTTATTTGCCAAAAAATGTCTGGATAGTCAAAGCTGTGGTTTTTCCAGTAGTCATGAGCGTTGGACTATAAAGAAAGCTGAGTGCCAAAGAATTGGTGCTTTTGAATTGTGCTGTTGGAGAAGACACTTGAGAGTCCCTTGGACTGCAAGGAGATCCAACCAGTCAATCCTAAAAGAGATCAATCCTGAATATTCATTGGAAGGGCTGATGCTGAAGCTGAAACTCCAATATTTTGGCCATTGATGCGAAGAACTGACTTATTTGAAAAGACCCTGATGCTGGGAAAGATTGAAGGTGGGAGGAGAAGAGGGCAACAGAGGACAAAATGGTTGGATGGCATCACCAATTCGATGAATATGAGTTTGAGTAAGCTCCAGGAGTTGATGATGGACAGGGAAGCCTGCCATGCTGCAGTCCATGGGGTCGCAAAGAATCAGATATGACTGAGTGACTGAACTGAACTGAGCACACTTAACATACTCAGAAAGTTGACTGGTTGTTTGGTATACTAGTATAAGTAGAGAGAGAAGTAAGATAAAGCTAAAGTATCTTCGTTCTCCTGATTACTCCCCCAAATATTTTGGTCATAAACTTGTTTCCTTTTCCAAAACAACCGAAAGCCACTAGGCAGGTAATTTAAGTCCTTATACAATGACTATGAGACCAACTCTGTTGCCCAGAAACTATCCCCTTCGATCACTGGTCCAATTCACCCCCCAATTCACCCCCAAAGCTTCTGGTTGCACACAGTTCCCTTCCTCTTTCTCTTTTGTGGTCAATTATAGAACATATTACTCAAGGAGTTGCAAACCAAAATGAAAGAGAATGATAACAGCACAGAGAAAATAAGTTATTTTCTGCTTGAGAGAACTATGAGCCTGTGAATTTGGACATCTCAGAAGGGAAGTCAGAGGCTGATATTTGTTACTGCTGGGCCCCGTGTTCATTTTGAAGAAGAGAAAAAGTGAGATGAGGATGTCAATCTTTCCTTTACTGCTCTGCTTCTCCCAAGACCTTAGATTTATGTGCCTTAATTTTAGAGAAATGGATTATTGTTTGAGCTTTGCAAATGCAAAGGACTAGGGGAAGGGACTTGTTTGGGGCAACTTCATAGGAGCTTTTACAGATGGGATAGGTAACCCAGGAGAAATACAATTGCATATTACTTGAGGGCATTCATAACTGTGTTTCATGGTCATGGCAGTCATTTTTGACCAAACATGGTTTCATATTTCTTGTATTCAGCTCACTTGGTAGTGGGTGATGAGCATCTTGAATCCTCATTTCTTTTTTGGGGGCTTTTGCCTATCTGAAGATCTTACTTGAGGGAATTTTTAAAGTGCTGAAGTATTAGTAGATATATTCTTTATCTAGATTTCTTGAATGCCTTCTTGCCCCAGGTCTGTGTGAATCAATAAGGGAATGATGGCAAAGAAAACAGACTACTTCCACTTATGGTGCATATGTTCTACTATTTGTTAATTTAACTCACCCAATAATATGTGTTGTCTACTGTATGTATTGCTAGGCCCTGTGCTAGGTGAGAAAAAGGAAATGAAATTCCTGACCTTCAGGAGCTTATAACTTATTCATGGAAGAGAAACATAATCCACAGAGTTAGTGTTCTCAACAGTAAAGTCCCTTTTCAGTTGTATCACACATTTGATGAATGCTTATAAATCACAAAGAACTGTGGCAAGGGGTGGCTGCAAAGGATAGGGTCATATCCTTGTCACTTGTGGGACTTATAGCCCTAATTAAAATTAGCCAAAATATTTTGAAAGGCAGTATATGATATGTTCCATCACACAGGTAATATTTAATAATAATAGTAGTAGAAACAACAGTAACTAACACTCATTTGCTCTTACCATTTGCTAAACACTCTTCTAAGAGTATTAAATGCTTTAGCACCTTTATTAATACAATAACATGAGGATAAGAATTGTCTTCATTTTGTAGTTGGGATAACTGATGATATCTCAGATAACTGATAGGTTAAAACCATATGGCTAGTGGGAAGTAGGTCCAGATTTTCAACTTCAATAATAAGACTTCAGGACCTGAATCCTTAAGTGAACCAGAAATAAACAGGGCTTGTATTTTATAGGAATCAATAAGGACTTTATTGGAATAAATAAAAACAGGTTGCTTATGGGAACATAGAAATATGGGTGTTTTCAGACTGAGGTGATCAGAGATGCTTACTGGAGAGGATGGGATTTGAAGCAGGCTTTTGAAAATGGGCACTGCCCCTTGAATTGTGACATCAGACAAAATACTAAGGTGATCTCCCGAGCATTTTCTCAAATGGCATTTAAAAAGTCCTTCATACCTATCCTCATGAATAGGAAGCTCTAATTAAATTTGCAGAATGTTTTGCAGGAACATCTGAGAGTGAAATATGAATAGTCCTACCTTCCAGAAGGTTTTCTGTGAGGAGCCTCAGAGTGTGAAGAGATTTCACTATAGAGAGAAGACACGATTCCAGGTTTGCCAAATTTAGAAATCACATGAACTGCTGGATGTAGAACAAGTTTTGATTCCTCTTTGGTCTTTTATTCCACTCTCTGTTAAATCAGTGTGAGCTGACCTTGTCTTCGCTTGGACCTCTTTCCCCTCCTTTTATTTTTCTTTCACCTTCTACCTTCTCTTCTTATTCTCTGTCTCTTCTTCTAAATGCATCTCGACCATGAAATCATATGCGAAAGAAAAAAAGCTTTTTGCCACAATTAATATGGAATGGGTCAAGATCTAATTTCTGGATCTCATTCCCTAAGATATGAACATGACGTTAAAGTTAGAATAAACATACCGTTTCATAGAGCCCACAATATTTTGGCCAAAGATTATCTCCAGGCTGGATTTGGTTAGAATTTTATGTTCAGCTAAATAGGCCACATGTTTCTGTCAACTAATACTTAATGTCATCAATTTCTTCAAAATTTCCAGAGAATAAAAATAACCCTTGCATTTTGATATGCTTGTGTGAATATACTGCATAACATTTTCTCTAGGTGACACAGCACCATACTTGGTATTTATGTAAGCAGTATTGAGAATACACTCCCTCTGCCCTCCAGAATTTTCATGTGCTCAACAGCATGGGCCTGCCTACTTTGGGAAAACTTGAGACAGGAGCATATGAACTTGAGGTACAGATAAACTAGAAAGTTTTAAAACAATGTTTGGCTTTAAAGCAACTCTATAATGGAACAATTTTGAATGCGATGAGATATTCATAGTAGGATTCAATTCCTAGACATTATTTTTTGACATTCAACTTTTCAGTTTCCCACCTATCATGTGAAATGAAGAACACGTATTCATAGAGCAGCTTTCTACTTTAAATTTAAAAGTAATTATGTGGTGTTCCAGGCTTCAAGGTAAAAAAATAGGTAGACACGAGTTTTTATGCAACTCGATGTTTCAAATGTGACATACGTGAGTAAGGATGCAATATGTATAAGTGGAAAAGTTTAATCAGAACCATGGACACAAAATTCTAACACCAATATAGATTTCTGTGGTTTTTATTCCAGGAAAGGGAAATTTAGTCCTCAAAATAGGATGTGCATTCCCCAAACCAATAATTAACTTGGAAAAAATAGTTGAGGCAGATTTTCTGAGTCACTGGGATATGGTCTTCGAGTCATCTTTCTAATTAGTTGGGGGCATCCATCAGCCCAATTTGCTAAGTTAAATGATATGGTGCAGTGCTGGGAGTTTGACAGGTTACTCTATTACTTTTCAGTGGAGACATTTTAACAAAACAAAGTTTTGAAAAATAGCATTTTAAATGGTGGATGAAATGAAAAACCACTCAGAACCTCCACAGCCATACTTATTGGAGAAACAGGACAAATATCTACATTCTGAATTATTGCCTAGCACATACAATCACTCCAAAATGGATATGTATTATATCAGTCTATGGAGAAGCAAGATGACAGCTATGGAATGAGGGAAACCACAGGGCATCTCTCAATTAGTCATCCAGCCTTCCCCTCAGCCCAGTTACATGGTGCTTCTGATTTTATTTTTCCCTATGAACCCTCAAAGCAGTGGCACTACAGACAGGCAGATACAGAGAGTGGCGGGTAGAAGACTGGCTTATCAAGGAAGTTTCCCACGTACATGACTCAAGAAATCTATCACTGGAGTTGATTCCAGAAGTCTGGTGACAATAGAGAGTAATTAATTGCTAAGGGTACAGGTTATAGAATCAAACAGACCTCTAAGTCAAGTCCTCTTTTACTTTTTTACTGATATGAACTTGGAGAAGTTTTCTTTTTCATGCTTGACTTTCTATAATTGTGCAATGGAGATAAATAATACAGTGGAGAATTTCCTTGAGGATTGGATTACATACATACAGAGTTATTGTTAATATTACCATTATCACCTTTGCTTTCTTTCAAAATTTCTCTTGTATATGACTCCTCCTCTGAGAGCTCACAAATAAGTCTAAATGCATTACTAAGAGTTGTTAATGGACACCCACATATTCTTTGATATGCTTTTGCCTAACGAAGAGAATATTTATGCTATAACAGGCACTTCTTACTGTACTTATAAACTACAAGGCAAATAAACAGACTTGTGATTAAACTGAGAAAAAGAGAGTCATGTAGCTCTCTAAAAAGAGACATAGCTCTTTGCTTGAGCTTTATAATCTCGGCCCCTGGGCTCAAGGCTTATTTCTGATGACTGACTTGTATTGCACTTGGCTGATGTATCCTGCACAGCCATTGCCACGTCAGAGGATTCAACCATTCATCCTGCAATAGAAAGAGCAGGAGACTCACCCTAGTTCAACTACAGACTACATTCTCTAAGCAGCTTTCTGCTCAGCAAAATCTTGACTATGGTAGAAATGTGGGTATTATGGATGAATGTCCTGCAGTTTAACTTCACCTACCCTTGGTCAGGAGGGGAGGAATGAGAAAGAGATAAATGGTCAGTGACATCTAGGCATTGGCCTGGAACTTTCAAGGCAAGGAATGAAGCCCAAATGGACCTCTGAAAAATATACCGAGTTCTCTCATTGGAACCTTATGGCTAGAATTTTCTTTCTGTTGTGACGGTTTGTATTCCAAGGGTAGGAAACTGAATTAAGAGGGGGACTAGAGAAATACTGTAATTGGACATAGGGAATTTGGAAACTTTATTCCTGAGTTGATCCTAAGGTAACGTACTTGATCCAGGGATAGGACAGACATCTTGAAAATGTTCCTGGTGAATTTCAGTAAACCAGATTGATTCTTTCCATCTTTATTTTATCCCAGGAAACCCAAGAAAATTGTGATTGCTGTGGGATGCATGTCCTTTGATGACAGAAATATAGAAAGTTTTTTACATATAAGGATATTCATTATCGAATTATTTTTAGCTGTAAAAATTAGAAAAATTATTTAGCTAATTTTTAAACAGTGTCATGCATATATTAAAAGTTGTCTACAGATATTAAAAACTCAAGTTGTAGCATAATATTTAATAACATTAAGTGTCTTCATGACCATGTTAAATAAAGTAGGCTGTCATGAAACAGCATGTCTAATGTGATTTATATTTGGAGAAGGGAGGATTTTATATGTGTACTCATGTGAAAAAAAATATCTAGCCAGGTATATTCTAAAGTATTAACAGTGTAGATACTTAACTGACAGTCTTATTTTCTTCTTCTATTTTTTCCTGAATTTTGTATGTTGTCTCCAGTGGATACACTACATTTTCCTAACCAAAAATAAAAATGGGAGATAAAATCATCAACCTACCTTAGAAAAAGAATAACAATTAATTTTTGTCTTGATATAAAGTTAAAATCATGACGCCCATGAGCTGTGAAATGCATCTCTTTGCATTTCTTCTCTATTCATGGCATTTAAGGTTGTCACCCTTGTGAATCTGTAGAGAATATTATTTATGTGAAGAGGTGTCAATATCTTTTTAAAAGAAGACGCCAATATTCAGGGTCATCAAAAATTCTAATGATGATGGCTGCAATAATAATAATTGCACACATTTGCATAGCATTTGGAAGTTAATAAAGATTCTTCAGATTTTTCTATGAAAGAATAGTTCTGCTCAAGGAAAATGTTATTATTAAGCATGAGGAGAAAAGTTTAAATAAATGAGGCAATTTAACCATTTATTATAAAGTAATAATTTAAAATAGAAGAGAATAAAGCACAACTTTTATCTCTCAAGGAGAAATAAAAAACTAAGTCTCAACCAAAGCTTCCTGTAAGTTGCTTGCAAGTGACAGATCTGAACTCTGCCCAGTGGAAATTACTCTGCTGCTACTATATTACCAAGACTCCATACAGCTAATCTTGGATCTAGTCCTCTCCACCCACCTATTTTTCCACTAAGAAAGGCATAATACATTTTCTAAAACCATGAGAAAGCACAGTTAAATGCACAAACTCGCTCTTTCTAGCCTGTTTCCCCAACCCTACTGCTTTACAAATATTTTGCCAGCCACGTTTTAGATGCAGGAGAGTCAGATTTTGGATGTAGCAAAAAGAAAATCAGCTACAGACAATTTGAGGGCCCACCTTTCTCAGAAAAGAGAAATGGTTCTCTTGGTTTAAGTATATGCCATGCAAGGTTATACCCATATAGGTTTATTATATTCTATTTATTAAATGACATGCCTTCTTATTTCCTTTATTTATTATTTTGTATTCTCAGAATTTATTCTAAGTTCTGATTTTTATCTCTTGAATCAGCCTTAAGACATATACTGAGATCACTCAAGAGTGAGAAGAATGAACTTGAAAAAATAAAAAAAAAGTTTGATTGACAGTCCCTTACTGAGCATAACTCTGATTGTCACAAAAAGTGCAAGAAAATTATTCCCGTTCTTTTAAATAAATGGTTTAACCTGAACTCAAATGGAAGAGAAGAATGAGAATTGAGTCAGTTCGGGGAATTTGCTTCAGAGGGATCAAGGTGAGGATGTGTGTTTGGTTAAAACAGCTTTTGTCCAGTATCTCCAGCTGACTGAAAGAGCGGTTTTACAGAAATCCCATTAATTATTTGGAGTAAAACTATTGCTTGCTGTTCAGTTGCTCAGTCGTGTCCAACTCTTTGCAACCCCATGGACTGCAGCATGCCAGGTTTCCCTGTCCTTCACCATCGCCCGGAACTTGCTCAAACTCATGTCCATCGAGTCAGCGATGCCATCCAACCATCTCGTCCTCTGTCATCCCCTTCTCTTGCTGCCTTCAATCTTTCCCAGCATCAGGTCTTTTCTAACGAGTCGGCTCTTCATATCAGGTGGCCACAGTATAGGAGCTTCAGCTTCAGCATCAGTTCTTCCAATGAATATTCAGGACTGATCTCCTTTAGGATGGACTGGTTTGCTCTCCTTGAAGTCCAAGTGACTCTCAAGAGTCTTCTCCAACACCACAGTTCAAAAGCATCAATTCTTTGGTTCTCATTCTTCTTTATGTCCAACACTCACATCCATACATGACTACTGGAAAAACCACAGCTTTGACTATATGGACCTTTGTTGGCAAAGTAATGTTTCTGATTTTTAATATGATATTGAGGTTTGTCATAGCTTTTCATCCAAGGAGCAAGCATCTTTTAATTTTTAGCTTTAAGTGTCTTTTAAAATTATTGCTAGAAGGTCATGAACATTGGTTAAAAACATGAACTTTGAGTTCAGGATGACCACGTTTAAAATTCTGTCACTTTTTCTGAGGTTCAGTTTTCTTGTTTTCTCACTTGTGAAAATGGGATGAGCCTACCTATTTTCCAATATTGTTGCAAGGATTAAATATACTAATGTATGCAAAGTGTTTAGCATAATACGTGGTGCACTCAATTCAGTCACTCAGTCGTGTCCATTCTTTGCGCCCCCATAGACTGCAGCACGCCAGGCTTCCCTGTGTGGCAACAACTCCCAGTGCTTACTCAAATTCATGTCTCAAGTCAGTGATGCCATCCAAGCATCTCATCCTCTGTTGTCTCCTTTTCCTCCCACCTCAATCTTTCCCAGCATCAGGGTCTTTTCCAATGAGTCGGTTCTTCACATCAGGTGGCCAAAGTATTAGAGCTTCAGCTTAAGCATCAGTCCTTCCAATGAATATTCAGGACTGATTTCCTTTAGGATGGTCTGGTTGGATCTCTTTGCAGTCCAAGGGACTCTCAAGAGTCTTCTCCAACACCACAGTTCAAAAGCATCAATTATTCAGCACTCATCTTCCTTTATAGCCCAAATCACTCATCTGTACACTACTACTGGAAAAACCATAGCTTTGACTAGATGGACTGTTAGCAAAGTTATATCTCTGCTTTTTAGTATTCTGTCTAGGTTAGTCATAGTTTTTCTTCCAAGGAGCAAGTGTTTTAATTTCATGGCTGCAGTCCCCATCTGCAGTGAGTTTGCTGCTGCTGCTGCTAAGTTGCTTCAGTCTTGTCTGACTCTGTGCGACCCCATAGATGGCATACCACCAGGCTCCCCCGTCCCCGGGATTCTCCAAGCAAGAACATCTGGAGTGGGTTGCCATTTCCTTCTCCAGTGCATGAAAGTGAAAAGTGAAAGGGAAGTCGCTAGGTCGTGTCTGACTCTTAGCGGCCCCATGGACTGTAGCCTTCCAGGCTCCTCCGTCCATGGGGTTTTCCAGGCAGTGAGTTTGGAGCCCCACCAAAATAAAGTCTCTCATTGTTTCCATTGTTTTCCCATTTATTTCCCATGAAGTGATGGGACCAGATGCTATGATCTTAGTTTTCTTAATGTTGAGCTTCAAGCCATCTTTTTCACTCTCCTCTTTCACTTTCATCAAGAGGCTCTTTAGTTCCTCTTCGCTTTCTGCCATTAGGGTGGTGTCATCTGCACATCTGAGGTTACTGATATTTCTCCTGGCAATCTTGATTCCAGCTTGTGCTTCATCCAGCCCAGCATTTCCCATGATGTATTCTGCATATAAATTAAATAAGAAGGGTGACAATATACAGCCTGATGTACTCCTTTCCCAATTTGGAACCAGTCTGTTGTTCCATGTTGAGTTCTAACTGTTGCTTCTTGACTTGCATACAGATTTCTCAGGAGGCAGGTCAGGTGGTTTTGTATTCCATCTCTTTAAGAATTTTCCATAGTTTGTTGTGACCCACACAGTCATAGGCTTTGGTATAGTCAATAATGCAGAAGTAGATGTTTTTCTGGAACTCTCTTGCTTTTTCGATGATCAAGTGGATGTTGGCAATTTGATATCTGGTTCCTCTGCCTTCTCTAAATCCAGCTTGAACTTCTGGAAGTTAACGGTTTATGTAGTGTTGAAGCTGGGCTTGGAGAATTTTGAGCATTAGTTTGCTAGCATGTGAGATGAGTGCAATTGTGTGGTAGTTTTAACATTCTTTGGCATTGCCTTTCTTTGTGATTGGAATGAAAACTGACTTTTTCCAGTCTTGTGGCCGCTGCTGAGTTTTCCAAATTTGCTGGCATGTTGAGTGCAGCACTTCCACAGCATCATCTTTTAGTATTTGAAACAGCTCAACTGGAATTACATCACCTCTACTGGCTTTGTTCATAGTAATGCTTCTTAAAGCCCATTTGATTTTGCATTCCAGGATGTCTAACTCTAGGTGAGTGATCTCACCATCGTGGTTATCTGGGTCATGTATATCTGGGTCATTTTTTGTATAGTTCTTCTGTGTATTCTTACCACCTCTTCTTAATATCTTCTGTTTCTGTTAGGTACATACATTTCTGTCCTTTATTGTGCCCGTCTTTGCATGAAATGTTCCATTGGTATCTCTAATTTTCTTGAAAAGAGCTCCAGTCTTTCCCATTCTATTGTTTTCCTCTATTTCTTTGCATTGATTACTGAGGAAGACTTTCTTATCTCTTCTTGCTATTCTTTGGACTTTGCATTCACTAGGGTATATCTTTCCTTTTCTCCTTTGCCTTTCACTTATCTTCTTTTAGTAGCTATTTGTAAAGCCTCCTCAGACAACCATTTTGTCTTTTTGCACTTCTTTTTCTTGGGGATGGTCTCGATCACTGCCTCCTGTACAATGTCATGAACCTCCATCCATAGTTCTTCAGGCACTCTATCTATCAGATCTAATCACTTGAATCTATTTGTCACTTCTACTGTATAATCATAAGGGATTTGATTTAGGTCATACCTGTATGGTCTAGTGGTTTTTCCTACTTTCTTCAATATCAGTCTGAATTTGGCAATAAGGAGTTCATGATCTGAGCCACAGTCAGCTCCTGGTCTTGTTTTTGCTGACTGTATTGAGCTTCTCCAACTTCTGCTGCAAAGAATATACTCAATCTTATTTTGGTATTGACCATCTGGTGATGTCCATATGTAGTCTCCTCTTTTATTGTTGGAAGGGGGTATTTGCTATGACCAGTGCGTTCTCTTGGCAAAACTCTGTTATCTTTGCCTTGTTTCATTTTGTACTCCAAGGCCAAATTTGCCTGTTACTCCAGGTATCTCTTGACTTCTTACTTTTGCATTTCAGTCCCCTATAATCAAAAGGACATCTTTTTTGGGTGTTAGTTCTAGAAGGTCTTGTAGGTCTTCATAGAACTGTTCAATGTCAGCTTCTTCAGCATTACTGAATAGGGCATAGACTTGGATTATTGTGATGTTGAATGGTTTGCCTTGCAAATGAACAGAGATCATTCTGATGTTTTTGAGATTGCATCCAAATACTGTATTTCAGACTCTTCTGTTGACCATGAGTGCTATTCCATTTCTTCTAAGGGATTCTTGCCCACAGTAGTAGATAGAATGGTCATCTAAGTTAAATTCACCCATTCCAGTCCATTTCAGTTCAATCATTCCTAAAATGTCAATGTTGACTCTTGCTATCTCCTGTTTGACCACTTTCTTTTTTTTTTAATTTAAATTTATTTATTTTAATTGGAGGCTAATTACTTTACAATATTGTATTGGTTTTGCCATATTATCAACATGGATCTGCCATGGGTATACACGTGTTCCCCATCCTGAACCCCCCTCCTACCTCCCTCCCCATACCATCCCTCTGGGTCATCCCAGTGCACCAGCCCCAAGCATCCTGTATCCTGCATTGAACCAATTTACCTTGATTCGTGGACCTAACATTCCAGGTTCCTATGCAATATTGTTCTTTATAGCATTGGACTTTACTCCATTACAAGTCACATTCCCAACTGGGTGTTGTTTTTGCTTAGCTCCATCTCTTCATTATTTCTGGAGTTATTTTTCCATTGTTCTCCAATAGCATATTGGGCACCTACCTACCTGGGGAGTTCATCTTTCAGTGTCATCTCTTTTCACCTTTTCACACTGTTCATAGAGTTCTCAAGGTAAGAATACTTATGTGGTTTGCCATTTCCTTCTCCAGTGGACCACATTTTGTTAGAACTCTCCAACATGACCCATCTGTCTTGGGTGGTCCTACATGGTATGACTCATAGTTTCATTGAATTAGACAAGGCTGCAGTCCACCCCAAAAAGAAATCCCATACCTATTAGTCCTCATTCTACCTACCACCTCAGCCCCTCAGTCATAAGTCGCTCAGTCGTGTCTGACTCTTTGTGACCCCATGGACTGCAGCCTACCAGGCTCCTCCACCCATGGGATTTTCCAGGCAAGAGTACTGGGGTGAGTTGCCATTGCCTTCTCCATAACTGTCCTTTTTATGTGTGTATATGCATGCTCATTCATGGGCTACTCTTTGCGACCCCAGGGACCGTAGCCCGCTAGGATCCTCTGTCCCTGGAAGTCTCCAAGCAAGGATACTGGAATGGGTAGCCATTCCCTTCTTCAGGAGATCTTCCCCACCCAGGGATTGAATTCGGGTCTCTTGCATTGAAGGCAGATTCTTTACCACCTGAGCCATGAGGGAAGCCCCACTGGGAACCGCCTAACTGCCTTTTAGCATGCACTTACTATTTGCTGAGCACTAGAAAAAGAAATTCATGTTCATTATCATATATAAATTTCTGAGCAATACTGAAAAGTTAGTATTGATATTCATACTTTAGGGAGATAAAAATAACAGAGGCTTAGAGAGATTGAGGCTTCCCTGGTGGTTCAGATGGTAAAGAATGTGCCTGCAATTCTGGAGGCCTGTGTTTTATCCCTGGGGCAAGAAGATCCTCTGGAGAAGGGAATGGCCACCCACTCCAGTGTTCTTTCCTGGAGAATTCCATGGACAGAGGAACCTGGCAGGCTACAGTCCATGGGGTCATAAAAGAGTCAGATGTATATAAACAACATTGTATATGGGAAGGTTGTTAGAGTAAATTCTAACAGTTCTCATCAGAAGGATAACTTTATTTTTATTATGTCTATATGGGATGATGGGTATTAGCTGAGCCTATTGTGATAATCATTTTACAATACATGGAAATCAAACTATAAAGTCATATAATGATGTTTGTTGATTATTTCTCATTAAAACTGGAGAAAAAAGGAAAACCTATTTTGCAGTATTTATCAGCATGAAGCTGGCTTCTTTGGCAATGGGATATTAAGAACTTCCACAATTACTTAGATATTATCCTTTAGTTCCCAAATCATTTTGATTCCTCAAAGGATTAGATCAGAATAGTCTACATATTTTATATTATATATAGTATAGGCATGGACTGACACAGGTTAAGATCTGGCATAAAGGAGGCACGTGACACTCCAATACTCTTGCCTGAGAATTTCATGGACAGAGGAGCCTGGTGGGCTATAGTCTGTAGGGTTGCAAAGAGTCAGATACACCCGAGCAGCTGAGCACATAGCACTTACAGGCGTTTAACGAATTGCAGGTGAATTAAATTGACTTAAATATTACATTGCTTTTGGTTGGTTGGTTATCTATTCAAAATTGTTTTTATTTCAATAAAGTTGAAAACAGAACACAGAAACACACACATGTAAAATGAGACAATCTGAGTCAATAGTGGGAAAGAAGAATCAGTAAGTCAGATAAATAGCTTAAAAAGATGGGGATACAATTTGAAGCCAGCTGTGAGTTCCTTACACATTCTTGCATCAAAGTGTTTAACAGTCAAAGGAAAGACAGAAATATAATCAGCTACATAAATCATAGTGGAAAATCACCAGTTTAGGAGGAGCACAAGCAGATCTGGTTCTAAGTTGTTGTTGTTGTTGTTGTTTTAATGTGTATAAACAAGTTATAGCTAGCAATAGCTTCAGAGTAAATAAGACAATACATTTTCAGATGGTGTTTCTGATACCATCTTCACTAGGAGCTAAATTTATTGTGACCAATGCAAAATAATAAAAGAAACATCATGGGCAAAAGGCAAATATGAAGGATGCAAGGCCCTACACAAAACCATTGCTAATTATGTACAGTTTTTGTTTTGTTTTTCTGTGGAATTTAGTTACTTAGTATTGTGAACTATGTCATGCCTGTTTTTAACTGCCAGAGGATTCAGGGAACATAATCATGTTAGGTATTAAAAAACTTGCAAACAAAGGATTAAAGGAAAACAGTTTAATAAATCCCTTTAAAAATCCTCTGCAGCATTTCTTCTCATATTGTGTATTTCAGACAATAGTTAGAATTTGGAACCTTCAGGAAGTTTGCCTTTGCATTTTATGGGTCCTTGAATTTTCTGTAAAGATGAGATAAGTCCTCTCGCATGCTTCCATGGATGTCATTTCCATCTTTTAACAAATTCTCTTTGAAAGAAGCAATGGGTGCATCTCTGGCTATGAGAGGGATGCTCTCATTTAACTCCCTCATCAAGAGGCATGCAAGATAATATGGTGTAAAGAGCTTGACCTTTGAGATCAATACACCATAACACACTGGATAGTAGCTTTATGAATTTGAACATGCTTTTAACCTCTCTGAGCTTTAATTTCCTAATCTATAATATTACGCTGATGATACCAGTTGTGATAGACAGGGTTCATTCATTGTTAGCAACAAATAGTGATTGGTAAACTTAATGTAAACTTCATGAGTGTGGAATTTATTGGAAGGATGTTGCAGAAATTTGCAGAATATATGGGAAGACAGTAAAATGAGATTATAGGTGGGTGTGCAGCAGGGCTACGAAGGGATTCAAGAGGCAGAAACACTTATCTCCTCAGAAACTACTACTGTAATGAATGCCCTCCAGTGCTTTTCCTTGAATTACTCTGGTCAAGTTTCGTGATTCCTGGAAAGAGAGTCTGTTGGCCTAACATGATGGTTTGACTAGGAGAGCACAGGAAAGATTAGACTTAGAAAGATTACATACAGAAGATGATACATAATTCCCCAAAGGATGTCAGCCCCAAGAAGGGGAAATAAGTGCTCAGTTCAGTTCAGTTGTGTCTGACTTTGCGACCCCATGGACTGGAGCACGCTAGGATCCTCTGTCCCTGGAAGTCTCCAAGCAAGGATACTGGAATGGGTAGCCATTCCGTTCTTCAGGAGATCTTCCCCACCCAGGGATTGAATTCGGGTCTCTTGCATTGAAGGCAGATTCTTTACCACCTGAGCATGCCATCACGAATTCCCAGAGCTTACTCAAACTCATGTCCATCAAGTCGGTGATGCCATCCAACCATCTCATCTTCTGTCATCCCCTTCTCCTCCTGCCTTCAGTCTTTCCCAGCACCATGGTCTTTTCAAATGAGCCGGTTCTTCTAAATCAGATGGCCAAAGTATTGGAGTTTCAGCTTCAGCATCAGTCCTTCAAATGAATATTCAGGACTGATTTCCTTTAGGATTGACTGGTTGGATCTCTTTGCAGTCCAAGTCACTTTTAAAAAGTCTTCTCCAACACTGCAGTTCAAAAGCATCTATTATCTGGTGCTCAGCTATCTTTATAGTCCAACTCTCACATTCATACATGACTGCTGGAAAAACCATGGCTTTGACTAGATGGACTTTTGTTGGCAAAGTAATGTCTTTGCTTTTTAGTATGCTGTCTAGATTGCTCATAGCTTTTCTTCCAAGGAGCAAGAGATTTTTTAATTTCATGGCTGTAGTCACCATCTGCAGTGATTTTGGAGCCCCCCAAAAATAAACTCTCTCACTGTTTTCAGTGAGAATTCCAGTTGAGCTATTTCAAATCCTAAAAGATGATGCTATCAAAGTGCTGCACTCAATATGTCAGCAAATTTGGAAAACTCAGCAGTGGCCACAGGACTGGAAAATGTCAGATTTCATTCCAGTCCCAAAGAAAGGCAATGCCAAAGAATGTTCAAACTACCACACAATTGCACTCATCTCACATGCTAGCAAGTAATGCTCAAAATTCTCCAAGCCAGACTTCAACATTACGTGAACCATGTACTTCCAGATGTTCAAGCCGGATTCAAAAAAGGCAGAGGAACCAGAGATCAAATTGTCAACATCTGTTGGATCATCAAAAAAGCAAAAGAGTTCCAGAAAAACATCTACTTCTACTTTATTGACAACGCCGAATCCTTTGTGTGGATCACAATAAACTGGAAAATTCTTCAAGAAATGGGAATACCAGGCCACCTGACCTGCCTTCTGAAAAATCTGTATTCAGGTCAAGAAGCAACAATTAGAACTGGACGTGGAACAACAGACTGGTTCCAAATAGGGAAAGGAGTACGTCAAGGCTGTATCTTGTCACCCTGCTTGCTTAACTGATACACACAATACATCATGCGAAATACCAGGCTGGATCAGGCACAAGCTGGAATCAAGATTGCCGGGAGAAATATCAATAACCTCAGATATTCAGATGACACCACCCTTATTGCAGAAAGTGAAGAAGAACTAAAGAGCCTCTTGAGGAAAGTGAAAGAGAAGAGTGAAAAAGTTGGCTTAAAACTCAACATTCAGAAAACTAAAAGAAAAAGTGCTAGCCACTCAAAAAATGAATCAAAGAAAAAACATCTCCACTACATCTACCACGACACTGCCTTGTGAGATTAAATGCCTGGCACATAGCTATCCTGGAGTGAAAGCTCCATGAGGGAACACACTTTGCTTTATTCATTGCTGCATCTGAAATGCCTCCAATGGTAGCTTGCAAAAGTAGGTGCTCAATTAATATTTACTGAGCATGGATTCAGGGCATTTTTCTTTCCTTCTTTATTTCTGTCATCCTGACTCCCTTTTGGCTAAGCTTGTCAGGAGATGACAATCTCTGGTAACATGTCTTTTGGATAAATGACATTTCATAGCATATGCTACCTGTACTGCATGGTTATCATGATTGTTAGATTTTCATTCATTCATTGAGGCCAAAAGGAAAGCATCGGCAGGGCATTAGAGGATGGTGACATTTCCCTCAACACTTTTAGAAGTGAAAGCTTATCCACTTTCCAATCTGAATGTCTGGTTCTGTGAACCAGAACTCTTTGGCTGTCTGTGTTTGCTCTCCTTTTCCTATTTTCCTCATGATATTTTCATGACTCCATGATCACACTTTATTTATTTTCCTGATGAAAGTTTCTGGGTGGAATCAAGAGTCACAAAAGATGCAGGGCTTGAAAACTGGAATTACAAGTGCAGCATCTAGAAGTTGTCTCTTAAAGAAGACACACCATTTATATCACTTTGTCCTGATAAACGCTGTGACAAGTTGTCAGTCTCTTTACAGTGCTGAGCAGGCAAGAAGCAAGTCTTTTAAAAAGAAGTGCAGGTTACTTTCATATATCCAAATGAGCATTGGAAAAACTGAATCATATCGTCCAAATGGCTTGTGGTGAATGATGCTACCTTTATGCACAGCCAAAAGCATACTCACAATCCTTTGTGTGTTGAGGGACTGACCCTTTGTGTGTTGAGGGGTTCAGGAGGAAATGAATGAGAAGTATAAGGAATACAGGTTTTTGAATCTTGCTTCTACTTTTACAAGTTGTATGGCTGAGTAAATAGCTGTCTTTTCTGAACCTCAGTTTCCTATCCCTAAAAATGGGCATACAACTTCCTGGGTGGTTATTATAGAGATCAATGTATTAGTGATAAAAATTAATCTAGAAAAAGTGAAGCACATGAAAAGTAGTCAGTAATATTACACCTTCAACTCTGTTGCATAAAGAGCTCTAGGGTACTCTGAGCGATCTTCCTACAAATGAAGAAATTTCTACTAATATTCAGAATGCTTCAGATTGAACCCTGTCTTCATTATGAAGTAGCTGTGTGAACTTGGATAAGTTTTTTTTTTTTTTTTTAACTTATTTTAGTCTCAGATACCTCATACATAAAATAGGGGTAAGAATCCCCATTCTGTCTATCCATAATGACAGAGTTTTTATGAGGACCCCTTGAAACATGTGAAGTTGTGAGTGGTGAGTTCTTGTTAGTAATGACAGCATTCAGTTAGAGTAAGCTACATCTTCCGTTATTCAGTATCTGTTGTGTGCTAGGCCCAGTATTACACTGTTTATATACATTTGCCCCTGTAATCTGGCAAGGCTGGTACATTTTGCATTAGAGGAAACTGAGGTTTAAACAATGTAGGAATATTTCCTATGTTTAGTTTTCTAGGGATGTTGAAACAAAAGTATCATAAACCAGGTGGTTTAAAACAGCAGAAACTTACTTTCTCAACATTATTCAAAAGCTAGAAATTCAAAATTAAGATGTTGACATGGTCATGCTCCCTCTGAAACCTGTAGGAGAGATTTGTTCTTTTCCTCTTCCTGGGTTCTGGTGGCATCAATCTTTGAAATTCCTTGATTTGCAGATGTATCACTCTAATCTCTGTCTCTGTCATCACATGAAATTCTCTATGTTTCTATGTCTCTGCCTTCCCTTCTTTTAAGGACATCAGTCATGTTAGATTAAAATCTACTCTAATGATCTCATCATAACTTGATTACATCTGCAAAGATCCTATTTCCAAATGAGGTTACATTCACTGGTGCCCCAACAAATCATTTTGGGAACACAATTTACTCTATAACATCACACAAAACCAACTATCTAGAAAGTGTTACAGATTTGATCCCAGGAATTCTGTTTCTAGAACTTGAATTCTTAAGCAGTAAGACTTACTAGAAATTCATCTATTTAGATGTTAGCTGAGCTAGAATTGGTACCTGAGCTGCATGAGTCCCAGGTCACTGACTTTCATTCTTTGCCTGACTGCCTTTGAGAAAAAAAGTATTCTGAAGTAAAAGTAGCAGGATTTTTTTTTCTACATTTTAATAGATAATGATTTTCTGTTGTGTTTGAGATCCTGATTTTTAAAGAAAGTAGGGCGAATAATCAGCTATTTCAGTGAATAGTGAGTAAGGATACACCCCTTGTCAACTCTTGATCTATGTTTTTGGGGGGAGTTGATCTTCCCCAATCCTGTTTTGAGGGTGGGCATGTGACATGGGCTCGGTCAGTGAGAATGTCCTATCTCACTGGCTTCACTGATAAGACTGAGTGATGGGCAAGCAAAACCAACCAGGTCAATGGGACACAGAACCAAAAGTCATATCCAAAAATGTTGAAAAGAAAATATTAAAACACTGTTTTCACTCATGCCAAGTGGAGTTGATAAACCACGAAGAGGCAAAAGATTGAAGGTGGGAGGAGAAGGGGACAACAGAGGATGAGATGGTTGGATGGCATCACTGAGTCAACGGACCTGAGTTTGAGTACACTCCAGGAGTTGATGATTTACAGGGAGGCCTGGCGTGCTGCAGTCCATGGGGTCACAGAGTTGGACATGACTGAGCGACTGAACTGAACTGAACTGAAAGAGGCAAAGCTGACCAACTTCCTACTACAGTATAAATAATCTTCTGGGGTTAAAGTTGACAGAGAAGAAAGTAATGTTGAAAATGCAGAGCACCTAGGTTCGGATGTTGCTGATGTTCATCTATTCCTGAACTTTTAGTTCCGTGAAACCACTATTTAAATTTTTTGCCTAAGCTAGTTTACTCTTTTGTCATTCACAAACAAAATAATACAGTGGTTTCCTGGAATTTGAGACTTGAATATCATTTAGAATTTGTACCTTCCTTGAGACTGATTCCCTATATAAGGGATAAAGAAGTACACTATTATTAGAAATCAAGTTTTATATCAAATAATTATTAGAATTTATTTGATATTATAAATATTACTGGAATCAAGATTACCAGGTATATATCAATAACCTCAGATATGCAGATGACACCACTCTTATGGCAGAAAGCAAAGAACTAAAGAGCCTCTTGATGAAAGTAAAAGAAGAGAATAAAAAAGCTGGCTTAAAACTCAACATTCAGAAAACTAAGATCATGGCATCCAGTCCCATAACTTCATGTCAAATAGATGGGGAAACAGTGGAAACGGTGACAGACTTTATTTTTGGGGGCTCCAAAATCACTGCAGATAGTGACTGCAGCCATGAAATGAAAAGACGTTTTCTCCTTGGAAGAAAAGTTATGACCAACCTAGACAGCATACTAAAAAGCAGAGATATAACTTTGCAACAAAGGTCTATGTAGTCAAGGCTACACTAGAAAACTCTTGAGAGTCCCCTGGACTGCAAGGAGATACAACCCGTCCATCCTAAAGGAGATCAGTCCTGAATATTCATTGGAAGGACTGATGTTGAAGCTGAAACTCTGATACTTTGGCCACCTGATGCAAAGAACTGACTTATTTGAAAAGACCTTGATGCTGGGAAAGATTGAAGGCAGGAGGAGAAGAGGACAGCAGAGGATGAGATGGTTGGGTGGCATCACCAACTCAACAGACATGAGTTTGAGAAAGCTCCGGGAGTTGGTGATGGATAGGGAAGCCTGGCGTGCTGCAGTCCATGGGGTCGCAGAGTCAAACATGACTGGGTGACTGAACTGAGTGACTGAGAGCCTGAACCAGTTACTAGAAAAATGTCTGATCTTGATATAATAGAAGAAAAAGATAATGCCATTATCAGACATAAGTTGAATATCCTTTGAGTTATACATATCCTGGGGATAAAATTGAATCACATTCACAATTTTTGTCATTGTTTTTAAATACTTATTTCTTTAACTGGAGTAAAATTGCTTTAAAATATAATGTTGGTTTCGGCCGTACAACACAAATCAGCCAAAATTATACATGTATCATCTCCCTTTTGAGCCTTCCTTCTGTCTCCCCACCCCAAGCCTCTAGGTCAGAATGCCAGACTGGGCTTCCTGTGTTATATAATAGCTTCTCACCAGCTATCCTACACATGGTAGTGTATATATGGGGCTTGCTGGGTGGCTCAGCAGTAAAGAATCTGCCTGCAATACAGGAATCACAGGAGTTGTGGGTTCAATCCCTGGGTCAGGAAACCCCTGAAGGAGGGCATGGCAGCCCACTCCAGTGTTCTTACCTGGAGAATCCCATGGACAGAGGAGCCTGGTGGGCTATAGTCCATAGGGTCTTGAAGAGTCGGACACGACTGAAGCAGCTTGGCCTGCACACACGCAGTGTGTATATATCAGTGCTACTTTCACTGCTCACCCCACTCTCTCCTTCCCCCACTGTGCCCACAAGTCCATTCTCTACATCTGCATTCCTTCCCTGCAAACGGCTTCATCAATACCCTTTTTCTAGATTCCATGTATGTGCATTAATATACTATATTTGTTTTTCTCTTTCTGACTTAAAACTGCACTCTGTATAACAGGCTCTAGGTTCATCCACCTCACTAAAACTGACTCACATTTGTTTCTTTTTTATGGCTGAGAAATGAGCTTCCCAGATGGCGCTATTGGTAAACAACCCGCCTATCAATGCAGGAGACATGAGAGATGCAGGTTCGATCCCTGGGTCAGAGAGATCCCCTGGATGAGGCATGACAACCCTGGGCATGGCAACCCACTCCAGTATTCTTGCCTGGAGAATCCCTTGGACAGAGGAGCTTGGTGGGCTACGGTTCAGAAGGTCACAGAGTCGACATGACTGAAGCAACTTAGCACACTCGCACACCTGGCTGAGTAATATTCCATTGTGTGTGTGTACCACACTTCTTTGCCCATCCATCTGTTGATGGACATCTGGATTGCTTCCCACATTGAGAATTTTCAAGTGTGCTCAATAGACAACCCAGCAGCCATCGTGAACTCTCTTGTATATGCTGATCACTTTATTTCAGACACAGACATTTCTTAAGGCCTCATTTTATGGGCATATCCTTGAATTAGACCTTTTTGGAAGCCACTTCTCTTCACATCCATTCTCTGCTTATTTCAAGAGAGCTTGTAAAGCAATTTAACTTCAAAGTCACATGAGTTTCACTACAGTTAAGAATTGGGGAAAATGATCAATGAATATGTGCTTAAATTGCTTTATTATTTTAAAACCTGTTGTAACTGATAGATAAGAACCAGTCTCTCAATTGCCAACCAATCTGACAAATTGTAGTAATAAAACACAGGCAGTATGAAGGGTCTTCCAAGGAGATATGCACAGCTACTAGGAAGATTTATGGTTGATCGTTTTAAAATACAGATGAACTATTTATAACAGTGAAAGATTCTGAGTGGAAAGATAAAAGTCTTGCTAAAATAAAATGCTAGTGTTTCTTTAGATCAGAATGAAAACAAGACAAATTACTAGATGAGTATACATTTGAGATGGCTCACATTAGGGCAAAACTGCCGTTTTTACAAATAACTTGGCCACATTTAACTTTGTTAGTCTTGCCAGTCATGTGGAGTAACTTGGAGAAATACTTCAAATTGTACCCAGAATCAGAGTAACGAAGAGCATAAAGTCCTGAGGAACATTACATGAGTTTAGTCCACTTACTGAATCCTGCCATTTATGAGTTGTGTGAGCTTGAGTTGTGTGATCTGTCTGTAAATCAGGATCCTCCTTGGAAAACCAAGAAAAATCATAGCACTACCTCATAGGGTTCTTATAATTTTAATTGATGGGCACATAAAAGATGAGATTATAGTATGCCTTGTGTATAGTAACTCCTCTATAAATTATAAGAATTAATATTATTAAACATGCAGATAATGGTGGCAGTTTTTAGTCATAGAAATAATGATCATAATTTTTGTTCTGCACATTATCTTTGAAGAACAAAGCCTCAAGAAATAGTTGTTCAGCATCCACCATGAGTTAGGCATTGTTTCCACTGGTTTTAATTCACTGAGACAGATCAGTGAACAAAACTGACAATGTTCTCTGCCTTTATAGTATTTTTTTCTAGTGTGGGTGGAGATGGTCAATAAATAACACACTAATAAAAGAAGTACACTGAGGAGTTGTTTTAGTGTGAAGAATTCTATGGGGAAAAATGAATATAGAGAAAACAAGAGGAATTGAAAATTCTCGGGAGTGCAATTCTAAGTAGAGACATGTATCATTTGGGGTGTAATTCTGCATGCGCGCACACACACACACACACACTCCTTAAAAATTCCTTAATGTCTTAAATCTTTATCTGAAGAGAGAGAGACAAAGAAAGACATAAATATGGCATATGTGTTTATATATATATATGTGTGTGTGTATGTGTGTGTGTGGGGGTGTGTGTAAATATAGAGAGACAGAGACAGAGAGATAAAGTAACAGAGGGAGAGAGAGAGCCAGAGAGAGAGCCAGAGAAACAAAATATATATATATATATATATATATATATATATATATATATACACATACATACATATATTAAGAAATTGGCTCATTTGTTTGTGGGAGCTGACAAGTAATAAAATCTGTAGGGCAGATCAGCAGGCGAGAAGCTTAGGTAGGATCTCTTATAAATCTTGAGCCAGAACTCTTTCTTCTCATGGGAACCTCAGTTTTTGCTCTTATGGCCATCAGCTATGATCCTATTCTTATTGTTAAAAGTAACCTCTTAACAACTGATTATAAATGTTAATTACATTTACAACATGTCTTCACAGAAACATCTAGACTGGGCACTATAGCCTAGTCAAGTTGACATTTATAATAATCATCAAAGTAGTCATGTCAGGTCTTACGAAAAAAGTGATGTTAAACCAATATTTGAAGGATATGGAGGAGTTACTCACATGAATATCTACACGGAAGAACTTTTCAGGATAGGGAATATTCAGTGCAAAGCCCTTAACTGTGGAGTGTGACTGGCATGTCTGAGGAACATCAAGGGGACCAGTGTGGCTGGAGTGGAGTGAAATAGTGGGAGCATAACAAAGTATATAGTCAAAGAATAAAGATAAAGAGGTGACTGATGTAAGGCCTTGTAGACTATTCTAATGAAGAGGAATATGAAATGAAAGAAGAATAACTACAGAGTCAAGGAATATAACACTAAATTTGTAGGATATAGTAATATAAATATTTACCAATGTTTGAAATCTAGATATGTCTCAGAATGGTCTTGGATGTTACAGCTCTGAAGGCCAAGGAAAGACAAAATGCTGCAGCGGAAATAGGGAATAAATGTGATTCTCTGAGAAGCCAAATGATACAGTTATGCCTCCCAAAGCAGGGAGTACAGGTCCCTGGAGGCAAGTGCTGAATGTGTCTTGCTCACCATGTATCCTCTTTACTAGCACCTAGTAAAGTGCGTGGTATTATGTGTCATTAAGATTTTTAAAATGAAAGGTACCTCTACTTACAGCCAGTTTCTTATAGATTGCGCCTCAGTTTGGGAAGCTATTACTACTAGCCTGTAGGCAAAGTGATGCTCTCCTGACCATAATCCAGTCTCCTCATTGTTTTCCTGTTCCCAGTGTTGTCTCATTTCTGCTTCATTCTTGATCCTTTTATTCGCCTGCCATTCACAGTCTCTGGCACAGGATTGAGAATGGAACTCACCCCTTGTTACTGATGACTCTGATGCTGGCATCTATTTTTCTGGGCTTTCAAAATTCTGAGTTGTAAAGTATTAGTGGATAATCTGAGAGAGTATTTTTATCAGATGAATGAATGCTTATCATAGTCTTTGATTTATAGGAGATTTATGAATAATGGAAACAAGCAAAGGCAGAGAGCCCCGATCAGTTAGGTATCTCCATTTTGAAATAATGGAAGCCTAGAGGAAATGTGATTGAAATAGATGGACTCACAAACGGGCAAAATAGGAGCAGGATGAACATAAATTCATCCAGTTCTTAAATACTATACTTGAAGTTTTCAACCAACCCAAGAGAATAATTTACACCATAATAATTGACAACATTTAGAGCATAGGAAATGCAAATTAAAATATAGATAGGTTCAAGAATGGATAGATTTAATTCTTAGAGCACAAAGTCATAATGTTACTGGGAAGCATATTTTTAAAGGAACACTATATAGCTTAGATCTTATAATGTTATATAACCTGTCCTTAAACTGGGGATGTTTAACACCATGTTCTTGGATAAAAAGCGTGCTTATATACTGATACTTAAGTTGATAATAAAATTTAAGATATTAATGCTTCATAGCACAACATTTACAAATAATAATGAAATAAACAATATTCTATACTGTGTATTTCACATAATCAGTTAATTCTCAATAAATTATTTAATTGATTTTGTTAGTTTTTTCTATTTGCAGCCTACCTATTATTGAAATTCAACAATAATCTGACAGAATCAGACTGCAAATAAATGTTTGATTATTATCAGATTTGACAAAGAAGTCGCTAATGACATTGATAAATGACTGTAGACCCAATATGAATATTGATTGATGTTTTCATTTACTTTAAGGAATAAGATGAAAGTGAAACAATGAAAATGCTGATTGCAAGTCTATTCATTCTTCAATCATGCAAGTGATTTCTTTGCTAAATGAATAAAAGTTTTTGAATACCAGAAGAATATTTTCTTGTTTTTTGGGGGAAATTCATAACATAACAGCTAGAAACATGATCCACTTTAAATTTAATCTTCATTTATTAACATTTTTCATCACTTTGTGTCTAGACAACAAAGAAAAAATACATCAACCTTTACTTCATAGCGTTTGATGGTTTCTGTGGTTTTAATTCTCCCAGAACAGCCAATTTCAAGCTACCAATGTAATGTCATGGAACTGGGAAAAGATGCACAGAATCTACTATTATATAGTATGTCTTTATAGAGTTAGAATAGATGTAAATAGCCTCAAGAGCATAATTACCAGTAAAGTATGGCAAAAATAATCAGGAAATGATGAGTTTTGAGTATTTATGATCTTTGTTTCTAATATTTTTAATTGTGAGTTTATGTAACGTAACTTTTTTATAGTGGCTGTGTTTCAAAACTAGTTGACAAAATTCCTGAGCATTTAGTTTTGGGCTCTTGCTGGTCAATACAAGCAGTTCCAGACCACCACTAGATATGGCCACAGGCAAGAAAATCCATCCTTCCCATACACTGTGTTTTGATAGGTATCTTAAACACAGAGCCCGGACTCATTGGGAAAAAAAAAATTGATCGTATGTGCCATTATTTACATTCTTCTGTAAAGAAATCAATTGATTCTTGTCTCCTAGGCCCTGCTATATTTATAGATTATCTTCTTTAAATGGACAAAAATTATGCAATTCTTTTTTCCCCCATATTTTCAGCCAAAATAGTTAGGGAGAAATAACCATACACATTAAAGTTTGTTTTTTTCAAAATATTTTTTTTCCAATTTACAGGATTAAGGTATTTCATAACAGAGTAAATAAAAGCACAGCATAAGAAAATATCATAAAGCCTGATTTTGTCAATCCTCTTTACCTCCCTTTAACGTGCATATCATTTTCTTCTCAGAAACCAGTTCAGGATTGCAAGTACTGGCTTGAATACAGTTTGCTTTGCTTTCTTTTGGCTTTCCTAAACTGTCTTGCAAATTTATCTGTAGTTTACCACCCATTTTAGTTCTATTTATAGTTCTTAGTACCTTACCCCCAATTTTCAAAAACTATTTCTATCAGACACTAAAAGATCTATAGTAAGCCCTTGAAACATCAGAAACCTTCACTGTAGTTAGTTTTCTGATGAAGTAACTATTTTTGGAGCATATGGTTCTAAAAATCTGTTTTGGGATATTTCCAGCCATTTTGAACATGAACCTAAATTCTTGTCCAATATACTGCTTAAAAGGCATTTTATTCCTGAGAAAGAAGTACCAGAGTTAACCATGTAATTTTCAGAGCAGCGCTATTCTCTACTGGAATAGATGTCTTTATTCCTGAAGGTGTTATTGATTCAATTACAAGTGATTTTGCTGTTCTGAGGCCTCAAGTTTTCCAACAATTCACTTCTGGCAAAATTTTATTCTACGTGTCCGTGTGACTAAGTACATGCGTCAGTGATGTTGAAGTAATGGTACATTAATCACATCCCAAGTAATGAGTTTGTTGGGCAGAGAAACAAACTGGAAGCATAGATTTTTGTGTTTGATCATAAAGAGTGTTAACAGATGACATCTTGCAGGCTAATCATTTACAAGCATGCCTGTTTTCTTTGGCTGCTTTCCACACTAAGAACTTATGATATTCTAGTTTAGACCTCTGAATAAACACCATATAGGAAACTGGATAAACTGGACAATAAATGCATCTGGTTCCCCAAATAAACATTCTTTATATTTTCCCAAAGCAATGTTTGAAGTGGGTCATTCTGAGGCACATATGTATTTTAGGCTCATATTAATGGTAAATGGTATTGACATAATGAAGATGAGGCAGGCATTCATTGGACTCAGAAAATGGATATATGATTCCAGAAATTTCAGTGATGTATGAAATCTTTGACTACCATGTGACTAATTGTGATTCTACATGAATTTTGTATGTAACTAGTTTTATGACAATGAGGTTGTGGATAAGAAAATCTTTTGATTGTAAGTTTCTTAAAAGAAACTAATGAAAATTCTGAAATGATTATAATAACTGCCTCTGCCTCTTCTCCAGGGTCTTTCACATGTAGATCGTGTGATGAGATGATAGTGAGACTGCTGTGTGGGGTGTCCAAGAGGTGTCCTTACAGGTAGTAGACACTTTGTCTGTCCTTTGTCCCTTCCTCCTGCTGCCTGAAATTGAAATTCCCAGGCCTCACAGCTTTCTAGAAAAATGAAATAGCCAGGAGAATCAGAACTAAATACTGTAGAGCAGGGTCCCCAACCTCCAGGATCTAATGCTTGATGATTTGAAGTGGAGCTGATGTAATAATAATAGAAATAAAGTGCACAGTAAGTGTAATGCACTTGAATCATCCTGAAACCACCCCGTTTCCCAGTCCCTAGAAGAACTGTCTTTCAGGAAACCATTCCTTGGTGCCAAAAAGGTTGGGGACTGCTGCTATAGAGTAATGAATGAGAAAGAGCTCCCTGATACAGTGGAGCCACCATATCACCCGTGGACTTATTTCACTGGGTCTTTGTTTCTCAGAGCTGAATATACTGTAATTAGTACACATGCATTTGCATTAGTCTATTTAATCCATACAAACAAGGAGGTACTATTATTAACATCAGCATTTTACAAATGAGTAAAGAGTTGCAGAGACAAATGAAGTAACCTGCCTAAAGTCAGATATCTCAGCACAGAGCTAAGTCAGGATTTGAGCCCAGACAAACCTTTTCTAGAGCTTCTTACCTGCAGCTCTTTATGAAAACAAACAAGAAAACTTGACTTAATCTATCTGATAAAAGCAGTGAGCATCTACCATATGAATAAATATGAAGTGGCAGGTACAATACTTCATAATTTTAATGGAACTTTACAAAGCATCATCTAGTTACCTCATCTTCTAGATGCCAGTGAGAGAAACAGCCTCAGTGATGCTGAAGACTTGGAAAGACTTTAATGCTGTGCAAAGTGCTAGGGCTGGTCCTGACAATATGATAATAGAGAAAGAATTGTTTTTGTCAAAATAATTCAAATGCTGTGGTTTGTAAAGGGCCATAGGGGAAATACGAAATTATTTGTCATAGATGCTCACGGTACTCTTATTCCTGAAGATTCTTAATAGAATGGCTTGATTTTTAGAGCATAAAAATTGGTAATGAGATGATTGATAGCTGAATGAAAGCATTTGGTCAGAGTGCTTAGCTATTTGATACCAGTTAGAAGAGGTGAGATGCTACATTTCTGGATGAAAATATATTATTTATCTCAAATATATCCCTGGCCCTAGTCAGACTGATTGATTCTTTTTTTTCTTTTTTAATTACTGTTCTGCACCTATGGTTATTCCTTTCTAAATCATGTCCAGTTGAACTCATTTCTCCAAATCACACAGACCCCAGTTTCATTCCTGCTTTTTCCAAAAGGGCTTTTCCTGATTAACCTGGTCCAGCATGATCTCTGTCCTCTGCAGAATCTAAAAATGCTCTATTTATTTTGCTTTGCACAGGTATTATATTGCTTAGAGATCCTTGCAATGGATTCCTGGCATGTCTTTTCAAATGCACAGAGTTCTGTGACTGTGCATTACATCTTCTGTGAGTGTCTAAATGTTAGTTATCTAGGGCTCCTTTGTTTTTCACAGATCTGGCGGTGGCGGTTGGTGGTTTAGTCGCTCAGTTGTCTCTGACTCTTGTGACCCCATGAACTATTGCCCACCAGACTCCTCTGTCCATGGAATTTTCCAGGCAAGGATACTGGACTGAGTTGCCATTTCCTTCTCCAGGGGTTCTTCCTGACCCAGAAATTGAACTCAGGTCTCTTACGTCTCCTTCGTTGCAGGCAGATTCCTTACCGACTGAGCTGCCAGGGAAACCCAGAGATCTAAACATGATCAATTTCAATCCTGGCTAATGCCATGCCTGAGAAATCTGATTTTCTCAGGATTGCTACTCCTTTTTATGGACATTTTCTCTCATCTCTTCTCTACCTCTCATCTTTACATACACATATGCTTATCCCTTATCCTTTTCTCCAGTTTCCACAAGATGTATAGTCATGCTACAGATTTTGTGAATTAGTAATGTGAACTGAAGATGCAGGGGTGGGGTGAGGAATGGGAGGCACCTCCTCAAGCAACACTCAGTTAGCTACCATCTTGCCAGCTTGCTTACACCTCTCACTCTCTTATCCTCATCTCCTCCTTCCCATATTATCCTCTCTAGCTCTAACTTTTCCCCTGTCTTATGTGTAGAAAGTCAGCTATTCTCAGCTTCTGAGTAAAACTTGCAAACCTAAACCCATAAAAGTGCAGCAGAACAAGGCAACTTTGAGTTACTAGAATCTATGTTCTTTAAGAAATACTTGGTAAGATAAAAAGGCTTTTTTTCTATTTTACTTGTAGGTTTACCAACTTGTATAAGCTGCAGATTAGCTCAGTACCAAGGGATGTATTAGGCCCTGGAAATGCAAAAATGTAAGAGAATATCCTTGACTTCAAAGAACTCCCAGTCTAGGGAAGAGACTGACATAAACAGATTGTATTAATATAATACAGTGAGAATAAATTTAATAAATTACATGAAGTGATGGAGGTCTAATAGTGTGATATATGAGCCAGTTTGAAGTTTAAAGTAAGTTTCCATCTATGAATACAGAACAGAGCTTGAAGCAAAAAGAGTTACCTAAGCAAATGGAGGTTGAGAGTGGGGCATGAAGGGCATCCTAGGCAGTTGGAAGTTAATTCACAAAAACATGGGGATCTGATGAAACCTGAGATATATGTAGACACTACCACAAATTCAGAATTTTAGGATTGCAAGTGTAAGGAGAATGCTAGGAGATAAACTTGGATTTAGATGATGGAATGCAGGTATATGGGCTTCCCTGGTGGCTCAGATGGTTAGGAATCTGCCTGCAACAAAAGAGATCAAGGTTTGATCCCTGGGTGAGATAGATCCCATGGAGAAGGGAATGGCTACCCAGTCCAGTGTTCATGCCTGGAGAATTCCATGGGCAGAGGAGCCTGGCAGGCTATAGTCCATGAGGTCACAAAGAGTCATATACAACTGAGCAATTTTCACTTTTTTTGTGTGTGCAACTATACTATCTCATGTGAAGGAGCTCAAACTTTATCTTGAAGGCAAAGGTAAACTGAAAATGACTTTTAAGAATATGTATGTGGGTCCTGATCATATATGCCCTTTAGATAAAGATGGATTGAAGGGAAGCAATATAAGGCAAGGACAATGACAATCATTAAGATGAGAAGTGATAAGTACTCAACTTAGGGAAGTAAACGTAAGCACACTCACTAAATACAAGTGAAGATGCTACGCTATGTGATTCCAGGAGAACCACTGTTTACAATGTGGATGGTGACACAGTTGCAGGACAGTTGGAGTGAAAAGATAGATTGAGGCAGTATTTGGGGTAAAAGTCAGCAGTCCTTGATATTTGTGCAAGGAGGGAGAATTTTAGGGAGACTATGAGGCTTCTGGGAGCTCCCCTAGGGGGTCAGATAGTAAAGACTCTGCCTGGAGTGCGGGAGCCCTAAGTTCAATCTCTGGGCCAGGAAGATCCCCTGGAGAAAGAAATGGCAACCCACTCCAGTATTCTTGCCTGGGGAATTCCATGGACAGGAACCTGGTGGGCTACGGTCCATGGGATCAAAAGAGTCGGACATGAATGAATGAATAACATTTTCACTTTCTCAAGGTTTCTGACATGCTACTGCTGCTGCTAAGTTGCTTCAGTCGTGTCTGACTCTGTGCGACCCCATAGACGGCAGCCCACCAGGCTCCCCTGTCCCTGGGATTCTCCAGGCAAGAATATTGCAGTGGGTTGCATTTTGCAAGAATGCAAAAATCTAAAGATTATATTTCAAAGTATTCTCATGGAAGAAAATGACAACCACTCTGCCTTCTACTCTTGTAAACTGCACTATATATAAGAGCAAAAACATGGCTTTGACCAAGAATCCGTGAAATACAGTGAAATGACTCAACAAAAGTGAATAATTGGTATGTTGTTGCACTTCTAAACATGTTTCTGTTATTTGGATAATGTAAGAAAAGGTAGAGGAACCAGAGATCAAATTGCCAATGTCTGCTGGATCATTGAAAAAGCAAGAGAGTTTCAGAAAAACATCTACTTCTGCTTTATTGACTATGCCAAAGCCTTTGATACAGATCACAACAAACTGGAAAATTCCTAAAGAGATGGGAATACCAGACCACCTGACCTGCCTCCTGAGAAATCTCTATGCAGGTCAGGAAGCAACAGTTAGAACTGGACATGGAACAACAGACTGGTTCCAAATAGGGAAAGGAGTATGTCAAGGCTATATATTGTCACCCTGCTTATTTAACTTATATGCAGAGTACATCATGAGAAACGTGGGGCTGGAAGAAGCACAAGCTGGAATCAAGATTGCCGGGAGAAATATCAATAACCTCAGATATGCAGATGTCACCACCCTTATGGCATAAAGCAAAGAAGAACTAAAGAGCCTCTTGATGAAAGTGAAAGAGGAGAGTGAAAAAGTTGGCTTACAACTCAACATTCAGAAAACAAAGATCATGGCATCTGATCCCATCACTTCATGGCAAATAGATGGGGAAACAATGGAAACAATGACAGACTTTATTTTTGGGGCTCCAGAATCACTGCATATGGTGACTGCAGCCATGAAATTAAAAGACGTTTGCTCCTTGGAAGAAAAGCTATGACCAACCTAGACAGCGTATTCAAAAGCAGAGACATTACTTTGCCAACAAAGGTCTATGTAGTCAAAGCTATGGTTTTTCCAGTAGTCATGTATGGATGTGAGAGTTAGACTATAAAGAAAGCTGAGTGCAAAGAATTGATGCTTTTGAACTGTGGTGTTGGAGAATACTTTTCAGAGTCCCTTGGACTGCAAGGAGATCCAACCAGTCAATCCTAAAGGAAATAAGTCCTGAATATTCATTGGAAGGACTGATGCTGAAGCTGAAACTCCAATACTTTGGCCACCTTATGTGAAGAGCTGACTCATTTGAAAAGACCCTGATTCTGAGAAATATTGAAGGCAGGAGGAGAAGGGGATAGCAGAGGATGAGATGGTTGGATGGCATCACCAACTCAATGGACATGAGTTTGAGTAAACTCCGGGAGTTGAAGATGGACAGGGAGGCCTGGCGTGCTTCAGTCCATGGGCTGGCAAAGAGTCGGACACAAACTGAGAGACTAAACTGATCTGAGCTGAATAATATAATAGTTTCTAAATACCTTGATAACACACCAACATAGATAACATATATTTGAACTTCCACAAATATTGTACACTAATTTTTAAAAATGATTTTATAATTATTATTAATATTCTATGTAAAATACAAAGCATGTATGTAAGATAAAATTTTGAAACACTGACATTTTAAAAAGGTAGAAAAAGCAGTTCCAGTCTTTCTTCCATACTGTAATGGATTGTTTTGTCTTCACTTTGGAGAGTGCTGCCTCAATCTATACGACCTGCTCACATTGATATGACATCATCCACAGTGATTCTGGTGTTTCCCTGGTGGCTTAGTTGGTAAAAAAAATATCTGCCTACAATGCAGGAGACCTGGGTTTGATCTCTGGGTTGAGAAGAGCCCCTGGAGAAGGAAATTGCTACCCACTTCAGTATTCTTGCCTGGAGAATCCCATGGACAGAGGAGTCTGCCAGGATACAGTCCATGGGTTTGCAAAGATTCAGATACACTGTTACTTTTCACAGTGAATCTAGAGTTTCTTTGCTGTTTGAGTCTAGCCAGAAACTAGGTTTACACCACATTCTCTCTCTCTCTCTCTTTCTTTCTACTTGAAGATTCCTTATATGTGAGGTCAAATTAGCTGGGCCATTTTAACCAGCATTCTTCTAGTACTTGGGAAACTATAAAACTGACCCAAATAACAAAAGTGGTGGCAGTTGTTTTTGACACGACCAATATAATTCTATGACATGCTACTGTCAGAACTCCTGTTCTGAGTTCCCTTTCACAACTGTGCTTGAAAGGCTGGAAAGCTGCTGGTTGAAAATCAAGGCTTAGCAGAAGAGGGCAGGCTCATTTGAGGTCCGACAGTTTGCCAAGCCCTTCACAAGCTGAGACCATATTGTTGCTGATGAATATGATATTCCTGTTGCAATATGTTCCCTTTTAGTTTGAAGGCATAGATCTCCTCTAGTTTGCATGACACAATGACTGGGATCATTATTTTTGAGTTCAGTTTTGATAAACAACTCACAACATCTGGACGGGAAGCAGAAAAAAATAGGATGTGTGTACGCTCAGTCGTGTCCGATTCTTGGGACCCCATGGCCTGTAGCCTGCCAGGCTTCTCCATCCATGGAATTTTCCAGGCAAAAATACTGGAATGGCTTGCCATTTCCTATTGCAAAAAATAGCATGAAGAAGACAAAATTCTTTGGCGTCTGGGCAGGTATTAGAAGGACCGGCACAGTTGAATATAAATCTGTATAGGGATCACAGAGGAACACAGTGGCTGGATAGATCATGGTGTTATTAACAGAGGTTCAGTGGAGGAGGACCATATTAGGAAAGGTGAGGGGAGGGCAGTAGGGCTGAGGTGGAGAGAGTAGACAGCTGTTGAGTGCAAATGAGGGGTAATTTGTCATCTGTTTAGAGTCACAAGGAAAGTCAGAGATTGAACAGAATATGAAGCACTTGGGTCATTGCTTCCAGCTTGAGTATTCACATTCCCCCATTCCTGCAATGGATCTCTATTTACTTTGAAGGCAGTCTGCTTGTTTGGGGACTGAACTTGAAGAAACCTGGCAGAGGGAAGGCTACTTGCAATTAACTTCTTATTACAGTTAAGATAATTGGAGTTGTCTCTAGAGAAAGGCATGTCTGTTGCAGAAAGCTGTTAAATTTAATTTTTCCCCTGCTGTCCATATAGCCTATACTACATTTTTTTTTTTTTTACTTTATTACTCAGACGATAGATGTTAAGTAGGGAATGACTTAGCAGTGTATATCTTTTGAAGTTGAAACACCAGCATTTCTTACTAGACTGGTTTCATCTTTCCAGCCAGAATGAATCAAAGATGTTATCTTAAAGCATTTTAAAATTTGCCATGAAATGACAAAAGCCAGGGACTTCAAAACAAAGGTTGGTTATTTTTCTTAAGCTTGTGGTTCTGAGGTGGAAGAAAATGCTATTTAAAAAATTTAAGTTGCATAACATCTTGCATTTTCTGGTGCTAGTTAAGCACGTAATAAATCATCTTCATTTTTTTTTCCCATTACAATTTCTGTTTTAAATAAGTGAATAAAGATGATCATAGAAATTGAGTTTCTGAATGCTACTAATATGTCACAGGCCAGTAATGAATGGATTTCATTTCTAGTCTTTGTTAAAGAAGCAGATGTGATTCTTGAGATTAGGTGAGAGCTATGGTCTCTGTTGGTTTGAGCCCTAGGCTGAAAATGAAAAGCCACTGGTTTCGGTTCTGGCTTTGAAACCGACTAGACCATAATCTTCACCATTTTGTTCAGCCTGCTAAAGACTCAGTGTTCTCTGATGTGCAGTGCCCAACCCTTCCTTCCTAACTCACTGTGGCAACACAAGAAA
Organism: Bos taurus; assembly: GCF_002263795.3. NCBI lineage: Eukaryota > Metazoa > Chordata > Mammalia > Artiodactyla > Bovidae > Bos > Bos taurus. The sequence continues at coordinate 60,450,819 of NC_037342.1, read as the reverse complement.
TAACAACAGTGGGAAAAAATCCCCAGTAACTACCACTAACATTTATTGAACAATCCTTAAGTGTAGCCATCATGTTACATACTTTTCTTAGCATAGTAAATACAAAAAAGTTAAGTTCATGGCTGATAATGCTACTAAAAAGAAGTAAAAAAAAAATTTTTTTTAGAAAGAGAAACTCTCTTTTCTGTTTTGTTTGTTTGTTTTGTTTCAGATACTATTATCCTTAAGTAAATATTTTGATTTGTTAATGTGCGTAGGTTCTCAGGCATGGCTGAATCTTTGTGACCCCACGGAATGTAGCCCGCCAGACTCCTCTGTCCGCAGGATTCTGCAGGCAAGAATACTGGAGAGGGTTGCTATTTCCTTCTCTAGGAGATCTTCCCAACCCAGTGGCTGAACCTGCCTCTCCTGTGTCTCCCGCATTGGCTAGTGGATTCTTCACCAATGAGCCACCCGGGAAGCCCAACAATGATTTACCCAAATCTTTATTGAGCACAGACTATACCCAGAGCATGACTGGTCACTGTGTAGGCTATTAAGTTGGATCTTAACTCAGCACTGTCTTCAGTGAGCTTCCAGTCTAAGAGAGAAGGCAGAATATTGGAGCATGGCTGATGGTGAGTTCTAGATTTAGGCTGCCTGGGTTTTAAGGCTTCTACCGCCACCCTTTTGCAAGATATTCTAATTGTTATTCCTCAGTTTCTTCATCTGTAAAATGGTACAATAATAGTTTCTAACTCACAGAGTTATTGTGAGAGTTAAATAAGACAATTTAATTACAGTGCTTATCCAGTGTGTTTGTCAGCACTCTTGACATAGGATAAATACTCAATTGGTATTACTGTTATGGGAGAAAAGTTATATATGAAATAATTATATAATTAGATAAAATAGGACAAATGGTTAGTGGATTATAAATGGACAGATGCATTATAAATAAAACTCAGAAAATAAAATATTTTCACTAGGAAGAATTAGAAATGAGGACTTCTAATTAAAATTAGAAATGAGGATGTTTACATTTATGCTAGACCTGAAACATAAGTATGATTTACACCTGTGAAGATGAAAGAAGCAAGGCAGGTAAGGGAAGAGTTTAACTAAAATCACAGAGGGAGGAAAGTCCAGAGCCACAGACAGGAAATAGTGATTGATTCAGTTTGGTTATAATACATAATGATGGAGAAGAAGAAGTTCAGACTAAATTGGAAAGGAAGGTGGATCCATTAATATAGAAACTCTTGAAAGTGAATCCATGGAAGGAGTCTGAACTTTGGTTTGTCAGAAATGGGAGTCATGGAAGTTTTTCAAGGAGTGAAGTGAAGTGAATACAGCCACTGTTTAAGGTTAACCTGGGTAATGATAAATGGAGCCAATCTTGGAAGAAGACAGAAAGCGTGAAGTTAATCACTTTAGAAGATTTTTCAATTGGGCCTAAGGGAAAACAGTAAGACAGTAGAGGTGACTAGATGCAACTGATTTATTTTTATTTGTAGATGTATTTATTTAGCTTTATTTTCCCCTAACACATAGAGGCCTCTTTGGCCACAGAGAGGGAAACACTAAATACTTCACAGCTTAACTTCAAAAGTATGTTCCCAGAAAGAAGCTGACTCAGCCCTCAATTTCAGCTCAGAAATTATTGCAAAAGTTTCTTATGGGCTCATCTTGGGCCAGAAAGTGTTCTTTGCCCAATAAACTCTGTGAAAGTTTTGAAGGCCATATATAAGAATGTTTGAATTATAGCCTGTGGAGTAGGATTTCTTAGATTTTGTGTGCCATGCAGCTATTTGGTAGTCTATTGAAGCCTACAGATTACTTCTCAGAATGATATTTTAAAAGTGACATAAAATTAGGATTTCAAAGAAGTCACTTAGATTGAACCAAAACTGTGGTATTATAATATACATTGCTTCTTTGTTGCTGTTTTTGTAGTCCCTAAGATGTGTTCAACTCTCTGAGATCCCATGGACTGTAGCCCATCAGACTCCTCTGTCTGTGGGATTTCCCAGGCAAGAATATTGGAGTGGGTTACCAGTTCCTCCTCCAGCGGATCTTCCCAACCCAAGGATTGAACCAGCATGTCCCGCCTTGGCAGATGGAATCTTTACTGCTGAACCACCAGGGAAGCCATATTGCTTCTTTACTAGTGCACTAAATGATAACATTTAGTGGCAGGCCTAACAGCTAACATAATTACAAAATGGTGATGGCAATAAATAATATTTTGAGATGTTTTGCAACTGTGAAGTGATATGAAAATATCTGTACTTTCTATTAGTGACAAAGTTGGAGGTATTGCTAATGCTATAGTGTTTTGCCTACATTCATACATAAAGGATGTGCCAAAGCAAAGGGCTTGTTAGAAATAAAGATGTCATTTTTTTTCTGATCCATATTTATAGACACACAGAATTGTATCTACAGCCAACTTATAGCAGCATGAGGAACCTTGCTACAGATGATGGGAATCTGTCAAAAGATTGTAATCAAGGGAATGATAAGATTTTAGAAACACTATAGTTAAGACCATAAAATTTGGCATCAGAAAAATGTGGACTTGAATTCTAGTTCTGTAGCTCTGCTATCATTGTGGATTGACTGAACTGGTATCTTAACTGTTTAAGGATTTTTTTTTAAAACTAAACTCTAAGAGTCATTGTAAGGATTAGATATAAAAAGAGATAATGCATGTCAAGTGAGTAGTGAGGGTTGGCAAGGAATTTTTAAAGTAAAAATGATCATTGTGAGTATTGCTACCCCCCCCTTTTTTTTTACCTTTTATACTCTGGATATTGACATACTTTGATATATATTGTAGGAAAAAACCTTTGGCTATCTTCTTAGAAAGAGTGTTAGACTATTGCACATTAAACCTTTCTTGGAAGGAGATGGGGGAGAATGATATTTCCTTTTCCTGTTAGTTTGGGGTTACAGGCATAAATTCATGACATCTTGGAAAGAGTGACTTCTCATATGGATGGCAGATGGGGCTGTCATGTTACTTAAAATACCAACAGCATAACCAGGAAAGGCACTATTCTAAGTTTGGGATGTAAGCTCAATCTCTTGGGTATGGCAAGCTGTGCCTTCCATCCTCCTGAAATGATTCTGCTTGCTAAAATAACACTGAAGTCGCTAAAATTTTAGTTGATTTTGCATTCAACACCTGGCTCTTGCTTGAATTGTTTATACTCATGGGTTTAATTTTAGATTTAAGCTTCATATTTTTCCTACTACTCTAGATATTCTTGATTTTCTAACTGGATTTGAGATGTTTATAATTTACCAGCATATTCTGTAGTTTTAGACCTTATTGTAAATATACAAAACACAGCAGCAGCCCATTAGTGTTAACTGGCTGATTTGCTTTCTGTCTGTTTTGCCAGGACACAAATCTGTAGTTGCTTTACCAGTTCCCTTTATATTCAACCTCTTGTTCATTGACAAAGCCAATAGAGATAAGGTAATGAAGTGAAGTGGTGCTGATTTTGTTTAGTTGGCTTTTTCTTGCCGGTTTTTGTTTTTATTCTATCTGCTTGGAAGACATTGTAAATATATTTTATTTCAAACAAGGCCGGTTAGTCAGATTACAAAGGCTCCTTATAATTCTGTAAAATTCCCTATAAGTTTTTAGCAAAGTCACTCACTTCTCAGGAATCTCAGCTTCTTTTCTGGCTTTTTGGAATTTCTGTGAGTAATGGTAAGTGCTAAATGTAACATGTTGTACAAACTGTCTGGGGTCCTTTCCCATCTGAACATTCTTCCTTCTTTCTTGCCCTTCTAGGCTGAGATCAGGCATGGCCTTCTTCATCATTGCTTCACTGTAGGTGAGTTTCTTTCTTCCAAAAAGACATCTAAATCATTTTCTGTAGTGGGACCCCTGAATCAGTATATCAACCTGACATCTTCTCCTATCAGCTTCTTCAATTCTGTATTTATATCACTGTTATCACACTTACTACAAATAGTGTCATTATCTTCACCAGACGGAACTGTTTGAAAGAAACTTTTCATTCAATCAACCGATTTGTAAAAAAAAAAAAAAAAAAAATCATGTTTACTGAGCACTTGTCCTGTATCAGGTAATACAAGGCATAGAGTATATTACGAGTGAATAAGTACAAGGTTCCTGCTCTCACAAGATTTAGAACTTTCGTTCTATGAAAGTGAAAGTCACTCAGTCGTGTCCGACTTTTTGTGACCCTGTGGACTCTTCATGCTGCAGGCCGTGGGGTTGCAAAGTCAGACACGACTGAGTGACTGAATGGAACTGAACTGATGGACTATATGGTCCATGGAAATCTCCAGGCCAGAATACTGGAGTGAGTAGCCTTTCCCTTCTCCAGCGGATCTTCCTGACCCAGGGATAGAATCAGGGTCTCCTGCATTGCAGGTGGATTCTTTACCAGCTGAGTTATCAGGGAAGCCCCCAACATTTTCTACAAAGTTGGTATATAGGAAATACTCAGGAAGAGTTGTCAGAATAAATAACATAAAACTAAAATTTTGGTTTATAAACCTGTTAAATAAATGACTGAATTTACCAATATCTAGTTATAATAAATAGAAACTCTCCTGAGAATATTCTAAAGTAGAATGCAGGTGGTGTTTTGAGAAACGTATCTTCTTTCTCAGGCCAGACAAGATTTAATTTTGGAGAAAGCCATTGCATTACCGATGAATTTTGAGGGAGCAGTACATCATTTCTAAAGCTTTCCAGGGCTGACCTAAGAAAAAGCTGCCTGCAGGTATTTCAGGCCTCTGAAACTTTCATTTCTAATGATTGTATTCAGATGGGTGCTCATCAACATGCAGTGACATCTTGCTGTAATGGAATGCATTTCCTCTGCCTGAATAGATTTCAGTGCTCCATTCATTTGATAGTCTGATTCACAAAAAAATCCAATCTGCACCAACTCTCTCCTGTTTCATTATCTTTGAAATAACAACCTGTAAGCAAAGATAACACAGATTGGATATTACTAACAGGACATTGTATACTGAGTGCACCAAATGTCTGGTATGGCAAGGAGATTGTTTATTTTATTAGGATGGAAATGAGAGGAGAAGAAATCTTAGTATATATTTAAATGAGGCAAGAGTCATGCAATTCACATGGCATAGCACAGAAACTGGTAGCTGGGGAGAGAAAAGGAAAGTGGAGCAAAGAGTAAGGAATAGGAACATGGATAAGAAAGGGAAACTGTTTAAAATGTAGACATTCTTTTCTTTTCCCTTGTAACTTTTTCTTTTACATTGCAGTACAGCAGATTAACAATGTTTTGATAGTTTCAGGTGGACAGCTTCAGATGGATCAGATCAGATCAGATCAGTCGCTCAGTCGTGTCTGACTCTTTGCGACCCCATGAATCTCAGCACGCCAGGCCTCCCTGTCCATCACCAACTCCTGGAGTTCACTCAGACTCACGTCCATCGAGTCAGTGATGCCATCCAGCCATCTCATCCTCTGTCGTCCCCTTCTCCTCTTGCCTCCAATCCCTCCCAGCATCAGAGTCTTTTCCAATGAGTCATCTCTTTGAATGAGGTGGCCAAAGTACTGGAGTTTCAGCTTTAGCATCATTCCTTCCAAAGAAATCCCAGGGCTGATCTCCTTCAGAATGGACTGGTTGGATCTCCTTGCAGTCCAAGGGACTCTCAAGAGTCTTCTCCAACACCACAGTCCAAAGGCATCAATTCTTCGGCACTCAGCCTTCTTCACAGTTCAACTCTCACATCCATACATGACCACAGGAAAAACCATAGCCTTGACTAGACGAACCTTTGTTGGCAAAGTAATGTCTCTGCTTTTGAATATGCTATCTAGGTTGGTCATAACTTTCCTTCCAAGGAGTAAGCGTCTTTTAATTTCGTGGCTGCAGTCACCATCTGCAGTGATTTTGGAGCCCAGAAAAATAAAGTCTGACACTGTTTCCACTGTTTCCCCATCTATTTCCCATGAAGTGATTGGACCGGATGCCATGATCTTCGTTTTCTGAATGTTGAGCTTTAAGCCAACTTTTTCACTCTCCACTTTCACTTTCATCAAGAGGCTTTTGAGTCCTCTTCACTTTCTGCCATAAGAGTGGTGTCATCTGCATATCTGAGGTTATTGATATTTCTCCCAGCAATCTTGATTCCAGCTTGTGTTTCTTCCAGTCCAGCGTTTCTCATGATGTACTCTGCATATAAGTTAAATAAGCAGGCTGACAATATACAGCCTTGACGTCCTCCTTTTCCTATTAGGAACCAGTCTGTTGTTCCATATCCAGTTCTAACTGTTGCTTCTTGACCTGCATACAGATTTCTCAAGAGGCAGGTCAGGTGGTCTGGTATTCCCATCTCTTGAAGAATTTTCCACAGTTTACTGTGATGCACACAGTCAAAGGCTTTGGCATAGTCAATAGAGCAGAAATAGATGCCTTTCTGGAACTCTCTTGCTTTTTCCATGATCCAGTGGATGTTGGCAATTTGATCTCTGGTTCCTCTGCCCTTTCTAAAACCAGCTTGAACATCAGGAAGTTCATGGTTCACATATTGCTGAAGCCTGGCTTGGAGAATTTTGAGCATTACTTTACTAGTGTGTGAGATGAGTGCAATTGTGTGGTAGTTTAAGCATACTTTGGCATTGCCTTTCTTTGGGATTGGAATGAAAACTGAGCTTTTCCAGTCCTGTGGCCACCGCTGAGTTTTCCAAATTTGCTGGCATATTGAGTGTAGCACTTTCACAGCATCATCTTTCAGGATTTGGAATAGCTCAACTGGAATTCCATCACCTCCACTAGCTTTGTTCATAGTGATACTTTCTAAGGCCCACTTGACTTCACATTCCAGGATATCTGGCTCTAGGTCAGTGATCACACCATTGTGATTATCTGGGTCATGAAGATCTTTTTTGTACAGTTCTTCTGTGTATTCTTGCCATCTCTTCTTAATATCTTCTGCTTCTGTTAGGTCCATACCATTTCTGTCCTTTATCGAGCCCATCTTTGCATGAATGTTCCTTTGGTATCTCTGATTTTCTTGAAGAGATCTCCAGTCTTTCCCATTCTGTTGTTTTCCTCTATTTCTTTGCATTGATCACTGAGTAAGGCTTTCTTATCTCTTCTTGCTATTCTTTGGAACTCTGCATTCAGATGTTTATATCTTTCCTTTTCTCCTTTGCTTTTCGCTTCTCTTCTTTTCACAGCTATTTGTAAGGCCTCCCCAGACAGCCATTTTGCTTTTCTGCATTTCTTTTCCATGGGGATGGTCTTGATCCCTGTCTCCTGTACAATGTCACAAACCTCAGTCCATAGTTCATCAGGCACTCTATCTATGAGATCTAGGCCTTTAAATCTATTTCTCACTTCCACTGTATAATCATAAGGGATTTGATTTAGGTCATACCTGAATGGTCTAGTGGTTTTCCCTACTTTCTTTAATTTAAGTCTGAATTTGGCAATAAGGAGTTCATGGTCTGAGCCACAGTCAGCTCCTGGTCTTGTTTTTGCTGACTGTATAGAGCTTCTCCATCTTTGGCTGCAAAGAATATAATCAGTCTGATTTATGTGTTGACCATCTGGTGATGTCCATGTATGGAGTCTTCTCTTGTGTTGTTGGAAGAGGGTGTTATGACCAGTGCATTTTCTTGGCAAAACTCTATTAGTCTTTGCCCTGCTTCATTCCGTATTCCAAGGCCAAATTTGCCTGTTACTCCAGGTGTTTCTTGACTTCCTACTTTTGCATTCCAGTCCCCTATAATGAAAAGGACATCTTTTTTGGGTGTTAGTTCTAAAAGGTCTTGTATAGTTTCAATACACACATACATACATACATGTATCCAATCTCCCCCAAACTCCTCTCCCACCCAGGCTGCCACGTGACATTGAGCAGCATTCTCTTTGCTATACAGTAGGTCTTTGTTGGTTATCCATTTTAAATATAGCCATGTGTACATGTCATCTCAAGCTCCCTAACTATCCCTCCCCAACCATTCTTTCCCCCTGGCAACCATAAGTTTGCCCTCTAAATTTGTGAGTCTGATTCTGTTTTGTAAATAAGTTCATTAGTATCATTTGTTTTTCAATTCTGCATGTAAGGAATGTCACACAGTATTTCTCCTTCTCTGTCTGATTACTTCATTCAGCGTGACAATCTTATGTCCATTCATGTTGCTGCAAATGGCATTATTTCATTCTTTTTAATGGCTGAGTATTATTCCATTATGGGCTTCCTTGAGGGCTCAGTGGTAAAGAATCTGCCTGCCAATGAGGAGGCATGGGTTTGATCCCTCATCTGGGAAGATCATCTGGAGAAGAAAAAGGCAGCACACTCTGGTATTCTTGCCTGGAAATCTCCATTGGCAGTGGAGTGCTGCAGTCCATGGGGTCGCAAGGAGTTGAACACGATTTGGTGACTGAACAACAAATATCCTGTTGTACATATGTTCCATATCCTCTTTATGCATTAAGATAAGAAAAGGAAGTTGTCTGAACATAAACACTGACATTTTGAATTAAAATGGATCTACTGAGTAAGATGGTTTTGCATTCCTATGATCATTTAAGGCAACTGCCTAAGAAATCTGCATTTAATAGAAAGGCCGGTCACTGACTCTGAGTGATATTAGGCAAATAACTTGATATCTCTGGAAATTAGCTTCCTCATCTACCACCCAAGGGCATAGGGAAAGTAGTTTCTAAGGTCCTTTTGTTATTCATGAGTCTCAGGTTTTTTAGAGCACTCAAAGGCAAAAAAACTTCCTTTGGCTACAGCTCCTGCATGCTCAGTGTCACTTCAGTCAGACACTTCCAGTGTCTGACTCTTTGTGACCCCATGGATTGTAGACTGCCAGGCTTAGCTCCTCTGTCCATGGGATTCTCCAGGCAAGCATATTGGAATGGGTGGCCATGCCCTCCTCCAGGGTATTTTCCCAACCCAGGAACTGAACCCTTGTCTCTAATGTCTCCTGCATTGGCAAGCGGTTTCTTTATCACCAGCACCATCTGGAAAGCCCCCCTTTAACTACTGCTGCTGCTACAGCTAAGTTGCTTCAGTCGTGTCCGACTCTGTGCGACCCCAGAGACGGCAGCCCACCAGGCTCCCCCATCCCTGGGATTCTCCAGGCAAGAACATTGGAGTGGGTTGCCATTTCCTTCTCCAATGCATGAAAGGGAAAAGTGAAAGTGAAGTTGCTCAGTCATGTCCAACTCCTAGGCGACCCCATGGACTGCAGTCTTCCAGGCTCCTCCATCCATTGGATTTTCCAGGCAAGAGTACTGGAATGGGATGCCATTGCCTTCTCCCTTTAACTACTAAGTGTTATCAAAAATAAAATACATAAAGCAAGAGGAAAATTAGCTAAGCTCTTAATGGATTTGAACTAATGGCCTTTTATACTTTTTAACATAAATTTATATATTTTTTAAACTATTTTACACTTTTTATAGTTTTAACATATTTATCATTGGCTAATTATGAAATCTGTCAGAAGTTTGCAGCAGAAACAAGAATTACAGCATCTTTGTGTCAGAAAGCAGAGGCATTATACATTTTGTAAGTTTTGTGGAAACTGGAAATTTACTATAAAATTAAAACTTACACAAAGGTAGGAGGAGATGAGCAAGTAGAACTCTGAAAAAAGTCAAAATAAGAGTCATAAAGCAGTCTGTCTGAAATACTGTGCTGGTGGACAGGTCAGAGACCATGTGGGCCACAACGGGGGGGCTTGTAAGAGGTCTGGGGAAATCGCTGCCGTGGAAGAAGCTTTTGCCTCTATGGAGGTGAAGTTACCCCTTTCTTGGATCTATAGCCACGTTTCTAGTGTTTGGCCTGGGATCACTATCGGTGACCAGAGCCTGTATTCAGGCACTAGCTGGATATTTAACAGCAGAGAACATGGGCAAGGATGGATTTGCTTGGTGCCTCATCGACTGTCCTTATCATATTGGTCTTTCCCATGTCTGACTGCAATGACTTTTAGGGAGAATTGACTTGACTTCAGCCCTGTCTTCTAAGTCATCTACCAGTTCTTTTGGCCAGTTCTAATCTGGGACTTATGATTGACATAACACAGAGCGACAAAGAGAGACTTGAAATCAAATGTGTTTAAGTGTTCCTAATACCAAATGTGAAGTACAAATGACATTAGGTATTATCTTTGAGAATTTTGAAGTAGAAGATCAAGCTAAGACAGATTTCTAAAAGCAATATCTAAAACAACAAGAAGGTGAAAAAGGCAAAACCTGTAATTTTCTTGTCACATTACAGTGTACAAAATGCTTAAATTTTGTTATTTTGTGAGGTTTCACAATTACCTTCAGAAATAAGATGAGTTACTAGTCCTACTGATAGATGAAAAAAAAATGTGACTAAATTGTAGATGGTTGGGCAGGATCATACAATAAAAGAGAAGGATGAAATTCTTAGACTATGAAGAGTAGGGAGTCCTTTGAGCAACTTAAAAGATTCCAAATAGTACACCTCCTTCCACTTTCTTCCCTCTATTTTGTTTCGGCAAAATGAAAATTCACTTAATGGTGATACACTTCTTGGACTGTATATAATAATATTATTATTAGCAACTATCTCATTTCATGTGTAATCCATTTCAGAACTTACCATGGACTTTCACAACTTTTATCTCATTTTGTTTTCAGAAAATATTCCTCTAGTTGGTCTATACTATCTCCATTTTACAAATTAAAAAGTTCATCAGAAAGACCAGGTAATTGTCTAAATTTCATTCTGATTTGACTTGTTGAACCCAGAGCTCAAAATGATATAATCTCACTTCAAATTCAGATTTCTATTTTTTCTACTGCTTTTTCTACTCCAGACATGGAGGAAGTACTAAAAACATTTTTCATGCACAGATTTATGAATGTGAAGATACCTTAGGCTTGTACTGTTAAAAATTTTCCTGTTTCTTCCTAAAAGGCTCAGAACAAAGAATTCTATACTTAATACGTCAGTACCAGGAGGGGAACTCTCAGAAAGGGTTGAGAATCCAGAAACAATGGAGAGAGGTACATGTTGGGGGAAGAAGAGTGTACAGCTGCTCCGAGAATTAAAGTCCTTCATAAGTTTAAAGTGGAAGATGCTGACCAGTAAACTGGGAAAGTATAAGATTTCCTCTGGGAAAATGAGGATGTAGGCAGACAAATAATAATGAAGCAAAGAACATATATTGTTCCCTTGTGTATCATCCCTTTTGAGCATTGATGGAGGAGAGATGGTATCACAGGAAGCCCTTGAAAATAGAGACTTCAAAAATGCATCATACAATTTATTTTGTAATATATATTTGAAATGGCCTCAGAGAAGAAGGCGACCTAATAATGGTTTTTGACAATTTATTATTTTGATATATAAAACTGCTATTTCAGGTCCATCTTTGAGATCTATGTCACAAAGTAGAAATAGACTTGTGCAAGGAGGAAATGTGGTCTGGTAGGATACAGTGGTAGCTCAGATGGTAAAAAATCTGCCTGTAATGCAGCAGACCTGGGTTCGATCCCTGGGTCAGGAAGATCTCCTGGAGAAGGGAATGGCAACCCACTCCAGTATTATTGCCTGGAGAATTCTGTGGACACAGGAGACTTGCAGGCTAACTCCATGGGTTCACAAAGAGTCGGGCACGACTAACTAACACTAACTAACTAAAGTATCCTTAGACCTTTTCTTTATGTCTATATATTTCAAAAAAATTTTTTTTTTTGGTCATCAGATTCTTAAATTACTGAGGACATTATGTCACTATTTCTTATCCCTGAAATTCTGGGATATGTAGGGTTAGAGTTCTTGGTCCCCAAAGGAAAAACAGTTTTGTCAGGGGACAGAGCAGATCTCATTCAACTATAAACAATGGCTTCTGCCCAAGAGCTCTGGACTCCTTGTGAACTTCAGCCAATAGATGAGAAAAGTTACTATTGTGGCTAAGACAGCTGATCCTGATCAGCAGGAGGAAATAGGTACCTTTCCACACTGGAACAGAGAAGAACATATATGGATCTCAGGTGATGTCCTTGGTTCCTTTTAGTATTCCCTTATACAATCAAGACTCGGAGAAGGCAATGGCACCCCACTCCAGTACTCTTGCCTGGAAAATCCCATGGATGGAGGTAGGCTCCAGCCCATGAGGTTGCTAAGAGTTGGACATGACTGAGCGACTTCACTTTCACTTTTCACTTTCATGCATTAGAGAGGGAAATGGCAACCCACTCCAGTGTTCTTGCCTGGAGAATCCCAGGGACGGGGGAGCCGGGTGGGAGGCCATCTATGGGGTCACACAGAGTTGGACACGACTGAAGCAACTTAGCAGCAGCAGCAGCAGCAGCAGCAGCATACAATCAAGACTGGATTATCATGTGAAAAGATCCTCCCCTGAGATGTGTTTCATTACCAGGGACTTAGATGTGAAGGTTTTGGTGATACTGGGTGAGCTATCAAGACTTGCAAAGGTGATAAGTGAAGGTGAAAGGAATTTAGAATGGATAATAGAGGTCTGAGACCATTACCAGTGGCAGTTTCAAGACAGCTGCAACAATGGAAGATGTAGTTCATCCCACTAACATTTCTATTCTTTTTGTAAAGACAGGGTCAAAGAAAAAATGGAGAAACTGCGTTAAACTGTGTGGAGAAATGGATCTGTGCAGAGTGAGGGGTGGACTATGGTGGCAACAGAGTTCTGTTGCTCAGGTATATTAAGAGAGAAGCTCCCATGAGAAGTCGGTACCTGATAGCCTCCAGCTATATTGTTACTGGACTCTGATGCCTTGTTCACATGGAGGCCCAGGATCCCTCCATTCAGTGACTGAACACAGCAGGGATACTAGATTCTAGCCACTTAGGCTCAAAGCAGAACTCCTTTTTAATCTTTTTTTTTTTTAATTTGTTTATTTGGCTACCCTGGATCTTGGCAGCAGCATGTGGGATCTACGGGAATCTTACAGTTGCAGGATGAGGAATCTTTAGTCGCACTTTAATTGTGGCATGCAGACTCTTAGTTGTGGCATGTGGGATCTAATTCCCTGATCAGGGATTGAAACAGACCCCTGTATTGGGAGCACAGAGACAAAGTCTTAGCCACTGGACCACCAGGGAAGTCCCGTCAGTGCAGGACTATTTAGGGCATTTTTTCCCCCATTCACTGAGACATTCTCAGAGTTCTAGTGCAGCGTGAAGCTCTTTCTACTGCATTCTCCTTCCTTCCCTCTCTTCCTTCCCGGGTGTCAGAGCTGAACCAGTCCAAAGGCAGTCCTTGCCTACTCCTCTTCCTTCTCCCCTTTATTTTTGACCAGGCTTTTCCCACTAAATACCTTGTACTTCTAATCCTGCGATGACAATTTCTTCTTGAACTGTCATAAGGTTCTATTTCATTCTCCCCTCTCCTCCTCCGACCTATAGACCTTTTTGTTGAGATGACATCTATTTACTTAAGAAGCTGGAGTAGGAAAAACCAAGGAATGGAGTGGCAAGGTAACAAGGGCACTGTGCTGCTGATAGGTGTGACGTCTGCAGTGCTTTTGCTTTACTGGCTGCTCATGATAGCTTTTTGGCTCTTAGTACATCAGAACCAGAGGAGTTATCTGCATTAAGAATTTGCACTTCCCTCCACTCCTGACAACATAGACATTTGACTCAATCCCAGTCTGTCTTGGGATCCTCACTTTTGCTGATCCTCACTTTGCAGCTGGACAGTTCCATTTTCATATGACATCACACATTTCTCTTGTATCAGCTTTTTTCTTCCACTTTCCTTCAGTCACTATGGTTCACTTTCAGCTGACCCATTTTCATGCATAAGCTCTCGCCAAACTCTATTCTATTTCTCTTCCTTCTGGGCAAGTTCTGGTCGTGAGAAACTACTCAAGGATGCCTTTCATCCTGTCCCATAGCAATCCTTTAACTGAGGTTTTAGCATGAACTTAGATTTGTTTTACTGAAGTCATTTATGGATAAATGTTATGACTTCAGTAAAACAAATCTAAGTATGAGACAGCAAAAGAGACACAGATGTATAGAACAGTCTTTTGGACTCTGTGGGAGAGGGAGCGGGGGATAATTTGGGAGAATGCCATTAAAACATGTATAATATCATATAAGAAATGAATCGCCAGTCCAGGTTCTATGCAGGATACAGGATGCTTGGGGCCGGTGCACTGGGATGACCCAGAGGGATGGTACGGGGAGGGAGGTAGGAGGGGGGTTCAGGATGGGGAACACGTGTACACCCGTGACGGATGCATGTTGATGTATGGCAAAACCAATATAATATTGTAAAGTAATTAGCCTCTAATTAAAATAAATAAATTAAAAAAATAAAAAAATGAAATAATTATTGGAAAGTTACTCCATCTGTAGTAACAACTGTATCAGCAAAAATATGCTTCTCAAAAATAAAAATTATCCAAAAAAAGTATTTTTTTAATTGGAGGAAAATTGCTTTACATTGTTTATGTTGGTTTCTGCCTTACAAGGAGAATCAGCCATAATTATATATATATCATCTCCTTCCTGAACCTCTCCCTACCTCAGCCCATCCCTCTAGGTCATCACAGAGTACCGCACTGAACTCCCTGTGTTATATAGCAACTTCTCACCAGCTATTTATTTTACACAAGGTCGTATCATAACATTATTTCAATTGTAGATAATGTATAGTATTTGGTATTTGTAGTCCTTCATAATTTTGAGATGAACTGTGATTAATCTCCACAAAGAGTCAATTTTTAGTCTCCTCAATGAAACATAACTATGGGACCTCATTTAAAATATTCCTCTCATATTAACCCAGGAAATCCACCAATGATTTTAAAAGACACTATTTTGTTAAATTTGTCTCATTTCATGTATTATTTTTGATGTAATATCCCATTATCTTAATAATTGTTAAGTAGAAATTTGACTAAATAATGATCTTATTTGATTCTCTGGGTCTTCTTAATCTGATAGATTTAATGATCTTGGGAAATAAAGCCTACAGTGCTGTAGCCAGATGACCTAACAAAGACTTTTCAAATGTGTCTCCATCTATAAGCCCAGGGCTCATAGAAAGTATAGGGAGTTAAATCTCTTTACTAGGAAATTCCAGGTTCAAATATAATGATAACTATAAAAATGAGAGAGAACAACACTAATTTTTTTTTAAAAAGTGCCTGTCACTATGTCTCAAACTCCACTATTTGCTCCATAAATGGCATTAGCCAGATGGTCATGAAACATGCTGAAATTGGTTGATAGTAACAAATACAAGGGTGGTGAATAAATAACTTATGTAAATATGACTTCAACTCCTAAGTTCCTGTCAGTGTTTGTAACGAATCAAGGCAGCCAATTTAGCACCTTGTTTTTCTGAAGTTGATTGAAAAGTTAAAGATTCCATCTCCCAGCTGTCTTGTTTAGAACACTCATGTCAAACAACTAATTCACTGCTGGTTTCTCTTCCATTTTAACCTTTTCCCTACTTAATTGAATCTCATTTTCGTGTAGACATGGTGACATTTAGATATTCCTTCAGCCTGGATCTCTACAGTCTGTCTGTTTTCTATACAAATTTCCTTTCTCTGGGAGCCACTCTAGTCAGTCTGTTTGATATTAGAAACCAAAGTATAATATTAAATAACTTTTAAAAAATGGAACCAAGTTTTCATTGCAGGGAAAAGATTTAAACTAATTGTTGATATTTGCATCCCCAGTGTTATAGATTATAAACCCTAGTCATCCTGAGGCATAATCTAATTCAGGGTGCCTGAATTAGAATTACTTCATAAGAAAGTGTTTAATGAATGTTTTCGATAATCAGCAAAAATATATCCAAAAACAAAATTAGTTTGGTTGTAATAAATGTTGAAGTGGACACAGCTATGACATATGGATGAATCATTGATGAAAATATTAAGCTATAAAAAAATTAAGATATACTGGACTCTAAGCCCTTTGAGAGTAAGAGTCTTTCCTCGCCAATTTAGCCCAATAAAGAGTTTCATTAGTGTTTACTGAATGAATACATGAGAGAAAGGAAACAACTTATGCTTAAATTATGCAGAATAGATGATTCTTGCCATAAAGCCTGAGTAAAAAGGAATAAAGAATACTAGAAGGCATGAGACCTTCTGTAATACAAGGAATAACAACTTTTAAGAGGACTCTGATTAAAACACACAGCCTTGGTATAACAAATTTCCTGCTTCTTCCCTTTCACTGACCCCATATTACATACAGTGTTTCCTAGTTTCTGAGACTACTCCTCAAGTGTCATTTCTAGAAAAGAAAGTTAGGTAAGTTCTAAGAATCCCTTTATGACCCCTGAGAACCCGTCTGCTCTCAAACCTACCTTTGAAGTCACAAATTATGGTGGTCAGCAGCTTGTAAATGCCCAGAATCAACCTTGCAGGCATATCCTTTCTCTAATTCCTCTGTCACTCTGGGCACACTACACAGTCAGAAGATGGTATTCGAGCCTGTAAAGGATCCTTGTGTAGGCAGGCAGCAATAAGCATGGGTGTCTGTATTGTTAGTTAGTCCCTGTATTTCCTGCCTTTTCTGAGTGCAAGCCCTCTTGTCTTTGACCTGAAGATGCCTTTCCCAGTTGATAAGTGATTCAATCTAAAGTAGATGGTGTATTATCATCTTATCATCCCTATGAATAAGGAGCCCTAAGCTAGTCTTGCTGAATTAAACCTATTATGAAGCCTGATCATTTGAATCCCTCAAGTCAGCTTAGGAGTGCTTTTGTAGTTAATGAACTGCAACCTCCTGCTAACCACTGCATCTGCTGTACCTGGATGGTCTGAATGGAATGTATCTTTCTTGTTTTTCTGATTATGTTCCGGTTCCTAAAATCTTGATTTTTTTCCTCTGAAAAATATGTTTGACTTGCTCTTTGACATCTCTCCGGAGAAGGCAATGGCACCCCACTCCAGTACTCTTGCCTGGAAAATCCCATGGACAGAGGAGCCTGGTAGGCTGAAATCCATGGGATTGCTAGGAGTCAGACACGACTGAGCAACTTCACTTTCAATTTTCACTTTCATGCTTTGGAGAAGGAAATGGCAACCCACTCCAGTGTTCTTACCTGGAGAATCCCAGAGACGGGGGAGCCTGGTGGGCTGCCGTGTATGGGGTCACAGAGAGTCAGACACGACTGAAGCGACTTAGCAGCAGCAGCAGCAGCTAGTCCGGGTCAGCTTCTTCCTAGGAATGATTGTCTTGTAGACCAGTGTTGTTTTTATTATTATTTTTAAGTATAGCCCATAGGGTGCATACAGAATCTTTTAGGCTGATTAATACAAGTGCACACGTCAATGCTGATGTAGACTCATGAAATCATAATCTCTATATGCAGGACCCTAGACTTTGTAAGTAAACAAGCTTTCACAGTTTACAAAAGTTTGACAAATGAAAAATATTCTTTTCCTTTTTATGTTATCATATGAAATGAAGGATATTAACTATTGTGATAATCATTTCATAATATATGTAAATCAAATCATTATACTGTATACCTTAAACTTACACAGTTTAACTATAAATGGCATTTATATCATTTATATCTCAGTATGTCATTTATATCTCAGTAAACTTTGGGGAAAAGTTTGAAGAAGTCTGCACTAAAACTTGAGAAATATTACTATGGCTAGCATCTGGCATTGAGGGTTGTATCCAAATCAAGATTGATTTTAAAAACAGCTTTATTGAGGTATAATTCACTCACCATAAAGTGTACCCTTTTAAAGGGTTTAATTCAGTGGTCTAATTATATTCAAGATGTGATCTTGAGGGTTTTTTTGAGTGATTCATTATCCTGGAGACTTCTGCTAGAGTATCTTTATATATGTTGGGTTGGCCAAGAGGCTTGTTTGGGTTTTTCCCCTAAGATAGTACAGCAAAATTGAAATGAACTTTTTGGTGAATCCAGTGGTATATGCCATTTTAAATCTAATGGATGAGTTTATAATATCTCTGAGCATTTAGACTGCTGATTACTCACCTTTGAGTCCAAGTCTACTGCTGGGAATATTTCCTTGGACTCATAATCTCTGGTCACAGGTTTTTTTCCTTCTAAACCAGCTTTCTTCTGAAGAACTACCAGGCCCGACAGTCAACTTCACTGAGAATATTTCACATGAGATTGTTTGGTGATCACCTTATTAGAATAATAGATAAATATTGCAATGAATGCACCATTAGCTTGGTAGAAAGGATGGGGCCATGCTAATAACATTAGAAACTGAAGTTTAAATTGGTTTTGGTAGAAAATAGAGATCCATTGGGAAATCAACAAAATATATGAAGGAATACATTGTGGGTGTTTGTTTAAAATTGGACTGGTGAAAGTGAACCAGATGGGTCAGAGAGAAGCAAACCTAATATCAAGCGATCTAAAAAGAATGACAATGAACTGAACCAGGAGCTAAAGGATGAGGGCCTGAGTTTGAGTACTATCAGTTAGAATAGAAGAGAAATATTGCTAAGGTTTGTTGAATAAATGGAGCTGAAAAGGTTAAAATGTATAATACCTTAACTGGGAGGCTGAGAAGCTCATAATGCTGCTGACAGTGGTAGCAAAGTTGATGGAAGAGCTGATCAGGATGAATGAAAGCTCTAAGCCTGGTACCTCATACCTGAGCCCAAGTTGTCACTGTCATTTCTCAACTACAAAGTGTGATTGATGTTAGGATGCAGAACTAAAAGAGGATGATTACTGGATGTCAGGGAGAGGTACATAATGCTGTGTTGTTTGAGCAAATAATATCATTTCTGGAAAATGACAAGATGTATGGTGCTAGTGTGTATCCATCAAATGAGTCATTTTAGGTGTTATCCAGTGTTTTGTACAGTGCATACTCTCCAGAGACTCAGTTTCACCTTATGAACCACTTTTCACTCTAACACCTTTCTTTGTCAATCCTCTTTCCAGTAGGACATTATGGAAAAGAAAATAGTTATAATTCAGGACACTGAGAGAGTCATTTCCTAGGCAGGTTGATAGGAAGTCTAGGGGCCCCAAGGAGAGAGGGGTCTGGAATTCTCAAGGAGGAAGAAAGGACAAACTTTTTTCTTTCTCCACATTCTTTAGGATTATATAACAATAATGTATCTTGCCTAAGGACAGTCTTTGGATTAAACCTTCTGGCTAATTCTGTTATCTTAAAATGTAAATTATGGGAGGTCTTTACAACCTCCAGACATTCTTTGGAGTATATAACTTCATTGTTAACACTAGCAAGCAGGTACTCTTTCTGCCCCCTTCTGATGCCTATGTCTGATGCCTGATGTCAGAACCTTTCTCTATCTCCTTTATACTTTAATAAAACTTTATTACACAAAAGCTCTGAGCGATCAAGCCTCGTCTCTGGCCCCGGATTGAATTCTTCTCCTCCGGGGGCCAAGAATCCCGATTTATTCGCGTGATTCAACAACAACCTTTCAACACTCGGTTAAAAAATATCCAAAAACAATTTTGTGGAAAACTAATATTACTCTATAGTGCCAATTCAGGAGACACAGGAGACGTGGGTTTGATCCCTAGGTCAGGAAGATCCCCTGGAGAAGGAAATGGCAACCCACTCCAGTATTCTTGCCTAGAGAATCCCAGGGACAGAGGAGCCTGGTGGGCTACAGGCTATGGGGTCACAAAAAGTTGGACACAACTTAGTGACTAAACAATAATACTGCTCACAATAGTTGATTCTCACATGTGTCTTTACAAAAGCCACATGGCTAGTTTTAGCCAATGAAGCATGAACAGACACCAGTGTAACATCTAGACCAAAGTACTTAAGAATGTATTGCTGTCTCTTACCTTTTGCAGTAATTGTACAGTCCACATGTTGGATCAGCTTGGATCCTTAAGTCTCTGCATGGGGAAGATTTCTTTTGAGAATTGCCTGCTCTAAATCAAGAGTTTGTATGAACGAGAAAACAAATCTTTCTTCTGTTGGGTCACTGCATTTACTTGTTACAATAGTCTTGCTTATATATCCTGTCTGATATACTAAATCAGGGTGGATTGTGGAGAAAAAAAAATGAATACATGTCTTAAAACTCCAGAGGTAACTGACTTTAGAAATAGCTGGACTTAGATGATACCTCATCTTAGTTTTACATTTCTCTATTCCTAGACAGTCTCTCGAAGTCCATGGGGTCGCTGAGAGTCGGACACGACTGGGCGACTTCACTTTCACTTTTCACTTTCATGCATTGGAGAAGGAAATGGCAACCCACTCCAGTGTTCTTGCCTGGAGAATCCCAGGGACTGGGGAGCCTGGTGGGCTGCTGTCTCTGGGGTCGCAGAGAGTCGGACACGACTGAAGTGACTTAGCAGCAGCAGACAGTCTCTCTCCCCAAAGTAGCTCCTTTCGTACTCATAGTTTAGCAATCCAGTAAAAAAAAAAAAAGAGTGGGGTGGAGGGAGGCTTCTAAAATTCCAATATCCTCTCACTCTTAAACAAAGAAACACATCTGGAATTGAATAGCATTGTACTGGCTTGGCTCATGTATTTATATCACTATCCATGAACATGAACCATGTCCAGAGATTAATGTGTTATAATTGGCCCATCCACAGGCCAAAAGGCAGAGTCAGTCCCACAGACAAATCACACAGACTAATAATCAGTGAAGAGTGATTCCTCAAAATGAAATAGGGTTGCTATCATTAAATAAGGGTGAATTGATGCTAGGAAGCAAAAAAGTTAACATTCAGTTCAGTTCAGTTGCTCAGTCATGTCCGACTCTTTGCGACCCCATGAATATACCATTATGCCAGGCCTCCCTGTCCATCACCAACTCCCGGAGTTCACTCAAACGTCCATCAAGTCAGTGATGCCATCCAGCCATCTCATCCTCTGTCGTCCCCTTCTCCTCCTGCCCCCATTCCCTCCCAGCATCAGAGTCTTTTCCAATGAGTCAACTCTTCCCATGAGGTGGCCAAAGTACTGGAGTTTCAGCTTTAGCATCATTCCTTCCAAAGAACACGCAGGACTGATCTCCTTTAGAATGGACTGGCTGGATCTTCTTGCAGTCCAAGGAACTCTCAAGAGTATTCTTCAACACCACAGTTCAAAAGCATCAATTCTTCAGCGCTCAGCTTTCTTCACAGTCCAACTGTCACATCCATACCTGACTACTGGAAAAGGCGTCGTCGCCTCAGGCTTAACCCGGGGACCGCCTAGGGGCAGGATGTGACCTTCTCCTGCCTGGGAACTCTCAAGCCTCAGGTTTTCAGTGTTCCCCTGCGACCAGGGGCGGCGCCCAGGAGAAGTTAACATTAGTATACATGTTTTTCAGTACAGACATTATCTCCTTATAATTCTAAGCAGTATTGTACAAGTATACCCTGTAGAATGTCTCCTTAGTTAATATTTCCTGATGGAATAAGGTCCCTAATTTTTTTAATATTCGAACTTCATGGAGCTTACAAAACTCAACTGCAACATTTTCAGCTTGTGCTTGCATCTGAACTTTTTAATTTCTGTCCCCAGAGTTCAGTATAACTCTTCAATTGAATGATATTTAGAAAAAGCCTTTACTTATACTACAAAAACAACTAGTAGAATATCAAAGTCATGATAAATATTTTGAAAAGTATAACATAAGATGAGTGTGGACTAAGGGGACTGTCTTCAGTGATCTAGTAGAGCTGAGGTTTGAAGACATGGAAAGGAATTCACTCTCATCTTTGGGAACAAACTTAAGAAAATGAGCAATTGCTCATGTAAACAACTCTGGACTTAATGAAGATAAAGTCTATATAGATACTTGAAGCAGGTTTCAGTAATAATTAACCTTCAATAAATACTTATCATGAGCCAAAATGCAATATGACTTTTACTCTTTCTAATAACCCTGTGAGATAGTTACATATTCTGAAGACAAGGAGGAGGTAGGAAAATGAAGCAATTTATCCATGATTGCTTAATTAGGACATGGTAGCTAGAATGGGTAACCACTTGTGTGTGCCTTGAAAGATGAATAGACTTTGCACAGGTGCATTGATGAAAGTGAAAGAGGAGAGTGAAAAAGTTGGCTTAAAGCTCAACATTCAGAAAATGAAGATCATGGCATCTGGTCCCATCACTTCATGGGAAATAGACAGGGAAACAGTGGAAACAGTGTCAGACTTTATTTTGAGGGGCTCCAAAATCACTGCAGATGGTGATTGCAGCCATGAAATTAAAAGACCCTTACTCCTTGGAATAAAAGTTATGACCAACCTAGATAGCATGTTCAAAAGCAGAGATATTACTTTGCCAATAAAGGCCCATCTAGTCAAGGCTATGGTTTTTCCAGTAGTCATGTATGGATGTGAGAGTTGGACTGTGAAGAAAGCTGAGCGCTGGAGAATTGATGCTTTTGAAGTGTGTTGGAGAAGACTCTTGAGAGTCCCTTTGACTACAAGGAGATCCAACCAGTCCATTCTAAAGGAGATCAGTCCTGCGTGTTCTTTGGAAGGAATGATGCTAAAGCTGAAATTCCAGTACTTTGGCCACCTCATGGGAAGAGTTGACTCATTGGAAAAGACTCTGATGCTGGGAGGGATTGGGGGCAGGAGAAAAAGGGGATGACAGAGGATGAGATGGCTGGATGGCATCACTGACTCGATGGACGTGAGTTTGAGTGAACTCCGGGAGTTGGTGATGGACAGGGAGGCCTGGCGTGCTGCAATTCACGGGGTCACAAAGAGTCGGACACAACTGAACGACTGAACTGAACTGAACTGATATGCACAAAACTTGTATCATGAGCAAAAATATGGAGAATGCACATATGAAGTCATATCAAAAGCCCATTAATAGACCAATCCTACTGGAATGAAAAGTTTGCATTAGGAAGGTATTATAAATGTACACACCATCTAAAGATAATGTACACTTCGGTTATATTTTGCTGTGTAATAAATCACCCCAAACTTTGTGGCTTTAGAATAATAGCATACATTTTTTGCCACTAAAAATTCTGTAGATAGACTGGGCTCAGTAGGGTTGTTTCTCTGCTCCATATGGTATCAGTTGCAGCTGTGGTAGTCCAGAGGCTAGAATCAGTTGGAATGTAGGATACTTACCAATGTAGCTCACAGACAGTGGTGACTGCCAGCTAGGCTATGGTTGGGGTTTCAGCTGGAGGGCGTTGGTTCTCCTGCACATGGCCTCTCCATATGTCCTGGGTTTCCTACAGAGTGACTTCTGAAATCTGATGGAAAATGTGTGAAAATAGAAGCCGCATATATAAGTTTATACAGCATCCTTTTTCCATTGCATTATATCAGCCAGAGCAAATCACAGAGCTAACCCAGATTCAAGTGGGGAGAAAATAGACTTATCTCTGGTTAGTGGGCATATCAAAGAATTTGTGGCATTTTTAATGAGTGAAGCAGGACAGGTATGACATTTTAAAAAAGAGTGCTAGGGAACATGCTGCTCAGATAGAATCTGTCCCCTCCTATGCACTTTAGATTTCAGATATTTAAGAAGCACTATTTACTTCATACAGAATATATTTAGGGGTTTTATTTTTCACTATTGCCCACTTGTCTATAAACCTTGAAATTGGAAAATGTTGGGATATATAGACTATACAGGTAATACAGAAATTGTCAAGAGCTAGAAGGCAATGGCACCCCACTCCAGTACTCTTGCCTGGAGAATCCCATGGACGGAGGAGCCTGGTGGGCTGCAGTCCATGGGGTCGCGAAGAGTCGGACACGACTGATCGACTTCCCTTTCACTTTTCACTTTCATGCATTGGAGAAGGAAATGGCAACCCACTCCAGTGTTCTTGCCTGGAGAATCCCAGGGACGGGGGAGCCTGGTGAGCTGCCATCTATGGGGTCACACAGAGTTGGACACGACTGAAGTGACTTAGCAGTAGCAGTAGAACAGCAGAAAAAAAGGTTTGAATACATTTTTTTTAGGATTATAAAGCAAATGAAATGGAATTTTGTTTTGATAAGATAGTGAGATTTTATTTTCCATTCATGAAGTAGACCAGTGGTCTAAAAAGTAGGGTATTCAAAATGATCCATGAGGGAGAGAACAAAAAATATTAGACATTAATATTTATTATTTATTCTTCCTTAAAGTACTATTTTGGCTTATGTATTATAAGCCTAATATGTACAACCAGTATAGTATCTGCACATAATTTATAAATTAACCAATGTATACTATTGTGAAATGGTGTTCAAAAATTTTCTTGATCACTATGTGTGATAAGGTTGTTAAGATCCGTAGATTATTGACCTAAGAAATCAAAATAACCAGTGTAACATCGAATAGTTAAACATATTGTCCACTTGTGGTGAAAAATTTCCTGGTACTTGTGTGTAGTTCATATTGAAGTATAGAACTGTATATGGCAAAGAGGACATGATTGAGTGACTAACACACACAAGAGATAGCCTCTCCCTTGCTTCAGAAAAAAGCAAGACATTTTGTCTATTACTGTTTATAGGGAAAAAAAATATTTTGAGAACAAATGATCCAGTTTCATTGTTAGGAAAAAATAGTGTCCATTAACTTAAATTCTATTCTTATCTGGAAGACCAATGTGGTTAAATTTGCATGTAGTGATTATCAGAACACACATCATTATATTTGAGCCTGTAACTAAAAATACAAACAATAACCCTTGATTTACAAAAATTGATTTATTAGGTACTTGATTATCTAGGACATTATTCTGAATCATAGTTTTATTAGCAGCCATTTTTTTTTCCCTCTACATCAAACTCCTTAAAACCCTGCATGCTTTCCTCTTTTAGAACTCTCAGCCCCACATGTTATCCTCAAATTTCTTTCCATGTCTTTCAGTTGTGGGTGCTGGAGGTCTTCACAAAGTTTCTGAGTGTGCTGCAAATGTTCCTTATTTTTTTGGGAACACAGTACTCCTTTTCATCTTCAGTTCAGTTCAGTTCGGTTGCTCAGTCGTGTCTGACTCTTTGTGACCCCATGAATCGCAGCACGCCAGGCCTCCCTGTCCATCACCAACTCCCGGAGTTCACTCAAACTCATGTCCATCAAGTCGGTGATGCCATCCAGCCATCTCACCCTCTGTCGTCCCCTTCTCCTCCTGCCCCCAATCCCTCCCAGCATCAATCTTTTCCAGTGAGTCAACTCTTCGCATGAGGTGGCCAAAGTACTGGAGTTTCAGCTTTAGCATCATTTCTTCCAAAGAACACCCAGGATTGATCTCCTTTAGAATGGACTGGTTGGATCTCCTTGCAGTCCAAGGGACTCTCAAGAGTCTTCTCTTTTCATCTTATACAAGTTCTATTCCTTGTATGACCTCAGAAAAGTCACTTGGTATCTTTGTCCTTAGAGTCTTTATCTGGGAAAAGGAAATTTCTAAGATCCTTCTAGATCTAACAAGAAAAGATTCATCTCTCTAGGTCTCTGTTTTAATAAGTACCGTTAAGAAATCAGGTGCACTGGGATGACCCAGAGGCATGGTATGGGGAGGGACGAGGGAGGAGGGTTCAGGATGGGGAACACATGTATACCTGTGGCAGATCCATTTTGATATATGGCAAAACCAATACAATATTGTAAAGTTAAATAAAATTAACAACAACAACAACAAAAAGAAATCAGGTAGATCCTGACTGTTACCTAATTTATCCAAACCGTTTTCAAAAGTCACCATAAGGTCTAGAGAGACTTCCTAGAGAGCCTTGGCAGTCACTGGGCAATTGGCCGAAGGGGAAGCATCAGTGATGATGGTAGACTGTTGGGCCTGGGTGAAGGGAAAATGGTATTGCTGACAAAAGTTGTAGAAGCACAGACTTGAGGAAAGGAGATCATATCACTGCTGGGAATTAGAATAGAATTGAGTGGCCTGAAAACATCTATATCATTTGTCCAATTGATTGAGTTTATACTGAATAATCAATAGAACAAGGTTGAAAAATTGAGCCAGTAGTGAAGGTAAGGCAGGTAAATCCTAACGGGGTCAGAATCTATAAAAATAAATTCTGGGTGTCTGTGTCAGTATGATCCTCCAAGAAGCAGCTGTCAAGAGGGGATTAAATTGAAGAACATTTATTGGGGGAAAGTCTGTGAAGGAGAAAAGGGGAGGGGAAGGCAAAGGAGGAAAGAGGCTCACCCTACTATGTAAGTCTACACTTGAGAGGGAGAGAGCAAGGAAGGAGGACAAGGAAGGAAGAGTCTCAGTTTGGAGGAAGTTGTAAGAAAATTTTGGCCAGATTTGTGGGGAATCCTTGAGCCCGAGACATGTGCTAAAATCATTCTGGGCCTTGAGGATGGACCTGCATCAGTATTCCCATGATGCTCAGTGATTGGGAGCAGCTCACAGGAAGTGGGGCCTTGGCATGAATGTGGGAATAAATCCATAAGGGTAGCTTCGGGGGCTGTCAAATCAATTTTACTCCCCATGGTAGGAGATCTGAGCTGCACACTATCAAGGCTGTCACAGTATCCAATGGACCCCAAGAGGCCTCCTTTAGTACTTCAAATAGGTTGAATAATAAGAACATACCCCTCTGTAATTAAGACTCTGGATAGTAGATTTGTCCGAGCACTTGAAGAGGATAGGGTAGTGATAAGTTCCATGTTTGAGCTTATCCTATGAGCTAGCCCCATGCTGGGCAGTTTACATGTATTATCTCAGTGACATTGTGTAAGAATGCAGTGAGGTGGCCATTATTATATTGATACTTGTTTTACATATGAGAAAGTCAACTTATTGACATTATGGTTTACTCAAGGTTGCATATGTTATAAATGACATAATTATTTTTTAAGTGTTTAGAAGTATATTATTTTATTAAAGGATAGTAGATTTACAAAGTGTGTTAGTTTCAGGTATACAGCAAAATGATTCAGTCGTATACGTATATATATTTCAGATTATTTTTATTATAGTTATTATAAGATATTGAATATGGTTCCCTGTGTTATGACAGTAAACACTTGTTTATTTTATGCATAGTAGTCTGTATCTGTTAATCGAATACTCCTATTTTATCCCTCCCTGACCCTTTCCCTTTGGTAATCCTAAGTCTACTTCTGTTTGGGACATAGCAGTCCGTGGAGTCGCTAGGAGTCGGACGTGACTGAAGTGACTTCACTTTCACTTTTCACTTTCATGCATTGGAGAAAGAAATGGCAACCCACTCCAGGGTTCTTGCCTGGAGGATCCCAGGGATGGGGGAGCCTGTTGGGCTGCCATCTATGGGGTGGCACAGAATCAGACATGTCTGACGCGACTTAGCAGCAGCAGCAGAAGACTCTAAGCTCCTTGAAAACTGAGACTGTCTTATTCACAATAGCACTTAAGAAAGACCCACCTATTCCTTACCAAACTATGAGTTTTATAATTGTCCTCATGTTATAGACATCTGTGTAAACTGAAACACATGTCTGAATTAATCTGCCCAAGGTCATTTAGTCAGCAGGTGCCAGAGGCAGAATTTGAAACTAGGTGGTCTTGTTCAAATGTACATTCGCTGAATGATAGAGTTTCTCTTCTTAGTAAAACTAAGTACTTATAAGGAGGTGGTAACTCTAATAAATAGTGATCAATTCGTTATTTAGTAGTTTTGGTGCAGTAACTGGTAGTGAGTTGAAAGAGTTTGTCAGAATTGTTTTTACCCTCCTGTTGGGATGGTTATATAAAGGTTTTCAGTTTGAAAGAACATTTGTTCACTCATTTTCCTTCTGTTCACAAAAAATGTGAAAGAATAAACAGATGAATATATTCACTGACCCAGCTTTGTCCAGACTCAAAAGCTGCTGGGCACCGGTTGATATTCTGTGGGTTCCATGTGGAACACGAGTAAACTTTACAGCTTCTTCCTTTAGGAAGAGTTGCCTCCATATCCTCAGGCCAAAGGAAAAGTCTGGCAGGAGAGTGGGGGAGGCAGAACTTCTGTTTATGAATGCAGCCCGTGTTTGCATGTGCTAAGTCACCTTAGTCGTGTCCAACTGTTTGAGACCCTATAGACCATAGCCTGCCAGGCTACTTTGTCCATGAGATTCTTCAGGCAAGAATACTGGAGTGGGTTGTCACGTCCTCCAGGGCATCTTCCCGATCCAGGGATCAAATAATCAAACCCATATCTCCTGTAGCTTCTGCACTGCAGGCAGATTCTTTACTGCTGAGCTACCTGGGAAGCAGGAATGAAGCCCATTTAGTGCCAAATTTATAAGAGATTGCCAGTTACTTTGAAGATTCAGTGACCAGCACTGAAATTCAATGTACTCTTTGTGTTGACCAGGGGCTGGCTATGCACCTGTTTCTGTAAATAAAGTCTTATTTATAGTGAAGCTCATTCATTTATGTTTTGTCTGTGATGGATTTTTCCCTACACCAGTGGAGGTGACTGGTTTGTACAAAGCCATCATGGCCTAAAATATTTCTTATGTGGCCCTTTACAGAAAAAACTTGTTGACCCTTCTTCTTGAGAACTATGGAGGCGTATTCCATGGCTCTGGAGCGAGTTTCAGTGTTGAGATCCTGGCTGTGTCACCGAGTAGCTGTGGGACATTGGACATGGTGCTCAACCTTTCAGCATGACAGGTTCCTCCTTTTGTAAAGTGGGATGATATTTACCTCTTAAAGTTTTCCAAATTAAGTGTACTAGTGCATGTTAATCTCTTAATATTTGGGTGATTCATTGTGAGTACTTAGTAAATGTAAGCTACAGTTATTTTTTATCATCATTATTTGTATTTTACCATTATTAAGCTTTAAGTTATTTCTTTACGTAGTCAAATTCATGATCCTTAATGTTGGGGGAAGAATGGAAGCAGCTATTCGTTGAATTAGACTTTGTATCGGTATCAAATATTTGTATTTACTCAGTATCATGCAAGCTATTCACAGTTGCCTGGTCTATTGCCTGTCTCTCCACTTACATGGAGAAACCCAACATTTTCCAATCAGTATAAATTGTTTTTCAGTATGTTTCTTTATCAACTTCTTATAGTAAGTCATTTCCTTGAAATGAATGAGTTCATTAATGGATTATTATAAGCATGACCATGTCAGCTTCTGTGATTTCCTCCTATCCAGTGTGTGTGTGTGTATATATATATATATATATTTTTTTTTTTTTTTTTTTCTAATGGGGTAGGAGATATAAAGGACAAAAAGAGCCGTGAGGGATGTGTGGTCTGACGTACTAGGAAGTGGAATGAAATTTCAGCCCCTGTGGTCCTTTAGGAGGTCAAAGAGCGAGCTGCAGACACAGTGGTTCTGCTGAGCTGTTTGTGGCTTTCAGCGAAGCTGCTAATGGAATAATGATAGTTTCTGACATAAAGCAGAAGGTGTTCTATTTTTAGGCAAGAGGAGTTATGCACCAGAGACAATCCAGACACATTCTTATCTTACAGGATACTGAAAAATGCCCATACTTTCCTAACACCCTGTTGCCATATATAAGATAATGATCTCTGGAAAGGAGCTCTACTGACAGTCCTAATAATACCACCATTGATCAAGCATTTACTGTGTATCTGGAACTGTGCAAAACACATTATCCCCATGAATTCTGACAACAATCCATTGAGGAGACACTAGTATTGTTCCCATTTTACAGGTGAAATTGCTACTCAGAGGAGTACCATTTTGCATGTGAATAGCAGAGCTTGTTTCAAGTCCATTTCTGGTTGACTTGAAATTCCAAGCACAATTGGAAAGGTAAAATGGGATATAATTAGTTTAAACTGTCAGCTCTCAAATCAAATTAGAAAAACGATCCCCTAGCCTTTCATTATTTGCAAGGCATTTTACTCTCTAGTTCACAAACTGGAAATGAATAAAAGCAGCCACTTTAGAATGTGATAATATTCCATGCCAGTGGAAGAACTGGACCAACAAGAGGCCAGCATCGGAAACTGGACTTATGAATGGTGGATGGAGTGGGGACATGTACTCTGAGGAAAGTTGTATTGCAAAGAGGCTTGTGTGGTAGAAATAGAAGAAGATGCTCATTTTTTATAAATCATTACAATTTACTAGTAAATTTGTACCATGCAAAACATACTTAATTCCATTGCAGTGTCCAGAAATGTCCCACCTCAACTGCAGTATCAGACTTGAGGGGCTTGTCTAATCAGACTCTACTATTTGTAGAAAGAGCGTATTCTTACGTTAGTTTAAGATTGGATTCTGTTTCCTTGATTCTCTATTCTCTTCTGCTCTTGACTCTGACCTCTGGCCTCCTGGCTATGCCCACTGAGATATAATTAATATTCCATATTTAGAGTTGGATGGTGTAACCACCCTACTTATAGAATTTTGGGGACTATGGACCTTTTTTTAAATTTTGAATTATCTCTTTTAGTCCAAGCTGGTAAATGACACACAAAAATTTTGTGGATTTTTTAGAAATCTGATTGAGCTCAACTCTATGTCCCAAAAGTCATGTCCACAGTCCCTTGTGTGACAGATATTTCTGTACCTTGAGCTGTAGACATGCTGCTGTGGAACCACATTTTTAAGATTCCAGGAGTGTCTGGTCACCACCACCTTAAATCTTTCTGAGATCTCAATGAAGTTTCTTAGAATCATATCCTTGTTTTAATTTCTACCTTTAGGTCATTTCTTACTTTCAGAAGATTGTGTAACCTGGAGAGACCAGCAATATAAAATAGTTTTATGTTTCAGCCCAGAAAGTCCCAGTTCCTTTATATTTCTTTTAAATTCTCTTTGTGGAAATTTCCTGGCAGTCCAGTCAGGAGGACTCTGTGCTTCCATTGAAAGTGGTACAGGTTGTATCCCTTGCTAGGGAACTAAGATCCTGCATGCATGCCACGCAGGGAGGCCAAAACAGAACAACACAAAACTAATAAAGAGATAAGACATAAATCCTCTTTGCATAGGGAAGAGTTTCTTTCTTAGTTCATCATTTTAGTATCATCATTTTAAATGGTCATCTTAAAAATAAAAACCAATTGACATACTTCATATACTGCCCTAGACTTTAACCAAATCCACAAATTCCTTAGTTGCATTTTGTGACTTCCAAGATATCACAGAAGACAGATTTTCCAAATCTCCTACCAAAAAAAAATATGTTTCCCTTGTTGGAGTCTCTGAGAGAAGTTTCTTTGGGTGTAACAGCTATATTTCAGCCTCCATTAAACATCTCCTTTTTTTTCTAGTCCTGTCTCAGCCTGTTGCCTGGTCTGAGAACCAATGCCATGTACTTTAAGTTTTAGTTATGGGAGTTATGGGATACCAGTTTCTGTCTTAGTTATTATTGTGCCATTAAAAAACACTAAAACTTAGTAGCTTTTTTAAAATTTAAATTTATTTATTTTAATTAGAGGCTAATTACTTTAAATATTGTATTGGTTTTGCCATACATCAGTATGAATCTGCCACGGGTGTACACGTGTTCCCCATCCTGAACCCCCCTCCCACCTCCCTCCCCCTACTATCCCTCTGGGTCATCCCAGTGCACCAGCCCCGGGCATCCTGTATCCTGCATCGAACCTGGACTGGCGATTCGTTTCTATATGATATTATACATGTTTCAATGCAATTCTCCCAAATCATTCCACCCTCGCCCTCCCAGGCATACATACCGAGGAACGAGAATTGAAAGAGACGCGTGTACCCCAATGTTCATCACAGCACTGTTTATAATAGCCAGGACATGGAAGCAACCTAGATGTCCATCAGCAGATGAATGGATAAGAAAGCTGTGGTATATATACACAATGGAGTATTACTCAGCCATTAAAAAGAATACATTTGAATCAGTTCTAATGAGGTGGAAGAAACTGGAGCCTATTATACAGAGTGAAGTAAGCCAGAAAGAAAAACACCAATACAGTATACTAACGCATATATATGGAATTTAGAAAGATGGTAACGATAACCCTGTATACAAGACAGCAAAAGAGACACAGATGTATAAAACTTAGTAGCTTTAAACAACAAATTTATTATTTCTCATGATTCTGTGTGATGATTGGGCAGTTCTTCTGGTTTTTCTTAATCTCACTCATGTAATTTTAATATGCTGGTAGATCAGCTAAAGAGGCCAGAATATCTAGACCTTTTTCTCTTTATCATATTTTTCAACCCATGCTTCTTCATGCCATAATGGTCCCAAGATTTCAAGAGAACAAATGTAGAAGTATCAAGGCCTTTTTAAGCCTCAGCTTGAAACTCACATCACATCACTCCTGCTACAAATAGTAGTCAAAGAAAGTTACAGATCAGTAAAAATTCAAAGGATTAAAAATGGATTCCCATCCTCTGTGGGAGGAGTGGTGACATCACAGTGCAGAAGGGGACGTATATAGAGAGGGAGGAACTGTGGCCATATTTTCCACCTACCACACACAGGTCATTGGTAGCTTCAAACAGAACCCAGATATACCAATTTCCAATATAAACAGTAACATTTAAAGGTGCTTAATAATGTGTCTACTATGTAAGGAATCTTATTAAATGTTATTTCTTACCACTTTTTGCTTCCTCTGTATACTTCAAAAAGTACTCATTTTGCCAAGAATATGCTAATTTTCTCTACATGTAAAATAACTTAAAAACCAGTGAGTTAACAATCTTCAATATTATATAGATTTTTCATATTGCAAGTGAGTGAGTTGTTCAGTTTTGTCCGACTCTTTGTGACCCCATGGACTATATACAGTCCATGGAATTCTCCAGGCCAGAATACTGGAGTGGATAGCCATTCCCTTCTCGAGGGGATCTTCCCAACCCAGGGATCAGACCCAAGTCTCCCACATTGCAGGTGATTTCTTTACCAGCTGAGCCAGCAGGGTTACACCTTCACATTGAAAGGTGGCGTGAATGATAGAAATTCAGCAATGAGATTAAAGCAATTACAATGATAGGATACTTTTTAAATTTGTGAGATGACATTTGAAACTCTGAAATATTGTAAAAAAACAACAGATTTTGTGCATAGATGAATATTCTAGGAACTATAAACCAGTTTTGAGTTGCAGTAGGCACATTTCTAAATTTAATTAATAAGAAATTAATAGAAGGAAGCACTTTAGTTATAGTGCATACGGATAACTCTGACCAACAGATATGGCCTAAAAGCATTTAGACACCTGGAATTTACAGGAATACTGGCTAGTCCTTCCCTGAAAGATTATGTTTAAAAATGACTTTGATGAAGAGAATGAAAGGGCAAGTTTGATTAAACAGACAATTAAAATTATTCTTAGGTACAAAGAAGTTTGTTAATCTTTTTAACATATATATGTCCAGATTACTTGGTATTTCTTATCTCTGGCCTTGCTTAGGGAAAAATGACTTTTCCCTCTTGTTGAATGTGGCCATCAGTTCAGTCTGTGCCATGCAATGGCTGATGACTAAGCACGGCAGCAGTGGAATAGGATGGGCAGGCAGGGACTAGATTGGGAAATAGATACTGTTGTGAAGGTGCCAGAGCTGCACAGTTAGAAAGAATCCACAGGGCAGAATATGTGCTCTTTACAGGAGTAAGAACATGTGGTTTGGCCCTTGGTAGGTGTCAGCAAGGCACACCCAAGGTCTACAGAGGAGCAGGTTACCCCAGTAAGGTTTCTCAACAGGAGCGAGTGTGTAGTAACGCAAGCAGAAGGGAATATGGTGGGAGTCGGGTCAGAGAGCATGTAGCATGACCCCCATAAGTTAAGAGGACCTGGACATAATAATGTAGAAGAATAGAATAGGTCAATATAACTATGTTTATCAAGACAGTCTGTTTAAAAAATTGGCCTTAGTTTGCACAGACCTGTATGTAAATCTCAGCTACTCAATTTATTAACTCTTCAACTGTGGTAGGTTGTTTAGCTTCTGCTCCTTAGTTATCATATGTGAAAAATAATTGGGAGTAAAAAAATAACGACCTGGACTCTCTCTTGTGAGGATTACATGAAGAGTATATGTATAATGCACATAATGAATGCCTGACACATCAATATTTCTACTCCTCCTACTAATCACAACAGCCACAACAGAGAGGCTCAAGCTTGAGGAGAAAGATGGGAAAAGATTGCTCAAAATGTTGTCTAAGAAGGAAACTGTAGCCAAAAGAGTTTATTTCCTAGGGCTGGGATTCTGGGTCACAGTGGAAGGAAAATAAAAGTGAGTTACTGATAAATCATTGAAGTTACAGAATTTGGCTCCTATATTCCCTTGCCTAAGACTTCAGCAAGTTTTCAAGGGAGCCTGGAGGTGAGGAGTGGGAGGAAGAAATCAAAAGAAAGAAGCCAAGTGATGGAAGAAAGCAAGGAGAGAAGAACTGTTAGGGGACCAGTCAAACCTCACACTCAGGAGAAAGCCTCCTGTTGATTTGCCTTGCTTGTGAGCTAGAGCTCTCTTCACAGGCCTGCTGGGGCATTTTTATAGCTGGCTCCCTTATGTAGTGAAAGAGCAGATCCTTCTAACCCCCCTCCTCATCTCTATTTATTAAGCTGAGGAGAAGATACTCTGGCTGGGAATATCAATAGGAATCTCTCATCTAGATAAACAACCTGCCGACCTCTCTTCTCTGTTCCTAACTCCCACTTGTTGGCAGAGATTTCCTTCTAAAAGCACACCCAGGCCCAGGGACCCTGCCTGTCAATCCTCTCTAACTGTACAAGTTCTATAGGAAGTGCAAATGGACCAGAGACAGTCGCTTCCAGGAAGAAACAGAGGGTTGGTTGTTGTTATTGTTGTTCCTATTGGCACCAAGAGCTGTTGAAAGGGAGGGGCCATGCCTTTCTTTGGTAGGGTGCCATTTTGGATTCATCACTACGTAGATTTCTAACACCTCATATCTGAGATTGCAAGAGTGCAATTGCATAGCAGGTTTCTTGCTTCAAATTTGGCATATGTCTTGGAGCCTATCAGTGTTATGTATACTCTGTGATAATTGCATTATTTTCAGAGTGAGTTATCCTTTTCATATCAAGTAAAAAGAAATTGTCCCCAAAGAAAAAAAGATCCTATAGCTACTCTTTGATATAAGTCTCTATCAAGCCCTAAAGATTGTTCCTATAAGTATCCTGTCCTCCTGATTTTTACAACTGTAGATTTGTGTGCTCTGAAGCTCTTCCTGGGCATGTCATAAATGTTTCATTGTACAATTTATTCTCATGCAGGTCTCCATGTCCTATTAATTTCTCCATGCTTTGTGTTGGTATTTACATACTCTCTAATATTATCATGGTTCTTTGTTTTGGGCTTCCCTAGTGGCTCAGATGGAGAAGGCAATGGCACCCCACTCCAGTACTCTTGCCTGGAAAATGCCATGGATGGAGGACCCTGGTAGGCTGCAGTCCATGGGGTCGCTAGGAGTCGGACATGACTGAGCAACTTCACTTTCACTTTTCACTTTCATGCTTTGGAGAAAGAAATGGCAACCCATTCCAGTGTTCTTGCCTGGAGAATGCCAGGGACGGGGAAGCCTGGTGGCTGTCATCTATGGGGTCGCACAGAGTCGGACACGACTGAAGCGACTTAGCAGCAGCAGCAGCAACAGTGGCTAAGACAGTAAATAATCCTGCAGTGCAAGAGACCTGGGTTTGATCCCTGAGTCAGGAAGATCCCCTGGAACAGGAAATAGCAACCCACTCCAGTATTCTTGCCTGGAGAATTCCATGGACAAAGGAGCTTGGCAGGCTACAGTCCATGGTGTGGCAAAGAGTCAGACATGACTGAGCAACTGACACTTTTACTTTTTTCTTTGTTTATTATCTGTCTTTTAATTGTGATCACCTTCCCACCACTGGTAGAATGTAAGCAATATTTTCCCCATGTTTCTTCCTGAGTCTAAACTTCCCCTTAACATTATTGTTGAGTTTGGGAGTCATGATGATGACGATGAGGGCTTCCCTCGTAGCTCAGTTGGTAAAAAATCTGCCTGCAATGCAGGAGACCCTGGTTCAATTCCTGGGTTGGGATGATCCCCTGAAGAAGGGATAGGCTACCCACTCCAGTATTCTGGCCTGGAGAATTCCATGGACTCTATAGTCCATGGGATGGCAAAGAGTTGGACATGACTGATCGACTTTCACTTTCATGATGATGATGATAACCGTGTCAGGCACTTTATACCCTGAGCTTTACTCACAGATATCATTTAATCCTTACAGCAAAAATTAAAAGTAGGTATTTCTACATTCACTTTTTTTTTTTTTAGATTAAGGTCATGTGTTTATTTATTTATTTGACTATGCCTAGTAGTTGAGACACACGGGATCGTCAGTTGTGCTGGGGGCATGCAAGATCTTTAGTTGCAACATGTGGGATCTAGTTCCCTCACCAGGGATTGAACCCTGGCCCCCTGTATTGAGAGTGCAGATTTCTTAGCTACTAGACCACCAAGGAATTCTCAAGATTGATTTTTATTATGTGCTGGATACAAACTCTGTGTTATTACCATAGCACTTAAGTTACAATAGAAGTCAACTGGGAAATGTTAATTTTTCTTTATTGAAGTATGATTGAATTATAATATTATATTAATTTCATGTATACAACACAGATTCAATATTTTATTGGACTATCTCAAAAACGACAGAATGATCTCTGTTCATTTCCAAGGCAAACCATTCAATATCACAGTAATCCAAGTCTATGCCCCAACCAGTAATGCTGAAGAAACTGAAGTTGAAGGTTTCTATGAAAACCTACAAGACCTTTTAGAACTAACACCCAAAAAAGATGTCCTTTTCATTATACGGGATTGGAATGCAAAAGTAGGAAGTCAAGAAACACCTGAAGTAACACGCAAATTTGGCCTTGGAATACAGAATGAAGCAGGGCAAAGACTAATAGAGTTTTGCCAAGAAAATGCACTGGCCATAGCAAACACCCTCTTCCACAAGAGAAGACTCTATACATGGACATCACCAGATGGTCAACACTGAAATCAGATTGATTATATTCTTTGCAGCCAAAGATGGAGAAGCTCTAGACAGTCAGCAAAAACAAGACCAGGAGCTGACTGTGGCTCAGATCATGAACTCCTTATTGCCAAATTCAGACTTAAATTGAAGAAAGTAGGGAAAACCACTAGACCATTCAGGTATACCTAAATCAAATCCCTTATGATTATACAGTGGAAGTGAGAAACAGATTTAAGGGACTAGATCTGATAGACAGAGTGCCTGATAAACTATGGACTGAGGTTCATGACATTGTACAGGAGACAGGGATCAAGACCATCCCCATGGAAAAGAAATGCAAAAAAGCAAAATGGCTGTCTGGGGAGGCCTTACAAATAGCTGTGAAAAGAAGAGAAGCGAAAAGCAAAGGAGAAAAGGAAAAACATAAGCATCTGAATGCAGACTTCCAAAGAATAGCAAGAAGAGATAAGAAAGCCTTACTCAGTGATCAATGCAAAGAAATAGAGGAAAACAACAGAATGGGAAAGACTAGAGATCTCTTCAAGAAAATTAGAGATACCAAGGGGACATTTCATGCAAAGATGGGCTCAATAAAGGACAGAAATGGTATGGACCTAACAGAAGCAGAAGATATTAAGAAGAGATGGCAAGAATACACAGAAGAACTGTACAAAAAAGATCTTCACAACCCAGATAATCACGATGGTGTGATCACTGACCTAGAGCCAGACATCCTGGAAGGTGAAGTCAAGTGGGCCTTAGAAAACATTACTACAAACAAAGCTAGTGGAGGTGATGGAATTCCAGTTGAGCTATTCCAAATCCTGAAAGATGATGCTGTTAAAGTGCTGCAATCTATATGCCAGCAAATTTGGAAAACTCAGGAGTGGCCACAGGACTGGAAAATGTCAGTTTTCATTCCAATCCCAAAGAAAGGCAATGCCAAAGAATGCTCAAACTACCACACAGTTGCACTCATCTCACATGCTAGTAAAGTAATGCTCAAAATTCTCCAAGCCAGGCTTCAGCAATATGTGAACTGTGAACTTCCTGATGTTCAAGCTGGTTTTAGAAAAGGCTGAGGAACCAGAGATCAAATTGCCAACATCCGCTGGATCATGGAAAAAGCAAGATAGTTCCAGAAAAGCATCTATTTCTGCTTTATTGACTATGCCAAAGCCTTTGACTCTGTGGATCACAATAAACTGTGGAAAATTCTGAAAGAGATGGGAATACCAGACCGCCTTATCTGCCTCTTGAGAAATCTGTATGCAGATCAGGAAGTAAGAGTTAGAACTGGACATGGAACAACAGACTGGTTCCAAATAGGAAAAGGAGTACATCAAGGCTGTATATTGTCACCCTGTTTATTTAACTTGTATACAGAGTACATCATTTGAAACACTGGACTGGAAGAAACACAAACTGGAATCAAGATTGCTGGGAGAAATATCAATAACCTCAGATATGCAGATGACACCACCCTTATGGCAGAAAGTGAAGAGGAACTCAAAAGCCTCTTGATGAAAATGAAAGTGGAGAGTGAAGAAGTTGGCTTAAAGCTCAACATTCAGAAAATGAAGATCATGGCATCCGGTCCCATCACTTCATGGGAAATAGATGGGGAAACAGTGGAAACAGTGTCAGACTTTATTTTTCTGGGCTCCAAAATCACTGCAGATGGTGACTGTAGCCATGAAATTAAAAGATGCTTACTCCTTGGAAGGAAAGTTATGACCAACCTAGATAGCATATTCAAAAGCAGAGACATTACTTTGCCAACAAAGGTCCGTCCAGTCAAGGCTATGGTTTTTCCTGTGGTCATGTATGGATGTGAGAGTTGGACTGTGAAGAAGGCTGAGCGCTGAGGAATTGATGCTTTTGAACTGTGATGTTGGAGAAGACTCTTGAGAGTCCCTTGGACTGCAAGGAGATCCAACCAGTCAATTCTGAAGGAGATCAGCCCTGGGATTTCTTTGGAAGAAATGATGCTAAAGCTGAAACTCCAGTACTTTGGCCACCTCATGGGAAGAGTTGGCTCATTGGAAAAGACTCTGATGCTGACAGGGATTGGGGGCAAGAGGAGAAGGGGACAACTGAGGATGAGATGGCTGGATGGCATCACTGACTCGATGGACGTGAGTCTCAGTGAACTCCAGGAGTTGGTGATGGACAGTGAGGCCTGGTGTGCTGCGATTCATGGGGTCGCAAAGAGTCGGACACGACTGCTTGACTGAACTGAACGGATACTCCATTTCTCTAACACCACAGTTCAAATGTATTAGTGCTGTTGGAGAAGACTCTTGAGAGTCCCTTGGACTGCAAAAAGATCCACCCAGTCCATCCTACAGGAAATCAGTCCTGAATATTCATTGGAAGGACTGATGCTGAAGCTGAAACTCCAGTACTTTGGCTACCTGATACAAAGAACTGATTCATTTGAAAAGACCCTGACGCTGTGAAAGATTGAAGGTGGGAGGAGAAAGGGATGATAGAGGATAAGATGGTTGGATGGCATCACTGACTTGATGGATATGAGTTAGAGTAAACTCCAGGAGTTGTTGATGGATAGGGAGGCCTGGGGTGTTGCAGTCCATGCGGTCACAAAGAGTTGGACACAACTGAGTGACTGAACTGAACTGAACTCCATTTAAACATGTCTTGAAATTTTGGCTATATTTCCTGTGCTGTACATATATCTTTGTAGTTTTTTTATTGTGCACATTTCAGTTTGTATCTATTAATCCACTATCCGTATCCTAATTCTCCCCATTTCCCTTTCTCCACTCATATCCACCAGTTTGTCCTCAGTATCTATGAGTCTATTTCTGTTTTGTTATATTCATTTTTAAAATTTTTTTAGATTCCACATATGAGTGATAAGATACAGTGTCTTATATCTTGGTCTGACTTATTTCACTAAGCGTAATACCCTCCGAGTCCATTCATGTTTTTGCAAATGACAAAATTTCATTTTTAGTAGCTGAGTAATATCTAATTTCATATATATATATATATATATATATATATATATATTAGCTTTTTTACCCATTCATCTGTTGATGGACGCTTAGATTTCCTTCATAGCTTAGCTATTGTAAATAATGCTGCTATGAACAGTGGGGTTAATATTTTCAAATTGCTGGGTTTTTTTCAGATATATACTGAGGAATGGAATTGCTGAGTCATATGGAAGTTCTCTTTTAGTTTTTTGAGGGATGTCCCTACTGTTTTCCATAATGGCTGCACCCATTTATATTCCCAATAACAATGTACCGGGGTTCCCTTTTCTCTACATTCTCATCATCATTTGTTATTTGTGGTCTTTTCATGACAGCCATCTGACAGCTGTGAGGTGATATCTTGTTGTGTTTTGATTTGTATTTCTCTGATGATTAGCGAAGTTGAACTTTTTTTTTCATATGTCTGTTAGCCATCTGTATGTCTTCTTTGGAAAAATGTTTATTCAGGTCTTCTGTCCTGTATCCGAAATACATAAACAAGTCATGTAACTAAATTCCAAAAAGACAAACAAGCTGATTTTATTTTATTTTTTTAAATATAAATTTATTTATTTTAATTGGAGGCTAATTACTTTACAATATTGTATTGGTTTTGTCATACATCAACATGAATCCGCCACGGGTGTACATGTGTTCCTCATCCTAAACCCCCCTCCCACCATCCCTCTGGGTCATCCCAGTGCACCAGCCCCAAATACCCTGTATCCTGCATCCAACCTGGACTGGCAATTCATTTCTTATATGATATTATACCTGTTTCAATGCCATTCTTCCAAATCATCCCACCCTCACCCTCTACCACAGAGTCCAAAA
This sequence comes from Bos taurus, assembly GCF_002263795.3. Classification (NCBI taxonomy): domain Eukaryota; kingdom Metazoa; phylum Chordata; class Mammalia; order Artiodactyla; family Bovidae; genus Bos; species Bos taurus. Next base: position 60,410,165 of record NC_037342.1, on the reverse strand, counting down.
GACTGTTCTATACATCTGTGTCTCTTTTGCTGTCTCGCATATAGGGTTATCATTACCATCTTTCTAAATTCCATATATATGCGTTAGTATACTGTATTGGTGTTTTTCTTTCTGGCTTACTTCACTCTGAATAATAGGCTCCAGTTTCATCCACCTCATTAGAACTGATTCAAATGTATTCTTTTTAATGGCTGAGTAATACTCCATTGTGTATATGTACCACAGCTTTCTTATCCATTTGTCTGCTGATGGACATCTAGGTTGCTTCCATGTCCTGGCTATTATAAACAGTGCTGCAATGAACATTGGGGTACACGTGTCTCTTTCAATTCTGGTTTCCTCAGTGTGTATGCCCAGTAGTGGGATTGCTGCGTCATAAGGCAGTTCTATTTCCAGTTTTTTAAGGAATTTCTACACTGTTCTCCATAGTGGCTATACTAGTTTGCATTCCCACCAACAGTGTAAGAGGGTTCCCTTTTCTCCACACCTTCTCCAGCATTTATTGCTTGTAGACTTTTGGATCACAGCCATTCTGACTGGCATGAAATGGTACCTCATTGTGGTTTTGATTTGCATTTCTCTGATAATGGGTGATGTTGAGCATCTTTTCATGTGTTTGTTAGACATCTGTATGTCTTCTTTGGAGAAATGTCTGTTTAGTTCTTTGGCCCATTTTGTGATTGGGTCATTTATTTTTCTGGAATTGAGCTGTAGGAGTTGCTTGTATATTTTTGAGATTAGTTGTTTGTCAATTGCTTAATTTGCTATTATTTTCTCCCATTCCGAAGGCTGTCTTTTCACCTTGCTTATAGTTTCCTTTGTTGTGCAGAAGCTTTTAATTTTAATTAGGTCCCATTTGTTTATTTTTGCTTTTATTTCCAACATTCTGGGAGGTGGGTCATAGAGGATCCTGCTGTGATTTATGTCGGAGAGTGCAAACAAGCTGATTTTAAAATGGGCAGGACACCTTAACTTCTTTATAAGTGAAAAAAAGAAAGAAACAAACAAACAAAAAACAGCTATGGCTCAGAGTAGGTATGGTGTTGGCCAAAATGTTAGTTTGGGTTTTTCATAGCATCTTATGCAAAAAATCCAAACGAACTTTTAGGCCAGCTCAGTAGTTTGCTTTGTTCCTGAAGTATCACCAGAGCCAAGAAATACACCTGGCACATAGTAGGTCCTCAGTCAACATGTATTAAGAGAATTCATGAATAAGTTGGAAAATAAGAAATTGTCTTCAGATCCTCATATTACAAAACAAAGGGAAAATTGAAAGGGGAAAGAATTATGGTCAGTTGTCTTAAAAGCATAAAGATATATTATTTAAAAGACTCTTTGTTCAGGTGAGTCAGTACCTTGATACCTGGCTAAGCTGTTTGTTATTTGTTATGTGCACTCTTCACCGTGACCCTCAAATCTTCCTAGAAGGAAGAGGAAATGTGGAGAGTTAGATGAGTGCAGAGGTAAAACTCCGGAGAAGGCAATGGCACCCCACTCCAGTACTCTTGCCTGGAAAATCCCATGGATGGAGGAGCCTGGTGGGCTGCAGTCCATGGGGTCGCTAAGAGTTGGACACGACTGAGAGACTTCACTTTCACTTTTCACTTTCATGCATTGGAGAGGAAATGGCAACCCACTCCAGTGTTCTTGTCTGGAGAATCCCAGGGATGGGGTGCCTGGTGGGCTTCTGTCTATGGGGTCGCACAGAGTTGGACATGACTGAAGTGACTTAGCAGTAGCAGCAGAGGTAAAACTCAGAGCAGAGAACCTACATACAGCAGACTCAAGAAATCACAACCAAAAGGGAATTTTAGAATGTGAATTCCCTAGAAGTTTTAATTCCCTTCAAGGAACGCTCCAAGGAAGCCAGTGTAATTTGGCTTACTGAAGTGGAAGTCTTAATGAAGTGGAAGACATGAGCTAAAATTAGTATTACACATACCTCACACAAAGAAGGTATTCTCTCTTGAAAGCCAAAGACAACAACAAAAAGGTCAACAACATATGAACTATGTATTCAGCATAATTTAAAGTGAGAATGTAGTTTTTAATTTAAAAATTAAAAATAGTAAAATGTAGAATAATGATCTAAAATATTATGTAAAAGACAACTGTAATTCAAAAAGGTGTGTTAATGGAGACAAGGAATTAGAAAATGCACAGAGAAGAACTTATCCTGTTTTCATAGTTATCCTCTTCCTAGGATGAAATATGGCTCTGTTTTTTAAAACCTCGGTCAAAGTAGAGATTGGGATAGAATTCAAACAAGATCAAAATGAGAATAATAAATTGTCAAAACCAAGGGCATGGTGATGTCAGTGCTCTTCTGAGGGACACTTAGGGATGAATCAGCCATTCACCTTCCAGAATATGATTATCAAGATAGTTGAGATGGTTACTCCACTCTAGTCCCTGGTTTCCATTTAGATTTATAATACTCCACATATCTTGCATATTTAAGGGTTTGATCAATAATACCAATTTTAATGGTTACTTTTCTGCCTTATGAACTTCTCTTCAACCTATAAAGCTCAAGTCAGAATTGCTATGTAGGTTTCTCCTGATCACACAGCTAGAAGGTGGAGGAACCAAATTTCAAATCCAATCCATCTGATTCTTTTACCTTATTTACTAACTTTAACTTACAAATGTAATTATCATTGTGATACATAATAATAATGGGATTAGCAAACTTTTTGGTTCTCCTTATGTGCTAGGTCTTGTTCTAAGTAGGTTATATATATTATTTAATCATTACAATAATCTTAATTATGTTAGTTTGCTGTGTAAATTTTATACGCTGTGTAATTACAGCTTTTTATTATTATTGCTATCATGAATAATGAATAAATCCTTATGCATTATTTTCCTGATTCTATTTCCCTTTGTTTTTTTTTGAAAATTTTAATGTAAATAATGTTATAGAATGTTAAGGCTGAATGAGATATTGTTGTTGTTCAGTTGCTAAGTTATGTCTAACTCAATGTGACCCCAATGACTGCAGCATGCCAGACTTCCTTATCTTTACCATCTCCCAGAGTTTGCTCAAACTTATGTCCATTGAGTCAATATTAGGAGTTATTTAATCTTACTGATCTTCTTTTTAGAACTTAATTTGCTAAACCACTGGGGGCATTGTACTTGGACTGGGTTGTTTGTGATTCCGGACTTTACCTTACTCAAACTATTTGGAAACTGTAACTTCAAAAGAAATGTTGATCAGACAATTACCATATATCATCAAAGATCTAAAATGTTTTAAGTTGGAATAAGACAGGCATCTTTTTGGTACATATTTGCCTGAGTAAATTTATGAGAACTCATACCTCTCAAAAGGCTCATCCTTGGTAACAGACACCCAGTTATAAAACTTAATGTTGGAGGAGGTCATTGAGAGGACATAACCACCAGTTGACCCAAGAGCTGGATTCTGTCAGATCAGATCAGTTGCTCAGTTCGTGTCTAACTCTTTGCGACCCCATGAATCACAGCACGCCAGGCCTCCCTGTCCATCACTAACTCCCGGGGTTCACTCAGACTCACGTCCATCGAGTCAGTGACGCCATCCAGCCATCTCATCCTCAGTTGTCCCCTTCTCCTCTTGCCCCCAATCCCTGTCAGCATCAGAGTCTTTTCCAATGAGTCAACTCTTTGCATGAGGTGGCCAAAGTACTGGAGTTTCAGCTTTAGCATCATTCCTTCCAAAGAAATCCCAGGGCTGATCTCCTTCAGAATGGACTGGTTGGATTTCCTTGCAGTCCAAGGGACTCTCAAGAGTCTTCTCCAACACCACAGTTCAAAAACATCAATTCCTCAGCGCTCAGCCTTCTTCACAGTCCAACTCTCACATCCATACATGACCACAGGAAAAACCATAGCCTTGACTAGACAAACCTTTGTTGGCAAAGTAATGTCTCTGCTTTTGAATATGCTATCTAGGTTGGTCATAACTTTCCTTCCAAGGAGTAAGCGTCTTTTAATTTCATGGCTGCAGTCACCATCTGCAGTGATTTTGGAGCCCCCAAAAATAAAGTCTGACACTGTTTTCATTGTTTCCCCATCTATTTCCCATGAAGTGTTTGGACCGGATGCCATGATCTTCGTTATCTGAATGTTGAGCTTTAAGCCAACTGTTTCACTCTCCACTTTCACTTTCATCAAGAGGCTTTTGAGTTCCTCTTCACTTTCTGCCATAAGGGTGGTGTCATCTGCATATCCGAGGTTATTGATATTTCTCGCGGCAATCTTGATGCCAGCTTGTGTTTCTTCCAGTCCAGCATTTCTCATGATGTACTCTGCATATAAGTTAAATAAACAGGGTGACAATATACAGCCTTGACATACTCCTTTTCCTATTTGGAACCAGTCTGTCGTTCCATGTCCAGTTCTAACTGTTGCTTCCTGACCTGCATACAGATTTCTCAAGAGGCAGGTCAGGTGGTCTGGTATTCCGATCTCTTTCAGACTTTTCCACAGTTTATTGTGATCCACACAGTCAAAAGCTTTGGCGTAATCAATAAAGCAGAAATAGATGCTTTTCTGGAACTCTTGCTTTTTCCATGATCCAGCGGATGTTGGCAATTTGATCTCTGGTTCCTCTGCCTTTTCTAAAACCAGCTTGAACATCAGGAAGTTCACGGCTCACATATTGCTGAAGCCTGGCTTGGAGAATTTTGAGCATTACTTTACTAGCATGTGAGATGAGTGCAACTGTGTGGTAGTTTGAGCATTCTTTGGCATTGCCTTTCTTTGGGATTGGAATGAAAACTGACCTTTTCCAGTCCTGTGGCCACTCCTGAGTTTTCCAAATTTGCTAGCATATTGAGTGCAGCACTTTCACAGCATCATCTTTCAGGATTTGGAATAGCTCAACTGGAATTCCATCACCTCCACTAGCTTTGTTCGTAGTGATGCTTTCTAAGGCCCACTTGACTTCACATTCCAGGATGTCTGGCTCTAGGTCAGTGATCACACCATCGTGATTATCTGGGTCGTGAAGATCTTTTTTGTACAGTTCTTCTGTGTATTCTTGCCATCTCTTCTTAATATCTTCTGCTTCTGTTAGGTCCATACCATTTCTGTCCTTTATCGAGCACATCTTTGCATGAAATGTTCCTTTGGTATCTCTGATTTTCTTGAAGAGATCTCCAGTCTTTCCCATTCTGTTGTTTTCCTCTATTTCTTTGCATTGATCACTGAGTAAGGCTTTCTTATCTCTTCTTGCTATTCTTTGGAACTCTGCATTCAGATGTTTATATCTTTCCTTTTCTCCTTTGCTTTTCACTTCTCTTCTTTTTACAGCTATTTGTAAGGCCTCCCCAGACAACCATTTTGCTTTTTTGCATTTCTTTTCCAGGGGGATGGTCTTGATCCCTGTCTCCTGTACAATGTCACAAACCTCAGTCCATAGTTCATCAGGCACTCTATCTATGAGATCTAGGCCCTTAAATCTATTTCTCACTTCCACTGTATAATCATAAGGGATTTGATTTAGGTCATACCTGAATGGTCTAGTGGTTTTCCCTACTTTCTTCAATTTAAGTCTGAATTTGGCAATAAGGAGTTCATGATCTGAGCCACAGTCAGCTCCTGGTCTTGTTTTTGCTGACTGTCTAGAGCTTCTCCATCTTTGGCTGCAAAGAATATAATCAATCTGATTTCGGTGTCGACCATCTGGTGATGTCCATGTATAGAGTCTTCTCTTGTGTTGTTGGAAGAAGGTGTTTGTTATGACCAGTGCATTTTCTTGGCAAAACTCTATTAGTCTTTGCCCTGCTTCATTCCGTATTCCAAGGCCAAATTTGCCTGTTACTCCAGGTGTTTCTTGACTTCCTACTTTTGCGTTCCAGTCCCCTGTAATGAAAAGGACATCTTTTTTGGGTGTTAGTTCTAAAAGTTCTTGTAGGTCTTCATAGAACCATTCAACTTCAGCTTCTTCAGTGTTACTGGTCCCCACGTCCAAGGAGCCATGGCTGCGCAGGCACAGGAGGGCCTAGAGGAGCTATCCCACGTTGAAGGTCAGGAAGGGCGGCAGTGAGGAGACACCCCTCGTCCAAGGTAAGGAGCAATGGCTGCACTTTGCTGGAGCAGCCGTGAAGAGATACCCCACCCCCAAGGTAAGAGAAACCTAAGTAAGATGGTAGGTGTTGCAAGAGGGCATCAGAGGGCAAACACACTGAAACCATACTCACAGAAAACTAGTCAATCTAATCACACTAGGACCACAGACTTGTCTAACTCAATGAAACTAAACCATGCCCGTGGGGCAACCCAGATGGGCGGATCATGGTGGAGAGATCTGACATAATGTGGTCCACTGGAGAAGGAATGGCAAACCACTTCAGTATTCTTGCCTTGAGAATCCCATTAAACAGTATGAAAAGGCAAAATGATAGGAAACTGAAAGAGGAACTCCCCCGGTCAGTAGGTGCCCAATATGCTATTGGAGATCAGTGGAGAAATAACTCCAGAAAGAATGAAGGGATGGAGCCAAAGCAAAAACAATACCCAGCTGTGGATGTGACTGGTGATAGAAGCAAGGTCCGATGCTGTAAAGAGCAATATTGCATAGGAACCTGGAATGTCAGGTCCATGAATCAAGGCAAATTGGAAGTGGTCAAACAAGAGATGGCAAGAGTGAATGTTGACATTCTAGGGAATCAGCGAACTGAAATGGACTGGAATGGGTGAATTTAACTCAGATGACCATTATATCTACTACTGCAGGCAGGAATCCCTCAGAAGAAATGGAGTAGCCATCATGGTCAACAAAAGAGTCCAAAATGCAGTACTTGGATGCAATCTCAAAAACGGCAGAATGATCTCTGTTCGTTTCCAAGGCAAACCATTCAATATCACATTAATCCAAGTCTATGCCCCAACCAGTAATGCTGGATCCTGCAGTCAGAGGCTATTAAATATCCCACCCACCAACCTGGAGTGGCCTGCCTCTTTCTTCAGTCTCTCCATGCCCTTCATTTTGGGGGCCATTTTCACCTCGGATGCTCCAGAGTTTGCAAGCCAATACTTGAAGATGGCTTTGTAATGCCATGAAAAACATCTAAGTCTGGGTGGCAGAAAAACCAGACTCTCAGACCACATGCTGCCACTACCTTGCTCTGTAACTTTGTCTTTAATAGCAGTTATTCATCCATGTCATACATCTTTATTGCATAGCTGATAAATGTCAGGTGCTATGTTACATAAGAAGTATAAATGAAAATCAAAAATTCAGAAAAGTCTTGACCTCAGGGAATCAGCCTAATAAAGCTGATTTGGGACATAAAGCACCTGTAGATAGTGTCTCTTGTGCTTGGCAGAGCTTGGTGAACTGCATTTTCTTCTCCTTGATTCCTTGGGATAGTGACTTCACTTTTCTTGTCATTTTCTTCACTCATGAGGTGGAAAACAGGATGGCGAGAGCAGCCAGGTACGGCTCCAACATGCAATGTGTTTGTGATGGATGTTTAACAATTAGAGAGGAAGAAGTTGCTTTTTCTGTTTAATTTTCACTTTACTGTGATAATTTATTTATTTATTTTTATTTATTTATTTATTTATTTTATTTTTTAACTTTACAATATTGTATTGGTTTTGCCATATATCAACATGAATCCGCCACAGGTATACACGTGTTCCCCATCCTGAATATAATTTAATACCATGAATGATAAATCCAATCTAAATGCAATCCAGTTTCCTAGTTTAATCTGTGAGAAATCTGGAGACTAAATCCACTTCCTCCTGCTTCTCCCAAGTGTACCCACACTATGTCTTTTGTCAGTGGTAGGAGCTGAGTTTCCGTCTTTTGATAAACTATCTTGTTTAAAAAGCATTTCATTTCTTGGTAATGAGTTTTTGCACATAAACTGAGAAGTTTTCCATACCAGCTGCAACAGGAATGCAAATCTCCTTCCCTTGAATATAATCAGAATTGAAGTGTCCTCATCTGGAGCAAGACCATTCTATTATCTACCATTTTAAATAAATAGGTGGTAAGTGGTTGATTTTTTTCTTTTTATTCTCTACATTGCCTGACATATTTTGAAGGGCTGCTTATCTATCATTATTCAGAGAAAATTATCTGTCTGCAAAGTTTGGGGGCAGATTTAAATTCTAGTGAAATAATTTTCTCCTTATAATCTAAGCATTCAACTTCTATAATGGAGAAAACTTCCTGAAATTTTGGTCAGTGAGTCCTGCTTTCATTAATTCCTAGATCTGAAAGGATTTTTAAGTAACCCATTGGAAACATTGATGCAATGATGCCATAAATGTTGATGCAATTATGCCATAAATTTATGATGCCATAAATATAACATAAATTGTATGTATTATGTATTGTATACATATGTATTATGTAACATAATACACCAATACAACTGTATTATGTATACATGCTGCTGTTGCTGCCAAGTCGCTTCAGTCATGTCCGACTCTGTGCGACCCCATAGACAGCAGCCAAACAGGCTCCCCCATCCCTGGGATTCTCCAGGCAAGAACACTGGAGTGGGTTGCCATTTCCTTTTCCAATGTATGAAAGTGAAAAGTGAAAGTGAAGTCGCTCAGTCGTGTCCGACTCTTCAGGACCCCATGGACTGCAGCCTACCAGGCTCTTCCATCCATGGGATTTTCCAGGCAAGAGTACTGGAGTTGGGTGCCATTGCCTTCTCCGTTATGTATACATAATACAACTGTAATATATTATGTATACATAATACAACTGTAATATATTATGTATACATAATACAACTGTATTATGTATCTGGAATAGTAATAATAATAAATGCATCTCATACTGGAACATCTGAAGTTTTACAACAATCTTACAATCTATGGAATGGTCAAACATTGTTATTACCATCCTCTGATTTAAAAAAATAGTTATAAATTAAAGAGTGAGTATGCTAATGCTAAGTCGCTTCAGTTGTGTCCGACTTTGTGCGACTCCATAGACAGCAGCCCACCAGGCTCCCCCATCCCTGGGATTCTCCAGGCAAGAACACTGGAGTGGGTTGCCATTTCCTTCTCCAATGCATGAAAGTGAAAAGTGAAAGTGAAGTCGATCAGTCGTGTCCAACTCTTAGCGACCCCATGGACTGCAGCCCACCAGGCTCCTCCGTCCCTGGGATTTTCCAGGCAAGAGTACTGGAGTGGGGTGCCATTGCCTTCTCTGAAGAGTGAGTATAGATGAGCTCATTTTTAAAGTTTACAGAAGTCTATCTGTAGCCTGAATAAAAGTCCACTTTTAACTCCTACTATGGTTTATAATTATTATTCAATAGTTGTCTGCCCAGATTGTAAGCTTCTCAAGAATAAAATCCCTCTATATGTCTTTGTATCCAAGACATCTAATACACTGATTGACACGTTGTTGTTGCTCAAATATATATTTAGTGAATATCTCATCATATTATATGGATAACCATGACTTCATTGAATTAGGTTGGATTTGACTTCAATGAATTGAGGCTCATTGTTGTTCAGTCACTAATCCGTGTCCGACTCTTTGTGACTCCATGGACGGCAGCACACCAGGCTTCCTTGTCCTTCACTGTCTCCTGGAGTATGCCCAAACTCATGTCCATTGAGTTAGTGATGTCATCCAACCATCTCATCCTTTGTTGCCCCCTTCTCCTCTTGCCAATTTGAGGCTTGTTATGCATCTAAGTTTTTGGAAAATATACGAATATAAAAGATTGAGGAAACATTGCTGTCACATCCAGAACCTTGTTCCAACAGCTCATTTGTTGATTCAGGGATGCATACCCTTTTCATTCATTTATTTGCCCTTCATTCAGTTATTTATTAATTCATCTATATTGCATTCATTGGGTGCCTATTATTTACCATATACCTTACTAGACCTCAGATAAGATCATTTCTTTGTTAATACCCTAGGTTATTATTTTAGCTCCTACTTGAACTTTAAGCGATAAGTAAACATCATGTCTCCTTATTTCTTGCTATAAAATAGAAATTATGATTCATGTACTTGTTCTTTGGGGTGAGAGATGACTAAGGAGCAATTATTTTGAGATAAATGTTTTGATGACAGACAAGGGGAAACAGATAAAAGATAACCTCATTCCAAAGTGAAGGACATGATTTGTGAAGCTGAGGGATTCACATTCTCCCTTTGCCTTTGTCAAGGTCCTAAAACGCTTCCTCATTCCTCTTCCATCTTTTCCTTAAGGAACATCATTTACATTTTTTCTTCCCACTCTTCTCTCATGGCTCCCCTCTACCCCACCCCGCTCCCCACCTTCCTAACACTTACTGGGCTCTCCTACTTCATCCTTTCCCTGCTCTACAAAATACAATAATACCCTAAGTATAGCCATGAGTCCTGCCCATATCCGTTCACAATGATTCAGTGTCTGTCACTGTCTACACCAATTAGTCTGGCATTCAATACCTTCTACTTTCAGGCCATACTTACTTCAGGAAAATTATTTCCCATAAATTTCTTGATATATGTATCTCAAGTCAACTGGCCAGTTACCAGTCCAGATGGCACTTTTCCAAGGAACTGCCTCTGTGCCCTTGTTTGTGCTTTTCTTCTAAGCCTCTAGTAGCCTTTCCCTCTATCTCCCAAATTCATGCTATACCTATTTTTTAAGAGTCAGTTCATATTTCAACTACTTCATTAGATTATTGCTGATTATTCAAACTAGAAGTATTTTTCTCTCCTTGAACTCTGAATTCCAAAGCGCTTTATCTGCAACTGTATTATGCCATAATAAATAATACAGAATGTAAAAAATATATAATCAATTGTTCTTTTAAAATTTTTATTAGCTTTATTTTCATTTCTAAACGACATTTTTCTTTACAGTGAGGTAAGAGTCTGATTCCTTATTATATTTGCAGTATGCACTGCAGGGAGTGGGCAATATTCATTGAATGAATGACTGAGGTATTTGTAGAAGAATCTCGCTCCAGTCAGTGTATAACACAGTGCTACTTTTTATGAAATGATCAAATTACTGAAATCATCAACTATCCAAATACAGCAAAAAATTGGAACGAAATGAGAAATTCCCCTGAGCAGTAGGGAAAATGACTATGGCAAAGTTTACTTACGCGGTGCAGGCTAGCTGGAGCTTTTGCAGTGTTAGGCATTAACTTTACTGTACTAATGAGCTTAGTTATTTAGTTGCCATAGAAACTAACAGCAATAAGGAAGGATAAGCATATCACGAGGGAGAAGGAAGCACGAAAGCAAATAGTGTGATATATCGTATGAATTGTTGTGGATAAGTGCTCTGAGAAATAATTCAATTATTTTATCAAATACAATTTTTAGGGGATTTGTATTTTGCAAACATTTCCACCAAGAATTGTTCCCAAAGTAAAGTTCATTATTGGCAGGAGTCAGCTTCAGTAATCTGGACATGATGATTGTAAGAATTCCTTACAGCTGTAAAATATTTTGACATCTTTAAATGACATTATAAGATCCATGGATGATAAATATTATTATTTCCAATTTAAAGAGTGAGAGGATAGGCCTCCAAGTCATAACTTGGTCAAAAAGTCATAAACTAGTAAACAACACAGCTAAGACTCAATTTCATGTATTCTGCACCCCAGATTATTTCATTTTATTATAATGACAAATATTCAATACTTTTGCTTTTGAAATAAAATGATATAATTCTCTTTGGGGTCCATGTATCTACAAAGTGAGAGCTTGACTGGAATGCACCGAGTATGATCATTTCAAAGGCCACGTATATTTTAGGGTTACAAGGAAATCAACTGCCATAATTCAGAGCTGTATTTTAAAAGCTATTGTCTTCAGTCCCTGAGTTATTATTAATTTCAGATGTCCATTCGGTACTCTGGACATTATCCAGTGCATGCATCGCTTTCCCTGAGGGCTCTTTATAGGAAGCTGTTCTGCTCATTAACAGCTAGCTAGAAGCGCTGGGGAATTAGCACCCTCAACCAATTACTGATGCAAGTGAATGTATAAATACGCCAGCTCTCTCGACCTTCAAGTGATATGCAAGCGTTTCCCCGGGACTCCCTGAAGGATTAAGCTTCAGTTGTCCAGTGTGCTGACTGGCTTAACTCAACTCAAATTGATAGTCTTCTCACCTTGGACACTGTTTTGTTTCCTATAGGTCATCCCTGTACCTTCCACATGGACCTTCTGCACTCAAATCCTTTCCTTAATCTCCTTTTGGAGAAACTCATGAAAACAAACATACCTGGAGGAATTACTATGCTTTAACTACATCACTTCATGTGTTCACTCACAGAACAAATTTGAAATATAACAATAACTGATACTTTGACACTTATTAGAGGACAGCTATGTTTCCAAACATTTTAATGTTTTTCCTTACTTACCACATAGGACCTAAAAGTGAAAGTGAAAGTCACTCAGTCATGTCCGACTCTTTGCAATCCCATAGACTATATAGTCCGCGTGCATGGAATTCTCCAGGCCAGAATACTGGAGTGTATAGCCGTTCCCTTCTCCAGGAGATCTTCCCAACCTAGGGATCAAGCCCAGGTCTCCTGCATTGCAGGCAGATTCTTTACCCGCTGAGCCACCAGGGAAGCCCACATTGGGCCTATGAGGTAATAATTATTATTGTTCTCATTTTGCAAAATAGGACACTGATGCTTGGAAACGGTAAGGAAATTAGTAAAGGTCTCTGGGCTTGGCAGTGATGGAGCCAGCAGTTGACCCTAGATTTTCTAATGCTAGAAAGAAAAGAAAGAAAGTGAAGTTGTTCAGTCGTGTCCAGCTCTTTGCGACCCCATGGACTGTAGCCTACCAGGCTCCTCCATCCATGGAATTTTCCAGGCAAGAGTACTGGAGTGGATTGCCATTTCCTTCTCCCGGACCAAGGGATTGAACCCAGGTCTCCCGCATTGCAGGCAGATGCTTTACCAGGGAAGCTAATGCTACAGCCTGGTTATTAATCTTCTAGAAATTGAATTGATTCATGCGCGTGGATAGATGCCTTGCAGCAGGAGTCTGAATAGAAGGAAGCGGCTCTTTGCCAGCAGGCAGTGCACAGAGAGATGGGTTTCTTCTTTGAGGGACCCACCTGCAGCCACCTAAATTCTACTGCCTTGAATCCGTATCTTTTAGAGGTCGGAAAGGCAGCAACTACTTTTTGTGTCAGTTTGAATGTGTAAACATTTAACTGAATTGGCGAAGCCTAGAAAAGCATGATTTCTCCCTGTTCCCTTCACTATAAGGGAATTGGTGATTAGAATAAATTGCTCTGAAAATAGCTCCATCCCATTTGTTCAAACAATTAAGCCCATCAATGAAGTTAATTTATGAGAGGGATGACACACATGTTGGCAAATTGTTCTATTCCCCTTGGCAGCCTTCATATTTTCTCATCTCCTTTTTTTTACCTTCCTTTCTGCCTCTATTTGCTGTTTATGCTGTCACTTCTCAGTGTCTTTGGGGAGCTGATGTTTCCTACAGCAAATTTTTTTTTTTTTTTAATCTCTAAATTCATGCACAAATCTATTTTGTCTCCTTACTTATAAGGACATATTTGCCCTTTCCTCTTCTACATTTTGATGATGACCATTTGATTCCTTATTTTCTGGATTCCATTTGATACAGTCATTTTTTATTAAATATCCCTCATCCTTCTTGCATTCTGGTATTGATATGGCATAATCAAATAGAGTTCAATGAGGAAAATAGAAGCAAATAACTCCTGCACAAACAAAGGACAGAAAATAATTGTTACTTTAAAAGGCAACTGTGCTTTAAACTGTTTGACTATATAGAAGAATTCCTTATAGGAAGGCACCTGTCCTTTTTTTAGAGGGAAAAAAAAACTCTCTCTGGGTTTATCTGGTTATGAAAAGCAAAGTCTTCCATCTTTTGTCCTATTCCTCATTGCTATGCTGAGAGACTTAGAAAAGTAGAAGCAGGAATTTTAAGTATGACTCTGATTGCTGGTCAGGGGTGGACAGGAACTTTGGGCAGGGGATCCTGTGACTTGGAGAAGATGGAGGAGAAATACTACAGTAGGGAAAAAAAAAAAAAGCCAAATCCAGTCAGCAGTGAGGTGGGGCTGAAGGTACAGGGAAACCAGTGAGATGATCCTGGTTAGAAATTTTCCAGGGAGCTTTAAGAGAATAAAGTCTCATGTTCAATATTCAGTTTTGCCTCCTCTGCATTCTACCAAAATGCCTTCTGTAATCACTAAACATTATTCAAAAACATACTCCACACTGCCTTGTGTTAGCAGTATTTGGAGGACTAAAGCAAAAGGGTCAAGGACCCATGTGGGGAACAAGGGATCAGAGAGAGAATTATAACTACAGGATGCATGCCAATACGTGAGTGAGTGATGAGTGGTAAGTCGTTCAGTTGTGTCTGACTCTTTGTGACCCCATGGACTGTAGCCTGCCAGGCTCCTCTGTTCATGGAATTCTCCAGGCAAGAATACTGAAATAGGTTGTCATTTCCTTCTCCAATGCCAGTATGTGAGGTGATAGAAATTCAATGAGAACAGAAATTTGTGGCACACGGTAGGCAGAACATATTTGAACTCCCTACCACAGATGCACATCCTGCACAGAGAATCAATTCTTCACTTCTAAGCAAAAGCAAGGTTTTAAAAACATGAACCTCATTATGTCATTTGCTATGAAGGAACCTTTTGGAGCTTTCCTGGGGGGGGGGGACTTCTTAAAATAATTTGCATGTCACTTTAAGATCCTATTTGTCTCTTTAGCCTCATCTTGCAGCAAGCTTTGTCTCCATATTTGTTATAGTAATAAATACGAAGCATTGGTTCATTCCTTCCAACTTGCCATGATCCCCTTCACCCCAGGACCATTGCACATGTTGCTCCACTTTCCTGAACCATGTTTCTCCTTTGAAAATTTGATCCTTACTTATCTTTTAGTAGCAACTTAAGTGTTGCAACTCAAGTATCCCTTCTTCAGGAATCTGTCCTTGGTCTCTCTGACCATGCCTCTCTCAAAGCCCTGTGCATCTCTTCTTCACTATACCTGCCACAGTTGTAACCTCACAATGGTTTGTGGGATTGATTGATTAATTAATGCCTATCTCCCCCACTAGTTGCAAAGTTCCATTCAACAGGCACATCTGACTTTGATGAGAGTTTTATCCCTAAGGTCTTATCTAGTACATATCACCTCTTAGGCCCTCAGTAAACATTTTCTGGAAGAAGCAAGATGGGAGAAGGGAGAAGGGAAGGAAGGAAGGAAGAAAGGGGGTAAACATTGATCAGAGGACTTAAAAGTCTTCTCTGCCTGGTGATACTTAAAAAGTGTTTGGAAGATTTTGATTCCCTTCTGGTTCTTAGAACTGCCTGAGGGTCCTGTTTCAGAGAAAATGAAAACATTTACCAAAATTGACAGTTAAGGAAAGTTCTTATCTATTTAGTTAAGCTTTATCCTGGGATGATGATGACGATGATGATGGTGGTGATGGTGGTGGTGAAGGTGTATAAAATTCATTTTGATCACCCTTCTCAAACTCTTTGATGTGTCTGTATATGTGTACATGCATCTGCATGCATATATGAAAAGAGTACTTCCTCTCCAACTACAGTCACTTAGCAACAAGCTAAAGACCATGTGAATAAAAAAATTCTCTCTTGGTTTGTTTGACTGACAATCACTTCTGTTCAGGAAAGAGAACAATTGGGCAAGAGCAAGGAACACATGTGAACAGTGATCTAATGACTTCATCTTCTTTCCCAAGTTTTATTTTTTTGAAACAAACATTTCTTCTTGGGCTCTAACTGACTCTTAGGGTATTTTATCCCGAGGCACTAACTGTGGAGTTGGAGTCCTGGATTAAGACTGGCTAGAACACAGACAGACCTAGAGATTATCATATTAAATAAAGTTAGCTGGACAGAGAAAGCCAAAAAGCATATCACTTGAATGTGAAATCTTGATAAAATGATACAAATGAACTTATATACAAAACAAATAGACTCATAGACATGGAAAACAACCTTATGGCTATCAAAGGGGAAATTGAGGGGAGGGATAAATTAAGGAGTTTGGGACTAACAGATACACACTACTATATATAAAATAGATTAACCAACAATGGCCTACTATATAGCACAAGGAACTATATTCAATATTTTGTAATAGCCTATAATGGAAAAGAATCTGAAAAGAATATACGTATGAGTATAACTGAATCACTATGCTATACACCTGAAACTAACATGACATTGTAAATCAACTATACTTCAATTTAAAAAATAAAAGTTCTTTCATGTCGTAGTGTGGAAAAAAAAGAAAAAAAAACTGGCTAGAAATCCTAATCTGACTTCATTACTAAGTAGTTGTGTGGCCTTGGGCAAGTATTAAACCTATTTGAGCCTCAATTGTCCCACATTTAAAATGAATATACTAAGGCCACGTCAGGGGTGTGTGGTGTGCTCTAAATGAAATAATGTACAGAAAGCCAGCTACAAAGGAGATGGTTCGATGTTCCTTTCTTGTCTCCTGTCTGAATCCTCTTTTCTGACCTTGTTTCCATCTTTCCCAGCTTCTGGCAGAAGTGAGTTGGCTCATCAATTATTATTTCACAGAGCAGGTTCATTGCCTTTTTGTACCATGAAAAATAAGGAAAGAAAAATAACATTAGTAATCTTTAATTGACCCTCCTGAGAGGGATCGGATGCCAGGACTGAATTTTAGGAGCACATTCAAATCCAAGGAGCTGAAGCTAGATATTAAATTCTTATGCATGCAGAGAAAGGAGAACTCTCTGTGACCCAGGACATCTTTTGGTTCCTGGTCAAATGCATCATCTCTAAGAGCAACTGCATTATTTAGATTCCTGTTTTACTCATTTTAGATAGGGAACAAACAGTGCCCCTGGCTTAAGCCCCAGCACTACTTTCTCCCCCTCTTTTCTGGAAGCTGCCAGAGGGGGGCTTACCAATGCCAGTCAGAATTCTCAAAGAGATTGTACTTTTCTGCTTTTCCAATTTTTGTTCTCCTTCTAGGATTCCTACCACAAGAGCTGTCTTGTATTTGCAGTGACCTGTCCAACCTGTAAGAAACAGGCAAATGTCACTTTGCTCTGATTTCATGCCTGCTTCTCTTTCTCTCATTCATAAGCACTATAATTCCCCAAATTGAATTTGGAATGAGACACCATTCACTGACCATGGGGACAGTAAATATATGCATAAATAGAATCAAACCTCTTTTCTCAAGCAATTTGTCTTCACTCTAGCCTGAAATTGTCTTTTAAAGCTGGAGAACAGCCTTAATTTAGACTCCAACTCAATAGCTAGTGCTTGGGGGATTAAATATCTTAATGATTCACCAGAAGGGAAGTATGTTTGTAAAAATGCAACTAGGAAAGGAGATGAGGTTATTATATCATTGTCTAGTAGTGGTCAGGAAAGGAGCGACTGAGATCTGAGCTGGAGTACATGGGTAAATTCTAGGTGGGTCAAAATGGAATCTCTGCAAAATACTATCATATTAAATTCTCTGCACCAAGAACCTCTAAGTTTATGACTATTATGACCCCTGTTCATTTTATAGATGAGCTCTGAATGGAGTTCAAGGTGATTAAGTAATGTGTTGGGGGTCTTACAGTTGTTAAGTGATAGAGACACAATTTGTAGAAGAACGGTCTGACTTACACAATGCTAAAGTTCAAGCTTCTAGCCAAACACTCCACTCCACTGTGTTCCTTAAACGAGTGGAGGCATACATAAAATGATAGCTAAGAATTCCAGAGATGTGGGATGAGTGTGAAAAAGCAGAACAATCTGCAAACACTGAGGGCATCTCTGAGGAGGTTCTATTCAGCATGGTAGCCTAAGGCACTGGAAACTTGTCTCAAGATCACTAGGATAACTGAAGCCTGTATCCTGTTGTAATTTTCCATGCTAATGAAGGCTGATGAGGTTGTATATCAGATAAAAACTTCTGATCCAGCTCATACTTTTATCCTAGTGTCAAAAGTGTCCCATTCATTTTTTTCCCAGTGAAATCTGGAAGATGTTAGGATTTTTCTTACAGAGTTCTTTTGTCATCAGGGAATGTTTTAACATGACATATTTGGCATTACATGAAAAGTCTTCAAGTGTTTCTGCTTCTAATTTTAAAATGTTATTTATTCATTCATGCATCCCTTCATTCATCCAACATCTTTTTATTGAATATCTTCTATATCCAGGTACTGTATATTGTGGTCATCACTTGGTCTTCTCATTCTGGACACCATCTACTTTGTGGTAAATATCTGAATAACTCTTAACTCTAGCATCCTTCTGAAGTTGGCTACAACAGCTGCCTCCACATTTGTGGAAAAGTAGATTCGGTAACTCAAAGGCAAACCAGTTATTTAAGCTTTTCAGTGCTCATATCTATGCAAGAGAGGTAGGTAGAAATGAGCAGCTTACACTAGATGGGTTATCAGATGTTTTCTAGTTCTCAGGTACTTTAATCTAGCAGCTTTGTTCTTAGTTATACTCAGCAAAGAATCTTCTGAGTTCACTCAGGTTTGAAGGTATTGGGGGTTTCATTTACAACATGAAGAGTTTGGATGCATTTTCTCGCATGTCTAAAGCTCTGTGATTTTAACAAACCTCAACTCCACTTAGCTCCAGGGCACCTCCTTGCGGGAGAGAAGAGAGACGGCATCTCAGATGTATTCACTGATTCTGAAGAGGTCCTGCTTGTCTCATTGTAGCTTGAGGAGAAGACCGCTTTCATTGTCTGAGCCAAGCATATGTCATGACCCTCTTTTCCCTCATGGGAGGCAGTGTTGAGTAAAAGGAGCTTGGAGCAGGAGTTCCAGCCTCAGATGGCCTGGGGTTGATCATGATTTCTTACCTGTTGGAGTACCCTGAGACAGGTTATTTCACCTCAGTTTCTTCATCATAAAACTGAACTGATAGTAATTTACAGGATGTAGTGATAACTAGAAGCAACAATATCATAGATCACTTAACAGAGCCTGGATCCTAGGGAGCAGTCAATAGCTAATAGTTATTATTTTGTCGAGTAAAAGCAGTTGGTCAAATATTGTATCCAAGTTTGGGAGCCTGTGAACCTTAGGAAGTACAGTGAGGGCCTGGCTGGGGAAGCTGGGTCAGGTTAGAGGGATGTGGGAGGGCAAGAGGCTGGATCTGGAAAGGCCTTTGGCTGTGCCTTCTAGTTTGAGCCAGTGAGCCTATTTCCAGAGTTCAGCCTGTCATTAAAAGAAGCACTGCCATTGTGGATTGGGAACAGCCTTTTGATAGGATGGCTGTGCCTGATGACAAGGATAGAAATAGGGAGAAAGCTGTGACTGAACATATCAGGCTGCATGCTCATCGTATTTCTCTTTTCCTGTTTCATCCTCCTATATGTTATCACTTTGATTTTCAAAGCAACCATGGATTCAGAGAGCTTAGAATAGTAAGATGACACACACACACACATAAGCACACACACCACACACACACACCACACACACACACACACACAATCTGATAACTAAACCTCATAAGAAACAGACTCTTCACAATTCAATAGATGTTAGAAGGAACTTTAGGTGTCCCCCATAATTTCTCATGGGAGGCTGGGAATATATGGAGAGAAAAGCTAGGTAAAGGCAGGCATTGACTTTGGCCCTCTTTCCTTTTGACTTCAAGTCATGCTTCTCTCTTGTCAAATCAAGAAGTTTTCTACAGTAAGCTAGGTGGATGGTCATTCTTTTCTTTCTTAAACATTTCTATAAACAGTAATCTCAGTACTTCTTATGACAACTCATTCAATTCTGGTAGCTCAAGGAGCATTCAACCACCCCTCTGGGCTTTTGCTTTTCAGTAAGCCACAAGTGTAGCAGTGATGGGAAAGGTCAACTCTTTATCATTGGCATACAGTTCTAGCTCAGTTTAGATCTTGGGTGCTCAGATCCAGCAGCAAACCTTTCTTCAACTTTCTTATTTTTCTTTATTGCTGCCAAATCACCACCATTGACCCTGAACAGGCTAAGGGGCTGGTCCAAGACAAATAGCTGCATCTTAATATTGCTGCTGCCTTCCTTATTCCTACTCTTCTCCTGAGGACTACAGTTCTTTCTGTGCCAATTAAAGGTGATTTATTTTCCCTATAATCATTCTTGACCCCATAAGCAATACTTTTGTGTTTTCTCCTTTAGAACTCTCTGTAGAAACTTATACCATGTTCCCAAGGAGAGATCTAGAGGTCTTCTGGTGAAGGTAATGTCTTAGGCTGGATGATTAGTTTCTTTGACCTATTCCAAAATTATGTATCAAGACAAGGCACGTTGTCCTTAATTTCCCAACCTTGAGTAGCCTACCTTTGCCTTCTCAATGCTTCCCAACTTGCTCATAAAGCAGTCGAGCAAATATTCATCTCCTCTTCTTTAGTCAAAGATCTTTTAATTAAAATTATTCAAGATATTCATCTATTGCTGTCTCTTTCAAATGGTCTTACTCTGTACTTATGGTTTGAAGAAAGAAATATCCTAATTGTAAGTGTTAGCCCATCAGAGCAATTTGTCCAGATTTCCCGATTCTGATCTTGATATCTTCCTGACTCTTTAACTCTCTAATTCTCTTATTTAGAAGATCATTTGGTGTTTTTCTCTAACACTGTCCTCAGATAAGAGCCTGAGATTCATCTAACTTTATATTGGAGCAGAATGGAAGACAAGCTCTCTTTCCTTGGCTCTGTCTTTGAGAATCCTGATGCCCTCTTGCCCTTTGCTTAGGAAAGAAGAAATCTAATCTGCAACCCAGATTTCCCTTCCTTATTTCTCTACTATGGATAAAAACACAGATTAGACCCAATATACACTTTCTCCATTAATACAAAGACAAACCCATCACTTGGTAACATCTGTTAGTCTTAGGTCTGTTTCATGGAACAGCAGACATGCCATTCCTTAAGTATTAATTTGGCAAAGGACAAGAGGCAGGACAAATTCATCCAAACCTCAGGTGACTCACGTTTGCCATAATGAGGTGTTCAAGAGCTTTTCCTTGTACACTGTAGTCCTCCAGTGGAATTTAAAGACAATGTGAAAGAGTATCCGCTGGTTTGGCATTGGATAAAGGTATACATCCGCTGCCCTGTTTGCCAATGGATACATCTTAGGCAGACACATTTACCACTCACTGGGTCTGGGAAATGGGCTGTAAGTGTAAATGATGCATGTCTCTTCTGGACCAAAGCATCCAAAAGCTTGAGAGTATATTGTCTGGGTTCTGAGTGAGTCCCTGCTGGAGCACAGCTTCTCCAGGCACTCAACTTGCAAAGGAGTTTATAGGTAAACAAAGAGAAATCTTCATTGCATTATGCCACTTAAATTTCAAGCCTAACTTTTTTTCTCAACATAGCCTAGCTTACCATGACTGGTACAACATCTTTGTCCCAGTGCTTAATAAAATTGGCCCCTTGACTTATGTCATTGTAGTTGAGTTTCTTGGGGCTCCATAAGACCCTGAATGTTGAACTTGAAAAGCCCTCTTTTAAAAAGAAAAGAACAAGAGGATACTATATGGGTACCTGTATTGGGGGCCTAGGTAGAACTTTTAGTAATCAGGGTCCTGATCGCAGATGTCTTCTTTTCTGGCAGTGGCCTTGTCAGATACTCTGGTTCATTTCTGGGCTGCTAGGATGAAATACAATCTTAGAAGAGAAATTTCATATTGTTAATTCCTCAGCATAGTGAACAGATGCCTTTGAAAGAAATTGGAATGCTTGAGATGGGATCTGGAATTGAACATTTAACAGACCTGTATTCTCTGTGGAACCTTCACAGATACAGCCGGGCTTCAAGTCTCCAGCCCTGGTTTTTGCCTATCAGAAACTGCTGTTGCATAAGAGCTACTTCAGTAGCTACTGAACCTACTGAATTTTCTACTCAGAGCTATTGATATAATCTGATATGTGTCTTGCCCCTTCTCTCCTTTCCTCAGGAAGATTTATCAGGCAATCTTTCTGGAGCTGCCATTAACAAGCCTTGGATTGCCTGTCTTGGGAGGGAAAGAAAACCAACACTTATTCAATACCTACCACAATACACAAAATGTGTTTTGCATGTTCTCCTATTCCCAAAAGGAAGTATAGCAAGAGCCAGATATTGAAATTGAGCAGAACCCTGCAGGGTCTTCCCAGGAACAAGCCCCACTCCTGTGTCCATGCCTCTAGTTTATAAAAAAAAAGCTTTAGCCTCCTCAGCCCTCCAAAAAAAAAAAAAATTTATTCAGAGAAGTGAAAAAATTCCCAGGTGGTGCTGGTGGTAAAGTACTCACCTGCCAGTGCAGGAGACACAAGGGACACGAGTTTGGTCCTGCCTGGGTTGGGAAGATCCCCTGGAGGAAGGCATGGCAACCCATTCTCGCCTGGAGAATCCCATGGACAGGGGAACCTGGTAGGCTATAGTCCATAGGGTTGCAAAGAGTTGGTCATGACTGAAGTGACTGAGCGTGCATGCATATGAAAAAATTCAGAAATGAAGGAAAACAGTCAAGTAAGGCAAAACAATGATAGTTTAGCTATGAAACAAAATCGAGGACCTTTGGTTCCTCCTCACAGGTTCTAGATAATATCCTGAGCCCTATTCTTGAGTTATTTTCCAGATGCTAAAACCCCCAACACCTGAAAGAAGTTAACTGCATGCTGACCACCAGCATGTAGACCCCAGACTGGTTGAAACCAGAAGACTGATGATTGAGATTCTAGAAGCTTCGCCCTATTATCTCACTATCAACCAAACAGAGAACTGTATATGAGTGGACAACACATTCTGTGACCTCCCCGCCCCCACACTCTCTTACTGTCTTTAAAACAACACTTCCCTGAAAGCCATCAGGGAGTTTGTGTCTTCGGAGCATTAACTGACCATACTCCTTGCTTGGTGCCTTGCAATAAATGCTATACTTTATTTCATCACAGTCTGATGTCAGCAGATTGGCTTTGCTGGATATTAGATGAGAAAATCCAAGTTTGGTTCAGTAACCAAATCACAGATTAGAAGAAACAAACGACTTTGATGTCTTAGAAACTATGTTCAGAGTCCCAGCTCTGAATTACTAGCTGTGTGACCCAAAATTAATCTCACTGAATCTCCTGCCATGACTGTCCAAGCAGCTAATAATACCTTCCAGGCTGCTATTGGGAGGATGATGCACTGTGTCAAATTATGTGGTACTGTCTCTGGAACATACTAAGTACTCAATCGTCTTCCCAGATGACCTATGAGAAATTTCATGTTAAAAATGAGTTTATGACCTAGAGATATTGCATATCTTACCCTAGATTACCTAATGCAGAGCAAGCCATCAAACTAGGTCAGTTTGCTTTCAATTTAAATATCATTAGAATTACAGAATTGAATAGATATTACATAAATCATATGCCCTAAAAAGCCTAATGTATCTACTATATCACCCTTTAAAAAATTTGCCGTATCTTTATTTGGAAATAAAAATATAACATCTTTGCATATTGAAGAACTCTGAAGTGAAGTGAAGTGAAAGTCGCTCAGTTGTGTCCAACTCTCTGCGACCCCATGGACTATACAGCCCCTGGAATTCTCCAGGCCAGAATACTGGAGTGGGTAGCCTTTCCCTTCTCCAGGGAATCTTCCCAACCCAGGGGTCAAGCCCAGATCTCCCATGTTGCAGGCGGATTCTTTACCAGCCGAGCCACAAGGGAAGCCCACTGAAAGCATTCATCAAAGGATTCACACTAGTAAAAAGCATTCATGAATGGGTTCACACTGGTAAAATAAATTTACTTCATGGTGGTGGTGATTTAGTTGCTACGTCATGTCCAACTCTGGTGACCCCTTGGACTATAGCCTGCCAGGCTCCTCTGCCCATGGGATTCTCCAGGCAAGAATGCTGGAGTGGGCTGCCATTTCCTTCTCCAGGGGATCGTCCCAACCCAAGAATCGAACCCAGGTTTCCTGCATTGCAGGCAGATTCTTTATCAACTGAGGTATGAGGAAAGTCCAAATTGGGTTTGAAGCAGAGAGAAAAATTTGTTGTTTTTTAATTTGCTTTTTACATTGAGAGTGGAAATGTAAAGGTATTTTATAAATCTTGCAATTAATAGACATGTGGTTCAACTTACCATGATTTCTGGGTAGACAAGACAAAGAGGGAACTGTATCTTATGGACTAATTATCTTTCCCTGTGGGAAAATGGTAATTGGAGTGTTAGTCCAACTGTTATTCCTAGGGAGTAGTATACCATCAACTCCAGGAGGCCCAAAAGACTGTGTTTGTTTGATCATCAAAGATTGAAATGTTCCTGAGGACACACTGTACCTTACTCAATATTGAAGGAGGTAATAAATTCTAGGGCTCTTCAAATTCTTTCTGGGTAACCACAAACAATTCGGTGCTTTACTATAAAAAGCAGAGCATTCTATTTCGATTAAATCGAGCTGTTTTACACAGCATCTCATGAAGTCTTTTACTTCCTCTGTCTTTAATGTTTTCTTAATAAAATCACACATTCAATTATTTAAAAGAGCCAAGAACCAATAGGGGATTTGCTGACCCATTCCTTAAAGCTTAGAAATCCAATTTGCCTTTCCTTTATTGCTAGTTGATCAGACCTAGGTTGAAGGTGATGAAAACTATTGGACATTTTAGAATCATTTTAAAGAGCTGAGAGATTTGGCTCTCCAAGTCTCATCTATACCTGAATAGAATGAATTTCATTATTGATGCTATCACAATTGACATTTCCCCAGGCTTGCATTTCTTCTATCTCCAGATTCATTACCTTTTTTTCAAATTGCTAATGTACTAATGTAGTGAGTTCTGGCAATTTCCACTGTGATTTTTGTCTATATAAGAATTTTCAGACATGCTGTGCATTAATCCATTACCAGCTGCTAAACTAGCCTGGAAGGACAGTCAGTGTGACTTGTCAGTATTTGCACCTTTTAAAAACATGTCTGCTGCTACTGCTACTGCTAAGTCGCTTCAGTTGTGTCCAACTCTGTGCGACCCCGTAGACGGCAGCCCACCAGGCTCCCCCGTCCCTGGGATTCTCCAGGTAAGAACACTGGAGTGGGTTGCCATTTCCTTCTCCAATGCATGAAAGTGAAAAGTGAAAGTGAAGTCGCTCAGTCGTGTCCGACTCAGCGACCCCATGGACTGCAGCCCACCAGGCTCCTCTGCCCATGGGAGTTTCCAGGCAAAAGTACCTGAGTGGGGTGCCATTGCCTTCTCTGTTAAAACATGTCTAGTTTTCCTAAAACAATCACCTGCATTTCACTTAAAGAAAATGTGTACATAATTATTAAAGACACCTAATTTTTCCAAGCAAAGAGTTAAGAATATTAAGTTGAAACTTTTTTCAATAACTGAAATTTTATTCAATACTCAAAATGAACATAACCTTTTCTTCACAGTTCAGTTCACTTGCTCAGTCGTGTCCAATTCTTTGTGACCCCATGAATTGCAGCATGCCAGGCCTCCCTGTCCATCACCAACTCCTGGAGTTCACTCAAACTCATGTCCATTGAGTCGGTGATGCCATCCAGCCATTTCATCCTCTGTTGTCCCCTTCTCCTCCTGTCCCCAATCCCTCCCAGTATATTTCTTCACAGTATAGTATGTTAATTATTTGTAAATTTAACTCAATTTTAATTTCAATGCAGAACAGCATCTCCCCTTAAACTTTCCAGAAATATATAAATATAATGTCTTAAACATCAACTTGACTTTTTCTAAGTTAACTTGTTTTCATTTTTTGGAGCAGAGAAAGATTTATTTCAGGGCCATGCAAGGAGATGAATGACCTATGCCTACCTCTACACCCAAAACTGAATTTCTCAAAGGATTTCAATAAAGCTTTTTTTTTTTAATATAAATTTATTTATTTTAATTGGAGGCCAATTACTTTACAGTATTGTATTGGTTTTGTCATACATCAACATGAATCCGCCACTGGTGTACATGTGTTCCCCATCCTGCACGCCCCTCCCACCTCCCTCCCCATACCATCCCTGAGTCATCCCAGAGCACCAGCCCTTTGTAAATGCCAGGAAAGGGAGAGGAGTCACAAGGGTATGTGATCAACTTGTGCACAATTCTCTGAATGGTTGATATTGAGGCAACACAGTGGTTAATTTTATCAGTACTTAGGTGCCAGTAGGTGTGGGAGCTATTATCAAGCAGCTAATTTCTTCCATTTGGTTTTAAGCATCTAAAAAACTCAAGTAATATGCATGATATCCTATTATCTGGGTACTTCAGAGAGGAGCTAAACCAGAGGATATGGAAGAGGCGTCTGTCCCAATCAGGCCCCATAGAGTCCTGCTCAATTGAAAGTCCCCCTTTTCCTTTGATACTGCTCAATACTGAGGAGAATAGGCGTTGGACAAGAAAAGAATAGAGATGTTAGTCCTAAACTTGACATGGGAACCTATAAGGTCCTGCTTGGTTTCACCAAGAGACACTGCTTTGAGAATGGCTGGTGCTGTCCAAGTCTGACACAGCTTGGGAAATTTGAGTTCTTGGCAGGAGAGTATTTGAAATCACATCCACAATGACCACCGAGTTTTACCTCTGATTTGTGAACCATAGCTATGCCATTTTGACTTTCAATAAGTTAACACTTTTATTAAATAATTTCCCCTGATATTAATAAAATTTGTTTCACCAAGATTCATTCCAACGCAAGTGATGGTTCAACTAAACTCCATCCCAGAAATGTAGCTGATGGAAAATGATAGTCACATGGTATATATTTAAAGCAAAATGCTGGGTAGCACTTTGTTCTTTGCAGTTATTAATATATTCAATTATCATAGAGTGCTACTAACAGCTCTTGAACCAATCATGCTGAATTTTAGTAGACATATTGGATAGGGAAATTACTCTATTTACAAAGTTATGGAGATAGCAGGATGCTGGTTCAGGAAAAATGGCTTACAAAGTAATGATGATCCTTACTAGCTGCATGGCCATCACATTTCTTAGTAAATTAGAAAAGTTTTTCACAATCCTGGGTCCAAATTACTTATGATCTTTCATGCCAGCACTCGATGTTTATGCTCTGTGCTTCAGCCAAATGAAATATATTTCAATTCTTTGAAGAAAGTATTTTAAAAATCATTTTTCAACTCTACCTCTCTATTAGCTGTTATCAACACATTCTTTACAGTTCTTTTTGTAGTCACTCTATGCTTTGTGCATGCACGCTAAGTCACTTCAGTCATGTCTAACTCTTTGAGACCTTATGGCCTGTAGCCTGCCAGACTCCTCTGTCCTTGGAATTCTCCAGGCAAGAATACTGGAGTGGGTTGCCATACCCTCTTCCAAGGGATCTTCCTGATCCAGGGATTGAACCTGCATCACCTACATTGGCAGGCCAGTTCCTCATCTCTAACACCACCTGGGAAGCCCATCGCTCTCTACTAATTGGTTATCAAAATGTGGTTCCCAGACCAGTAGCATCAGCTGCACTGGTTTACCTAGGAACTTGTTAGATGTGCAAATTATCTGGTCCTACCCCTGGAGGTGAAGCTCAGAAATCTGCATTTTAAGCCCTTTAAATGAGTCTAATTTATGCTGAAGTTTGAGAACCACTACCTTATACCATACCTTTTGCTTTCCCTCTGTATTTTACCCTATATGTTCTATATTTCCTCCCTTTTGCCTTGTTAAAAAAAAAAAAAACATAAAAACAAAACAAAACAGAAAGCCCATTTTTGCTTGCCTCATCTATAATGCTTTTCTTAATTTCTCCCTTCCTTGAATTCCCTTAGAATTAAAATTATAAAAGCCATTATAAGGCATATCCCTATTAAACTTTGCTTTATAGTTAATTGGCAGCATCTATTGATCTTCCCTTCCGGAGAAGGCAATGGCAACCCACTCCAGTACTCTTACCTGGAAAATCCCATGGGCAGAGGAGTCTGGTAGGCTGCAGTCCATGGGGTCGCTAGGAGTTGGACACGACTGAGCGACTTCACTTTCACTTTCATGCACTGGAGAAGGAAATGGCAACCCACTCCAGTGTTCTTGCCTGGAGAATCCCAGGGATGGCGGAGCCTGGTGGGCTGCCGTCTATGGGGTCACACAGAGTCGGACACGACTGAAGTGACTTAGCAGCAGCAGCATTATCTTCCCTTCAGTAATACAACCTCCCAGAAGACAGGCACTCTGTCCTTATATTCAGGATGTAAGTCCCTGATAGCTCAGATGGTAAAGAATCTGCCTGCAATGCAGGAGATCCTGGTTCAATTCCTGGGTAGGGAAGATCTGCTGAAGAAGGGATAGGCTACCCTCTCCAATATTATTGGGCTTCCTTTGTGGCTCAGTCGGTAAAGAATCCCCCTGCAATGCAGGACCTGGGTTCGATCCCTGAGTTGGGAAGATCCCCAGTAACAGGGGACAACTACCCACTCCAGTATTCTGGCCTGGAGAATTCCATGGACTATACAGTCCATGGGGTAACAAAGATTCAGGCACAACTGAGCAACTTTTATTTTCACAAGCCTGTAGTTGGTCTTCTATCAATAATTGATTGCTTGTCAGATCTTGTTTCTGACACAGAGTCGCTACACCACAGACTCATTTTTACTTCTGAAACTTGCCTAATATTGTTCTGCTGCTGCTGCTAAGTCGCTTCAGTTGTGTCTGACTCTGCTCGACCCCAGAGACGGCAGCCCACCAGGCTCCCCCGTCCCTGGGATTCTCCAGGCAAGAATACTGGAGTGGGTTGCCATTTCCTCTGGAATATTTATTCCTCCCTCTATGCTATGTATTTCTTATTATACTCCTACTCAACCTAACCTCCTCTTAGATCTCCTCAATCAAAATTTGTATGGATTTCTGCTTTTAGCTATAATGGGCTACCTTATAGGATACCATCCAACCCAGCAAAAACAACTGAAAAAGCTAGATAAATTAAAATAATTGATTTCAAGTTATCAGAGAGCTACCAAGACATCTACACAGAGGGGTTAAGGTCTCATAGAAAGGAAGCACTGAGTGAACTTGATATACTACCCTGTTTTTTTTCTGGATACATTCACTGATTCCTAAGAATCAGAAGCCAAGAGGGTGAGATGCTGAGATGTAAGCTGCTGCTAAGAAGTTAATACATTCAAGAGATTTTTTTTTTTTGCAGTCTCATGGGTCTATGGATATAAAAAATTGGAGTTCAAGGCTGCCATCATGTTTGACACTGATGAATTCACCTATTACTTTATATCTTTCTGACTTCTTGGTGGTTCAGTGGTAAAGAAATCAGCCTGCCAATGCAGGAGACCAGGAGACACGGGTTTGATCTCTGGGTCGGGAAGATCCCCTGGAGAAGGAAATGGCAATTCACTCCAATATTCTTGCCTGGGAAATCCTATGGACAGAGGAGCCTAGTGGGCTACAGTCCTTGGGGTCACAAAGAGTCGTACACAACTTAACAACTACACAACAGCATATATCCTTTTATGCATTGTGGACTGAATCGTATCCCCTTAACATTCATATGTTGAAGTCTTTGCCTCCATGTGAATATATTTGGAGATAGGACCTTTAAGGAAGTAAGGAAGGTTAAATAAAGTCATCAGAGAAACACTCTAATTTGACATGATTAACGTCTATAAGATGAGGAGGAGACACCAGAGGTTGTCCTCTCCATGACAAAGGCAGAGGACAGACTCTGTGAGGAGGAAAGGCCAGGTGAGGATGCAGTGAGAAGATGGCTATCTCCACGAGGATCTTTTCAACCCTGCTAGCACCTTCATCTTGGATATCTAGCCTCTAAAACTATGAGAAAATAAACATATTGTTTAAACAACCCAGTCTGTGATATTCTTTATGGTGGTTTGAGCAGACTAATAACATGGAAAATCTAAACGGTGATACAGAAGTAGTAATTACATTTCATGACAATGGTCAATATACAACAAACAGCTGACACTAAAGACACCGTTTATAATAGAACCTAAAACACAAAAATACCTAGAGATATATCTGAATAAGGATATGTAAGTTGTATAAGCTAAAAAACTGCAAAATACTAAAGAAGTCCCAAACATAAGAAATCTACCATAGTCAGGTACCAGTCTCAATATCATAAAAATAAAAGCTGTCCTCAAATGGATCTAAATAAAAATATTTGCCATATTTTGGTGAAAATTTAAAAGCTTATTCTAAAATATATTTGAAAGTGCCAAAAGCTCATTTGTCAAAACAATCTTGAAGAGTTTGAGTGAGTCAATACTTCTTACAAAGGCATTACAACATGTAACCTAACCGATTTTCCAACAAAGGTCTGTATAGTCAAAGCGATGGTTTTTCCAGTAGTCATGTAGGGATGTGAGAGTTGGCTCATAAAGAAGGCTGAAGGCTGAAGAACTGATGCTTTCAAACTATGGTATTTGTGAAGACTCTTGAGAGTTCCTTGGTCTGCATGGAGATCAAACCAGGCAGTACCAAAGGAAATCAACTCTGAATATTCATTGGAAGGACTGATGCTGAAGCTGAAGCTCTAATACTTTGGCCACCTGATGCCAAGAGCTGACTCATTAGAAAAGACCCTGATCCTGGGAAAGATTGAGGGCAGGAGGAGAAGGAGATGACAGAGGATGAGATGGTTGGATGACATCATCGACTCAATGGACATGAATTTGAGCAACCTCCGGGAGATGGTGAAGGACAGGGAAGCCTGGTGTACTGCAGTCCATGGGGTTGCAAAGAGTTTGACATGACTGAGAAACTCAGCAACAACAAACTTAATCAAATGGACCAGTGGAAAAGAATAGAAAGCTTTAGAACAGGCTGACATATATACAGTCACTTGAACTATTCCAAAGGTGACATTTCTGTTCAATTTGAACCTGGCTCAGGATTTACAGTTGCAAATAAAGTGTCTCTACTTTCATGGAGCTTGCATATAGCCTTGGTTATTTGTAGCTTTCTGTGGTAGACCTGCATAAGACTGCTTAACCAGTCTTATAAGCAAAAGTTAAGCAAAAGTCACTATATATTATGCAGCTGAAGAAAGTATTCCAATATGTTCAATTCACATATAGTTAGCATGGTATTCATAATAGAAGGCATATGTGCACACATGCTAAGTGGCTTTAGCTGTGTCTGATTCTATGAGACCCTATGGATTGTAGCCCCCCCAGGCTCCTCTGTCCATGGGATTTTCCAGGCAAGAATATTGGAGTGGATTGCCATGCCCTCCTCCAGGGCATCTTCTGAACCAAGGGAATAAACCTGCATCTCTTATGTCTCCTGCATTGGCAGGCAGGTTCTTTAAGCCCAAGAGCAGGCATAAAAAAAAACTAAAACAGCTAGCATTGCTTTGAGCTGGAGATCCTCTATCTACCCCTCCTGATCCATTTTTTCACCTTCTCTCTGCATCAGGAATCTGATTTGTATGGACTGCAACAAATGTCCAAAAATATGTAGCCTGATTATATAAAGTTGTATTGAAATGGGGTTACACTCACTTACGTAGTATCTATGTTTTCAAGAGAACCTGTTACTTGTAAGTTTAAAATAATTACTATCTGACTCTTAGGGGAAAAAAACAAACAAACAAAAAATGTTGAATTCTAGGCTATGTTGATGGGCTTCTTTGCCTTCTAAGTTCTAACTGGGTTGGTAAATAGAGCACAGAGCCAGAGGTCGGAGCGTGGGAAAAGAGTGAGTTCTATCTATGCAAGACATACTTGGACTAGAGAAGTCTAGTCTATCTAAGCTCTTAATTCTTCTCAAGGCTACTCTTTCTTCCTCCCTCTTGTCTGGGTCAGATAACTCCATACTTTCTTCCCTTCCCATATATCAATAGTAATGGCAACAGCTCTGCATTATCTCTTGTGATTTTCTTCTGCAGATCTTTGAAAATTGCCCCTTTATTGAACTCTCCTCCAATTATTATAACCTGTGTGAGCCATATATTTCTCACTGGAGTCTGGCTGATTATTTTATTAAGCACTTATTCATTGTCAGATGCTGAGCTTCATATTCATCACATAATTTAATCAGGAGAAAACAAATCTGTGAGGTAGATTTTATTATTATTGCTCACTTTTCATAGTTGAGGCAGCCAATGTTCAAATCTGACAAAGTTTGCACAACTAAAACCAGCGGACCTGGGACTTGAATTCAGTGCTATTGATGACAGAGCCTACAGAGCTGAAAATCTTAACCATACATTTCAATAATTGTTATCATCTTATGGTTTTCTTGTAAATGTATCATTGATTTGATGCTTAGCATTAAAGAAACGTTCTTATTTATGATTCAATTGAATCATACCACAGCAGTGTATCTGATATTATTGTCTTATTATTGCAGATAGATAAATTGAAGTCAACACAAATTAAATTATTTTCTTGAGGATTCTACAAGATAAAATTTAATACAGCCAAGTTTCTTGCCTCCAACTCTAATATTATACACAAATGTATAGTCATAATTTATCATGGAGATATATATATATATATATATATATATATTCATCCATGTTGAATGAAAGTTAAAGGCGTTTTTGCTCTAAAGATTGCTGTCATCATAATATACATGTGTGTGTGTATATATATATATATGTATATATATATATATTCATGCTTATATAATAATATGCTTAAGTAATAACAAGGGCTTCCCTGGTGGCTCAGAGGTTAAAGCGTCTGCCTGGAATGTGGGAGTCCTGGGTTCGAACCCTGGGTCGGGAAGATCCCCTGGAGAAGGAAATGGCAACCCACTCCAGTATTCTTGCCTGGAGAATCCCATGGACAGATGAGCCTGGTGGGCTACAGTCTATGGGGTCGCAAAGACTAGGACACGACTGAGCGACTTCACTTCATTCATGCTTATACCAATGGGTTATCATATGAGTAAAGTAATGTGATGCATGCTATGTGTATGCAGGGTTAGAACATAAAGTTAAGAGGCAGAAAAAATAAAATTTCCACATGCATTGGGAATTGTTAGCCTTTTTTTTCAAATCTGAAAAGTTGAGATAAGGACCCTCCCATGCTGCTGGGATTAGACTCATGAGAAGCAGTGTGCAGCCAGCTTGCCAACTGGTCTCTATTGAATCCTTGGCTTCCTACTGTGTGCTCAGTCCCAAGCCAAGGCTCTGGCCAAGAGAGCTGTTGGAGACACACAGATTCTGCCTTCCTTGTTCAATTGACCTTCTGAGAAGATAAACTGGTAGCAGGCTTCTAATAGGTCCGAGCTTCTTCCTTTAGCCCTAAGGCAGGGAGTGCTGTGGATTGCAGTAACAGTTCCTCCTATTGGTTTATGGAATACATTTTATGTCTCCAGTTTCCTGACATGGGCACAAATGCTCCTAGTTGACCCTCTCACATTCAAAGAATGTATATTTTAGGAAAATTTGTTTAAAGACAAAGATACAAATATCTAATCCTATTTCTTTTGTTTAGTCTAAAGAGGATGCTTTAAAAAATTAACTGACTTTCTCTTGAGAAAAGAGCTCAGGATAGAAGTATGTGTGTGTGTGTGTGTGTGTGTGTGTGTGCAAACTGATAATTTAAATCTCTTGTCTTTGTTGATATCCTCCTATCAGATCCTCTTTTCCTAGGTTTTGCTAGATTTGTGGGAGAAGGGGTGAGAAAAGCATCTGATATGAGACTCGTTTGCAGGGATTACATTGTTGTATCCAACAGCAAGACAATCAACTCTTTCTCATGTGTATCTACCAGTAGTCAACGGAGAAGATGCTTTTGTGAATTAAAGTGTGAAATGCATGAGTTCAATCACCATTGATTGTTATAATAGTGATGCGCTAGCTCTTACATGTCCCAGAAGCGAATGAGCATTGGTTGTGGGTTCTAAGAAAGCCAGTCATTCTGCTCTAGTCCCTCCTAAGGAGAACTGGTCTTTCTTTTTTAATTTAAATTTATTTATTTGAAATTAGAGGATAATTGCTGTACAATATTATATCAGTTTCTACCATATATCAACATGATTCAGCCATAGGTATTTGCATGTCCCCTCCCTCTTGAACCTCCCTCTTACCTCCCATCCCATTCCACTCCTCCAGGTTGTCACAGTACACCAGATTTGAGCTCCCTGCATCATGCAGCAAATTTCCATTGGCTATCTAATTTTACATATTCTTTCTAAGACTTATTAATCATACCATATTTGGTCATTGGACTGAAGGAAAGCAAACCAGTCAATCCTAAAGGAAATCAACCCTGAATATTCATTGAAAGGACTGATGCTGAAGCTGAAGTTCCAATACTTTGGCCATCACATGCCAAGAGCTGACTCACTGGAAAAGACCCTGATGCTAGGAAAGATTGAAGGCAAAAGGAGAAAAGAGCAGCACAGGATGAGATGGTTAGATAGCATCACTGACTCAATGGATATGAATTTGATCAAACTCCAGGAGATAGTGGAGGACAGAAGAGCTTGACATACTGTGGTTCACGGGGTCACAAAAAGTCAGATATGACTTAGTGACTGAACAGCAACAACAATTTATATGTATTTCTATTGGGTTTATATTTTCCCAGTGGGATATGTCAGTTAGTCAGCCAAACATTAAGTCCAATATCCTGTCTGTCTGCCAGCTGATCAGTCAGGTAGAAAATGCAGGCAGTTCAGCATTCTCTGTCCGATGCGGGAGGTTCAGTCCCTTTCTGGATGAAGCATGCTAAATATCATTGGACAGAGCTGAACACAGGCCATTAAAGAATCTGGGTCACTGGGTCCCAATATGCTTAGAACAAATGTTAATTCTATGAGCTCATTCTATGAGCTATACTGAGATATCCCAAACTTTAAATCTCTCACTGTTAACATTTCTCCCATTTCCAGAAAAAATATCAGAAGTCACAAAGACCTTCTCATTAGCTAAAGCTTTTCTTCTATGCATTTTAAAAACTATGAATACCTATACTTCCTATGTGCTAGCAATTGCTTACAAAAAAAAATCAGTAACTATATTTAATGGAAAAAGCTGTATGTGGCTACCTTTATTTGAAAAGCTATTTGTGAATACATACTATAACGATTACCTTTTTCTATGAACTAGCTATATTTTCTGGGGTCTTGTTCAGAAGATTTCCTTCTAGGCCTATCAAGCAATTATTCCACTCTGGGGTGAAGTAATCCAGGTCTCTTCCATAGATGAGATATATCTGGAACTAGATTGGAAAGAATTGATAAGATTTTTGACAACTAGAGAGGAGGAGTGACCAGAAGGAGTGAATGATAGAAGGTAAGACCATGCATGTCATATGTGGAGGTCTGCTCAGACTAAAATGACTGGAATGAAAGACTCACTGGAAGCAGTGGAAGAATAAAGTGTTTGCTGAATTATTATGTGAGATATCTTTACATTATTTGGAATCTTGATCCTGATATGGAGCTGAGCTAGCTGCCTCCTGACATTAGAACCATTAAGCCTTTTAATACCTTTGGTGCATAGCTTTGGCTAAGAGTCCAAAGCTCAAATGCTCTTCATTAATGCAAGAGCCAGATGTCATCTAGTGTGATAGCCCTGTCAGTCCTCTAGGCTTTGGGACCCTGGGATAAGCTTTCCAGCCAATATTGCCAGCATACTTGGCCAACTGTACTTTCAAAACAAAAGAAGTCTGGAGAAAGAGTCTAGAGATGGTGCCTTCTGTCCTTCAGCATCTCAAGGGCTCTCAGAAATTCTCCACTTATCACAAACAATTTTCTCCATTTCCTCATCAGTGGAAACAAGTAACCAACTCTAATTTCTCCTTTGAGATTATTGCAGTCTACATCTGCTTGCTTGCTTATTTCTGCTCAGCTGGCCATTAATGGATGTGAGTTTCCTTCCAACCTGTCATGAAATGAGAAGTTATAAAGCTCTGAACTTTTCAACAGCAGGGACTTCCTGGGAAAAGATGTGTGCTCGAAGAGTGGAGGAACCAACATATATACTGACATACTCTTTAGAGAGGGTAAATAATTCAAATTTGCTGTTATTTTTCACTGCAGTAGTGAAACAGATGATCAGTGTTTTATATGCAATAATAATGTAAAAAAAAAATCGCCTAATAAGACATGGATAAAAGCAAGGCCTCTTTTCTTTCTTTTTATGAATATTCCACCTATGTATCTGTCCCCTCTCTTTATTCAAAGAGTGGAAGGTTCCTTGAAGGCTGAATGACATGTTCCTTCTCTTTGCTATAAGAGCTATGTTCTAATTTCTGGCATAGCATTACACTGCACTGACATATCTATTTACTTTCCTTCCTGCCCCACTGGGATAGGAGCATCATTTATTGATATTTGTGCTGCCCTTGGAATAAGTAAAACTAAATGTTTCAGTGGAAATGTAAGGCCTGCCTGATCAGATCCCTGCTACATCCACACCCCTATCTCAGCACTTTCTCATTTGGGCGGTACATTAGGTTATACTGATTTCCCTGGTAGCTCAGACGGTAAAGCGTCTGTCTACAATGAGGGAGACCCGGGTTCGATCCCTGGGTCGGGAAGATCCACTGGAGAAGGAAATGGCAATCCACTCCAGTACTATTGCCTGGAAAATCCCATGGACAGAGGAGCCTGGTAGGCTACAGTCCATGGGGTCGCAAAGAGTCGGATACGACTGAGCGACTTCACTTACTCACTTACTTACTTAGGTTATACTGACCTTACTCAAGATCCTTAAACTTTTTAAATGTAGTATTTTTTTGTGTCTTGAATTTCTATTCTTTTTATCAAAATTGGGTACTCTGAAAATCTGCTTTGATAAGAATGAAATACAGATATATGTGACAATGATGACAGTGATGATGATGAAATTTATTGGTTTTGACTTTTCACAAGTGATTAAGTATTTCAATGGATTTCCTCATTTATTCTTTATATCAGTGTTATAGATATTAATAGTGTTATCTTTAATTTATAGATGAGGAAACGGAAGCAAAAAGAGAACGAGCTAAGTACTGTAGAACACACAGTGTTAAAGCTGTGTGTCCAACAAGACATCAGCTTCTAGAGACTTTGCTCTCAACCATCTTCCTCTACTGCCTCTTGTATTTTTTTGGGGTGGGGGGAATCCAAGAAAAACATTTATTATTATTCTTATATTTTGATTTGTTCTGTAGCTCATTCTGGATTATTTTTTTCTCTTCTTTTTCATCTGTTGCTGAGGTTTTTTATTTTATTATTTAAGTTTTTGAAGATTTTTTTAATCATAATTTTTATTTCCTTTATATATTTCTGCCTCTACATTGGCCTCTTGCGGTTCTGTGGGGATTTTTTTGTTTTGTTTGCTTGATTGTTTTCCTTATTGTTCTTTTCCTGCTGTAGTTATTATTTAATATATCTAAATCTTTTTTATATACTTCTGTTTAACTTTGCTTTTCTTTTTTTTCTTCTACCTTCTACTTTTCTTCCTTTCTTTTCTTTTTTTTCAGCATGTTTGTTACTTTGTTTTGCTTTCTTTCCTTTATTCCCCAGTTGGCATTCTGCTTTGGTTTTGTTTTCCAGTTTGTGTTTTAGTTTTTATTTATTTATTTTTAAAATTTATGTTAATAGGAGGCTAATTTGCCTCTTGTATTTTATGGGACTTTCTAGACTCTAGAAAATGTCCTGGCATACTCATGATTCTAATCTACTAGGAAGGGGCTTCTGTGACATAGAAACTTTCTATCAATCCATCATATGTAAACCTGCATATGAATGAAGGGTGAGTCCCAACCAACTCATGTTTTCTATATAGGGGGCTTGGATCTGTGCTTTGGGGATTGTCTGCAGAATCTCTCTCTGCCTTCCCTTACTCTCCCAGCTATAAGAACTTGCTCAGAGTATCTTATTGATATCAATTGCTTCACTTTTAACTTAAGCTAAAATTTTCTCTCTTTATCTAGTCTCTCTGATTAGATTCTGTTTCATTTTGACTTTTTTTTCCTAACATCTTGTTCTGAAGATGCAAGCTAAATATCACATTCTTATAGGACACTCTTAATTCTGACTCAAATCATCTGAGTTTCCAAGTCCTTGCCTGCTCAGCTGGGAAATGAAGAGATTCAGTTCAGTTCAGTTGCTCAGTCATGTCCGACTCTTTGTGACGCCATGAATTGCAGCGCACCAGGCCTCCCTGTCCATCACCAACTCCGGGAGTTCACTCAAACTCATGTCCATCGAGTCAGTGATGCCATCCAGCCATCTCATCCTCTGTCGTCCCCTTCTCCTCCTGCCCCCAATCCCTCCCAGCACCAGGGTCTTTTCCAATGAGTCAGCTCTTTGCATGAGGTGGCCAAAGTACTGGAGTTTCAGCTTTAGCATCATTCCTTCCAAAGAACACCCAGGACTGATCTCCTTTAGGATGGACTGGTTGGATCTCCTTGCAGTCCAAGGGACTCTCAAGAGATTAAAATGCATATATTTTTAATTTTCAATAAAGTTGTCCTACTAAGTTTTAGAACACATTCACGTTTGAGCTCAAATGGGATTGGCATTAAAATTGGCAGAACTTGTTTCCTCCATATCCAGATATGATAGATAACACTGCGACATCTCTCTCACAGCAGCATGAAAAAGGAGGCAGAATTGAATTGTGATTTAAAGCACATGTTTTGCAATAGAACAGTTCTGGGGTTTGAAGACAGGCTTTGCCTCTTGCTAACTGTGTGTCCTTGGGAAGCTATTTAACCTCATATTAATCTATGTTTTCTTATATAAAATATAGGAATAATACTAGTATCAACCTAAGAGAATTATCACAAAGTTAAATGCACATAAAGTATTGGCAATAGTGCCTGAAACCCTTAAAAATGAGTAATAGACATTATTATATCGGGTTCTATATTAAAATAGTAAAGCCATAAAAGTTTTGTTCAAGAAGAGCTAACTTTGTCTTTTTACATTTGCTATTTTGAACTCCATTTTTGTCTGTGTATAACAATTGTGTGAGTTACTGGTCAGTTTAGAGTCAGAATTAACTAGATGAAGAGTTTGGATTTTTAAGTAGAGCACTAGGGACTCCCAGGTCACTGTCATCATGTATTATATTTTGGTAATAAAGGGTGAGAACACCCAGCTGCTTTTGTGATAGTATCATCTTGAGGGAATTGCCTCAGCTTTATAGGGTAAGAAAGTCAATATCATTAGCTCACTCCGGGGTGACTAAAGGTTTTCATCAGCTTATCTCAGGGAAATAACATGTGGAAACTAACATGGCATAGAGGTCAACCAAAGCTCTCTTCTAAAATGCAAATATGATCATGTCATTTGCTTCCTTGGCACCCATCAATGGCTCTCCATCGGTTTCAGGAAAAGGCTCAGACATAATATAAGCCTAAAAGGCCCTCTTGTGCTACATTCTATGAATCTTACCTCCCTCATCTCTTTCTCCTTTCCATTTGTAAATGATCTTCTAAGCATATTAAACTTTTGACATTTTACAGAATTTATCATACTTTCAGTAGACTCTGGGTCTTTCCAGATGATATTCCTTCATCTTAGAGTGCTCTTCTCCCTGCTTCTGTTCCCCAGAACCACTCCTACTCACCCCTTGGTACCCTGAGAAGCATACTTTTTTCTGAGAAGCTATCACCACCCTGTAGTTCTGGTTATGTCCCCTTGCACCCTGCACTTATTCCATTTGTCTGTCATTGACTGTTCATTTTCTTATTTCTTCCAGTTGATTCTAAGTTTAGTGAGGGTAGGACCCCTCCCTATCATGTTTACCATTATGTTTCCAGAATACAAAAAATACGTGAAAAATATTTACCACTGAATAGGCTTGTACATCTGCATTGATCAGACCCTGGTGTCTGCAAGTGGTACCTTGCTCCCCAACTCCCTCACTTCCAACCTGGGTGGGCTTGTTCAGCAGGGAGCTCTCAGAAGTTCCCAGCAGACAGTTGCTTCCTTGCATAATGGGATTTAATAGTGGTATTTATGAAGTTTTATAAGCCTGATTATTTGTACTTTTCTAGTTATTTGAACCCAGGTCTGGGCTTGGCCAATTTAGAATCCCAATGTTTTTTAAAATTTATTTTGTTGAAGTATGGTTGATCTACAATGTTGTGCTACGAATCTCATTTTTCTTTATCATACATTGTAGCAGTCTTTACAGATGTTTCCTCATCTGACTGTGAGGTCTGTCCATGTCTTCAATACCACCCCTGATCCAGCGCACCTTTTCAGATGCAGAATCATATCTCAGTGAGTATGCAGGACCCAAGCTCTTCAAACAGTCCTTGTGTACATGTCAACTGCAAACTCCCCAACTATCCCTCCTTCCCACCATCCCCTCCTGGTAACTGTAAGTTCCTTCTCTAAGTCCGTGAATCTGGTTCTGTTTTGTAAATAAGTTCATTTGACGTGTACACACCACTATATTTAAAATAGATAACCAATGAGGACCTACAGTATAGCACAGGGAACTCTGCTCAATATTACATAACAACCCAAATGAAAAAAGAATTTGAAAAAGAACAGATACACATATATGTATAACTGAATCACTTTGTTTTACACCTGAAACTAACCATTATTAATCAACTATACTCCAATATAAAATAAAAAGTTTAAAAGAAAGTCCCTAACTCACAAGGGTATCTTTTGATTTTATGTTAAATCACTTTGTAATTCCTCATTAAGGATGAATTTCTAGCTACATGTTGCTTCTGGATGTTTTCATCAGCTCTTTCTTTACTTGATGTGTTTCAGTTGGATACCTAATAAGGTTGCCTTTGGTCTTCAGTCCAGCCTTTGCCTCAGGGAACGGACTTGAAATTAAATCACTGCATTTATCTTCATATTCTCTTTTGTTTTGCCTCATTCCCATTACCCATTCAAGTCTGATACATCCACATGTGTCTCCAGCTATTAAGATTCAGTCTAAGAGAATGGCCTTCTCAGATTAAAAGAAACCCTTTCCAGAATGGTTAGAGAATGAGCATGGCAACTTTGTTAGAATTTCTAAACAAGATTTTATTTCATGCATATTTTTGGCAGGCTGATTCTTAATAGGTATTATTATCTCCCTAATGAGAAAACTACGAGTGTAGACCTTAAATGCAGGCAGGTCTATATTGTTATCTGCATGACTCTGGGGAAATCACTCTTCCTCTCTTACATCTCCTGCATTGGCAGGTGGGTTCTTTACCACTACCTAGGAAGCACCTCTAGGTGCTTGACTAGTTGACTCATTGGAAAAGACTCTGATGCTGGGAGGGATTGGGGGCAGGAAGAGAAGGGGACAACAGAGGATGAGATGGCTGGATGGCATCATCATCACTGACTCAACAGACGTGAGTCTGAGTGAACTCCCGGAGTTGGTGATGGACAGGAAGGCCTGGCGTGCTGTGATTCATGGGGTCGCAAAGAGTCAGACACGACTGAGTGACTGAACTGAACTGAACTGAGGAAGCACCTTTAAACTTCAGTATCTCCATATATAAAATAAAGCTAATAATAATAGTGCCTATCATATAAGGTTGCCATGCTTACAGAGTGGTTGTATGTATAAATCTCTTAATATCTGGCACAGATTATATAAATAGTATAGGCATTACTATCTTTACTGGAAAGTAAAAATAGTAATCAGTAGTCAGCTAGTTATCAGTAGTCAGCTATCTCCAAATACTACAGTGAGATGACACAGTTTCTAACTTGGAGTTCCTAGTTTGGTAGTAGGTCCTGAAAACTAATTTGAGTGATAAAAGTATCAGTAATATTAGAGTTGATAAAGCAGTCATAATAAATAAAGAACTATTATATGGGAATATATTGGTTGTTCAAGGCCAAAGAAAGCATGGCTTCTACAGTGACACCCAGAGTCCCAGGGAGAGTTCTGGAACTCAACAAAAATGACCTTTCTTAGACTTGGGTCCAAAGCCTACCCCAGGGAATACCTTGCCTTCATGAGATGACATTGAGAAAAATATAACCCTTTGGCATTTCTATTATGAAGTCAAAGGACCAGATGCCATCCTAAGTGATGTGTGCTTATTTGTGTATGTCCCTGAATACATGACATGTACTATTGATTTTCAACCGGCAGTTGCACAACAGCATCTGAAGACTGACCTTAAATTATCTGGGTTGCACATAAAAAAGTTCCTTGGACTTTTAATCAGAACATGACTGTATCCAGACACAGAGAAGAGAAGGATGTGAAGACAGCTTCAAAGCTCTGTGGATAGTTAATAGCTTTTTTACACATTTCCTTCTTAATAAGGAGGAAGAGAGGAGAGGAGAGGCCTTTTTCTCTAATTAGAAATTATAGAGCTGGAACTGTGGAATGGCATAGCTGCAGAGGACCTGGACTCTTAGTTGATCCAACTCCTCATTTTACAGAGGAGAAATATTGGGCTCAGAAAGATGGGTCACTTGCTTAAGTTCATGTGATAGAGAGAAGCCAGATCTGCAAATTAGCTCTT
This sequence comes from Bos taurus, assembly GCF_002263795.3. Lineage (NCBI taxonomy): Eukaryota > Metazoa > Chordata > Mammalia > Artiodactyla > Bovidae > Bos > Bos taurus. Next base: position 60,367,801 of record NC_037342.1, on the reverse strand, counting down.
CAGAATTTAAATTTGGGGTGTCAATTTATAATCAGTTTATAATCTTATAGTACTTCTGTCAAGTCTTTAAAGTACAGGACTACTGTACTATATCACTGTAACTCTATCAGTCAGCAACTTTCATCAGACAATGATTAAAAGCGTAGGCATGGTGATCAAGCAAACCTGGGTTCCACTCTAGAGTCTGCCATTTGTTAGCTATGTGGCCTTGGACAAATTACTTAACCCCAGTCAACTTAATTTTCTTCAACTGTAATGCGGATACTCAGTCAGCATCTGTTTTTATTTTTCTGACTGTAAAATGAGAGAATAAAGATAAATAATACAGTGCCTAGCACAAACTAAATACGAATAAATTGTGCCAAAATTATTGATTTCAACCAATGACCATTGTTGCAAATATCAGAAAGCTATCCAAACTTGTTTAGGCAAAAAAAAAAAAAAAACACTAAGAGATATTCTATAGTTCACTGAATTCCTAGAAGAAGAAGAATTCCTAGAAGAATGTTGTTAAGTCATGTAGTCATTTCTGACTCTTTGCGACCTCGTGGACTGCAGCTTGCCGGGCCTCTGTGTCCCTCACTATCCCTCGGAACAGCCCAAATTCCTGTCTATAACATCGTTAATGCAATCCAGCCATCTCATCCTCTGTCACCCTCTTCTCCTTCTGCTTCAATTTTTCCCAGCATCAGGGTCTTTTCCAACAAGTCAACTGCTCACATCAGGTGACCAAAGTATTAAGCTTCAGCTTCAGCATTAGTCCTTCCAATGAGTGTTTAGTGTTGATTTCCTTTAAGATTGACTGGTTTGATCTCCTTGCTCCAAGCGACTCTTGAGAGTCTTCTCCAGCACCACAGTTAGAAAGCATCAGTTCTTCAGCAATCTGCCTCCTTTATGGTCCAGCTCTCACAACTGTACGTGACTACTGGGAAGACCATAGTCTTGACTACATGGACCTTTGCATTTTAACACACTGTCTAGGTTTGTCATAGCTTTCGTGCCAAGAAACAATCGTCTTCTAATTTCAAGGCTGCAGTCACCATCCACAGTGATTTTAGAGCCCCAAAGAGGAAATCTATCTTAGAAGAAGGACTAAAGTTTTCAGGCTATTTAGTAGGAATAATGTCCAAAATCAGGTGCCAGAACTGATGCAGTGGTAACTCGACCATTGGAGATTGACCTTGAAATTTGCACAACTAACTCTGTGGTTGCTGGGCTCTGGAGGCGACTTCTAGGGCATCCGCATGGTTTCCTCTAGGATATAGAAGTATGTGCACCACCCTTAACAAAGCTGTTTCTGCATAGGGACTGCTTTTTCATATCACTAGCTTTTAAAGACAAATTTAGGTGGCTGAACCTGGAGCCTGTTATACAGAGTGAAGTAAGTCAGAAAGAGAAAAACAAATGTCATATATTAACGCATTTATACAGAATCTAGAAAAATGGTACTGACGAACCTATATGCAGGGTCGGAATAGAGATGTAGACATACAGAATGGACTTGTGGACACAGTGGGGAAAGGAGATTGTGGCGTGGATTGAGAGAGTAGCACTGACATATATACACTGCCACGTGTAAATAGATGGCTGGTGGGAAGCTGCTGTACAACAGAGGGCTCAGTCCGGTGCTCGGCAATGACCTAGAGGGGTGCGAAGGAGTGAGAGGGAGGCTTGAGAGGGAGGGGATATATGTATTAGTTCAGTTCAGTTCAGTCGCTCAGTCGTGTCTGACTCTTTGCGACCCCACGAATCACAGCACGCCAGGCCTCCCTGTCCATCACCAACTCACACAGACTCACGTCCATCGAGTCAGTGATGCCATCCAGCCATCTCATCCTCTGTCGTCCCCTTCTCCTCCTGCCCCCAATCCCTCCCAGCATCAGAGTCTTTTCCAATGAGTCAACTCTTTGCATGAGGTGGCCAAAGTACTGGAGTTTCAGCTTTAGCATCATTCCTTCCAAAGAAATCCCAGGGCTGATCTCCTTCAGAATGGACTGGTTGGATCTCCTTGCAGTCCAAGGGACTCTCAAGAGTCTTCTCCAACACCACAGTTCAAAAGCATCAATTCTTTGGCGCTCAGCCTTCTTCACAGTTCAACTCTCATATCCATACATGACCACAGGAAAAACCATAGCCTTGACTAGACGACCTTTGTTGGCAAAGTAATGTCTCTGCTTTTCAATATGCTATCTAGGTTGGACATAACTTTCCTTCCAAGGAGTAAGCATCTTTTAATTTCATGCAGTCACCATCTGCAGTGATTTTGGAGCCCAGAAAAATAAAGTCTGACACTGTTTCCCCATCTACTTCCCATGAAGTGATGGGATCGGATGCCATGATCTTCATTATCTGAATGTTGAGCTTTAAGCCAACTTTTTCACTCTCCTCTTTCACCTTCATCAAGAGGCTTTTCACCTCTTCACTTTCTGCCATAAGGGTGGTGTCATCTGCATATCTGAGGTTATTGTTATTTCTCCCGGCAATCTTGATTCCAGCTTGTGTTTCTTCCAGTCCAGCGTTTCTCATGATGTACTCTGCATATAAGTTAAATAAGCAGGATGACAATATACAGCCTTGATGTACTCCTTTTCCTATTTGGAACCAGTCTGTTGTTCCATGTCCAGTTCTAACTGTGACTTCCTGACCTGCATACAGATTTCTCAAGAGGCAGGTCAGGTGGTCTGGTATTCCCATCTCTTTCAGAATTTCCCACAGTTGATTGTGATGCACACAGTCAAAGGCTTTGGCATAGTCAATAAAGCAGAAATAGATGTTTTTCTGGAACTCTCTTGCTTTTTCCATGATCCAGCAGATGTTGGCAATTTGATCTCTGGTTCCTCTGCCTTTTCTAAAACCAGCTTGAACATAAGGAAGTTCACAGTTCACATATTGCTGAAGCCTGGCTTGCAGAATTGAGTATTACTTTACTAGCATGTGAGATGAGTGCAGTTGTGTGGTAGTTTGAGCATTCTTTGGCATTGCCTTTCTTTGGGATTGGAATGAAAACTGACCTTTTCCAGTCCTGTGGCCACTGATGAGTTTTCCAAATTTGCTGGTGTACTCAGTGCAGCACTTTAACAGCATCATCTTTCAGTATTTGAAACAGCTCCACTGGAATTCCATCACCTCCACTAGCTTTGTTCATAGTGCTGCTTTCTAAGGTCCACTTGACTTCACATTCCATGATGTCTGGCTCTAGGTGAGTGATCACCTAGGTGATCACTCTAGGTGAGTGATCGTGATTATCTGGGTTGTGAAGATCTTTTCTGTACAGTTCTTCTGTGTATTCTTGCCACCTCTTCTTGATATCTTCTGCTTCTGTTAGGTCCATACCATTTCTGTTCTTTATTGAGCCCATCTTTGCATGAAATGTTTCCTTGTTATCTCTAATTTTCTTGAAGAGATCTCTAGTCTTTCCCATTCTGTTGTCTTCCTCTATTTCTTTGCATTGATCTCTGAAGAAGGCTTTCTTATCTCTTCTTGCTATTCTTTGGAACTCTGCATTCAGATGCTTATATCTTTCCTTTGCTCCTTTGCTTTTCGCTTCTCTTCTTTTCACAGTTATTTGTAAGGCCTTCCCAGACAGCCATTTTGGTTTTTTGCATTTCTTTTCCATGGAGATGGTCTTGATCCCTGTCTCCTGTACAGTGTCACAAACCTCATTCCATAGTTCATCAAGCACTCTATCTATCAGATCTAGGCCCTTAAATCTATTTCTCACTTCCACTGTATAATCATAAGGGATTCAATTTAGGTCATACTTATATGGTCTAGTGGTTTTCCCTACTTTATTCAATTTAAGTCTGAATTTGGCAATAAGGAGTTCATGGTCTGAGCCACAGTCAGCTCCCGGTCTTTTTTTTGCTGACTGTCTAGAGCTTCTCCATCTTTGGCTGCAAAGAATATAATCAGTCTGATTTCCGTGTTGACCATCTGGTGATGTCCATGTGTAGAGTCTTCTCTTGTGTTGTTGGAAGAGGGTGTTTGCTATGACCAGTGCATTTTCTTGGCAAAACTTTATTAGTCTTTGCCCTGCTTTATTCCATATTCCAAGGCCAAATTTGTCTGTTACTCCAGGTGTTTCTTGACTTCCTACTTTTGCATTCCAGTCCCCTATAATGAAAAGGACATCTTTTTTCGGCTGTTAGTTCTAAAAGGTCTTGTAGGTCTTCATAGAACTGTTCAACTTCAGCTTCTTCAGCATTACTGGTTGGGGCATAGACTTGGATTACTGTGATATTGAATGGTTTGCCTTGGAAACGAACAGAGATCATTCTGTCGTGTTTGAGATTGCATCCAATTACTGTATTTTGGACTCTTTTGTTGACCATAATGGCTATTCCATTTCTTCTAAGGGATTCCTGCCCGCAATAGTAGATATAATGGTCATCTGAGTGAAATTCACCCATTCCAGTCCATTTCAGTTCGCTGATTCCTAGAATGTCGACATTCACTCTTGCCATCTCTTGTTTGACCACTTCCAATTTGCCTTGATTCACGGACCTGACATTCCAGGTTCCTATGCAATATTGCTCTTTACAGCATCAGACCTTGCTTCTATCACCAGTCACATCCACAGCTGGGTATTGTTTTTGCTTTGGCTCCATCCCTTCATTCTTTCTGGAGTTATTTCTCCACTGATCTCCAGTAGCATATTGGGCACCTACTGACCTGGGGAGTTCCTCTTTCAGTATCCTATCATTTTGCCTTTTCATACTGTTCATGGGGTTCTCAAGGCAAGAATACTGAAGTGGTTTGCCATTCCCTTCTCCAGTGGACCACATTCTGTCAGATCTCTCCACCATGACCCGCCCATCTTGGGTTGCCCCACAGGCATGGCTTAGTTTCATTGAGTTAGACAAGGCTGTGGTCCTAGTGTGATTAGATTGACTAGTTTCCTGTGAGTATGGTTTCAGTGTGTCTGCCCTCTGATGCCCTCTTGCAACACCTACCATCTTACTTGGGTTTCTCTTACCTTGGGCATGGGGTATCTCTTCATGGCTTCTCCAGCAAAGTGCAGCCGCTGCTCCTTACCTTGGATGAGGGGTATCTCCTCACCGCCGCCCTTCCTGACCTTCAGCGTGGGATAGCTCCTCTAGGCCCTCCTGCGCCCGCACAGCCATGGCTCCTTGGAGGTGGGATTGGTCCTCCCAGCCCCCGTTCCTGGCCTCGTGTGTGGGGTAGCTCCTCTGGGCCGCCGCCCCTGACCTCAGACTTGGGTAGCTCCTCTAGGCTGTTCCTGCACCGTTACAGCCTGGCACTCTCGGTCGCTGCCCCTGACCTCAGGGATATATAATTATAGCTAATTCTGTACAGCAGAAACCAATACAACATTGTAAAGCAGTTACCCTCCAATTAAAAATTTTGAAAAGAATAGTGCAATAACAGAAACGATTATTGAAAAAATTGCCATTTAAAATGTACCATTCTGTGGCATTAAGTCCATTAACATTTTCATGGATTACTAGCTTTTGATTCAAAATAATTTAATATGGATATATATTTTGAATAGAAATTTCTATATCTGGCTTCTAAAAAGGGACTCAAGAGCTCATAAAGTACTAATTCCATAAATTTTTGACACTCTTTGAAGATTGTTCAAAGATTTAATGTACCCAAATTAAGAAAAAAATCTACAATTCACTTTTTTCCCCCCAATATCAATTTACACACTTAGATGATATTTAAATTTCAAACAAGAAGTACAATCCATTTTCTGCCTGATATAATGCAATTATTCTATAATCAAAATAAAATGCTTATTGCTGCTGCTACTGCTACTAAGTCGCTTCAGTCATGTCTGACTCTGTGCGACCCCATAGACGGCAGCCCACCAGGCTCCCCCGTCCCTGGGATTCTCCAGGCAAGAACACTGGAGTGGGTTGCCATTTCCTTCTCCAATGCATGAAAGTGAAAAGTGAAAAGTGAAAGTGAAGTCGCTCAGTCGTGCCCGACTCTTAGTGACCCCATGGACTGCAGCCCACCAGCCTCCTCCATCCATGGGATTTTCCAGGCAAGAGTACTGGAGTGGGGTGCCATTGCCTTCTTACCCCCCCTTAAAAATTTTCCATGCTAAATCACTTCAGTCATGTCCAACTCTTGTGATCCTTTGAACACAAAGAGGATCCAGGCTCCTCTGTCCACGGGATTCTCCAGACAAGAATACTGGAGTGGGTTGCCATGCCTCCTCCAGGGGATCTTTCCAACCTGGAGGTCGAACCCGCATCTCTTACATCTCCTGTATTGGGAAGTGGGTTCTCTACCACTAGTGCTACCTAGAAGCCCTTAAAAGGATGGAGAATGTAACATCTATAGCAGATGTCTCATTAGGGGGTAGTTCAATACCATGTTGCAGCTAATCCAGTCTGTAGTGCAAGCACCTCTCCTATGACTGCTTTGACCTGATGGGTCCAATGATATTCAAGGTATCTTTGGAAAATCAAGTGGCCATATGGAGTCCATCCCACATTTGATGAGGGTTCTTATAGCACTAGCACTGAACTTAAGAGTGAGGACCATAGAAAAACTCTGGCTCCATGATATTCTTGCCTTCTGACCCTAAGAACATACTAACCTCTCTGTGCCTCATTTTTTTTTTTTAATTTATAAGTTCCTATCCCATATCCTCTGATAATGACTAAATAAATAACGTAAATAATAATAATAATGATATATAAAAGTACTTAGAAAACAGTTTGGCATAAAATAAGCTCTAACATGTAAGAATTTGCTGACATGTTATTACATCCACTCTGTCTCTAGTTCCATGATAAGCCCCTTAATATTCTGTTAATAATAAATTATGGAGTAAGTTGTAATTTTAACCACTGAGAGAATTATGCTAAGTGAAATAAACCAGAGAAAGACAAATATCATATAATTTCACTTAGAGTGAAGTGAAAGTTCCTCAGTCATTTCTGACTTTTTGTGACCCCATGGACTATACAGTCCATGGGATGTACAGTCCATGGACTTCCCTGGACTTGAAAGTCCTTGGAATTCTCCAGGCCAGAATACTGGAGTGTGTAGCCTTTCCCTTCTCCAGGGGATCTTCCCAACCCAGGGATTGTGAATCCAGGTCTGGCCCATTGCAGGTGGATTCTTCACCAACTGAGCCACAGGGGAAGCCCAATAATACAGGAGTGGGTAGCCTAACCCTTCTCTAGGGGACCTTCCCAACCCAGGGATTGAATCGGGGTCTCCTGCATGGCAGGCAGATTCTTTACCAACTGAGCTATGAGGGAAGCCTCTTATTTCACTTTTATGTGGAATTCCACTTATATGTGGAATCTAAAGAAACAAAACAAAAGAACAACAAAATAAACATAGTCGAAGATACAGAAAACAAACTAGTGGTTGCCAGAGGGAAGAGAGTGGGAAGGCTGAAGAAACAGGTGAAAGAGAGTAAGAAGTACAAACTTCCAGCTAAAAAATACACGTCATAGACTTGTAATATACATATGGGGAATATAGTCAATAATATTAAAACAATTTTGCATGATGACAGATGGTAACCAGACTTACTGTGATTACTTCACTATGTTGTATACCCAAACTTAGTATAATAATGCATGTACAGAATAACTTATTTTTTTTTAAAAATGTTTTTGAATGTGAAGAAGAGAACATCTTTACTTTAAAATGCCAAGTGTCTCCATCATGATCTCTCTAGGGTCTAAAGAGAACATCCTCTTTTGTCCACTTATTTTTCTGGGTACACTCAGCTTCATCTCTGCATCCTCAACAGCAGTGAGTTTACACAAACATTTTTGAATATTCAATAAATATTTTTTTGAGGGAGAGTCCTCAACAACTAAAATTATAAACAAGTAGGGTAGAGATTTCCTCTGTTTTATTCACTAATATATCCCCTATACCAAAATCAGCACCTGGTACATAATAGATTCTCAACTAACATTTATCATAAGGATAAATGAACCACACACATTAAATTAAGCATAAATAGTTATAAAAATTATTGGATAATATACCAGTTCTGGATAGATGTTATGATTTCTAATTCTAAATGATAAGTAATGAACATTTCTAAGAAACATAATTTTGTTATAGCTGATTCAAAGCCTTTATGCTATGGTTAAAAATATACACTAAATTCTAGCTCTTAATGCTGGATATTTTTGGAAGGGGGATGGCTAGAAAGACAGGACAGAAGTCTATAGATGACCTTGATAGCTTCTTTGATGGAGAACACTCAAATTCTATTCCATTATTTAATATTGTGTGCAAATTGGGAGAAAAGAGGGCCTGATGTGATTTATGATCCATCTCTAAGGGAGTTAGCACAGGGCCAGTTGTTCTGTGAATGACTTTTGCTGATTTAGTCAGCTCTCATTTCTTTTAATCTTGAATATTCTCATTTACATGAGTGAGTGAGAAAAGGTATCATCTATAATCTAATAGAAAAGCAATTCTGCCATTTTTCAAGAAAATTTCAGCTTAAATTTTTTATAGAGAGAATAAAAATTAAGTTTGGAAATCCTCTTTAGAAGCAGTGAAGTTAACTTTTGAGTTATCCAGACTTTCTGGATATACATAAGCGTTTACATAATTTTTGAAAGAGACCATCTGGATTAAGGGGGTGTAACAGAGGAAACATTTCAATTTTACCTAGGATGCATTACTCTTTTTTACATATTGTTTCTACTTGCCAAAATGTTAGAGGTAACTTAGAATCTTACATAGGCTGAGTTTTCACAGACTGAAAAGTGAAGTGTAGCGTGAAAGTGTTAGTTGCTCAGTCGTGTCTGACTCTTTGTGACCCCATGGACTGTAGTCCACCAAGCTCCTCTGTCCATGGGATTCTCCAGGTAAAAATACTGGAGTGGATTGACATTTCCTTCTCCAGGGGATCTTCCTGACCCAGGAATCGAACCTAGGTCTTCTGCATCAAAGGCAGATTCTTTACTGTCTGAGCCACCCAACACCAAGTCCAGGTTTAAAAGTGGAATCATATTAACACTGACCATTCAAATTTAGTTAATTCTTGTTAATTTTAATGCCAAATAGCCAACCTTCTGTAATGTCTTCTCCAGTTAAAGATCCCAGGCTGTCTCTCACATGTGTTTACAAATATAAAATATCTTAAACATGGACTTCTCAGTTACCCACAGGAGATGGAATGAAGCCTCTAAAAACTCTGGTTGAGAAGGAGAAATATCATATGACATCCCTTAAATGTGAAATCAAAAAAGAAATGGTACAAATGAACTTACAAAACGGAAACATGCTCACAGACTTGGAATATGAAAGCCACTCAGTTGTGTCTGACTCTTTGTAACCCCTTGGACTATACAGTCCATGGAATTCACCAGGCCAGAATACTGGAGTGGGTAGCCTTTCCCTTCATGAGGGGATCTTTCCAACCCAGGGATTGAACCCAGGTCTCCTACACTGCAGGCAGATTCTTTACCAACTGAGCCACCAGGGAAGCCCAAGAATATTGGAGTGGGTAGCTTGTCCCTTCTCCAGTGGATCTTTCCCCACCCAGAAATTGAACCGGGTCTCCTTCATTGTAAGTGGGTTCTTTACCAACTGAGCTATCAGGGAAGCCTCACAGACTTGGAGAATGGACTTATGATTGCTGGCAGGGAAGATGCGAGGAAGGAAAAGTCAGGGAGTTTGGGATGGGCATGACCCATTGCTGTATTTAAAATGGATAATCAGTAAGGTCCCACTGTATAGAACATGGAACTCTGCTCAGTATTTGGTAGCCTGAATGGGAGGGGGGTTGGGGAGAATGGATACATGTATACTTATGGCTAAGTCCCTTTGCTATTCACCTGAAGCTATCACAACATTGTTTGTTAATCAGCCATACTCCAATACAAAATAAAAAATTAAAAAAAAAAAAAAAACTCATCTGGTTGCTGAGTCATCTCTTCTTGTGGGTTCGTTATATCCCTGTATCATATCCTGAAACCATGTATGCATTCATGCTAAGTCTCTTCGATTATGTCCGATTCTGTGTAACACTATGTACTGTAGCTTGCCAGCTCTGTCCATGGGATTCTCCAGGCAAGAATACTGGAGTGGATTGCTATTTCCTTCTCCAGGGGATCTCCCTGACCCAGGGATTGAACCTGCGTCTCCTGCATTGACAGCCAGGTTCTTTACCATTAGTGCCACCTGTATACTTAAAGTATTATACTTGTGAGCTTGATGACTTTGTTGTTTAGCTGCCAGGTCTTGTCTGATTCTTGTGATCCCATGGACAGCAGCATGCCAGGCCTTCCTGTCCCTCACTTGATGGCTTGATGGCTTACTTGCACTCAAATAAAACATATTTGGATACATAAAATAATATATAATCTTTTATCCCCTCTCACTATTCTGGTGGTCAGAATACGTTTCTTTGTGTGCTATCCTCAGGATCTCAAAAAATGTGAAAAAGTAATTGTGCCATCCTGCCACCCACCCCCCTGCAACAAAATCTCTGAGAAGATTGCAAAATAAAGAGAACTGAAGGGGAAACAACCTGATTTTAGCCATGACTGAGTTCCTGAGAAGGGCTCCCAGCTTCCTATGGCCTTGAGGGCTTCATACAGGAAGGAAATTAAGATGATGGAAATCCAAAATTGGTTTAAATAAAATCCTGGACTTTTCACTGAAAGTATTTCAGTATCCAACATGGCACCCAAGAGATATTATTGCCTCCCTTCTTTTTCTCTCCCAGCTTCTTTAGGGAGATTTTTAAAATTTCTTCTGTAATCTATATAAACCACAAAATTCCTTGAAAATACTATCTGCAAGAAATCACATTCCAGTTATACCAGTCTATAACCTATAATAATTAAAACTTCAATCCAGATATTATTAGAATTTCAAAGTATATCAAGTGGTATCTTAATTCATATTTAAGCAAAACTTTTAAGAACTTCCTTCCCAATAATGCCATGCTGTCTCTCTCACATACTGCAGTGGTTCTCAAGTGTTCCGTACTTTTTTTTTTTTAATGATATTGACCTCCATTCTCCACCCTCTCTCCCCAAATTGATGCTAATTTTGGATCCTGATGTCTTGGTTTCTCTCCTTAATCTTTTCTGAAGTTCATCTTTTTTTTTTTTTTTGCAAGTTCATTGAGATTTTCTGACTTTTTTGTTTTTTCTTTTCTTGTTCATAATTATCAGGTTCTGTAAAACAAATGATGTTCAAATTCAAGGGTTAAACAAGCAAGCAAGACTAATTATATACTTTATTTCATGCTCTTCTTGTCACCTGCCCATCTTCCTTCCCTCTATTCAGATTTTTTGCTTTCTTTCATCATTTCAAAAAGTTTTCTCCTGTCTATGAAATAAGAGGATACATTTTTCTTAAATATATTAGTGTTAATTGGGTCTGGTAAACATGAAAATATGGATAATTTATTGAAATTGTTGAATTTTCTGGACTCTTTTTCTTAACCAGTGGAGCTCAATCGTGTCTGCCTTAGATTTCTTCATCCCTGCTCTCCTGGATTATGTAATGTTGCAATCTTTTGTCATCCTTTATCTATGTCAATTAAACAGGAACACGGGAAATAAGCAGCATTTCCTTGTTTTCTTACAATGCTTTTCATCTCTTCTCTAGTTGATAAGAGATAATCTATAAACTTTGGTTATTTCTCTGGCATGGACTGAAGTTAATTCAAGTAAAGGTTTTAGTATTAAAGACTCACTAAAGCTGGGAGGCTTATGTGTTTGTTGTCAGGTTTTGAAGGTCACACAGTTCTAATAGAGAACAAGCAGGAAAAAAGAGACCATTGGAAGGACCGTGAAGATCCCAGTGATAGACTGGCAGCACTGATGTCTCTTGACAGTGTGTTTTCTCCACTGTAACCATCTTCTAGCATGTGTAATGGCACATGGAAATAAATGAAAATTGGGAGAGCATGGAAAATGTTGTAATGTGAGTTGAATTAATTTTAAATCAATTTCATTGAAATATAGATTAACTATAATGAAATGCAACTGTTGCAATTGTATATTTCTATGAGATTGACAAGTTTTAAGGGACGTGTAACCACACTACTATCCATATATAGACCTTACTCCAAAATATGCATTTGTGCCCTAACACAGTTTATCCTCCAACCTGGCTCTGGTAATCATTGCCCTGTTTCTGTCATTTTAGACTGAGATGTGTCTTTAATTTTGCATATAAATGAAATCATATAGTATATCTCTATATATTTTTACATCTGACTTCTTTCACTTGGTATAATGCTTTGGAGATTTGTCCATGTTATTGTGTGTATCAGTGGTTTATTCTTTTTTATTGCTGAATAATATTTCATTATATAATATATCATAATGTGTTTATCTATCCATCAGTTGATGAACATTTGAATTCTTTCCAATTTTGAGTTAAAGGTTCCTGTGAACATTCACATACAAGTGTTCATATGAATATATGTTTTAATTTCTCTTTTGTAGATTCATGGGAGTGAAATTCCTGGGAGGTATATTAATTGTACATTTGACTTTGTAAGAAACTGAAACCATTTTAAAAAATGATTATACATATATACAGAATCTAGAAAAATGATACTGAAGAATTTATTTACAGGGCAACAATGGAGAAACAGATGTAGAGAATAGACTTATGAACATGAGGAGAGGAGAGGCAAGGGTGAGATGTATGGAAAGAGTAACATGGAAACTTACTTTACCATGTGTAAAATAGATAGCTAATGGGAATTTGCTGTATGGCTCAGGAAACTCAAACAGGGGCTCTGTATCAACCTAGAGGGGTGAGAGGGGGAGGGAGATGGGAGGGAGTTTCAAAAGGGAGGGGATATATGTATACCTATGGCTGATTCATGTTGAGGTTTGACAGAAAACAGCAAAATTCTGTAAAGCAATTATCCTTCAATTAAAAAAATTAATTAAAAAAGTGATTGTAATACTTTACATTCCTATCAGCAATATAAAAAATTCATTTTCTTCACATTCTCATCAACACTTGGCATTGTCAATGTTTTTCATTCTACCCTTTCTAATGTGTATATAGTGGTGCGTGCATGTTAAGTTTCAGTCCTGTCCAACTCTTTGGAACCCATGGACCAGGGCCGACCAGGCTCCTCTGTCCATGGGAGTATCTAGGCGAGATACTAGAGTGGTTTGCCACGCCCTCCTCCAGGGGATCTTCCCGACCCAGGGATTGAACAGCGTCTCTTACATCTCATGTATTTACAGGCGAATTCTTTACCACTATGGCCACTTGGAAGATCATGTGTAGTGGTATCTCGTTATAATTTTAGTTTGTATTTGTCTGATAAGTAGTGATTTCGACCATTCTTTTCATAGACTTATCAGTGCATCATATATCATCTCATGTGAGGTTCCCTTTCAAAATTTTTGCCCATTTATTATTGGGTTATTTTCCAGCTTATGGAATTAGAAGATTTCTTTATGTACTTTGACTAAAAGAGCTTTGTCAAATATATGTATCATGATATATTTTCTCCCAGTCCAAAACTTCCCTTTTTGGTTTCAACAATATCTTTCAGTGAGCATAAGTACTGAACTTTTATGAAGTCCAATTTGAAAGTTTTGGTTTTTTTTCTTCTTACGGTTTGCGGTTTTCACATCCTATGGAATCTTTGTCTATAGTAACAGTGTGAAGATTTTCTTCGACATTTTCTTTTAAAAGTTTTATAGTTTTAGCTTTAGATTTTATATTTATGTTGATTTTCCTTTAAATTAATTATGCATTTATTATGTGAGGCAAAGGTTGATATTTTTTCCCCCTGCATTGGTGTATTTACTTGTTCCAGCACCACTTGTTGAGAAGACTGTCTCATTTAATCATCTTGGCACCTTTTGGAAATCTATTGACCAAATACCTGGGGATCTATGTGTACAATTTATATTCTTTATGACTGACCCAGATATGATATTGGCCCAGAACGCCAATTCAGTGTTGAATAGAAATAGTTAGAGTGAGCATCCAGGACTTGTTCTTAACCTTTGGGATTAAGGTGCTAAATTTCTAGTTGGGCTGATTAAGGCCAAAAGATACAAACCATCAATACTAAGAATAAGAGAAAGAGCATCATTACAGATCCTAATGACATCAAAAAGAGAATAAGGAATATTCTGAGCACCTTAATGTTAATATAGTCAACAAGTTACATGAAATGAACAAAGTATTGGGTTGGCCAAACACCTGAGCAAACTTCTTGGCCAATTCAATATTTGAACAACACAACTGTTAAAACTGACTTCAGAAGAAATAGAAATCCATGATCAAAAACTTAACACAAAGGAAGTTCCAGGACAGGTGGTTTCACAGGTTAATCCTGTTGCACATTCAGTAATACCAATCCTTCAAAAACAAAGGTAGGGGAACACTTCCCATCTCATTTTCTGAGGCAAGAGTTATCCTGATTCCAATAGCAGACAAAGGCTTTCCAATAAAAAGCATTGGAAGTCAATGGCCCTAGTGAACATAAACATAGACATCATTAACACAATATTAGCAAATTAAATTTAGTGGTAAATAAATATATCATAACCCAATTAAATTTATCTTAAGTCTTAACTTTAAGTCTTAGTCAAAAGTATATTCCCTGAGAACAGGCTTAAGGCAAGTTGTAGTTTGCTCCTGTGGGTACTTGTTAACTTCAATGGGATAATACAATTTCTCTGCTGCTGCTGCTGCTGCTGCTAAGTTGCTTCAGTCGTGTCCGACTCTGTGCGACCCCATTGACAGCAGCCCACCAGGCTCCCCCCTCCCTGGGATTCTCCAGGCAAGAAAAGTGGAGTGGGTTGCCATTTCCTTCTTCAGTGCATGAAAGTGAAAAGTGAAAGTGAAGTTGCTCTGTCGTTTCCGACTCTTAACAACCCCATGGACGGCAGCCTACCAAGCTCCTCTGTCCACGGGATTTTCCAGGCAAGAGTATTGGAGTGGGGTGCCATTGCCTTCTCTGACAATTTCTCTAGGTTCTATATATTCTTTATGAGGTTATTACCATAGTTTTAAGACCCAAGACTACAGACAAGAGACCTCTGTGTTTATAATAGCTGTGCCCACCTGTGTATTATGAACTGATTAGTGTCTTCAATACACTTATTATCCAGTATGAGATATACATGAGATAGAAAATTGTGAGTGGTGCCCATTCTGAAGGGATGGTGTATAACTATAGTGAAAATTCTGTGATTCAGAGTGCTAAGTAGGTCTTTTTAAAGTGGAAGTTTAGATCAAAGCAGAAGGTGATAACCCATGAAACAGGTGAATTCAGATCTGGGTGTTAAAGTAGTTCTTCATTTTCTCAACAATCATCAGAATATATTTTGTATCATGATTCCTCATGACTGTGTTGTATAAGTTGAAGAATGGGGTTATTTAAATTTTACATACAGTGGAGTCACTTCCAACTCACTCTCATTCTCATGAGTATTCTGGAATGTTTTTTCGAGTGGATAGAACAGTGATAAAGTTATAGCCAGTGCTAGGAATAGTTTAAAACTAATATTGTATCTTATTTATTATATTTTCCCATAGAATATTCCATCAACTATTATGTCTGCCATGGTTAAGGTGGTGAAAAATTAAAATAATTGGTATTCTAGTTTTTGCTAACTCAATTTAGCTGCACTAAGTTTGGAAAAGTATTAATTCACCAACACTTTGAGACCTTGAGAAGCAGATTAGCTGAAAAAAGACACCCTCCCCCACCCTCTGCAATCTGTTAACTCTGTTTCCAACTTCCACCCTTGATTTTGGCCATGCTGGCAGTAATTAGCAGAAGTCTAGTTTTATCTTGAACAGTTCCTGTAAGTCTGCTTTACTTGCTGTTTTATTAAATATGCATTTAATGCAACCATTGTCTTATAAGATTGCTTTTGCTACAGCTTTTACACACTTTGTGCAAAATGTATCAGGATGACAAGTAAAAATTTTCCCTTTCTTTTCTTGAGGATTGCCAGTGGAGTCAAATTGATTATTTAAAATCTGGCCCATGGCATCTTAAAGAGCCCAAGTTTAATTATATAAATTACTTACAAATTGGGAAAATGTGATATAATGGAAAACCCTTGAGTTTTATAACCAGGAAGTCTTGAATTTCTATTCCCGTCCCCTTAATTTAATGATTTTATGACCCTAGATAAGTCACTAAACCTTCCTGGACTTTTCTTTCCTTATCTGTAAAATGGTTGTAATGTCTGTGTTATGGTTCAAGTTTCATCTGAAGTGCCACTTCCTGATTCTACCATCCCAGTGAGATCTTTGAGGATATTTTGTCTGCAAAAAAACAAACAAACAAAAAAAAAAACTGCTTCAATCCCATATCATCTTCTTTTTGGGAAAAGGTTCTTCAGTCTTGCCCAAAGATTGGCTCAAGGCCTAAAATAAAACCAATCAGATATTTCTTTCTTCCACTACTATTATATGGAGAAGCATAGAAACTGGCAATTGTTGTTGCAGAGTCATGCCTTGGTAGGATCCCCAGGTAGATTCTTGATGTCTTGTTTATGAGATTCCAAGATTACAATGTAATCTGTCCTTTAAGAAGCCTGAATACTGTCTCCTTTCTTGGATTCTGTGAACTATCATGATACTCATTTCAGAAACCCACTTCAGGTTTTCAGAAATAGTTTCTGTGTTTGACATTCAGAAATCTTAACAAAATCTATCCCTTATCAGATGCCTCCATAATGCCCTTCACTCCAGTCTTTATAACACATGTGACAATTGTAATTGATTTTTCAACATTTATTTCCTTTACCAGAGAGTAAATTCTATAAAAACAAGGAACACTGTCTGCCTTGTTCCTCTGTTTCTCAGTGCTAATCCCCAGCACAGTGCCTGTCACTGGAAATAGTTAATGGTGGATACATAAAGGGTTTATGTAGAGCTCTCACAGCCCTTAAAAAGTGTGAATACTTCTCTTCCCTCCTTTTTCTACCCTTCCCCTGTTCCTTTATTCTAACACCAAAAGTTCATCTCTTTGAAAATACAAATACTGCAATACCCACATGTCCTTGAGCTTTAAATTGTGCACACATATCTTTCCTCTACCCACCTCTCCAATCAGTGAGTCTTAAAGTTTCTCTTGAAATGAAAGCAGATTCAGCACACAATTCACATGCTTTGAAAATCAAAACTAGGGTCAGTGTCTCTCCTAAGGGAGTGTAACAGAAAGGCCCCACATCCAGTTAGTGCCTGGATGTTTTCTGCCAAAGCTTTGCCCTCTGCTCCATCTTTCCTGTGGACATTGCCGTGCGGGTGGCCCCAGTTGTACTGACCAGAGGTCCTAGAAAAAGGTGTGTATAACAAGTCCACACAGGGATTGAACCCATGACCTGGTTCTTATTAGTAAGTCTGCCCAGCAGACCTGACTCTAAACTGGTCGCTGAATTTCTCTCAGATCACTCCTGCTATCTTAGCTCCAAGATCATGAGTCTAACCCTATATAGTTAACTCAAAAATGTCTTCCTGCCATTTTTAGAATATCTGGAGGAGAACAAGCTTGGCCTTGGTCAGTGTTCGGAAAGGGCAGTTGGTTTGTAAGAAAGTGAATGCATTGCTATTCCAGGGAGTTACAAGACAATGTCATGTTTCTTCTCTTTGCATTTTTGGCCCTGGAGGCTGGTTTTGCAGTGTGGCTATTGGGCTATAGATACAGCCTTCTGGTTTAGCATGTAGCCAGAATTAAACAGAGGGAAGTACAAATCTACAGAGAATGTAGGACTATCCACACAGGAGAAGCTAGCTATTTTAAGAAAAAAAGAAGCTGCCTCTAGCTAAATGCCTATTATATGCTGGACACTCAGCTACTCATTTTGACTTATTTTTGTTGATGTTCCTTCATAGATATTATTTCCCCCATTTTACACATGAGTGAACCGAGGCATAGAGAGGTTTAACTAATATGTTTAGGGTTACCCAGTATAGTATGGATGTTGATCATCTCCTTCCATTTTAGAATTCTTCACATCCTTTCAGCAATACTGAATTTCCTCTGTTAACCTATTGCTCCCATGTCTCTATGAGAAATTCTGTTTTGAACTTAGTTTTCGCTGCCTTAGACACACAATAGATTTGCCTTTCTCATTAGCCAGTTCTGAAAAATATCAGTCATATTTAATCAAAATTTCATTTCACTTCTCACATCTTTTTTCCAATGTGTCAGGTGTTTATTTTTTCAGGTTCCATCTTTCTTCTTACATCTGGATATGTTCCTTCACAAAATCTGGGTGAAGCTGATGAATTTGCATTTCCACAACATCTCTCTGTTAGTCCTACCCTAGCCCCAAACATTCTGACATAGGAGATCCCAAAACATAGGTGGAGAAAGACTATGCCAAGGGCAGAAGGGCTGTGCTGCTTCTTTCACTGTGTTTAACTTGAAATCAGAAGTTAAGGAAAGTTGATGCTTGGAAGACATAAGGCTTTGGCTTAGATCCTGGCTCTTTCATGGTTTGGGTGCATAAACTTGGACAATCTCATCAATCTCTCAAATTGTCAATTTCCTTACCTATAAAATGAGCACACTAACAGAATCTCCTTCATAAGGTTGCAGAGAGCTTAAAATGAGATGGATACTAGGCATATAGCAAGCATTTGATAAATTTTTTCTTAAAATTTCTTCCAAATATTGTACTTCCTACATAATACGAAAACTAAGACCAGAAAACTAAGATCATGGCATCCGGTCCCATCACTTCATGGCAAATAGATGGGGAAGCAGTGACAGACTTTATTTTGGGGGGCTTCAAAATCACTGCAGATGGTGATTGCAGCCATGAAATTAAAGACGCTTGTTCCTTGGAAGAAAAGCTATGACCAACCTAGACGCCATATTAAACAGCAGAGACATTACTTTGTCAACAAAGGTCCGTCTAGTTAAGGCTATGGTTTTTCCAGTGGTCATGTTATGGATGTGCGTTGTACTGTGAAGAAAGCTGAGTGCCGAAAATTGAAGCTTTTGAACTGTGGTATTGGAGAATACTCTTGAGAGTCCCTTGGACTGCAAAGAGATCCAACCACTCATTTCCTAAAGGAAATGAGTCTTGAATATTCATTGGAATGACTGATGCTGAAGCTGAAACTTCCATACTTTGGCTATCTGATGCAAAGAACTGACTCATTTGAAAAGACCCTGGTGCTAGAAAAGATTGAAGGCAGGAGGAGAAGGGGATGACAGAGGACGAGATGGTTGGATGGCATCACTGGCTCAATGGACATAAGTTTGAGTAAACTCCAAGAATTGGTGATGGACAAGGAGGCCTGGCGTGCTGCACTCCAGTCACAGAGTTGGACATGCTGAGCGACTGAACTGAACAGAACATAATACAGAATAATTCCAAAGTAGATTCAGTAAGGAAATATGGATTAAAATTAGAAAAATGTTGGGGAAAATGCAGGAATTAGTTATACTCGGAAATTAGAATTTCAGTTATTCCAACAAATGCCTGTTATGTGCCTGTTTTTCTGCATTGCTCTGTGTACTGTGCTAGGTATATTTTGTGGATATATCTCAGCCTTAAAACTGATAGGCAGGTGGGCAAACCATTCCACTTGTTCGTTTTGTTGGAGACAAAATATTGGATTAAGAGAATTATGATTCTGACCTAATATGGACAAATTTAGAGATGTTTGTTCTAAGTTTTCAAAGCTTGAAAATATGAGTACATTACCACTAAAATAAAAGATCTCTTATTTCAACCAAGAAGAAAAATAATGTAGCCCACATAGATTTGCCCAAATTTGAAATTCCAGGAAATTATCCTGAATATTCTCTCTCCTCATTTTTTTCTGTGACTTTAACTCTCTGATTGGAATTAAGCCAATTTATTTTGTGAAGATTTTAATAATATATTAATTATGATAAGATTGGAGCCTAATGACTAGCTGCTTGTGACTGAGAGACACTGGACTATTTTTATATACTCTCTGCCCTTTCAGTCTGACCTACTTTGACAGTTCAATTAAACCAATTGACTGTTGAAGTTTGTTTATGAGATGGCTGGGGAAGACTGACTATTTGGGGTGTTTGGCATTTGTACAAGATATCGTTTAATAAGTTCCCTCAGTGTATTTCTGGAGTCCAGGAAAATGTCATTCTCTAACCTGTTAGGTAAATCACAGTTGAGTATGTATGTGTGTTTTGGAACTTGCATTCCAAATTCTTTGCTCACACAGAATTTTTCCTTAAAAAAAATTTGTGTATAACTTGATTATTGTCGATCTACAGGTCTCAATTTCATGTAACTTGAATGAGATTGACTCATGTGCTTAATTGTTCCATTACTTTTCATCCAATGTTCATTCATTCATTTTTTTTTCCAATGATTATTTATTGAGCACCTACATTTCCTCAGGTGCTGTAATGGACCCTGGGGATAAGCAGAAAAAAAAAAAAAAGTCTTTCTTTAAAGAAATAGACTGACAAGCAAATAATCAAATCAATGATTTAATAAATATAATAGCCATATGTATCACAGAGGAAGAATGTGGGTTACTTCTTTTGTTCGAGGTTTTTAGCTGTCACAATTTATTAGTAACATTTTCCTATCTCCCAGCATACATACATGCTAGGATTCTGTTGTTTGAGTTACTGTTTTATACCAACTACGTGTGAAAAACATGAAAAACTGCATTTTTCAGCTTTATTGAAGATGCTAGTACTAAGTGCATTATGGTGTATATGTTCAATGCTATTGTTCAGGAGCTAATATATAACTATATGCCTTTTCATTGCTGGCTGAGAAATATCCTCATTTGCCCCCTATTATCACTACTCTCTTACAGTCTTTGATCTGCTTGATACTTTTGATACTCTCTTGGGTTGACCCCCATCTTATTTATTTAAGTCTTAGCTCCCTAAGCAGACCCTTAGACTACTTGAAGGCAGGATCCATACATGATTCATTACTGTTCTGCTGGACAGACTTTGGTTCCAATACGTGCTTAAACAATATGTATCGGTTTGCTGATGCATTTCTTCCTGTTTATGTGTTTTAAGTAAATAAACATTGATCAGTGGTCAGGATCATTGTAGCCCCATCCATGTAGCTGTTGTTGATTAGTCTGTTTTTCAAGGTTACACATCTTAAAAGGCAGTGGAATCTGGCTTTCTTGGCTCTACAACTTTGCAGGTAAATTACCAAGGTACTTAGTTGAATAAGCCCACGAACATCATACTGCTTGTTGTCAATATGAAGGCTCATTGGCTTTAGATCCATCCAAGAGATAGTGAGGGAAGTCTGGTGTGCTACACATTGGGTCACAAAGAACTGGACACAACTTGGAGACTGAACAACAACTACTAGAGAGAAAAAAAAAAATGCGAGAGTGACAGGTTCTAAGTATGGACAAGTGTAACTCCTTATCAGTGACAGATTGGACCTCAGTTATTATGAAAATTAGTTAGTGGAAATGTGGATGGAATCCCAAGATAAAAGGTAAGAATCGCAAGCCCACTTGAGGAAAGAAGCTATTTCTACTGGCTAAACCTCAGCTTTTATAATCTTGCTTTCCTACTGTTAATGTCAGATACTTGTCCTGCTAATCTTCTGTTATATCCTCAAAGGTTTTTAAGTTTCCTCTATTTCTGCCTGTACACAGATTTATCATTGATTTTTATTTAATTCATATCTAACTTGTAGGAGGGTTTTCTTAACTTACTAATTCAGAAATAATAGTGGAGTAGATTGAAGCAGTTCAGTTTTTACATTCACCCCTTATTTGTAAGTACCCAGTGAGAGGAAGTACATTACAAAGGATAAGAGTCGTATGTTGCTAACAATAAATGTTCTGTGTTTGCATCTCATCTTTGTTACTTGTCGGCCAGTTGACACTGAAGAGGTGGTTGATGTGTTTGTGCATCGATATTTAGTTCACTGGACTGTTTTGAGGATTTTATGAGTTGGCAGATAGAAAATATTTAGAAGGGCTTACAAGGAACTCAGTGGATATTAGTCACTATCTTTATTATGAGTATTGCTGTTATTTTGCCACTAGACATTCAGGGGATAGGGTTTTAATGGTATGACTTCCAAGAACAAAAGTAGAGTCAGACCCTGCCCTCCATTTACCTTGTTTCCCAGCCAAATTTTGGACTAAGACAAATATGTACTTAGAACCAAAGAAGATTAAAGAATATTGAGTTAGCGCTTAATAATGCCCAAAGCAAGGCTCTCTTGTGGAACTTTTTGTAAACTGAACTCTTCATTTCTTCATCTTCAAGAAGAGGGAGAAAGGAGAATAAAAATTGGGAGGAGGATATACTTGAGTGTGGCTTCAAAGACAGAACAGCAATGAGAAAGAGAGACATGCTGATTACAGTGGAATCCTGAGTTTGCTTATCAAAAAAAAAAAAAAAAAGGTAGTGTGCAGACTTAATCAGAAGTGCTGCCTAATAAAAAAGGGACCATACCAGATTTTAATCAATAATATTAGCAAGTTCTTCTAATCTATGTAATGACTACAAAGAGGACACACAGAGGTAGAATTGTGGGGAAAGATAACAAAAATATTCCTTTACATATGCTATATTCAGGATTTCTTGCAAAATCTTGTCCAGATGCTATAGATTAAGAATTTGAAATATAATATGGTTGATAATAAAATGAACCACATAGCTCACTGTTACAAAGGGTTGAGTAAGACATTTTCCATAAGGAAGAATCAAACAAAATTACATAGGCAGTCTGGGCAGAGTTTCAGCTTGTGCAATTTAAGAAGGTTTCCTAGAAGAGGTAACATTTAACAAAAGTCAGAATTTACTATGCATTGGCTTTGTGTATGCAATGTGTTAAGTCCTATACATATATTATCCCATTTTATTCTCACAAGTACCTTATGAGGAAAGATTGCTTTTCCCATTTTCCAAATGACAAAGGAGGCTTAGAGAGATTAAATAATTTCTAATGTTTATGAGTAGTAACCAGCCGAATCTGGTTCAAAGCCAGATTTCCTGAGGATGATTACCTAACCTCTCCATTCTACTGATTTCTTCTACTTTGCTCTGCTGTTTCCTATCAGGAGATAGGAAGGGTCTAATGGAAGGCATAAGGGAATATGTGAAGAAAACAGTGGCTATTTCAATCTGTTTCATAGATTTCAATTAGGGAACACAGCCCAAGGCCTGAGGCTGGGGATGGAGAGTTATAAGGCATAGTCACTTCTACTAAGAAGCTGGGAGACAAGGTAATGAATAAAGAGTGTCAGGTGAGTAGTACAAAGAGTAAGTTGTGAATATTTCATTGATGACTACTTATTAAGTACCTGCAATATGCTAAATTAAAGAGATTGTAAAGATGATTACAATTTCTACTTCTAAAATGTTTCTATAACTGATTAGGTAAGATGATAAAGGTACATAAACAACTATAATAGAAGGCAGGATATGTTAAGCTCTAGCAGAGAGGATTAGGAAAAATGGAACCAAGAGAGAACACAGGAAAGTAGAAAAGCAAGACTGTCACCCACTGTACATGGATCGCTTTATATGCTACTGCACTACTTTGGGGTTTACCTCATTGATTTTTACCACCACCGATAAATATATAGAAATTTACCCTAATTTTACACATTAGGACACGAGGGCATATGCAAGGCTGTGTTCCACTGCAGGACAAAAATGAAGGCCATAAGAAGCAGATCTGTCTAACTGCCAAGGCTGTTTTCTTTGAAGGTAGCATTTGACATTTGATAAGAAAGAGAAACAGGTATAGAACAGTATAATATACAGACTCCAGGGTAGTCCCCAGATATTCTCGTCTCCCAATAGTCACACCCTGTATTGGTCTATGTCATATGGACTCTAGTAGAGAAAGAGTCTGAAAAAAGTGTTGTGAAAACATCAGTTGAGAAAATTCAGAAGAAAAGGAGCCACATTTAACAAGACAGTTCAGTAGAAATTTGCTGCGTCTAGACTGGATACATCAACTCGTTACAGATCAAAGCTGCACTGAAGATATATTATTCATCCCTATCTCTAGTCCTCTATCTAATGATTCAGCGATTTGCATGGGAGTCTGGAGCCTTCTGGCAATGGACTTATGAAATTCAACCATTCATACTTGGGGTTAAGCAGTGTATGAACACGTTTGGAGGTCTACGGGGATCATGAAAGGAGGATACAAATACATAAGTCTTAGGAGAGTATTCATTCAACTCGAGAAAGGAAGATTTACCTCAGTGAGCCAGACTCCATATAGAGCCTGAGGATCACATGGGATAAGCAGCTCTCGGAATAAGTGCTTTGCTTTTGTACTTGAAACCAGCCAGAATCATCCACCTGAGTAGTGTCTATTCTTAGGAAAAGTGTCTATTTTAGGAAAAGAAGTATTATATCTACAAATATTAAAAATAGTTTTATCATCTAGCTGTTCCATTCAGTTGACTATGAAACCCTGTAAATGAGCAGAACCATGAGATCCAGGAAAAAAGGAAGAGCATTCAGGTAGACTGGAGAGAAGTGAGCAGGAGAGGGGTCAGAATCAGTGGTGCCAGTAGCAGCCAAAGGGTATGTTAGTGTCCTGGAAATGGGTAACTGCATGAGTGAGGTCCATGGTAATGTGAGATCTCATTCCAGAAGAAGGCACACAGCAATGCTCCAGGAAAAGACACAGGAAGGAGCCTGGACTGAGCACTGGAGGAAGGGTGACCAGCTATCATATTTTGCCTAGGGACTGAGAAATGTTTTAGAAAGGGGGACTTTCCACACTGAAATGGGAAAGCCCTGGGCAAACAGGGACCAATGGATCACATAAACCAGAAGGATTTGTAAATATAGTGTGATACTAATGGGAAACTTCCAAGATTTTAAAGGAGAAAGATGACCTCAAAGAGATCATCTTTGAGGGACAGGGTTGTTCCAGAAAGCCAGTATTTTGCTGAAAGAAGATAACAAGATGATGAAGGCCAGGGAACATGAAATGTGACCTCATTTCCATACTGATTTATGAAATCTGGGATAATTTAATCCATCTTCAACTTCCCTCTTCTCAAGTCTAAAGAGTTGGTTCACTGACTGGACTGAGGGTGTAGTCAGAACTGATTAATACAATTATTATCTAAAAGTGAAAGTAGCTCAGTCGTGTCCGATTCTTTGTGACCCCATGGACTCTACAGTCCATAGAATTTTCCAGGCCAGAATACTAGAGTGGTAGCCATTCCCTTCTCCAGGGGATCTTCCCAACCCTGGGATCAAACCCAGGTCTTCCACATTGCAGGCAGATTCTTTAGCATCTGAGCCACCAGGGAAGTCCAATTATTACCTAAAACTATGAGAAATTCTGGTCCATATACAAGGCCAAGCCAGAATTAGTAAGCAAGAATAGAGGCCCAGAGGTTATCATAAGTGAGGATGAGGTTTAACCTGAAGCTGCGAAAGACATGGATTCATGATAGGGGGTCACAGAGATGAGGATCTGATGTAGGGAAACAAGATGAATAGCAAGAAGGCAGAGACCAATTGTCTTGGAAGGAGGGGGCAATCATGGGAAGAATGTTGATAAATTACAAAGAATGAATCAGTTTTTACTTAGACCAGCTACTGATAGTAAATTATTGTGCTGCCCTGTTTTAAAGAGCCAGAGGTAGGAGTATAATATGAGTCTCTACTTTGAGGGGAAATCTGCAAGTACTACACAATGTCTGGGCATATACTAGGTTTTAAGTAAATGCTGGCGTTCTACCTTCATTCTTACTGAATGAGGGAGAGCACAGCGTTTTCCTGGGTTAGATACCTAGTACCTAGCTGATCTGATTTAGTCCGTTCTCCATGCTGCTTCCAGAACTCCCATCTTCCAAAAATAGTACATGACCTTTTAAAAATTACTAGGCATTAATTGTCATTTAAATTATAAGATTCAAAATTCATAGCACTCAAAACCCTTTTAAATCTGATTTTGATGTTCTTCTCCAGTACTGATTTCAGTCACTCCTTATATGCACCTTTAAGTATAGACATATCAGCTCTGTCCTCCTTTAAAAATTAAAATCTCCTTCCCACATTGAAAATACAGTATTTTCAAGACAGAAAAAACATGAAATAAGAAAGAACATGAAAGAATAAATTTGACAAATACTATGCAAAATCTACATAAAAAACTTAAAATACGACCAGGGAACCCAAAATACAAAGAAAATGAAATGAAATACTGTATTCTTGGAAGGACTCACATAATCATGCTAATGACTCATTTATTTATTCATTCTATAAATTAAATATGCAAATCCCATCCATTATTTTCTTAACTGGCTAAAATTCATATGAAAAAAATAGTGTCCATGACATTGTTTAAATGCTTGAAGGAAGGGATGGTCCTAATAGCTATTAAACATTAGAAAACTAGAATAATTAAAATAGTGTAGTACTGTTATGCATATGGATGAGTCAATGTGGTATCACAGAAATTCCAGAAATAGTACCAAATAGATATGAAATTTTAAGTATATGGTTAATGTGACATTGCATCTTGATGAGGGACTGATTCAATAAATGTTGGAATAGTCACCTGTAAAACAATAGAATTGGATTCATAGTTTATTCCTTAATTAACTCCAGATTTAAAACTGAAATATAAACTGCTAAAAATATTAAATAAATGGAGAATAATTTTAAAAATATTTAAATACTAATTTCTTAGTATTATACAAAGTCCAAAAGTGAAGGGGATAAAATAAAGTCTGCTAAATGTTATTGAAAAATTTACTAGAAAACCACAATACGGGAAAATGTGAAACTCTGGGAAGCATTTGTTAATCACATCACAGAGAAATGGCTGTGAGCTCTATAAATCTATAAGAAATAGTCTACAAGTTCAATAACTAATGAGCAAAGGAAATGAATAAGCAGCTCACAGAAAAAGAAATCCAAATGGCTCTTAAACATATAAAAGCCTGTTCAACCTCACACATCAAAAAAAAATGTAAACTAAAACTCTCCTAGCCTTCATATTTACCTCTCAGATTGGAAAAGGTCAAAAAGTTTGATTACACACTCTGTGTTTGCCAGAGTGTAGGGAAACAAACCTCACAATTCTCTAGCAGAAATGTAACTTGGTCTAACTTATGTGAAGAAATAAAAAGAAAGGCAGTCTCTAATAATTTCATTGCTTCATACATACTTTGAAATTTACGAAAAGAAGACTTGCAAAAGTCCAGTAGAATCTATGTAGAATCATGTTACACCTCCTTTATGCCTTTAATTTATTTTTGTTGGAAATTTGACATAAAGAATCCAGTCATTTCAGAAATGGTAGAAATATGATTCACACATGAATTCTCTTTGTAACAACTTTACCAAACAACTTCACTGCCTCACCCAAGTGGCTTATTCTATGCATTTTAACTATTGAAATTCTCTTTCTTGGGTCTTCTCTGGTGAAACAGTGGTTAAAAGTTAGCCTTCTAAGGCAGGGGCTTAGAAGGTTAGTTCAGGCCAGCAGGCTGAAGGCCTTAGAAGACTTAGCAGGCTAGTTCAATCCCTGGTTGAGCTAAGATCCCACATGCTTTGGAGCCAAAAAACCAAAACATAAAACAGAAGCAAAATTTTAACAAATTCAATGAAGCCTTTTAAAAAATTGTTCACATCAAAAAATCTTTAGAAACAATTTTCTTCCTTTAGTTGATTTCCGATTTCCGGCTTTCATTCTGCCCTCTGAATTTGTCACAGGTTTCTAATTCTACCAATTCAAAAGAGTATAAGGCTAGATTTGAAATTATCAATCACCTGTTTTAATAATAAACAGCCTCCCTCTTTTTTTCAGTTTTCAAACAAACATTGCTAAGGTGCTTTTTTATTTGGGGAAAGTGGGTGTGATCAAAGCCCCCACCAGTCTTGATTAAGTAGAGATTATTATTCCATATGCCCTTCCTTGCTGGAGTCTGCACAGAGCAGACTCTTCCGGGCTCCTTTATGCATGGCTCACAAAGAAAGTTCTAAGAAGTGGAAACTCATGTTTCACCTGAGGCTGGATGAGCAACTTGCCCAGGGCAGTGCCTTAATCAGAGTTTTTGCGATTTAGCAAGGGAAATGTCAGCTTTGCTGCTACCCCAGGAAGAAGCATATAATGAGCAAGTAGAAGGATCTCTTTTCTTGATGGTTACACAAGTGCCTTTGATGATGAGAACAAAGAGATGCAAATGAAAACTAGGGACAGCCTTCTGTCTATAAATGTTTCTGGCATCTGGGGTCTTTTTTCTCAGCTTTAGTATCAAAGAAATACATGGAGCAAGAGCCCCATGACTAGTGGTCCCTCAGGGGTACCTGGTTACCTGTTGAAGTGACCAGACAGATGCTTCAGGTAAAGATGGAAAATGTAGGAAGTTGATTTTACCGAACCTCCATGGAGATGGGAGGAGTGTCATTATATGTGGAAGGCTGCCAATTAATTCTCCAATTGTCCCCACATGACACAGTTGAATAACTGAAAATGCTAATCAATAACGTCCTTGGAAAGGAAGATCTTTTAGCAAGCTGTATTCTTCCTGAGCTCATTTCTACTCCTGGGGACAGTTGTTTGAGTAGGTCTTCATTATATGAATAACTATCTAGTCTGGCTAAAGTAGCATTGAAAATAGCAATGAAACAGGGCCCTTTTTTCCTTGGAATCTTGGATTTTAAGTCTCAGTCATGGGCCTAAGTAAGTTCTCAGGTCAGGCAAAAAAGACTGTATTCAAGATTATTGCAATAGAAGAAACAGATTGAATTCAACTCTACTGAAACAGAAGGTAGGAGAGGTTTTAGGCATGTGGGTGAGCTTGTGAAAGTAAAGAAGGATTTTAGTGAGGAGGTTGATCAATGTGATGAGGCCTCTGTGTTTGCTACTTAGTACTTATCAAAATTAAGCTCTTATCCTCCCACAGACACTGGAAAACAAGGGTACTATCTTTCATGATGATTACATTTCAAAGGGGTGCCCAGGTCCTTGAGACTCAAGACATTTCTGCGTGTAAATCTGGCAAGGGGTTGGGTGAATATTTATATCTCAAACGGGCAGAGAAAGGATTTACAATCACAAGTTTTCTGAAATAGATGCTCTAAGAAAGGGGAAGTCAGGGACCTATATCAGGAAGAAACCTAAACTTTAGTCAAACTGGGAGGAAACTTAAGGCCATCTTGTTCAGGGAGCTCTATCCTCAATTCTTGATGAGACTAAAGAAGAAAATAATTCTAATTTTGAGGATCTCAAAAGAAGTCCACCTTCCTAACCAAATATGGATGATCCTGTTTTAAAAGCTTAAAGCTGGACTATGAACATTGTTGAGAGGAAAGATTTGGCAAATGAGGATTCCCACCTCTTGGCAGAAAACAATTTCTCACCAGGTTGTGCATCCCTGACTCTGTCACCTTACCTAAAACAACTCCATGTGCAGACAATTCAGCCTTAGAGACTGGCCTGAAGGGAAAGACCCAGGAAGGAAAGAAACAATTTGTGGGCATCTAAAGTTAGGTGCCTATGCATACTGCCTCATTTAGTTCTATCAGTGAATCTTGAGAAGAATTTATTACTAACCTATGCAGCATATGAGGATGTTGAGTTTTGGGGAGGGCCTATATTTTGCTCATGGCTCCACAGCTAATACACACCACAATCAGATATTAGTCCAGTTCTTTCTGACGCTTAAGATATCTCTGTGTTTTGAGTAGGTATGTACGTGTGTGTCCTGGGAAGTGTGGGGCATGGTAGTAATAGTCCTGTGTTTATGCCGTGAGCATTTAGTGATCACAGTAGAGAAGGGACATATAGGCCAGTCCACCATCAGTCTGTTCCCCACCCCATGGACAGTAGAGCCTGGCTTTATGACTGAGCAACTAACACTTTCACTTTCACTGTTTTCAATGTCTTCTTGCTTGTAATTTCTGCAAAAAAATACTTTGCCTCTCCCCACTTTTTTTAACTGCTGTTCAGTTGCTAAGTCTTGTCCAGCTCTTTGTGACCTCATGGACCGCAGCAGCCATGCGTCCCTGTCCTTCACTATCTGCCAGAGTTTGCTCAAGCAAACTCATGTCCATTGAGTTAGTGATACCATCCAACCGTCTCATCCTCTGCCACCCTCTTCTCCTCCTGCCCTCAACCCTTCCCAGAATCAGTTTTTTCCAGTAAGTTGGCTCTTCACATCAGGTGACCAAAGTATTGGAGCTTCAGCTTCAGCATCAGTTCTTCCAACGAATATTCAAAAAGTTAATTTCCTTTAGGATTGATTGGTTTGATCTCCTTGAGTGCAAGGGACTCTCAAGAGTCTCCAGCACCACAATTCGAGGGCATCAGTTCTTCATCATTCACCCTTCTTTATGGTCCAACTCAATTATCTGTACATGACTACTGGAAAAAACATAGCTTTGACTACATGGATTTTTGTCAGCAAAGGATGTCCCTGCTTTTTAATACACAAAGTTTGTCATAGCTTTCCTTCCAAACAGAGAATGTCTATATTTTGTATTTATTTAAATTGAGCTTTTCTTCTTTTTTGTTTTTAGGAGTTCTTTAAGTATAAGGATGTTGGTTCCTCTGTTTTGTTTTTTTTTCCTATAATATTGATTTCCCTAAGCAAAGTTACAAAATATGTAGCTGAATATATTACTGTTTCTTATAATCATTTCTAGATTAAATCATATTTAAGATTCCCTCACATAAAGATTGTAAATGAATGCATAGATTTTTCTTCTTATATAATTTAGTTTTATATTTATATTTTTGATTGCCTTTATCCTGTGTGTGGTATAACATATGAGAGACAACTCTAGATTTGTCTTTTTTCTCAAGTGACTATTTGTCCTAACACAATTTCTTAAAA
Organism: Bos taurus; assembly: GCF_002263795.3. NCBI lineage: Eukaryota > Metazoa > Chordata > Mammalia > Artiodactyla > Bovidae > Bos > Bos taurus. The sequence goes on along the minus strand of NC_037342.1, from coordinate 60,337,039 downwards.
AGTTCTCTTTCCTCCCTTAATTTGAGATGCCACCTTTATAATATCAAATGTCACATACACTTTGGTTTATTCATGATTTTTTGTTGTATTTCTTTGGTATCTCTTTTTGATTCAATAACTGATATATATTTAAGGAATTTACATCTGCTGGAACAGCAAAGAAGTCAGCAGCATCTGTTCAAAACTGGCCTGGAATCCCTTGAGGACTGAGCTCCAGGGCACAGTTGATATCAACATTATGCTGGATATTTGTTAAAACTCTAGATTCCTGGGCTCTGATTCCTAAGAAAATCAGAATCTTTCAGGACAGGGTTTTGGGGAACATATATCTTTTAAATGATAAGAATTTAGTTTTTTTTCCCCAAAGACAAATATCCAAATATTTTAATCCATTTTGTCTATCATTTTTTATATGTCAATAATTTTTATCAGTCATTTTTCATAATGGATTATTTTTTCCTATAACAAAACAGTTTATTTTTATTTTTTCTTATTTTTACTTGGAGGATAATTGCTTTATAATGTTGTGTTCTGCTATACAATAATGCAAATCAGTCATAAGTATATGCATATATAGATAGATACATATATATGTATCTCCCCTCCCTCTGAAGCCTCCCTCCCCTTCCCACCCAGTCCCACCTCTGTAGGTCATCACAGAGTGTTAGGCTGGGCTCCCTGTGTTATATAGCAGCTTCCACTATCTACTTTACACACGACAGAGTATATGTCAGTGCTACTTTCTCAATTCATCCCACCCTCTTTTTCCTTGCTGTGTCCACAAATCCCTTCTCTACATCTGTGTCTCTATTCCTGCCCTGCAAATAGGTTCACAAGTACCACTTCCCTAGGTTCCATATATATGTCTTCATATATGATATTTGTTTTTCTCTTCTGACTTTACTTCATTCTATATAACAGGCCATAGATTCATCCACCTCAGTCAACTGATTCACATTTGTTCCTTTAAAGGGCTAAGTAATACTCCACTGTATACATGTACTGCAACTTCTTTATCCATTCATCTACTGATGGACATCTAGGATGCTTCCATGTCTTAGCTATTGTAAATAGTGCTGCAATGAACATTGGGGTACATGTATCTCTTTGAATTATATTGTTCTCAGGGTATATACCCAGTAGTGGGATTGCTGTGTCATATGTTAGTTTTATTCCTAGTATTTTTAAGGACCAAGGGCTTCCCTGAAAGCTCAGATGGTAAAGAATCTGCCTGCAATGCAGGAGACCTGGGTTTAATCTCTGGGTCAGGGAGATCTCCTGGAGAAGGGAATGTCAATCCACTCCAGTATTCTTGCCTGGAGAATTCCACGGACAGAGGAACCTGACAGATTACATGAGGTCACAAAGAGTCAGACACAACTGAGTGATGAACACTCAGGGGATGACATTTAAACACAAGCTTACCAATTAATTTTCAGGTAAAGTTTAGAAGTGGAAAAAAGGCAAATTCAAACATTTTTCTAATGTGTATCCATTTCATCCTTTGCCTGCCTAAATGCACAGAAAAGCATTTCATTTCACTGTATAAGCTGCAAAACCAAGAAGGAGCTATTATATCTCAAGATGCAACATTTTTTGACCACTACCCAAATCAATAGGTATGATTTCCTTTGGTATCCCTTGATGACGTACGCACAGGTGAGACTGAGATAGTCCAGGCAGGAGAGTTAGCCAAGTGGACAGAACCAGGAGGATTAAGTGATTATTTGAATTCCTCTGTCTCAGTTTTGGCCAAAGTATTTTTATCTTCATCAACACATGAAGAATGCCTAATCTGTACATCCAGAAAACCAGTGCCAGATGGGTAGGGGTCATTGTGCGAACATGTTCACTAACCATATTTAGAATCAACAAATAAAGATAAGTTATTTTGCTTGTAAAGCCATAACAAGGATGAAAACAGAACCAATCCATAGGACAGCAGTTCCTCACTAAAGGGCTTAAGAGCCCAGTACTTCTGTAGTTCAATGTCCCTTACTCCTGCTTCAGGGTGCATGAAGTCCTTCTGCTTGTCTAAAGCTTGAAGTCTCTGGCTGAAACTTATGGACATTGCTTTAGCTAAAGGCCCAATGTAGGAATTTATCTGCAGTGGCTGTCTAATTGCTGGGGATGGAGAAAGATCACCCTTCCTCCAAGATGCTTAATGAACCAATTTAGAAACACACCTAGACTAGACATTAAGGTTCTGTAGCCTTTTTCCATACTCTGGAAGAATGTATAAATGATTTATTTTTAAGAGGAAAACTTATGAAAAATTTGAAATATTTTCCATTAAAATGGAAATATCAAAAATATTGAAATATGAATATTTTCATATTCAATGTTGAATAATTATATTAAAATTATATGCAATTTAGATTACATTTTTTGGTTTACAATTATATAGAAACCAGTACAAAAATGGAAATCAAAAGAATCAGGCTATTTTTCAAGAGTTACAGAAATTAGAGTCAATGAGAAATTCTCGCTTGTCTTTCCTTTAAAAAGGCTCTAGCATTTCTTAGAAGGTATAATGTCAGACAAGTCTCCTGCCACAGCATGAAGAAAGAGCAACCTCTCATCCCTAATTTACTTCATAGAAGTGGAGATGGTGGGACTTCCTTGGTAGTCTAGTGGTTAGAGCTTCACCTTCCAATGCCGGGGGTCATGGGTTTGATCCCTGGTCAGGCAGCTAAGATCCCACATGCCCCAGAACTGAAAGAGCAAAATAATATTGTAATATTAAACATTACTTATTAGTGTTAAATATTATAGCATTAAATATTAATATTAAAATAGAAACAATATTGTGACAAATTCTACAAAGACTTTAAAAATGGTCCACATCAAGAAACTCTTTTTAAATAGAAACGAATGGACATGGTGATGCTTATGGTAGATTGCAATTAGAGTAGTCAGATTCAAAGAAAGCATAGAAGACTTTGATGTACAGGTGGATAACATAGGGGATCAGCAGTAAAGAATGTGCCTGCCAATGTAGGAGACATGGGTTTGATCCCTGAGTCAGGATGATCCCCTGGAGTAAGAAATGGCAACCCACTACAGTATTCTTGCTTGGGAAATCCCATGGACAGAAGAACCTGGAAGGCTACAGACCCCGGGGTTTCGAAAGAGTCAAATACAACTTCGTGACTAAACAACAAAAGTGGGATAAAGGCCCAAAACTTCTATGTGAGGAGAAGAGAACCCAAAGAGATGCAGAAGAAATAAAACTGAGGGCTGGAAAGAGGAGATTTATCCTCAGGGTCTCAGGACAATGGTTGTCAAGGGTCAGTGGAATGGTGGAGGGTGTGGGACCAGGAGGAGTCAAAACTGTAGGAACAGTCTGGTCGTGGCTTTCTATGCTCTGCTGTGGAGGAATAAGGACAAGAGCGTAGACACAGACATGGAAGAGACAATACAGGTACTGATCAAGGAGAGTGGCAGACTTCAGCACTAGGGCCAATAGGACCTGTGAAGCACAGATGTGTTTGGCTGCTGGACTTGTGGGGGATCTGTGGGGGATTCTAGTGGGAAGTTTGTGAGAGTAGAAGGACCTTAAAGGCTCAGGGCAATAGCTAGCTCTTTGCCAAGTGTATAGTAGTATTTCAGTAATTATTTTGGTCACCAATATAGCTCCATTGATACATTCAGGCAGACTATCAGAGTATCAGAAGACACACATGCTCTTCTGTGCTGGCATATGCTATGAATTCAAGCGTACAATGCCACAAAGGGGATAAGGTATTGTTATATCTGTGTGTTTCAGAAGATGTTGGCTACAGGTGAGATAGATGAACCATTTGATTAAAAAATTCCAGATTAAAACTGAATTTTATTCTCCAAGAGTAACAGCTCACACAATTCCAAAATGTGTTAGATACAAGATACATGAATTGATAGAAAAGAAATTATAAGACAAATATGAACACATGCTTTCATTTGTGCAACACTCCATTTTTCAATGACACAATATACTCAAAACCAACTTGAAAACTCAAATCAACTCCCGTTGGGTCTCACTTATCAATCACAAGTAGCATGGGGGTACTTACATTTGACCTTTACTACAATTTCCAGCCTATCTTTATATTGTGCCATGTATTTCCACACAATTTATTGCCTTTGATCTTACTGAAAACACTATGAACTACTTTAAAAATAAGAAAACACAGGACCTTTATTGAAACTTTCTTAGCTCATCCCATTTTATCATTGGAATAACACACTGAGGTAGACATTTTACAGGTAAGAATATTGAAGGATTTGAAGATGTTTTGTAAATAAGGGGAAGAACCAGGTTTGGAAACCTGCTTGTCTGATTGTTTTTCTGTTATTCCCTGCCAGAAGTTAGACTATTTCAATGTTTTGTGGCCCACGAAACCTAGAGTGATCTTGACCTAGCACCTTTCAAGTGCTCCATAATCTAGAGCATTTTCCGAAAGGTAGAAACTTCTAGAAACTTCTCAATCTTCAGGGAAACTTCTGAGCATTTTAGTGTTAGTCTTGATTGCTGATTGTAAATGTCCATTCTATCATCCCCAGTGTATTAAGTGTATTAAGTAATACACTTAATAAATCATCTGTTGGTCTACAAACTGAAGACGAACAAAGCTGTAAAGAATGCACGTGTACAGGGAGTCTATAAATTCAAACTCACGTCCACTGAGTCAGTGATGCCATCCAACCATCTCATCCTCTGACGTCCCTTTCTCCTCCTGCCTTCAATCTTTCCCAGCATCAAGGTCAGTGTCATCCTCAGGTATTACACTTAATATATCATCTATTGGTCTACAAACCGAAGAGGAACACAGCTGTAAACAATGTATCTGTACTGAGTGTCTGTAAATTCCTCACGGAGGTGAGTCCTTATGACTGGAGTGAGGCTGAAGAGGGACAAGGAGAAATGCTTCTAGTGAGAGAGATGTTGAAAACAGACCCAAAGTGACAATCAATATGGGTGGAGATATCAATGAGCTTGTCTTGTCGCCCTAGCATGAAATACACTTGCTGAAGAGTGGGGAAAAATGATCAAGCTCTATGTAGTATTAAATTGCAGAGCGCATACGACATGATATAAATGTCATGAATTAATATGAAACAAGCCTGGCGTTCTACATAACTTTATGTCACCTGTAGCCCTGAAGCTGTACATTTTGTACAATTAAATTCATTCACTCTCTTCTATTCCAGAGAACTATGCTAGAAATCTTGATTAGTGGCTTAAATTAATCAGCTGAAAATCAATAGTTTTTTCTGGGGTGAGGTGGGGGATGGGGGCCTATTCAAGCAAATTCATTCTCCTCAATAGGTTTGAACCTTATGTCTGAACCTCACTGTTCTCTCTGTCCTTATAATACTTTCCAAAGTGAAACTGACATGAAGTGAAGGCACCTAGCCCCCTTTCGCTGTCCAAGCCTCCTAGACCCCTTTGAATTTCCTTACTGCTCGCTCATTTCACACAAGGTTTCAAAGGGCTTCCTGGGAAACAGCCTTCCTGCCACATCTTGTTGACCTGCTCTCGTTTTGTGGCCACACTTTTCAAAAATCATTACTTCCTGTGGAGACAAATTCATCATAAGCCTCTTGCAATATACCTCCAGCCATGACACTTTTGGACTGACATTTATTCACAGATTGACTATAAATAGGCAGCAATTTACACCCAATTAGATGTGGAGGGGAATCTGGGGTGGCAGGAAAATTTCCACTCACTCAGTATGCAGGGTGTGTGTGATGGCTGAGTGACTGATGTTGCTGCCATTTGCTAAGATTCTCTTATTTAATTTCAATTCAAACACTCTTAATTTGAGCAGAGCCTTGGGAATGACTTAAGACAGGGTAATTAATTGGAGCATAGCATCTTTGAGAAAAAAATGGCAAAATTATTTATTCCTTTTCTTTTTAAAAATGCCTGAATAATGAGAACATAATATTATCATCATTTAACTTCCCCCAAATTCTTATTAATTTATTCTTATTAAATTAAAATCACCAGGGCTATGTCTTCCCTAAGAATATGTAATCCAAATATTAAGTTGCATACTTTGGTCACCCCTAAGAATCACAAATTAGTTTCAACTTGGGCTGGGTAAAATGAGCTGCTGGCTTTGGAGAATGGATGAGAAAGACATGTAATAGTCAATGGGATGGGGGCTTTGATCATATAGCCTCTAATAACTGCTGTTCAAAAAAATCTCATTTAAAATGAGAATGTTGAATCCTTAAGCTTCCACAACCTAACAGTGATTAGCTCAAAGGATCTAAACTCTTGCTAAGAATTAATTATTATGAGAAGAAATCTAAAGAGAGTTTTATCAAATTAAGGCAATGAATGGTGTTATTCAGCCCAAACAGAGAAAGGAGATATTTATTTAATCTAGTAGTTTCAGAAAGGATTATATTTCTGTACACACACACAGATCATGTGCATTTTTAGTTTATGAAGCATTAAAATGGAAAAATAATTGCAAATGGCACAGAACCTAGTTTTATCATGCCAGAGACATTTTGAGATCTTGTAGAACAGTATTTTTCAAATTTTAATGTCCATCCAATCACCTGGGGATCTTGTTAAACTGAAGATTCAGATTCAGTAATCTGAGGTAAAGTATGTGATTCACATTTCTAGAAACTTGCCTCTTGATGCAGATGCTGCTGGTTCTTGAATCAACCATACTTTGAGTAGTGAAGTCTTAGAGCATCTGTGTCATGATTACTAAAATCAGTTACCATTGTATGGGGGTAAGCTAGCTAATACTATGTGCTGATTTATATAATATATGATAACTAGTGCTGTGATGTAGTCATTGATATAAAGAGAGAATAGTTTCAAAAGTAAAAAAGCTAGGAAATCAAAAATATTGCTGTCTAATCTTCAGTTCAGTTCAGTTCAGTTCAGTCGCTAAGTCGTGTCCGACTCTTTGCCACCCCATGAATCGCAGCACACCAGGCCTCCCTGTCCATCACCAACTCCCGGAGTTCACTCAGACTCAGGTCCATCGAGTCAGTGATGCCATCCAGCCATCTCATCCTCTGTTGTCCCCTTCTCCTCCTGCCCCCAATCCCTCCCAGCATCAGAGTCTTTTCCAATGAGTCAACTCTTCGCATGAGGTGGCCAAAGTACTGGAGTTTCAGCTTTAGCATCATTTCTTCCAAAGAAATCGCAGGGCTGATCTCCTTCAGAATGGACTGGTTGGATCTCCTTGCAGTCCAAGGGACTCTCAAGAGTCTTCTCCAACACGACAGTTCAAAAGCGTCAATTCTTCGGCACTCAGCCTTCTTCACAGTCCAACTCTCACATCCATACATGACCACAGGAAAATCCATAGTCTTGACTAGACGGACCTTTGTTGGCAAAGTAATGTCTCTGCTTTTCAATATGCTATCTAGGTTGCTCATAACTTTCCTTCCAAGGAGTAAGCGTCTTTTATTTCATGGCTGCAGTCACCATATGCAGTGATTTTGGAGCCCAAAAATATAAAGTCTGACGCTGTTTCCACTGTCTCCATCTATTTCCCACGAAATGATGGGACCGGATGCCATGATCTTCATTTTCTGAATGTTGAGCTTTAAGCCAACTTTTTCACTCTCCTCTTTCACCTTCATCAAGAGGCTTTTGAGTTCCTCTTCACTTTGTGCCATAAGGGTGGTGTCATCTGCATATCTGAGGTTATTGTTATTTCTCCCGGCAATCTTGATTCCAGCTTGTGTTTCTTCCAGTCCAGCGTTTCTCATGATGTACTCTGCATATAAGTTAAATAAGCAGGGTGACAATATACAGCCTTGACGTACTCCTTTTCCTATTTGGAACCAGTCTGTTGTTCCATGTCCAGTTCTAACTGTTGCTTCCTGACCTGCATACAGATTTCTCAAGGGGCAGGTCAGGTGGTCTGGTATTCCCATCTCTTTCAGAATTTTCCACAGTTTATTGTGATGCACACAGTCAAAGGCTTTGGTATAGTCAATAAAGCAGAAATAGATGTTTTTCTGGAACTCTCTTGCTTTTTCCATGATCCAGTGGATGTTGGCAATTTGATCTCTGGTTCCTCTGCCCTTTCTAAAACCAGCTTGAACATCAGGAAGTTCACGGTTCACGTAGAGCTGAAGCCTGGCTTGGAAAATTTTGAGCATTACTTTACTAGCATGTGCTGCTGCTGCTGCTAAGTCGCTTCAGTCGTGTCCGACTCTGTGCGACCCCCTAGACGGCAGCCCACCAGGCTTCTCCATCCCTGGGATTCTCCAGGCAAGAACATTGGAGTGGGTTGCCATTTCCTTCTCCAATGCATGACTAGCATGTGAGATGAGAGCAATTGTGCGGTAGTTTGAGCATTCTTTGGCATTGTCTTTCTTTGGGATTGGAATCAAAACTGACCTTTTCCAGTCCAGTGGTCACTGCTGAGTTTTCCAAATTTGCTGGCATATTGAGTGCAGCACTTTCACAGCATCATCTTTCAGGATTTGAAATAGCTCAACTGGAATTCCATCACCTCCACTAGCTTTGTTTGTAGTGATACTTTCTAAGGCCCACTTGACTTCACATTCCAGGATGTCTGGCTCTAGGTTAGTGATCACATCATCGTGATTATCTGGGTCATGAAGCTCTTTTTTGTATAGTTCTTCTGTGTATTCTTGCCACCTCTTCTTGATATCTTCTACTTCTGTTAGGTCCATACCATTTCTGTCCTTTACTGAGCCCATCTTTGCATGAAATGTTCCCTTGGTATCTCTAATTTTCTTGAAGAGATCTCTAGTTTTTTCCATTCTGTTGTTTTCCTCTATTTGCATTGATCGCTGAGGAAGGCTTTCTTATCTCTTCTTGCTATTCTTTGGAACTCTGCATTCAGATGTTTATATCTTTCCTTTTCTCCTTTGCTTTTCACTTCTCTTCTTTTCACAGCTATTTGTAAGGCCTAATCTTGCCTCTACTACAAATAAATATTCCCAATGTATGTGTAGTACTTTGCATTTTGCAAATTAATTTTACCTAGTATATGTCACATGGTTTTATGTTGATCCTCTAAAAACCCTATGAAATCAAGCAGGCATTTTATTTTCATTTTCCTTATGAATATCCTGAAAGTAAAAGTTGGTGTGATTTGCACAGTTTTGCATTATCATTCAGCAAGAAAACTGTGACTCAAACTAATGTCTCCTGACCACAAGTACAGTGTTCTTTCTACTAGCAGTGATTTTGCATGGAACATATAACTTCTCTAGTCCTCTTATTTATGAAATGGGTGATCCAGGTTCAACTAGATCAGTGGTTATCAACCCTCACTGTGCAACCAAAAGACCCTGGGAGCACAAGAAATCATACCAGTGAGATCCCCTTCAGTGCAGAATCTCCAGGAATGAGGCCAGGGTACCATTTCTTTACATCTTCTAAGCTGATAAGTTGATTCTGATACAAGTGATGACTGAGAACCAAATGTATTAGATACTCACAAAAGCACTTTTCAAGGTAAGTCATGTTCCTCTCTTCTTCAGGAAAATCTACCATTGACTTTGTTTAAAAAGGTGAAATTGTGATTTAGCAAGCTTTTACTTTCTGTCCTATTGCATAGGACTTTAAAATTTAGGTAGATTTCAGCTGATGCCTTTTAAAAAGATCCCTTTCACTCAAACAAGTGAAGGTTTCAGTTTGTTCCCTATATCCACACTCTATGCAACATCAGTATTTCTGAGTTTCCTATTTTTCCTTTAAACTTGGCACTGAATAGTTAGGCTTTTACTTGGGCTCTCATTGAAGTGAATATCTAAACCCTCCTGATTGCTTCCTGGCATGATTGTTGTTTTCTTTGTGGTCACTGTGACTTGAAGGAGGATTTGGACACAAAGTAAACATACCTAGATTACCTGAGATTTCTGTGTCAGAAACTGGTAACATAAACGGTTTAGAAATAGTCTCTTCTCAAGAGTTAAAATTTCAGTGCTGAGTCTCCTTGATGCAAATTTTGGAAAAGTTCAGGTTGTCGGAAGCAGATGGTTGTTTTTCTTTTACAGAATCTTTGGCTTTTTTATAGTTGTCACAAGATCAAGGGGACAGAATTAGTCAACAGCTTTCCCTCATAGTTTCCATTCTGTTGATCATTTTTCAAAAGTTGAAGAGACAGGAGAAAAATGGAAGCTTTGAACACTTGGGAGGATCCAAGGGGGGGTGGTGGTTAGGCCTTTCTAGGGATAATCCTTGATTACCCCAAGAGGGTTCTCAATAAGGCCATCCCTTCCTGAAGCACCTGTATTCTGAGTGATGTCACTGTATCAATGATGCATCTCTGAGTTTCTCTAGAAGGGTTCAGGGTTTGAAGTATAACAGAACCAAAACAGCTTTTTTAATTTTGGTAATGGAAATGTAATTGCATATATATTAATAGTATCCTTGAAAGGATATTATGCAATCCAAGTCTCGATTCCCAAACTTTCTAACGTGAATTTTCTATAACCAGGCAGTTTATTCAATGAGGAAATAAAATGCATACTGTTCAAAGATGACTACAATACCAGTTTCCTTGGGGTACATGGTACAGAATAATCTTTTTTACAGCAGATCATTAATCTTGTTGTTCCTTACTGTTTTAGTCCAATCACTCAGTCTTTCTTGCACTATTTATTTGAGTGGGTTCATGAAGTCCAGAGATGCTTGTTTCATTTAAGTTTACTGTGAGATTTTTACACCCTGTGGAGAATTCTCTGGTTGTCATTATAAAATACACTTTTATTCACCCCAAGCAGAATGGTCCTGCAACACCCCATTGCCTTGTCTAATTTCTAGAATTTCCTGTTCATTCTTACAACATCTTTAATAGCCTCACTCTTGAACCCCATGGACTCACGGAGAGCAGAATCTTTTTGTTTGGGAGATTCCAGATGTATTTCCTTCATCTCACTCCCTGATAAACAGTCTTGTCTAAGCCCAGATGTGCCTGGCCTCTCACAAAGCATTTGGCTACCACTGTTCTGGGGAGATGGTTACTGCGTTTACAAGGTACTAGAAATTTCTACCATCCCATTAACTCCCCTATTCATATTTTAGAACTCTATTTTCTAGTGTCCCATCCCTGTAACTTGTTGCCATTTCCCTACAGAGAAAAGTATGGAGTCAGAGACTGATATTAAAAAAAAAAAATGGTAGCAAAGCAATTGCTCTCATTTAGAATTAAAAATATTTGATTAAAATTTGTAAGAGCACTCAGCTGGTAGCATTAGAGCCAATTACTCATGTGCACATTGGGTGGGCCTTCCCAATTCAAAGCGTGCAGTAACTCTCTCCTTTTGAATGAAGGAAAATACATCTTTGTAGTAAGTTGGAGGATCTAAGTTTTAACTCTTTCTGTGCCAGTCTGAAGGCTTGATTGATATAAAATGTAATTGCTTAGTTGTTCAGTTGTGTCAGACTCTTTGCGACCCCATGAACTGTAGCCCGCTAGGTTCCTCTGTCCATTGGGATTCTCCTAGGCAAGAATACTGGAGTGGGTTGCCATGCCCTCCTCCAGGGGATCTTCTCAACCCAGGTATCAGACCCAGGTCTCCCACATAGCAGGCGAATTTTTTACTGTCTGAGCCACCAGGGAAGCCCGTAAAATGTAATAGCAGTTTAAATATCAAAAATGAAGTGAAGTGAAAGTCGCTCAGTTGTGTCCAACTCTTTGCGACCCCATGGACTATACAGTCCATGGAATTCTCCAGGCCAGAATACTGGAGAGCCTTTTGCTTCTCCAGGGGATCTTTCCAATACAAGGATTGAATCCAGATCTCCTGCATTACAGGCAGATTCTTTACCAGCTGAGCCACAAAGGAAGCCCAAATGTTAAAAAGTAGTAGGCATTTAATTTTTATAAGGGGAAAAATTCAGATAGCAGGGTCTAACGACAGATGGTGTCACATATTTATTTCATCTTTGGTGTATTTGCTCTTTTGTAAGGGTTTAAATCACAGTACAGCTTAGGTTAGACTGATTTGTAGATTGGTTTTGTCTCAGAATTAAATATTTGCTAGGCTAATGGGAGAGAAAGCTAGTTTTATTGGGTTTTTATTTTCTGTTCTTTCGGATCTAAGCTCCAGCCACCTTGATTCCATATTTTGTTTTAAGGGTCTGAATTTTATGGAGATCATGAAGGAGGCTTTGTGTTTCTGGCTTCTTATAGTGTTTGACCAATAAGATGTCATGGCAAGACATCAGAAGGGTAGAAGGTAGATTTTTATGTCCCCTGGCTGCCTTCCTGGCAGGCTGGCCCTGAGATAGCTGTGTTTTTTTCAAGGAATGTCCTTGTTCCTTTCATGGTCCTCCCTACAGGACTCTCCCATCCAGTGCTGGGGACCTCTTTTCCTCTCCTTCTTCTGCCTTAGAGGTGAAGTGACTAGTTTCATGGTTCTGTACAATCCCTTGTAATTTTCCTATAAATATGAGGGTGCTATTTTCTGTAGAGACCTTGAATGATTCGCTAGAGTTAACTAACAGGTTTTAATGGGTGGGCTATTTGTTTGTCTTATCTCTAAGCTTAAGGTAAGGGGTCTATTAATCATATACAATTTCCAACCTTTAAGAAAAATTGATTTGCAGTACAAATGGTGAGTAATATGAATGGTGAGTGGAGAGTGATAAGGAGAGGCAAGAATGCATATATGTGTAATATTTAAGGATGATTGATATTCAGTTGATAGGCCTTCATGCAACCATATATCCGTTTATAAATGTCTTTCACTTTAATTGCCAGGAATTTGTAGTATTGAAAAGTGTTTTGAATATCACCCTAGTTTCACTGATACATATTTTTATTAATATTATTCATGTGGGTAAATTGATAACTTGGTATACTGTTTTGTTTTTTTTTTCATCTAAAGATTGACAGAGAAGAGCTTTAATCAAGATTCAGGAAGCTATAGCTTTCAATAACACTCAACTTGGTTCAGCATCCATATGCAAGAAAAAAATCCACTTGCAAAATATATTACATGTGAACTGAAAAAAAAGTAAGCCATAATCATAGCTTTATCATGAAACTCCCATATTTAACACTTAAAGAGAGATTTCTACAGACTAGGTACTCATTTTGCACCCACCATGAGCAATCTCTTATTTAATCCTTCTCAACAAATGCTGAATACTATTATATTCCAGTTTTTCACTTAAAGAATATAAGGCTTAGATAGGCTTAACTTGTCCCCAAACATGCATTTAATTGGCATCTAATTGGACTTTGATCTGAGAACTCTCCAGTTTCAAAGCCTAAGTTCTAAACCATTAACAAAAAACTGCTTCCCTGAACTTTTCTATAGCTTCAAGCAATTCTTATGTTTTTGTACAACAGTGATCAAAAAAATTTTAATGATCATTAATTAAAGTAGGAAGAATTACTTGTAATTGCATTAGTATATGCTCATTTCTTGACATTGTCACTTAAATTGGCTCAGTAGATGCTTTTTTAACTCCTATTAAATATAAAATATGGAGCCCAGCACAAACTGAAGGGGCAGCTGTGGGAATGTTAGGACACATGTGAAGAGAATTATAATAAAATAACTGTCTGGATTATTTAATTAAAAAATCTACACTCAGAAGGGAAATTAGATATTGTTTGGTCCAATCCCTTCTTTTATATAATAATGAAATGGAAACTTAAGATAGTTCAGGGGCCTCCCAAAGGGCACTGTGAAAATATCTGAGGACAGTTGGTAAGAAAAGGCTTCCTACAATGATTCCATTAAAACAGAAACCAATTTATTTTAATAGGCTTAAAAGAAAAGTGATTTTAATAAATAAGAGTAAATATCACTAGATAAGTACCTTTGATTTTCCTCTACCCCCACTTTTATAGTTAACATACTATACTCTGTAGGGTTAAAGTGTTCAGCATAATTTGACTCACACGTATTGTGAACTGATTACGACAATAAGTTAATATCTATCGTCTCATACAGGTACAGAAAAAGGAAAAGAATAAAAAAAGTTTGTTTTCTCATGATGAGAACTTAAGATTTACAGTCTTCACATTCTATAAGTATATCACACAGCAATCACCATTGGTATGTTACATCCTTAATACTGATTTATAACTGGAAGTATATACCTTTGACCACCTTCATCCAATTTCCCTTCCCCTTACCCACCTCCTCTGATAACACAAATCTTATCTCTTTTTAAAGAGTTTTTTTCTTTTTTTAGATTTCAGATAGAAATTAATTACAGTGCTTATCTTTCTTTGACTTACTTCATGTAGCATAATGCCCTCAAGGTCAATCCATGTTGTCACAAATGGCATCTGTTGATAGACTCGACAGGTTTGTTGTTTCCATGTCTTAGCTAATATAAATAATGCTGTTATGAACACATGGGTGCAGAAAGCTCTTAGGCATCATGACCTGGTTTCCTTTGGATAAATACCCAAAAGTGGAACTGATGAACCATATGGTGGTGGTAGTTTCATTCACTAAGTTATGGCTGACTCTTTGCAACCCTATGACCTGTGAGCTGCCAGGCTGCTCTGTCCACAGGGTTTTCCAGACAAGAATCCTGGAGTCGGTTGCCATTTCCTTCTCCAGGAGATCTTCCCAGCCCAGGGATAGAACCTGGGTCTCCTTCATCACAGGTGGATTGACTGAGCCACCAGAGAAGCCTTGGATCATATGGTGGTTTTATTTATTTATCTCTTTCATGAATATTCACACCATTTTCCATAGTGCCTGTACCAACTGGAATACCTCTATAAGAGCAAAAGTTTTCCCTTTCTTCACAACCTCACCAGCATTTATTATATCTTGTCTTTTTTATGACAGCCATTCTAACAGACCTAAAGTGATAGCTCATTGTGGTTTTTATTTGCATTTCACTAATGATTAGCGATGTTTAGCAACTTTTTGTGTACCTGTTGGCCATTCATATATCTTTGTTGAAAAATGTCTTTTCAGGTCCTTTGCCCATTTCTAAATTGGATTATTTGATTTGTTGCTATTTTTTTCAATATATCTTGGATAGTAACCCCTAGTCAGATGTATCTTATGCAATATTTTTTCCCACTCTGCAGGTTTTTTGTTTTTTTTTTTTTCCATTTTGTTTGTTATTTCTCTTGCTGTGGTTAAGTGTTTAACACTTTTTTTTTAATGGAGTATTTAAGATTTTCTGTACATAAAATAATGCTATGTGCAAATAGAGATAGTTTTACTTTGTTCTTTCCAAATCTGATCCCTTTCTTTTTCTTTTTCTTGCCTAATTGCTCTAGCTAGGATTTACAGTACTATGTTGCAGAGGAATAGTGTGAGTGGGCGTCCTTCTCTAATTTTTTTCTTAATTAATAAAATTTAGTTTCTAAATAAAACTGTGAGCCAGTTTTTAGAAAAAGGAAAATGAGATGTTTATTTTTTGATAAACTTTGATGGCATGGTTATAAATATACTTTTTATTAAATTATATAAGTGTTTTATCAATTTTCTTTTAACATTAAATTTATTACTCTTATGAAGCACCTACTCTGTTATTATTTATGTGGATTTATTTTCTCAGTTGTTCTATAATAGTGTGCTACCTAACCTGAATTTTTCATTAATCTAGAATTCAAGAAACAGCAATCATATCCAAAATCCCATTTTGAGACTTCATAAAATACAGCATCTTTGCAAGATTTGATATTTTACTTTGTTATTGATTTGAATTATATTTTAAATATATTGGTAAATACAGAAGAGAACTACCTACAGATAGTATACCATAATATGGGATAAGAGATAGAATCTATTATTATATGTGGAGGGGTGTGTAAATAGAAGCTAATTTTAAAAGTGGTGAGTCAATGATGTATGTTTTTATTTATAATATTTTAAACCCCTTAATTGAAAAATGATTAACATTCAAAAAGCTGTACATATTTAATGTATACAGCTTACCAAGTTTGGAGATAAGTACATGCATGCATGTGTGCTAAGTGGCTTTAGTCATGTCTGACTCTTTGTGACCCTGTGGGCTGTAGCCCAAAGCTACTCTGTCCAAGGGATTTTCCATGCAAGAATACTGGACTGTGTTACTGTACCCTCCACGACTACAACTTATACCATAAACATATTCCTCCTACTCAGAAGTTTCCTTCCCTGTTCTTTAACATGTTGTTTGTGATAAGAAAGCTTAACAT
Organism: Bos taurus; assembly: GCF_002263795.3. Lineage (NCBI taxonomy): Eukaryota > Metazoa > Chordata > Mammalia > Artiodactyla > Bovidae > Bos > Bos taurus. Next base: position 60,320,918 of record NC_037342.1, on the reverse strand, counting down.
AAGATCTACTCTTCTAGTAAATTTTAAGTATGCGATATAATGTTGTTAACTATGGATTCTGTATTATACAGTAGATCTCTAGGACGTATTTATGTTGAAAAACTGAGTTCTTTTACCCTTTGAATAATATTTCCTCTTTTCTGCTTCACTTCAGCCCCTGGAAACCACCATTCTACTCTTTGTTTTTTATGTGTTTGACTAATTCAGATTTCTCGTATAAGTGGTACCATATAGGTTTGTCCTTCTGTGTCTGGCTTATTTCATTTAATGAACATAATGTCCTCCAGGTTCATCCATGTTTTCACAAATGGCAGTATAGCTTTCTTTTTTAGGGCTGAGTGATTTTTCGTTATGTATGTACCACATTTTCCTTACCCATCCATCCATTGATGGACATTGGGTTGCTTCCATGTCTTGGCTATTGTGAATAACATGTATAATATTTGTTTCTTCATGTGAGTTTGTCACTGTAAGGACTTGAAAATGTTTTATTGGATAACAAGGAAAGAGATGGGAATACCAGACCCCCTGACCTGCCTCTTGAGAAATTTATATGGAGGACAGGAAGCAACAGTTAGAACTGGACATGGAACAACAGACTGGTTCCAAATAGGAAAAGGAGTATGTCAAGGCTGTATATTGTTACCCTGCTTATTTAACATATATGCAGAGTACATCATGAGAAACGCTGGACTGGAAGAAACACAAGCTGGAATCAAGATTGCCAGGAGAAATATCAATAACCTCAGATATGCAGATGACACCACCCTTATGGCAGAAAGTGAAGAGGAACTAAAAAGCCTCTTGATGAAAGTGAAAGAGGAGAGTGAAAAAGTTGGCTTAAAACTCAACATTCAGAAAACAAAGATCATGGCATCTGGTCCCATCATTTCGTGGGAAATAGATGGAGAAACAGTGGAAACAGTGTCAGACTTTATATTTTTGGGCTCCAAAATCACTGCAGATGGTGACTGCAGCCATGAAATTAAAAGACGCTTACTCCTTGGAAGGAACGTTATGACCAACTTAGATAGCATATTGAAAAGCAGAGACATTACTTTGCCAACAAAGGTTCGTCTAGTCAAGGCTATGGTTTTTCCAGTGGTCATGTATGGATGTGAGAGTTGGACTGTGAAGAAAGCTGAGCGCCGAAGAATTGATGCTTTTGAACTGTGGTGTTGGAGAAGACTCTTGAGAGTCCCTTGGACTGCAAGGAAATCCAACCAGTCCATTCTGAAGGAGATCAGCCCTGGGATTTCTCTGGAAGGAATGATGCTGAAGCTGAAACTCCAGTACTTTGGCCACCTCATGCGAAGAGTTGACTCACTGGAAAAGACTCCGATGCTGGGAGGGATTGGGGGCAGGAGGAGAAGGGGACGACAGAGGATGAGATGGCTGGACGGCATCACTGACTCGATGGACGTGAGTCTGCGTGAACTCCGGGAGTTGGTGATAGACAGGGAGGCCTGGCGTGCTGCGATTCATGGGGTCGCAAAGAGTTGGACATGACTGAGCAACTGAACTGAACTGAAGGATGTCTTTAACAGTATGTGTCTTATAAATTAGATCATTTCATAAATATTGTGTGCTTACTATTTATACCACAGCACTTATGTGCATTCATATGCATGTTTGAAATGGAGGTCTCTATAAATCAAAATGTCTATTAAAAATAGAAACCAGGTAATTTATATATTTGAGGATCAAACATGAATTTTAAAATTGTTCTCAATATGTAGCAATGTCTATTTGTATTTTATCACTGTGTTTCTATTCCTCAGTATAGTTAATGAGTAAACGTTCTCTATTTTTGTAGCTATTTCTATTGCTTTTGCAAGTACATTGATCGTAATGTTCATTAATGTTGACATTGGATAATGCTAAGTTGCTTCAGTCGTGTCCGACTCTCTGCGACCCCATAGACGGCAGCCCACCAGGCTCCCCCGTCCCTGGGATTCTCCAGGCAAGAACACTGGAGTGGGCTGCCATTTCCTTCTCCAATGCATGAAAGTGAAAAGTGAAAGTGAAGTCGCTTAGTCATGTCCGACCTTCAGCGACCCCATCGACTGCAGCCTACCAGGCTCCTCCATCTATGAGATTTTCCAGGCAAGAGTACTGGAGTGGGGTGCCATGCCTTCTCCGACATTGGATAATACTTAGCCTTAATTCTTCTTCTTTTTTTTTTTTGCTTAAATTTATAGCAAAAATACAAATATATTTAACTATTAATGTTGCTACTATCAGAAGTTGTTTAATTATATAATACTATGGTTCTCTTGTTCTCTTTCTGAATTCTGTTAAAAAGAAAAACAAAATTAAAATCCTCCAGTATCCTTATGGATGTCAGCTATTCCTCAAAATTTGCAGACTAACATTTACTCAAATGAAAAGTAGGTTTAATATCTTTCATTTCCTTTTAAGATATCAAAGCAAATTTCCCAGAAGCTGAATATCAAATAATGCTACATAGTTTCTTTATTTCATTTCCTCTCTTTAGTGTTTTTCAAGGACGTAGATATATATACACCTTAGTATATGTGTGCACAAACATGGACACACTCATGTAATACACACATGGAATAATGTACTAAAACATCTCTGACTTGCTTTTAAGCCCATTGGTTTTGGAAATAAAATTTGTTTGTAGCATGGCTGTGATTGACTGTCAAGGAACATTTTGAGTAAAAATGCTGCCAATCTAGACTATTATTTTTATTTGAACTCTCACCATTGCGCTGCTCATAATCTTATTTTTTATATACAACCAAAACAGCAGACCTGGCCTTGGAGCAAGTCCATTCTATTTCTGTTGTAGCAAATTCTCTCCTCATTCCTGCTAGCTCATAGAGTGTTCATAAAGTATGTTTCATATTCTTACCAGTGACTCATAAATATAGGGAGAAAAGGAAGTCAGAAGATAGCAGGTCTCTTCCAAGGGCGTGACCTACTGCCCAGAGGGGCACTCAGTCATGCATTTTGACTTTGGTAATTGAATGCTATATCCATTTCACTGCCACATTCTCATTAAAAAAAATGTAGCATCATAGCCAAACATTTGTTGGATGAAATTGCTAAGTCTTTTAAATAATCTTATACCAAGGAATAAATGTATCAGAGAAAAATAAAACTAGGGATCCCGATTTTGCTCTTCATTACATTTTTATTTCTGAAATGGTAATTTCTATATTTTAGCCATGTTCCATTTATTATTAGTGGAAGTGTAATGTGGGGACCTGGGTATTTCTATCAAGGACATAACTGATTCATTCTCTGCAATTAAAAAAAAATGCTGATATATATTTTCCCCTTTCATGGCATTATTGAAACCTGTGTGGCTAAACAAATTAACAGCCTATTTTTACAGACTCATTTGGAAGATAGAGCCCATTCACTGAGCATCAAGAAAGCCATAGGGAGTATAAACTGAGGATTTGAGAAAAGAGGCATTTCACAGCTAATTGTTATCAATTGTTAGAAAGCATATTTTATAGAAATAAAAAATAAGATGTATTTTCCCACTGTAACAAACCTACTTTCCTTCCACTTTACTCTATAACTCGCCTCCTTCTTGCAATTTATGCCCTTGATCCTGAAAAGAGGTAGAAGATAGGGCTTGAAGACACAGCCTATACAGATTGATGGTAGCAGTGGTGGGGCGGAATTTTTGAACTTCTTAGAATGCCACACAGAAACATAAAAAGGAGCTAGAGAGCAAAATAAAAAATCCATGAACATTTACAATAAATCTAGGTACAAGTTATCCTCAAAAACCTCAAAATTGATGGTAAGGGAAAACCACCAATAGTTACAAATTTTCTTTGGTATCAGAAAGCAAAGCAGTGCAATCGGGACTATAATAAACCTGAAAACCAGACAACCCCTAAAATAGGCAAACAGAGTTTACTGGAAGAGTGGTGGAGTGATTTGAGAACGACGGAAGAAATTTTGCTCACTCTGATAGTGAGTGAGCAGATAGGATCCTCAGGAAGGCTTGAAGAGAATGAATCAGTCTAAGGTCTGTGAACTGTCAAAGCTCCAAGCAAGGCTCCCTGGTAGGACGTGACCCCACACTGAGAAGAAACTGTTAAAAGTTGAAAATATGAGCAGGATGGAGGAGAACATAAATGGAGGAAAGAGAAGTCACAGATGGATGAAGAATAGAAACAGGAAAGTTCAGAAAGCAAAGCTGTTATATTCTTTTACTCTGCATGAAAATAAAGGAAGATGGATCTATGTGAAGTTAGAAAAGCTATCTTGAATATGTTTTCAAAAAGTTCAGGAGAACTAATTTCTCATAAAGATGAGCATTCAGTGAGTGTCAAGGTCAAATTCTATGTAAGTTTACTGAAAAAGAGAATAAGGAGCAAAATGCCTTTGCAGAGAGTGTGAAATACCGTCATGACTACAAAACAGATTAAAATTGTAACCTGTTCCAAAATTACTAAAATACATTAAGAAAATGATAGACAAGTAGTCACAATATAAGCCATAGTTACAAAAATTCTGATATGAGATACTCCAACATGGGGAATGAACTAGAAATAAAAGAAAACATAATTTCCGAAATGAATACTAATGTAGAAGAAACATAAGATTGAGTAAAGACAAAAATAATGCTTGTCTAACTTATTGATGCATAGTAAATCATCCCCAATTGTAGCAGTTTCAAACAAAAAAAGTTTGTTTCACAGTGCCTGTAAGTTGGAAATAGTTTAACTATGGCTCTAGGTCAGGGTCTCAAAGTGAAATCAACATGTCAGAGTGAGTGAAGTCATCTCAAGGCTCAGCAAAAGAGAATCAACTTTCAAGCTTATTCATGTCTCTAATTCAGGTTTCAAGCCCTCCTTTCTGGCTGTTGGCTGGACATAGATCCCTTGCTAGGTGGGCCTCTTGAACTAAACAAATGAGGGTGTGAAACGAAGTAAGGAATGTAGAAGTCACAGCCTTTTTGTGACCTAACCCCAGAATGGCATCCTATTGGTTTGGGTATATTCCATTTATTAAGAGTGATTCCCCAGATGTAGCCCACACTCCAAAGAAGCATGTGAATATACAGAGGTGGGGATCAGTGGAAGTGACATCATACTACCTTATAACAATTGAGAGGCAAAAAAATAAAATGAAAAGTAATGAACAAAGATAAAAAGAGAAAATGATAAGTATTGAAGATACGCAAGAAAGATTCAACACATGGCTTACTTAAAGTAAATCATATATTTTTCTGTATGTATAGATATGGGCTACTTAAAATCAAATAGTACACATGAAATAAGAGTACCACACTTTGGAAAAGACTTGTCTAGCAGATAGTAAAGGTTCAATTAATGTCAATTATTTTGACAGAGATTAGGAAGTAGTTATAAATAGGTATGTTCAGAATTATTCCTGACATCGTAAAGTCCAGTTCAGTCATAAATACTAAGCTAAAACATTCAGAAGAACATATGTTACCATAAGGAGGAAAGGATCAGTCTATGCATATGAGTTTTGTGGGTATAATTGTGTTTTCCTCCATGTGTTGTTGAAAGTAGATGTTAATATCATAGCCCTTAGCTTGGCCTCTAGTATTGTTTAGTGAAGATGAATGGTGTATGCTGAAGTCTGGCATCATCGGTTCTCTGTAGCTTTGTGTCAGTTTTCAATGTGCCAGACAGATATATGCAATGCTCAAATTATTTCAGAGTTTTTTTCAATTTTAGAATATGTTTATTATGTATTTGATACCAATAGGGATGAGGATGTTGCTGTTAATTGGTGCCAGCATATACCACTCTGTCAGCCAGCTAATCTTTTGCCAAGCTGACATTTGCATCACCAATAATTTTGCAAAATTAGGTTATAAATAGTCTTATGCAGAATTAGGGCAGTGAGTAAAGCTTAAAAGTATATGAATACATATTAATATGTATAATCATTTCATTGACATTAGTCCTAAACTAAAAGGAAGAAAGATGACTGGTTAGAAAGGTAATGAGAAATGTGATCTTTGGAAGAAAGTTATCATCTTTTCCTAAATTTCTTAACAGTGAAGAAAATGAATACAGACATAGAAAATCATAGACTTTAGACTTCAGAGAACAGGTAGTGTTGATAAAAAGTAACTTAGGATAGCAAGAGTCTGGGCCCCTAATACAGAATAAACTAAAAAGGTGAAAGAGGCATAAAAACTATGGTCCATGGTTTTACTGCAAGAGAAAAAAAAAAGGGAAAAATTTTCCATTTCAGTAGTTGGCACCTTTGCAAGTCTCTGATTATTAGAATTGCTGGGACTTCAGTGCCTTGACAGGTTATAAAATGGATAGTTTAAAAACTTTCTAATTTAATGTGTGTGTATTTTTTCTACTTCTTTTGGGCTGGTAGCTTCATTTTCACTTCTCTTTGAATTTTTCTCTGTGGAAATCCAGAGGAAATTAAGTCTTTACAGTGTTCCAAAATTCTGCAGCTAGGTTGTTTATCTCTTCCCATTTCTCCATCTCTAAGCACCGCAATAGACATCCATACAGGAATGGTTGCAATGGTATCGTGAATTATATATGAAATTTGCAGTGCTTCTCTGCTTTGAGGAGAAATAGCTGTTCCAATAATCACTGCTCCTGATTACAGAAAAGCAGATCAGTATCATGGGCAGTAGATAAGAGATGACTCTTTGGAACTTGAATGTGGAGCTGAGCTTTTCTCCATCTACAAGAATAGGGAAAATTATTTTCTCACTATTTTTTTTTTTAATGTGGATCATGTATATAGTCTATTGAATGTGTTACAATATTGCTTTCTATTTTGTTTTTTGATTTTTTTGGCCACAAAACATGTGTGATCTCATCTCCCTGACTAAGGATGGAACCTGTACCCCTGCATTGGAAGACAAAGTCTTAACCACTAATGCATTAGGGAAGTCCTATCACCTCACTCACTATAGTCTATTGATATTTGACTCCATTTTTTTTCCTAATGTACAAACATCTCCTCTAAGATATGAGGATTTTGTATGGTTACTTGCTCTTCATGAGAGGATTCTGTCCATCCTTGTCTGGGCCCCTTTGGGGCTACTGTAGCAGAATACAATAGACTGAGTAGCTAATAAACAACAGAAGATTATTTCTCAGTGCTCTAGAGGTTGGTAAGTCTAAAGCTGATGTGCTAGCCGATTCAGAGTCTGGTGTAGGCCAGTTTCCTGGTCCACAGCCATTTCTTGCCATGTCCCCACATGACAGAAGAGGTGACAGAGTTCCCTGGGGTCATTTCACAAAGTCACTAATCCCATTCATGAAAACCCCACCCTGTGCATGGTCCAAAACCTCCCAGAGGAACCACCTCGTAATACTACCACATTGGAGACTAAGATTTCAACAGATAGACAGTGGCTCCAAAGAATCACTTTTCTAAAAGTATCACTTATCACTAGAGTTTTAACTTAAATTTTCCTTGAGGTGTCTTATCCTAAACAGTTAACTTCCCTTTTTCATATACTCATGCAATATACATTTCTATTTCAAATAATTTATTAAAATTGTAACTAAATGATTCTTCAAGTAACTTTTGATTTCAGGTATTTTGTGCTTGCATGGTCTTATTTAACAGCTTATCTACAAGAGAAACTCCACAAAAGTATTCCTGAATGAGTCAGTTCAGTTCAGTTCTGTCGCTCAGTTGTGTCCGACTCTTTGCGACCCCATGAACCACAGCACGCCAGGCCTCCCTGTCCATCACCAACTCCCGGAGTCCACACAAACCCATGTCCATCGAGTCGGTGATGCCATCCAACCATCTCATCCTCTGTCGTCCCCTTCTCCTCCTGCCCTCAATTTTTCCCAGCATCAGGGTCTTTTCCAATGAGTCAGCTCTTCGCATTAGGTGGCCAAAGTATTGGAGTTTCAGCTTCAACATCAGTCCTTCCAATGAACACCCAGGACTGATTCCTTGAATACATAAATAATTAAATGACATTCACCAGTTCAGTGACAGGCAGGAAACTCGCTCTTTGACCAATGAACTATTACAGTAAATGGAAGCAGAGTATAGCAAAAAATTAAAAAAGTAACTGATTTTGAGTTGGAACTTTGGGTTCAAGTGCTGTCTCTGTTTACTTTTAGCTGTGTGCCAGGAAAGACATTCTAAGGGTTAGCTTCAACTGTAATGAGAAGACACTTTCTTCACAAAGATTTCCTGCTTTTAAAAATTAATCAGATATCCTAAAATGTTGACAAGGTTTCTTTACAAGGAAAAAAAAAAAAGTGTATGATATAATAGTATAATATTGTCCATACAGCCAGTGACCTGCACAATTTGCAAAGGTTTCTTAATATCCCCCAAAGGTTATATAGAAGAAAGTTTTATATTTTATATATATATATATATAAAAGAAAGTTTTTAAGTTTTATATTATATATGTATAATATAGAAGAAAAATGATAAAATTTTGCTATCTTCAATATTAAAATGCTTGAAAGAGCAAAATAATAATAATAATAGTTATAGAAACTTCAAGTTTACAATAGCTTCACATTGCACTTCACAGTATTTCAGAAAGAGTACTGCCAACATTTAGGTTTCTGGGCTTCTCCTCCCAGCTTGCTGTGCACAATGACAGTATTCAAGACCAGAGATAAAGTTGGATTTTTTTCCTGAGATAAAATGGTGAATTCTATTTATTTCAGCAAACAATTCTTTGCTATTGCCTTCTGCATAACTCTATATGAGATAATTAACAAGATAGTAAAAAAGTACAACAGATACTACTTTGAAAATGATCTATTTATAAAAAGTAGTACAGAAATAGCCATGAGGTAGGTAGACACTCCTTTCTTGTTCAGGTTAATGATCCCAGCCCTGCCCATTAGAAAGTCTCAGAGAAATTGACTGCCTCTGAAAGTAAAGATGCTATCATGGCCTTGGTGGACACCAGGCAACACTGAACTCCACACTCTGGAGAAGAATCTACTTTTCTTTCTAGACTGTCCTTCATCCAAACTCCCTTTGCTAAATCTTTTTCCATCATAGGATGTTAGTCAAGGATAGATTAATGATTCAACTGAAACAGATTCCAAAATGGTTACTCTTTAAGCAAAGACTTCTTTGATTTGACTCTGTTCGTGGAATTCTCTAGGCAAGCTGGAGTGGGTACCATTTCCTTCTCCAAGGGATCTTCCTGACCCAGAGATCAGACCCAGATCTCCTGCATTGCAGACAGATGCTTTACCATCTGAGCACCAGGGAAACCAGTTTGACTAAGATTTAAAAAATGAATGAATTTGATAGGCAGAGAATACATTCTCAAGTTCACAATGTTTCCCATGATTCTCTAATATTTCTCTCCACAGTGTAACACGTTAGTTACCTGCCTTGTCCCTAAGTCAATTATTTCTTTTCCTGATACGCTCAATTTTAACAGTGACAATCTGTTTAAAGGGGGGAGCCTTAATTAAAAGAGGGTGATTTAAAAGGCAGAATTAAAATTTCAGTGGCTTATTGACTAGGGTATGTACTTTTGTCTTGAAACAGCATTTGTATTTTCAAATGTCACATCAGAATAGATGACCATTATTAATTCATTTGGCCAGAAACACTTCTTACAAAAGTAAATCCTGCAGAGATCACAAAAGATATACACTAGAGAATCCAAATTTCTATGTGGCTTCCCAAATGGCTCATTGATAAAGAATCCACCTGCAATGCAGGAGACATGGGTTCAATCCCAGGGTCAGGAAGATCCCCTGGAGAAAGAAATGGCGACCCACTCTGGTGTTCTTGCCTGGGTAATCCCCTGGACAGAAGAGCCTGGTGGGCTATAGGCCACGGAGTTGCAAGAGAGTCAGACACAACTTGGCAACTGAACAATAACAAAGAAATATTTAGAATCAGGAGAGTGGTGTAGGCCAGGTACTGGACACTGAGAAGGAATATGAGAAGAAGGGGTAGTCTAGTCAGTATTTTTGACTTCTAGTCTTTGCTTCGCCTACCTTCAAAAATCAGTAGGAAGATAAATATCAAACAGTTTTATTGGGTGAAAGGAGTGTCCATGACTGATTCAGGCAGAAGGGCAGCAGAGAGCAGGAACCCTGTCTTACATGGTGAAGGCAAGCAGAGTATAGATAAGGATCTGGGTGAGAATTACTTTAATATTCTACCTCTAAGTTGGAAAAAATAGGAGACCATACAAAATGCAGCACATGGATATCTGATAGCAGCTTTATTAATAATTGTCCAAACTTGGAAGCTAACATGATGTCCTTAAGTGAATGGATAAGTAAACTATGGTACATCCAGACAAGGAAGTATTATTCAATGATAAAAAGAAATGTACTCTCAAGCCATGAAAAGACATGGAGGACACAAGTGCATGTTAATCAAGGAAAGAAGCCAATCTGATAAGGCTACATGCCGTATGATTCCAAGTATATTACATTCTGGCAAAAGCAAAACTGTGGAGACAGTAAAAAGATCAGGGTTTTCTGAAGGATGGGAGAGGAAGGTGTGATGAATAAGTGGAGCACAGAGGATTTTTCTGGAAGTGAAAATGTAGATAGATACCATAATACTTTTGTCCACGCCCATAGAATGTGTACCATCAAGAGTGAAGCCTAAGGTACACTGTGGACTTTGGGAGATAATTATGTATGGATGTAGCCTCACCTTTGGGAACAAAGGTACCTTTCTGGTGAGTGACGTTGATAATGAGGGAGGCTATGCATGTATGAGGGCAGGGATTATGTGGGGAACCTTGGTACTTTCCTCTCAATTTTGTTATAAACCTAAAACTGTTCCCCCAAAAGGAAGTCTTAAAAGAGGGGGGATGATGGCCCTTCGTGTGCGCCTGTCCATCTCCAGTCTCTCTGCTCAGATGGTGCTGTTGTCACGCCTGGACGTCTCATCAAGCTCTCCCCTGTTGGATCTCCAGTTATCTTTTCTCATGTAAACCTCTCTTGACTAGTTTATCTTTCTCTTAGAACAAAACCTTTAATAACTTATTGTGATAAGTGTATAAATGATACATTTTTTGAGCTTTTGTATTTCTGAACATGCATTTGTTTTCTGTCCTTTATTGTTTTTTGCTTGGTTATAGAATTCTGAGTTGGAAATAATTTTACTTCAGAATTTTAAAGTCTCTCTTTTCTGAAAGCTTATAGAATTTCCTTTGTATCAGTGTTTTGAGATTTCACAGTGATAGGCCTTGGTATGGACCTGTTTACATGCATTGAGATGGGCACTTGATGTGTCCTTTTAATCTTTCAGTTCTGAGAATTTTCCTTAAGTTATTTTATTTTTTTATCCTCTTTTATTCTTCTGTTCTCTGTTTCTGAATTCCTGTTATACAGACCATAGTGAAGTCACTCAGTCGTGTCCGACTCTTTGCGACTCCATGGACTGTAGCCTACCAGGTTCCTCCATCCATGGGATTTTCCAGGCAAGAATACTGGAGTGGGTTGCTATTCCCTTCTCCAGGAGATCTTCCCAACCCAGGGATTGAACCCGGGTCACTCGTACTGCAGGCAGACACTTTACTATCTGAGCCACGAGGGTGTTCTAATTTTCTTTCTTTTTCGCTACTATTTTCCATTTCTCTGTTGATTCTGGGATGTTTTCTCTAATTTATTTTCCAATTCTTCTACTATTTAAAAATTATTTTCTTTTCAGCTGTCATGTTTTTAAACTCCAAGAGTTCTTTTTTGTTTTTGGAATATTCATTTTTTTCTAATATCCTATTAATTTTTTCCTGCAAGTGCAATATCTTCTCTTGTCTCTATGGGAATATAAATGCTTTATAAGATTTTTATAAAATTGTTCTTCTCCCTACATTGATTTCTGTTCTTTGAAGTCACTTTATATCTGTATGTCTTAGTTTTTATTTTACATGTTAGCAACTTTCATATGCTTTTTGAAAAACATATATGAAAATTAAAAGACAGTTATAAGTCATATAGCTGATAAAGGACTTCTATCCAGAATATAAGATGACCTTTTGAAACTCAAATAAGAAAACAAAACAAAAGTGGACAAATTTTTGAACAGATACTTTCCACAGAAAAATATGCATGAATAATAAATAATCCCAGGAAGAGATGATCAACATTCTTAGCCATTAGGGAGATGTAAATTAAAGCCAAAATGAGGTACACTGCACACCCACTATAATAACCATAATAAAATAGTTGATAATGCCAATCTACTTCAAGAGAGTATGAAGAAAAATCCACTCTAACTTATTCTAATTTGGAAAATGATTTGGTTGCTTCTTAAAAATTTAAACATTCACTTACCATGTGATCTAGCCATTCTACTCCTAAGTTTGCACCCTAGAGAAATGAAAGCCTATATCCATATAAAGATTTTTATTACAGTAGTTAAAACCTGGGTGTTACCCAAATATCCATCAGTGCATAAACAGAAAAGTTGTGGTACATCCATACAATGGAACACTGCTCAGTAATAAAGATGATTGACTACTGATATACCTCACAACATTGATGAATCTCTTATCCTGAAAGAGACAAAAAGAGAATACATGCTGTATTGCTCCATTTATGTATAAAATGCAAACTAATCCACAATGACAGAAAGGAGATGATTTGATGTAGAAGGGGAGGGCCTTGAGTAGTGGATTAAAAAAGAAGAAGAAACTTTTTTGGGTTATAACAAACCAGTTGTGTTGATTACACAGGTTTATGTAAATGTCACATTAAGTTATTGCTTTAAACATGCAGTTTTGTATGTAAAATACACATATATAAAAACATAAAGCTATTTAATGAAAAAACTGTCTTCATTAGCTTGAGTCTCTACCTCAGCTCTCAGTTCTCAAAATATTTATCACTTTCTGAACCAATATTAACCTGCCTTATTTATTATAACTTTATTTTAAAAAATGCATAATTGTTAGAGCAGACCATTTACTAGACATTTTGGATATTTCTGGATGTTACACATTCAGATTAAGTATAAAATTAGTTTTTTATATCCGATAAAAATTCTTGAGGTAGGTTCTACTTTAATTTTAGAAAAACTGACAGCCTTACTGTCATGAATATTCCTCTCCATAATAATAATTTTCCTATCAAATTATTTTGATTTTCAAGCATATTGTTCACTAATATTTTATGATTATTTTTCCATAATTATCTGCTTTCCTCTTGTAAGATTCCTAGTCAGTTTCTTAAAGGTTTTTCTGATATAATGGATATTTGTCTTCTAACTCTACCCTTTTTTATTGTCATTGCTGCTGACGCTATTTCATTGAACTTTGTTTATTAATCTAGCTTTCCAGTGAAACAATGAACTCTAATAATGACTCCAATAATTAATCAGCAAATAGACAATCTTATATCCAAAAATTAAAACCAAAATAAAGTTTGTTAATTCTTTTTTTATAATCTGGAAAGATGACATTATATGAGGATTATCTATTCCTTGGTGATTTGGCCAAAATCACAATTAGCTTCACCAGGTGAATATTGGGACATTGAGAATTGATGATTTTGATTAAAGATTCTTTAGAGCATTTGATTTAAGTTGGATATTTTTTTTCTGATATCACTTTGATAATTATATTTTCTTTAAAAATAAAGTTCATTTTATCTATATTTTCAAGATTTTTAATCATAAAATTCTCCCTAAAACATGAAGATATTACCATTTTTCAGAATTAACTTCAATAAAATCAAATATTTAAAATCTTGTCTTAAACATTTTCAACAGAACAGCTTTTTTGGTTAAATAATTTTAATATTTGCTTACTATGTCATTTATTCTATTAGCAGTTATTTTCCCAAATTCTTGAATTTATTCTACTAACAGATTTTTCCTAGATTCTTGAATTTAATGCATAGCTTTTTTTTTTAACTCTCTTTTTAAATGAATGCAATTAAGGTGAAAATTTAACTTGTCTCTGAGTGTGCTCAGGACAACCTCAAAACGTAGATATGTATACAGTACCATTTAGCCATTTCATAGCCATACTATGGCATTGGCAAGGACAAATACTCCCATTTTTCATTGGGCAGACATGCTGTGAAGGGTTCAGTGCTTCTCTTTTATTATTCACACATTTGTGAGTTTTCAAGCTGGAAAAAGTGTTCTACAATCACTGACTCACTGGCTGTCTGATCAGTGCTCTGAATATGAGTACGTATTGAAAGTGCAACTAGACACAACAGCGAAATCTCCAAGGCAAGTCCATGCACGGAAATGCTCTTTAAGATAATTTAATCCCACTCCTTCTTGGGATTTTGGTTATGAACAAGGACTTTATTCTGAAAAAACATCCTTTAGTGTTTATTTCTGTCTTTGCATCTCATATGAGGTATGTTGTAGGACACAATTTGATTTTCCTTCTTGTATCAGGTTAGCTGTGGACAAGATGGAGTCCTGACTTGGGTCTTCTTGAGTCTGCATGTGCACAGGATTTCCCTGGTAGCTCAGCTGGTATAGAAACAGCCCACAATGCAGGAGACCCCAGTTCAATTCCTGGGTCCTGGGTCAAGAAGATGCCCTGGAGAAAGGGATAGGCTACCCATTCCAGTGTTCTTGGGCTTCCCTTGTGGCTCAACTGGTAAAGAATCCGCCTACAATGTGGGAAACCTGGTTTTGATCCCTGGGTTGGGAAGATCCCCTGGAGAAGGGAAAGGTTACCCACTCCAGTATTCTGGTCTGGAGAATTTCATGCCCTGTATAGTCCATGGGGTCTCAAAGAGTTGGACACGGAGCAACTTTCTCTTTCATGTGCACAATATCTGAATTCACTCTGAGAACTGGATAAACAGAAACTTAAGATTTGGGTGGAAGGGTCAGGATGACATTATGAGATTAGGCTTGAACTTCTCCATCATCTCTAAACACAGAAAGGAAAAGCAATTTTTAAAGAACAAGAAAATTATTAAGAACGCTTAACTCAAAACAAAATTATCTCCATGGACCAGAAAGGGAACAGAAGTTCAGAGTAGTAAGTTAGGAGTTAGGGACTGGAGCCAGGGCCTGCTGTGCTCGGGTCTGGATGAAGCTAGGCTTTGCCTCCTGCAGAGCAATGGGAGCCAGAGCTCCATGTGCATGGCAGGAGAGCAGAGTCAAGTTAATTGCATGAGACTGGGGGCAGGTGCAGCACCCACTAGCCTATGAAATATGGTCAAAAGAAACTTGTGGCTACTGCCTGGGACTACAGCTTCTGCACATGTGCCTATCTGCAGTGTTGAACGGTTCAGACAAATTCTTATAACACAATTGGAAAGTAAGTCCCTGTGCATTTAGTGACTAATTTTGAGATAGACCCATGTTAATGAGAGAACTGGAACCTTGAACCTTTGAAGACATTCCTTTGAATGTCAAAGAACCTTGAAGACAGACATTCCTTTGAACCTTTATAAAAATTGGTCCTGAGCGAGAATTCTCTTGGGAACCAGATTGCATCTCTGAACAATAGGATTTCTTTGGCAACCAAAAACAGATTCTCCCATATTGAGGTAAGAGGGATGGAAGGAGGCTTGTTCCAGAGAGTAAGGTTTATGCCTTTGCCCCGGGCAGAATCCAGGAAATAGCTATGCAGCTCATCAAGGGCCACATAAATGAGTTTTTAGATAGGCTATAGAAATATCCAAGCCTTGGGCTGTGTTGTGGACATAGCAGAGATTTTCCAGACTCACAGAGGTTAGAAAGACAAAAGTGACCTTGAGGTCAGTGATAGATGGTTGTGTGGGATGATGACATTCAAGGGATACTGATGAACCATCACCTCCCTATCCTCTCACATGCTTTACATCTGACCTAGGAGAGCCCCTTAGACACAATCCCATACAAAAGGAATATTCCCATTTGATTGACATTAATTTTCCTGTTCTGGAAAATTGTGAGTTTAAAATAGAAATTATGTAGGATTACAGAAAAATGTTATCTGTCTTGATTCATATCAGATTCCAATATAAATAATTCAGCCTGGTAAAACATGTTGCTATGTTGGCAGTGGCACCCCACTCCAGTACTCTTGCCTGGAAAATCCCATGGATGGAGGAGCCTGGTAGGCTGCAGTCCATGGGGTCGATAAGAGTCGGACACGACTGAGTGACTTCACTTTCACTTTTCACTTTCATGCATTGGAGAAGGAAATGGCAACCGACTCCAGTGTTCTTGCCTGGAGACTCCCAGGGATAGGGGAGCCTGGTGGGCTGCTGTCTATGTGGTCGCCCAGAGTCGGACACGACTGAAGCAACTTAGCAGCAGCAGCAGCAGCATGTTACTATGAGGTTAGTGAAATGAACAGGGAAGCCCCCCAAGCTAACCAAATAAGAGTGCTGCGGGTCCAGCCATGCCATTCAAGCTCCTCTCTGTCCTGCCTGGAGTCTCGCACCATCTGTTAGTGGCTGTTGCTCGGGCTTAAGCTTTGATGAGAATGTCTCCGGTCCTCTGACTGGCTGAGATTCCAGAGAGGCAGCAGAGGCAGACATTCCAGTTATGTGCTCCTGATGAGGTCCCTTTTTGTTGCTGTGGGGAACTTTTTTTTTTTCTTTTGCATCTTCTTTTCCAAGAAAACAGAGGTTTCCTTCAAGTTAGCCATTCTCTCACCACTTTTTTTTGAGGTGGTGCTAAGGAGAATAATCAATTTATAGGACATGGCAACCCACTCTTGTATCCTTGCCTGGAGAATCCTATGGACAGAGGAGCCTGGCAGGCCATGGTCCATGGGGTCACAGAGGGTCGGACACGACTGAAGCAACTAAGCACAAGCACTCACAAAAGCAGCACTTTATCCCTGAAAGCTGCAGATGGGGTATACTTGGGACCCCCTCTTCTAAATCTTTTCTTCACCCTAGATATAAACAAAAGGTGCCCAGTATGAAATCCTCAGGAGAAGGAAATGGCAACCCACTCTAGTACTCTTGCCTAGAGAATTCCATGGACAGAGAAGCCTGGTGGGCTGCCGTCTATGGGGTCTCACAGAATCGAACACAACTCGAGACTTAGCAGCAGCAGAAGCATGGAATCTTCAAGGGGCTGATGATTTCCAGGGATGCCTTTTCCAAGTAATTTGAATAAAAAGGCCACACTGACTATACTGACATTAAACTTGATATAGCTTTCCACTCGCCTCTTTCAGTCTAAATCCAGAATCCTTTCTATGTCCAAGTTTGCCTAAAATAAAAATAAAACTGATCTCTGTAAGGAACCTCACAATTATAATTTAACAAACCAATAAACAAGAGGGAGACTAAAGGAGCTCAGTGAGATTTTTTAAATCTTGAGTCATCCTACATTTTCATTTTTTAAAGATGATGTTCAAATAATTAATGGGAAACATAGATTGTTAAAATGTGTCAGAAGCTGAAATTTTAAGGAAAAAATACTTTTTCTGTTTCAATTTCTTGTGTTGTCACCAGGGAAAAACAAACTTTTTTAATTCCCAAATTTTGAGAAGGGCTTCCCAGATGGCACCAGTATAAAGAATCTACCTGCCAGTGCAGGAGACACACGAGACAGGGGTTCCAACCCTGGGTCTGGGGATCCCTTAGAGTAGAAAATGGCAACCAACTACAGTATTTTGACTGGAAAATTCTGTGAGCAGAGGAGCCTGGTGGGCTACAGCACATGAGTCCACAAAGAGTCAGACATGACTGAGCATTCTGTGAAGGGAAAGACAATGATGTATTTCTAAAGCCTGAGCAAGTGTGTGTATAATGGAGAGGGGAGCAAAATATTTTGTGTTTCAGGTTCAAAGAAGGGATTTAAGTTCAAATGATCAGAAAGATAGTGGATGAAGGCTGGTGCTTAGAATTCTGAAAGTGAAAACTCAAGTATGTCCCACTCTTTGGGATCCCATGGACTGTAGCCTGCCAGGCTCCTCTGTCCATGAAATTCTCCAGGCAAGAATACTGGAGGGAGTTGCCATTTCCTCTTCCAAGGGATCTTCCCAACCCAGGGATCAAACCCAAGTCTGCTGCATTGCAGGCAGATTCTTTACAGGCAGATTGGAGTTGGGGACTAAAGTTCTCAATTCTCAAGACCCAACTCCCTACCTGATATCTAATACCTGATATCTAATATCAAAAGTTGACTTAAAGCTCAACATTCAGAAAATGAAGATCATGGCATCTGGTCCCATCACTTCATGGCAAATAGATGGGGAAACAGTGGAAAGAGTGTCAGACTTTATTTTGGGGGGCTCCAAAATCACTGCAGATGGTGACTGCTGCCATGAAATTAAAAGACGCTTACTCTTTGGAGGAAAAGTTATGACCAACCTAGATAGCATAGTGAAAAGCAGAGACATTACTTTGCCAACAAAGGTCCGTCTAGTCAAGGCTATGGTTTTTCCTGTGGTCATGTATGGATGTGAGAATTGGACTGTGAAGAAAGCTGAGCGCCAAAGAATTGATGCTTTTGAACTGTGGTGTTGGAGAAGACTCTTGAGAGTCCCTTGGACTGCAAGGAGATCCAACCAGTCCATTCTGAAGGAGATCAGCCCTGGGATTTTTTTGGAAGAAATGATGCTAAAGCTGAAACTCCAGTACTTTGGCTATGTCATGCGAAGAGTTGACTCATTGGAAAAGACTCTGATGCTGGGAGGGATTGCGGGCAGGAGGAGAAGGGGATGACAGAGGATGAGATGGCTGGATGGTATCACTGACTCAATGGATGTGAGTCTGAGTGAACTCCGGGAGTTGGTGATGGACAGGGAGGCCTGGCATGCTGTGATTCATGGGGTTGCAAAGAGTCAGACACGACTGAGCGACTGAACTGAACTGAATATACCTGACCATCAGATATTAGAATGGTCCATGCAATCACAGGCACATCAATAGTAAGAATGACTGACTGAAGACGAGAAGTCTACCTGCAGATGTTCTGACAAAGTAAGCCCCAGGATGCTTAAACAATCCTGGAAAGAGAGAAATATTCATCAAGAATGACTAGTATTAATGACTTGTCAACTTTTGTAAGCACAGACACAGAGCTGGATTTGGAAACATGGATTTACATTTAGAAAAATAAAGCAACATAAGTATTTGTGCACATTCATACTTGAGATAAACAGAAAATAAGATATCAAGAAAATGTTATAAATGCCTAATTAAAAATTACATTTTTCCAAAAAACTAATTTTATGGCTATAAGTTTTTTCTGTATGAAATGTTAATTTCTCAGCTTTCAGTTTCTTGGAAAATTTCTTTGAGCTTAATATTTATCTCTGACTTTTCAGTTCGGAGAAGGCAATGGCACCCCACTACAGTACTCTTGCCTAGAAAATCCCATGGACGGAGGAGCCTGGTAGGCTGCAAACCATGGGGTCGCTAGAGTCGGACACAACTGAGCGACATCCCTTTCACTTTTCACTTTCATGCATTGGAGAAGGAAATGGCAACCCACTCCAGTGTTCTTGCCTGGAGAATCCCAGAGACGGGGGACCCTGGTGGGCTGCCGTCTATGGGGTTGCACAGAGTCGGACACAACTAAAGCAACACAGCAGCAGCAGCAGTAACCTTCAGTTGTACTTTTATTTCTGTAATATTTCTGTAAACATTTTGAAATCCTCATCCTTCTTAAAAATTTCTAAGGATGATAAACCACTAAGGATAACTGGATATACACAGTGCTTTCTATGATAAAATGTTTGAATGTGTTTATTTAGCAATGGATAACATAACCTGAAACTAGAAAACTTCTAAAAGAAAACAGGGAAATTTTCACAATATTGGTTTTAGCAATGATTTCTTGGATATGACACTAAAAGCACAGAAAACAAAATTAAAAATAGATAAGTGGGACTGCATCAAACTGAAAGGAAACAATCAACAAAATTAAAAAGTGGCCTTTTGGAAGGTCATATTGCATGGAAGAAAATACTTGCAAGTCACATATCTTACAGGAGGTTACTATGCTTTCCTTGGAAAGAAAGTTGTGACAAACCTAGACAGTATATTAAAAAGCAGAGACATAATTTTGCCGACAAACATCTGTATAGTCAAAGCTATGGTTTTTCTAGTAGTCATGTATGAATTGGAGAGTTGGACCATAAAGAAGGCTGAGTGCCAAAGAACTGATGCTTCCAGTTGTGGTGTTGGGGAAGACTCTTGAGAGTCCCTTGGTCTGCTAGGAGATCAAACTAGTCCATCCTAAAGGAAATCAGTCCTGAGTATTCATTGGAAGGACTGATGCTGAAGCTGAAACTCCAACACTTTGGCCACCTGATGTGAAGAGCTGCCTCATTGAAAAAGGCCCTGATGCTGGGAAAGATGGAAGGCAAAAGGAGAAGGAGGAGGCAAAGGATGAGATAGTTAGATAGCATCACTGACGATGAATATGAATTTCAGCAAACTTTGGGAGACAGTGGAGGACAGAGGAGCCCGGCATTCTGCAGTCCATGGGGTCACAAAGAGTTGGACACCACTTAGTGACTGAACAACAACAAAATGAAAAATATAGGGCTTCTCCGGTGGCTCAGGGGTAAAGAATCTGCCTGCAATGTAGGAGGCACAGAATGCAGGAAATTCAGGCTTGATCCCTCATCCCCTGGAGAAGGAAATGGCTACCCAACTCCAGTATTCTTATCTAGGAAATCCATGGACTGAGAAGCCTGGCAGGTTACAGTCCATGGTATCACAGAAGAGTCAGACACTACTGAGTGACCACATAACAACAAACATGCAAAATATATAGGAACTCCTGTAATTTAATAACAAAAGGCTCTGTTAAAAATGAGGAAAATACTCGAATAGACAATTCTCCAAAGAAAACATACAAAGCTAATAAATGTATAGAAAGAAGATCAGCATCACTCATCATCAAGGAAATGCAGATCAAAACAATGAGATATCATCTCACACCTATTAGGATGGCTGTTATGAAAACAAACAAAACACAAAACGTAGCCAGTGTTGTAGGTGACATGTAGACATTAGAACCATTGCACATTGTTGGTAAAAATGTAAAATAATGTGTGTGTGTGTGTGTGTGTGTGTGTTTTAGTCACTTAGTCTTGTCTGATTCTGTGACTCCATGGACTGTAGCCCACTACCCTCCTTTGCCCGTGGAATTCTCCAGCCAAGAATACTGGAGTGGGTTGACATTTCCTTCTCCAGTAAAACAATATAGGTACCATGGAAATCAATACAGAGGTTCCTGAAAAAAATTAAAATAGAAACACTGTGATCCAACAGTCTCACTTTTGGGCACTTCTCTAAAAGAGCTGAAATCAGAATTGCAAAGAGCAATTTGCATTCTTATGTTCACTGCAATATTATTTATGATAACCAAAATATATAAACAACCTTGTCCATCAACACATGAATAAAGAAAATGTGATATATACAAACAATAAAATATTATTCCCCTTCAAAAATGAAGGCAATCCTGTCACATTTGACACATGTGAACCTTGAGGACATAGGGCTAAATGAAATAAGCCAGTCACAGAAAGTCAAATGACTACACGATTCCACTCATGTTACTGTTTCAGTTGTCAGTTTGAATCTGACTCTTTCGCAGCCTCGTGAACTACAGCCACCAGGCTCCTCAGTCTGTGTGATTTCCCAGGCGAGAACACTGGAGTGGGTGGCCATTTCCTTCTCCAGGGGATCTTCCCTTCCCTGGGATTGAACTCAGGTCTTCTGCACTGGCAGGTGGGTTTTCACCATGAGCCAGCAGAGAAGCCTGATTCCACTCATATGAGGTATCAAAAAATAGTTAAACTCATAGAAACAGGGAATAGAATAGAGGTTCCCAGGGACTGGATAGTGGAAGAAATAGCAAGTTTCTATTCAACAGGTATGAAGTCTCAGTTATGCAAGATGAATAACTTTTGGAGATCGGCTGTACAATATTGTGCCTATAAATAATAATACTGGGTCATGCACTTATAGGGATAAATCTTATGTTTAATGTTCTTATAAAAAATGTTTTAAAAAGAAAGAAAAAAATGAATACCATAAATAGCAACTTGAATGATTAGGTTGACCTTCTAATTCATATCATCTGTGTAAACTTTGCTCAACTACCAAACTCTTTCTTGAAAACTAAATTGTCTCAGCCAGCCTACAGGAATTTTTCCTCACATGAATTCCCCTTGGCCATTGTTATATAGATAATTCATTGTGTGGTATTGTTTACTACATTTTCAGTAGCTTATATATATATATATATATATAAAAGTGTGAAGTCGCTCAGTCGTGTCTGACTCTTTGTGACCCCATGGATTGTAGCCCACCAGGCTCCTCCGTCCATGGGATTCTCCAGGCAAGAATACTGGAGTGGGTTGCCATTTCCTTCTCCAGGGGATCTTCCCGACCCAGGGATTGAACCCCGGTCTCCCGCATTGTACACAGGTGCTTTACCGTCTGAGCTACCAGGAAGACCATATATATATATATATATATATGCTTTTTCCCTCTCCTTTATTGGACCTTGCCTATATGGAGTTGCAACATTTTGTGGATTGATTAATTATCTAAACAATTTCTATTTATAAAGCTTATTTATAACAAGTTTTATCTTTTATGGGGAAAGAAGTTATATGGCATAGTGGTTTGTTGCATTAAAACTTCATGAATAACTTTGAAAAGTAACATGACTTCTCTCCGGTCTTGAGATTCCTCATTTCAACTCAGCCATTAAAAAGAATACATTTGAATCAGTTCTAATGAGATGGATGAAACTGGAACCTATTATACAGAGTGAAGTAAGCCAGAAAGAAAAACACCAATACAGTATACTAACTCATATATATGGAATTTAGAAAGATGGTAACAATAACCCTGTGTACAAGACAGCAAAAGAGACAATGATGTATAGATCAGTCTCATGGACTCTGTGGGAGAGGGAGAGGGTGGGGAGATTTGGGAGAATGGCATTGAAACATGTATAATATCATGTATGAAACGAGTCACCAGTCCAGGTTCGATGCAGGATACTGGATGCTTGGGGCTGGTGCACTGGGACGACCCAGAGGGAGGGTATGGGGAGGGAGGAGGGAGGAGGGTTCAGGATGGGGAACACAGGTATACCTGTGGCAGATTCATTTCGATAATTGGCAAAACTAATACAATATTGTAAAGTTTAAAAATAAAATAAAATTAAAAAAAAAACAAAAAAAAATAAAAATAGAGTACGAAAAAGAAAATAAAAATCTTTTCTACTTGAAAAAAAAAACAAAAAACAAATGGGATATTTGTATCAAGTTGGTGCTTGTGTTCAGACGCTGTCTTGCACAACTCTTTGTGCCCCTATGGACTCTGTCCTGGTTCCTCTCTTCATGGGATTTTCTTGGCAAGAATCATGGACTAGGTTGCCATTTCCTTCTGCAGGAGTTCTTCCTGAGCCAGGGATCGAACCTGCAGTGGGTTGTCTACTCCTGAGACACTGGGGAAGCCCATCAAGTTGGTATCTACTATATTAATACATATTAAATGAGTTGATGGATATTTGCTTTTTATAAAGTATGTGTTAGATGTTTCTATTCCTTATTGATTTGGGGATCTCACCTGTAACCATCTGTGTGAGGTATTTTGTTAGTAGATTTTTCACTGCTGATATATGTCTTTAACAAGTCAGGTTTCTTATTTTCCCTTGATTCAATTAGGTTAATGAAGGTTACTCTGGGAAAATATCCATTTTAAAATTTTATTTGTATAAAGTTCTTCATAGCTCAGGATAGTGGGTGCTTAATAACTTTTGATGAATGAATGAATGAGTGACTGAATATCAGGCTCAAGCATCTAGACTGCAGCCTGAATACATCAACCCATACTTCACACTTGTGAGAACTGAAGTAGGGTAATATCTAGTTATAATACTGAGAAAAAGTAAAACCACAAGCAAATGCATAAAGCGTGGACAAACATACATTTCATTGATGCAGATGCTGCTGCTGCTGCTGCTGCTGCGTTGCTTCAGTGGTATCCGACTCTGTGCGACCCCATAGACAGCGGCCCACCACTTTATATTGATTTTTCCAGTTGCTTTCTCAAAAAATTTTTTTCTCACAATTCTTTCCTTTTTCTCTCTCCTGCCTCAAAATAGGACATTCAACATCTGTATTCTTTGTGCAAAGACAGCATGGTTGTCTATTCTATATATAGCTTTTAAAGTAACCTATCTATTTTTAGCATCAATCCTACCCATCATTGTACCTACAGTTCCTAAATCCTGTACTTTTCTAGCATTTCTTGAGGCAACTTATCTTTCTCCTTGATTATAAAAGTCCTTGTGCCTCTACTTTTTGCTACAGCTTCTCTGATCTCCTGTGTCAGATTCCTGTCTTGCATCCACTTTCTGTATTGTCAAAATTTGTTAAAGTATTTCATCTTTCAGTAGCCTCTTCTTTATTTAGGCTTGTATCTGTTTTGTCCCTTTATTATTATTTAGTTGAGACTTTATAAGAACAGCAAAACACACATACGGTAAATTAACCATCTTGTGCAAAAAGCTTAGTTTATTCATTTTAATATTTGTCTCATATTCCATAGAATGGATATTTAAAAATTGTATTCAACTACTTTCTTCTGCAAATATATAATATACGTTTACAGTCTTCAGATTTTCTCCACATTTTTAAACTATAAACATGCATGTGTATAATTTGTCAAATACACATATGTATATGTATGCAAATATACATGTATATAAATACACATGATTTATAAACATATAAAATCTCTCATTGCTTCTATCTATGCACTATTGAAGAGCATCCCATAAATGAAGCTGTTTTATTAAATATGTGTCTTCTGTAATATTAACATGAGCAGCCATAAACAGACTACTTCAGCAAAATATTGTATCAATTCACATTCCCAGCATTAGGGAATCGGGAACACATCTATCCACATCATTGCCAGTGGTGGTTGGTAGTACCCTTTATAATTATCACCACCCTGATAAAAATGTATGATCATTGTATAACTTTAAATTACACCACAAATGAGATTGAACACCTTGGCATATGTCTTTTGGACATTTTGATTTTCTATTATGTAAATTGCCTATTTGTGTCCAATGATAACTTTATTGTAAGGTTGTCTCTTTTTTGAATTATTGGAGGAAGATTTTCTGATAGTAAGTATAAAAAATTTTTGTCATATTTTTATTATAAACATTTCCCCAGTCTACTATCTTACAGCTTTTATAAGATGTCTTTTTCATACTAAAGGTATAAATATCTACATATGTCCGAGATCTAGAGGTACTGTCACACTCAAAAAGGTCTTCAACCTGTAAGTTATACAAAAGTCTATATTCTGTAGATAATGAAGTTTTACTTTGGCTTAAAATATTTAAAATATTAATATATATGTTCACTTCTAATAATAAATATATATAGTTTTATTTTGTGATGTGAGGAAGAAAATCAAGAATTTTATCTTTTTCTAGTGAGAATTTATTTATTCTAGAAAAATATATTAAATACATCTTCCAGTGAGTTAAATGACCATCTGTGTCATGTGTAAAGTTTTCATATCTACTTTATTCTGTTTATTGATTCTGATTCTGTTGCAATGACCTATTAACCTACTTCTGAGTAAGCATCGCATGCTTTTGAATGTAGGCTATCATCTAGTTCATGGAGTATCAAAAAAGCACATCCTCCTTTGTATTCTTTATTTTTAAAATATTATTGGATATTTGAAGATGTTTACCTTTCCATGTTAACTTTAAATTATTTTAACCCATTTTTCTTTAAATAATTGAATTTTGTGCAGAACTGCATTCATTTATATTTAGAAATAATGCATGTAGAAGACAGGCAGATGTTAAAGGGCTTCATAAAATCTTCAAGGAATTTGGATTTCTTTTTCTTGAGATCAGTGAGTTTAACTGCCTCGAGATCTGAAATAAAAAGACTCTGAGAAACAGAGGAAATATAAAACTAAAATTTTAATTTTGGTGTTTCTTAAAATTTAGAGACACCACTTTCTTTAGAGGTTGAGGGGTGATTGAAATAAAAGAGGCAAGATCTGACACAAGAAATCCAGGGGAAATAACTATTGTTATCTTCGATGCTAAAAGCTCAGCTTCTCTGTACACCAGCACCAAATCGAATCTGAGCGACAGAATTTTGAGTGAAGTAGCAAAAAAATAGCTTTATCACTTTGCCAGGCAAAAGAGGTCATAGCAGGCTAATGTCTTCAAAACCATGTGTCCCAACTGGGAGAAAATAGTGAGAAGTTTATAGTAATTATTCAAAAAGGGCATGATCACCTTGTGGACATTTTTCTGGTGGATTGGTGTGGAGTAAGTTGGAGTCAGCATCAACAACCTTCAGATCCAACTTCTCTGAAATCTACATGCTTGTGGGCAGAATACGACCATTGATCATTAACTTCTCCTACCTGGAGGGGGCTTCATTATCTGCAAATAAATACAATAAAAATGTTTAATTATGTCTCTAGTCAACTATTTTATGAAAAATGATAAAGTGAGATGAGAAATGAGATGATCTTTTTACTATGGCTTGCAATACTTATTTTTAGTATTGAAACTTAGTATTTTTCATGTGGCTGCCACCCTATGGAACAACTACCAACGTTATTTTTCATTTACTCCCTGACAGACCTCCTAATAAGTAGGAGCAAGGAAGACTGCTATTAGTCTCCTCTTTTTTAATTTATCTCCTTATGAGTTCAAGAAGCTGTTGCTTACAAATATAAATTACTTGCTGAAAGTCATTCATTCACCTACAAGTGGCAGAAGCAGAACGGATGTGCTAGCTAATGTGAAATAACTTTTTAAATGTTTTGTTGTTGTTGCTGTTGCTGTTTTTCCCTTGAATCTTTCTCTGTACTGTGTACATATTCAGCCCCAGTTACTGTCTGTTAATAAGTGTTAACTTTTGGTGCCTCAGAAAAGAGACAGCACTTACAGAAGGATAGAAGACAATTTTAAAAATAAACAAAAGTGAATTACAATGTTATTTACAAACAAGCAAAATAAAACATTTTATTTATGTTAAGATCTATGAACCTACTCAGGCAGTCATGTTCTAAAAATAATGCTCATTTGGGTCATAAAAATTTTAATTGTAAACGTGAATGTCCTCACCTTCAACCATAAACCTACCATTACCTTCAGATTGGGGTTAAGTCATTTGGAGAGTGCAAAGTAGAAAGAATAACATTTTCTTTCATTTATGATCTTTTTTTTTATGTAATTCTGAACTGGGTTCCATAGAATTTTTTTTTTTCCAGTGTAAATGAGTCTCCAGAATCCCTTCTAATATTATCCTTAGTGATCTCTTTCTCTCTTTTCAATAAACATGGGTGAAATGAATTTTTAAGCAACCAAGTTATCCAGAGAAGCAAACATGTTAAATAGAGCAAATAGTATGATGATAAGCAAGACGATTTAAGACAATCGTCTAGTTCATGCAAATGTACATGAAACAAGGCCCCAGTAGTCCACCTTTCAATTAGAATGAGCTAAGTCAGAAGCTGTGCTGAGTGCTGTCAGCACAATTAGCATTTGTATTTTCAGTAGTAGCGCAGGCTCCATGAATAGTGCCAGCATCACTTAAGATAAATCTGCTAGTCTGTTAATTTGTGCTAAAAATAGTTAACAAAAGAAGAGCAATTTCTCTTTTCTCTTTGACATGCAGTCAAGCACCTTCTAATACAGGGTGATGGGGTTTTGGCAGGACTGTGGTAAGATGAAAGTGCTCAGTGGTGAGCTTAATTGGACTCACAAAAAAGCAGCAAAAGTAAAGAGTTATGACAGTAGAGAAAGAGTCAAGCTTCGTGGCAGAAGAATTTTGGACACCATAGAGAAAGGCTGGCTCTGCCTCTGGTTAGCTGAATGAGCAAGTTTTTAAACCTACTTTAGCCTCAGTTTCCCCATTGGAAGTGAGGTTACAAATGTCTACCTCACAGGGTCATTATGAAGGAAATGCCAAACAGCATCTGCACACAGTGCCTACCCATAAGCATTGGCTTCCATCTTCATCTTTCTTGCACATCTATCCTTATCCTTCTTTCTCTAATTAATTCTATTCCTGAAGAAAGAAAAAACTATATTCAAATGATAGGAAGTCACCACATTCATTGTTACTCTTTCTCTTGCCCTATGGTTTGGCTCCTAGTTCTCTCTCTTAGTGAACTCTGTTCACACTCCCGTCCTCCAGTTCTCTCATTTGCTACCCATAACATTTTCCAAAAACTGATCTTCTCATGATGATCTGCTTGTCTTGGTCTCATTCTCCATTACTCCTTTTCAGGTAAATTATTTAGTGCCCCTGTATAATAAGCAATTAGCATTTTGACCACGGCCTCAAGGAAATAATCCCTTAACTCAAATCTGAAGGATACTCTCCTCCATGTTTTTTAGCTTCGTGGATTAGGAAGGCTTTGAAGTCCTGGGAGACAGCTGGTAAATTCCCAAATTGGGTGCCAAGAGTGGAAAACACCCAAACTAAGGGGAAGGAAAGAGAAGAGCTAGTGGCATCTTTCCATGGCTGACAAATATTGAAGGTGCAATGTAGATTGGGAATAATTCTAGAATAACCATTAAGAGTTGGAAGTTCTAGTCCTCACTCTGTTCGTATTTCAGTGTGTGACCTTAATAAGACAGTTTCTTTTTTTTTTTTTTTAAGTGTATTTGAATTCAAGGATCCCCAAGAAAGCAATTTTTAGTTATATGATTCCATCAATACTGTTGTCAGGGATTAATTTATTTTATCTAAAAAACATATCCATAGCACTTGCCACTGTTCTAAACACTCTACAAATGTGAATTTATTTACTCTTCATAATAGTCTATAAAGTAAACACTGTAAGTATCTTCATAGTATGCATGAGGAAACTGAAGCCCAGAGAAGTATAGGGATTTGACCTAAGTCACACAGCTTTTAAGATATGGAGCCAGGATTTAGAAACACCAAATTGTCTCTAACCCTCTCTTCTTAGCCACTATACTTGGCTGTACTTAAAAATAAAGTATTTGTATATTCTTTTATGTATATATAGATGTGCATCCTAACCGTTATGCTATACTAGACTGAAAAAGAACACATTTTGAAAAAATTCTGTCACCTATCTACTGTACTCATGTCCTGGAGTTGCCCCTGACCCTAGGTCATTATCAAGTCTGAAGAGGAACACACAATTCTTCCACTGTCTTGCTCAGTTTATATCGCTGAGACTCATTCTTATTTTCTAAAAAGTGGGAGGAAGTATAACATTTTAAAGTAGTTACCCTGAGTTTTCCAAGATCACAAAGACCAATCTGAAGGCTGATCATTAAATGCTTTTTTCACCACAGCATGAGAGATAGAAGCACATTTTAAAAATGTCTCTGAAAACTTGCAGGTGGTTTTTTTTAAAAAAAAAAAAAAAAAGCTCTTTTCTAATGGTTTCCATGAAGCAAACCTACTGCTTGGCTTTTTTCTCTTGGGAGGACACTGCCCCACATGCCACCAAACCCAGGATTGTCTTATTACAGACACACAGTGGCTGCAAGGCAGTTATTTATTTTAATGTGACCCTTGAATTGCTATAGTGGTGGTTACTCTCTGTCATGTCCGAATCGTTACGACCCTTTGGACTGTAGCCTGCCAAGCTCCTTTCATAGAATTTTCCAGGTATAAGTGCTACAGTGGGTTGCCATTTCCTTCTCCAGAGGAACTTCCCCACCAAGGGATCAAATCCTGCATTGCAGGCAATCTGCACTACAGGCAGATTCTTTACCATCTGAGCCACCAGTGAAGCCTATATGTTAATAGAATCCAAAGTTGTTCTTTCTGACTCTACTTCTCAAAATATTTTAAAACATAATGAAAGACACAAGGGATCACAGTATTATGCAAAGACTTTTTACTATATACAGTGGTATCCCATAGCCACAGTTTTATTTTCCATAGTTTCAGTTCAGTTTAGTTCAGTCACTCAATCATGTCCAACTCTGTGACCCATGGACTGCAGCACACCAGGTTTCCCTGTCCATCACCACCTCCTGGAGCTTGCTCAAACTCATGTCCATCGAATCGCTGATGCCATCCAACAATCTCATCCTCTGTCATCTCCTTCTCCTCTTGCCTTCAATTTTTCCCAGCATCAGGGTCTTTTCCAATGAGTCAGTTCTTCACATCAGGTGGCCAAAGTGTTGGAGTTTCAGAATATTCAGGGCTGATTTCCTTTATGATTGACTCATTTGATCTCCTTGCAGTCCAAGGGACTCTCAAAAGTCTTCTCCAATACCACAACTCGAAAGCATCAATTCTTTGGCACTCAGTTTTCTTTATGGTCCAACTCTCACATCCATACACGACTACTGGAAAAACCATAGCTTTGATGATACAGACCTTTGTCAGCAAAGTAATGTCTCTGTTTTTTAATGTGCTGTCTATGATTGGTTGTAACTTTTCTTCCAAGGAGCAAGCATCATTTAATATTATGGCTGCAGTCATTATCTGCAGTGATTTTGGAGCTCAAGAAAACAAAGCCTGTCACTGTTTCCATTGTTTCCCCATCTGCTTGCCATGAAGTTATGGGACCAGATGTCATGATCTTCATATTTTGAATGTTGAGTCTTAAGCCAACTTTTTCACTCTCCTCTTTCACTTTCATCAAGAGGCTCTTTAGTTTCTCTTCACTTTATATCATAAGGCCGGTGTCATTTGCATATGTCATCTGCGTAATCTCATATGTCATCTGAGGTTATTGATTGTTACCCATGGTCAACCATCGTCTAAAAATATGAATGGAAAATTTCAGCAACAGTTAAGAGGTTTTAAACTGCATGCTGAAATCTCATGCTGCCCCACTCCACCCTCCCGGGACGTGAATCATTGCTTTGTCTAGTGTGTCTCACCTGTTAGTCACTCAGTCACCATGTTGGTTATGAGATCTCGTGTCAGAGTATTGCAGTACTTGTGTCCAGATAGCCTTTATTTTACTTAATAGTGGCCCCAAAGTGCAAGAATAGGGATGCTAGGTGTACAGATATGTCAAATAGAAGCCTTAAAGTGTTTCCTTTAACTGAAAAGATGAAAGTTCCTCAAAAAAATTGTACCAAAAAATTGTCAATGGTAAGAACAAATTTTCTATTAGTGAAATTGTGAATGATGAAAAAGAGATTTATATTAGCTTTGCTGTTGCACCTCAGAGAACAGAAGTTAAGACCATGAAGTATGATAAAATGCTTAGTTAAGATGGAAAAGGCATTAAATTTGCACAGTAAGATACTTTGAAGATAAGAAGGACCATACTAACATAACTTTTATTAATAGTTATTGTTGTTAATCTCCCATTGTGCCTAATTCATAAATTAAACTTTATCATAGGTATATATGCGTAGAAGAAAAACTTAGTTTACATGGGGTTTCATACTATCTGTGGCTTCAGGCATCCATACAGGGTCTTAGAACATACCACCTGCCTACAATAGGGGAACAATAGTACTATTTCTCCAAGAAGCCCTCTGACCCTCAATGAATTTCCTGATTTTTTAAAATTGGGAATAATGACTCTGAACCTAGAGAATTCCTATGAGTATTAGAAACAATTACATATGTACATTGCTTGATAAAGTATCTGAAACACTGTGGTTCAACAAATAATAATTTCTCTCTATTATCCACTATTATGTGGGACCAATCAAGATTTGCATGCATTCTTTAATACAAATGAAATCCTACGATTAGCCCATATTCTGTATATCTACAATTTAGCTGTATTTTGTTTCCATTTACAATATCATTAGATTTCTATATTATCAAGTCAGGTTTTGTTGACCATGTACTATATTCTTCACTCTGTGCTAATAAAAATATTAACATTGCAAATTCATGTAATGAACAGCTACCTTAAAGGAACTAAGAATTGCATTGAAAGACAAGGTTACCATCTTCTCTTCACTCCTCACCTTCCACTTACACACACACACCCATAAATATCAAAGCACCAAATAGAATACAAGGTGATTTAGGAACAAGAGCTACACAATCAGATCATATAAAGTATTTGATCTTGATGACAAAAATTGGCAGAGTTTTCATGAAGAAAATAGATTGTAACTTGAACCTTGACGGTTGAATTTGGATGGGCGAAGAGGAGCAGGGGACATTTTGAGGTTGGAGACAAAAAATGCAGGATATTATATGATCAAGAGACTGAACAGAATAAAAGGGGCAAAGATTCATGACTTAGAGGTGTAGGTGTTAGAGATTTAACCTTGAATACTATTAATAAATTGACAAGTTAAAAGAACCTCTACTGGAAGAGATGCTAGATTCCTTAGCTACTATTATACATTCTATGTTTTTTCCAGACATTGGACTCCCAAATTTGGACTCAAATACACAGGACTAATTTGGTAACCAGAAATCAAGACAGTTTTACATTAAATGATGACCTGATTTTTAGGATTTTCCTTTTTTCAGTTCAGTGAAGTTCAATTGCTCAGTTGTGTCTGACTCTTTGCAACCCCATGAATTGCAGCACGCCAGGCCTCCCTGTCCATCACCAACTCCCAGAGTTCACTCAGACTCATGTCCATCAAGTCGGTGATGCCATCCAGCCATCTCATCCTCTGTCATCCCCTTCTCCTCCTGCCCCCAATCCCTCCCAGCATCAGAGTCTTTTCCAATGAGTCAACTCTTCACATGAGGTGGCCAAAGTACTGGAGTTTCAGCTTTAGCATCATTCCTTCCAAAGAACACCCAAGACTGATTTCCTTTAGAATGGACTGGTTGGATCTCCTTGTAGTCCAAGGGACTCTCAAGAGTCTTCTCCAACACCACAGTTCAAAAGCATCAATTCTTTTTTAGTTTCTCCTAAATTTAAGAGTCAATATTTGCAAGGCATACTGTGCTGTACTTCATTTTATTGCTTTTTGCAGATAAGTGCATTTTTCACAAATTTAAGGTTTGTAGCAACCCTGTACCAAGCAAGTTATTCATTTTTCCAACAGCATTTGCTCACTTTGTGTCTCTGTGTCATAGTTTCATAATTATCACAATATTTCAAACTTTCCTATTATTATTTTATTTTTTGTGGTGATCTGTGACCAGTAGTCTTGGATATTACTATTGAAAAAGATTATGACTCACTGAAGGCTGATGGTTAACATTTTTCAGCAATAAAATATATCCAATTAAAATACGGACATTTAAAAAAATATAGCATTAGTTTTCTAGGGTTTCCATGACCAAATATAACAATTGGGTGGTTTAAAACAGCAGCAATTTATTTTCTCATAGTCCTGGAGCAAACAAGTCTGAGATCAAAGTATTGACAGGGTCATGCTCTTTCTGAGATCTATAGAGGTGAATCCTTACTGGCCTCTTCTCACCTCAAATGTTCGCCAGCCACCCTTGGCTAGTAGATGTGTCACTCTGATTTCTGCCTCCACTGTCACATGGCTTTTTCCTTCCCGTGTGTATCTGTCTCTGTGTCTGCTCTCCTTTCTTATAAGGGCGTTGCTTATTTTGTATTAAGGGTCCATGCTACTACAGCATGACTTCATTATAATTTGATTACATCTGCAAAGACCATATTTCCAAAAACAGATCACATTCAGGTCCTAGGTTTTAGGATTTCAAAATCCAACTCATAACAAAGACCGTTACCCGAGAGACAAGAATGAGCCCTTCACAGATCACAGAACACAGCACACTTTACCTGAAGTTGAGGCATCCTGGAAGTGCCCCAGGATTCGGTAAACATTCCTGAGCCACAATCCCCTGTTTCCACTGTTATTTCTACTTTTGACAGTTGAGTTTTAAGAATAAAGTATTTTGCCAGAATAAAAATGTTCACATTTATATACAGATTTGAATTTGTGCAACAGTTCCATATTCATCATCACATTTGATTCTCAGAACAAAACTGTAATTCATGAATTATTATTGTTAAGTTATTTAAACTCAAGAACTTGTCTTCCACAACAGGAGATATTGAAAAATGAAAATTCTAAGCTGATCTGCACATTATTGCCTTATCGTCTTAATTCTTGACCTTGAAGAATCTCATCAAGCTTCTTAACACTGGCTGACTCACCCACATGTCAATCAGCTCGTCAGTGGTTCCTCCCCATGGGAATACCTGTCCCTTTCATAGCTCCTTCCCAAAAGAGAAAAGAAAAGAACTAAAAGGGCACATCTAGATTATTCTCCATAAATTTACCATCCCAATGAAATCGTTCCAATTTTTTTGGAACAAACAAAGGAACAAAGAAGCCAGAATTGCTACCTTGATTGTATTCCTTTCACCTGGAAGGAAACATCAGAAGAAGCAAAGAGACGTTTACTTGCAAAATTTATTACCCACACTTTTTTCAGATAAGAAAAGTGAGGTTCCATGTGATAAGGTGATTTATTAAGTTTTTCTTCCTGTTTGTTTTCAAGGTTTGTACCTCTTTCCATTACATCACAGTTGTCCTCTCTTTGTAATAAGTATACTTATTAAACGTGGGCTTCCCTGGTGGCTCAGTGGTAAAGAATCCTCCTGCCAATGCAGGTGATGCAGGTTTGATCCCTGGTTTGGGAAGATGCCCTGGAAAAAGAAATGGCAACCCACTCCAGTGTTCTTGCCTGGGAAACCCAATAGACAGAGGATGCTGGGCTACAGTCCATGGGGTTGCACAGAGTTGGACACCATTTAGCTACTGAACAACAACAACATTAACCATGATCTGGTCTCTTCATTGTACACTTGTGCTATGGATTCTATCAGTTTCAATTCTTAGACCGGTGGAGCCTACTGTCACATATCTCAAATGATATAATTAATTCTTAGAAATTATGCTTTGCCATATTTTCCCAGTCAGAATGTATCAGGTTGGCATTTTGAACTTCACTTGAACTCTTAAGTGCTAAAAATAACTGACTCTTGAGAAAATAAATCCTTTATATTCTCTTAAGCACAAAAGTTGAACTTTCTCTAAAGAAGTTAAGGATGTTGAGTTGCCCCTTTACAGCAGGAATCAATGTATCCATCAATCAATTATGTTCCTCTTAACATGTCACCCATCTAGGCTCATTTCTGAAAAATCATCCCATAAGCCTATCTGAAATACCAAAACTGTCCAAATTCTATTTACTTCATAGCACTTTACAAGATCACAAATTTTAAAAATTGTATTGATTTTCTATATTTTCCATTAGAATGTGTGCTCAATTAGGACAGAAGTTTCATTTGTCTTATTTACCCTTCTTTCCAAGCATAATTTCTAACAAATAAATACAAAGTCAGCTGAAGAAATAAAGCAGTGTGATCTTTTCACACGTGTCGGACAATATAATACTGTTTCATTTGTGCTTTACACAGATAATTCACTAATTTTTGACAGTCTTTAGACACTAAAACATTTCTGTTTAAAATTTTTAATATGGACCATTCTTTTGAGTCTTTATTTAATTTGTTACAGTATTATTTGTGTTTTGTGTTTTAGTATTTTGGCCATGAGGTGTATGGAATCTTAGCTCCCTGACCAGACATCAAACCCACACCCTCTGGATTAGAAAGTAAAATCCTAACAGCTGGACCACCAGGGAAGTTCCTAGGCACTAAAACATTTCTGACAGTTTTAATGTTCTCACTCTTAGATTCTGAATTTAGTAGTAACGGTGATGATGCAATGTTGGGAAAATATCCTCTTCCTCTACAACCATCCCCACTGTATTTTATCTTCCAATATACTGTGTTCTGTTTTTTTTTTCCCAGTTCTTAGGATCATACCTGTCCTATTTAGGATCCATCCATTCATACCTGAGCATAACTATTTGGAGATATTTGATAAGTAAGTTATTGAAATGTACTGAATTTCTACATTTGTTCCAAGTATTGGAAATAATTATCTACTAATATTAAAACAATGTTAAAAAATGTGGAAATTTTATTTTTGCCTTAATTATTTAATGTTAGCATACCTTAAATGTTATCATTAATCCCTTTGAAAACATTTAAAAAAAAAAAAACCCAAAACTCTAAAATTAAGAAAAGTTGAGTAACTTTTCTAATGTTCCACAACTTTCTCTTCCTATCTACTGGCTCACATTTTGTTATGAATAGGAACCTATACACATATAATAAGCTGATGAAGGGAATTGTCATTGGAGTTTAAATGATTTGGATTTGCATTCTAACTGGCATCAGCTTTTGCTTGTTCTGTGACTTCTCTGGACCTTATTTTCTTCATCTATGTGTTAGAGAAATAGTGATTTAATCATGGCCTGTTGTGGTGGGTCTTAGCATATTGACATCATGTGCTTATAAAAGGATGTTAAACTCCTGTGGTGTCAATCTGCTTCCCTGTACTGATAGTAAGTCAGTAGTGATCTGAGAATTGTGCAAACTACTTGACAATCATGGGCAAGAGATCTCATAGCAATTGCTAAGAATTCACTTTCTTCAAATATGGGTAGCTTCTTGTGAATATAGCCTTCTGTCCTCTGTGGACCATTCCTATAAAAGCAGCTGTGACCTTTTACCTTGCAGTAGTCCCTTTGTTCTTGGCTATTTTCACTTCCCACTCCAGCTAGCCATTCATAAGTATTTTGCTGCACCACTTTCTGCAGATACAACTTTTCTTAACATGACCTCTTAATGCTTCTGTCCTTGGCAATGCATGTAAATCCATTGCCAGTTGAGGATTTAATCTTCATGTTTAACTGACAGCCCTGCCCACCAGACTCAATAGCTTTATAAAATACCTTGCTGTTAAGAAGTAATATTTTATAGCTTCTTGAGTTTTTTCCATATTTCTAGTGTACTTGTTGCCCTTAAGACTTTTAGTGAATGATAAATATCTTCCTAGAATAACCAATAAACATGCACATATGCTACTGGGCAAAAGACAATATCAGTTCATTCACTGTGGGAGCCATTATGTTTGATTAAGTGCTCACTGGGTCCTAAGATATAAAACATAAGAATAGGTAAAGTGACCACCACCCTCCTAGGCTGGGGCCTTGGAGCACTCTTGAGAAACTCTCTATCACTCCTTTTTCTTTCTCTCCTTTCTTTTTCATCTTTGCTATCTATTGCTTTTTGCTTTTTTTTTTTTTTTTCCTGGCTAGGTATAGTTGGAGATAGTCTTAAGATAAAATATTGTTTAGGAAAATAAATTCAAGTCTCCAGTAGCTAAATCCAATCAACACAAAAACCAAACAAAGATGCCAGGAAAGGAAGAGTCACAGAACAGCTCATGGTTTCCAAAGGTTTTCATTATATTCCACCAAGTTTTAGCAACTTCATTCATTGTTCCTACTAGTTAGTTAGGCTTACCAGATGGTGCTTGTGGTAAAAAAGCTGCCTGCCAATGCAGGAGATGTAAGAAATGTGGGTTTGATCCCTGAGTCAGAAAGATCCCCAGGAGGAGGGCATGGCAACCCATTCCAGTATTCATGCCTGGAGAATCCCATGGACAGAAGAACCTGGTGAGATATGGTCCATAGGGTCACAAAGAGCTAAAGACGACTGAAGTGACTTCACACACATGTACTATTTAGCTATTGGCTATGTCTGTAAGGCCATATTTCTTAACATTATTCAAAAATCCTTAAAAGATAATGTCTTTGCCTCTGAAAGTAAAATTCTTAGTATATGTTATAAAGAATATTGCATTTCGTTTTCCCATTTGTTGACCCTTTACAGTAGGCATGATGGGAAATTTTGTTTCAATTTTCCAAATGAGACTTGTAGAAGTGACTTAGGTAAGGCCACAGAGCTAATAAGGGCCTTATTAACAGAGGCTAATAACCTAATAAGTGTCCCAGCTGTACTTTATTTCAGTTTAGAACTGTATGTTCTAAGGACACCCAAGGTGGTGCTTATGAAGCTCCTAAAAGTTGATGGTCACATACGCATCTAGGGAGCCACGGTCTCATAGACTGGCCTGAGTTTCCATACCTGAGTGTCTGGAAGAGTCTGATACTCTTTGGTGAGAGCATGGGAGCACTACTTCTGCCCTGCATCTTCTTATCTGTGTAATACCTAGATACTGTCTGCGTCAAAAGCACCCCCAGGGTAAAATTACAG
Source organism: Bos taurus (assembly GCF_002263795.3). Lineage (NCBI taxonomy): Eukaryota > Metazoa > Chordata > Mammalia > Artiodactyla > Bovidae > Bos > Bos taurus. The sequence continues at coordinate 60,282,984 of NC_037342.1, read as the reverse complement.
CCTGGAAGATGATTCATCATCACAGTCCTGTGTGATGTACATCAGAACTCTAGGAAGAGGTGTCCAGGCCAGTACAGCAAAAAAGACTGGTGTCAGAAATCATCTCTCCTGTTTTAGATTTTTCTCACTGCCTAGAATACTGAGGCATTTGTTTTAAGATTCAATATCTATCTTCATGGAGAGAATTTTATTCTGGAGTTGCTATCAACATATTAGAGGGGATATAATTGAGCACCTACTGGTGCCAAGCATTTGGCTGGGCACATTAAAATAATTATTTTATGAAATGTCAATAATACAACTATGAAGAAGTTATGTTTTACCTAGCTTATCATATGAAAATTATACCAAGAAGGTGACTATCTCTTTTACATAAGTATATCAAGTTTTAGGATTATTCAGGACAAAATTCTTCCAAAACCTAAATTCTAGGGCTTGTCTCCTATTAACTAATAATGGTTTATTAATCAAATGATTCTTTTATTTATTGTTATACCTCCTTACTGTATTGGAACTTTTGTAAATTTTTATTTTATTCACTTACTTTTGGTTGCGGGAGAAGGCAATGGCACCCCACTCCAGTACTCTTACCTGGAAAATCCCATGGGCGGAGGAGCCTGGTAGGCTGCAGTCCATGGGGTCGCGAAGAGTCGGACACGACTGAGCTACTTCACTTTCACTTTTCCCTTTCATGCATTGGAGAAGGAAATGGCAACCCACTCCAGTGTTCTTGCCTGGAGAATCCCAGGGACGGGGGAGCCTGGTGGGCTGCCGTCTATGGGGTCCAACAGAGTCACACATGACTGAAGAGACTTAGCAGCAGCAGCAGCAGTTTTGGCTGCATTGGATCTTCATTGCTGCGTGGGCTTTTTCTAGTTGTGGTGAACAAGGCTACTCTCTGGTTGCAATGCACTGGCTTTTCATCGTAGTGGCTTCTCTTGTTGCCGAGCACAGGCTCTAGGTACATGGGCTTCAGTAGCTGTGGCTCATGGGCTCTAGAGCACAGGCTCAGTAGCTGTGGTGCATGGGCTTAGTTGTCCCACAGCATGAGGAATCTTCCTGGATCAGGGATCAAACCTGTGTTCCTTCATTGGCAGGTGGATTCCCAACCACTGAACCACCAGGGAAGTCCTAAATCTTTTTTAAATTTAACTTTATTCATGTATGTATCAGTTCAATTCAGTCGTTCAGTCGTGTCCGACTCTTTGTGACCCCATGAATCACAGCACACCAGGCCTCCCTGTCCATCACCAACTCTTGGAGTTCACTCAAACTTATGTCCATCAAGTCGGTGATGCCATCCAGCCATCTCATCCTCTGTCGTCCTCTTCTCCTCCTGCCCACAATCCCTCCCAGCATCAGGGTCTTTTCCAATGAGTCAACTCTTCGCATGAGGTGGCCAAAGTATTGGAGCTTCAGCTTCATCATCAGTCCTTCCAATGAACACCCAGGACTGATCTCCTTTAGGATGGATGGGTTGGATCTCCCTGCAGTCCAAAGGACTCTCAAGAGTCTTCTCCAACACCACAGTTCAAAAGCATCAATTCTTTGGCACTCAGCTTTCTTCACAGTCCAACTCTCACATCCAGACATGACCACTGGAAAAACCATAGCCTTGACTAGACGGACCTTTGTTGGCAAAGTAATGTCTCTGCTTTTGAATATGCTATCTAGGTTGGTCATAACTTTCCTTCCAAAGAGTAAGGGTCTTTTAATTTCATGGCTGCAATCACCATCTACAGTGATTTTGGAGCCCCCCCAAATAAAGTCTGACTCTGTTTCCACTGTTTTCCCATCTATTTCCCATGAAATGATGGGACCAGATGCTATGATCTTAGTTTACTGAATGTTGAGCCTTAAGCCAACTTTTTCACTCTCCACTTTCACTTTCATCAAGAGGCTTTTTAGTTCCTCTTCACTTTCTGCCATAAGGGTGGTGTCATCTGCATATCTGAGGTTATTGATATTTCTCCCGGCAATCTTGATTCCAGCTTGTGCTTCTTCCAGCCCAGCGTTTCTCATGATGTACTCTGCATATAAGTTAAATAAGCAGGGTGACAATATACAGCCTTGATGTACTCCTTTTCATATATATATATACATATATATATATGTATATATATATAATTTCCTACCATTTTTTTCTATGAAACATCTTTTTTCCTTCTTATTTCAGCCTCAAAGCTAGTGTTATAATTTTGAGGCCCCCAAATACATTGCTACCAATAATGTCACCATCTTTTCTCTACTTTATCAATTCTTAATGTTTGAGCTTTCAGCCAATGCTTCAGTGTAAGAATCCATAGTTGAACAATGGTTTCATCATCAGTGCTCTATTAGTAGAACACTTCCAATACTGGGTTCTGTAAATGTTAACATTTTAATATTGACTTTTTATGTTATAATTGTGGGAATCCACATCACTAGACAATGAAGATGATTACTAAAATTTACATTTATTGAACTCCTACTATATGTTTTCTAAAATTACATCATTTAACATTATCAACAAGCCTACAAGATAAGAAAAGATTATTTGCATTTTGCAGAAGTAGAATCCATAACCAGTATAAAGTTGGGCAGATAATAAATAATGAGGCTTCTGTTTGAATATAGTTCTGTCTGATTTTAAAGTCCGTCCTGGGTCCAGTGATACCTTCAGTTCTCAGAATCAAGCAATGTTTTCCTGCAAGGATTTGTCACTGCCTTCTTTGTTTTAGAAATTTCAGCTTCCAATATAGACCTAAACTGCTGCTGCTGCTGCTGCTGCTAAGTCGCTTCAGTCATGTCCGACTCTGTGTGACCCCATAGACGGCAACCTACCAGGCTCCCCTGTCCCTGGGATTCTCCAGGCAAGAACACTGGAGTGGGTTGCCATTTCCTTCTCCAATGCATGAAAGTGAAAAGTGAAAGTGAAGTCACTCAGTCGTGTCCGACTCCTAGCGACCCCATGGACTGCAGCCTACCAGGCTCCTCCATCCATGGGATTTTCCAGTCAAGAGTACTGGAGTGGGGTGCCATCGCCTTCTCCGAGACCTAAACTATAGGCAGAATATTAGCTCTGCAGAGGTTTTAAAATCCAAAAAGATATATCATATATCTACTTTGTAATATTAAAATATTTTTGGTAGATTGATTCCATTTTTCATCAGGAGCAAGAAGTAGTCCTGGAAGAACTAGTGTAAACAAAAAATTTGCCTGACAAGGCTATTTATAAACTCCTTCTAGATAACCTTACTGCATCCGGTATGTTTTTTGAGCTGGAACAAAATCTCCGGCAATGTGGGGAATGTAAATTTACATTAATGATCAGGGTCTCAGGCCAATCTACTCATTCTCCAAATTTATCATAGACATATTTAATGAATGCTGACTCTGAGGAAACTGGCTTGCCAGCACAGGATTCTGCCTCAAAATTTCAGGATCCATTTGAGAGCTTAGCTAATGTTTATGTATTTCAAGACAAGCATCAGCTATAAATCCTGGATTAATATACATGGAGCAGAGATAGAAACAAGAGTGAAGAACACAGCAAGAGCTTCGTTATTCAGCTATAAAAATATTTCCATGCTAGAGTTGGAAAGGACCTTAGAGATAAGTGGGTCTGACCTTCTTATCATATTTCTATTCATCATCATAATAATACATTCTTAGGAAAGAAAATCTGGAAACTCAGAAAAGCAAACCAGGAAAAATAATTTACCCTTAGTGTTAATGTCCAAACACAAACTGTGATATGCTGCAGAATTTGTGTCCTTTCCTTTATTTCTATGAAAAGATGATTTTTAACTCAGTTTAAATAAATTATATATACAATTGCATTCAGTATATGTATATTATTTTTACTTAATATTATAAAATAAGCATTATTATATGGGATTATACAGTTTTTCAAATGAAAATTTTAGTTGTTAATGTCTAAATAATATTCTACTTTGTGAAAACATTACGGGGGAGCCTGGTGAGCTGCCATCTATGGGGTCGCACAGAGTCGGACACGACTGAAGTGACTTAGCTTTAGCATTACTTAACTGATCTCAGTATTTGGACATTTCTACTCCTTTCCATTTAGGTCATTATACATATTTCTTCAATAATCATATTCAAAATTAAAGCTTTTAGTTTCTTAACATTATATCCTTAATTAGATTCCCAAATGTGTGATTACTAGGTTAATATTATGTATAGTCAAATTGCTCTTCAAAGAGATTTACTACTAGTAATGAAATGAAAATCTCAAGGTCTGCATTATCAGTGTTCTCATAGAACACACATACACACATGTATGCAAAACACACAAATTCAGTATTTAATATCACTGCATTACTGCCTTTAGACTTAGCAAGGATAGCCCTGGGACTCTATAGGACCACACTGGCCTTCCTCTAGCCATCCCAGTCTCCAAGAGACAAGGATTTCACAGGTCCAAGTAGACACAGAACACCAAACTCGTGACCCATTTTTGACAATGCTGTCATTACATTGAGCTCTAAAATATCATGTTCAATAGAACCTACATTCATTTCCAAAGGTTTTGGGGACCTTCTTCCCAGGCCAGTATTCCTAAAAACAAACTGCTCAAGGAGTGGGCAAGAGATAGCTTTTTGTGGAGACAGTGAGGTTTGAAGAATCTAGACAGCTTGATCCTCCAGTCTTAGGTGTATATACAGATGTATGCTGAGTGTGGTTAGAAGAATAAGAAAGGCTCTGCTATCACCTCTCCTTCCCATTATGATCCAGGATAGAATGGTGAGGGATACAATAATTCTAAACTCAAATTTGACTTCATAGGTCCTTATGGAGATATTTTTGTCAAAGCAGAAAGATTAAAATGCATTTTTTTCACAGTTTGTTTTGCTTGATTTAAAGCTCTGAAGTATTTAGAAATATTTAGATCCATATTCTGTAGATCTCCATTTGTGTTCTTACCCTGGGCCTTACAGATCACAGGGCCTAAGCTGCCTCTTTAAGTTTTTATAAATTAAATGAATAATACACTAGAAATGTTTATTGTCCCAAACTTATTAATTTGTCTAAAAGAAGTAGAGAAAGATAATGAGACCTAAGTGAATATATAAGGAAACTCTACCAAATCTTTAATGATCAGATAAAGGCCAAACAAAACAAGGAAACTCTAGACCAGCATTTTTGTTTAGTCTTTAAGTCACGTCTGACTGTTCTGCGATCTCGTGGACTGTGGTCTGCCAGGTTCCTCTGTCCATGGGATTTCCCAGGCAAGAATACTGGAGTGGGGTGCCACTTTCTTCTCTAGGGGATCTTCCTGACCCAGGAAGTAACCCCACGACTCCTGTATTAGCAGGTGGATTCTTCACCACTGAGCCACGTCCCAGGGAAGCTCTTTCTATATTCTAGGCTTGATCAAATAAATAAAAATCAATATTAGCATATGAAAAGAGAGAAAATGAAAATTAAGCATTTGATGTTTGTTGGATTTGAATTGGAGGTGTCAGTATGAATTCTTGGTTTTAAAGAAAGGCTATATGGTATAAATATGCAATAATAGTATGCATATATTTGTATATGTACACATTGCAATTATTTTCCCACCCAAATTCTAGAATTATGACACTTCAGTAATAATGAGCATACCTTGCACCCAAGACTAGGTTTTTTCATAATAAACATAAACAGGAAAAAGAAGTAAAAAAATGAAAAAACTAATATAGAATAAATAATTGAGTTTGAGAATTATAATTTGGCAAACATCAGAGTTACAATTGAATTAGACAAAAATCATCAAACTGCTGGGTAAAATTTGTTGAGAAACAGAGCATTTGCATAGTCTCAAAGTATCTTTTCAATGTTATTCATTAATTATAAGGGGGAAATCCAGTAACTTTGCCATGGAGACCTTAAGGAAGCGATTACATTTACCACCATTAATGGGACAAACAAACATCATGTGCCTCCATATATAATGCTAATGAGGTCACTTCACTTTTGTAATATTCCTTCTTAAACTGAGCCACCTAAATCTTATCACAAGGAAACATCAACCAAGCCCCAAATGAGAGACATTAAAAAAAAAAAAAAGAGCTGTCCTGTACTTTTCTCAAATGCTAGTATCATGGAAGACAAAGAAAATCTGACAAACAATAGTTGATCCTGGATTGGACCTGGGAAGAGCAGCAGAGGAAATGATTTCTGAAGACTGATAGAATGTGTTTAGGATCTATAGATTAGATAATATATTGTGCTATTATTGGTTACATTAGTTTAATAATTATGCTGTGGCTAAATAAGATAATATTCTTCTTCAAAACTGCATGCTAAACATTAAACAGTAAAGCAGCATTATGACTGCAGCATTTTGCCAAATTATTCAGAAAAATTATTATAGGACAAACATGCACACACATATTATGATAAAGCAAGAATTACAAAATATTAACTGTGGATTCTGGGTGAGAGTACCATATGGTTTTTTGTATTACTCTTCCAACTTTTCTGTAAGACTGAGAGTATTTGAAAGCAAATACTTACAGTAACAATGGCAAGAAGAGATTAAGATGATATTGAAGTCTTCCAGAAAAGAACATTCTTCTCTTACTTCAGGTTCCTGAAAGCTGGATTTTAGCCTTACTAAGCATCTGCAAATACTGAAATAAGGTACCCCAGAAGTGAAAGGAAAAAAAAATACCAATGTCTGGTGTGATGGGAAGGGGTAGCTCATTGCCCAGCCTCTTAATAAAACGGCCTTTCTTCAGATGCTATTTATGTAGGACAGCAAGAGAGAGAAACTCCTCTTAGATAAAGGCCTATTAAAAGCAGAATGGATCTAAAAATTAATTGTTTATCAGCCTACACTTCAAGGCGGCCTGTGGGTCATGACAGAGTTGGAAGGTATATTACCTGAGGAAGACTAGGATGTTGTCCAGTCAACTCGTATGGTATTTTACCACACACGTCATCTATATGCTGTCTCTTGGGAGCCACCCTTTTATAATTACACAGTGCAAACTGGGAAAGGTTGAGTCATGGCTTTCTATTTGAAGTCTAAGTATGCCAATGTGTTTAGAAGACTGTGTATCTGGGGGCCTGTCTGCTTTTGAGGAAGCCTGAGCATTACCACAGTTCTAGTACTCCAAGACCATCTAAATAGAGTCTGTTGGGCACTTGCCTAGACTGAGTTTCTGATGCTAAACCAAGACAAGATTGAGAATTTTACCACTTTAAATATCAAAGCCATAAAATTACCCCTGCCATCTTGGCCACATACAGTATATTTCCAAAGCAAGACAAAGCTATACTGTAAAATAAGTATAAAGTCAAACAGAGTTCTATTTTTTTAACGATGGCTATGTCAGTACTATTGTTGTGTTTAAAGTTATCAAACATGGAATAGTTCTTTTTTATATGTGGCAATAAAAAATTATTTATTCACTTATTTTTGTCTGTGGGCTCAGCAGTTGCAGTGTGCATGGGCTTAGTTGCTCCAAGGCATGTGGAATCTTCCCAGACCAGGGATCAAACCTGTGTCTCCTGCATAGGCAAGCACAGGGAAGTCCAGAATAGTTCATTTATTTACTTCTCACTTGTGCCTATGCTTGTCATTGGCTTTTACTTATAGTTCTTCTGCCTGTTCATAAAATAGCACCATACCAGCTTGAGAACACACAGCTCCCTGATAGGAGATACTCAACAGGGGAAATGGGGAAGGAAGGAAGGATGCTTATTTCCCTAAGATGAATCAGAATCATCTGAAGTGGTGTTTCAATGTACCCATACCTAGCTGAGACCCCAAGCCCTTCATGTCAGAATGAATAAACCCTACCCTCTATTTATGCTCTTTTAAGACAAACTGCAACTTTGGAGGCACCATTACCAATAAGTTTAAATGCAATTTCTCAGTTCTATGAATGCTGGGGAATCAGATGAGGAGAAAGGATAAGGTCTATTGTTCTAAAGATACTCTTTTACTGCCAAGGAGAGAGTAGCTGTGCATTCTTCTTATAGCATGAGTCTTTTGTGGGAGCTCTGGTCCAGCCAGAAAGATCAGTAAAATAAAGGTGGTATCAGAGTTCTAAAACTCTATAACTAAAATAAAAGAGGATAAGGCTTTTTTTAAGAGCCAAGATATTTGTAAACAAAGGAGTATATCTAGGCTTTAATATAAAAACCTCCTCTGATTTAAATTCTCTCCAACCCAGGTGGAGTTAAACCCAGGTTAAAGAAGTGCCAGCCTTCTTTAACCTGCTGCCTCTGCCAGGCTTGCACTTGGCCCCTGCTCTCTAGTAACCCTATGGCTGGTTCCCCCACCGTTCCCAGGCCTACTCAGACTTGTGACTCTGTGTGGAAATCTGGTTTTTGAGAATTAGAAAATGACTTGACATTTACTAGGCTATAGTTCCTTGTTTGTCTTTCTGAGTAAGTGCTATTTAACCTGAAGTAAAATAAAAATGACCATCTCCCCAAATTTTCATATTTGTTGACATTAACTAAAGAATCCCATGGATCCCCTTTTTAAGAATTTAGAAAGGTGATCATTTCTCCAGATGTATCTTAATGAGGACCCTAATTAACATTCCCAGATCAATTAAAAGAACTCCATTGATTCTGATTATAGGCACTGAAATTTTCCTTAAATGTACTGATTGATTCACTAGCCTGCACTCTCTTGTGAGCAAATTAAGTCCATTGTGAGCTATTGTTTTTTTAATTGAGGACTTCGGTACCTGCTGTAGTGCCAGATAAACAGATTTTTTTTTTTTTTACATTCTTCTGAGGAAAAAACATATTAACAAACCACATCAGGAAATCAATCCAGGACACCATGCTTTGTCTTTAATGCTATGAAACTGTCTTCACTTCTAAGTCATAGAGTAGAAAATTACTCTTTCCAAACAAATAAAATGCAGCTTTATTTATAATCATAGGCATTTTTATTGGAGAAATCTATTCATCAACAGCTCCTTAATCACTGGCAAAGATCCTGCTAGTACTCTTTTGGGTCAAGTGAGTACTACAAATTCTTATGAATATGTGACAAAACTAGATTTATATAGAGAAACAAAAGGTTTTCTTCAGTTTGACTCATAGAATGTAAGGTTAGTGCAAAGATCCAAAGTTCCAGTAGAAATACTACCATGACATTATTCCTATTCCGAGATCTACTTGACGTTAATGAGTAACGCCTGCAGCCATGTTGAATCAGGAGCGTTGAAGTTCTGATACACGGAGCCCTTGCACAGCGACCTCCAGACCTTCAGCCTACTTCAGATCCACTTTTCTTAAGGCAGCTCTACACAGGTTACTGTGTAAAGTCGCTTCAGTCGTATCCGACTCTTTGTGACCCTATGGACTATATATATAGCCCACTAGGCTCCAGTGTGCATGGGATTCTCTAGGCAAGAGGACCCACTGGAGTGGGTTGCCATGGCTTTCTGCAGGGAATCTTCCCCACCCAGGCATGGAACCAGCGTCTCTTACAGTTCCTGCATTGGCGAACGAGTTCTTTGCCACTAGCCCCACCTGGGACATCCCATACATGTTGCTAGGTATAATTAATAAGTATTTAAATTATTATGTTTTGCTTCTCTTTTTCCATTGTGAGTGCCTCACCACAATAGAACTGCTGTCAAAATACAAAACATCATTAAGAGCTTCTTTTTGTTTCTAGGCTTTCCCTGAGTTTCTTCTGGAGAGAAATGTTTTTTTTTTTTTTTTTAATCAGATAAGCCAAAAAGTAGAATCTAATTTGGTTCTAAATCTATTTTGAACTTTGACATTCCAAAATGGCCTTGTAAATATTTGTAAATAGAGACTTGGTTTTATTTGGGGTAAGTTGTAGGGATTTTATTTATTCTTAAAAAACTCTGATAATAATAGTAATAATACCAACATACATACTTCACATTTATCTGAAATTTATATTTGCTCATTGACATAATCAAGCTCCCCAATGAGAAATTTCTAATAAATCGGCAATTTTTTTCTATCTTTCTACTTTCAATTTAATAGATTCAAGAAGATATTTTTCTATTACAAATATCTAAAAATTAGGTCGTATTTTAGGGAAATGTTGAAATAGCAAATTTTTGTAGATAAATGATATCCATAAATAATGAATGTCATCAATACACAAATCTTTTGAGAAAATCCCCGCTAGTGACTCACTGATTCCAAACGCTCTTTCTTTATTTGCCTATATAATTTTATTCATGCAGGTCATTTTCACATAATAAGTTGTATCCCTACTCAGCTTTTCTCATCCTTCAAGACTCAGTTTAAATTCTCCTTTCATATTTCATAAAATTTCATCTTACTACCTAATCTCACAATGGTGTGAGTGAGTGAAGTCACTCAGTCGTGTCTGACTCTTTGCGACCCCATTGACCGTAGCCTACCAGGCTCTTACATACATGGGATTTTCTAGGCAAGAATACTGGAGTGGGCTGCCATTTCCTTCTCCAGGGGATCTTCCCAACCCAGGGATCGAACCTGGGTCTCCTGCATTCCAGGCAGACACTGTACTGTCTGAGCCATCAGGGAATTCCCTCACAATGGTACAATGGTGTTATTGTCTGAGCCATTCTCTTTATTTTTAATATTAAAATCACAAGTTCTGGAGTCAGATTGATCTAAAGTTTGAGTCTAAGTTTTTCCACCCACTGCAGGGTGAACCAGGCCTTTTAAACCCTTCAATCATTTATTTCCTCTTCCTTAAAATGATGGTGGTGATACTTATTTGAGGATAAATCTGATTAAGGATGTAAAGGATTCAGCACAATGCCTGAGCCATAAAAAATAATGAATGTTGCCCTTAATATCATGACTGGCATCCTGATTCTACCATAGTAGGAATAAAATATGGGCACCTCTTTTTAACACCCAAACTAATACTCCAAGATCTCTATGTTGTTTGCATAAACTTGTCTTTCTTTGTTTCTTAGTCCACCTCCATCCTTAATAATATAGTTTTTATATGCAATAGCCACTTTAACTCAGGAGACTTTCCATGCTCACATGCAAGATCTGCCTGGAATATTCCCTTCCCTGGTGTTAAAGAGTAGTGAGTCACCCTTGGTTAGTCACGAGGCCCACTATTTCCCATCAACCATATTTTAAATTTCTTGAGAATAAAAGTCCACCTTGTAACACAGTTAGCAAGTAGTGCTAATTAACTTTATAGCTGTAACTTTTTGCTTTCTTCCCTGATGATCTGTAATAATTTTATTATCCCTATAACCCCATTGCCTTGCGCATAGTAGTTGTACAATAAATATTTTATTGCCATGATCATCAGCCTGCAAACAAGGCCTTTCTTTACTTTTTCTTTCTGTCTCTTCCATTCTTCTTCTCTCTTTGGTGAAGTTGCTAATAAATTGTGAAAAGTCCAAAGCTGGGACTAAGCCTAGGGCTTAGCTAAGCCATACTGCCGAGGAGAAATCCCTGAGTGATTCATGATTGAGCTTGTTTCTGTTATGACTCAGCTTTTATTTTATTTATTGACTCTGAGTTAGGATGGAATTCTACCTCAGGAGAAATACCTCAACTTTTAAGGATAAAGTGATGGTATACATATTTTTTCTTTCAGCCCCAATATTATACCTAATGGGTAAATTCTGTTTTCCACTATGAAGAGAAGACAACGGAGTTCATGCTCACGTAGCATTGATTGTGGTTCATATACTTTGCTGGTTTATTAGTAGTCATAGGCAGAGGCTCAGTTAGAAGACAAATACACCAAAATTTCTGATAATTTTTGCTGAGTTAAACTGCCATGCAGTTGCCACGAAAAGAAATTAAAAATAGTATTTTAAAAATCATGAAATTTTATTAAAAAGGAGAGAGAGAAAGAGTTTTAAAAGACAGGATGGCAGCCTGCTATTTTTTCCTATAAAGTCATAAAGTTTAATTCAAAAATTTCCTGGAATTTATAGTGCCAGAGGCTAAGCTAAAAATAATTTTGCCTCATTAGATCTTGTAGTTTAACCTCTGAAGTGGAAGGTTTGTGACAGCTACATCAAGACTCCAGCTCACAAAAGCACCATTCAAAAAGGAGAAGAATGAAAAAGAACTGTTGCTATTAAATGACCCAGAGAGAATGGAGGAGACAAAGAAGACTATTTCTGTAGCTTTCTGGGACCAAGCAGAGGGTTGCTGGACTGTTACAGGTGGATCACTGCTGTCAACTCCAAAGGGAGCATGTGGTAACTGAGCATGAAACTCTATCTGGGAGTAAAGCATTGGAAGTTAAACTTAACAATGACAGGAATCTAAGTGGGGGGTGGCAGGGGGAGAAGCATAGGGTTTGCTCAATAACTCCAGTGAAGATTATTAGTAATTGTCTCCCTTTCTCCTTTCCCAAACACTGAAGAAAAACTTTTGTATTTTGTCCGTGGGATGGAGAAAAACAGTCACAAAAACTTAAACTCTGAGCTACTCTTGAAAATCTAAGACTAAGGGAGAGGGGTGGGGTTTATTCTTGAAATAAAAACTTCTAAACTTTAATGCTGTTTTTCTTTGTCTTTCTTTAATTTCATGGTCGAACAAGGTTAAACGCTTATTATAGTATCCTGGTCAGATTCTAATATTCTGTGTTTCTACTCAATCATATTTATCCCGTGCTACTAAAGGGGGAAGAAAAGAAGACAACCAATGGATCAGTTGATTCAGTCTAGTGAACATAGTCACTTTGAGTGATATGGAAGAAGGGAATTTAATATAATGGGAATTAGACCATACACAATTCTGGAGACTGGTGAAAAAGTCTATGGAAATTGCCTCTATGTCCAGTAGGAGTCTAAAGATGCCACAAATTCACAGAAACAGTAATTGGCAAGGAAAAAAAAAACTATGCATAAAATTAGGAAGAGTAGGGACAAACTGGAATCTATGAAAACAAGTTGAAATTAACACCTGTCTCTCAAAACCTTCTCTACATCAATCTTGATGATGTAGGCAACTTGTAAAAGACACTGGTACCATTGAACTTGACCCAGGATTCAGAAAAACTGAAGGAGAGATATAATTAAAGCTGAAGGAGCTGTGGGCCCACATACTGCCCCATACCAACAAGATGAACCAGCAGACTAATAAAGGTCTGTGTCATTTGCCAAAGCTCCTGGCTGTACATCTCTGTTCACAGCAGAATGGCTGCTGCTTCACTTCTGCCTTCCAGATATCAAGCAAGTTTCTCTTGAAGCCGATGCTAATAAAAAAAAAGGAAGAAAGAAAAATATACAGGCAAGGAAATTCTGGGATACACAGTTTAGCTTAGCTACATAAACACAATTCAAAAACCACTAGAGTCCAAATGTGTTCAATTACTGGTTTTCCAGTTACTGAACCAATTTCTATTTCATCTACCTTTTTTGTTAAAACAGCCCTCTAGGAAAATATCTCACCCTTGAGAAAAAGGATGTGTCAAAACTTCAATGAACTTTTCTAAAACTTCTATGAAATGACAGAAATCAGATTCAAACTAAGATCAAGTATTTTATTTTGTCTTTGGGTAGTAATTAACCCTTGAATTTCCCTTTACTAACTTTAGACAACTGCTGCTGCTGCTGCTAAATCGCTTCAGTCATGTCCGACTCTGTGCGACCCCATAGACGGCAGCCCACCAGGCTCCCCTGTCCCTGGGATTCTCCAGGCAAGAATACTGGAGTGGGTTGCCATTTCCCTCTCCAATGCATGAAAGTGAAAAGTCAAAGTGAAGTCACTCAGTCGTGTCCGACTCTTAGCAACCTCATTGACTGCAGCCTACCAGGATCCTCCGTCCATGGGATTTTCCAGGCAAGAGTACTGGAGTGGGGTGCCATTGCCTACAACTACATACTTTTTGCATCATACATCAGTCAAGTTTCCAACTATGTGCTATGAGGATGGCATACTCATAATGGGTCATGTAAGATATATATATATATAACTCTGAAAGATTTGTTGGTAGGGTTATGAAAAGCAGTGAAAGCTAGTAAATTCTCCAGCACTGGCAATAGTAGGATGCCATTACAATCCCTAAGTTTGACGATGGAAGGATAAGAAGTAGTTATTCTATACAAGGATGTAGCTGTATGGTTAGGACCATCAAAAAGGAGTTGGAGCCTTTGGTAAAAGGAAACAGCCAACCTGTTTCTGGTGTTCAGAAAGTAGGGAACAGAGAGAATAAACACTCCAACTTTGATCTCTTTCAGCCTCTTGTTTCTTGTGCTCTCTGCTTAGTGACCCCTGTTTACTCCACTCAACAGAAAACCAATGAGCTAAGGAGTCCTTCTGTGCAGTCAACAGGAGTCAGAATCCTGGGAGATAGAGCAGGATGAAAGGTGGAGATCGATCCAGGGACACAAATGGAAAATATCTAGCATACACAAATTATTCCAGACTTAATCATTAATAATATTTTAAGAAAATATCTTGTTTTTACCCAGACTTGTAAATATCCACCTAAATTTTTCAAGGTAATGCATAAACTTTTCTTAACTACTATCTAACAGAATATTTCTATGCTTTTCATCATGGAATAGATTTCAAATTCTGGATGTATAATGAACTGGTAAAAAGAACCAAAGTAACACCACAGCTTTACCAACTCCTTGTGGGGGATGGTTGGGAAGGGGGAGGAAGATTGATTGGCAGAGGTACATTCCCTGGGCCATGAGTAGATCATCAAAGCATTTGCTTCTTTAATAAAATATCAAAGGCTGCTGTATGCTGCAGGTATTTCTGAGACTAAAACTAAGGTGAACTGCAAGTACTTCACAGCAGAAAACAGGGCAGTAAATATTTTGTGAATCTTTTGGATTCTTCCTGGTAAAACTTTCCCATTCTTTTCCTAAGTATCCATTTTCAGGTTTTTTTTTACCATGTAGAATGTCCTTTGAGGATCCCTTGGACTGCAAGGAGATCCAATTAGTCAATTCTAAAGGAAATCAATCCTGAATATTTGAAGGACTGATGTTGAAGTTCAAGCTCCAATAATTTGGCCACCTGATGCAAAGAGCCGACTCATTAGAAAAGACCCTGATGCTGGGAAAGATTGAGGGCAAGAGGAGAAGAGGATGAAAGAGGATGAGATGGTTGAATGGCATCATTGACTTGATGGATATGAGTTTGAGCAAGCTCGAGAAGATGGCAAAGCACTGGGAAGCCTGGCATGCTGCATCCCATGGGGTCTCAAAGAGTCGGTCATGACTGAGCAACTGAACACACACACACACACACACACACACACACACAATGAAGAAAGGGCTGGGAATTCAGGTTTTCTTACTTTTTTTTTTTTTTATGGGAGGAAAGATTTTTGGATGTATAATCAGGATTCCAATAGTACCTTCCCAATGCTTATGATTAGTAGACTTTACAGGTAGCAAGAGGAAGAAAAGAGAGCATCTGTCTTCTTACCATTAAAGCTGAGGTTGAGGCTCTAATCCTCCAATGAGTCGACTGCCAGGAAAAGAACATATTAGCAAGGATAAATATCAGTGCTAAATTAAGCCCCTCCTCAGGCTCCAGGTAAAGTTCAAGACAGTATTTATGTCAGATTTTAACACAACTATATAACACAAGGGCTTCCACTGTGGTGCTCGTGGTAAAGAACCTACCTGCCAATGCAGGAGGCATAAGAGATATCGGTTCAGTCCCTGGGTCAGGAAGATCCCCTGGAGGAGGGCATGGCAACCCACTCCAGTATTCTTGCCTGGAGAATCCCATGGACAGAGGAGCCTGGCAGGGTAGAGTCCAGAGCTTCAAAAAGCATCTGACATAACTGAAGTGACTTAACACACATGCATACCCACAACACAAAATTATGGCATGTGGTTGGAAGGAAATGAAGAAACTGAAGCTTCTAAGTCTGGAACCAGTGTTTCCTTTCTGTACAACTTTGAGGAAATTGCTAAACTTCTTAAAATTTCTGTTTTGTCATCTATAAAGGATAGATAGGCTTCCCTGGTGGCTCAGACTGTAAATAATCCACCTGCCTATGCAGTACCTGTGGGTTTGATCCCTGGGTCAGGAAGATCTCCTGGAAAGGGAAATGATAACCCACTCCAGTACTCTTGCCTGGAAAATCCCTTTGACAGAGGAGCCTGGCGGGCTACAGTCCATGGGGATGTGAAAGAGTTGGACATGACTGAGCAACTAAATGACATCAACAACAAAAGATAGATATATAGATAGGTAGATAGATTATGGCTTCACCACTTTTCTGTGAGTGAAAATTGAAATAACATCTATAATTGAAATAATGTCTATAAAACACATATCAGAGGGTAGGCAGTTAAGATGGGAGCTACTGAGGAATTATGGGAGGGTGGGAGTATGGCATTCATGGCCTGGACACTTTTTGCTGTCCAGAAATACAAAGAAAATCCTTGTATTTCTTTTTTTTTTCTTTTTTGCCTCTTTATTTTTTAATATATATATATATATATTTTTTTTTTTCTTCTACCAGTTTGAAAATTAGATACTAAGTTTTTGGTTTCATACTGATTCATTTAGGAATTATACCATGAATACTTCTCAGTGTTTAAAGTTAATCAAGTTATTTACCCTCTCCCTAATAGACAAGGATGAATATTTGCCTACCTCTGGCCATGTGTTTAACTCTTTCTTGGCTCACTGTTCTGTGTCTAGAATCACTCTTGCTTAAAATACATTTTTAATAATTTCCATATAGTAGTTTGTGTCTACCATATGAAAAACATTTCTCTTTGCCCCTTTTTGTTTGTTATAACAGAACTGCCAGCTAGAAGAGACAGCTACATTCCATGTATAATAACAGAATTTGTGCAGATGGTCCCCAACTTATCATGGCTTGACTTAACAATTTTCAACTTTACGTTGGTTCAAAAGCAGCACACATTTGGAAGAAACCTTAGCTCGAATTCTGATCTTTTCCTGAGCTAGCCGTATGAGCTTCAGTATTCTCTTGTGATTCGGGGCAGGCAGAGCCCCCAGTCAGCCATGTGATCAGGAAGGTAAGCAACCGAAGAAGTGACAGCCACTTTGTACCCATTCAAGCATTGTTTTTTACTTTCACTACAGCATTCAATGAGTTACATGAGATAGTCAACATTTTATTATAAAATGGGCTTTGTGTTGGATGATTTTGCCCAGCTATAAGTTAACGTAAGTTGTTCTGAGCACATTTAAGGTAGGTTTAGGCTAAGCTATGATGTAGGTTAAGTGTATTCACTGTGTTTTTGACTTAGGATATTTTCAACTTATGGTGGGTTTATTAAGACATAAACTCATTGTAAGTCAAGGAAGATCTGTATGAACTTCTAGCTTAAACTGTTTAACACCAAAAATAAGCAGGTTTTTTTTAGAGTAGTTGATCCAAATTCTGTTCTATCTGTTGTTTTTAAAAGTCTTCAGGGTTAGATGCAGGAAGCATAAGGGGCTTGTGCATGATAAATTCATGTGACTGTGACATGTATATGTGTGTGCCCTTAGACTTTAGTAAATGTGTCTGAAACACTCAGGTTTAACAAGCATGTATAATTCTGAGACAGTGATTTAATTTGATTTAATTAACTGACAGAAAGGAATAAAAGTCCTCCTATGATAAAGTTAATGCCTACAGCTGGGAAAGAGAACCAACTCAATGAAATTATTAAATAACCAAAGACTAAGTAAGTAGTCAAAAATGGCCTGAACCTACAGTGCTGTCTTTGGGAATCATTTTCTCAAGGCACAACAGAGGATTTAAAGGGTTTGAAAAATATGATTTAATTTTACTTCAGTACAGAAGCAGTGAATGATGTAAAATAAAATAAATAGAAACTATTTGATTGAGGTAGTAAAGAAGTTAAGAATATCTTAAAAACTAAGATATTAGGACCAAACTGGTGGTGGTGGTTTAGTCGCTAAGTCGTGTCCAACCCTTGTAGCCCCATGGACTATAGCCTGCCAGGCTCCTCTGTCCATGGGATTCTCCAGGCAAGAATACTGGAGTGGGTTGCCATTTCCTTCTCCAGTAGGACCAAACTAATGGTATATGAAAGGAAAAAAATGAATCTTACAGTCCAAGATAGTGAAGACAAATCAGAATTATAATTGATTAATCATAGTTCAGGCATAAAAAAATGGAGTTGGGTGGCCATTGAGGACCTGGTCTCAGACATGTATGCTCCACTGAAAACTTGAATTATACCTACCCTAAGAACTCCGGCTGTTTTTAAAAGAGCATCTGTTAGCTACAACCTTGCATCTCACACCATGCAACCATATCAGACCCCAATCCACCCTTGCTTAACAAGCACTCTTATTTCTTGCCAGTTGCAATTATAATTCTTGCTAAACAACTCTTGTAACTAACCATGGCCTTGCAGTTTTTACCTTTATTATCTTCCTCCATTTTGTAATCTGATGGAACATGATTAAAGTGCTTCTTGAATCTGTGTCTTCCAGGCTGCAGTACTAACAAACCCTGAATAAACTCCTCTTTATTCCAAGCAGTTCTCTGTTCCTGAAATTTGTCTGACAGTAGACATTGAGGGGGAAGAAGGAAGAGAAGATTTATTCAGACCCCAGTAGGAAAGACCAGAAGATTAGCATGAAAGACCAAAGCAGTATTAGGTGGGATTTTATATAACATGGCTACTAGAGTTGAAGATTTAGTAATTGTCTCTGTCCTCAGGGAGCATACTCAAAAAAGTTACAGAATTAGGACATTAAGGAAAGTCACCACATCTTTTCATGTGTTTGTTAGCCATCTGTATGTCTTCTTTAGAGAAATGTCTATTTAGTTCTTTGGCCCATTTTTTGATTGGGTCATTTATTTTTCTGGAGTTGAGCTGTAGGAGTTGCTTGTATATTTTTGAAATTAGTTGTTTGTCAGTTGTTTCATTTGCTATTATTTTCTCCCATTCTGAAGGCTGTCTTTTCACCTTGCTAATAGTTTCCTTTGATGTGCAGAAGCTTTTAAGGTTAATTAGGTCCCATTTGTTTATTTTTGTTTTTATTTCCAATATTCTGGGAAGTGGGTCATAGAGAATCCTGCTGTGATGTATGTCAGAGAGTGTTTTGCCTATGTTCTCCTCTATGAGTTTTATAGTTTTTGGTCTTACGTTTAGATCTTTAATCCATTTTGAGTTTATTTTTGTGTATGGTGTTAGAAACTGTTCTAGTTTCATTCTTTTACAAGTGGTTGACCAGATTTCCCAGCACCACTTGTTAAAGAGATTGTCTTTAATCCATTGTATATTCTTGCCTCCTTTGTCAAAGATAAGGTGTCCATAGGTGCTTGGATTTATCTCTGGGCTTTCTATTTTGTTCCATTGATCTCTATTTCTGTCCTTGTGCCAGTACCATACTGTCTTGATAACTGTGGCTTTTAGTAGAGCCTGAAGTCAGGTAGGTTGATTCCTCCAGTTCCATTCTTCTTTCTCAAGATCACTTTGGCTATTTGAGGTTTTTTGCTTTTCCATACAAATTGTGAAATTATTTGTTCTAGCTCTGTGAAGAATACTGTTGGTAGCTTGATAGGGATTGCATTGAATCTATAAATTGCTTTGGGTAGTATACTCATTTTTACTATATTGATTCTTCCAATCCATGAACATGGTATATTTCTCCATCTATTAGTGTCCTCTTTGATTTCTTTCACCAGTGTTTTATAGTTTTCTATATATAGGTCTTTAGTTTCTTTAGGTAGATTTATTCCTAAGTATTTTATTCATTCCGTTGCAATGGTGAATGGAATTGTTTCCTTAATTTCTCTTTCTGTTTTCTTATTATTAATGTATAGGAATGCAAGGGATTTCTGTGTGTTGATTTTATATCCTGCAACTTTGCTATAGTCATTGATTAGTTCTAGTAATTTTCTGGTGGAGTCTTTAGGGTTTTCTATGTAGAGGATCATGTCATCTGCAAATAGTGAGAGTTTAAGACATACAGATGGCTAACAAACACATGAAAAGATGCTAAACATCACTCATTATCAGAGAAATGCAAATCAAAACCACTATGAGGTACCATTTCACACCAGTCAGAATGGCTGTGATCCAAAAGTCTACAAGTAATAAATGCTGGAGAGGGTGTGGAGAAAAGGGAACCCTCTTACACTGTTGGTGGGAATGCAAACTAGGACAGCCACTATGGAGAACAGTGTGGAGATTCCTTAAAAAACTGGAAATAGAACTGCCTTATGATCCAGCAATCCCACTGCTGGGCATACACACTGAGGAAACCAGAAGGGAAAGAGACAGGTGTACCCCAATGTTCATCGCAGCACTGTTTATAATAGCCAGGACATGGAAGCAACCTAGATGTCCATCAGCAGATGAATGGATAAGAAAGCTATGGTACATATACACAATGGAGTATTACTCAGCCATTAAAAAGAATACATTTGAATCAGTTCTAATGAGGTGGATGAAACTGGAGCTTATTATACAGAGTGAAGTAAGCCAGAAAGAAAAACACCAATACAGTATACTAACGCATATATATGCAATTTAGAAAGATGGTAACAATAACCCTGTGTATGAGACAGCAAAAGAGACACTGATGTATAGAACAGTCTTATGGACTCTGTGGGAGAGGGAGAGGGTGGGAAGATTTGGGAGAATGGCATTGAAACATGTAAAATATCATGTACGAAACGAGTTGCCAGTCCAGGTTCAATGCATGATACTGGATGCTTGGGGCTAGTGCACTGGGATGACCCAGAGGGATGGTATGGGGAGGGAGAAGGGAGGAGGGTTCAGGATGGGGAACACATGTATACCTGTGGCGGATTCATTTTGACATTTGGCAAAACTAATACAATTTTGTAAAGTTTAAAAAAAATAAAATAAACTTATGCTTCAAAAAAAAAATGAGTTCATATGTAAAAAAAAAAAAAAAAAAGGAAAGTCACAACAAATTAGAAATACATCAACAGGGAGCTAATCAGTCCATATTGAAAGTTGATGTTAGAACCCTTCAGAATAGGGTAATCCAAGTCAGGGGGGTGAAAAATGAGAGGATCTGTTTGAACATAATCCATTTATTTCATGTATCTTACTTTGAGAGACTATACTTTTCAAAATCTAAAGGAGCATTTGAAAAGCAAACATCTGATCCAGAAAGCCAATGGAAAGTGAAAAAAAAATGGGCCCTGGACTCCCACCAACAGTGTGAGCTCTAGGTATGTTTGAAGAGGAATGGAGCCAAATGGACAAGCATATTAAACTGCTAAATTTTAAAGAAAAAAAACAAGAGAATAGTTGCTGCTCTTACCAAAAGGGATGCAGTGGAACAAATGTTACTCAAGGCACATGACATCGAGAGCTGCAGTAAACACAGGAGTGTCTTTGGAAGTGCATGCCAGATGTATGACTCTTTAGGAGGTGCCTAAAATACAGATTTCAGGAGTAACTGAAGCTTTGATCCAAGAATCTGTGAAGAGTGATGCTCTAGCTGAAACAAATGGAGATGAGGCTAAGGTTCCCTAAAAAGAGCTAATTTCACAGTTCCAACAATCCCAAATTGAATGACCATGTTGATAGGCACTGTAGCAACCAAGCAAAAATCCTTGCTCACAGGGGAAGGAAGAAGCCAAGTGTGTTAGTCAGGATGAGCTAGACTGTACAGGGCTAACAAATTAACCCCTGCATCTCAGTGCCCCAAAATAAAAGGGCTTAATTTGTATTAATATGCAATGGAAAGGGCCCTGTTCTCCACATTGATATTCAGGGATTCTGGCTGATCTTGCTCATTGAACCAAGAGGGAGGAGCTGCTGGAGTTTATCTCAGTAATTTTTTTTTTTTAACTGCTTCAGCCTAGGAAATACTTGTATCGCTTTTCATTGTCCATATTGTATTGACCAGATCTAGTCACATGATTATTCCCCTTAACTACAAGGCAATGGGAAAGTGTTAATGTCCATATGTCCAGGAAGTAGACAAAAATTTTGGTGAACATGACTTTGTTTGGTGCACAGTGTTGCTCAGATCATGCCACATCCAATGCAGCATGGGTGGCCAGGATCACAGAACTCAAAGGGAAATGAAAATCCAGTTTTGAATATGGTGGATGGGAAATAAAAGACACATCAGGAAATAACACTGGTGATAAAGACTGCCATCATTGCAAACCATCGAATACTTCTCTGAGAAAAGAGAAATTATGACTAGGTAGACCCCCTCCCTCTTAACAACCATAAGGGTAAACACATTTACCAAAATTAGTTTCTTGGCTAACTTATTTTAACTGCAGTTGATGGACTCCACATAACTACAATAAATGGCAGAGATCACAGGGAGGTGAAAATCAAGATTATTCTCTTCTCTCTTGTCTCCTTCACTCACTAAGGAATCACTCCTCTGATCTTTCTGAACATCAGGTATAGGGTTGCAAATATATATTTTTTCCTGGAGCTGGGGTTGGTTCATTTTTAGAATTTCATTGCTATGGGATTTGTGGCATGATTATTCAATGAACTCTTGATTCCTTAACAAATGAGACATATAAAAGGCTTTTAGTTGTGCTAATTCGGTTTGGAGTTGTTAAAAAAAAAAAACAACCATAAATTTTCTTGTAGTACTCACCTCAGATTGCAGTTTCTGAAGAAATTAAATCTACCCAGGCATAAAGAACATTTTTTGACATAAATAAGTGAATGTTATATTTTTTGGACTTCAGTTTTGAAAAAATCAGAGGGCTATTTCTTGTTTTTCAGTCACTAAATTATGTCTTACTCTGACCTCATGGACTGCAGCACACCTGGTTCCTCTGTCCTCCTCTCTCTCTTGGAGTTTCCTCAAATTTATGTCCATTGAGTTGATGATGCTATCTCACCATCTCATCCTATGCTATCCCCTTCGTCTGTTGCCTTCCATCTTTCCCAGCATCAAGGTCTTTACCAACGAGCTGGCTTTTCACATCACGTGGCCAAAGTATTGGAACACCAGCTTCAGCATCAGTCCTTCCAAAGAGTATTTAGGGTTGATTTCCTTGAGGATTGACTTTTTGATCTGGCTGTCCACAGGACTCTCAGAGCTTCCCATGTAACTCAGTCAGTAAAGAATCTGCCTGCAATGCAGGGTACCTGGGTTTGATTCCTGGGTTGGGAAGATCCCCTGGAGAAGGAAGTGACAACCCACACCAGTATTCTTCCCTGGAGAATCTTTTGGATGAGGAGTCTGGCAGGCTACAGTCCATGGGATAGCAAGAGTTGGAAACTACTTAGTGATTAAACCACCACCAAGGGGACTCTCAAGAGTCTTCTCCAGCACTGCAATTGGAAAGCATCAGTTCTTTGACACTCAGCCTTCTTTATGGTCCAAATCTCACATTTGTACATGACCATTGGAAAAAACCATAGCTTTGACTATATGGACCTTTGTCAGCAAAGGGATGTCTCCGCTTTTTTTTTTTAATTTAATTAGTTTATTTTTTTATTGTAGGATAATTGCTTTACAGAATTTTGCTGTTTTCTGTCTGTCTAGGTTTGTCATAGCTTTCCTTCCAAGGAGCATCTTTTAATTTCATGGCTGCAGTCACTGTCTGCAGTGAGTTTGGAGCCCAAGAAAAGAAAATCTGTCACTGCTTTTACATGTTTCCCTTCTATAGATGTCCATGGGTAGAGTTGACTCTTGGGTTTTTGGAAAAACTGTTTTCTATGTTAAGCATGTTCTCTTGACAAAACCCTCTTAGCCTTTGCCCTGCTTCATTTGTACTCCAAGGCCAAACTTGCCCGTTATTCCAAACTTGATTTGGATATCTTTTGACTTTCTACTTTTGCATTTCAACCAATCCCCTATGATGAAAAAGACATCCTTTTTGGTGTTAGTTATAGAATGTGTTATAGGAGAAGGCAATGGCAACCCACTCCAGTACTCTTGCCTGGAAAATCCCTTGGACAGAGGAGCCTGGTAGGCTGCAGTCCATGGGGTTGCTAGGAGTCACACACGACTGAGTGACTTCTTTCACGCATTGGAGAAGGAAATGGCAACCCACTCCAGTGTTCTTGCCTGGAGAATCCCAGGGACAGGGGAGCCTCGTGGGCTGCCGTCTATGGGGTCACACAGAGTCGGACATGACTGAAGCGACTTAGCAGCAGCAGCAGCATAGAATGTGTTGTAGGTCTTCATCGAACTGCTAAGCTTCAGTTTCTTTGGCATCAGTGCTTGGGACATAAACTTGGATTACTGCAATGTTGAATGGCATGCCTTGGAAACGAACCGAGATCATTCTGTCATTTTTGAGGTTGCATCCAAGTACTGCATTTTGCACTCTTTTGTTGACAATGAGGGCAACTCCATTTCTTCTAAGGGCTTCTTGCCCACAATAGTAGATATTAATATAATGTCACCTCAATTGAATTTGTCCATTTCTGTCCATTTTAGTTCACTAATTCCTAAGATGTTGATGTTCAGTCTTGCCATCTTCTGCTTGGCCACATCCCATTTACCTTGATTCACAGGCCTATCAGTCCAGGTTCTTATTTAATATTGTTCTTTATAGCCTTGCACTTTAGTTTCACCACCAGACACATCCACCACTGAGTGTCATTTCTGCTTTGGTCCAGTTGTTTCATTCTTTCTGGAGCTATTAGTAATTGCCCTCCACTCTTCTCCAGTACCATATGGGATACCTTCCAGCCTGGGGGGCTCATCTTCTGATGTCATACCTTTTTATCTTTTCATACTGTCATGAGGTTCTCCAAGCAATAATACTGGAGTGGTTTGCCATTTCCTTCTCCAGTGGACCATGTTTTGTTAGAACTCTTTACTATGACTCATTCACCTTGGGTTGCCCTGCACAGAATGGTTCATAGCTTCATTTAAGTTATACAAGCCCCTTCGTTGTGACAAGTCTGTGATCCATGAAATTGGGTGGAGAGGTTGACTTCTCGTGCTGTGCTTGGTCGCTCAGTCACGTCTGACTCTTTCTGATCCCATGGACTGTAGCCCACCAGGCTCCTCAGTCTATGGGGATTCTCCAGGCCAGAATACTGGAGTGGGTAGCCTTTCCCTTCTCCAGGGGATCTTCCCAACCCAGAGACTGAACCCAGGTCTCCCCCATTGCAGGCAGATTCTGTATCAGCTGAGTCACAAGGGGACAACCTAATTTCTCCATTATAAAAATAAAATATAAATTTGTAATTATCAAGTAATCCCTGTGGTGATTTTGGCAGGATGAAAATATCTTGTCCACATCAATTTTTGCCTCCTTTTAGCATCCACTGATTATCTTTACCTGATACCATTACTCTATTTAATGTCCAAATGGTACTTTAAAATAATCTATTATACATTGTTTCCTACCTGTAATACTTCTGTTAGAAAAGGTTTACCTTTCAATTGTTAATGAAATTTATTTCTTCATAAAAGGCAGAAAAATAATTAATTTTTAATTGTTTTCTTTTTTTTAGAGAGGTTACTATAACAGTTACCTTTGTTGATGGCAAATACTCTTACTGTCCTTTTTTCTTTTTTGATTACTTTTTTATTTCACTTTATTTTATTCATCTCATTATTATTCTGTTGTATAAATAATTTCTATTTTGTTATTAGTGTGTCTTTATAATGCTCATTTTTAATTTATTTTGTTTTTGTTGGATGTTTATTTTTATTTTCTTATTTTTATGGATGTAATTATTTTAGGCTGTGCAGTTTCATCTAAGTAGTTCTTCTTCTATAGTCTATTATAGCATATAATATTCACATTAAAGTTATTTTCCAAAATTTTAGAAATTCTGATTTTTTTAGTTTAATTATTATATTATATTGGGGTGTAATAGACTCATAATGTTGTATTAGTTTCAAATGTACAGCAAAGTGGTTCAGTTATATATATGTCCATTCCTTTTCAGGTTATTTCCCCTTATAGATTATTACAGAATATTGAGTAGAGTTCTCTGTGCTATATGATAGCAATCTTTGTTGATTATCGTATATATATAGTAGTGTGTATATATACATACTCCTTTGTGTAACTTTGTGTTGCTCCCAAAATACGAGTTTGGGTGTGACATACATTAATTTCCAAATGAAAAAGCTTGATTTTGACTTCTGTTTGTTTTGCCATTATTTTCTAGTTTTATTGCATTGCTGTCAGAGAACTTTTGGTATTTTCTTTTTCTTTATAAAATTCATTGATATTTTCTTTGTGCTATTAAGTGACTAATCTAGTAATCCATTAAATTTTACAGATAGTATCATAGAACTTTGTAAACAGATGTGTTTTCTTTTTATTCAGTGTTTGTATTTTGATGAATATCCACTTTAGAGCCTCCTTATCGATTATGTTATTAAGTCCTCTATTATTACCTTATTTCGGAGAAGGCAACGGCACCCCACTCCAGTACTCTTGCCTGGAAAATCCCATGGACAGAGGAGCCTCGTAGGCTGCAGTCCATGGGGTCGCTAAGAGTTGGGCATGACAGAGCGACTTCACTTTCACTTTTCACTTTCATGCATTGGAAAAGGAAATTGCAACCCACTCCAGTGTTCTTGCCTGGAGAATCCCAGGGACAGGGGAGCCTGGTGGGCTGCCATCTATGGGGTCGCACAGAGTCGGACATGACTGAAGCAACTTAACAGCAGCATTACCTTATTTATTTGCTCATTTGACTGACTTGAACCGTAAAGATCTGTTAAAAATCACCTTAGATTAGTGTAGTTTATTTTTCTTTTCATGTCCTGTAATTTGTCCTATATGAAGGTCACTAATAAATGTTATTTAGTGCATAGTTATTCATAACTCTTTTATCAAAATTTTTATTGTGAATTGTAATTCTGAATATTAGAAGGTAGATGTTTGAGCTTGCTTTTTATGCTTTTTGGTTTGAAATCTACCTTTTTAAATATCAAAATAGTACCTCTCCATTTGCTTTTATTATTAAGTAGGCATTGCTCAACTACTTAATTTTATAAGTTGAATAATTTTATCTTACTTTAGACTCACATACAGTTAGGGTTGAGCTTTGTTTTATGAGCCAATTGGAAACTCATTTTCTAATATATATGATATCATCATTTTGAGGCTTTCTCTCACCTTTTTCATATACTTACTGTATATTGTGTTGCAGTTACCCTGTTTCTTTATCAATGTGATATGCTTCATACTATTTTTGTCAACTTTTTTATTTTTTGGTATTAGGAATTTTGATATTTTTCCAGTTATTATTTTACATCAATAATTTTATAATATCTCTTCATTCCCGTTTATCTTAATTTAGCTTCTACTACTTGAGTTTGTCAATTTTCAATTATATCATTAAACTATCACCTTTTTCTCTGAAAAGTTCCAACTTATATTCTCTTTTCCCTTCACTGCCTCCTTTCTCCAACCATTTTTAGTGGTGTTATTTCTAATTTGTCAGAACATGTAAGATTCATATTAATACATTGTCCTGCTGCTGCTATCCTCACTTTGGTTTTGATCTTACTTTACAAATATATTCAATTCTTAAAATTCTTGCTTATTTTCCTAAAAACCTATTGGTTGAGTGGAACTTATTTTTGGTAGATTTCATAGGAAGGGCTTGTGGGTATGATTTTCCACAAATTTCCTACCTTTGTGCATGTTTGCTGCTGCTAAGTTGCTTCAGTCGTGCATGTTTAGATCAGTTTTATTATAGCCTTACTTGAAGAATACTTAATATTTGGCTGAGTATAACACGGTTGTCACATAATCTCTCTCCTTTGGGTTCTAAACAGTGGTGCTTCACTATTGTCTTGCTCTCCGTTGATGCTGAAAAGTCTGATAGCAACCTAAATTTTTGTTTTTTTATTTGCCCCCAAACTTTATGATATATACAGTGTAACTTAAAAATGTACAATGTGTTGATTTGATACACATATATTGCAATATGATTACCATGGAGTGTTATCTAACACTTACATCACATCACATCATTGCATTTTCTTTTTTATAACGAGAATATTTTCTACTCTCTTACCAGGTTTCATGTACATAATACAGTACTGTTATCTCTAATCACAATGCTGTGCATTAGATCTCCAGAAGTTATTCACCTTCTAACCAGAACTTTGTACTCTGACTAACATCTCCCCATTTCTCCCACTCCTCATCCTCTGGCAACCTCCATGCTACTCTATGTTTTCTCAAGGTCAGATTTTTCACACTCTACATATAAATGATATCATGCTGCATGTGTCTTTCCTTGTCTAACATTTCATTTAGTTTAATGCTCTCAAGGACTGCCTGTGTTGTCACAAATGGACATTTGTTCTTTCTCTTGGCTGAATAATATTCCAATATTATCCATTCACCCATTGACAGATGTGTAAATTGTTTCCATACTTAGCTGTTTTGGAGTAATGCTGCAGTAAATACAGGGGAGTAGATATCTTCTTCACATCCTATTTTCATTTCCTTTGGATATATGCCCAGAAATTAAATAGCTGGATCACAATATGGTTCAATTTTTAATTTTTTTGAATAACCTCAATAATTTTATCCATGGTGGATATATCAATTTATAGTCCCAATAGTGCAGAAGATATTTTTACTCTACATCCTTGCCAATGCTTGTTTTCTCTCTCTGATGATAGCCATTCTGATACATAGGAGGTGACATTTCATTGTGATTTTGACTTGTATTTGCATTTAATATTAGTATAACAAATATATGACTTTCTCATTCTGTAGGTCACTTTTTTATTTTGTTGATGACTTCCTTTGCTGAGCAGAGGCTTTTAGTTTCATATAGTTGCACTTATTTATTTTTTGCTTTGCTGCTTGTGTTTCTGGTGTCGTATGTCTATTTTTATGCTGGGACCATATTGTTTTGATTGTTATTGCTTTGCAGCATAGTTTGAGATTTGTTGAAATTTTGATAAGGATTGCATTGAGTCTATGGGAGAAGGCAATGGCACCCCACTCCAGTACTGTTGCCTGGAAAATCCCATGGACAGAGGAGCCTCGTAGGCTGCAGTCCATGGGATCGCTAAGAGTCGGACACGACTGAGCGACTTCCCTTTCACTTTCCACTTTCAAGCCTTGGAGAAGGAAATGGCAACCCACTCCAGTGTTCTTGCCTGGAGAATCCCAGGGACGGAGAAGCCTGGTAGGCTGCAGTCCTTGGGGTCGCACAGAGTCGGACATGACTGAAGCAACTTAGCAGCAGCAGCAGCAGCATTCAGTCTATAGATGGCATTGGAAAGTGTGAACATTTCAACAATTATTCATTTTCTAACCCATGAAAATGGGATATCTTTATATTTGTTTGTGTCTTCTTCAGTTTATTTTATTAGAGTCTTTAGTGTAGAGATCTTTCAATTCTTTGGTTAGATTTACCTCTAAGTATTTGATTGTTTTTTATGCTATTGTGAATGAGATTATTTTCTTCATTTCTTTTTCAGATATTTCATTGTTAGTGTATAGAAATGCAACTGACTTCTGTATATTGGCTTTCTATCCTGCAATTTTATTGAATTTGTTGATTGGGTCTAACAGGATTCTATAGGATTTTCTCTATATATGATCATATTAACTACAAATACAGATGATTTTACTTCTTCCTTTCATATTTGGATGCATTTTATTAATTTATTTTGCCTGATTGCTCTAGCTAGGACTTCTAGTACTGTGTTAAAAAAAGGAGTGGTGGGAGTGGGTACCCTTTACTTGTCCTGATTATAGTGAAAAAGCCTTCAGTCTTTCACTATTGAGTATGATGTTAGCTCTGGGCTTGTCACAAAGGTAGTAGCAATGGGTGTGGTGACAAAAGGGGTAATATTTTACATAAATTTGGGAGAGCAAGTTGACAAGATTTGCTGATAGACTTTGGTATCAAGTGTACAAGAAAGGAAAAACAAAAAGACAAGACAAACTTCAATTATATTGGCTACGCCAGTGGATGAATGAGGTTGCCATTTACTGAGCTAGGTGAGTGTGGAATAGAGGAAATTTACATTCAGAAAATAGTTTTTGTTGTTGTTAGGTCTTAACATCCTCATGCACATGTCAGATACACAGGTGGATATAAGATCCTGAGATTAAGGAGAAAGATCAGGAATAGAGATAGAAAGTTGATAGTTTTCTTGGCTAGACAATAGAGGTGAAATGAATATTATTTATTACCTCACTTAAAAATGACTAGAAGTAGGATAACACTATTTTTACTTTTTCAAAAGTTGAGGCAAAACTCATTTTGGAGAATACTCTTTAAGAGAAAGAATTGTTCCACTTGGTTTTGTGTCCCCACCTCAGACGGTAAAGAACCCGCCTGCAATGATGGAGACCCAGGTTAATTCTGGGTTAGGAAGATCCCCTGGAGAAGGGAATGGCCACCCACTCCAATGTTCTTGCCTGGAGAATTTCTCAGAAAGAGGAGTCTGACAGGTTACAGTCCATGGGGTCACAAAGAGTCAGACACAACTAAGCAATAATGCTTGGGCTTCCCTGGTGACTCAGTACAGGATCTGCCCACAATGCAGGAGACCCAGGTTTGATCCGTAAGTTGGGAGAATTCCTGGAGAATGGAAAGACTATTCAGTCCAGTATTCTTGCCTGGAGAATTCCATGGACAGAGGAGCCTTGTAGGCTACAGTCCATGTAGGGTTTGCAGAGAACTGGGCATGGCTGAGTGACTAACACTTTGTCCACCTCCTAAATATTGAAATTTTTGTTAAATACACCTTGAAATAATGCATACATAAAAGAATTTTGAGTCTACTGACTTTTTAATGTCAGTAGTTTTTGTTTTTTACATATATGTATATCTATTCTTTTTCAATTTTTTCCTGTTTTGCTTATTACAGAATACTGTGCTATATAGTAGATCCTTATTAACCATCTATTTTATATATTTCAGTATGCATGGGTCAATCCCAATCTTTCAAAAACTAAAAAAAAATAATCTAACATTCAGGTGTCGTGAAAGATGCAAAATGAGTCATAAACAGATTCTGATTTTAAGAGGTCTATATAATTTCATTGTTTACATGGCATGAAGCTCATTCCACGGCTGCATGATGAGGTGATTAATTTGTTAATTAGGTAGAAACAGAGGCTACTCTTTTACCACATATGCAGGGGTTTATGTTTCTCCATATTCTTTCAGTCGTGGATCAGAGATTCAATTCTATGAATCTTAGTTTATCACTTAAACACAACAAAATGATTGAAGTAAATGAAGTATTCCACAAAAATCATGTCAAAGTAGTGTGTATTTATAAAAGCTCATGTATCCCAAGGCTCTTTATCTTTGTAGTCACTTTCAAATGATCTCCATCTTACCCCTACATTCTGTGTACCATCATAGCAACCCATATCCATTATTTCTTTATGTTTAAGAGGATAGATTCTGAATCAAACCACTTAGTTTCAGATTCTTAGCCCAATGAAATATTAGTTTGTTCATATGTGATATGAATATAGTTATAACAGTTAACTAATGGTGTCGGTGAGAACATCACTGAGAAAAAACATGAAAAATGTAAAACATAGTGTTACATGAAGGATAACCAGGATATATCTTAGTAATTATTACAACATGTCCAATTTTTTCTTTAAAAATTACAATTTAATGTTACCTACACACTTATTTTCCCTTTTTTCCCATTTCAAATTATTTACTACATTAATAGTACATTAAGAACACACCAATTAGGGATATAGGTTTCAAACAATTCAGTAATTTATGTCACAATGGCATTTATAGGAAGGATATCAGAGAGCTCAGAGAATTGACAGAAATGTTGGTGAACCAGGTGTGGAAAATGGGCATAAATTAAGAAAGGATAAGCTATGGAGAAGTCTGTCAAAACAAGGTCACAGAAAGAGTTGTATTAAGAATGCCATCACTGGACACTCATTACTATATAATTGCATCCTTATGTCATTTCACCATAATTCAAAGTCTTCAAATTTATATATATCATATATCTGTGTTCTCAAATTGGCTGATATTGGAATCACCTGGATGGAGGTTGTGTTAAAAATATATATGTTTAGGTCTCATTCTCAGAGCTTTTAATTTAATTGGTATAAATTGAAGCCTGGAAATTGGGATTTTTTTTTTCTTTTTTTGCATTTTTAAGTTTCTATTGAAATACTGTATGATGACAAGTGATATAGAGTTTTTTTTTTAAGTTTCACATATATGTTAATTATTATAGCATTTTTACAGCTCCCTAGATTAATATAATGTGTGGCAAAATTTGATATTTACCATTTTGGATGGTAGAAAAGAAGAAAGAGTTGAAATTCTCAAATGATTCCTACATGTATTGTATGTTAATTGCTTGATTCATTAATAAATTACTTTTTTCAAAATAATTAGTATTCCTTTTAGAAAGTTAAAAAACAAAGATAAGCATGTTATGAGAATTATCTATAATCTCCTGTTAAATGATCATTTCTGTAAATATTTTCACATTTTTCTTCAGATATTCTACTTTGTGTGATATGTGATGTGTGTCTATGGGGGAGGTAATCTCAAATTCTCATATGTACTTTGGTTCATAATATCAATAGTTGAAGTTTCACGGTTGCTGTCTCTTCAGAACAGAATTTTTCCTTGTTGAGTTGTGTCTTCTAAAGAGAAGGCCTTCAAAGATTAAGGATTAATTCAGCTAATGAACTGTGAATATTGATAAATTGACACTTCAACGGGAGATGACAGTCAGTGATGCTCTAACACCTGCTGTCTTAGTGAAGCAATATTTGCGTATGTTGTTACATCAGAAGCCACAGATTTTCATTCACCTCTTTCCTAATTCCTTCACCTCCATTTTAGACTCTTTCTGCTTACATGCATTTTCCTTTTTTGACAAATGAGAAATGAAGGAGCATTTAAAAATGTGTGCTTTATTGGATTAGGTTAACGGGCTTTTTCTAAATGTAAGAAACATAAACACACTTTATAGCTTAAACTACTTTGCTGCTACTGCTGCTGCTAAGTCGCTTCAGTCGTGTCTGACTCGGTGCGACCCCTTATACGGCAGCCCACCAGGCTCCCCCGTCCCTGGGATTCTCCAGGCAAGAACACTGGAGTGGGTTGCCATTTCCTTCTCCAATGCATGAAAGTGAAAAGTGAAAGTGAAGTTGCTCAGTCGTGTCTGACTCTTGGTGACCCCATGGGCTGCAGCCTACCAGACTCCTCTGTCCATGGGATTTTCCAGGCAAGAGTACTGGAGGGGGCTGTCATCACCCTCTCCATAAACTACTTTATAGTTTATTAAAAATAAATTGTAATTTGTAAAAATTGTTTACATAATAGGTCCTATCTAGAATGATGCTTATCACCCTTCTTCAAAGCATAACCAAGATATCAAATTCATGATCAGTATTCTGCTGATTTAGATTTTCCATATTTTTATGGTTTCACTGTACTAGTTGGGCTTCCCTGGTGGCTCAGATGGTAAAGAATCTGCCTGCAGTGCAGGAGACCTGGGTTCAATCCCTGGATTGGGAAGATTCCCTGGAGAAGGAAACGGCAACCCACTCTAGTATTCTTGCCTGGAGAATCTCATGGACAGAGAAACCTGATGGGCTACATACAGTCCATGGGGTCACAAAGAGTCAGACACGACTGAGCAACTAACTCTCTGACTGTACTAGTTGGGGTTAAGAACCTTACTGCCAATGCAGGAGACCTAAAAGACCCAGGCTCAATCCTGGGATGGGAAGATACCCTGGGGGAGGGCATGGCAACCCACTCCAGTATTCTTGCCTGGAAAATTCCATGGATAGAGGAGCCTGATTACAGTCCACAGAGTCGCAGAGTTGGACACAACTGAAATGGCTTAACATGTACGCACACATGTTAAGACTTGTGTTAGTCTCTGTGTTCTGGCTATAGTCTTAATCCTCAGAGTCCTTGCTCTTCAGGTACTTGTCAAAAAGGTACCTGTGCTCTATTAAACTTTTGAATAGTATATGCAGTAGCTTCATATCTAATGAAGAAAGATACATAAATGGTGTGTGTAGAGAGGATAAGGTATATTTGAAATATTAGTTACCAAAGCAAATATAGGTACTTCATGTTTAAGCCAGGGTTGACACATGACTCGTAGAAAGAAGCTATTTAGCAGAGGCACAGTGCAGACCACTTCTTGCAAGCTCTCATTTGATAAATAAGAAAATTAAAAGTCAACAAGGTAGACTAAACATCTCTTATTACATATATTTGTTAAAAATAAAACAGCAAACTCAGTTTCCTTATTCTCAATTTAGTAATATTTCCACTATACTGCAGTGGCAGCTTGAATCATCACTGATCTGTATTTTATTCTATTTGCACCATTGGAAAATGTGGGCTATAAAACCAGTTGCAACCATTAATTTAACTGCAAACCATTGATTTGAAATTCTATCAAAGACAGAAGAGGGAGAGGGGGTGAGGGTATGTTAAGGTGATGTAGTATATTGATGAGCAAGAAATAAATCATCTGTTCTTGTTCATTTTACCTGAGATACCTCAGTAGCTAATGATTTGATGGCCAAAAAACTGCAATGTTTTCAGTACCAGGTGAAAATCACAAGTATGAATAATAGAATGATGACAAAGTAGCATTTTTAGGAAACATATCCACTAGAAGGAGATGCTGCAGCGTGGTACCTGGTGGAGACTGACCTAAAATCATGTTTAGGATAGTACTTAGTGGGTTCTGGGTTAAGCCATGTAATCAATTTAAAGGTAATTCATGAATTTAGAGACATCAAAGCTACTGAAAATTAATAGATGCTCTCAATTCCCAAAATGTAAATTCAATTTGCTTCAACTTTGTTGTTGTTAGTGGCTCAGTTGGGTCCAACCCTTTGTGACCCTGTGGACTGCATCACACCAGGCTTCCCTGTCCTTCACTATCTCCTGGAGTTTGCTCAAACTCATCTTCATGGAGTTGATGATGCCATCCAACCATCTCAACTTTATTCAAATTTAATTTCCTCCAAAATGTTGTAATAAAGTTGTGATCATTTGAATTAATTTTTAAAGCCCCAAAACCCAAAGTTTGTTTCTGTTCATCAAATCACAACTTTTCTTGAAATAAATGCTATGGTTACAAACCTATATTGTAATATTCATTATGGTTGGATAGAAAATATGAGCTAACTAATGGTCCGTTGCAGCTTGAATAAATTAAAACATTCAGTCCTGAGAATCATAAAAGAGAAACAAAAAGTGAAAATTATCACCTGAGGGAAAAAAGAAATGTGTTAAATCCTGTTTTATATGGTGCTGAGACACCTGGATACAAAGTACTGACTCTGGTTGAACAGCTGGACCCTGGACCTCTTCTGTGCGGAACATCTGTATGATTTAGGGAACTGAAAACTTCCCAAGCATGTGGATG
The DNA here is from genome assembly GCF_002263795.3 of Bos taurus. NCBI lineage: Eukaryota > Metazoa > Chordata > Mammalia > Artiodactyla > Bovidae > Bos > Bos taurus. The sequence goes on along the minus strand of NC_037342.1, from coordinate 60,247,755 downwards.
TTTTGGCATCTGATGGTAGAAATAGCGTCTTCTGGAAGTACTGCATTGCAGCTTCCTTTTTTCCTTCTAATATTACCACAGACCCAAGAGATGAACAATGTGAGCCAAAAGTGTCCTATTTGGCTGTCATGCCATGTCCCTCAGCTGGGGTATGGCTGTTTTCAAGATGTGATCAACATCTGCTCTAAATCCACAGTCTGTGCCCAGGGGGCATCCTCTGGGGATTGTCTTGGTGCTTTAATTCAAGCGAACCTGTTTTCTCTTTTGATGCATGACTAAAACAAAGAAAGGGGGTGCGATGGAAGAAATGAGAAGGCTGGACTGACACACACACACACACTATTTATACTATGTATAAAATAGATAATTGCTGGGAAGATACTGTATAGCACAGGCAGCTCTGCTTAAGGCACTGTGGTATCCTAAATGGGAGGGAAACCCAAGAGGGAGGGAATACATGAATGCGTATGACTGATTAATTGTGCCATGCAGTAAAAGCTAACACAACATTGTAAAGCAAATATACTGCAATAAAAATTAATTGATAAAAGTATATATAAATAAAATAAAATGAAAATAAGTAGTAGTAAGCAACTTGTACAAGTTCACATAGTAGTGTGGAACCAAGGCTTAGTCTCAAGTCTACCATTCATTTCTCAGCAATTCATCTTCATTTAAAACAAACTATCAGCTTTATATATTTATATGGTGATTTTAAATTTGTAATGTATTTTCTCATCCATTTCTATTTCTTGGCATAATTCACCACCACTATAGTCATCCATGTTAATATTAAATATTTATTTATTTCTATAGTGTGCTTTTGAAAAAGCCCCAAATTTTTGATATTGGAATATACACATTCAAATAGAAATGGTTTGTGTATATATTTAGATGACATAAAAGCATTAAAAAAAATCTTGTTAATTGTTAATTCCTAGGAGTGAACACTTGCTTCTCTGGAAATTTCATTAAATTGATGTGAATTTCTAGCATTAGGCGCATTTCAAAACAATGCACATGTTGACTAAATGACTTTTAAAACCTTTTCTGTTAATTAAAAAGCACATATTTATCTTCAATTCAGAGTCATTGACAATCTTTGCAACATTTTATTTTGGCTTGAATGTTAAAGAATATCAAATGGCATCTGACAATTTGGGGTATTAATTTTGCATATCATGGGCTTCTGTTTACTGTAATTTATGAAAACTAGGCTTACATGTGGAAAGCACAATTATTTATTTATGTATTTATTGAAGTATAGTTGATTTGCAATGTTGTATTTGTTTCTAGTGTAAAGCACTGTGATTCAGTGATATGTGTATGTGTGTGTTCTTTTCCAGATTCTTTTCCCTTATAGGTTACTACAAGATGTTCACTGTAGTTCTCTGTGCTTATCTGTTGTATAAACAGTAGTTTATAGTTATAGTTATAAACAGTAGTTTATACTGTACCTTGTTTATCTGTTGTATAAACAGTACTTTGTATCTGCTAATCCAAAACTCCTAACTTATCCCTCTAACCACTCCTTCTTGTTTGTTATCTGTAAGTTAATTTTTCATGTCTGTGAGTCTGTTTTATAAATAAGTTCATTTGTATTATCTTTTTAGATTCAAAAAAATAAGTGATATCATATGATATATGTCTTTCTCTGACTTACTTCACTTGGTATGATAATATGTAGGCCCATCCATCTTGCTGTAAATGGCATTATTTCATTGTTTTTTATGACTGAGTAATTTTCCATTGTGTCAGTTCAGTTCAATCACTCAGTTATATCTGACTCTTTGTGACCCCATGGACTGCAGAATGCCAGTCTTCCCTGTCCATCATCAACTCTCAGAGTTTGCTCAAACTCATGTCCTTCGAGTCAGTGACGCCATCCAACCATCTCATCCTCTGTCATCCTCTCGCCTTCAATCTTTCATCAGGGTCTTTTCATCAGGTCTTTCATCAGGGTCTTTTCCAGTGAGTCAGTTCTTTGCATCCAGTGGCCAAAGTATTGGAGTTTCAGCTTTAGCATCAGTCCTTCCAATGAATATTCAGGACTGATTTCCTTTTGACTGATTTGACTGATTGACTGATTTGATCTCCTTGCAGTCCAAGGGACTCTCAAGAGTCTTCTCCAACACCACCACAATTCAAAAGCATCAATTCTTTGGCACTTAGCTTTCTTAATGGTCCAACTCTCACATCCATACATGACTACTGGAAAAACCATAGCTTTGACTAGATGGACTTTTGTTGGCAAAGTAATGTCTCTGCTTTTTAATATGGTGTCTAGGTTGGTCATAGCTTTTATTCCAAGGAGCAAGCGTCTTTTAATTTCATGGCTGCAGTCATCATCTACAGTGATTGTAGAGTCCAAAAATAAATTCTTTCACTCTTCCCACTGTCTCCCCATCTATTTGCCATGAAGTGATGGGAACAGATGCCATGATCTTAGTTTTCTGAATGTTGAGCTTTAAGCCAGCTTTTTCACTCTCTTTCACTTTCATCAAAAGGCTCTTTAGTTCCTCTTTGCTTTCTGCCAAAGGGTAGTGTCATCTGCATATTTGAGGTTATTGATATTTTTCCTGGCAATCTTGATTCCAGCTTGTGCTTCATCCAGCTCAGCATTTTGCATGATGTAGTCTGCATATAAGTTAAATAAGCAGGGTGACAGTATACAGCCTTGATGTACTCTTTTCCTGATTTGGAACCAGTCTATTCATTCAGTCTGTTTTTCCATGTCCATTTCGACTGTTGATTCTTGACCTGCATACAGATTTCTCAGGATTCAGGTAAGGTGGTCTGGTAGCCCCATCTCTTTAAGAATTGTCCACAGTTTGTTGTGATCCATTTTCCATTGTGTGTATATATACACAACTTCTTTATCCACTCATCTGTTGATGAACATTTAGATTGCTTCCATGTCTTGGCCATTGTAAATAGTATTGCTATGAACATTGAGGTTCATGTATCATTTTGAATTAGTATTTCCTCTTTTCTGGATATATGCCCATGAATGGGATTGCTGGATCATACAGTAGTTCTATTTTTAGTTTTTTAAGGAATCTGCACACTATTCTCCATAGTGACTGCACTGACTTACATCCTATCAACAGTGTGGGAGGGTTCATTTTTCTTCACACTCTCTCTAGCGTTTTTTATTTGTAGACTTTTTGATGATGATCATTCTGACCAGTATGAGGTGGTACCACACTGTAGTTTTGATTTATATTTCTCTAATAATTAGCAAAATTGGGCTTTTTTCCATATAATTTCACTCTTGTGCTGTCATGTCTGACTCTGCAACCCCATGAACTGTAGCCTGCGAGGCTCCTCTGTCCATGGGATTTTCCAGGCAAGAATACTGGAATGGGTTGCCATTTCCTTCTCCAAGGAATCTTCCTGACCCAATGATTGAACTCATGCCTCCTGAGTCTCCTGCAATGGCAGGCAAATTCTTTACCATTAGTGCCACCTGGAAAGCCACTCTTTTCATATGGAAACCATAATTTTTAAGTTCATCAGTAATTAATCTGAAAAAATTTATTAACCTATAGTACACCTAAGACATTGGAATAGGCTCTACTTAATTTGTCACACACACACACACAGCATAACCAAGCCAACAAATTAACTGAGGAATGCCCTTACATGTGTAGAGAAATTAGACATAAATATATGAAACAGAAGCAAATATTATCTAGTCAATAAGGAAGAAGTATTTAGTACTACAGACATTTAGAGATGCGTAGTGAGCCAGGTCAATTGAAAAAGAAAGAAGAACAACAATGATAAAAAGAAAAACAAGAGAATTTCATACATGTGCACATCATCAGTAGAAATAGTTTTGCATCCAGAACAGTAATTGCAATGAGTCTAGGAAATTTGGTTTATAGTCTTACAGCCTCTACATTAAAAGAAACCATGGAATAGACATTGAATGAGCCAATTCTTAGCATCCATCCCAGGGTTCTAATATAATTTGCAGTTATTTAAGTTAGGGCTTGAATGCCAGATCATATCTATATATTAACTATGTTAGTTAAAAACTAATACAGATATTTATAAATATATATAATAGTTATATTTATTATATACTATATGAATAATATATATGTATATATAAACTATATATATTATATAGTAAATATAAGTATTATATATATTTATAGGTATTAGTTTTTTTTTTTTTTATGTTCAAAGTCTTTATTGGTACAGCTAGAATACAATGTCACAGATCCATTACTGTTTTCTATTTTTGTTCCTATTTTTTCCACTCTTTTTACCTTTAGTGATTATAAAGGAATATTATATATGATCCCATTTTCTCTTTAAGTATATTGGATATACATACACAGTTCAGCCACTCAGTCACGTTCGACTCTCTGCGACCCCATGAACTGCAGCACGCCAGGCTTCCCTGTCCATCACCAATTCCCAGAGCTTGCTCAAACTCATATCCATTGGTTGGTGATGTCATCCAACCATCTCATCCTCTGTTGTCCCCTTCTCCTCCTGCCCTCACTCTTTGCCACCATTAGGGTCTTTTCCAAGGAGTCATTTCCAGTGGCTAAAGCATTGGAGCCTCAGCTTCAGTATCAGTCTTTCCAATGAATATTCCGGACTGATTTCCTTTAGGATTGACTGATCTAATCTCCCTGCAGTCCAAGGGACTCTCAAGAGTCTTCTCCAACACCACAATTCAAAAGCATCAATACATACACAGACATTATATATACATATATATATATATATACGCATATATATGTGTGTGCACACCTATATGTGTGTGTGTATATATAAATCCCATGGACGGAGGAGCCTGGAAGGCTGCGGTCCATGGGGTCGCTGAGGGTCGGACACGACTGAACGACTTTACTTTCACTTTTCCCTTTCATGCATTGGAGGAGGAAATGGCAACCCACTCCAGTGTTCTTGTCTGGAGAATCCCAGAGACGCAGGAGCCTGGTGGGCTGCCGTCTATGGGGTCACACAGAGTCGGACACGACTGAAGTGACTTAGCTGCAGCAGCATACATGTTATTTACTTTTCAAATAGTTGCCCTCGAGTCTGGAAATACACATTTATAGCCAATCATAGTCCACCTTCAAATAGCACTCTACTACCTCAGGAGTAGAGTACCTTAAAATAACACCACCAACAAAAAACCCTAATCCTAATTCCTTCCTGCCATCCGTTTGGCACTGTTGTTATTGAATTCACTTATATTCATACCCAAGCACATATATACACACATAAATTGTATAAAAAACCCATACTCAAGTATATCGCTGCTATTATTTTGAACTTATCTGTTTGATCAACAAGTAGGATAAATGTATATTACTTTCATTATCCCTTCTTTGATGTGCTTTCCTTATAACAGAGTTCCAAATTTCTGACCTATACGATTCCTCTTATCTTTAAAGGGTTACTTTTAACATTTCTTACAAGGCCAACCTATTGACAACAAATTCCCTAAATTTTTGTCTAAAAAAGTCTTCTTCCCCTCACTTTTGAAGGATAATTTCCAGGGTACACAATTCCAGGCTGTTGGTCTTTCTCTGACCATTTAAAACAGTTCATTCATTCCACTCTCTTGCTTGCATGGTTTCCAAAGAGAAGTCAGATTGTAACTCTTTTTTTGTTGCTATACAAAGCACCCTTCCCCCATCAAACCCTTGCTTTTGACCACTCAGTATTTTGTCTTTATTTTTGGTTTTCAGTGGTTAAAAAGTGATATGCTTAGGTGTAGATTTGTTGCCATTTTTATTGCTTGGTCTTCTCTGATCCTCTTGGATCTGTAGTTAGGTTGTTATTATTGTCTTTGTTGTTTACTCACTATGTCATGTCCAACTCTATTGCAACCCCGTAAACTGTAGCCCGTCTGGTTCTTCTGTCCATGGAACTTTCCCAGTAAGAATACTGGCATGGGTTGCCATCTCCTTCTCTGGGGGTCTTCCTGACCCAGGGATCAAACCAGAGCCTCCTGCATTGACAGGCTGGTTCTTTACCACTGAGCCACCTGAGAAGTCTGCTTTGCAGTACCACTGCTGCTGCTAAGTCGCTTCAGTCATGTCTACTCTGTGCAACCCCAGAGACGGCAGCCCACCAGCCTCCCCCATCCCTGGGATTCTCCAGGCAAGAACACTGGAGTGGGTTGCCATTTCCTTCTCCAATGCATGAAAGTGAAAAGTGAAAGTGAAGTCCCTAGGTCGTGTCCGACTCTTAACGACCCCATGGACTGCAGCCCACCAGGCTCCTCCGTCCATGGGATTTTCCAGGCAAGAGTACTGGAGTGGGGTGCCATTGCCTTCTCCAAGGAGGTCTCTATTGATGTATCTTCAAATTTCACTTTCATCAGTTACATCCAGTGTTATTATTAAAGCTGAAGCAATTCCTTTGTTTCAGTGTTTTGCTTGTTTTTTTAATTAATTAAATTTTTAATTGAAGGATAATTGCCTTACAGAATTTTGTTGTTTTCTGTCAAACCTCAACATGAATAAGCCATAGGTATACATATATCCTCTCCCTTTTGAACTTCTCTCCCATCTCTCTCTCTATCCCACCCCTCTAGGTTGATACAGAGATCCTGTTTGAGTTTTCTGAGCCATACAGAAAATTCCCATGGGCAATCTATTTTACATATAGTAATGCAAGTTTCCATGTTACTTTTCCCCTACATCTCAGGGTCTCCTCCCCTCTCCCCATATCCATAAGTCTGTTCTCTAGACTTGTTTCTCCATTGCTGCCCTGTAAATAAACTCTTCAGTACCATTTTTCTAGATTTCATATATATGCATTAGAATAAGATATTTATCTTTCTCTTTATGACTTCACGTTGCATAATAGATTCTAGGTTCATCCACCTCATTAGAACTAACTCAAAAGTGTTCTTTTTTATGGCTGAGTAATATTCCATCTTGTATATATGTACCACAACTTTTTATCCATTCATCTGTCAATGAACATCTAGGTGGCTTTCATGTTCTAGCTATTGTAAATAATGCTGCAATGAACAAAGGGATACACATGTCTTTTTCAATTTTCATTTCCTCAGGGTATAAGCCTAGCAGTGGGATTGTTGGATCATATGGTGGTTTTATTCCTAGTTTTTTAAGGAATCTCCATACCGTCTTCCATAGTGGTGGTATCAATATACATACCCACGAACAGTGCAAGAGTGTTCCCTTTCTCCACACCTTTCCAGCATTTATTGTTTGTAGATTTTTAGTGTGCATTCTGACTGGTGTGAGGTGATATCTCATTGTAGTTTTGATTTGCATTTCTCTAATAATGAGTGATGTTGAGCATCTTTTCATGTGTTTGTTAGCCACCAGTATGTCTTCTTTGGAGAAATGTCTGTTTAGGTCTTTTTTCCATTCTTTGATTGGGTTGTTTGTTTTTCTGGTATTGAGTTGTATGAGCTGCTCATGTATTTTGGAAGTTAATCCTTATAGGAAACTATTATGAACAACTATATGGTAATAAAATGGATAACCTGGAAGAAATGGACAGATTCTTAGAAAAGTTCAATCTTACAAGACTGAACAAGGAAGAAATAGAATTATGAACAACCCAATTACAAGCATTGATATTGAAGCTGTGATAAAAAATCTCCCAAAAAACAAAGGCCCAGGATCAAATGGCTTCAATGGAGAATTCTATCAAACATTTAGAGGAGAGCTAATGCCTATCCTTTGAAAACTCTTTAGAAAAACTGCAGAGGAAGGAACACTTCCAAACTCATTCTATAAGGCCACCATCACCCTGATACCAAAACCAGACAAAGACAACACACAAAAAGAAAACTGCAGGCCAATATCACTGATGAACATAGATGCAAAAATCCTCAACAAAATTTTAGCAAACAGAATTCAGCAACACATCAAGAAGCTCATACACCATGATCATGTTGGGTTTACTCCAGGGATGCAAGGATTCTTCAATATATGCAAATCAATCAATGTGACACACCATAGTAACAAATTGCAAGATAAAAACCATATGATAATCTCAATAGATGCAGCAAAAGGCTTTGACAAAATTCAGCACCTATTTATAATTAAAACTCTTCAAAAAATGGGCATAGAAGGAACCTACCTCAGCATAGTAAAGGTCATGTATGATAAGTGTACAGTAAAAATTATTCTCAGTGGTGAAAAACTGAAAGCATTCCCCCTAAGATCAGGAATAAGACAAGGGTGTCCACTTTCACCACTATTATTCAACATAGTTCTGGAAGTCCTAGCTATAGCAATCAGAGAAGAAAAATAAAAGGAATCCAGATTGGAAAAGAAGAAGTAAAGATCTCACTGTTTGCAGATGACATGATATAGTACATAGAAAACCCTAAAGATAGTATCAGAAAATTACTAGAGCTAATCAGTGAATTTAGCAAAGTTGCAGGATACAAAATCAATACACAGAAATCACTTGCATTTCCATATACTAACAATGAAAAATTAGAAAGAGCAAGTAAGAAATCAATCCCATTCACCATTGCAACAAAAAGAATTAAATATCTAGGAATAAACTTACCTAAGGAGACAAAAGAACTGTACACAGGAAATTATAAGACACTAATTAAAGAAATCAGAGATGACATAAATGGAGAGATATTTCATGTTCCTGGGTAGGAAGAATCAATACCAAATGCAATCTACAGATTCAATGTGATCCTTATCAAATTAGCAATGATATTTTTCACAGAACTAGAAAAAAATTTTCACAATTCATATGGAAACACAAAAGACCCCGACTAGCCAAAGCAGTCTTGAGAAAAAAGAATGGAGCTGGAGGAATCAACCTTCCTGACTTCAGATTATAATACAAAGCTACAGCCATCAAGACAGTATGGTACTGGCACAAAAACAGAAATATAGAGTGATGGAACAAGATAGAAAGCCCAGAAATAAGCCCACGCACCTATGGGTACCTTATTCTGGACAAAGGAGGCAAGAATATACAATGGGGCAAAGACAGCCTATTCAGTGAATGATGCTGGAAAAACTGGACAGCTATGTGTAAAAGAATGAAATTAGAGCATTTCCTAACAACATACACAAAGATAAACTCAAAATGGATTAAAGACTTAAATGTAAGACCAGAAACTATAAATTTCTGAGAGGAAAACACAGCAGAACACTTGATGACATAAATCAATGCAAGATCCTTTAAGACCCACCTCCTAAAGTAACGGAAAGTAAACAAGCAGGACCCGATTAAACCTAAAAGCTTTTGCACAGAAAAGGAAACTATAAGCAAGCTGGAAAGACCAACCCTCAGAATGGGAGACAATAATAGCAAATGAAACAACTGATGAAGGATTCAGTTCAGTTCAGTTCAGTTGCTCAGTTGTGTCCGACTCTTTGTGACCCCATGAACTGCAGCACGCCAGGCCTCCGTGTCCATCACCAACTCCTGGAGCCTACCCAAACTCATTGAGTCAGTGATGTCATCCAACCATCTCATCCTCTGTCATTTCCTTCTCCTCCTGCCCTCAATCTTTCCCAGCATCAGGGTCTTTTCAAATGAGTCAGCTCTTTGCATCAGGTGGCTAAAGTATTGGAGTTTCAGCTTCAACATCAGTCCTTCCAATGAACACCCAGGACTGATCTCCTTTAGAATGGACTGGTTGGATCTCCTTGCAGTCCAAGGGACTCTCAAGAGTCTTCTCCAACACCACAGTTCAAAAGCATCAATTCTTCAGTACTCAGCTTTCCTTATAGTCCAACTCTCACATCTATACATGGCTACTGGAAAAACCATAGCCTTGAAGAGATGGACCTTTGTTGGCAAAGTAATGTCTCTGCTTTTTAATATGCTATCTAGGTTGGTCATAACTTCCTTACAAGGAGCAAGCGTCTTTTAATTTCATGGCTGCAATCATCATCTGCAGTGATTTTGGAACCCGGAAAAATAAAGTCAGCCACTGTTCCCACAGTTTCCCCACCTATTTGCCATGAAGTGATGTGACTGGATGCCATGATCTCAGTTTTCTAAATGTTGAGCTTTAAACCAACTTTTCACTCTCTTTCACTTTCATCAAGAGGCTCTTTAGTTCTTCTTCACTTTCTGCCGTAAGGGTGGTGTCATCTTCATATCTGATGTTATTGATATTTATCCTGGCAATCTTGATTCCAGCTTGTGCTTCATCCAGCCCAGCATTTCTCATGATGTACTCTGCATATAAGTTAAATAAGCAGGCTGGCAATAAACAGCCTTGGCATATTCCTTTTCCTGTTTGGAAGGATTAGCTTTAGTTTTTAACTAATATAGTCAGTAATGCACATTTGAACAGCTAATAATACCACCAGGACATAGCCTAATGACAGATCTTTTTCCCTTTGGTTTATCATTGAATTTAGCCAAAGAGATATTCAACAGTAAAGTGGAAAATATAAAAGTTAAGGTATTTAATCTCTTGGCTCACTTACTGCCCAGGAACAGGCTGGCATTGAGTGCCATCATGAGGGACACAGCCTCAGTGGAACAACCCTTCCTTAAAGCAGCAAGTCTCACCTTATTCTGGTAACCACTCCCTCTCCTTCCATCTTAGGATGGTGGTGACTTCCAGATGTTACTAACCTGAGGATACATCAGCATCTGTCATCCCTAATATGATGTTCCTTACACTGTTCATACCTCTATAAATAGTCCTTTGTCTTCTATAACCTGTTTTCATTGGGCCATCTCATTCCTGCCAATGATCTAGCCATTATAATGTGCCTAATTGTTTCACATAATATTTTATGTCTTTTAACTAAATGTTTATATAACAGAAGCAAGTAACCGAGAGAAACAAAGGATGTAATCTTATTTTTGTAGTAAGCTGAGGACAGTCAAGAGATCTGAGTGAGGCAGCATATCTCTTTTTGCCCTTGTTCTCCTCAATGTCTTCACATAGCCTCTAGGTGCCTGTCCCCACTCTCATCAGTCATGTACCATGCTGATTCATCCCCCACGGCCCAGAGATCATGCTTCAGTACTAAGAGCAATGCCATACTAGCATCCTATTAAACATTTGCCTGACTCTTCTACAGATTTTATATGTACCAACCCAATTAATCCTTACATCCACACTTTCAGGTAGATGTTGGTATTATCAGCCTCTTTTCACAGAGAAAGACACTAGCCCTGTAGCAGTTAAGTTGTTTTTACCGGTCACACTACTGGAAATTGAAAAGGTGGGGTTCCAACCCAGAGAATGTGGCTCCAGCATCTGTTCTTATCATTATGTCCTATGAACTGGTCAAAATGTACCATCTTTTTTTTTAAGATGTACAACATGATGATTTTACACTGTAAAATATTACCACTGTCAAGTTAATTAACATATTCATCACCTTACATAGTTAACTTTTTGGGTGTGTAGTGAGGACATTCAAGATCTACTCTCTCAGCAAATTTCAAGTAAACATTACACTATTACTAACTATAGTCGCAATGCTGTTCAATAGGTCACCAGAAGTAATTCATCTTATAACTGAGTTTGTACATTTTGACCAGCATCTCCCATCCTGCCATGTGCCTGCCCAGTTGTAATCTCTGATTGTCTGAGTTTGACATTTTTAGATTAAAAAAGTGATATGTGAGATTGTACAGTACTTGTCTTTCTGTATCTGGTTTATTCTGCTTATACTAACTCTCAACATGATCATATTTATTCACAGTATAGGCAGATAAACAATTCCCTGTTTACATTACTTTGTTTTTAATTTGCAAAATGTATAGCACATACCCTACCCAAGATATTGTTACTGGAATGGCAGCTTTGGAAAATGAAGGCCGGTGCATGGAGATGTATAAAGTAATCCATCTCTCTTTGACTTTTAGAAAATCATTCAACTCCTGCATTCTTAAGCTGTTCATCAAAGCAAAAAGGTTGAATTAAACCCATGAAGGAAAGAAAACACTACTGAAATGTGAATAAGATAATCAAGAGATAAGGATGAAGGTGAGCAAAATTAGTAGAAGATTATTCCAGCTACAATAAGAAATTTAAGAGAAAATAATGACACTGTAGAATTTCATGCTAAATTAGAAGCAGCACCATATAAAAACAGTAGTAAACAGAATTTGACTTTAAGCAGGCTGGAAAAAATAATTTTAAAAAATGCAAAGAACTGGACAGGCAGGCAATTGAAATCTAAAATATAAAAATAACCTATCAAATGAAATACAGAAAAGGTCCAAATTTAAACAGAATTAAGTTTTTCCAAATTAAATACAAAAACCAAGAAAACAAAAAACTCATTGATTTTCAGAAAAGTATCAAACAAGTATAGAAAATAAGTAAAATAATCCTGAGGTTCTCAAATCTCAAATAAAAAGAATCTTATGAGTGTCTAGAGAATAAAAGCACCAGTTGCAGAAGAATATATAAATTATCTAATAAAATATTAATCATAAAATTAAATAACAAAAATGAATAAATACAGTATTCCATTAAAATTTGAAAAAGATCCAATAAAGTACTTGAAAAACAAAAATGGTATTAACTAAATGTGATTTGAAAAAGTTAGTGAACTGCAAAGGAACTGGTTACACAATCAATATGTAGAAATTAGCATTTAAGAAAACACTTCTCACTAAAAATCAGGGTTAATATTCTATAATTTGAGGGGTTATTTAAAGTGTTTTTAAATGAATTTTATCAGTTCTATTACAAAATAAGCCAATTTTACAATAACGAAAGAGAAAAATAATTCTGATAATACTACTTGCAAACTTAGGGTAAGGTGAATTTTTGGACCATGAAGATAGAGCCAGGATACCACTCTTTACGTGGTGACAATATACTAAACTTGTTGCCAAGATATGTTCTTGTGGAAGTCTAGCCCTACAAACCCAAATAAATCAACTGAAAGCAAATGCTTCATAAAAAGTTGATAGCTTCTGTATTCTGAAATACACTTAATACACTTGTTTTCCTGTTCTACATAGAACATATTGGTTGGGAAAATTTTTAAATTAGTAAACAAAATCTCTCCTGAGAATTCCCTGAAGAACTTGCCACTTGTATCAATAAGTGAAGCTACTGACAAATGAACAGGATTTCTTTACCTAAAATACTCTTAGGAAGCGTTACTTGACTGTATGTTTCAGAGTATTTGTTAGTCTTTCTCTGCAGAACTTTGTTAACTGTGGCTGTCAGTAAGTCATCACAATCACTGACAAAATCTGTCAGCTTTCAACGCTCATAAATCTATTAGTCCTCTCACCAGTGAATGGAGTACTTTAACAATTCATTCTCAGTATTTTTGTCTTTCCAGAATCGTTCCACCATCACCTTTTTTTTTAAAGGAATTACTCCTTCACCATTGCACCCAAATATTTCCTCCTGGGTTTATTAATCACTATATATCATATCGCCCCAGAATATAGTGCTTTGTCTGAATATGGGCACGTGACCAAAACTAAGCCAATGGAGCCTTCCTTTGGGATTTTTCTAAATTCCTAAATTTGCCTCTAAAATCCTCTAAAAATCCTCTTTGGGATTTTCCTAAATATCTAAATTTGCCTCTCTGGAGATAGAATTGTAACAATATGGCTTCTGCCTAAATAAAACCACTACCCAAGGAGGAAAAAGAAAAAAAGACAAGAGGAAGACAAAAAGAAGCATGGTGGATCCAGTTGTAATTCTGATAGCCCCTAAAGTTGTTCTTCACCTTTGGGAGAATCTTGGTTCTCCCTATGATCATGTTAACTCAGAACTGTTTTTCAGGAAAAGAACTCATTTTGTACATCATGAGGTATTTATTTATTTATTTATTCAGGCATTCATCCATTCATTGTTTATTTATTAATTTATTTATTCATCCATCCATTCATTCATTGTTGAAGTCAAGAGCTGTGCTGTATGTAATAACTCTATTGCATGGTCTGGATTTGACAGATGGACTTGCATTAAAGTTTCCTTTTCTCTTCTCTCACCATTAAATTTACTCTATGGACTTGCTCTTCTCTTCATCCAGAAAAGACTTGGGCAGATCCAAAAGCATTTCCAGGAATTCTTAGATAATTGTGTCCAATCTTAACCCAAATTTGAAGCTTTTCCTCCCACTCCCATGATTTAGCCTGGTTCAGGTTTGGAATCTGCCATTGGATGAGTGAAAAATAGTCAGTTTCACTTCTTTTTCTATGCCTCATTTCTTACTCCCCACTTTTCTAATAAATACTTTTTACACTTTCAGCCTTGAGTTAGGGAGGGAGATGATTAAGGGGAAATGTCATGGTCTCCCTTGGCCAAGTTGTTGAAATCTGATACTGGTATCCTCTGAAGGTGAGAGCAACACTGTCAAGACTTTTTTCTTGAGTTACTTGTATAGATTTTTAATAAATCCTCTTTAGGATTTAGGTACTTCAGCTACACTTGCCACCTCATAGATTATGCCTCCATAGGCTGCCCAGTTTTGACTCCATCAATCAGTGGGCTTCTTCAAGTGTGTATCCTTGTTGAGATCCTTTTGCCTCTTCAGAACTTTGTCATGAGAGAGGTTCATTTTAAAACAACTCAAGCCATTTCTCTTCTGCAGAGACTTCATTTTTATACGTCTCCAAATAGACACGCATACACACAGCCCCTGGTAGCGATGCAGTTCCCGTGTGTGGCAGTCACTTCTCTGCTGTACTTGCCAGTAACTACAGCTCTAGTCACATCCTCATGCTGCTGCTAGGTCGCTTCAGTCGTGTCCAACTCTGTGCGACCCCATAGACAGCAGCCCACCAGGCTCCCCCGTCCCTGGGATTCTCCAGGCAAGGACACTGGTGTGGGTTGCCATTTCCTCCTCCAATGCATGAAGGTGAAAAGTGAAAGTGCAGTCGCTCAGTCGTGTCTGACTCCTAGCGACCCATGGACTGCAGCCTACTGGGCTCCTCCGTCCATGGGATTTTCCAGGCAAAAGTACTGGAGTGGGGTGCCATCACCACATCCTCATAGTTTTAGATATTTTCTAGCAATTTTAGACATCTGAATGCTCTCTGAGGTAAAAATTGTTTACAGTCTAGCTTTTCTTTTTTTCTGCAAGTACAGTTTCATTTTGGTTTGATACCCTTAGGTGAGGCATGTAATCCCCAACTGTATAGTTGCCACAAATACTATACTACTTTCAAATTTCATTTTCTTCCTTCCTGGACCAATTGCTTTCTAAAGAAAAAATCTTTGCCCAGATCCACTGTGGGAAAAAAAAAAATCACAACCTTATTACTTCCTGAAGATTCTATCACTAACTTAAAGGGATTTTTTCACTATTATAGACATAGCAAGGTTTCTGTTCTGACCAATTCACTCAGTATTTTTCATTATCTCAAGGAAAACATGAAGACATTCAATGAGACCTGGGAATTCCCAGGGAATGATCATTTTTAATAGATAAACTATTCTAAAAAATGTTTAAATAACATTAAAGTTAGTATGTGGAAGTGAGAAATAAATTTAAGGGACCAGATCTGATAGATAAAGTGCCTGATGAACTATGGAATGAGGTTCATGACATTGTACAGGAGACAGGGATCAAGACCATCCCCATGGAAAAGAAATGTGAAAAAGCAAAATGGCTGTCTGCAGAGGCCTTACAAATAGCTGTGAAAAGAAAAGAAAAGAAGCGAAAAGCAAAGGAGAAAAGGAAAGATATAAGCATCTGAATGCAGAGTTCCAAAGAATAGCAAGAAGAGATAAGAAAGCCTTCTTCAGTGATCAATGCAAAGAAATTGAGGAAAACAACAGAATGGGAAAGACTAGAGATCTCTTCAAGAAAATTAGAGATACCAAGGGAACACTTCATGCAAAGATGGGCTCGATAAAGGACAGAAATGGTATGGCCCTAACAGAAGCAGAAGATATTAAGAAGAGATGGCAAGAATACACAGAAGAACTGTACAAAAAAGAGCTTCATGACCCAGATAATCACGATGGTGTGATCACTGACCTAGAGCCAGATATCCTGGAATGTGAAGTCAAGTGGGCCTTAGAAAACATCACTATGAACAAAGCTAGTGGAGGTGATGGAATTCCAGTGGAGCTATTTCAAGTCCTGAAAGATGATGCTGTGAAAGTGCTGCACTCAATATGCCAGCAAATTTGGAAGACTCCGCAGTGGCCACAGGACTGGAAAAGGTCAGTTTTCATTCCAATCCCAAAGAAAGGCAATGCCAAAGAATGCTCAAACTACCGCACAATTGCACTCATCTCACACGCTAGTAAAGTAATGCTCAAAATTCTCCAATGCAGGCTTCAGCAATATGTGAACCGTGAACTTCCTGATGTTCAAGCTGGTTTTAGAAAAGGCAGAGGAACCAGAGATCAAATTGCCAACATCCACTGGATCATGGAAAAAGCAAGAGAGTTCCAGAAAAACATCTATTTCTGCTTTATTGACTATGCCAAAGCCTATGACTGTGTGGATCACAATAAACTGTGGGAAATTCTGAAAGAGATGGAAATACCAGACCACCTGATCTGCCTCTTGAGAAATTTGTATGCAGGTCAGGAAGCAACAGTTAGAACTGGACATGGAACAACAGACTGGTTCCAAATAGGAAAAGGAGTATGTCAAGGCTGTATATTGTCACCTTGCTTATTTAACTTATATGCAGAGTACATCATGAGAAATGCTGGACTGGAAGAAGCACAAGCTGGAATCAAAACTGCTGGGAGAATTATCAATAACCTCAGATATGCAGACGACACCACCCTTATGGCAGAAAGTGAAGAGGAACTAAAAAGCCTCTTGATGACAGTGAAAGTGGAGAGTGAAAAAGTTGGCTTAAAGCTCAAGATTCAGAAGATGAAGATCATGGCATCCAGTGCCATCACTTCATGGGAAATAGATGGGGAAACAGTGGAAACAGTGTCAGACTTATTTTTTTGGGCTCCAAAATCACTGCAGATGGTGACTGCTGCCATGAAATTAAAAGACGCTTACTCCTTGGAAGGAAAGTTATGACCAACCTAGATAGCATATTCAAAAGCAGAGACATTACTTTGCCAACAAAGGTTCATCTAGTCAAGGCTATGGTTTTTCCTGTGGTCATGTATGGATGTGAGAGTTGGACTATGAAGTAGGCTGAGCACCAAAGAATTAATGCTTTTGAACTGTGGTGTTGGAGAAGACTCTTGAGAGTCCCTTGGACTGCAAGGACATCCAACAAGTCCATTCTGAAGGAGATCAGCCCTGGGATTTCTTTGGAAGGAATGATGCTAAAGCTGAAACTCCAGTACTTTGGCCACCTCATGCGAAGAGTTGACTCATTGGAAAAGACTCTGATGTTGGGAGGGATTGGGGGCAGGAGGAAAAGGAGACGACAGAGGATGAGATGGCTGGATGGCATTGCTGACTCGATGGATGTGAGTCTGGGTGAACTCCGGGAGTCGGTGATGGACAGGGAGGCCTGTTGTGCTGCAATTCATGGAGTCGCAAAGAGTCCGACACGACTGAGCGACTGAACTGAACTGAACTGATACATCAAATACAAATAGCATCAAACTAGTATACAAGTCACCTTAACAATACAAGGGCCATCATTTTACCAGTTTTTGTCAAAATAAGCCTGAACTCTGAAAGATAAATGTCACTTGGGGGCAAAAGTAGTGACCATTAGTGTGTCTGCACATTTGGAGGACTTTTTCCTGCTCTATTATGAACTTTATATTCTAACACAAGAGCCAGTCATAGGCTAGGGAAGAGGGAATATTAAAACTTCAGTGGAGGTATTATAAACCATGTCATCATGACATGGGACATCACCTGAATAAATCACTGTATAAGATCATAGTAACTCACACTGGTGATAAGAACAGAAGGTCTTCCTTAAGTAACTCCCGCCATGGGTGGCCAACTAGAATATGTCATACTGGAGGTAAACGTGGTAAGAAAACAAAGAACCACTAAACTTTTGATCAGAAAACAGTCAATTATGCTTGGATCGTTAGCTTTATTTATAAAAGTATAACTGGTAAAAGTTTCAATTAAGAAGGAAAGAACTAAAATGAGAAGTTAAAATCTTCTCCCTCCTTAAACCTCCACTACCGTTTCTCAGAAAGTACTGCTGCCAAATAATGTTTAGCTGTTTCTGGTATATCTTTCCAAAAATCTTTGTCATTTACCAAAATTTTATCATTTCTAATTAAATAATATAAAAAATATATTATATTACTCATTAATTCACTTTTCATTTTGCTTAATAATGTATCTCAGCAAGCCTTTTAAATCAGCATAAGTAGGTTAAATTGATTATTTTTAATGGACACATAAAATAGTTGCTAACTTAGGAAATCATATCTATATATCAGCCCCTTTAAAAAATACCGTACGTATATTATCTTAATCCTTGAAACAGCCTTATATGCAAGGTACCATTATTATTTTTACAATTTCAATTTACCAATGAAAGAAATTTTTGTAAATTTACAATTTACAATTTCAATTTACAAATGAAAGAAAAGTGGCAAAGAGAAGTTGAGTAATGTATTCAAGATTACACAGCACAGCTAGCTGACGTTTCAAGTCAGGGAGCCTGGCTTCTACACTGTCCCAAATAACAGTCCTCTATTCATCATACTAATGTACCACAAGGTTGGGGTGTGTGTATGTGTGTGTGTGTGAAAAAGAAAAGGATGAGTTAAACAGAGAGAAATAGTGAAAGAAAGTGAAAGAACTCTCATTTTGTCCTATACAAGTGATGTAGTGATAAGCAGTATGGTATATCTATTGAATTAATTTCTAGCATTAGGATTGCTGGGTCAAATAGCATATGTATTATACACACACACACACACACACACACACGGCATATGCATTATACACATATGTATATGTGTATCTAGGTATCTATATCTTATGTGCCTATGTATAGCAATTATATATACATATATATCTCTTAATTACATTTGTACCTTAATCACTTATATATACATACTAAAAATTTATTCCAAATATCGTACCAATTAACATTGTGTTCAGTCACTACGTCATGTCCGACTCTTTGCAACTCCATGCAGTGCACCCTGCTGGGTTCCTCTGTCCATGGAATTTTTCAGGCAAGAACACTGAAGTGGGTTGCCATTTGGTACTCCAGAGGATCTTCCTGACCCAGGAATCAAACCCATGTCTCTTGTGTCTCCTGCATTGGCAGGAAGATTCTTTACCACTGAGCCACCTGGAAGCCCACCAATTAACATTACTGCTAGGTAATTTTGTCACTATTACCAACAATCTTTCATACTTTTGAAATGTTTAGTCTAACAAATAATAGAGGGTATATATTTTCCAATTCATTTCTATTTAATCAAGAGCAAGGTTGAGCACCCCTAGACTGTAAGCCACATGATAAGAGGAGCCAAATGATACCCAACTACATAACCATGCTTAACAAAACTAGTTGAGCTCCTGAAATCAAAGTATAACGCTTCAGCAGATTTTGAGGTTATCTCACAGATGTCTGGTTCTGCATCTCTTTGGGATGCTATGTAAATATTTTGTTAAAAACTCCCACAAGCAAACATAAAATACTCACTTAAATGCATGATTTTCAATTAAATTTTAAGCCTAAACCTCTTTGGTACAAGAACTGCTTATGTTCTGGCTGCTTCTCCCTCCTGTTTTGATCCCAAAGCAGATGCAGGTTGCAGGTTGCATCTGTTTCCCTACACTGTTAAGATACGAGATATTAGAACTGAATGAACTAATCGAATGTAATTCCATTAGAATAAAGATCATATCTCCAATTGCTTAAGCCAACCAAGGGCAAAGCAGATAAGAATAAAGGGCCTGGTGTTTGAAGAGGTAAACTGCTAACACATGCTTTGATCCAATCTGATAATGTGAACAACAGAAGCATGGACAATTAGAGTGACTTAAAAGAGGAGCTCAGATCAAACTAGATCAAACTGATTATGACCAAGGTGGCAGCAACCAAGTTATGTCCAACAAGGAACTATTGTATGCTGGGAGATTGTTAGAAAGAAATCTGTGGAGTTTCAAACTGAAAGAATCATTTTTTTTTTTTTAAATCAGCTTTCCAAGTGCTTACCATTAACAGAGAGATTGACTAATTCATGTATAGGAAGCTTGCATTGAGACCCATTGCTTTGTAAGAATTCCAGTGTTTGTCAGTCTATAACATTTGTATCTGACTTAACCCCATGGCTACTCTCTACTTGATAAATACATGATTACTTTCTTTTTATATAAATGGTTTCTTGTTTCAAAGTAAAAGTCTTATTTCAGTCTCTCACTAATTCATGAAACATTTCATGAACAAATGATAGATCACAAGCATTTACATAACTAAGAAATCATTTTAAGTTTCAAACTATTAAGTTTTCCAGCCATGACTGGTGTAGGAAAGATTGACTAATAATTCTTGCTGTGCTTCTGGTGAAATTATTGAATAATTCAAATAAGAGATTATTTAAAGCAATGCTGCTGAAAGGAGGTGGCTGGATAAGTGACTTGGTGATTCATTAGCCTGTAGTTTCTTCTTGCTGCATATGAAAATAGTGAAGCAAGAGTAATGCCATTTGATAATCTCCATAGGGGAGATTCTTCTCCAGGAGATGTCACCGAAAGGTGATAACAATCAGAGTACTTTGTCTTGTTATGTTGTTAGACTGCCTTATGATAATTTCATTGTTAAAGAAGCAAGTATCACTCAAGATTTTTTATCAGAGAAATTGCTTGAACTTGTCTTTTCACCAACTCCAGAAAGCCTCACTGTTGTGTTTACTGCTCCCAAGTTCTCTACAAAGTTACCCTTCTTCTCCTGAATGCCCTCTTCACATACCACAATTTTTGTCAGCTTCAAAGAGCATTCATGTGTATTATCCTATTTGCCTGATTCCACTTCAAAAGAGGAATCTAAGGCTCCAACTTTCAGATACCCAACAAAGTAGAGTTCAGGCATTTCTAACACTTCTCTCCAGTTACTAAAAATTAAGGTGGTCTTCACTCTTCACATGATTAGAAGGAAAGCTGTCACTAAACCTCGAGATTGAGCTGTACGTATTATGAAAGATCTTACTCTGACAGAATCCCTATTGTTTACGGAAGTATAATTGAGTTACAATATGGTCAGGAAGCAACAGTTAGAACTGTACATAGAACAACAGAGTGGTTTCAAATAAGAAAAGGGGCACATCAAGGCTGTATATTGTCACCCTGCTTATTTAACTTATATGCAGAGTACATCATGAGAAACACTGGGCTGGAGGAAGCACAAGCTGGAATCAAGATTGCTGGGAGAAATATCAATAACCTCAGATATGCAGAGGACACCACCCTTATGGCAGAAAGTGAAGAGGAACTAAAAAGCCTCTTGAAGAAAGTGAAAGAGGAGAGTTCTAAAGTTGGCTTAAAGCTCAACATTTAGAAAACTAAGATCACGGCATCCGGTGCCATCACTTCATGGCAAATAGATGGGGAAACAGTGGGAACAGTGGCTGACTTTATTTTGGGGGGCTCCAAAATCACTGCAGATGGTGACCGTAGCCATAAAATTAAAACACGCTTACTCCTTGGAAGGAAAGTTAGGACCAACCTAGACAGCATATTAAAAAGCAGAGACATTACTTTGCCAACAAAGGTCTGTCTTGTCAAAGCTATGGTTTTTCCAGTAGTCATGAATGGATGTGAGTTGGACTATAAAGAAATCTGAGCACCGAAGAATTGATGCTTTTGAACTGTGGTGTTGGAAAAGACTCTTGAGAGTCCCTTGGACTGCAAGGAGATCCAACCAGTCCATTCTAAAGGAGATCAGCCCTGGGTGTTCATTGGTAGGACTGATTTTGAAGGTGAAACTCCAATACTTTGGCCACCTGATGCAAAGAGCTGATTCATTTGAAAAGACCCTGATGCTGGGAAAGATTGAAGGCAGGAGGAGAAGGGGATGACAGAGGATGAGATGGCTGGATGGCATCACCAACTCAGTGAACATGGGTTTGGATGAACTCCCGGAGTTGGTGATGGACAGGGAGGCCTGGCGTGCTGCAGTTCATGTGTCACAAAGAGTTGAACACGACTGAGCAACTGAACCGAACTGATTATACTAGTTGGTGGTATGCCTGTGTTCTTTCTCACTAGCTTTTGTGTATCTATTGTAGGTTTGTGGTTTTGGTTACTTGGAGTTCATATATGTTGACATATTTGTTTTTAACTGATAGTCATTAAACATATATATTAAACATATATTAAACATATATAGTCATTAAACAAATATAAAAACATATATTTGTTTTTAACTGATAGTCATTAAAATTCAAACACATTCTAGAAGATTTACATTTTTTACTCCATCCTCCCTCATTTTGTGTTTTTAATATCATATTTTACATCTATGTGCATATCCCAATATACTTGATTTCATCATTTTTGTCTTTAATCTTAACATTAGCTTACTGAAGGTGATTTATCACCTTTACTATATATTTGCCTTTACTACTGGAACTTCTTCTTTCCTATAAATTCTTACATTTTGTTATAACTTTTACTTTTCCACTTAGAGAAGACCCTTTAACAATCCTTGTAGGTTGGTTTAGTATTGGTATAGCTGCTAAGGAAAACAATATGGAGAATCCTCATAAAAATGATAGAGCAATCACATGATCCAGCATTTCCACTTCTGGGAATATATCCAAAATAAATAAAAACACTAACTTGAAAAGATATCTACATCCTATGTTTATAGTAATCATCTGCAATAGCAAAGATATTAAAACAATCTGTTTATGGATGGATGAATGAATTAAAAAGTTGTACCATTTATATATATGCATATATATATAAATATATATTCTATATATATACACAATAGAAATTTTCGTTTGTTTATTTAGTTGCTAAGTCATGTTCAATTCTTTGTGACCCCATGGACTATAACCCCACCAGGCTTCCTGTCCATGAGATTTTCCAAGCAGAAATTCTGGGGTGGGTTGCCATTTCCTTCTCCAGGGGATCTTCCCAACCCGGAGACCACACCTGCATCTCCTGCACTGGCAGGCAGATTCTTTACCACTGAACCACCAAGGAAGCCCACAATAGAGTATTATTCAACTACTAAAAAATGAGTAATTCCTACCATTTGAAACAATATGGATGGACACTGAAGGCATTATGTTAGGTGAAATAAGTCAGAGAAAGACAAATACTGTAGCTATCACATATATTTGAAATCTAAATTGAAGCAAAAGCAATGAATAAACACTAAAAATCCCCAAACTCAGAGAAAGGAAAGCTCAGATTTGTGATTATCAGAAGTGGAAGATAGGAAGAGGATGAATTGGAAGATGGGTGTTCAAATGTACAAACTTGTTATAAGATAAATAAGAACTAAAGATGTAATATACAACATGATGATTATAGTTAACATTGCTATATAATTTATAGAAATGTATTAAGAGTGTAAATTCTGAGAATGAACGTCACAAGTATAGAATTATTTTTCTTTCTTATTTTTTCTGTTTTTGCTTATTATATTTATACACAGTGAAAGATGTTAGCTGAAACTATTATGCTAATCATTTAACAATATATATAAATCAAACCATCATGCTATATGACTTAAACTTATACAATGAGATATATCAACTATTTCTCAATAAAACTGGAAAGAATTAAGTGGTGTCCTCAAGTAGGGGTGAGCCAAAAATTATAGAAGTAAGAAAAATGAGATTGTCTTCTGACATTTATATTGTAAAAATCAACACACAATCAGTGAAAGCTGAGAGATGAGAATTTCTTTTAAGGACAGAGAGTCACTCTTGGCAAACAAGAATTGATTACTCTTGATTGAAGATGTCAACATTCCTGAAGGAAAAGAGAGTAATCTCCCAAGAGGTTGGTTGTAAAAATTTAGTGACAGAAGCAAACAAATGTAATAGCCATCCAACCCATATTCCAAGGAAAAGAAAAACTAGATAATAAGATTGAGATTTGTCATTGTTGTTAACAAGGTCGCCCATGTTGTGGAGATGAATTTATTATGTAAACCTGATGGTAATTATAATTCTATTCATCTATGGTTTCTTGTTCAGATTCCACATAACATTCTAATTATAATTTGCTTCCCTATGAAATCCGCCAACAGAGATAAAATAATGACTCTCATACTTCAAACTACATGACAATTATATTTTAAGCAGAAAATTAAGAAATTGGCATTCTGATTTTATCTGCAGTATCACAAATTTGATAAATGCAATTTTCCCTGAGAAACATATCTGCTCTCTCAATTTAGTTTATTGAGCTAGTATGCTTAAGGGGTAAACGCTGGGCATTGCAAAACTCACAAATATAAGAAACTAATAACTACATTATAATATTTCCACTAAAATTATGGAGAAAACCTCCTGAAACAATCTGCCCTATCTGAACTTTCTGAAGTAGTAATAGCTGAGCATTTAATGTGTTCTAGGAATTGTGTGAGATGCTTTACATGTGTTACTCATCTAAATTTCATGTGAACCCTGGTGAAATGTGTTATAACATGAATTTTTATAAAAGAAGAAATTGAACATCAGAAATACAAGGTTTCTTTTCTTCTGGCTTAGTGTACATCTGTGCCTCAGTGTTACACATTAATTCTATTTCAACTTTAACACTTTAGTGTCCCTGAATTCTACTCCTTCAAACCATGCATTATCAGATCCATGAATCTGGCACCAACTCCCTTTTACTGGACCTATGATAGAAATTTGGTTATCATCCTCCTTGCAATGCATGAAGCCTTCTTGCCAAACTCAGGAATGTTTAGAAAACTGATGTGTGTGCGCGTGTGTGCACAGTCGTGTCCAACTCTTTGCAACCCCACGAGGACTGCAGCCTCCCAGGGTCCTCCATTCATGGGATTTTCGAGGCAAGAATACTGGAGTGGTTAGCCATCTCCTTCTCCAAGGGAGTTTCCCTACCCAGGGACCAACCCCATGTCTCCTGCATCTCTTGCATTGCAGGCAGATTCTACCACTGGGAAGCCCAGAAACAGATAAGTAATCTCAGTGTTGGAACAACACAAGAAAAAAATACATCTAAACCAAACAGGAGATCTATGATAAAAAAACTAAAATTCATCTGGATAGTATTGGCCTAGGTAAAAGAATAGTTAATGAATGAATGACAAAGAAAAATAAAATGAAACAGCTTAGAACCAAAAAAAAAAAAAAAAGTAACTTTGAGAAAATTATTCCTCAAATGGATCAGATCGTCTATTTTCAATCCTCTTCATTTATATTACCAAAATTTTAGTTGCCTATCAAAATGACTACCTCAAATTCCCTCAAGGCTTGAGGGGATGGGCAGGGGGAGAGAGTCTGAATGATTCATTCACTGAACAATTGCCACAGAGACTGAGCAGTTCTGATGTGGTATTTGGCCATCTTCAATTATCACTTATTTTGTCTGGGGGGAAAAAAGTCTTCAATCAGCAGCAATAACTAGGCAACAAATAAGATCTTGCTGATCTTGCAGTTCAAGTCACATGCCAGTTATATATATATATCAGTGCTTAAAGACCCAGTAAAGAGGTAACTTATGAAGATCTTCTTTCAGTTATCCTTGACTTTAAACAAACAAACAAAAAGCAATAATTTAACAAACAGCCAGAGAGGAAGGTGAGAAATTGTCAGTTCTTCTTTTCATAGTTATATCTTAGAACTTGTTCTTTGAGTAATCCTGTCTAAAGAATTAACTTTTCATACTAAATATTTCTGGAAAGAGGTTATCTGTTGCTACTGAATTTTGATAGCCTTTAGGTAAAGCAGTTGTAAAGTAAGAGAGACATTTTCTTTGTATTATGGATATTGACCACAGCTAGGCCTTGGTAGAGGGCTTACCAGTGATAAACCATATATTTATTTATGCAACATCTTATCTGTATGGAAGGCCAAAACTGAGGCATTGGGAAAGTATTGTAGAATAAGAGAATGTCTCAGTCAAGATACTTAGACCCAGAGAGTGAAACAAATGAGCACATGAACAAGTAAAATGTAATGATAACACTTTAACAGGTGCTCATCTTCAAAGCCATCAAGATATATACATTAAATATGCACAGCTTGTTTGTATGCCAGTAACATCTGAATAGAAACAAAACACAGCAAAATGCAATGAGACACGCTCTATTTCTGTAGTCCTACCATTCATGATCTGTGCAACCTCAAGAAAATGGCTGACCTCTCTGATCTGTTTTTCTCTACATTTATCACGGTTAGAAATATGTAAGTATGGTGAATTCAGTTGTATTCCCTAAAAAGACATGTCCATGCCTTAATCTGTAGAATCTGTGAATGTTCCCTTGCTCAGAAAAATGGACTTTGTGGTTGTAAATAAGCCAAAGATCTTGAGATGAATTCATTCTGAATTATTCGAGTGGATCCTAAGTCTAATGACAGGTTTCCTTGTAAGAGACACAAAGAGGATAAAGAAATATGATCACAGGGGCAGAGGTTGGAGTTACGTGACCACAACCTCAAGGAAGCTGGCAGCTACCAAAAGTTGGAAGAAGCAAGGAATGAAATCTCCCATACATCTTTAGGAGGGAGTGCAAACCTGCTGATACTATGATTTTAGACTTTTGGCCTCCAGAACTGAGAGAAAATAGTTATGTTGTTTTAAGTCACCATGTTGATGTAATTTGCTCTGGCAGCTCTAGGAAACTAATACAATTAGTAAAGGGCTCAGGATATTAACTGATGCCAGGTAGACATTCAGTAATCATATCTGGAATGATGAGGATCGTATTTTCTTTTATAAATCAACAGATTCCAAGTATTTATTCAACTTGCATAGTCTTTTGTGAGACTTATCTTTAGATTGTTTTGACAGGCTTATAAGAAACATTTTTAAAACATTTACTTTAATGTGCCTTCCAATTCTATTGGCAAGCTGGTCTGGGATGTTTTTATCTATACATACACATGACTTTAATGATTACAGATATTTTATTTTGCCTTTTAGTAAAAAAGCAAGGGAAAGAGAAAAGAAAGATAGAAGAAGGGATTAAAAATTATTCAGCCATTATAAATACATTTTAAAACTCAATTTGAATGTCAATAGCTGGTACATTGATGGAGGCAAGAACAAAGCATAATATTAGCATGTGCAACTCACTGAGTCAGACAGTAGGAACTGTTTAAATCAGAGCCAAGAAAAGCTAATTATAAATATAATTAATATTGTTTTCATTGAGTTCATGGAAACTCTTCAAGGCTGGCATTCATTTAATTCCACATGAGTGATAAGACAGGAAGATGACATACTATCAAGGCCACCAATATCTCATGCTGGACTGGAGGAACGGTTTTGTGTATATAACATACTCAGAATTTGTGACGGTAAGATTTCAAAGCCTGAACCTGAACCTTGGCATTCAAATTTGAAAGCTTAAATAATTGCACATGTCTGAGAGATTAATACTCTGCAAGCAAGAGGACTAAGTGAATTTCTTTTTCTTTTTTTAGAACTACAAAGTTTTGGTGATTTTGTGTGACACACTCTCAGTATAGATAGACATATTTACAGCAAGTAATTGAGGTGTTTTGAAGAATGACACTTATTTTACCACAGAAATTGCTTAGCAATGAAATTGCTTTCTTGTCATAAATAAAGAGATGATCTCCAAACAAAAATCAAGCAGGAATATCTACTTTTAAATGTATATTAAGAAACCAGTGGAGAACCTGATGCGAAACCATTTGTAGATGACCTGCTTCTGGGTCGGGATTTTGTACGTAGCAGAGTGGCTCCCTCGATGCGATTGATTGAAAGTCAGCCCTTCACACAAGGGTTTGAAGAAGAAAAAAAAAAAAAAGGAAAACAGTAACAACAACAACAAAAAAAACCCTAAAATTTTAAAAAAAACCTTTGCCCAAATAATCGGTTCTTTATTTTAAAGAAATAACCTCTAACACCGAAAAGAGTTTTACCTCTAATATTTTTATTACAGCAGGAAGTAAAGTTTAAACCTCCCAGTCTAATAACAGGGTGGTGGTTATACAGTGGCCTTATTTGTTATTATGTTTCATAAACTAGTGGAGAAGAGGACTGAAGAAGGGAGAGTTATGAGAAATCAGTTTGAGTGAGTGACTAAAGATGAAGCTGGGAAGGAACTAATCCCAGGGAGAAAATAAACCAAATATCCCAAACTTCACCAGGTAGTAAAGTTTTAGGGACAGAGCAAAGAGTGACTCTAATCTGTCATTTGGAGTTCCCAGGCGGTGCTAGTGGTAAAGAACCCAGGTGCCAAAAGAGGTAGACTTCAGAGATTCGGGTTCAATCCCTGGATCAGGAAGATCCCCTAGAGAAGGGCATGGCAACCCACTCCAGTATTCTTGCTTGGAGAATCCCATGGGCAGAGGTACCTGGCAGGCTGCAGTCCACAGGGTCACACAGTGTTGGACACAGCTGACGTGACTTAGCACGCACACAACCTGTCATTAGAGAATACTCTTTTCCCCTAGACTTCTGTCTGTGTTCCCAGGAAGTGGACCATTAGTTAAAAATAAAGCTGAGTCACTGCTCTGGTGTCAGGGCCCAACTGCTACACTGGTGTAACACAAGAAGTACCATTATTTTTCCTCTGGGCAATCTGTCTAGTATCTGTGGTGGCTTCTGAGATCTTCTTGCACACCTGGAATAGAGAAAACATAGCGGTCACACCACTTAGTAGAGGCTATACTATGTGCCAATGACTTCCAATAAATATGGAGAAATTGTCCATCATTCTTCTAAAATATCCTGGAATCCAGGAAGAATGATGGTAGTCAGAGGGCACAGAACTGCCTGGTGGACACCATGGTGGCCAGAGAATGTCAGTGGCCCTTGGCAATCATGTGAGAATAGACCAGATCCATATTCCTAAGGAAATGTAAGGTGCTGTTATGTGACCACCTGGGGACTATCCAAAATACATTCCAGAATCTTAGCAGGTTCTGAGGATTTACATAGGGAGGCAAGGACAAGAGCCAATGAAATTTCAATAAATAATTAAATATGACCCCATTTATACTCACAGGTCTTAGGAAACTTGGTGGCTAATATGCAAATAATTACATATTTGAGAAATATATATTTTGACAATAAAATATGTAATGATTAAAAATAATTTTAGAAAGAATTCTAAATATAAATTAAAAAGCTGTTTGCAACCATATACGTAAATAAATGTAAATGTATCGAGGTATGTCTGTTTTTCTGTTTGTTATTGTAGCAGGCTAAAATGCTAAATGGATTTTAACCATATCTAGAGGTTGTGACCTAAAATATAGGCTATATGGAGCACATGAAATTAACTCTGAATGGATATATGTAGCACCTCAATATTTACTTTCTATAGTATTTTACAAAAAATTTTACCAACATCTTAAGTGTTTATGGGAATAAAGTCTAAGAGTTTGTTAATTTAATTATTTAAATCAATTTTAATGGAAATTTTGGTGGGAGCTGAAGATACCACATAACACCCCAAGTCACCAAAGTCCTGAGAAAGAAGAACAAAGCAAGAGGCATCATACTTCTTGATTTCAAACTAATAGAAAGTCACAGTAGTTAAAATAGTATAGTACTGGCTTAAAAACAGATACAAAGATCAATGGAACAGAATTGAGATTCCAAAGATAAATCCATGCATATATGGTCAATTAGTTTGTCACGAAGGAGCAAAGAATATTCAATGGGGAAAGAAGAGTCTCTAATAAAGGATGATATGTGTAAACTGGATACCCACATACAGGAGAATGAAGGTGGATCCCTACCTTCTACTATACACAAATATCAATTCAAAATGGATTAAAAGCTTGAATGTAAGACCTAAAGCCATAAAACTTCTAGAAGTAAACATAGGAGGCAAGCTCCTTGACATTGGTCTTGGCAGTGATGTTTCTTTTTTTGGATATAACACCAAAAGCAAAGGCAATAAAAGAAAAAATGAACAGGTGGGACTACATCAAACTAAAGAGTTCGTGTGCAGCAAAAGAATTCCTCAACAAAATGAAAAGATAACCTAAAGAATGGAGGGAAATATTTGCAAACCATGTATCCAATAAGCACTTAATATCCAAAATATATAAAGAACATGTACAGATCAATAGCAAAAAAGAGTAAACAACTCAAATAAAAACAGGCAAAGGATCTAAGTAGACACTTTTCCAAAGAAGACATACAAGTGATCAAAGGGTACATGAAAAGATGCTCAACATCACAAATAATCAGAGAAATGCTAATCAAAAACACAATGAGATATCGCATTATATCTGTAGGATGCTATTATCAAAAAGACGAGAGATAACAAGTACTGGCAAAGATGTGGAGAAAAGGGAACTTTTGTGCAGTGTTGTTGGAAATTAATTGGTGCATCCACTATGGAAAATAGTATGAAGGCTTTTTCCTCCAGAAATTAAAAATAGAACTACCACGTGATTCAGCAGTCTCACTGCTGGGTATATATCCAAAGGAAATAAAACCATCATTTCAAAAAGATATCAACACTCTTACGTTCATATCAGCTATTCACAGTAGCTAAAATAGGGAAGCAAATTAAGCATCTGTCAGTGACTTAATGGATAAAAAATATGGTATGTATACATATATATAATATTTTTATAATATACATATACATAAAATAATGTAATTAAATTTTTTTATTTACTTAAATTTTTGGCTGTGCTGGGTCTTTATTACCGTGTGGGCTTTTCTCTAGTTGTGGCGTGCAGGGGTTATTCTCTAGTTGCAGTGCTCAGGCTTCTCATTTCAGTGGCTTCTCTTGTTGCTGAACATGAGCTTTAGGGCATGTGGGCTTCAGTAGTTGCAGTTCCCAGGCTCTAGAGCACAGACTCAAAAGTTATAGCTTGCTCTGCAGTATGTGGGTGGGAGAAGGCAATGGCACCCCACTCCAGTACTCTTCCCTGGAAAATCCCATGGACGGAGGGCCCTGGTAGGCTGCAGTCCATGGGGTCGCTAGGAGTTGGACACGACTGAGCGACTTCACTTTAACTTTCATGCACTGGAGAAGGAAATGGCAACCCACTCCAGTGTTCTTGCCTGGAGAATCCCAGGGACGCGGGAGCCTGGTGGGCTGCCGTCTATGGGGTCGCACAGAGTCGGACACGACTGAAGTGACTTAGCAGCAGTATGTGGGATCTTCCAAGACAAGGGATCGAACCAATGTCTCCTGCCTTGGCATGTGGATTCTTTACCACTGAGCCACTAGAGAAACCCTAAAACAATGTGATTTTTTCAACCTTTATAAAGAAGGAAATTGTCTCAATTGTGATAATGTGGCACAAGCTTAAGGACATTCTGCTAAGCGAGGTCAGAGAAAGACAAATACTGCATAGCATCATGTATGTGGAATCTAAAAAAAGGTCAAACTCATATAAACAGAAAGTATAAAAGTTGTTGAAGATGAATCTCCAATACCTTGGCCACCTGATGCGAAGTGCTGACTCATTAGAAAAGACCCTGCTGCTGGGAAAGATTGAAGGCAGGAGGAGAAGGGGACGACAGAGGAAGAAATGGTTGAATGGTATCATCGACTTGATGGACATGAGTCTGAACAAGGTCCGGGAGATGGTGAAGGACAGGGAAGCCTGGCGTGTTGCAGTCCATGTGGTTGCAAAGATGGCCATGACTGAGCAGTTGAGCAACAGCAACAACAAGAACTTAAATGTTCTTACAGAAAGAAAGGAAGGAAGGAAAAAAGAAAGGTAAACATGTGAGGTGATGGATGTGCTAATTAACTCAATGAGGGGAATTCTTTGATGATGGATACATATAGCACATCGTCATGTTGCACACTTTAAATATCTTACAATTTTGTCAATTATACCTCAGTGAAGCTGAAGACAGAGGATGAGATGGTTGGATGGCATCACTGACTCAATGGACATGAGTTTGAGCAAGCTCCGTTGAGTTGGTGATGGACAGGGAAGCCTGGTGTGCTGCAGTCCATGGGGTCGCAAAGAGTTGGACATGACTGAGCGACTAAACTGAAAACTGAAGAAAAGAACTAAAAAGAAATCTGAAATTTCCTGAATTTCACTCAAGAAGTTGACTACTTAAATGTTGATTAGGGAAAAAAGACTTTTAAAGATGCATGGAAGTGATATACAATGGAACACATGTTTAGTGACTTTTCTGAAGAACTCTGCTCATCAAGCATAACTGAAGTTGATGCCTGATGGGAGGAATGTTTGAGGACTCAATATGATGTCAGTCAACCTCCAAGAATCAATGAAACTGCCCCATGGCCAGTGGTGTCCTGAAGCAAATCCTGTGCATCTCTTCTCAACATTAAATTCTCAGTCAAAGCGTTAGGTAATTGTGTGTGTGTGCGTGTGCGTGTGTGTGTGTGTGTGTGTGATATACTTGTTAAGTGCTTACTAGTGCACCACTCTGTTGCTGTGCTGCCCATTGGGAACAGCAGTACTTTGACTAGAATTGAATTCAAACTCTAGCACAAGGTACATGTATCTTCAGATACAGAGAGACTTGCCTTGTACGTTAAAACCTTGTGGAGAGGAGAGGAGCAGCGGTTTCAAGTATAAAAATTGAGTCAAATGAGCTAAGGAATGTTGCCGGGGTCCAGCCCCGGTGGATCCAGGGAATTCGAAGCGGGGACGGAGTCAGTGAGGATCAGTAAACAACTGCTTGATTAAACATTAATTAAGGATATAAAGAGTGGTTAAATAAGGATGGCTCAGTGAGAAAATTTAGTGGAGAAAAGAGGCTGAATAATTCAGCCAGAAGGTGCGAGAAAGAACGACATGGGGAGACCAAGCTTCGGTGAACAAGGCCCGCACTTTATTTTCCAAAGTAGTTTTTATACCTTAAATTATGCATAGAGGATAATGGGGGAAGGGGTAGAGTCATGCAGTAAGCCAGGCTTTCTTCCTGCAAACTTATCATATGAAAAAGTTTAGGTGATTTGCATCATCTTCTGGCCCAGAGAAGGCAATGGCACCCCACTCCAGTACTCTTGCCTGGAAAATCCCATGGACGGAGGAGCCTGGTAGGCTGCAGTCCATGGGGTCGCACAGAGTCAGACACGACTGAGCGACTCCACTTTCACTTTTCTCTTTCATGCACTGGAGAAGGAAATGGCAACCCACTCCGGTATTCTTGCCTGGAGAATCCCAGGGAGGACGGAGCCTGGTGGGCTGCTGTCTATGGGGTCGCACAGAGTCAGACACGACTGAAGCAACTTAGCATAGCATAGCATAGCTGGCCCTGAGGCCTGTTAACATTTTAAGACCCTTTCTTCAGAAAACTTATTTTTCTCTAAAGGTGATTAGTCAGGCGCCACCCTCCAAAAGCATTAGATAAAGTTGCATTCTTTAGGGCAAAGGTGTGGTGGGCTACAACAAGAAAAAGAATTAACTCAAGGGTCCAAGGTTACAAACATTAAAGCTACTACTTACACCAATTATGTTAATCAATACACTGCCAAGGACACAGTAGGTAAGGGATATGGAGACTTAGCAGCAAACATTGGCCCAACAAGTGAAAAACCCTTCACCAATACAATTTCTAATCAATCTTTTAACTGCTCAAAGGAATCTGTATTTAGACAGTTTAGAACATCTCATGCCTCTAGCAGTTGGGAGGCTCTGAACAATCACATGTGGCTGGAAAAACATATTCAGGCAGGCTAGAGGACTTCCAAAGGACTTTGTAGGTTGAAACACTGTCACACCCAGGAATTATTAACTGGAGCTGTAAGTTAACTTTTTTTCAGAGAGAGGTAGTGGGGGACAGCCCCCCGTAAAGTCAGAGGTGTAGGTGAGGGCACAAAGCAGAAAGTAGGCGGACTCTGGTTTTGGGGGTAGATGCTCGAGAATTTCCAGGGGGACTCCTGAGGCTTGATCCCACCTTTGCGTATGCCGAGCCTCCTTCCTCATGACCTTTGCCACGGGAGGAGTTCCTCACGCTGGTCCCAGCAGAATGTAAGTTTGATTCCAGCAGAAAATGGAAATGATGAAAAATAGTGACATGGAAAATTCTAGAACTTAATAACACTTAAGCCAAATCATGTATAAAAAGGTAAATACCAAGTTTAAAGTACCAAGACCCATGAGATAATATTAAATGGTCCAATGATAGATGTAATTTTAGTTTGGAAAGAGAAGAAAGTGAAAATTGGAAAGAAAAAAATATTTTTTAAATTTAGATCCAAAAATTTTCAAGTGTGCTTTAGAAAACATTAATCTAGAGATTTAAGAAATAGAGCAAATTCCAAGCAAAATAAGCAGTAAAAAGGTACAGCAAGTAAATCATAATCAAATTTCTATAGGCTAAATAAAGCTTACATCTTAAACTCAGTTGGAGAATAAAAAAAATACATTGTATATAAAGGAAACATTAATAACAACACGAAAGTGAAAGTCTCTCAGTCCTGTCTGACTCTTTGCAACCCCCTGGTCTGTACAGTCCATGGAATTCTCCAGGCCAGGATACTGGAGTGGGTAGCCTTTCCCTTCTCCAGGGGATCTTCCCAACCCAGGGATCAAAACCAGATCTCCCTCATTGCAAGCGAATTCTTTACCGGCTGAGCCACAAGGGAAGCTTAATAGCAACATGGATGACATCTATCTTCACATTAGAGAACATGAAAGACAGAATACAGTGAAATCCTATCTTTAAAGTGCTGAAAGAAAAAGCATTTCATCTACCTAGAATCTATTATTCATCAAAAATATCCTGTAAAGCTAGAATGAAATAAAAACATTTACGGACAAGTTAAAGCCAAGAATATTTGTCTTTAGCTGTACTGAACTACACAAAATGCTAGAGCATGTTTTCAAGCTGAAGCGAAAAGATGCCAGAAGAAAACTCAGAAAGGAATCAAGAGTCCTCAAAATAGTAACCAAGTATTAAACTTAGAAGTGCATACATTTGTTTTTTTTCATAGTTCTCTGAAAAGAAAATGACTATAAATTTTTTTTAAAAAATTAGAATACAATTGTAATATGGGGTTGCTAATATATAAGAAGTATAAGTTGTGACAACAGCAGCACAAAAGAAAGGAGGTGGATAAACTAAATGATAATATTGTAAATTATTACATTTCAGAAAGAGAGATCTTGAAGTATAGAATATAATAAGGAAAATATAAGAAAATGAGGAGAAAGAACTGAGAATTTGAGCAAGGAAGTGGTGAAATATTGACCTGAATATATGGATAAATTAAGGATGTATATTGCTAACCCTAAAGTTGCTACTAAATATAATCAAAAGATGTATAAAGGAGAAACGTGGAATGCTAAGAATATTCTTCAAAGGAAAAAAAAAAATTTCTCCTTCACTCTTCACAATACAACACATCATTGCCAACACTTTGCTGAACACTTCTGGTATTTCTGATCATCAAACGTGTGGGGGTTTCCTCCCACCAAGAAATACTCAAACAGCACGTAGTATTGTATTACAGTGGACTCAGTTCTTATGCCAGCTGTCAGTAGGCAGCATCAGATCCCACAGGTTAAGGGTTCAGACCAAAGAGTTACCTGTTTCTCACTGCAGATGTTAAATGAAAGTCCAAGTTTTTACCTGTGCTGTAAATTGGAGGCTGTAACAACCCCCTCCTTGGGTTCAATTAATTTGCCATGGCTGATCCCAGAATTTAAGGAAAGAGTTTACTTAGTAGATGATTGATTTATTGTAAAAGGATATAACTCAGGAACAGCCAGATGAAAGACAGGCATTGGGCACGGTATGTGGGAAGAAATACAGAGGTCTTCTCACTTTGTCCCTCTGGAGTGCTGTTCACCCAGCACTGCCGCATAGTCAACAGCCTGGAAGCTCTCATCCTTTGGGGGTCTTATGGAGGCCTCATTATTGTGGTGTGATCAATTAAATAGTCAGCCATTGGTGATTAATTGAACCTCCAGCCCCTCACCTCTCCCCAGAGGAAGTGTCAGGGGGTGAAAGCTTCAACCCACTGATCAGAGTGGTTCCTCTGTATCCAACCCCCATCCTTAGGGGTTTTTCAAAAGTTACTTTTTTAACATAAACTCAGGAGTGGTTGAAAGGGGCTTATTATGAATAAGAACAGACTATTTTCACCTTCGGAGCTCTAATTACATTACAAAATCCAAGGGTTTTAGGAACTCTGTTCCCAGAGAGAGTACAAAAATGATATAAATATCTTGCTAATAGTTCTACTATTATTATGTTTAACTAATTAATTAATTACATTTTCTGGGTCTTCCTTGCTGCATTGCTTGTGGTGGCCTCTGTTGTGGAGCACAGGCCCTAGAGCACGCAGGCTTCAGTCATTGTTCACAGTCTAAAGAGTGTGGGTTCGGTAACTGTGGCACACAGGCTTAGTCGCTCTGCAGCACGTGGAATCCTCCTGGACCAAGGATTGAACCCATGTCCCCTGCACTGGCAGGAGGATTCTTAACACTAGACCACCAGGAAAGTTCTGCTAATATTATTATACATCATACTATTATATCTCTCGATTCCACAGAAGGCAAGATAGGTGCCTTAGACTATGTTATCATTTAGTGGCAAAGTCATGGCTGTCTCTTTTGCTACCCTATAGACTATAACCTGCCAAGCTCTTCCGTCCATGGGATTTTCCAGGCAAGAAGACTGGAGTGGGTAGCCATTTTCTTCTCCAACGGATCTTCTCAACCCAGGGACTGAACCCATGTCTTCTACACTGGCAGGCACGTTCTTTACTTCTGAGCCATCACAGAAGCCCCTACCCTAGGCTATCAGTTCAGTTCAATCGCTCAGTTGCGTCTAACTCTTTGACAACCCATGGACCCTAGCCTATACAGGAAGACAAAGAAATTAAACTAAAATTATAAAATTGAATTAAAGGAGGAAAAATTGTTACAATTTTCAGATTGATGGATATGGTTATTTCCTGGAAAATACAAGAGAAGCTACAGATAAATAATTAGAAAACTCATTCATCAGTATGCTAACACTCAATAAGCATACAAACTGCAGTAAAATCTATAAAATTTTACAATAGCAAAAATTAGCATATGTAAAAATATACAACTTATATTAGCAAAAATATGAAGAAATTAAGAATTAATCTAATAAAATATGTACAAGTCCCTACACATGTAATTTAAAAACATACAAGAATGCTGTAATAATGATATAGTTTATAATAAAACTTTATTCACTATTGTCATGATTCATGAAATTTCAACCCCAATAAAAATCTTCCAAGCTGTTCTAAATTTATGTGGAAAAGCAGAGCCAAGATGATTCAGGCCATATCTGAAAAAGAAAAAAAGTGAAATCACTGAGGACATAGCCTCCAAAACATGAAGACTAATTATAAAGCTATAGTAATTAACATATTGTGGTATTGTACAGGGAGAAAGAAATATAATCATGGAATAAAACAGCCCAGAAACAAACCACTGAATATATGGTCATTCAGTATTAGAGAGAATGAGCACTGTGAAACACAAAAGAGGAAAGACTATTCAATAAATGGTGCTTGAAACTAGTTATGCTCAAGAAAAAGCATAATGTTAGCTTACTACTTCACATGATACACTAAAATTAATTCAAGAGTAATGCAAGACTAGTGTATAATATAGGTAGAAAAATTTTTCATGCTAAAGTTAACATTTCAAAATCATAGAAGAAATAGTCAGTAAATAATTCTAGGGTAGCTGAAAAACATTAAAAATATAAATATAGATCTCCATTTCACACTGAATTTCTAATTAATTAGATATGCAATCATTTTAAAAACCAATAAATACAAGAAAGTGGGTTTTGAAATTTGAATACTAGGAAAGCATTTAAAGCATGATAGAAGATATAAAAACTAACAACACAAAAATTTAAAACTGCCTAATGGTAATGGAAGAAAAATAAGCAAAATTAATATAAATGGCAAACTAGAAAGATAAATATTTTTAGAAGATGGAAGGATATGTATGTATCTTAAAATTCAGTAAGAGGGAAAAAATTAGTAAAAAGACAAATGGGGAAAGAATTTGAATAGGCAACTCAAATAAGCGATACATAAGAATAAAGAGGGCTTGCCTGCTGACTCAGAGAATAAAGAATCTGCCTATATGGCATTTAGAAAGATGGTAACGACAACCCTGTATGTGAGACAGCAAAAGAGATACAGATGTATAGAACAGTTTTTTGGATTCTGTGGGAGGGGAGGGGGGGAAGATTTGGGAGAATGCCATTAAAACATGTATAATATCATATAAGAGACAAATCACCAGTCCAGGTTCGATGCAGGATACAGGAAGCTTGGGGCTGGTGCACTGGGATGACCCAGAGGGATGGTATGCGGAGGGAGGAGGGAGGGGGGTTCAGGATGGGGAACACATGTATAGCCATGGCAGATGCATGTTGATGTATGGCAAAACCAATACAATATTGTAAAGTAAAAAAAAAATAAGAAGAATCTGCCTGCAATGAGGGAGAACCAGGCTCCATCTGGAGAAAGGAATGTCAACCCACTCCAGTATTCTTGCCTGGAGAATTCCAAGGACAGAAGAGCCTGGCAGGCTAAAGTCCATGGGGTCACAAAGAGTCAGACTAAACTGAATGAACATAAAGATGTTATGTTTAAGGTCATTAACTTTCAAAGAAAATAATAAGAATTGTTTTTGCTGTTATTTTATAGACTGACAAAATATAAGATATTAAAATACTGATGGTATCCAATATTGGTATACTGGTATGGAAAAATGAACACTTTCTTGCATGGCTTGTATTGTTTAACTTTAATATTTATGCTGTTTCCAGAGAATAGTTTGAAAGCCTTAAATAGTTTAGAACTTTTGGCTAAGATTCTCTAGTTTTAGAGTTTTGCTAAATAAATTGTGCATATGAATAAAAACATTCATTGTGATAATGTTTAGAATAAAGAAAAATTTTAATTTTGTAGTGAAAGTGAAGTTCACTCAGTCATGTCCAACACTTTGTGACCCCATGGACTATATAGTCCATGGAATTCTCCAGGTCAGAATACGGGAGTGAATAGCCTTTCCCTTCTCCAGGGGACCTTCCCAACCCAGGGATTGAACCCAGGTCAATTGCAGGCAGAATTTTGTAGTGAGAGAAACTCAATATTTGTCAAATATTCAGTTGAAAAATATGTGTTACTTGAGATCAGGGTTTTGTTTTTACTGTGGGAATATATGGGCTTCCCTGGTGGCTCAGATGGTAAAGAATCTACCTGCAATGAGGGAGACCTGGGTTCAGTCCCTGGATTGAGAAGATCTCTTTGGAGGAGGGCATGGCAACCCACTCCAGTATTTTTGCCTAGAAAGCCTTATGGACAGAGGAGCCTGGCGGGCTACAGTCCATAGGGTCACAAAGAGTCAGACACGACTGAATGACTAACTACTCATGGGATTATAATGGTTTCTCCTTATACTTCTTAGTTTTCTGTGTCTTCTAAAATTACCACAATGCATGGGTTAAATTATTCCTTTCTGTAATTAGGAATAATTATTCCTCTTTGTAATTATTGTAAAAATTATAATTATTCCTTTTAAATACAAATACAGTTTATTAAAAAAAAAAGGCATTCCATATCTTACCTCTTATTTTTACCAAATGAGTAAGCAATTTATGTTGAACTATGTGGCTTCAGGGTTGGAAGCTTCTATGAATTTTCAGCTATGTCTGCATTTTCTATGACCATCGCCCAGAGCACTAGCAACTGGAGGTAAAGATAAATAAATTGCTCACATTCTTTTAGCTAAAGCTTTCTCTAGATTTAGGAAATGGAACATAATGCATCCAGTCTGGCTGTTTTGGTCACTTTGAAGGTGGATAACAACCCTCACAGCCAAATTAATCATAGAATCCTCCGCTCTGATATATTTGGTCCGTGAAATGGATAAAGCCACTCTCTGCTGTCTGTTCATTCCAAATGAAACAGAACATATATTTTGAGACCTTTATGTTTAAAAGGTTTGCTTAACTGGAGCTTTTCAGAATAAGTATTGTGGTTCTTTTTTAATAGGGAATCTGGAGAAAATAAAATGTAATCACCATTATGGCAAACACTGTGCTAGCTATTTTATGCATTAAAAAACAAACAAAAAAAACTTTGCTATAACCTTGTTAGAGGGGTACCATTTTTTTATTGCATAAATAGGAAAATGTAACCAGAGATTATGAGTAACACAAGTGTCCATCCAAGAAGTTATAAAAGTAAAATTCACAAATAATTGATTTTTTTTAATTTAAATGTCCACAATCTTTATACACTGGTTGAAAGACTAGGGAAGTGATTGACATGGTTATAATTGTTTCCTTATTTTTCCCCAAATTGATGAAAGTCTATCTTGTTGCGTGACATATGAAAATAGCCCTGCATCTCCCTCCTTTTTTTTTTTTCCCTCTGCATTGCCTTTTCCATAAGGCAAGAAGACCAGTTTTGCTTGGAATTTATCTGGAACTACTGTTTTGTATAAATTCAGTTATCTAGGGCAGAAGAATTTAAAGAGGAACTCCTTTCCAGAACAAAGAACAAAAGCTCACCTTTATTTAAAAACTAGTTTCAGAAGATACAGGAAACACCTAAATGAAATTCTAAAACTTTTAAAGAGAATAGAGATAATAAGGAACTCCTATTAGATGGCAATTGTCAATTTTTTGTCTTTAGCTTAACCAAACCAATTATAGCATATGGGAAGAATTTACATCAAAGTCAGAACTTGACTCAAGTTGAGAGTCTATTATTTACTAGTCATACAATCTGTATATGTTTACAAAACTCTTAACCTTTAGTTCCAACATCTGTAAAATAAAAATAATAATTTCTACTTAAAAGGTATGATGAAATGCAAGAAAAGGCATCTTCCCGAAATGTTAGATGCTGGATAAATGTGTTTTCCCGTGATGATCAAAAAACAAAACACTCTTCCCTCCAGTGAAAATGATAGTTACAGAGAAGACTTTATTGTTAGGGACTAAATTACTTTAAACATCAGAGAAGTAGTTTTTATCTCTAAAGCCAGAAGTTTTGTTTTATCTTTAACAGATAGGTTACATTATGTGATGGTAACAAACAACCCCTTTTCCCCAAATTTCAGAGGCTTTTAACATCAGAGGTTTGTGTACTGTATACGGTTTGTGTCTGTCGTGATTTGACTAGGGCAAGTGCTATATAACTCTTTGCAGACTGTGGAAGCAGCCTGCATTTTAAATGTTGCTCATGGCGGTGGCAATGGAAAGAGACAGTGCTGGAAATTGTCGCTGGTTTTTAAAATATTCTAATAGCACATGTCTCTTTCGCTTACATTTCCTTGGCTAAAGCAAGGCTTGCAGCCACATTCACCCTCAATGGGGCATGAAAGTTCAAGTCTGCATATAATGAACAGGTTTGTTATTTTATTTAAAAAGGAATTAGTAAATTATATTTTAAATTGTTAGCAGTTTTAATTCATAATAAAAAGTGAAAGTGTCAGTTGCTCAGTTGTGTCTGACTCTTTGCGATCCTATGGCCTGTAGCCCCCCAGGCTCCTCTGTCGATGGGATTCTCCAGACAAGAATGCTGGAGTGGGTTGCCATTTCCTTCTCCAGGGAATCTTCCAGACCCAGGGATCAAACCCAGGTCTCCCGCACTAGTGGCAAATTCTTTACCATCTGAACCATAGGGAAATATTAAATCTAATGCACTTGGAAAAAAAAAAAAAAATTCTTTTGGGTTCTAGACAACCTTTCTCAACATAAAGGATTTCTGCGATCTAAGTTTGAGGATGACTGGCTGAAATTATTCCCTCTCACTGAAATGTTCTTTCTTCTTTCTCTGAAATTGTTGCTGAAATTCTGTATGTCATTTCAGGGTGCAATCAAATATCACCTCTATAAAAACCTTCTTTGGTTGCACTCCAGCACTGGAAAAATTTGTTCCTACAATCTACCATCTATTCCCTTTATTGTTCATTTCTAGTATACAGCTGTACTGGTTTCAGAATTAACCTATAACTCCAAGGGAAACAACTTTGTCAACTAAAGTGTGGAATGCATGGACTGTTGCTTTGGCTTTTAGAATTTCAGACTCCACTCATTTTCAGACTTACTTAGTTCAGCACTGTTACCTCCACTCCTGTCAGTGAGATCGTTTTATACATCTGTAATCCAATTAGATTCTATATTACATCCCAGGATCCCTCTGCCTTCTAATTAATATTTTTTAAGTTGAAATACGTCAAAGTTCACTCTTTGTGCTGTGAGATTTCATGGATTTTGACAAATGCATATGCATAGAATGTACCCACTCTTAAGATATCATGCAGAATAGTTTCACAACCCTAAAAAATCTCTTGTGCCTCCACTGTTTAACACCTCCTCACCATCCTAACACATACACACACACCATACACACATTCACAACCCTTAAACTCCTGACAACCACTAATCTGCTTCTTATCTCTGTATGTTTGTGTTTTTCCAGAATATCCTATGAATAGATCAGTACATAATCTTTTCAGGCTGGCTTATTCAAGTTAACATATGCATTTGTGATTCACTGATATCTTACATGGCTTGATAGCTCATTTCTTTTTATTGATAAGTAATATTTTTTGGATGACTGGGTCACAGTTTGTTTATTTATTTACCTATTTAACAAGATCTTTAGGGCTTCCCTGGTGGTTCATGGTAAAGAATCCACCTGCCAATGCAGGAGACACTGGCTCGTAGTCTGAGAATATCCCACATGCCACAGAGCAACCAAGTCAATGAGCCACAACTAATGAGCCTGTGCTCTAGAGCCCAGGAC
The DNA here is from genome assembly GCF_002263795.3 of Bos taurus. NCBI lineage: Eukaryota > Metazoa > Chordata > Mammalia > Artiodactyla > Bovidae > Bos > Bos taurus. Next base: position 60,205,029 of record NC_037342.1, on the reverse strand, counting down.
CCACAACTGCTGAGCCCACATGCAACAACCACTGAGCCCACGTGCAGCAACTCTAAAGCCCATGTGCCCTAGAGCCTGTGCTCTGCAATAGGAGAAGCCACTGCAATGAGAAGCCTGCGCACTGCGACTGGAGAGTAGACCCCACTCATTGCAATTAGAGAAAAGCCCACATAGCAACAAAGATGCAGCACAGCCAGAACTAACTAACTAAATTATATATATATATATATATAAAGACCTTGAGTAATTCTATTTTTTGGCAAGTACTAATAAAGCTGGGCTGGAAGAAGCACAAGCTGGAGTCAAGATTGCTGGGAGAAATATCAATAACCTCAGATATGCAGATGACACCACCCTTATGGCACAAACTGAAGAGGAACTAAAAAGCCTCTTGATGAAAGTGAAAGAGGAGAGTGAAAAAGTTGGCTTAAAGCTCAACATTCAGAAAACTAGGATCATGGCATCTAGTCCCATCACTTCATGGCAAATAGATGGGGAAACAGTGGAAACAGTGTCAGACTTTATTTTTCTGGGCTCCAAAATCACTGCAGATGGTGACTGCAGCCATGAAATTAAAAGACGCTTACTCCTTGGAAGGGAAGTTATGACCCACCTAGATAGCATATTCAAAAGCAGAGACATTACTTTGCCAACAAAGGTCCATCTAGTCAAGGCTATGGTTTTTCCAGTGGTCATGTATGGATGTGAGAGTTGGACTGTGAAGAAGGCTGAGTGCCAAAGAATTGATGCTTTTGAACTGTGGTGTTGGAGAAGACTCTTGAGAGTCCCTTGGACTGCAAGGAGATCCAACCAGTCCATCCTAAAGGAGATCAGTCCTGGGTGTTCATTGGAAGGACTGATGCTGAAGCTGAAGCTCCAATACTTCGGCCACCTCATCCAAAGAGTTGACTCATTGGAAAAGACCCTGATGCTGGGAGGGATTGTGGGCAGGAGGAGAAGGGGACGACAGAGGATGAAATGGCTGGATGGCATCACCGACTCAATGGACATGTGTTTGAGTGAACTCCGGGAGTTGGTGATAGACAGGGAGGCCTGGCGTGCTGTGATTCATGGGGTCTCAAAGAGTCGGACACGACTGAGCAACTGAACTGAACTGAATAAAACTACTATACACATTTCCAGGCAGGCTTTTGTGTAAACATACATTTTAAAATGAGTTGGGTAAATACCAACCAGCACAATTGCTGCTTGATAGTAAAAGTATGCTTAGTTTTGTGAGAAACTGCTCAGCTCTCTTCCAAAGTGGCTGTACCATTTGTATTCCTAACTGCAATGCATTCCTGCACCTCATCAGTAATTAATATTGTCAGGGCTTTTTTTTTTTTTTTTCTGTTTTATTCTTTCTGGTAGCTGGGTAGTGATAGCTCCACCTGGGATTTCTTTGGAAGGAATGATGCTAAAGCTGAAACTCCAGTACTTTGGCCACCTCATGCGAAGAGTTGACTCATTGGAAAAGACTCTGATGCTGTGAGGGATTGGGGGCAGGAGGAGAAGGGGATGACAGAGGATGAGATAGCTGGATGGCATCACTGACTTGATGGACGTGCGTCTCAGTGAACTCCGGGAGTTGGTGATGGACAGGGAGGCCTGTTGTGCTGCGATTCATGGGGTCGCAAAGAGTCGGACACGACTGAGTGACTGATCTGATCTGATCTGATCTAATTTATATGAGAGCCATAATTTTAACTTTCTGGTAAAGTATTAAAAATATTTTCAATTTTATTTCTAGTCTTTGTTATATAAACTCAACTTTTACTAATGCTATGGTAAATAGCCACAATATGCAATTATATGATCTTCTGAGAACAATATGAGTATGTATCTATTTGTGTGTGTATTGATATAAAGCTGTTATTTATCATATTTAGCCAATTCAAATAGCAGATAAATGGATTTAATTAAAAATCAGCAAGGTGATTTGATTTTGCTTTATTTTTCTCTGACATCTACCAATTAGAAGGGGAGACAACAGAGATTAATTAATTCACTAAGCCATTGATATTGATTTCTCTTCCTCCAAGGCCTCAGGAGAGTATATCCTGTATGAAATTACTGAAGTTAATATGAAAAGTTGCTGCTAAATCTGAGATTACTTGACAGCCCCAGAATAAGGAGAAAACTCAGTGTGCTGTGTGCTTTGTGCAGAGATAAGCTCAGTTATTTTCACATCCCTTTCATTTCAGTTGCTATTTAGGACTAACATAATTTGATAACACTGTTGAGGGCTTATAGATTAACCTGAAATTCAGAGTTCAATTTATGGTTAAAAATTTCAAGATATTATAGGCTTACTAAAAACAGTTTTCAGGTTGAAAATTAAAGAATTAACAATCAGTAGGGTTTTAAATGGAGAGTGATTAGAGAACAAATGTTATTGGGAAAAAAAGGGACAAGTCAGTAGGAGATTTGGACACTCTCACTCCTTTGATTAATATTTAACCATTCTCATATGAGCTCCAGCATTAAGGTATCAATCAAATAATTCTACAGATCTCTTCACCAAAAATTTCTGGAATTTAGTATAAGGAAGCAAGCACAGCTTACACATTGCATTTATTAGAAAAATATTTTTTTAAGTTAACCAATTCTTTAGGAATTAGCCCAACATGTTACTAGAAAAGAGATGAAAATGATTATAATAGAGTCACTCAGTATGGGGCCAATCTGGCCAATATGGCCCATCATTACCAGCAAAGGATAGCTTTATTTTTCTCACTACCAAGTCTTACTTCTCAATTCCTAGGAGGTTTCCATATCCTTTTTCTCCTGGCTGATGAGATGATTGAATGCAGACATAGATAATAACCTGCTTAGTAGTCATTTGATTTTAAACACCTTAATAACTATAGCATAATTGTTATTCAGTTGCTAAGTGATGTCTGACTCTGCAACCCCATGAACTGCAGCACGTGAGGCTCCCCCGTCCTTACTATCTTCTGGAGTTTATTCAAAATCATGTCCATTGAACTGGTGATACCATTCCAACTATCTCAGTCTCTGTTGTGCCCTTCTCCTCCTACCCTCAATCTTTCCCAGCATCAGAGCCTTTTCCAATGAGTCAGTTTTTTGCATCAGGTGGCCAAGTATTGGAGTTTCAGCTTCAGCATCAGTCCTTTCAATGAGTATTCAGGGTTGATTTCCTTTAGGATTGACTGGTTTGGTCTCCTTGCAGTCCAAGGAACTCCCCAAATCTTCTCCAGCACCACAATTCAAAATCATTAACTCTTCCACACTTTGCCTTCTTTACAGTCCAACTCTCACATGCATACATGACTCCTAGTAAAACCATACCTTTGACTATACAGACATTGTCCGCAAAGTGATGTCTCTGCTTTTAACCTATGCTGTCTAGGTTTGTCATAGCTTTTCTTCCAAGAAGAAAACATTTTTTAATTTCATGGCTGTGGCCACAGTCTGCAGTGATTTTGGAGCCCAAGAAAATAAAATTTGTCATTGTCTCCAATTTTTCCCCTTATATTTGCCATGAAGTGATGGTATCAGATGCCATGATCTTAGTTTTTTGAATGTTAAGTTTTAAGCCAGCTTTTTCATTCTCTCCTTTCACCCTCATTAAGAGGCTCTTCAGTTCTTCAGTTTCTGCCATTAGAGTGGTATCATCTGTACATCTGAGCTTGTTGATATTTCTCCTGGCAATCTTGATTCCACTTTGTGATTCATCCAGCCCGGCATTTCACTTGATGTACTCTGAATATAAGTTAAATAAACAGAATGACAATATACAGCCTTGATGCACTCCTTTCCTCATTTGGAACCAGTTCATTGTTCCATGTCCAGTACTAACTGCTGCTTCTTGACCTGCATACAGATTTCTCAGGAGACAAGTATTGTGTTCTGGTATTCCCATCTCTTGAAGAATTTTCCACTGTTTGTTGTGATCCATACAGTCAAAGGCTTTAACATAGTCAATGAAGCAAAAGTAGATTTTTTTTTTTAATGAAATTTCCTTGCTTTTGCTATGACCCAATGGATGTTAACAATTTGAGCTCTGGTTCCTCTGCCCTTTCTAAATCCAGCTTGTACATCTGGAAGTTCTTGGTTCATGTACTGCTGAAGCTTAGCTTGAAGAATTTTGAGCACTACCTTGTTAGCATGTGAAATAAGTGCAATTGTATGGTGAAAGTGAAAAATGAAAGTCGCTCAGTCATATCTGGCTCTTTTTGACCCCAAAGACTATATAGTCCATGTAATTCTCCAGGCCAGAATACTGGAGTGTGTAGCCTTTCCTTTCTCCAGTGAATCTTCCTGACCCAGGAATCAAACTAGGGTCTCCTGAATTGCAGGCAGATTCTTTATCAGCTGAGCTACCAGGGAATTCTTTCAATTGTATGGTAGTTTGAACATTCTCTGGCATTGCCGTTCTTTGGGATTGAAATGAAAACTGACCTTTTCCAGTCCTGTGGCCATTGATGAGTTTTCTAAATTTGTTGACACATTGAGTGCAGCACTTTAATGGTATCATCTTTTAAAATTTTGAATAGGTCAGCTGGAATTCCATCACCTTCACTAGCTTTGTTCGTAGTAATGCTTCCTAAGACCCACTTGACCACCATTGTGGTTATCCAGGTCATTAAGACCTTTTTTGTGTAGTTCTTTAGTGTATTTATGGCCGTCTCTTCTTAAGCTCTTTTGACTCTGTGAGGTCATCATCCTTTCTGTCCTCTACTGTGCCTATCTTTGCATGAAATTCTCCCCTGATATCTCCAGCTTTCTTGAAGAGATCTCTAGTCTTTCCCATTCTATTGTTTTCCTCTATTCTTTGCATTATTCCCTTAAGAAGACATGTCTCATCTTGCTATTCCCTGGAACTCTGCATTCAGTTGAGTATATCTTTCTCCTTTCTCCTTGTCTTTGGTTTTTCTTCCTTTCTCAGCTATTTGTAAGCCCTCTTAAGACAACCACTTTGCCTTCTTGCATTTCTTTTCCTTTGCAGTGGTGTTTGTCACTGTACAATGTATATATAAACCTCCACCCATAGTTCTTCAGGCATGCTGTCTACCAGATCAAATCCCTTAAATCTATCCATCACCTCCGCTGTATCATAATAAGGGATTTGATTTAGGTCATATCTGAATGGCCTAGTGGTTTTCCCTACTTTCTTCAACTTAAGCCTGAATTTTGCAATAAGGAGTTCATCTGAGTCACAGTCAGCTCCTGGGCTTGTTTTTGCTGACTGTATAGACCTTCTCCATCTTTGGATGCAAATAATATAATTAATCTGATTTCAGTATTGACCATCTGGTAATATCCATATGTAGAGTTGTCTCTTGTGTTGTTGAAAGAGGGTGATTGCTCTGACCAGTGTGTTCTCTTGGCAAAACCCTTTAGCCTTTGTCCTGCTTCATTTTGTACTCCAAGGCCTAACTTGTCTGCTATTCCAGATGTCTCTTCTTACTTTTTGCATTCCAGTTTCCCTGTAAGGGACATCTATTTTCGGTGTTTGTTCTAGAATGTCTTGTAGATCTTCATAGAACTGTTCAAATTCAGCTTCTTTGGCATTAGTTGTTAGGGCATAGACTTGGATTACTCTGATGTTGAGTGATATGCCTTGGAAACAATGATCATTCTGTCATTTTTGAGTATATACTGAAATACTGCATTTCAGCCTCTTCTGTTGACTATGAGGGCTATTCCATTTCTTGTAAGGATTCTTGCCAACAGTAGTAGATATAATGGCTATCTGAATTAAATTTACCCATTCCCATCTATTTTAGTTGACTGATTCCTTAGATAGAATAATTATTCTCCTAATTTATACATTCACTATACATTACATCTCTGAAAAGCAGAAACAAATAAAAATAGTGCAACCTATCATATTTGGGCTTTGTTGTCACAGAGACAAGAGTTTAAACTAGGCTCTAATGCTTTTGTTCTTTAGAAAGTTACATAACTTCTTAGAACTTCATTTTGTCCACTTGTAAAATGGAGATGGTGATATTTACCTAATTGAGTTTTAGTAAGAATTAAGTGGAAGAACTAGCACTTTATAATCAACTAAAAAATAGTCTCCCTATTTCTTCTATTTGGTGATTAATAAGCAATACTCAAGTACTTTGTTGTTGCTTACCTAATACCTTCTTCTTCTTCTCAAGAAAAGAGTAGAATTAGGAAATTATGTTTATAAATTGATTTTCTTATCCCCTCCCACCACCGAGAAACATAGATTGATCTGTCTTCATAGCACATTCGATCACATCTTTAAAGGTAAGAGCAATCCAGTGTTGCTCTCTCTTTCATAGCGGTCAGATTAGACATAAAAAAAGGAAGTCAATTTAAAAATTCTTTTTAAAGTTAGCATTGCCTTGCTACCAAAACAGGACAAATATTGCACATACAGACAGAAATTATGGATTTAATCTTACTATAAATATTGATTTACAAATTTCAAACAGAATTTTAGCAAATAAAATTCAGTAGCCCCCCACCTCCAAAAAAAGAAAAAAACCTAGTATATCATAACCAACTGTTTTTTTATAACAGAAATACAGTATTGGGTCAATGTTAGGAAATGTATTAATATAATATATTCTATTGATCTGTGTATTGAAATGAATAACATGATCATATGTTTTACATGATAAAAATGCATTTAAAAAATTTTTAAATGTCTCAATAAGATTGGAATGAATTGCTCCTTCTCAGTGTGATAAATTATATCTCAAACAAAAAGAACCAGTGCTATGCTAAACAGGGACATACTAATGTTAAAATGTTAGTCACACAGTCATGTCTGACTCTTTGTGACCCCATGGACTGTAGCCCACCAGGATCCTCTGTCCATGGAATTCTCCAGAAAAGAACACTGGAATGGGTTGCCATTACCTTCTCCAGGGGATCTTCCTGACCCACGGATCAAACCCGGTTCTACTGGACTGCAGGCAAATTCTTTACAGTATGAGTCACAAAGGAAGCCTTATACTGTTAGGAGTAATGTAAAAATGCCACCACTATCCATATAACTTAACATTGTACCAATATATTAATAAAATGTTATGAAAGAAAAAGTTAGATGCATAAGAATTTAAAAGAGGGCAAGTTGATCACTATTTGTATACCCAGAAAAGCACAAGAGAATCAACTGAAAATACTTTCAACAAGGTTGTGGGGTTAAAAAAATATGCAGATATCAGCAGCTTTGTTATGTCGGAACAACAAAAAAAAAAACGATTTAAATGATAGAAGCAAATAAATCATTGTTGATAATGATAGAATGCTTAGGAATAAATGAAATAAATCTGCAAAATGCAAATGAGAGACACCTGGAAACAGTTCTTTTATAACTTAAATGCTGTGCTAATTAAATAACAGTATCCTAAGGATTCTAAAGTTTACATGTAAAAACAAAAAAGAAATATTAGGAAACTGACCTCAGGGGAGAAGGAAGAAGACTACTGAGGAAGAATTAGTCTTCAAACAAACTAGTACATAATTATGCTTTAATTACTAGGATATAGTGTTGGTGTTTGTATACATTGATAGGGCAATAAAGTGGAATAACTGAGCTGTGGCACTGCTGCTGCTGCTAAGTCGATTCAGTCGTGTCCGAATCTGTGCGACCCCATAGACGGCAGCCCACCAGGCTCCCCCGTCCCTGGGATTCTCCAGGGAAGAACACTGGAGTGGGTTGCCATTTCCTTCTCCAATGCATGAAAGTGAAAAGTGAAAGTGAAGTCACTCAGTCGTGTCCGACTCCTAGTGACCCCATGGACTGCAGCCCACCAGGCTCCTCCGTCCATGGGATTTTCCAGGCAAGAGTACTGGAGTGGGGTGCCATTGCCTTCTCCGCTATGGCACAGACGGCTATAAAAGATAGTGTTGAATCCATGCTTCATACTGCGCGTTTGTATAAACTTTAAATAAAACAAGTATTTAAATGTGAAAAATAAACCATACAAATTTTAGACGACTATTTGGGTTGATTTCTCTATAATTTTAGAGTGAGGATGCCTGTTCTAACTTACTCAGGAGGAAAAACTGATAAATTAAATTACTTAAATAATACAAAGTTTTGCAAAGTAAGGGAAAAAATTATATATTTTATATATGTATATATATAGCAAAGTTAAAAAACAATCAACAAATCAGAAAATATTTGCAACTCATAACACAGGAGAGAAAAAATGTTCTTCAAGAAGTTGAGAAGAATAATATTAATAACTCCCAAAAGAAAAAATGAACAAGGAAAAGTACAGATGTCCCTCAAATGTGTAAAAACCTGGTAAATCTCACTTATGATAAAAAAAAATAGCAAATTAAAACTAAATTTCAGTACCAGATTTAATTTTTCAGATCAATAAAAATGTCAAAATTTGACATCAGCCATTTTGGTGAGGAAAATGGACTCATTTCATATTTCTCAGTTGAGACTGCAGATTAGTACAGTGGCTAACAAAGGTAATTTGGCAATGTCTCTGTAAATGATAAATGCTTTATTTTTTGATTGAGCAATCCCACTCCTTGGGGAATTTATTCAATGGATATGGATATATCTGCACATGTATCAGATGATATATGCACAAGATTATTCATTTGGTATTGTAATAGCAAAACATTAGAAACAACCCAAAATTCCATCAACAGAATGATTAAATGTTCTACAGTACATTAATAAAATGAAATACCATGTCATTTTAGGAAAAAAAAAAAAAGATGAAATTCTCTATTTATATATATGAACAGTTCTACAAAATATAAATGAGAAAAGCAGAATTCAGATGAAAGCATAGGATATTTTTTGATGTACAAGAGGAAACTTAGAATATATGTTCATATTTTCTTATATTTGCATAGAAACATTATCTGCTAAGTCACTTCAGTCGTGTCCGACTCTGTGTGACCCCATAGATGGCAGCCCACCAGGCTCCCCCGTCCCTGGGATTCTCCAGGCAAGAACACTGGAGTGGGTTGCCATTTCCTTCTCCAATGCAGGAAAGTGAAAAGTGAAAGTGAAGTCGCTCAGTCGTGTCCGACTCTTAGCGACCCCATGGACTGCAGCCTACAAGGCTCCTCCATCCATGGGATTTTCCAGGCAAGAGTACTGGAGTGGGGTGCCATTGAAACATTAGAAGGATACATAAAATTTTTTGGCGTTTGGAGATGTGCCTGGAGTTCTGAGAATAGATGTAGGACTTATTGTATAGATGAGTTTTGTTTGTTTGTTTTCTAACTTCTTGAAGCCATGTGAATATTTCTTACTCATTCTTTTTCAGTGAAAGTCTTGGCAATTCTTCTTTCTACCATTAGCTGAGGTCAAATACTTAGGCGTGTATATTGTCCCCTGGATAATACAAAAGTGATCCTACATTCACTGGTCCCTTCACACACATTTTACTTTTGAAAGTGAAATTAATTAATAATGTTCTCTGGCTATTCAGACACCAGGAAAAAAGCCTACTTTTGCCTTTTATATTCCCTGCTGAGCTTCTAGCTGAGTGACAGCTAGAATGCTCTGGGTTTGCCTATGTTTCAGGTAGAAAACAACAAGCATCCAGCACTTATTTTTCAATGTATTTCCTTCTCTACTGAATTTTGAAAAGATTCCTCCAGGTAAACCTGGTCTACTCTCTCTCCGGATTTGACACTGCAGGCCACAGCCATAGAGTCTTGTTTTTGTTTTTAATTGATTGAGGTATGTTACTGGGCTCCCTGACCGCCATTCATCTTTCTGAGAGGTTGGATCTTTAAATATTAAAAGAGAGAGAGAGACGCAGACACAGAGAATGGGCTTGTGGACACAGTGGAGGAAGGAGAGGGTGGGACAAATAGAGAGAGTAGCACTGACATATATACACTACCACGTGTAAAACAGAGAGCCAGTGGGAAGCCTGTGTGTATAACACGTGCAGTTCAGCCCGGGCTCTGTAACGACCTGGAGGAGTAGGAGGGGCGTGGGGTGGGAGAGAGGCTCAGGTGGGAGGAGATATATGTATACTTATTGCTGACTCACATTTTTGTACAGCAGAAACCAACACAACATTGCAAAGCCACTATCCTCCAATTAAAAACTTAAAAAAAATCGAGAGAGAATGAACATGTTGCTAATGTTGACAGTGAATTTGCTTTTTGTTGCTTAACCACACATGGTCACAAAGAAAAAAGTGAAGAACCATATTTGATTATGGTCAATGGGAAGTGAGCACTAAGCCATGAAGGATGCTACAAACACTGTCAGAAGAAAAAGAATCCACTCGATATGATTTCTTACTTCAAGTTCCCTCTCATTCTATATGAAGTATTAAGAATATTTCTTATATTGAGAGATGAAATAAAATGGTTGTGAAATGTCCTTTAAGAGTTTCCTTAAAAGAAAAAAAAAAGGCTTTTCTAAAACAAAATTATTTTGCAATTATTCATGGAGTGCTTCATAATTCCCATAATTCTTGCTGAAACTTCAAGAGCAGACACCCAGATATATAGTAAATACATAATAAAATATGTACCTGTTACAATATTTCTGTTAATTAACACCTCTGTTAATACAAGGAAAATGTGATATAGGTTATGATAAAATAAGAATCATGAATAAGAGTCACTTCGTTTCTCTGTGTCAGTTAGGGTTAAACAGGAAAGTAGATTGCACTGAATAATATCTTGCAGAAATTAAAATTTAGAAAATTTGAGGGAAACTAGGACTCTGAGGGAAGTTAGAGGATCAGAGGAAAGTCACTAATGCGATCTCTTGAAGCAGGGGCGCTGGGGCACACAGAGGAGCTTGCAGGGAGATCTGGAATTCAGTCATGTCCAGCCCGTGGGGTCAGACTACAAAGGGAAGTGGTGGAAAAGTTGGTGGAAAGCTCATTTCCTGTCAGTCTCGTTTCTGCTGGTCAGCAGATCTAGTAATTGGGAAAAAGAGAGGACACAGGACGGGATTGGAAGAAACTAAACCAGAGTTCACTAGACCTCTGTCTTCTACTGCTGGGAAGAACAAGGATAAATTGAAACTTGCATGCATCTCCATGCCTGTCTCTCGCTATCTAGCCATGACAGCCTCAAAGAGTAATGGCTGCTAATTCACTATACTTCCAAAATCTCACTCAGTTTTCACTTTTGCACCAGCAGTAAATCTCCACCATATGGGGAAGAGGATTCTGAGGAATGCCGTGTCAGCTTGGCCAAGTTAACCCCGAATGATAGCACCACACAGTACCATTCAATCAACAGATACTGAGTACCTACTGTGCTTCAGGTACTCATCTTATGTTCAGGGATGAAAGACACTCTCCATCCTCACCAAATAAGCCATTTATTAAGGGGGAAGAATATGGAAAAAATATTGTAATCAGAGTGGGAAGAGTAACTCTGTTTAACACCAGTGGCTGGGTGCTGCTGCTGCTGCTAAGCTGCTTCAGTCATGTCCAACTCTGTGTGACCCCATAGGACAGCAGCCCACCACGATCCGCCGTCCCTGGGATTCTCCAGGCAAGAACACTGGAGTGGGTTGCCATTTCCTTCTCCAATGCATGAAAGTGAAAAGTGAAAGTGAAGTGGCTCAGTAGTGTCCAACTCTTCACAACCCCATAGACTACAGCCTACCAGGCTCCTCCATCTATGGGATTTTCCAGGCAAGAGTACTAGAGTGGGGTGCCATTGCCTTCTCCCAATGGCTGGGTAATTCAACAGTATACCCAACCCATTTCTCTCTGGCTCACTGTCTCCACCAAAGATGAAAAAACTAATAAGTTTGACAGTCTTTTTTGAAACTAGGAGTAATCATGTGACAAAATTATTGCAAATTGGATCTGATTGGATTTCTAATTGGTGCTTTGGGAAGTCATTGTTTCTTTCTGATGATGAGGTTAATCACAGCTCTATCCCCTTTCTAGCTTTGAATGTGGATGTGAAGTCTGGTGCGTTTTAGTGACTATCTTTCAACTCTGATGAAAAGGCCAAGAACATTTCAGAGATGCTGGCCTTGACATTGCCAACCCATTAAATGCCAACAGATTTCACATTCTAGATTTCTTAATAAGTAAGAAACAACAAACTCATATTTCTTTAAGCCTTTATACTTTGAGTTTCCTGTTACTTGTAGTTAAATGCATCCTATTTCAGCTATAGAAATAGCTATCATAAAGAAAATATAAAATCAAAAATAGCTTCCCTAAGAAACATTCAGAGGAATTGTTTTCTTCATGTGCAGGTAGATAAAGGTAGACAATTTTACCCAGGTATATAAATATAAAACAATAAAATAAATTCATTATATGAAAGCAAAGATACTTTTCACAGTTCTTTTATGCCCTAGAAAGTTCAGGATATATCTTCCAGTTGAAAATTAAAGGAAGTAAACAGAATGCTGCTGCTAAGTCACTTCAGTCGTGTCCGACTCTGTGTGACCCCATAGACGGCAGCCCATCAGGCTCCCCCGTCCCTGGGATTCTCCAGGCAAGAACACTGGAGCGGGTTGCCATTTCCTTCTCCAATGCATGAAAGTGAAAAGTGAAAGTGAAGTCACTCAGTCTCGTCCGACTCTTAGCGACCCCATGGACTGCAGCCTACCAGGCTCCTCCGTCCATGGGATTTTCCAGACAAGAGTACTGGAGTGAGTAAACAGAATAGAATGTTTTTAAACCTTCCTTAATAGCACTGAGATCTGAGTAGAGCAATATTCAGTGGATGTTCCATCATTGATACTGCATGAGTGTTTTGAAGAGAAATATTCAGGAATGGAAAATGTTGGTGAAAACAATGGACTATTGGCTAAATTGTAAATGAGAGAAAAGCAGTTGAGACTGGCTATAGTCAGTACCTTAGAATGTATGATATTATGTTGGTATGTGTGCCAGGTGGCACGTGGTAAAGAATCCACCTGCCAATGCAGGAGACTCCAGTTCAGTCCCAGGGTCAGGCAGATCCCCTGGAGTAGGAAATGGCAACCCTCTCCAGTATTCTTGCCTGGAAAATTCCATGGACAGAGGAGCCTGGAAAGCTATAGTCCATGAGGTCACAAAGAGTCAGACACAGCTGAGCAACTGAACACTCCCGTATGTACTAGCACTTCTTTATGTATCAAAGATAGGTGTTATTTTATCACCATACTCATATGTTAATCCCAGACTTATCTTCAGAAAACTCCTTAACACAGAACTCCAGCTAGTCATTGTTTATCAATTAGAACCGACATCTTGGGCGGGGTTGGGGGAGGAATCACTTTCAGTCATAATGTTGAAATATCATGAGAGATCTAGGAGTTGAAAATAAAAACCTTAGGTTAATCCTTGCATTTCAGGTCAATTTAGAAACAATACATTTTTGGGATAAAAGAGGAGCTTGATAATGAAAAGACTTTTGAAATTCAGAACTATCTGAACTTGAATTCTGAATTTTGGATGCTGGTTAAGAGAATTTATCTCTTAGCTTCTATCCTCTCTAAAAATGGGATAAAATACCTAACTCATAGATGTAAGTAATAAATGAGCTGATTTATTGAAAATATTATCTGTAAAACATCTATGATGATGGTAATAATGTCTTGGCGGTTTAGTCACTAAACCAGGTCCGACTCTTGTGACCCCATGGACTGTAGCCTGCCCGTGGGATTCTCCAGGCAAGAATACTGGAATCTGCTGCCATTTCCTTTTCCAATAATGTCTAAGATCTTTTTGATTGAAATCAAGGAGGAAAAAAAAAGCGTGACTATCAAATGGGACTCACATTAAATGGAAATTCTTGAGCCATTTCTAATTAGACTATAAGAATGTATATGAAGTTACTTGAAAGAACCAAAAAACGGAGAAGTAACTCAGACCCACAAAACAGAAATACCGTATTCTTCGGATTAAATATTTTAAAAAGTCTGTTGTAAGGATAGAGGTACTACATCACTGAAATGAGCCATTATTATGCAGAAAAGGATCAACAGGCCTTTCTCAACCCCAAATTTACAACGTTTCAATTTGTAGTTAGGATCATGACCAGCAATCCCTTCTACTTTCATCAAACCTGTCTCATTAAAGGACTGATCCAGATTTTATAAGACTTCAACACAAACAATCTATGGGTCTTTCTCTGAGGAAAGGAATGAAAAAAAATTAGATTTGAAAAGAATAGTCAAGTAAAATAAGAAATCACAAAAAGTAACTGTAGACTAAATGATCCAGGCCTCTTTTCTGAGATCTGCTTAGGCAACTTACAAGTAATTCTTAGAGATGCTTTCTGGTTCCTATTTGGCTTTTCATACCTGAAACACTGCCCAACTCTTAGCAACTCCCAACCCTCACAGGGGTAGAAGACAGAGAGGACACTGAATATTAAGATTCATCAAGTTCACAGCAAATCCCCCTCTGGCTCTGCTCTAAGTCATTCTAAGTCATGTTGAAGTAGCAAAGCAATAGAAAATTCAGTTCTCATTGCATTTGAGTGTTTTTCTTTAAGCACTGGGCATTGCAACCAAATTTGAAATAGCTTCCTAGTCTAGTTATTAGTAACTTAGTCCTCCTAGAGGAGTGGTTTTTCAACACTTGCTGCTAAGCTACTAAGCTGCTAATTTGCTTCAGTCGTGTCTGACTCTGTGCGACCCCATAGACAGCAGCCCACCAGGCTCCCCCGTCCTTGGGATTCTCCAGGCAAGAACACTGGAGTGGGTTGCCATTTCCTTCTCCAATGCATGAAAGTGAAATGTGAAAATGAAGTCGCTCTGTCGTGCCCAACTCTTAGCGACCCCATGGACTGCAGCCTACCAGCCTCCTCCGTCCATGGGATTTTCCAGGCAAGAGTACTGGAGTGGGGTGCCATTGCCTTCTCTGAACACTTGCTGGACATCAAAATGATCCAGTGTACTGTTAAAAACTTCCAGTGCCTGAGTCTATTCTAAAAGTTCTGATTGAACAGGTCCTAACAAGGGCCTGAGCATCAGTATTTAACCACTGTCAAAACTATTAGGGGAAACACACTGACTGAAACCGCCCACCCTGACCAGGCACCATAGTAAACCATCTGGGTGAGTTGTTTTACAACAGGAGGAACATAGAACTAATAAGCCACCACCAACCAGAAGAGTTCAGGAAAGGTCAAAAGGAGATGCCACGTGTCCTTCCATCTCCCAGAATCCTTCTTGTTGGCATCCATCTTGTCTGAGCAATGGGTGCCCCACTGGGAAGAAACCTGAGTCAGAGTGATTGGCCTGAGGAACCCAAAAACTAATCCTATCACTTAAAACCCGAGACGGCAAGCCACATGGCAGAGCCATTCTCTTGGGTTCCCTTACCCTCCTGCTCTCCACCCGGATGCCCCTTCCCAATAAAGTCTCTTATTTGTCAGCACATGTGTCTCCTCCTATAATTCATTTCTGAGTGTTAGACAAGAACCACCTTTTGGGTCCTGTAAGGAGTCCCCGTCTCTGCAAAAAAAAATCAGGGTTAAGATTCACTGACCTAGGGTGTTGAAAGATTCTAAAATATGTATCATATTTGTCTAATGAAGTCTGTATTATAACTGGTAGTTGAAAATTAAACAGCATATTATTTCTTAATTTCAGATTGCTATAAGGATTAATCTATACGGAGACTTAGTGCCCACTTAAGGGTGCACCAAGCAGAGGAGAACGGAGGAGCAGAAAAGAAATTCAGAAACTTCCTATTTTTTTTTGCCCTAAAAAACAGGAATCAGACAATCAGAAAGAACATGATACATATTGATACATTTTTATCAACTGCAATAACAAACCAAAAAAGGAAAAATTTTAAATACATGAAAATGAAAAGCCCAACAAGGTAATGGGACATGAGTAGATGTTAAATATTCCTGGATAACTCAAAATTGCTAGTTGTAGCATATCTGTAGGTGGGGAATTTTTTTTTCAGACATCAGATTAAAGAATCTGACAGTGTGACAGGTTATGACATGATAAGTTCTGTCATTTTGATTCCTTTATTCATTCTCTATCAGTTTTATTAAATAGCAAACATGAATTTTCCTGGACACTATTGTAACAATTATCATACAGCCATTCAGTCTATCAAGAGGAGGACAGGATAGCAAAATAAATAAATAAAATGAAACTGCAGTTTGATATAAGATGGAAAAAAAACCATTTGCCCCAGTTTAAAAAAAAAAAAATAGAGTCAGTTTGGGAAAGAATAGAAAAAAAAATCTATTTTTGATATTCAATGTGATTCCATTTAGCTCCAGAGTTGGCAAAGACTGAAAGAGAAAAATGGTGTCTGTATAGATCAAAATAAGTGCAGTGAAGAAAATGACCTAATTTAGTTGTTTTCAAATTTTCTTTTTGATTTGGAATCCTTTATTTCAACATAAATCTTGGTCAAATGCTCAATATGGAAAATGAAAATAGCAGAGTTGACCTTGGTGAGAAGAAACTGGGAAAAGTTGAAATAAGACCCTTGATGGGTTGGGTGAAAGTGTCTCATGACTTTTAAACTTTTAGCAACCCATGTTCCACATCCTCAGAACTATAACAAAGATGCAGAAAACAGTTTAAAAGCCACTAATCAAGGGGATTCAGATTCTTCTGCTAACAAAAGAGACAGTTTCTTTTTTTAAGAGAAGATTAACTTTTCCACTGATAACAGTAGATATAAGCAAATAGTGCTTTGCTTTGTTTTTTATCCTACTAATATGTAAATACTTTTGCTGTAGAGGAATCCATTAAACTGTGGAACTGAATTTATGACACATTTACTGAGCACCTTTATATGTTAAGAATTCTACTAAAAGCCAAGGTATAAAGGACTAAATAGAATTAAGGAGTAGGTAGAAAGGGAAAAGAGAAAGATCCTTTAGTCAATTTTATTTATTAACTATTGTTTGAGCACATATTGAGCACCAGACACTGTTCTAAATGCTAAAAATACATAAATGTCCCCACCAGCAAATAAGCAAAACTCCAAAGAACTTATGTTCCATCCCAGGAAGATAGAATGTAAATAAACATTAGGACTGAATGAGAAGATGACATCTATGAAGTAAGAACGTTTGGGAATGCTGGAGGTATAGTTACCATTTCAAACAGGGAGATCATTTAGGTCTTATTGAGAAGGTACACTTGAGAAAGACCTGAAGTAGGAAAGGAGTATATCATGAGGATATCTGAGAACACCATTCCAAGCAGAGGGAAGAATCAGTAGAGAGGCCCTGATCTGAGAGAGAGTTTTGTTGGAGGAATAGTGATAGCTAGCTGGGTTTAAGAGAAAGATTAGTAGGACCTGGGGTCAGAGAGGTAAAGAGGTATGGATGGAGCATGGCAGAGCACACACGCACACACACACACACACTCACTCACACACTCACACACTCACTCACACACACTCCCCACAGACAATTGTGTAACTACCACTTTGAGTGAGAAGGTGATCTAACCCAAGGATTTGAGCAGAGGAGTAATATGCTTTGACTTTCATACTAAAAAGGATTATTCTAATTCCTATACTGAGATTAGGTCAGGTTTGGGGAGAAAGCCGGGAATAGTAGAATCCAGAGGACATCCAGTAGAATCCATTTAGACAGCTGTTTACAATAGCATAAGTGTGAAAATGAAGTGGTTTGGATTAGGGAGATGAAGAGATTTGCAAGTATTTTCAGATGTTTTTTCAGATGGAGATAAAGGGGCTTCCCAGGTGACTCAGTGATAAAGAATCCACCTGCCATTGCAGCATCTATCCCTTGGTCAGGAAGATCCCCTGGAGTAGGAAATGGCAATCTTTCTTGGAAAATACCATGGACAGAAGAGTCTTGCAGGCTACAGTCCATGAGGTCACAAAACGTCAGACACAATTTAGTGACTGAACACAAGCACGCGCACACAAGATGAAGGTAATAGAATCTTGTGGTCAATTGAATGGATGGATGGTATGAAAGAAAGAATCACAGTGCAGGATTATTCCTAGATTTTTAGCAGGGAAATTTGAATAATGCATCTTTCAATGTTTTTCCTCATGTTACTGCTTCCACTGATGATGCTTTCTTTTTAGTTTTGCCATTTTAAAATTCTATCAATCTTTCCATTAATGACTAATGTGTTCCCTGCTAACAGAAACATTTATTATTCCCTCAAAATGAAAAGATTGTCTTTCTTTTTGAACAGCCACAGTCTTTTTTGATGTCTTCTCATGGAAACGACATTTGCTCCTTGGAAGAAAAGGTATGACCAACCTAGACAGCATATTAAAAAGCAGAGACATTACTTTGCCAACAAAGGTCTGTCTAATCAAAGCTATGGTTTTTCCAGTAGTCATGCATGGATGTGAGAGTTGGACTATAAATAAAGCTGAGCACTGAAGAATTGATGCTTTTGAACTGTGGTGTTGGAGAAGACTCTTGAAAGTCCCTTGGACTGCAAGGAGATCCAACCAGACCATCGTCAAGGAAATCAGTCCTGAATATTCATTAGAAGGACTGATGCTGAAGCTGAAACTCCAATACTTTGGCTACCTGATGTGAAAAACTGACTGATTGGAAAAGACCCTGATGTTGGGAAAGATTGAAGGCAAGAAGAGGGGGATGACAGAGGATGAAATGGTTGGATGGTATCACTGACTCAATGGACATGAGTTGGAGTAAATTCTGGGAGTTGGTGATGGACAGGGAGGGCTGGCATGCTGCAGTCCATGGGGTCACAAAGAGTTGGACACGACTGAACTGAACGACTAAACTGAAAGTGAAACATGGTACGTATCAACACCAGCTTCATACTGGAGCTTTTTGTGATGCTGTCAAGCTTTCTTACTAGACAACCAGTATTTTCAGGAGAACAAATAAAAGTTGATAACAAGATGGCCCCTGATGTATTAGATGAACAATATTAATGCATAAATGACATTTCCAGAATATGTTTGTGAATTAAAATTTGGCCTTTTCTCATTCATCTGTATCCATACTTTATTTATATCAGTGGTTACTTTTTTTTTTTGCCAGTTATAAACAGAATATATTAATAGGTTCAATAGAGGATGAGGATTAGTTGATAAGGCAAATAATTTGATAGAGAAGAGATTGCAAAGGTGGCTATTTTAATTTTGTGAAGAAATAGGTAACTACAGGAAGTGGCGGAAAGCCTATTTTATTAAACACTTACTGTTATGTGTCAAGTGCTTTATGTCTGATCTTCTTTTATCCTCAAAAGTGTGTAGATATGTGCTCAGCATTTCCATTCTGCAGATAAGAGAGATGAGAATCAAAGAAGTGAAATAACCTTGCAGAAGTCACATCATTCATGCGGTGCAGGAACTCAAGTCCTTTGATCCTCGACTCCTTGCCTTTGCCTTTTGTATCACGTTGCTTCCCCAGATCACTGGCCTTTCTTTCTACACTATAAATTCAATAAGAATGTTTTGAAAGTTTCTTTTATTTAAATGTAAATTTATGGAAAATTGAAAGGCAAGTAAACAACTTTGCGTATAGAGTCTGGAGCAACTGAAGGTTACCTGAGTATCTGTCACGAAGGGCACTGAAAGCTTTATGTCAGGAAGCAAAAGCTAAGACTCCATTGTTGTTGTCTAGTCACTCAGGTGTGTGCAACCCCATGGACTGTAGCCCTCCAGGATCCTCTGTCCATGAGATTTTCCAGACAAGAATACTGGAGTGGGATTGCCATTTCCTTCTTTAGGGGATCTTCAATCTTTAAGGACTGAACTCAAATCTCCTTCATTTCCCGCACTGGCAGGCAGACTTTTTACCACTGAATAACCTGGGAAGCACATAAGACTCCATGGTACCTGACAAACACGCACACACAGTGGTTTAAATAAGCCCCACCTCCTTGTTAAAAAGTCACCATAATGTGGAAAGAAAACAACTTCTAATTAGAAGTAATGAAACGGTTCTTCAGCAGTTGACTTGCTTTTTACACTCCTTTCTAGGAAATATCTCTAGAAGCACTAAAGCTGTTTTGATTCTAAATGTGTTTATTTTAATAAAGCTACTTTTTAAAAGATCATACAGAACGGTAAGTTCTGAAAGACAGAACCTGTTCTGTTAGAGCCCTGAAATTCAAAACAAAGCTGAGCAGTAAATTGATAATTCAGAGAAGGTGTAAAAATAGAATCTTTGATCCCTCGTGGGCATTAGTATCACTTTTTTTTTTTTTTTTCTAAAGAAGAAAGGAGCTTTCTGTTAACCTCATAGTCTTTCCATCTGTAGCTGAGATCAAAGAAAAATAATCTTTTTTTAAGTTGGCATAGAAAATGTAGCCAGAAATTTGGTCACTGTTTTAACTTAGATTGGTTTAGGGCTGAGGTCAATCTGAGATGTTGAGAAAAGGAGAAATTTTACATTTCCTGAAAAGCAAATTGTAATAATAATTCATCCTTTAACTAAATGTATTAAGGGCATAGTGTGTACTGAACTCTGCTGTCAGTAACTGAGATTCAGAGATAAAACGAAGAGTCTGCATCCTCAAGGGATTTCATCTATCTGTTAGGTGAGTTGAAAAGTGAAAGTAAGTCAGTCATGTCCAACTCTTTGTGACCCCATGGCCTGTAGGCCCACCAGGCTCAGACTTTGTCCATGGGATTCCCTAGGCAAGAATACTGGAGTGGGTTGCCATTTCCTTCCCCAGGGGATCTTCCTGACCCAGGGATCAAACCCAGGTCTCCTGCATTGCAGGCAGATTCTTTACCATCTCAGCCACCAAAGAAGTCCATTAGGTGAGACACATGTAGAAATCTGGAGAATTGGAAGACAATAGGCTGGGGGTGGTTTAAATTATTATACTTGTTTCATTTAATACAAAGCCTATACTTTTTATAAGAAGGAAGACCTTTTTTATTAAGCTTGTGCTGTGTGTTCAGTCCTGTCTAACTATTTGTGATCCCATGGGCAGTAGCTGGCCAGACTCCTCTCTCCATGGAATTTCCCAGGCAAGAATACTGGAGTGGGTTGCCATTTCCTACCCTAGGGGATCTTCCCAACCAGTGTCTCTGATGTCTCCTGCAAGGGCCAGTGGGTTCTTTACTGCTAGTGTCACCTGGGAAGCCCCCTTTATTAAAAGAGGGTTATTTAATACAAGACTTGTGCTTTTATAAGAAGCAAGTTTCCCTTCCCCAACCTGATGGAAAAGGAAAACACTAAATGCTGAGGACATGTATATTAAATAAATTATTCAACTTTAGAAGTTCACACTTGAACAAGTTAATGTGCGAGTGACCATCTTGAAGCATTAGAAAAAGTGAATCTCACCCTAATCCTGCAATAGAATCACAGATGCTGAAACAGAAGCTCCATGGGCATGGCCATGGCATTTCTATTTTTAAAAACCTTTCAGATGATTCTAACGCTCAGCTAGTATTGAAAACCATTGATTAAGACATACAGGAGACAGGGTTTCCTACAAAGACAGGTAGGTACTTAAAAGTTTCAATTTTGGTTGGGATTCTAGGGAAACTGGAAAAAAAAATACAAAAGGAGACTGAGAAATAGAAAAGGATGAGGAAAGACAAAGAAGCAGAAAGATATGAATGCATGTTTTTGCTCCTGAAACAATGGCAAGCTTGTTTCTGATCCTCTCTCTTTTTGTGGTTTTATTTCACCAAGCAGATTACTGTTATCAGGTTAAACCTTAATCTTTCTTGAAGAATGGGGATTTACAGTTGATTTGTGTTTGTATTCATCCCAACTGGTCACTTCTGTTTTACTCTGCACCCTTCTGGGGAACAGCATAGCAACTGGAAAACACATGATTCTCTCTCAAATGTTGACTTATTTATTCATGCCCTGTGCTGCCCCCCCATTCACACATACACACACCTGTTTATCTGTCTATCTATCTACAGAAAGAGAGAGAGAAAACATCCACCTATTCAGTGCTGACCCTTTACATTCTTAGGAGGAAGTTGCAGTTGCAGCAAGTGAATATAAACTGTACTGTGATTGGTCGAATTCAGTTCAGTTCAGTTCAGTCACTCAGTCGTGTCCGACTCTTTGTGACCCCATGAATCGCAGCACGCCAGGCCTCCCTGTCCATCACCAACTCCCAGAGTTCACTCAGACTCACATCCATTGACTCAGTGATGCCATCCAGCCATCTCATCCTCTGTTGTCCCCTTCTCCTCCTGCTCCCAATCCCTCCCAGCATCAGAGTCTTTTCCAATGAATCAGCTCTTCCCATGAGGTGGCCAGAATACTGGAATTTCAGCTTTAGCATCATTCCTTCTAAAGAAATCCCAGGGCTGGTCTCCTTCAGAATGGACTGGTTGGATCTCCTTGCAGTCCAAGGGACTCTCAAGAGTCTTCTCCAACACCACACTTCAAAAGCATCAATTCTTCCATGCTCAGCTTTCTTCACAGTCCAACTCTCACATCCGTACATGACCACAGGAAAAACCATAGCCTTGAGTAGACGGACCTTTGTTGGCAAAGTAATGTCTCTGCTTTTCAATATGCTATCTAGGTTGGTCATAACTTTCCTTCCAAGGAGTAAGCATCTTTTAATTTCATGGCTGCAATCACCATCTGCAGTGATTTTGGAACCCAGAAAAATAAAGTCAGCCACTGTTTCCACTGTTTCCCCATCTATTTCCCATGAAGTGATGGGACCAGATTAGTTTTCTGAATGTTGAGCTTTAAGCCAACTTTTTCACTCTCCACTTTCACTTTCATCAAGAGGCTTTTTAGTTCCTCTTCATCTTCTGCCATAAGGGTGGTGTCATCTGCATATGTGAGTTTATTGATATTTCTCCCAGCAATCTTGATTTCAGCTTGTGCTTCTTCCAGCCCAGCGTTTCTCATGATGTACTCTACATATAAGTTAAATAAGCAGGGTGACAATATACAGCCTTGACGTACTCTTTTTCCTATTTGGAACCAGTCTGTTGTTCCATGTCCAGTTCTAACTGTTGCTTCCTGACCTGCATACAGATTTCTCAAGAGGCAGTTCAGGTGGTCTGGTGTTCCCATCTCTTTCAGAATTTTCCAGAGTTTGTAGTGGTCCACACAGTCAAAGGCTTTGGCATAGTCAATAAAGCAGAAATAGATGTTTTTCTGGAGCTCTCTTGCTTTTTCATGATCCAGCGGATGTTGGCAATTTGATCTCTGGTTCCTCTGCCTTTTCTAAAACCAGCTTGAACATCTGAAAGTTCACGGTTCACGTATTGCTGAAGCCTGGCTTGGAGAATTTTGAGCATTACTTTACTAGCATGTGAGATGAGTGCAATTGTGCAGTAGTTTGAGCATTTTTTGGCATTGCCTTTCTTTGGGATTGGAATGAAAACTGACCTTTTCCAGTCCTGTGGCCACTGCTGAGTTTTCCAAATGTGCTGGCATATTGAGTGAAGCACTTTCACAGCATCATCTTTCAGGATTTGAAATAGCTCCACTGGAATTCCATCACCTCCACTAGCTTTGTTTGTAGTGATGCTTTCTAAGGCCCACTTGACTTCACATTCCAGGATGTCTGGCTCTAGGTCAGTGATCACACCATCGTGATTATCTGGGTCCTAAAGATCTTTTTTGTACAGTTCTTCTGTGTATTCTTGCCACCTCTTCTTAATATCTTCTGCTTCTGTTAGGTCCGTACCATTTCTGTCCTTTATTGAATCATGAATTATGTTCCCACAAAAGGAATGTGCAGAAGTCCCAATTCCCAGTATCTGTGACTGTGACCTCATTTTGAAACTAAATAGGGCCCTGTGGGGCTCCCAAGCACAGAAGCCTTTGTGTTCCCCATTTCTTGTAGGCAAGACTCCAGCCTTCAGGACCTTCCATGAGTCCCAAAGGACAGATTCGAACAGTTGCTAATCAAGGGAGGAGCAGCCAAGAAATCACCTGAGGTTAGACTAAAGGAAACCAGTGCTGTGCTATGCTTAGTCACTCAGTGGTGTCTGACTCTTTGCAACCCCATTACTGTAGCCTGCCAGGCTCCTCTTTCCATGGGATTCTCCAGGCAAGAATACTGGAGTGGGCTGTCATGCCCTCCTCCAGGGGATCTTCCCAACCCAGGGATCGAACCCAGGTCTCCCGCACTGCAGGCAGATTCTTTACCATCTGAGCCAACACAGAAGCCCAAGATTACTGGAGTGGGTAGCCTATCCCTTCTCCAGATCTTCCCAATCCAGGAATAGAACCGGGGTCTCCTACATTCCAAGTAGATTCTTTACCAGATGAGCTACCAGGAAAGCCCTAAAGGGACTGGGGAAGCTCATTAAGATTAAGAGACCGACCACCCGAGACCCTGAACACACCCTTATCAGCAAATCCACCCTTGAACCTTTGCCATAAAACTTCGCACGAAACTCCCCTGAGCTGGAACACATAGGATTTCTAAGCAGGATCTCTCTGTGTATCCCTTTGCCTGGCAAAGTAATAAAGCTATCCTTTTCTACTTCACCCAAAACTCTGTCTCTGAGATTCGATTTGGCACCAGTGCACAGAGAGGTTGATTTTCGCATCAATTTGGAAAATAATTCTTTGTAGATGTAATCAAGTCAAGATGAGGTCATTAGAGTAAGCCCAAATCCAATATGACTCATGTCCCACTTCTGACACATCCCTTGGGCTTCCCTGGTGGCTCAGTGCTTAAAGTGTCTTCCTGGAATACGGGAGACCTGGGTTCGATCCCTGGGTCTGGAAGATCCCCTAGAGAAGGAAATGGCAACCCACTTCAGTACTCTTGCCTGGAGAATCCCATGGAGGGAGGAGCCTGGTAGGCTACAGTCCATGGAGTCGTAAAGAGTCGGACACAACTGAGTGACTTCACTAAGACTGACATATAAGAAGGGAACACAGAGACATAGACAGATACACACAAGAAGAATGCCATGTGATTATAGAAGCAGAGATTGAAGTGTTGTAGTTGCCAGTCAAAGGCCATCTGGGGCTACCAGAAGCTGGAAGAGGCAAAGTTTTTTCTCCTGGAGACTTTGAAAGGAACATAGCCCTCTGCCAACACTGTGATTTCAAACTCTAGAACCCAGAATAGGGAAAGAATAAATTTCTATTGCTTTACACTGCCATGTTTATAGTACCTTATTACAGCAGTTGTAAGAAACTATACACCTACCTTTACATGATAGGGAATCATATACCTTATTAGGTTGTGGATGAAATTCATAGAGATTTACCCTAAAAAGGGAAGAAAGTAGGCCCATTGCTTCCTTTCTTTTTTAACCTATCACATAGAGACATAACTATATGAGCAATCATATAATGTGAGATATTTATTAAGTGGGAAAGAACTTACATGTTGTCATAGGAACACATAATAGGGACCCCTAATTTAGTCAGTGGAGAAGGGGTTTCAAGGGAAGTCAAAGAAAGTCTTCTATGAGGAATGGTTATTTAAGATGATCCTTGAAAAATGAAAGAAGTCAGCCAGACAAAGCAGAAAGAAAGGTATTCTGGAGAAAAGGAGAGTGTGTAATTGGGCCTAAACTTGAGATATCCTTGGTGTAATTGAAAACCACACAAACATGCTTGCCGGCTGAAGCCTCTCCCACATAATCCTGTTAAAGATGTCATTTACTTACTGTGATGTTTGGCCACTGTTCTTTCTTCCTTCACCTTTTCTTGGAATTCCTTTAGCATCTCAACTTAAGACCAGAAGTTCCTTGGTTTTCATTAGTCTCTTTTATTTTGTAAACTCTGATCCAGGAATTTAGGTTCTGGAAATGCATTTCAGAGGATACTAGAATTAGACATAACCCTGGTGGAAAGGGAAAATGGGACGGTTTAGTTTCTGCCTTCTAGTATGCATATAGAGTCTAGGGGAAAACATAGATAAAAGGTCTGGAGAAGGCTTAGACAACAGTTCTCAAATTACAACCTAAAGAAAAATATTCAAAGGATTAACATATTCTGTCTTTAAAAGTTCCCATGAAGTTTGGAGGAATGCTGAATTGTTAACGCTGTCTAGGTTGGTCATAACGTTCCTTCCAAGAGGTAAGCGTCTTTTAATTTCATGGCTGCAATCACCATCCGCAGTGATTTTGGAGCCCAGAAAAATAAAGTCAGCCACTGTTTCCACTGTTTCCCCATCTATTTGCCATAAAGTGATGGGACCAGATGCCATGATCTTGGTTTTCTGAATGTTGAGTTTTAAGACAACTTTTTCACTCTCCTCTTTCACTTTCATCAAGAGGCTCTTTAATTCTTCACTTTCTGCCCTAAGGGTGGTATCATCTGCATATCTGAGGTTATTGATATTTCTCCCAGCAATCTTGTTTCCAGCTTCTGCTTCATTCAGCCCAGCGTTTCTCATGATATACTCTGCATATAAGTTAAATAAGCAGGGTGACAATATACAGCCTTGACGTACTCCTTTTACTATTTGTCAGAATCAAGTTTCTATTGGCTACAACCAAGAATATGCTTACAGGATATCTCTGATTACATTGCTTCATGGAATATATTTTGGGGGAAAGTAGTTTAGGAATCCATGGATATACCCAAAATAGTATCATGGGACATGTCCTTTTAGCCATCTCTGACCAAGGCCCAGATGCCTTCAATAGTCCAATCTTTTCTTCTAATGCCTCCTAGAGAAGTAAGAAAATTAGGATCTACTGTTGGTAAGGATATGGAGAAAAGGAAATTCTCATACTCTGTTGTGGGAATGCAAATAGGTGCAACAACTGTGGAAAACAGTGAGCCTCAAAGTCAAGTGGGCCTTAGGAAGCATCACTACAAACAAAGCTAGTGGAGGCAATGGAATTCCAGTTGAGTTATTTCAAATCTTAAGAGACGATGCTATGAAAGTGCTGCAGTCAATATGGAAATTTGGAAAACTCAGCAGTGGCCACAGGACTGGAAAAAGTCAGTTTTCATTCCAATCCCAAAGAAAGGCAATGCCAAAGAATGCTCAAAGTACTGTACGATTGCACTCATCTTACACACTAGTAAAGTAATGCTCAAAATTCTCCAAGCCAGGCTTCAGCAATATGTGAACCGTCAAACTCCAGATGTTCAAGCTGGATTTAGAAAAGCCAGAGGAACCAGAGATCAAATTACCAACATCCGTTGGATCATCCAAAAGGCAAGAGTTCCAGAAAAAAAAAAAACATCTATTTGTGCTTTATTGACTATGCCAAAGCCTTTGACTGTGTGGACCACTACAAACTCTGGAAAATTCTGAAATAGATGGGAATACCAGACCACCTGACTTGCCTCTTGATAAATCGGTATGCAGGTCAGGAAGCAACAGTTGGAACTGGACATGGAACAACAGACTGGTTCCAAATAGGAAAAGGAGTACGTCAAGGCTGTATATTGTCACCCTGCTTATTTAACTTATATGAAGAGTACATCATGAGAAATGCTGGGCTGAGGATGTCCAAGCTGGAATCAAGATTACCGGGAGAAATATCAATAACTCAGATATGCAGATAACACCACCCTTAGGGCAGAAAGTGAAGAAGAACTAAAGAGCCTCTTGATGAAAGTGAAAGAGGAGAGTGAAAAGTTGTCTTAAAACTCAACATTCAGAAAACTAAGATTATGGCGTCTTGTCCCAAAACCTCATGGCAAATAGATGGGAAAACAGTGGAAACAGTGGCTGACTTTATTTTTCTGGGTTCCAAAAGCACTGCAGATGGTAAGTGCAGCCATGAAATTAAAAGACACTTGCTCCTTGGAATAAAAGCTATGACCAACCTAGACAGCATATTAAAAAGCAGAGACATTACTTTGCCAACAAAAGTCTGTCTAGTCAAAGCTACGGTTTATCCAGTAGTTATGCATGGATTTGAGACTTGGACTATAAAGAAAGCTGAGTACTGAAAAATTGATGCTTTTGAACTGTGGTGTTAGAGGACTCTTGAGAGTCCCTTGAACTGCAAGAGGATCCAACTAGTCCATCCTCAAGGAAATCAGTCCTGAATATTCATTGGAAGGACTGATGCTGAACCTGAAACTCTAATACTTTGGCCACCTGATGTGAAGAATTGACTCATTGGAAAAGGCCCTGATGCTGGGAAAGATTGAAGGGGGGAGGAGAAGGGGATGACAGAGGATGAGATGGTTGGATGGCATCACCGACTCAATGGACATGAGTTTGAGTAAACTTCAGGAGTTGGTGATGGACAGGGAGGCCTGGCATGCCTTAGTCCATGGGGTCACAAAGAGTCGGATATGACTGAGTGACTGAAATGAACTGAACTGAACTTGGAAAACAGTATGGAGGTTCCTTAAAAACTAAAAATGGAACCACCATATGACCCAGCAATTCCTCTCCTGGGCATATATCAGAAAAAAACAAAAAACACTAATTTGATAAGATATACGAACCCCAGTGTTTATACCAGCAATATTTATAGTTCTCACGATATGGAAACAACTTAAGTGTCCATCAAGAGATAAATGAACAAAGAAGATGAGATATACATATGTATATATTTGCATATATACATATATATATATATACATATATACACACTTACAGTGAAATACTATGCAGCTATAGGAAATAATGAACTTTAGCCATTACGGCAACATGGGTAGACTTGGAAGGCATTATGCTAAGTGAAATAAGTCAGACAGAGAAATAGCGTGCGGTATCAACTTTTATGTGGAATCTAAAATATATAGCAAATTAGTGAATATAATAAAAAAGAAGCAGACTCTGAGATTCAGAGAACAAACTGGTGGCTACCAGTTAGGGAAAGATGGGCAATATGTACATAGGGGATTAAGAGGTACAAAATTTAGATATAAAATAAGCTACAGTGACACATATAATATGGTGAATAAAGCCAATGTTTTGTATCTGTGTGGTGGTGGTTTGAAAGTGAAAGTGAAAATGAAGTCGCTCAGTCGTGTCCAACTCTTTGCGACCCCGTGGACTATATAGCCCACCAGGCTCCTCCGTCCATGGGATTCTCCAGAAAAGAATACTGGAGTGGGTTGCCATTTCCTTCTCCAGGGGATCTTCCCCACCCAGGGATTGAACCCAGGTCTCCCGCATTGTAGGCAGACACTTTAACCTCTGAGCTAGGGTGGTGGTTTAGTGGCCAAGTTATGTTTGACTCTTGGGACCTCATGGACTGTAGCCTGCCAGGCTCCATTGTGCATGGGATTTCCCAGGCAAGACCACTGGAGTAGGTTGCCATTTCCTTCTCCAGGGGATCTTCCCAGCCCAGGAATTGAACTCATGTTTCCTCATTGCAAGTGGATTCTTTACTGCTGAATCACTAAGAAAGCTATAATATCTATCAGTGGAGCATAACCTTTAGAATTGTGAATCACTATATTGTACAGCTATAACATAATATTAGGCATCAACTATACATCAATTAAAAATAAATAAAAGAAGAAAAGCAAAAACATAATAATAATAAGGAAGATCAATATCACATATTCCTGAAGGCAGTCCATATACTCTGTCTTAGCATGTATTTCAGGTCCATGAACATCAACCATAGAAAACTTCTAACCTTTTCCCCGATGTATCATTTATTCTTATCCTGACCCCACTGAGAAATAATCAGGCTCTTTGTGACAGAATGTTATCCTTTACTGCTTCTACTACGTGAAACAACACAGCAGATATAGGCCATAGAATTGGGAGGAATTAGGATGGACTCCGGAGAAGGCAATGGCACCCCACTCCAGTACTCTTGCCTGGAAAATCCCATGGACGGAGGAGCCTGGTAGGCTGCAGTCCATGGGGTCTCGAAGAGTCAGACACAACTGAGCGACTTCACTTTCACTTTTCACTTTCCTGCATTGGAGAAGGAAATGGCAACCCACTCCAGTGTTCTTGCCTGGAGAATCCCAGGGACTGGGGAGCCTGCTGGGCTGCCATCTATGGGGTCGCACAGAGTCGGACACGACTGAAGCGACTTAGCAGCAGCAGCAGCAGTAGGATGGACTCCTACTTTGACAAATACTTGTTGATTGAAGTACAGGAAGAAGAGATGTCAGAACAACATCTTCCAGAATGTGTTTCTTTTGATGAATTCCCTTAACAAGTTGATGGTAAATTATCTTCAGCTTGGACATAGAGAATTGTGTGCTGAAGTTCTCCAATTGTTTGGGTATAGAGCTTAGCATCTCCATTATTCAGTAACAGTATTGCTTTGGGTTGAATCACTTAAATTCCCTAAGAATCAGAGACTTATGTGTAAAATGAAATGCAATAGTGAGGGTTCTGTTATAAATGTCAGAAAACCTTATCTACCCTGGGTTAAGCTGAAAAGAATTTTTTTTCATAACTGAGTAGATGAAAGATGAACATTGACTTCAGATGAGGCTTGATTCAGGATTCAATCAATATCACCTGGATCCAATTTCACCTCTATTTTTTATAGTTTCACTTCACTTTTGTCCCCCTCCATCTTAAGCAATTTATTCTCTTAAAATACCAAAACCAGCTATTCTCAAGGACACATTCAAGTTTAGATGCAGGAGAAAATAAGAATGTTTCTTTCTGAGAAGTTCCAGAGAAAATGACATTGTCATTTATGTTGTTTATGAACTGCCAATAGGCTCAAATTTGTCACATGCTTCAACTCTTGTGTTAATCCACTGGAGTTTAATTAACAAAGTGGGGAAAATAATATGGCTACTCAAAAGGAAATTAAAGTTTACTAAACATGATTAGGGCGCTACGTGGCACTAGTGGTAAAGAACCTGCCTGGCAATGCAGGAGACATAAAAGACACAGGTACCATCCCTGGGTCAGGAATGGTAGGCGAGCATGGCAAACCACTCCAATATTCTTGTCTGCAGAATCCCATGGACAAAGGAGCCTGGCAGGCTACAGTACATAGGGTTGCAAAAAGTCGGACATGACTGAATCAACTTAGCACACAAACAGGATTAGAATCAATGCATATTAGGATGAAAACACAGCAGAGGGCCATATTATCTCAGACTTCTGTAAAGCTTGTATAAGATAATGTGCTCAGTCACTCAGTCGTGTCCAGCCCTTTGTGAC
This sequence comes from Bos taurus, assembly GCF_002263795.3. Classification (NCBI taxonomy): domain Eukaryota; kingdom Metazoa; phylum Chordata; class Mammalia; order Artiodactyla; family Bovidae; genus Bos; species Bos taurus. The sequence goes on along the minus strand of NC_037342.1, from coordinate 60,174,167 downwards.
TCCATGGACAGTAAACCACCAGGCTCTGCTGTCCGTGGAATTTTCCAGGCAAGAGTATTGGAGTGGGTTGCCATTGCCTACTCTGTATAAGATAATATGTATAAAATACTCAACACATTGAGAGAGAACTGAATTATTTCAAAATATTTCTACTTTACAAGTGCACAATGCTTAAATATACTCTAAACTGTATTTAAGTCCTAATCATTCACATCAAAGACAAGAAGACGTGCTAAAATTATGCCACAGTGCTAAAAAATTAAGCTTTTCATATACAGTGTGAGATGGGAAAAGGTAAAAGACCTTGTGTGACCATGAAGAATGTTATACTTGATTCTTCTTTTTGATACTTCTCTCTTGGAGGATCAAACTCTTGCTCTGACTTCCCTCATGCTACTGACACAGTAAGAGGGACCTGGAATCACCTACATGGAGGGTTGCATTCTTTTAACCTATCTTGAGATTCTGTCTTGGCAAATAAGGAGGTAGCCAAGGGAAAGAAGTCTGGGCATCCTATTTGACTTGTGTTTCTTATTTAAAAATAAATAAATAAATTCCTGTAGTTTCCACATTCTCTCTTCCAGTTGAATAGAAGACTCTGTGAGGGCTGGTTGCCTAATTTCATCCACAAACATAGCCTGTTCACAGGCCTGGCATATCACTTTGGTCTCTTATTTAGATGTTTAGATGTTCAGCTTTTGAAACTATAGTCATGATTCAGAAGAGGCTTTCCTGGTGGCTCAGACAGTAAAGAGTCTGCCTGTAATGTGGGAGACCAAGATTTGATCCCTGAGTCAGGAAGATCCCCTGGAGAAGGAAATGGCAACCCACTCTAGTATTCTTGCCTGGATAATTCCATGGACGAAGGTGGTTTACTGCCCATGAAGTCAGAAAGAGTTGGACATGACTAAGCGACTAACACTTTCTTTCACGATTCATAAGTTTCAGATAGCAGATATGTTTTTTTCTGGACATCCAACGGCCAGAAAAATGGCTCTTTCCTTTCCACAGACAGACTAGAATTCAAAAATCAATTATGGAAATATAGAATGACTCTTTCTTTCTGTCCTTCAGGCTTTATTCAACTCTCCAGTTATTTTGTGGCCCCAGCAAATAAGGAGGTCTGGCAGTGTCTGTCTGATGACAGTTCAGGAAATAAAGCAAAAAGAGGAGTCCAGACACACTGAATCATTTTGCCTGAGAAGATACAGCTGGTCAAGCAGTTAGTTAACTGAACTGAGGTTTTGCTACCATAAAGATCTATATATTAGTTCAGACTGCCATTACAGAATACTACTGAAGTGTTTAAAGCAAAGAAAATTAATTTTTACAGTTTTGGAGGTTTGAAGTCCAAGGGTTAATTTATAATGAGACCTCTCTTCTTGACTTTCAGATAGCTGCCTTCTTTCTCTGTCTTCACATAGTCTTTCCTCTGTGTGCTTGTGGGGAGAGAGAGTGATCTCTGGTGTCTCCTCCTCTTCTTTTAAGGTCACCAATCCTGTTGGATAGGGCCCCACCCTTATGATCTCATTTAAATTTAATTGCTCCTTTAAAGACCCTATTTTAAAACAGAGTCACATTGTGGGGTTAGAACTTTAGCATAAGAATTTGGGGCCAATATAATTCAGTCCATTACAGAAACCAGGAAGCAAATGTGTGAAAATGAAAGTGTTAGTCACTCAGTCATGTCCAACTCTTTGTGACTCCATGAACTGTATCCCACTAGACTCCACTGTCCACGTAATTCTCCAGGCAAGAACACTGGAATGGGTAGCCATTCCCTTCTCCAGGGGATCTTCCTGACCCAGGGATCAAACCCATGTCTCCTGCATTGCAGGTGGATTCTTTACTGTCTGAGCCACCAGGAAAGGCCAGCCAAGAAACAAAACTCTGAAGCTATTCAAATCTGTTGTGGTCAGAAATCATCTCTCTGTTTGTCTTTGTGTGGTAAAATGGGGCCACTGAACACAATTTTACAGAAGCAAAAAAAAGTGACAAAGTTGTGACTGTCTGTGGCATCTGAAAATTTCCCAGGAAAAGAGACTTACAAAATATATATCAATACACTCTTTGCAGCATAATTCTTCATCAGCAATCCCTACATTCTTTCTTCACCAAGAATCCAAGATTTCTGGAAGCAGTATCAGTGTGGCTATGAGATTCTCTCAACTCTGCTTTCTGGCTGGTACTTCCCAGGCCTGAGGTTCTCATTAAATAAATGCATCTCTCCCATCCGTATCCCTCCTCCTTCTTTCACAACACCTGTTCCATAATATTATGTTTTTTTTTTCCCCTCTTGCTCATTAGACGTGAGCATATTCTAAATTAAGTCTTCACTTCTTGGTTTTAATTGGATAATCACTTTTACTTTTAGATTAGCCAAAGTGTTTACAGACACAATCTGCACGCTTATGCTTAATTTAGGGATGAGTATTTACTAGAATGCTGGAAGGGAGTCTTTTCATAATCTGGCCAGCCTTCTTAATGTGGCATTGGGGGGCAGGAAATAGCAAGAAACTAATCCAGTGCATAAGTGGACTAATTGTATAAATATATATATGTTTATATTTACATATTCATGTGTACTTATAATACATTTGCAATTATGTGCATATATATGCTTGTAAATGCAATTTTCATTTAATATTTTATCATGAGTTTCATCATTTTACTACTCTTCAGAAATATTATTGATGCTTGTTAAATATATCATTATATAAGATAGCTTGTGATGGGCTGTGCTTAGTCACTCATTCCAACTCTTTGTGACCCCATGGACTATAGCCCGCCAGGGTCCTCTGTCCATGGAGAATCTCCAGGCAAGAATACTGGAGTAGGTTGCCATGCCCTCCTCCAGGCTTCTTCCCAATCCATGAATTGAAACCAGGTCTCCTGCATTGTGGGTGGCTTCTTTACCATCTGAGACACCAGGGAAGCCCATAAGATAGCTTATAACTAACCACAAGGGTGGAAGGTAGATTTCTTAGCATAATTTGTGGATGGTATATTATTAGCTAGTAAGCTTAAATGACTTCCTTAAGTTGATTAAATAAGTGATGAAGATAGGATCACCTGAGAGGGAGATGTTGGTCAAAGGGTATAAATTTTTACTTGAAGGTAAGGCAATGGCACCCCACTCCAGTACTCTTGCCTGGAAAATCCCATGGACAGAGGAGCCTGGTAGGCTGCAGTCCATGGGATCGCGAAGAGTCGGAAACGACTGATCGACTTCACTTTCACTTTTCACTTTCATGCATTGGGGAAGGAAATGGCAACCCACTCCAGTGTTCTTGCCTGGAGAATCCCAGGGACAGGGAGCCTGGTGGGCTGCCGTCTATAGGGTCGCACAGAGTCGGATATGACTGAAGCGACTTAGCGGCAGCAGCAAGTTCTGGGTATCTAATGTAAAGTATAATAGTTGCAGTTAATTTTAATAATATTTTGCTATACACCTGAAGTTTTCTAAGCAAGCAGATATTAAGTATTCTTATCATACAAAAAAAAAAAAAAAACACGGTAAGGTATCCATAGTAATGATATCCATTACCATGTGAGGTAACGGATATGTTAATCGGGGCTTCGTGGGTGGCTTAGAGGTAAAGAATCTGCCTACACTGCAGGAGATACAGGAGATGCAGGAGACGCTATTTAGATCTCTGGGTTAAGAAGATCCCCTGGAGGAGGAAGTGGCGGCCCACTCCAGTATCCTTGCCTGGAAAATTCCGTAGACAGAAGAGCATGGTGGACTTAAGTTCATAAGGTTGCAAAGAGTTGGACACGACTGAAGAGACTGAGCACACATGCATGTGTGATATATATACATATATATATGAGGTGATGGTATGCTAATTCGCTCAATTGTAATCATTTCACAATGTACACATATATCAAATCATCATATTATATAGTTTTAGTATTTTAAATTTTTGTCAATTATACCTCAAGAAATCTGGAAAAACAAAAATAAGGATAATAGCTGTTATTTCATGTGGTTGTTGTGAGAAGTAATTGAATTCATTGATATTTCTGTTGTTGCATAACAAATTAATAAAAATTTAACACGTGAAAACAACGCTTGGTTATTACCTTACAGTCCTTGTAGGTCAGAGGTTTGGCGTAAGTTCTGCTCTGTGCGGGTGCAGTGCTCAGTTGTTCAGTCGTGGCTGACTCTTTGCAACCCTTTGAACTATAGCCCGCCAGGCTGCTCTGTCAATGGGAATTTCCGGGCAAGAATATTGGAGTGGGCTGCCGTTTCCTCCTCCAGGGAATCTTGCTGACCTGAGGATCGAACCTACATCTCTTGCGTCTCCTGCATTGCAGGTGGATTCTTTAGCACTGAGCCATCGGGGAAGCCCTCTCTGCTCTGCGTAACACAAGGCTAAAACCAAAGTGTAGGCCAAACTAAGTTATTAAATGGAGGTTCTGGGGAAAAATCTCCTTCCAACCTCATTCTTCCTGCTGATAGAATTCAGTTCCTTGTGGTGTAGTATTATAGTCCCTCTCCTTGATGGCTATCAGCTAGGAGTTGCACTCAGCTCCTAGAGGTTACTGTTAAGTCTTGATGTACAATCTCCTCCATCTTTAAACCAGTATTGGCACATCCAATACTTTTCCTGCTCCAAATCTGAATTCCTTTAGTTACTAGCCAGAGAAAACTTACTACCTTTAAAGGGTTCATGGAATTTGGTAAGTTTATCCAGAAAATGTCCCTATCTTGAGATCAACTATGCCATATAGCATAATTTAATCCCAATAGGAAAATTCATCAGAGTTACAATCCACAGGGTTATGTATGCAGACAAAGAGGTGAAAAATCTTGGATACTATCTTAGAATTCTGCAGGTAAAGCATTTAGAAAGTTTACCATTCATAACAAATGTTTATTATGAATAACTAACTAAAATATCAATATAGAACATTCCTCAATATCTAGAATTATCAGAATTTAAAATCATCACTACACAGTAAAACTGAAACCCACTTACATATTTTCATCATTTTGTTATGAAAAAAATCTGAATGAAGACTAAAACAATTTAGGTTCTGCAAAGTGTAAGATACTGTCTAAAGGCGACTTTATATAACAGAATTCAGAATTCTCAAACATGTGCATCTTCTGCCTTCTTCTGGTGCTTTGAAGCATGGCATGAGAATGTTTTTCTTTTACAAGGGGGGAATTTTTAAAAGTATTGATTTCCTGTTTGAATATCACAGAATCTTTGTTGGTCTTAATTTGGGGATGTTTTAGTTCACAACATGCAGCATTACTAGCCACATTGACTTCAGTGTTTTAATTAAATATAAGAAGAATATTCAGAGTAATGAATATTCTTCTTATATGTAATTAGATACAGGTGCCACCTAACTACATGAGTGATTTACAGCCACTGCTATGGTGTTCATTGTAAGACACGTAGGTTGAGTAAGCAAACCAACAAGAGACGGTTCAATCAACATAGTGGGTCTGCAAGAATGCAGTGAATTTCCAAAGAAGGTTTAGAAAGTCAAATCTTTCCAGAGAAATTCAGAAACTTCCTGTGGTGAAATAAGGTTTTATCCTCTCTGTTCATAACTGTCCTTGCAAACCTTTGTCCCTAGTACCTTTTTTGGATTTCGGTGGATTTAGATAGCTATTTGCGTAACTATCTCAGAATCACTCACATCTAACAGGTCACTTCTATGTATTTCATTGTTGAGTTCTGTGTCTCTTTATCTTTTCTTTCCCCCAACCTGATACTGTGTAGAGCTGGCTAAAGAACTTCATTTCCTTCATAGTCCCAGCATAGACACCGCACAGGAAAGTACCTAGTTAATAGTCCTTAAACATGTTAACTCAATGCTCTTAAAGGAGACCTACAATAAAAGGGCTGTTGTGGAGGTAATATAATCACAGGATGATAACGGGGGAAAAGAACTTTAGAATCTCAAACTCTCATCAGAAATGAGAAGAACAAGTATCAACAATTAGTATGTTATGTCCCAGATCACATAGCAGATCATCCATGCTATTTCTCTATATTAACTTTCTTAGCTTCCCTTAATTCTAGTGGACAGTTTTTGTATTCCTTGTTTGCAGACAACTGAGTTTATACTCTGGTGCTGTTTCTTTATAAGTTTCTATTCATTTATATGTATTAGAGTATAAGCAGTGTGTACATATGGTCCAGATATACATTTCAAATATCAAGTGAGATTGGTGTCATTGGCAGAACTTTGGCCCCCATAACAGTGAGCCCCCTGATAAGTCTATGAATATATTTTATTACATGTCAAAAGGAATTTTCAGATTGCTGATCAGGTAACCCTAAAAGAGGGAGGTTGTGCTCTGTTTTCCAGTTGGGTCTAATATAAACAAAGAAGATTTTAAAAGTGGAATAGGAGGCAGAAAATCAGTGAGAGAGAGATTAAAGGCTAGGAGAACTATAGATCCAAAACATGACAGGGACTTCACCCACCACTGCTGCCTTTAAAGACAAAGGGACCTGAAGCCAAGGAAGGCAGACAGCTTCCAGAAGATAAGAATGACCCTGAGATGACAGCCAGCAAGGAAATAAGGACTTCAATCATGCAACTGCATAGAGTGAATCCTGCCAACAACTTAAATGATTATGGAAGTAGATTGGGGATCCAGAAAGAAACAGAGCCCCACAGGCATCTTGATCTTGACTTGAAGCAGCAAAATAAGCTGAGCTCACCAGACTCTGACCTATAAAACTGTAGTGCTGTTAAATGGGTGTGGTTTCACGCTTCTAATTTTGTGGTAATTTGATACTCAGTAATAGAAAGCTAGTGCAATTGGCTTTTAATGACTTCTCTTAGGAGGATTGGTGGATGGCTTTTGTATGGGTTTCATAGTCCCTCAATGCTTAGCCTTTTTTGATAAGAATCAGTACAACACACAGCTGGTTGTTTAAAAAGCAAGCTTGATGATTTGATATCTTGAAGATAAACTAATGCAACTGGATACAAACCTGGTTTCTGAATTTTCCTCCACTTTCTGAGATCTGCTCATCAAAGTACATTTCTCTCCCAAACAGATGAGGATGAACCCAGTTTCTTAGGTCATTAACACACTGTCTATTTGATTCCATAACACCCCTGCTCTGTTATCAGCACATGTCAACTCCTTTCGGTATTGATTCTAACACTTCATTCTCAATCTTGACTAGGAATTTTCTCTTTATTTCTCATAGCAGATCTCAAGCAAAGAGATCTCATGAGTTTGGATTTGAATAGCCATATGAATTAAGTATTGAAGTCTTCATTTTTATTTTTTAAATAGTATTTATCTTCACTGTGATACTTAATAGATTATATTTCAGTATAATTTTAGATTTATGGAAAAACTGAACAGATAGTACAGTTCCATACATTCACCCTACCTCCATTTCCCACCTCCTTCCTACACTCACAAACAGATTCCCTTGTTATTATATTATTATCTTATTACATTAGTTATAGTTAATGGACCAGTACCAACACATTAAAACCTATAATTTGCATTAAAGTTTCAGTTCAGTTCAATTCAGTCGCTCAGTCATATCTGACTCTTTGCGACCCCATGAATCGCAGCACGCCAGGCCTCCCTGTCCATCACCAACTCCCGGAGTTCATTCAGACTCACGTCCATCGAGTCAGTGGTGCCATCCAGCCATCTTATCCTCTGTCGTCCCCTTCTCCTCCTGCCCCCAATCCCTCCCAGCATCAGAGTGTTTTCCAATGAGTCAACTCTTCACATGAGGTGGCCAAGGTACTGGAGTTTCCGCTTTAGCATCATTCCTTCCAAAGAAATCCCAGGGCTGATCTCTTTCAGAATGGACTGGTTGGATCTCCTTGCAGTCCAAGGGACTCTCAAGAGTCTTCTCCAATACCACAGTTCAAAAGCATCAATTCTTCGGTGCTCAGCCTTCTTCACAGTCCAACTCTCACATCCATACATGACCACTGGAAAAACCGTAGCCTTGACTAGATGGATCTTTGTTAGCAAAGTAATATCTCTGCTTTTCAATATGCTATCTAGGGTGGTTTACTCTTGCATTATACAGTTTTATAGATTTTAAGAAATGTACATGTCTACCATTACAGTATCATGCAGAATCGTTTCACCCTAGTGATCTCCTGCAGTCACCTATTCATCCTTCTCCTTCCTCTAATTGAAACTCTTGATAACAATGAATCTTTTTATTTTAACTATAGTAAAAATGCCATATTTCTTTCAAAATGCCATATAGTTGGAATCTTAAAAGATGTACCCCTTGGAGACTGGCATTTTTCACTTAATATACACTTAAGGTTCCTCCTTGTGTTTTTGTGGCATATTAGTTGATTTCTTATTATCACTGAATAGTATTCCATTGTATGGATATACCACAATCTGTTTACCAATTCACCTATAGAAGGAGATCTTGGTATGTCTCTATCTGGGGGCTATCACAAATAAAGCTAATAACATGCCTGGACAATTCCATGGACAGCGGAGCCTAGAGGGCTACAGTCCATGGGATTGCAAAGAGTCAGACACAGCTGAGTGACTGAGCATGCGCATCTCTCTCTTACATCTCCTGCGTGGGCAAGCAGATTCTTCACCACATGTGCCAACTGGGAAGCCCATGGCTTCCATATTATAGTTAATTATTTTTTGACTCCTTCAAAACCTAGGCAGGAAAAAAGAATACTATTTACCATGAGCTGTCTCACAGACTCCAACAAAAACTAAAAACTCAGAAGGTTAAGTAACCCATATAAAGTCAAGCAGTTAGCAATTAGCACAGCCAAAAATTCAATCAAAATTGGTCAAACTCCAAACTCTGTATTCATTGCACATACGATCCTTTTCCAAAGTACTTTCTGCACTTAGTTTCACTGGGTATTTATCATTACTACTGGCATAGAGGGAAGGGAAAGGAATTTTTATATTTAAGTAAAGAGGGAAATTGGATTCAATAAAGTTAATCTAGCTTATTTATAGAATATGGTTCACATTCTGAGAAAGTAGATACAGTTCACAGTGTTTCCTAAATTTCTCTGGCCATGGAGATCCTTTAAAGAGTATTTTATGAGACTAGTATTCCAGGAAACACACTTTATCAATCACTTCATTTGGAGAAGGAATTTTGAGTTTCCAGATATCTAGAATGTGGTTTAAGAGTTGAGGGACGTAAGCTTCTGATGGGCATTTCCCCTTAGCTCTGTGAAAGGGGACCAGCTCTGACCTGTGAAAAGGGAAAACATTGTTAAAGGTGGGACAGTCTGAGGTCTCTACACAAGGTTTAGGGCAGGGACCCAACTTGAGTGGGCAAAGAGTATGTTAACCTTTGTTGAGTACTCCCACTATTTCAGGCACACGTTTTCCCCATCTTTTTAAGCCACATAATCTATTACTGTTCCCACTCTGTAAATAAGAAGGTTGTAGGCATGAACAAGTTCGATGACTTATCTAAGGCCATATTAGCAATAACTGGAAGAACTAGAAATGAAATCCAAGGAGTCTGATTCCAGAGACTATCCTTTTAGTCTTTATAAAGTATAATTTTCACAGAGGATGTCCAGCTTTCTACCAAATATCAAATCCAATCAGCAGATATCAGAGATCCCATGCTGGGTACAATTTAGAATCGTTGTAAAATGGCACATGTGAGGAGTTTTGATATAAACACCAAGCCTATGATTAAACAGAGTTAGAGTATATATTTTAGGAATTTTAAAAATTGGCAGAGAAATACTACTTTGCCTTCAAGGAGCATCTAAGCTACTCATTAAGAATCTTATTTGAGGATGGTGGGTCAGGGGTGGGGGAGAGGCTCAAGAGGGAGGGCATATATGTATACATATAACTGATTCATGTCGGAGAAGGCAATGGTACCCCACTCAGTACTCTTGCCTGGAAAATCCCATGGATGGAGGAGCCTGGTAGGCTGCAGTCCATGGGGTCGCTAAGAGTCGGACATGACTGAGTGACTTCCCTTTCACTTTTCACTTTCATGCATTGGAGAAGGAAATGGCAACCCACTCCAGTGTTCTTGCCTGGAGAATCCCAGGGATGAGGGAGCCTGGTGGCTGCCGTCTATGGGGTCACACAGAGTCAGACACGACTGAAGTGACTTAGCAGCAGCAACAGCAGCTGATTCATGTGGTTGTAGAGAGGAAACCAGCACAACATTGTAAAGCAAACTGTTGTTGTTATTCAGTAGCTAAGTCCTCTCCAACTCTTTGGAATCCCATGGACTACAGCACACCAGGCTTCCCTGTCCTTCGCCATCTCCCAGACTGTTCAAACTCATGTTCATTGAGTCAATGATGCCATCCAACCATCTTATCCTCTGTTGCCCCTTCACATCAGGTGGCCAAAGTATTGGAGTTTCAGCTTTAGCATCAGTCCTTCCAATGAGTATTCAGTGTTGACTTCCTTTCTAATTGACTGATTTGATCTTGCAGTCCAAGTTACTCTCATGAGTCTGTTCTAGCGCCATAATCCAAAGGTATCAGTTCTTCGGCACTCAGCCCTGTTTATGGTCCAACTCTCACATCCACACATGACTCCTGGAAAACCGTAGCTTTGACTATATGGATCTTTGTTGGCAAAATGATGTCTCTGCTTTTTAATATGCTGTCTGAGTCTGTTATAACTTTTCTTCCAAGGAGCAAGCATCTTTTAATTTCATAGCTGCAGTCACTGCAGTAATTTTGGAGCCCAAGAAAATAAAACAATTATCTTCCAAAGGAAAGAATCTTATCTGACATAATTTTTCTCTATTCTTAAAATTCTTGTTTCTGAATTTTTAGAATTTGTCATCTATTTTAGAAAGAATCATTGGGTTTTCATCACCACTCCTGGGATACTCAAGCCACCTCACCTACAAGAACACTTCAGAGCAATGTTTCACATGGTGTGCACCACAGAGCCTCCTTCTATAGGATGGGAATAGGCAATATGCAGGTGATGGAGTCAATGATCAAAGCTTCTGGGTTAAACAAAATGAAGGTTATCTCCTTATTGCAGGACTTCTCAGAGCCTTTACTATCCTATCCTGCTATTTCACTCTCCTGGAGGGGAACAGAGAATAAAGCATTTCTCAACAATGCTTGGAAACAAAACTGTTTTTTGTTTTTGTTTTTTACTAAGTGATCTCATTCTGCCAAAAAATGGTTTGGAAAATGCTGCTTTATCGCAAAATGACCATTTTCCCTAATGATACCCTATATCTTCATCTCTTTACAAAAGAAACATGAATTGAAACTCTCAGTTATAGTGGCTTTTAAAAATGTGCCGTAAGAACCAGGTTGACCTGATTGCAGATGGTCCTACACGTGAACTATTTCTCTTAGAGAAGAACCACTTTGGACTTAGAAAGTTGCTCTGCCTCTAGGGATAGGATGAAGTGAAAGTTGTGTTGCCAGACATGCTGAGAGCAGCAATTTGGGGCTCAGGCTCTGGCACACACCCTCTTTGGAGAAGCTTTTGTAATTGAGAGGTCAGAAGGGAAGGGAAGGAAAGGCATCATTTTATAGCCCCACTAATGTATTCAAGTCCTGCTCTGTACTGTTTATATTGTACTGTTTGCAATTCTAAGTGAATTGCAAATTTATTTTTAGAAGCTATTGAGCACTTCACAAGGTATTTTACTGCTTGCCAATATCATTGTTCATTTTCTTTAGCATCTAGGAGCTGGGTTTAATAAAACCCAGCATCAACTCACTTTCAAGTTAATTCATTTAGGTCTATCTGAACTAGGCAAGGGTTTTTGAACCTTGTAAAAACTATTCTCCTCTTTTATATAAATAAAAATCATCCAAAGCATATCAAGGGGATTATTAAATAGAAATCCCAGACTGCAGCAAATAAGAGGTAGAAAGGGAATGCATTAGGACTTGGTCTTAGATATCTGTATTGAATACCTTGCAGACTTCACTTTCACTTTTCACTTTTATGCATTGGAGAAGGAAATGGCAACCCACTCCAGTGTACTTGCCTGGAGAATCCCAGGGACAGGGGAGCCTGGTGGGCTGCCGTCTATGGGGTCGCACAGAGTCGGACACGACTGAAACGACTTAGCAGCAGCAGCAGCAGGCTTAAACAGTCCTAAATACCTTGCAGGCATCTTTATTATCAGTATGTAGTCAACCATAAGCATTTTAGCACCTATGTCTTGTGATGTTAACAGTCCATGATGTCTGCATTTGTAATTTTGCTGAAGCCTTAGATTGGATTGCATATGGAGAGAGACTGATGTGTGGAGACAAGTCACATAGGTAGTGAATGATGAGTCCCAGTGTCTCCTTCCTATCACTAACTAGCAAGGAGCGTGTGGGAGATGAATAATAACCCCCATAATAGATCCACAACATGATTCATAGAACCTGTGAAAGTTACTTTATATGACAAAAGAGACTTCGCAGATGCGATTAAGTTAGGGTCTGTGATGGGGAGGTTATCCTGGAATATTTAAGTGGACCCAATATAGTCACTGCTAGCATGGTCTCTTTAGTTGTATCCGACACTTTGCAACCCTGTGGACTGCAGCCCTCCAGGCTCCTCTGTCCATGGGATTCTCCAGGCAAGAATACTGGAATGGGTCGCCATGCCCTCCTCCAGGGGATCTTCCCAATCCAGGGATCAAACTTGCATCTCTTAAATCTCCTGCATTGGCAGGTGGATTCTTTACCACTAGAGCCACCTAGGAAGCCCAACCTAGTCATAGGGGTTTTCTAAGAGTTAACCAACAATAAATGCAGTGTTTAGCCCAGAGCTTAGCCCAGGGAACCTACTCAAATACTGCTTTTCATTGTTAAGAGATTCTATATAGTCTGATTTTGTTGTTGAATGGTTACTGAGAGAGAGCATACTCAGCACAGAAAATGGTACTTTCTTGTGATAAGAGGGTTTCTCTAGGAAAACAAGTTATTGTCAATGGCTGCATTCAAAGACCAAAGATCAATACAATGATCCTGCTTCTCAGGCAACAGCTATTTTTTTTTCAATCTTAAAACTCCCATCTTGTTCATAGTTCATTGATTTATTCAATTTAAAATATCTATGGAGGTCTTCTCTGACGGTCTGAATATGTGGTTAAGAATCATTCTGCTAATGCAGGGGACATGGGTTGGGTCCCTGCCCTGGGAAGATCCCACATGCCACCAAGCAACTAAGCCCATGCCACAACTACTAAAGCCCATGTGCCTAGAGTCCATGCTCAGCAACACGAGAAGCCAGTGCAATGAGAAGCCCACACACCAAAGAGCGGCTCTCACTTGATGCAAGGAGAAAAAGTCCTCCAGCAGCCACGAAGACCCAGATCACCCATAAAACATAAATACATAAATAAAATGTAAAATAAACAAATTTTAAAATAAGTAAACATTTTAAATACAATTTAAAAATTATTAAAATAAATAACATTTAATATCTATTGAGTACTTGTGATGTTTTGTAAATAGGAAGTACAGATGAGTGAGTGAGTGGGTGAATTCACTCAGTCGTGTCTGACTCTTTGCAACCCCATAGACTGTAGCCTACCAGGCTCCTCCATCCATGGGATTTTCCAGGCAAGAATACTGGAGTGCGTTGCCATTTCCTTCTCCAGGGAAGTACAGGTACTGTGGTGAACAATTGACATATTTCTGGACTATTTTAGTGAGAGAAGACAATAAATAAGTAAGCAGATGGATAAACCAAGTCAATTCAGAGAGTGGTAAGTACAGCTGCTGCTGATGCTAAGTCACTTCAGTTGTTTCCGACTCTGTGTGACCCCATAGACGGCAGCCCACCAGGCTCCACTGTCCCTGGGATTCTCCAGGCAAGAACACTGGAGTGGGTTGCCATTTCCTTCTCCAATGCATGAAAGTGAAAAGTGAAAGTGAAGTCTCTCAGTTGTGTCCGACTCTTAGCGACCCCATGGACTGCAGCCTACCAGGCTCCTCCGTCCATGGGATTTTCCAGGCAAGAGTACTGGAGTGGGGTGCCATCGCCTTCTCCGGTAAGTACAGAGATAGGAACAAATTAAGTTGCTGTGATGAAGAGGGGCCATTTTACTTTAGATGTTCTGGCTGGGTGACCAGACTTAGATGGATGACCTGAGATCTGAATAATAAGTACCAGCCCTGGATAGATCAGAGATGGAGCATTCCAGGCAGAAAGAAGTACTGTTAGTAATCCAAAGCTCTAAGGCAGGAATGACTAGGGTGTGTGTGTGTGTGACGTGGTGGGAGAAGGGCAGTATTTCTCAAGCACAGTGAGTGAGAATGTAAATTATAAAAGGAGCAGGCAACCACTGGATTATGAGAAGGCACATAGATTATGTTATAGACTTTGGATTTTATTTTCAGGACACTGATCATTTTTTGGAAGGTTTTAAATAAGAGAGGGGCCTGATAGGCCTGATATTAAATATTTTAAATCATCACTCTGGTTGATATATGGAGCATGGATTGTAAAGGGACAAAAAGAAGTGGAGAGTCCAGGTGGTGTGGCTTTTGAAGCCGTCCATGTGAGGGATGATGGTGGCTTGGACAAGATGGTAACACTGGAGCTGGAAATAAATGGAAATTTTGACAATGTGTTTTGGAGGTAGAGCCAAGCTTTGCTAGTGGGTTGGATTTAGAGTGGGGAGGAAGAAGAGAAATAATTTATGGCTCCTAGACATTTGAATTGAGTGATGAGGGAAATATTGTTTTCATTTTCTGGGACTGCAAACGCACAATTAAAGAAGAATCAGGTTTGGGGGAGGGAAATGGAGTTCTATGTGGTATTTACTAGACATGCAAATGGAATTATTGATCAGGTCATTGTAAATATTTACGTGCCTCGAGTCTACGTGGTTAACACATTTAATTGATACATAGTAAAATTAGACACTGTGACAACATATTTCATGGGGAAGCATGGTAAATAATTCTTAACATCGTTGGACATTTTCCTTAGGTAGTAATAGGCTGATTTTAATGAATAAGAATTTATTTGTTTTACTAATTATTGTGCACTTTTAAGACTATTCTGTTTTTAATTGTGTGCTTGTGGTGGTGGTGGTATTCTCCAAAATGATTTCAGTCTTGCAAAAAAAAAAAAAAAAATCCTTCTGAAAACTAAAGCTGAGAGGATATTAGTTAATTCCTGCTGCCCTCTAGTGGCATTTTCAAAAATTTAAAAGCAAAGTTTAAGAACTTGAGAGCAGCTGGCTATTACCTCACTTTACAGATGAAGAGGTAAGACTCAGAAAGGGAAGTGACTTCTCTGAAGTTTCATATTTACACACTTGTACTCTGTCACTGAAATCTCATTTCAGGATGTTTTGCATTATAGAGCTTCTCTCACCTGAGGCTCTCATCATAGATCCTACTTTTCTAGCTTTTTGAGATTCTTTTTTCCCATTCTCTTGCTCTGAAAAGATTTTATTCCTGACTTCTGGCTTCATGTTGATAGCCTTAGGTACTGGGGAGTAGAGGTTCTTAGAGCTTATCACTAAGCAGATTTCAATCAATGTTGAATCTTTTTTATCATTTACAGCACTGGTTTCTTAAGAGCTAATGAATCAAACTGCCCTTTTATTTTTACCTTAATGATTTCTAAACCGATCTCAAGCAAGCTTTATCCAAATGAATTTACCTTCATTTCAAAATGTGCTCCTTTTTACCATTCATTTATAAATATGAAAGCTATTTTGCAATGGGGCCTTTTCAAAATTTTCATGTTTCCCCAATTCTGAACTAACCCTCTTCCAAAGAAGTAGATTTTGTTGATATTATGGGGGAATGCATTAAGAAAATACATACATGAAATTAAGACTTAAGTACTTCGAATCAGTGTAGTAGCATTCAGGCAACATACCTTACTGACCATGTCCTGGTAAATTCTTTGAAGGGGGCAGCTGTGACTGAGGAGGACTTCAAGGTCACACACACTAGAGAACGCAGAATTTGGAGGCAAAATAATCTTGGATTTGAATTATAACCACTAGCTAATAATCATGTGACCCTAAACAAGGTGCTTAGCCTGCCTTTGTGCAGGTTTCCCATCTCTATTTAAAAGACAACCACATATGATTACACCAAGACTTTTGAAGTGATTTTAAAAATTCATTAAAGAGTTATATTGTTTTATTTATTTTTTAAAAAACTTTTTAACGTTTTATTTTATTTTGGAGTACAGTCTGTTAGGGTTTAATATTTATTTTCCATCCTCTTCCCTCTCTTCCCTTTTCTCATTTTCTCTGTTCTCTTTCCCTTTCCCTCTTTTAATCTCTTCGACTCTTTTTAACTCTTTTATCTTTTCTGTACCCCTCATCTCCACACTTCATTCTCTGAAATCTTATAAGCTCTTCCTGTTATGTTGACAATGTTAATTTAAAATGGACATCACAATTTCTCTCATGACTTCCAGACTCATATTCAGTTCAGTTCAGTCACTCAGTCGTGTCCAACTCTTTGTGACCCCATGAATCGCAGCACGCCAGGCCTCCCTGTCCATCACCAACTCCCGCAGTTCACTCAGACTCCCGTCCATCGAGTCAGTGATGCCATCCAGCCATCTCATCCTCTGTCGTCTCCTTCTCCTCCTGCCCTTAATCCTTCCCAGTACCAGAGTCTTTTCCAATGAGTCAACTCTTCGCATGAGGTGGCCAAAGTACTGGAGTTTCAGCTTTAGCATCATTCCTTCCAAAGAAATCCCAGGGTTAATCTCCTTAAGAATGGACTGGTTGATCTCCTTGCAGTCCAAGGGACTCTCAAGAGTCTTCTCCAACACCACAGTTCAAAAGCATCAATTCTTCGGCGCTCAGCCTTCTTCACAGTCCAACTCTCACATCCATACATGACCACTGGAAAAACCATAGCCTTGACTAGATGGACCTTTGTTGGCAAAGTAATGTCTCTGCTTTTGAATATGCTATCTAGGTTGGTCATAACTTTCCTTCCAAGGAGTAAGCGTCTTTTAATTTCATGGCTGCAGTCACCATCTGCAGTGATTTTGGAGCCCAAAAAAATAAAGTCTGACACTGTTTCCACTGTTTCCCCATCTATTTCCCATGAAGTGATGGGACCAGATGCCATGATCTTAGTTTTCTAAATGTTGAGCTTTAAGCCAACTTTTTCACTCTCCACTTTCACTTTCATCAAGAGGCTTTTTAGTTCCTCTTCACTTTCTGCCATAAGGGTGATGTCATCTGCATATCTGAGGTTATTAGCAGACTCATAATATTTCCTACTGCCAAAGATCACCTCCACTCTGCTCCAGGCTTGTATACAATTCTCCAAATACTTTCACGTGGCCTCACTCCTGATTGTGTCACGCTCTCACGTAAGTTTTCAGTCTTTACTCAGACACTTGATTGCTGGGTAACTCTAAGGAAAACACCAAATCTATTCAAGTCTACTTCTTTTTACAGAAAATGGAGCCCATAATACCCTCTTCATCATTTCATCATGAGGATTCAGTATAACAAACTTTTGGGGAAAAAAAGGAGATATTCTATCCATTGGGAGTTCATTAAAAAGCATTATCCATAATCCCATACATGGTGGGTGGCTCCAGAGGCTTCTTCTTGTCATCAGGAATTCTAGAAAAGTTTGGCTGCCTGAGTTTTATGTTATATTTGGTTTTGTGATTCTGCTTTCTGGGAATGAGTGAAGATGATGTACTCTCCTCTCTAGTATAAATGTTAAAAATAAATAAAAATAGAAGACCACAAATTCTTTGCAGTAACTCCCAAAAGAATGTGATGAAAGTGACACCGTGTGATTTCAGAACCTAAGCCTCAGGGCGTCTTGCAGCTCCCACCACTGCTCCTCAGAACACGACATGGAGAGCACATGCCACCCAGAAGCCCTGAAGACAGAGGACACTTTGGAAATCTGAATTATGGTGACAGTTGTGCTATAAAACTATGTTATTGGACATCATTGAATTTTATGCATAAACTTTATGATTTTTTAAATATATCTCAATAAAGCTGTTAAAAAAAGAAGCTCTGAAGGCAGATCACGTAGAAAGGTGCAGGCCTCCCAGGAACCCCCGCCAGTGGAATGCTGCCAGAGTGATTTCACACCAAATCAGTCAACCTAAGAATTTTGACTGATGCACATCAATTCAAATAAAATTCATTTTTCTTAATTATTGTAATTTAATAACTCCTTCCCTGGAGAATTGCTTTAAAAAATATGATTTAGAGGCAGAAAGGAAAATTAGGGTAAAATTATGCTAACCCTGGTGACAAAATAAGAGGGTTTGAACTAGAGCTTTGCTGCTGAGATGCAGGTAAGGATATGCATTAGGAGATCGTAAAGTCTATCTGGGAAGGAAACAATGAGATAAGAGATTGGAATTAGAAGGGCAGATTTAAGAAAGGGTCAAGCATGATTCCAAGTGCCCTAATATGAGTTACTATATTGACATATTATGAAACAAGACATAGAATGCATGAAGAAGGATAAATTGTATTTGAATTGATATGCGTCAGTCCTTGGTCAAAATGATGTATACATAGAATGGTATGATAATGAACAGCTTTAATAGCTAGATCTGGAATGTCTTTTTAGGATGAAATTGCTTTTGGTTAGGAAAATATTTTGACAGGTTCTTGGTAATAAAACTGAGACCTCAGATGATGGAACATGAAGAAACCAAAAAGTAAGCCATACTTTATAAGTGAGGGGTATCTAGTACCCAAATTGGGAGGGAGATTGAGCAAAAGAAGAAAGAGACAGGAAAAGAGAAAAGAGAAACAGTGAAAAAGTGAAAGAATTTTTAAGAAAAATAGTATCTAATATTTTACTTGTTCTTTGGTTGATAGGAACTGTGTCCCCTATTTCTCCAGGCCCTTTAGTAAAGGCTGTCACATACATGCATGTACGTTGTTTCAAGGTTTGTAAATAGATGGATGCGGGGTTGTACAATTCAAGGAAATCACCTGAGTTCCATACATGATTTAAAGAATTGATAGACTAAGGATAACCAACTATTTATTAGTACTTAAAATAACTCTGATTTTAAAGTTTCTCAGAATTCTTAGATTGACTGATTTGGCTTGAAATCACTCTTTGGCAGCATTCCACTAGCAGTCAGTTGAGTCTCAGTCTTAGCTGGGGTACTGGGGAGGCCTGCATCTCTCTCTCAATATGACCTTCCTTCAT
Source organism: Bos taurus (assembly GCF_002263795.3). Lineage (NCBI taxonomy): Eukaryota > Metazoa > Chordata > Mammalia > Artiodactyla > Bovidae > Bos > Bos taurus. The sequence goes on along the minus strand of NC_037342.1, from coordinate 60,155,048 downwards.
GGCTTCTTTTTTTAATAGCTTTATTGAAAAATATTTTAAAAATCATAAAGTTAGTGCATAAAATTCAATGATGTCCAATAACATAGTTTTATAGCACAACTGTCACCATAATTCAGATTTCCGAAGTGTCCTCTGTCTTTAGGGCTTCTGGGTGGCATGTGCTCTCCATGTCGTGTTCTGAGGAGCAGTGGTGGGAGCTGCAAGACGCCCTGAGGCTTAGGTTCTGAAATCACACGGTGTCACTTTCATTACATTCTTTTGGGAGTTACTGCAAAGAATTTGTGGTCTTCTATTTTTATTTATTTTTAACATTTATACTAGAGAGGAGAGTACATCATCTTCACTCATTCCTAGAAAGCAGAATCACAAAACCAAATATAACATAAAACTCAGGCAGCCAAACTTTTCTAGAATTCCTGATGACAAGAAGAAGCCTCTGGAGCCACCCACCATGTATGGGATTATGGATAATGCTTTTTAATGAACTCCCAATGGATAGAATATCTCCTTTTTTCCCCCAAAAGTTTGTTATACTGAATCCTCATGATGAAATGATGAAGAGGGTATTATGGGCTCCATTTTCTGTAAAAAGAAGTAGACTTGAATAGATTTGGTGTTTTCCTTAGAGTTACCCAGCAATCAAGTGTCTGAGTAAAGACTGAAAGCTCAAATTTTATACATCTGTGTCCCTACACTTACTATCCTTCACATGAGAGCGTGACACAATCAGGAGTGAGGCCGCGTGAAAGTATTTGGAGAATTGTATACAAGCCTGGAGCAGAGTGGAGTTGTTCTTTGGCAGTAGGAAATATGAGTCTGAAAATCATGAGAGAAATTGTGATGTCCATTTTAAATTAACATTGTCAACATAACAGGAAAAGCCTATAAGATTTCACAGAAAGAAGTGTGGAAATGAGGGGTGCAGAAAAAAAAAGGAAGTTTAAAAGAGTCGAAGAGATTAAAGGAGGGAAAGGGAAAGAGAACAGAGAAAACAAGGGAGGGGAAGAGAGGGAAGAGGATGGACAAAAGCGGAAACCTGGGAAATGGTGTAGGACATATTGGGAAGTTAACATTTCCAGGGTAAGCAGTTGGAAAGTCTTCAATCTGGGAGTTATCAACTCCCAACTCTTTGTGAAAGTAAGAACACCCAGAAAATATTGTAAAGGAAGACAATGACTGAGTGAGAGGAAAAAATTCCCTTAACAAGTTATGGCAGAGAGGCAATGAAGAAGGAGGAATAAGATGATGTTCTTTGTTCTATATCAGAAGCTTCTTAGAAGAGTGTTAACAGGTCTCTTATTGCATTTAAACTTTGGGTCTCTGTATTTTAGGAAACAACATAGAATTGATGACTATATTTGCACAAAGGTTTATCAGTGAAGGATCAAGGACGATGTACATTAAGTATTTCAGGACTTAAGGTAGGAGGAATCAAAGAGGATAGGAAAAAGACTGCTATTAGGTGTAATGACAGAAGCAGAAGATATTAATAAGAGGTGGCAAGAATATACAGAAGAACCGTACAAAAAAGATCTTCATGACTTAGTTAATTGTGATGGTGTGATCACTCACCTAGAGCCAGACATCCTGGAATGTGAAGTCAAGTGGGCCTTAGGAAGCATCACTACAAGCAAAGCTAGTGGAGGTGATGGAATTCCAGTTGAGCTATTTCAAATCCTAAAAGATGATGCTGTGAAAGTGTTACACTCAATATGCCAGCACATTTGGAAAACTCAGCAGTGTCCACAGGACTGGAAAGGTCAGTTTTCATTCCAATCCCAAAGAAAGGCAATGCCAAAGAACGCTCAAACTACTGCACAATTGCACTTATCTCACACGCTAGTAAAGTAATGCTCAAAATTCCCCAAGCCAGGCTTCAGTAATACTGAATTGTGAACTTTCAGATGTTCAACCTGGTTTTAGAAAAGGCAGAGGAACCAGAGATCAAATTGCCAACATCTGCTGGATCATGGAAAAAGCAAGAGAGTTCCAGAAAAACATCTATTTCTGCTTTATTGACTATGCCAAAGCCTTGGATTGTGTGGATCATAATAAACTGTGGAAAATTCTGAAAGAGGTGGGAATACCAGACCACCTGACCTGCCTCTTGAGAAACCTATATGCAGGTCAGGAAGCAACAGTTAGAACTGGACATGGAACAACAGACTGGTTCCAAATAGGAAAAGGAATATGTCAAGGCTGTATATTCTCACCCTGCTTATTTAATTTATATGAAGAATATATCAAGAGAAATGCTGGGCTGAATGAAGTAGAAGCTGGAATCAAGATTGCTGGGAGAAATATTAATAACCTCAGATATGCAGATGACACCACCCTTATGGCAGAAAGTGAAGAAGAACTAAAGAGCCTCTTGATGAAAGTGAAAGAGGAGAGTGAAAAAGTTGGCTTAAAGCTCAACATTCAGAACACGAAGATCATGGCATCTGGTCCCATCACTTCATGGGAAACAGATGGGGAAACAATGAAAACAGTGTCAGACTTTATTTTTCTGGGCTCCAAAATCACTGCAGATGGTGATTGCAGCCATGAAATTAAAAGATGCTTACTCCTTGGAAGGAAAGTTATGACCAACCTAGACAGCATATTAAAAAGCAGAGACATTACTTTGCCAACAAAGGTCCATCTAGTCAAGGCTATGATTTTTCCAGTAGTCATGTATGGATGTGAGAGTTAGACTATAAAGAAAGCTGAGTGCCGAAGAATTGATGCTTTTGAACCTTGGTGTTTGAGAAGACTCTTGAGAGTTCCATGGACTGCAAGGAGATCCAACCAGTCCATTCTAAAGGAGATAAGTCCTGGGTGCTCATTGGAAGGTCTGATGCTAAAGCTGAAACTCCAATACTTTGGCCACCTGATGCTAAGAGCTGACACATTTGAAAAGACCCTGATGCTGGGGAAGATTGAGAGCAGGAGAAGGGGACTGCAGAGGATGAGATGGTTGGATGGCATCACCGACTCAATGCAGTGCGTTTGGGTAGGCTCTGGGAGTTGGTGATGGACAGGGAGGCCTGGTGTGCTGCAGTTCATGGGGTCACAAAGAATTGGTCACGACTGAGCTACTGAACTGAACTGAACTGAAGGAGTTTTATCCCCTTCGTGGATCACAGCCTTATCATGGCAAAGGGGCTTGGGAAACTCAATGAAACTATGAACCATGGCTTGCAGGGCTACTTCAGATGGAGGGGTCATAGTAAAGAGTTCTAATAACGCATGGTTCACTAGAGGATGAAACAGCAAACCATTCCAATATTCTTGCCAGGAGAACCCCATGAACAGTATCAAAAAGCAAAAAGACATGACACTGGAAGATGAGCCTCCCAGGTCAGAAGGTAAAAGCTGGAATCAAGACTTCTGGGAGTAATATCAACAACCTCTGATATGCAGATGATACCCCTCTAATGGCAGAAAGTGAAGAGAAACCAAAGAGCCTCTTGATGAGGATGAAAGAATAAACTGGCTTAAAGCTCAACATTCAAAAAAGTAAGATCATGGCTTCTGGTCCCATTACTTCATGGCAAATAGAAAGGGAAAAAGTGGAAGCAGTGACCGATTTTATTTACTTGGGCTCCAAAATCACTTCAGACAGTGACTGAAGCAAGAAATTAAAAGACACTTGCTCCTTGGAAGAAAGGCTATGACAAACCTAGACAGCATATTAAAGAGCAGAGACATTAGTTTACTGACAAAGGTCCCTATAATCAAAGCTATGGTTTTCCAGCAGTCACGTACAGATGTGACAGTTGGACCATAAAGAATGATGAGTGCCGAAGAATTGCTGCTTTTAAATTGTGGTGCTGGAGAAGACTCTTTAGATTCCTTGGAGAGCAAGGAGATCAAATCAGTCAATCCTAAAGGAAATCAACCCTGAATATTCATTGGAAGGGCTGATGGTGAAGCTCCAATAGTTTGTCCACCTGATGCGAAGATCTGACTCATTGGAATAGACCCTGATGGGTGAAAGTTTAAAGGCAAAAGGAGAAACAGGTGGCAGAGGATGAGATGGTAAGATAACATTACCAATTCAATGTACATGAACTTGAGCAGACTCCAGGTAAAAGTGAGGACAGGGGACCTTAGTGTGCTGCAGTCCATGAGGTGGCAAAGAGTTGGACACAACTTAATGACTGAAGGACAACAACAAAAAGGAGTTTTGTAGGCTGTTTCTCCACCAGAGCCAAGAGGACATAACACTTTTTCTCTTGAAAGAACATTTTTCACATTTACTCTAAAATTTTAATTTGTATGATAAAGAAAATATTGGTAATTATACCTGAGCTGAGGTTTATTATTAGAAATTATTACTTGATAAAAAGAATTATTATGCAGCATTTTACGGTTTATACCATGCTTTCTAATAGTAAACTTTCATCTATTTTATTTTTTGGACCCGTAGTCCCTCACCTGTATCCTCCTTGAGAGCAAGAATTGTGTGACTGTTTTAGTGCTAGCCTTTGTATACCCTGAGCCAGATCTTTAGTAAATATATGCTGAATAAATTAATGAGAACTAATAAGATTCATATGAACAGTCCGTCTTGATTAATCTATGGTGTACCCAGGAAGATCTTGTTGCTAAACTAAGTAATGGTGCCACCCAACATGCATATGTTGTGAGCAAAACTGACATAAATTTATGTGAACTATAACTGTATTGTACAGGGCTTCCCTGGTGGCTCAGACGATAAAGCGTCTGCCTGCAATGTGGGAGACCCGGGTTTGATCCCTGAGTCAGGAAGATCCTCTGGAGAAGGAAATGGCAACCTACTCCAGTACTCTCACCTGGAAAATCCCATGGATGGAGGAGCCTGGTAGGCTACGGTCCATAGGGTTTTGCAAGGAGTTGGACAGGACTGAGTGACTTCACTTTCACTTTCATAACTGTATTAATCCAGGGGCCACCCAGGCCCCAGACTTGTTACTGTCAAATTCAAATAAGTAGTTCAGAGAAGTAGGTAGTTAAGAATAATTCGGTTTTTACTGTCACCATTGATAATCTGTTAAAGGGCTTAATCCCTACTCCACAGTCACATGTCCTAAAATTCTTCTGTCCCTTAGTAATTTATCACTGTATCCCTTAATACATAGCTCTTTTTCTATCTTCATTCCATCATTTGTTGTTGTTGCTGCTGCTGCTACTGCTGCTAAGTCGCTTCAGTTGTGTCCAACTCTGTGCGACCCCAGAGACGGCAGCCCACCAGGTTCCCCCGTCCCTGGGATTCTCCAGGCAAGAACACTGGAGTGGGTTGCCATTTCCTTCTCCAATGCATGAAAGTGAAAAGTGAAAGTGAAGTCTCTCAGTCGTGTCCGACTCCTAGCAACCCCATGGACTGCAGCCCACCAGGCTCCTCCATCCATGGGATTTTCCAGGCAAGAGTACTGGAGTGGGGTGCCGTTGCCTTCTCCATTGTTGTTGCCATTTAGTCACTAAACAACAGTGTCCAACTCTGAATGATCCCCTGGTCTGTAGCCCAACAGGCTTCTCTCTCTGTGGGATTCTGTCAAGATAGCTGGAGTAGGTTGCCATTTCCTTCTGCAGGTGTCTTCCTGACCCAGGGATTGAACCCACGTCTCCTGCGTTGGAAGACTGATTCTTTACTGCTGAGCTGCCAGTAAAGCCATCTTCACTCCATATACCTCCCCTAACTGAAAGTCTCTCTGACACCTGAACAGGTATTTCTTTCTTCTTTTCTCCAGTCCACAAAATACCATGTTCATACATCCTCAAAAGTAACCTGTGGAGGGTAGGTTTGTTATACTTCCAACTTGTGCACTCCACCTACTTTTACCTTTAGTGTTTTTTTTTTTTTTTTTTTTACACTCTAATAACCTTTTCTACAATAAATCTTTCTGGTTGATTTATGGTGAATAAAAAATATTACTTTATGCAGGTAAGCTTAACTCATAAAAGTTATTAACTTGTCACATTCTGCCTTATTCACTCAATTCAACAAACATATTTGGCATCTACTATATTTCTAAGTGCCTGGGATATCCCAGGGAATAAAATGGAAGGAAATCCTAACCCCAGTGGACCTTTGATCTTGTGGAGGTACAGAGATTATATACCAACTGCATTACCTGGAACATTTAGAAGACAGTACATGCAATTAACCTATATACTTACTCTCTGCCCATATCAGTTTTACTGTGAATTACAGGGAGCTACATTTCTTAAGCCCACTGGCTTCTTGGGGTTTTGCCCAATGTGAAATAATGGAAGTTTAGAGGCTGATAGAAGTTCAGTGTTTCTCCATCTGTATCTCTCTGCTTTCTGGGGCATCTACCTAACAGTCCTTTCTCCTGCAGTCCCAGATATAGCTGGGCAGCCTCCGACCTGGTCTTCGCTCACACAGAGAGCCCTAGATTCTGAGTTCTGGTAATAATTGTTGATCTTCCTAGTCATGTGTGTGTGTGTGTGTGTTCTCAGTTGCTCAGTTATGTATGACTCTTTGCAACCCTGTAGACTGTAGCCTGTGGGCTCCTTTGTTCATGGAATTTTCCTAGTCCTGTGGAATGGCTAAAGTCTGTACTGCCTCTCCATCTTCTTTTCAGGCTTCTCAGTTCTTCCATCAACTTTGTCACCAGTTTCCTGTATTTAAATGTCTTTTTAAGATTTTAAAGATCTAGAGTGATTCTTTTTTATTTTAGATATATTTGATTTATACAAAGACTATGGGCTTAAAAGTACTGGTTGTTGGATGTGCAGTTTTAAATAGGAATGATCAGGGTGGGATTATTGAGAAATTAGCTTTATAAAAATCTTGAAAAGGTGAAGTAGTGAGATGTGTAGCTCTCTGGGGGAAAGAATTACAGGCAGAAAAAATGACTGCACCAAATTCATAAGCATGCTTGGCAGATACTTATACAATTAGGAGTTCAAGGTGTCCGTATGGAGTGAGGAGGCAACCTGCCTAGGAGTTACTAGCATATAAATAGTACCTAAAGTCAAGATGCTAGAGATGATTTCATCTTTGTAGTGAATGTAGATGGAGAGCAGAAAGGTCAAAGAATTGAGTCCTGAGTCATATCAAAGGTAAAGTGCCTGAAAAATAAGAGGAACCTACAAAATAGATTGAAAAGAAACAGCTGAGTAGGAAGGAAGAGAACTATGCATCCATAGTATTCTAGAAACTAAACAGAGTTTACAGGAAGAGGGAGTGATAAGCCATGTAGATGCTAATAATGGGTCAAGTAAAATTAGAACTCAGGACACACTGTTGGACTTACCCTATGGATATAAGTGGTGACCTGAGTGAGAACTGTTTGAGTAAGGGGGTGGGAAGAGTCTGAATGGAGTGGATTTGAAAGAATGGAAGGAAAGAGCCTTATGGGCAAAGAATATTTTTAGACATTTTGCTGTAAATAGGAATAGAGAAAGGGCATGGTAGTTGAAGGAGCGCTGAAATCAGGAGACTTTATTTCTAAGAAAGAAGAAATACCGTATGTTTGAATGTTGGTGTAATAAGTCAGGAGAGTTGGAAATAATGATGACAAAGAAGAGAGGTGTTTTATTTTTAAAATTTGGCTGTGCTGGGTCTTAACTGCGGCACACAGCATCTTCAGTCTTCCCTACAGCATGAGGCATCTTTAATTTTGGCGTATGGAATCTAGTTCCCTGACCAGGGATGGAGGCTAGAACATCTGCATTGGGAGTGTGGAGTCTTAGCCACTCGACCATCAGGGAAGCCTGAGACGGAGGTGGGGTTTGTGTGAAGTTCTTGAAAAGGTAAAAGGATAATACGTAGTTCAGATATGAAGGTGTTGGCATTAAAACAGGAGCATGAATAATCCCTGTGTAGTAATAGAAGAGAAGGTCAAGTGTATGGACTCAAATGTAGCAGGGGAAGTTTGTAAAAGTTCTCTGATGGCTTCAACTTTCCTAATGAAGTAGAAAGCAGAGTGAGAATGGAGCCTGAAGAGAGGAGTGTGTGAAATAATTCTCTGAGCAAGTAATAAAATAAATGAATACCTTTTTATATCATCTACATGTGGAATCTAAAAAATACAACAAACGATTCAATAAAACAAAAAAGAAGCAGATATATAGAGAACAAATGAGTGGTAACCAGTGGGGAGAGGGGAGTGGGGAGGGGCACTATAGATGTAGAGGATTTATTTATTATTTTTTTAATCTTTTATTTATTTTATTTTATTTATTTTTTAAATATAAATTTGTTTATTTGAATTGGAGGCTAATAACAATACTGTATTATAGAGGATTTAAAGGTACAAACTATTAGGTATAAAATAAGCTTCAAGGATGTATTATCTAACACAGGAAATATAGCCCAATATTTTATAATAACTATTAATGGAGTATAACCTTTAAAAATTGTGAATCAGTATATTGTACACCTATAACTTATATAATATAGTACAGCAACTATACTTCAATTTAAAAAATTTAAAAAGTGAATTAACTAGGGAAATGTAGTGTGATTGATGAGTATTAGAGTCTGTGCTTGACATCTGTGGTCATATTTTAACCCAAGTGGTTAAACATATTAAATACATTAAAACGTTTTTCTCCAGTCACATTTAGCTATACTGATGCAGATGTGAGTAGAGAGGAACTACATTTAAGCAGGACGGTGGTTTTAACATGAAAATAGAATGATTCCAGAGAGAGGGATGAGGAGGTTGACATATATGCAAAGCTGTGATCATATTAATTGACTATGAAATGGAATCTGGGTTAGAGTTAGGGTTAGACTCTAGATACTAGGAGAGTCAGAAATGGGGACAGTTTAAGTGATCTTTACCAATGCAACTTTGTCTTATGCTGCCCTTAAGATCACCAAAATCTTTAAAATATCTTTTATGTGGACTTTTAAAAAATCTTTCTCCTTCTGCATCCCTGGAGACCGTAAGAGGAATCTGTTGCTTTCAAGAGACTAGACTGTGAAGAAATATGAGTACTCCTTTTAGTTTCCAGAAGCCATGCTGTGATGGGTCAGCCTGCCTGAAATGCTCAATCATGAGTGTTTTGAAACCAGACAGAGTCTGAAAGAGCACTTTATCGAGGATTTTCAAATATCTGTTAAGAACAGAGTCTTTTCCCAATCAAATTCCTACCATGAAATATATAAAAATTCTCTTATCTGCTAAGGTGACCTGTAAGGTACTTCCACAGAATACATCTTGAAATCTGAGGATAAACACTTTACTAACAGAAGAGTTTAAGGGTATGATTGCTTATAGTGAATTTTCCAAATAATTCCTCAAATCTGGATCTCAGGTTTTCTACTCCTATGGTCTTACCTTTTTAGACTGCACAGACTCCAGTGCCTTTCTTTCTGAAGTTCACCTCTTCCTTTCTTCTTTCTCCCCTTTTTATGCTTTTTTTTTTTTTTTTCTGTATGTATAACCAAGACTGCCAAATAGGAAAGGAACAGGTCACTAATGCCATTTCCCACAGTATTCAGTGATGAGAAAAAAAGAATAGACAATGGGAGTTTATGGACTGTCCAGTGGCTCAAGATGAAAGCCTACCAACTAACAAATAACCTTCTTGACATATAATAGCTCACAAGATGGGATTTAGAAAAAAGGAATCATAATCCCTCTCTGCAAGAACACTGGTCCTAACTCTCAATTTTGAGTGTTCTTAAAAAGAATTGCCTTCATTTGTTTACTCAAGAGGGCAGGCTATATTTAGCAATTTGATTCCTGCTGTTTCTCTAAAGTCAAGGTTTCCATATGTAGCACCTCTTCCTGCTCCGCACAGTAAATCAATGAATGTTGCTGACTGACTAACAGCCTGATCTGTAACAATTTAAAAAATAAGTAGCTGTAGGCAGACACATCAAACACATGAAATTTAGTCTCCATTTCAAAAGCGTCTCACAGGCAGATAGACAAAGAAAAAGGGTTGGTAATATATAGACCAGAATAATCTCAGTTTATTGTTCTATATGTGTACATGCTAAGTCGCTTCAGTCATGTCTTTGCCACCCTATGTACTGTAGCCCGCCAGGCTCCTCTGTCCATGGGATTCTCCAGGCAAGAGTACTGAAGTAGGTTGCCATGCTTTCCTCCAGGGGATCTTCCCAAACCAGAGATCGAACCTGAGCCTTTTTATGTCTCCTGCATTGGCAGGCGGGTTCTTTACCACTATCGCCACCTGGAATACATTTATAAATTATATATGTGTATACACATACACTATGTTTATATATAAACACATATATCATATATATTTACAAGTCTCATGCTGAATCAAATGCAAAATCATCAAAGTATAAAAAATACTCAACATAGTTATATTCACAAAACCTCACACATGCGTGCTCAATAAAATACACCCTTTCCCCTTACATAATCACATATATATATATGTGTGATTTTATATATATATATATATTATAATAATATATATATAATTTCACCTTTCAGTTGGGGCACAGATATCAGCAGCCAGAACAGTAATTTTTTTTACACTCCTCCTCTCTCATTCCCTTTTCCTATTCCCAGTATGAGATAAAATCAGGACAAAGAAGATTTCCAAAGAAGAGAAAATACAAATGCTGGGATGGGGCAGGTATAGTGACCTAGTGTTAGTCGCTCAGTCATGTCCGACTCTGTTGCCCCAGGGACTGTAGCCCTCCAGGCTCCTCCATCCATATGATTCTCCAGGAACGAATACTGGAATGGGGAGCCATTCCCTTCTGCAGAGGATCTTTCTGACCCAGGGATGGAATCTGGGTCTCTTGCATTGCAGGCAGATTCTTTACTGTCTGAGCCACCAGGGAAGTCTGGAGCAGATATACAAGCCTTGATTAAATCAGGTGAAGGAAATTCTGTTTGTTTGTTTGTTTGACCTCAGGCAGGGAAACTTCCTCAGTCACTAACCTGGAGTCAAATTGATTCTCCTCTAGGAGATCCTCCATATACATGTAGAGGCCTCTAGATGAGCCAACTTTCAAATATTCATTCTCATATTTGAAATTTAACAGAAATTCTTTTTTCTGAAAAAATCATATATTGAAAAGTATAAACACAACTTTGACATTTTCTAAATAGAAGAATTGGTTGTAAGGCATTAGAGGACTAATTATAAGTAAATGTTGCTACTGATTATAAATGAGCCTCATCCACTCCATTAAACGTCTCTCTAAGACTTGCAAGAAGCGCTGTGCAAACATTTCCAATTTCTGTCTATGCTTAAAAATAATAAAACCACATTCCTTTGGAACCTTCTGAATTAAGATATCGCACTTCAGTGGGTCCTCTCCTGGTAGGTCAATGAGGGTAGGTTAATCATTCATGATTGAAGGAGTTAGAGTCATTGAATGCCAACTATAGAAAAGAAAATAGAGAAAAACACTGCTTAATATGGATTACAAAGTCAAACACACTCTGGTACCTGTCTATACCACAAAACCCACCTCAGCTATTTTAAACTTCACTTGTTTCAAACCAACAAAGCTTTCTTTTTCTGCTTTTCCAATTCATTATTGTCTTTCCTATCTCAGGGTATTTGTGCAAATAATCCTCTTGAAATATACTTTTCCATTCTTTGCTCAGCTAACATTAGTCATCCTTCATATACAGGTTCAAACATTTCTTCCAAAGTGAAGACCCACATAACCCAGAATTAGGTCCTACAGATTAATCTGTGCTTCTCTTCCACGGTCCTTGGTACACCCACGGTCCAACCTGTCATAGTAAAAATAATCTAATATTTACCTGCTGTGTTCATTGCTACCCTGTCTCCTAAAAAGAGCCCCCGTTTTTTGTGTCAGTTGAGTTTGGGGATAGCCACAGGCACACAGCCCTAAAAAGGTGAAGATCAAAAGGGAGAAGGAAGAAAAGAGCAAGAGGTAGGTAGGCTGGGTCTTCAAAGAAAATTTTAGGTAAAGTGGAGTATGAGGATGGAGCATAGGAAGCCCAAGAGGTGCTGGGAAGTATGAAAACATAGAGTCAAGAAATCTTTTAATGTAAAGTTTATTTTCTTATAATGTTCTGAAAGAAATATAAGTAAAGATTGGTGCCAATTCAACTACTTTGAACATCACTATTTCTTTGAGATATCAACTGCTAATTTATTTGGATTTGCTTGGAAATGATACATTCTTTTTCTCTTCCTGTTTTCAAGATTTTCCCTTGTCTTGGACTTTCATCATGTTTACTTGATGTGGCATTTTTTAGGTCTCTTTTCTTTATCCTACTGTTAGTTGCTAAGTTGTGTCTGACTCTTTGTGACCTATGGACTGTTGCCTGCCAGGTTTCTTCTGTCCATGGCATTTCCAAGGCAAGGATACTAAGAGTGGATTGCCATTTCCTTTTTCAGGGGATCTTCCCGACCCAAGGATGGAATCTGAGTCTCCTGCATTGGCAGGGGAGTTCTTTACCACTGGGCGACCAGGGAAGGCCTTTCCTTTATTCTACTTGGAGTTTATTGAGTTTCCGGGAAGAATTGTTTATTTTAAGTAATTTAAGAACTTGTCTGTCATATTTCTTGAATATTTTTTCTTCTTTTCCTTTCTTTCTCTCTTCTTTTTATTTATTCATTTATCTTGGCTGCACTCGGTCTTCGTTGCTGCGTGCAGGCTTTCTGTAGTTGCTGTGAGCGAGGGTCACCCCTGTTGCAGTGGGTGGGCTTCTTATTGCAGCAGCTTGTCTTGTTGCAGAGCACACTTGCAGCACAAGGGCCCCAGAGCACGAGGGCTTCAGTGGTTGCGGCACACAGGCTTTGCCGCTCTGCGGCATCTGGGATCTTCTTGGACCAGGGATCTAACTGTGTCTCCTGCATCGGCAGGTAGACTCCCAACTTCTGAACCATTAGGGAAGTCTCTCTCTCCTCTCCTTCTGTTATTTCCATGAAACTTACATTGATATAACTAATGGTGCCCTGCACTTCTCCGAGGGGTCATTCATTTGTTTTCACTCTCTTTTCCCTCTGTTGTTTGGGTTGCATAAACTATCAAGTTTACTAATTCTTTAATTAGTTCAATTCTAATGCTGAGAGCCTCTAGTCAGTTTTTATTGGAGTTATTATTACACTTTCCAAGTACAAAATTTACATTCAGTTCTTTTTTCGAATTTTCATCTCTTCATTGATATTCCCCAGTTGTTATGACATTATCCTCATATCTTCATTTTTTTTTTAGTATGATTGCTTCACAATGATGATGTTGTATCACTTTCTGCTGTACGATGAAGTGAATCAGCTATATATATATATACACATATATACCGTCCTTCTTGGACCTCTGTCTCCCCATTCCAGCCATTTAGTTATATGTAAATATTTAGAATGGCTACTTTGAAATCTTCCTTTTGTTAAATTAAATATCAGATAGATAGCCTATAATTTTGCTCCCTGTAGGAGGAAAAATATAAAGATTAGAAGAAGTAAATATTAAATAAGGGTTAAAAATAGAATTAATGAAACCAAGAATTGTTTCTTTGAAAAAATCAACAAAATGGACAAAACTTTAGCTAGTTCAACAAAGAAAAAAGACACGAATAACTAAGTTCAGAAATCAAAGTGAGGATATTACATTACAGCTGACCTGACAGAAATTAAAAGATTTATAAGAGAGTACTAAAAGCAACCGTGTGTCCACTAATTAGATAACATGGATAAAATGAACAAATTTCTAGAAATACAAAAATTATAAAAACTTACTCAGGGATAAACAAAATATCTGAACAGACTTATAACAAACAGGTTGAATTCATAAGCAAAAGCTCCTAACACAGAAAAGTCCAGGACCAGATGACTTGTATGGTAAATTCTACCAAATATTTTAAAAAGAAGTAACACTAAGTCCTACCCAAATGCTTTCAAAAAATACAAAAAGAGAGACCAATTCTTAACACATTCTATGAAGTAAATATTTGCCTGAAACTAAAGACAAATATACTACACACATATACACATACAAAAAAAAGAAAAAAAACTATAGACTAATATCCCTTATCAATATAGGCACAAAAATCCTAAAAAAATATTAGCAAACCAAATCAGGAGCACATCAAAATGATTTATCCCAGAAATACAGGGGTGGATGATTCAACACAAGAAATTAATCAATTTAATTCACCATATTAATAAAACGAAGGAATATAAAAACATATGATTATCTCAATAACGAACATAGAAAAAAGCATTTGACAAAGTTCAACATCATTTCATGATAAAAAATACTCAGAAAACTAGGACTAGAACAGGAATTTCTTAACATGATATGATATTGTGATACAGTCTAATGAATAGTAATATATACATTTGTTCTTGGTCTCTGTTTCTGGTACACAGCTCCTGAAACCCATGAAATTTCCTAAATGGTCACAATATAAAGATCTCTTTTGTTATGTTAATGAAATGAGTTTCGAAAGCACCTAAGGACTAGGATTTCCCTGATGGCTCAGACAGTAAAAAAATGCCTATAATGCAGGAGACGCTGGTTGGATCCCTGGGTCAGAAAGATCACCTGGAGAAGAGAATGGCTGTCCACTCCAGTATTTTTGCTTGGAGAATTTCATGGACAGAGGAGCCTAGTAGGTTACAGTCCATAGGGTCACAAAGAGTGGGACAGGACTGCACAATTAAAACTTTCACTTTTCAAGGTTGACAGTGGGAACTACCAGACCAAGTGATTAGAGGATTAGAATTTACTGTCCCACCCAAAAACTCTAAGCAGGAGAGAGGGGCTGGAAGTTGACTCAATCACCAGTGAGCAATGATTTATTCAGTGAAGCCTCTATAAAAACCCAGGCTGGTGAACATGTGGAGATCTGGGGAGAAGAGCATGCTCCAAGATGGAACTGGAGCTCTGTGACTTGTTCCATGTGCCTTGCCCTATGCAGCATTTCCATCTGGCTGTTTCTGGATTAAAAATATAATATAAACTGGTGATCTAGTAAGTAAAATGATTCTCTGAGTTCTGTGAGTCACTCTAACAAATTAACTGAACCCCAAAAGGGAGCCACGAGAACCTCTGATTGTTGATCAGAAGTACAGGTAACAGCCAGGACTTGCCACTGCCATCTGAAGTCCAAGGAGAGGGTCCCTGGAGCTTCTAATTTGTAGCCAGTTCATCAGAAGAACCTGGGCTTGTGACTGGTGTCTAAGTGTGTGGGTGGAGGCAGTCTTGTAAGACCAAGTTCTTAACCTGTGGAATCTGATGCTGTCTCGGGGTAGATAGTGTTAGAATTGAGTTGAAATCTCAGCACCTTGCTGGTTTCTGAGATATGCGGAAGCCACT
Source organism: Bos taurus (assembly GCF_002263795.3). NCBI lineage: Eukaryota > Metazoa > Chordata > Mammalia > Artiodactyla > Bovidae > Bos > Bos taurus. The sequence goes on along the minus strand of NC_037342.1, from coordinate 60,139,813 downwards.
ACTCACTCCCCAACCAGCACACACATTGAAGTTGAGAACAGGAACCAAAAAAACATGATAAAGGGCATTGACCAAAAACCCAAAGCTCTTCTCATACTCAGTGTTGAAAGATGAAAATTTCCCCCTAAATTCAGAAAGAAGACAAGGATGCAATTACCACTGCTGTTCGATATTATACTATAAGTCCTAGCCAGAGTAGTCAGGCGAGGGGAAAAAAGAAAAATACAAGGTACCCAAACTGGAAAGGAAGAAGTAAAGTTATCTCTATTTGGATAAAATGATCCTACATATAGAAAATACTAATGTATCCCAGGTGGCTCAGGCAGGGAAGACTCCACCTGCAATGCATGTAGAAGGGAATAAAAGAAACAGTTATGGAAAGAGTTATCAATTGGTCATTGAATTTACATGAACAAGTAAACTATTTCAGTTGATGCTTTGAGCCATATGAGATTATTATTTGGTTTATATGCAGATTAAGATAATCTAGTAGAAAGAGGACACATGGAAAATCTGAGCAACTATTTCTCTCTAGTCTCAGCTATATACCTAATTGGCACATGTCCTTAGATTTCAGTTTCCTAACTAATAGGATTCTATGATATTTTGAAAAGGAACTTTGTGTGCTGAGAAAAAAACACTTATATTTAAACATCTGCCTATGGTACAAAGTTCAACGTATTTATGAAACTCAAGAACATAAAACATTCCAAAATAAGTAAAGGTTGTCCCAGCCTTATTTTGAAGGATAGAATACATACTTATCATAACCGAATTAGGTATCAAATTTTTGATAACAAAAACAAGAGAAGCCAGTCTAGTTCAGATATCAGTATAAAGCAATATCTGGAGAATTTGAATCAGGACTTCAAGTAGAGAAAATATTAAAAAATAAAAGGAACTCTTGCTATCCCCTAATATGATGAATTTTCATTTAATTGAAGATATTTCCTAGTTTCCTTTGGGACTTTCTCTTTGATCTGTAGATTACTTGGAAGAGTATTGTTTAATTTCAAATTATTTGGAGTTATTCTAGATATCTTTCTATTATTAATTTCTAATAAATTTATTGTGGTCAGAGAACATACCATGCATGATTTCTATTGTTTTACATGTGTTTTATGGGCAGGAATATGGAATATCTTCGTGAATGTTCTATGTACACTTGAAAAAAATGTGTATGTACTCTTAGTGGCAAAATATTAACTAAATGTCAACTTTATCCATTTGGTTCATGGTGCTCAATTCCTTTATGTCTTGATTTTCTGCTTACTTGTTCTATTGATTACTTGGTGAGGAGTGTTGAAATCTCCAAAGAACTGGATTTCTCTATTTTCCTTTGTAGTTCTATCAATTTTTGCTTCTTAGGTGCACATGTGTTTATTTAGTTTTTGTTCTCTGATACACATAAAGGTAGGATTATCATGTCCTCTTACTGAACTGATCCTTTGTCAACATGTGATATTCCCATTTATTTGAAGTAAATTTCTTCAGAAATCTACTGTGAGATTACTATGCTCATTCTATCTGTGGCAATAAGAATTCAAAGATGACCAATATATGGAATTTAGAAAGATGGTAACAATAACCCTGTATATGAGATAGCAAAAGAGACACTGATGTATAGAACAGTCTTTTTGACTCTGTGGGAGAGGGAGAGGGTGGGATGATTTGGAGAATGGCATTGAAATACGTATAATATCATATATGAAACAAGTCGCCAGTCCAGGTTCGATGCACGATACTGGATGCTTGGGGCTGGTGCACTGGGATGACCCAGAGGGATGGTATGGGGAGGGAGTAGGGAGGAAGGTTCAGGATGGGGAACACATGTATACCTGTGGTGGATTCATTTCGATATTTGGCAAAACCAGTACAATATTGTAAAGTTTAAATATAAAATAAAATTTAAAAAAAAAAAAAAAAGATGACCCCTAATGGCTCACACCCTTCAGTAATGTCCTCCCCTGGAGTTGGCCAACATTGTATGGCAAAGGTGAAGGGATTTTGCAGATGCAGCTAAACTTATCAGCTAGTTGATTTTGAATTAATCAAGAGGGTAATTATCCTGGGTAAGTCTGTGCTTACTCATTATGATGCTGAATGATGCTGAAACTGAAATGCCAGTACTTTGGCCACCTCGTGCGAAGAGTTGACTCATTGGAAAAGTCTCTGATGCTGGGAAGGATTGGGGGCAGGAGGAGAAGGGGACGACAGAGGATGAGATGGCTGGATGGCATCACTGACTCGATGGACGTGAGTCTGAGTGAACTCCAGGAGTTGGTGATGGACAGGGAGGCCTGGCATGCTGTGATTCATGGGGTCGCAAAGAGTCAGACATAACTGAGCGACTGAACTGAACTGAACTGAACTGAAGTCTGAGCTAATCAGATAAATCTTTAAAAGTGGAGAAAAGAAGCAGCAGCAGATGCTCTGGCACTGATTTGAAAGAAGTAAACTGCCATGATGTTGAAAGGCCATGTGACAGGAAATAGTGAGTGACCTCAGGCCTCAGTCCTACAACCACAAGAAACAATTCTATCAACAGCTAGAAAGCTTGGAAGAGAACCTCAAAACTCAGATGAGATTGTAGCCTTAGAAAGAGGCACTTTTGTTTCAGCTTATTAAGTACCTGAGTGCAGGATTCAGGTAATCCATATTTGGACTCCACAGACACTGCAATAGAATAAACTTGTCTTGCTTTACACCACTAAGTGTGTGATAATTTGTTATGCTCTTGTACAGCCAGTTTTCCTTTGGTTCTATGTTTTCATGATACATATTTTTCTTCTTTTTTTTTTTTTTTTTACAAATGTACTTCATTTTATTCTGTTTTTATTCTTACTGTGCTTCACAATATTGCATTTTTTACAAATTGAAGATTTGTGGCCTCATTTTCAGGTGATGGTACATTTACCAATATACTTACCTTTTGAGTGATTTTTATTTCTTCCAATAAATGAGGCTTCCCTGGTGGCTCAGACAGTAAAGAATCTGCCTGCAATGCAGGAGATCTGGGTTTGATCCCTGGTCAGGAAGATCCCCTGGAGAAGGGAATGGCTACCCACTTCAGTATTCTTGCCTAGAAAATTCTATCAACAGATGAGACTGATGGGCTACAGTCCATGGGGCCTCAAAGAGTCAGACATGACTGAGCGAATAAGAATTTCCATTTGGCATCATTTTTCTTTAGACTAAAGACCTTCTACTTGTCATTGGTTAGCCTCCCAAAAAAATCTATTTTATTTTTTAATCAAGAAATATCTTGATTTTGCTTTTGTTTCTGAAAGTTATTTATTTTAATTGCATACAGAATTCCAGGTTGGCAATTTCCTTTATCCAGTACTTTAAGCAGTTTTGTTTTGTTTTCCTGATGAGATGCTAGTTCTCTTTCTATCATGGCTTTCAGCTGTATTCTGAAGTGTGGTTTTCTTTGCTTTGACCCAGTTTGAGGCTACCTGCATGAATTTGATCTTCTAATATCTGAGCTCTGGTTGCTATAAACCCTGTCCCTTTCTCCAAGGTGAAGTTGGCCCTGAACATCCTGACCTGGAAAGAGCCCCAAACATCAGTGATGAGACTCAGTAGGAGAACTTCAGCCTGTAGAAACTATCCTGCAAAGTAGGAATCACGAAGACTTTGAATGCAACATAAAGTATTTGATGTGATCTAGACTGAAGAATCATGCTACCTTGTCAAGAGTACACTAGTGGAAGAGAGGTTTGATTGCCTAGTGGCTCATGGATTTATGACAGAAAAAGAAGTCTAAGCCCAATTCTGAAAGGCCATGTCCACTGTGGAGTACCGTCACCAGCAAGTTTATTATACGTGAGGAGATAAAGGCAGAAAATCTGCACTTGCATGCTAGTAGGAACATTAAGATTGCAGTCTATAGCTTAAGCAACACATTCACCTCTGGTAGCATGCTAGGTACTTTGTAGCCTCTACTCTGTAGACCCTGGGAGTTTCTGAGGGTCAAAAGTTTGATGGTCCCCCAGTGCATTCCTGGAACCTAGGAGTCATCCTGTATACACTGGTCAGCAAATCCCTGCCTTACTTTAGGCACAGAAATTCAAGGAGCTGTGGGAACAGACAGAGAGGACAATACCGTATTCCCTTCTGCTTGTCCATCATGTATGACTTGCTCAAGAAATTTCCCCTTCTCAATCCCAGCAAGAGAAGCACTTTTGAGTAAATTGTGAAAGATCAATGGATGCATGTGCATTATGAAGATAATGAACTAAAGCCTTATATGAGCCACCCCTGACTCCAAGGACCCCTAGATGGTGCCTGTGCATTACACGTGGGATGAGATCCCATATCCCAGTGGGCCAGAAATCCAACAAAGTGATGGCCACCTCTTTGCTCAGGGGTATAAGGGATCCCAGCTGAAAGGTTATGCCATTCCCCCCAAAGCCCGACATTCAGCTGACCCAATCAGTAGCAGAACTCCTTCCTCATTCCACAAGGTAGACCTTAGCATTTCTGCTAACCTCAAGTGGCAGTTTCAGCAAGCCTGCCATTCCCACCTTCAATTCCTACTCTAAGAGTACTCTGAGCAGCAGTGCAGAAAATCAGCAGAGTAAGATTAGGAGTAAGGAAAGACTGAAGGCAGGAGGAGAAGGGGATGACAGAGGACAGGATGGTTGGATCGCATCGCTGACTCAATGGACCTGTTTGAGCAAGCTCCAGGAGATGGTGAAGGTCAGGGAAACCTGGTGTGCTGCAGTCCATGGGGTCACAGAGAGCTGGACACAAGTGAGTGACTGAACAACAGCAACAGGCAGGAAAGTGCATTTGCAGGAGTCCAAGTTGGTAGCAATCACCCACTGTTGCTATGTGAGTATATTTTACATTATAAAACAGTTTTGTATGTTCAAAAAATAATCCAAATATTTGTCTTACAAGAGTTGTTTTCTGAGTACCATGTTAGATGGGATAACTGTTTCTCGTGGTTTATCCCTAGCCTCTCGCACATTTGAGATTAGCCTGCTTCCCTTTGCCATCAGGTTAAAGTGGATCATTGTCAGAAGGGCCTTTCCTGCCTGTTTCATTTACCTTATTCCCCCATCCATTATCCTTTATTAAAGTTCCCTTATCATTCGTTTTGTCCTTGTCCTTATCATTGTGGTTTAGTTGCTATCTCATGTCCAACTCTTTGCGACTCCATGTCCAACTCTTTGCAGCATGTCAGATTTCCCTGTCCTTCACTATCTCCTGGAGTTTGCTAAAATTCATGTCCACTGAGTCAGGGATGATATCTAACCATCTCATCCTCTGCCACTCTGTTCTTCTACTGCCTTCAATCTTTCCCAGCATCAGGGTCTATTCCAATGAGTTATCTCTTTGCATCAGGTGGCCAAAGTATTGGAGCTTCAGCTTCAGCATCAGTTCTTCCAATGAATATTCAGAATTGATTTCCTTTAGGATTGACTGGTTTGATCTCCTTGCAGTCCAAGAGATTCTCAAGAGCCTTCTCCTACACCACAATCCAAAAACATCAATTCTTTGGTGTTCAGCCTTCTTTATGGTCTGACCCTTTCATCCATACATGACTACTGAAAAAACCATAGCTTTAACTATAGGGACCTTTGTCAGCAAAGTGATGTCTTTGCTTTCTATTGCGCTGTCCAGGTTTGTCATAGCTGGAGGAGGGAATAGCAAACCACTCCAGTATTCTTGCCACGAGAGCCCCTTGGACATGAACAGTATGAAACATCCTTATCATGATGGTAGTTAATTCATTGTCACCCAGTTATCATCACCTCCACTCTGCTGTGCCTTCCACAAGTCAGATATCACATCTTTTTTCTTCTTCTTTTTGGTCTTTATTGAATTTGTTACAATATTGCATCTTTTTTTTTTTTTTATGTTTTGGTTTTTTGGCCACAAGGCATGTGAGACCTCAGCTCCCTACCCAGGAATCAAACCCTTCATTGAAAAGTGAAATCTTCACCTTTGGACCTCCAGAGAAGTCCCCGTTATCACATCTGCTTTGGATACTACAGTATCCTCTGGCAGAGAACCTAATACATATTCGGTGTTCAAGTAAAACTTGAGGAATCGAAGAATCTGTGAAAGTGCATGAATAAATAAATGAATGGCAGTCATGTCATCTCTGCTGGAGACTAACAGGCAGTCCAGTTAATCATATACTCTCTTAATCTTTGTTCTAATAAACAGACCTGTCTGTTCTGCACTGCTCCCCATCCCCTCAACACACACACACACATACAATCCTTGAGTCCTTGGTTTGGACAACAGTGCTGGATTGCCTTCTTCTGTCTTATATTTCCTAGTCTGTCTAGGAACCGACTTCACGTCCCTGAGCAAAGTCACTCTGCTTGGGCTTTGCTTCCTATTACTTGTTTTCTTGACCCTGCTATGCTCTGCTAAAAGGATGCTTGATAGCCAAAGTAAGGCAGATTCACAAATGCTAATTGGCACAAATACATGAGTTTATGCATATCATCGCTAGTCAGGGTAGGACTCTATGGAATCAGAATCTCTAGAGCAAAGTACAAGTAATTGATATTTTGTAACAAGTTCCTAGGTGATGATGACAAGCAAGTGTTAGGAGCTTCTAGGGTAGAGAAGAGCACGCCAGCTTAGAATCACATGTGAGTTTGGATCTTTGCTCAGAGATGGATTATTAGCTCAGTGACTTCCATCAGTTAATTAACCTGAGTTTGTTTCCTGCTCTGTAAAATGTAGGGAGCGCAACCTACTGGTTCTTACCCCATCCCTAGTCCATTCAGAAGCAGATCGTCTTTTAATACTGATCCCAAATTTTGTAAGGTCCTAGTTCCAATCTTTTTTTTAAGTAACTTATTATTTATTTATTTTATTTTTGGTTGTGCTGGGTCTTTGTTGCTGTGCCCCAGCTTTCTCTAGTTGCAGTGTAGGCGGGGGGCTATTATTCTTTGTGGTGCGTGGGCTTCTCACTGCAGTGGCTTATTCTGTTGCAGAGCACAAAGTCCAGGCTCGTGGGCTCTGTAGTTGCAGCAGGTGGGCTCTAGGGCACTCAGGCTTCGGTCGCTGAGGCACACAGGCTCGGTTTTTGCAGCTCACAGGCCTCCAGAGCACAGGCTTAGTAGTTGTGGCACACGGGTTGGTTGCTCCATGGCCTGTGGGATCTTCTGGACCATGAATTGAACCTGTGTCCCCTGCATTGGCAGGTGGATCCTTATTCACATCACTATCAGGGAAATCCCCAGGCCCAGCATTTTTAACTTAAGTCAAAAGTTTTCCTAGACCCTAAATTGTAAGATCAATTCATTTTTAAAAGAAAATGTATTCAAATCAGAATATACTAAATAATAATAATACTTAAACAGAGAAGTAGTACAAACATGATTATCCAAGTAATTTATAATCAATAGATGAAAAAATATTGTTTGTGCACTGTTCTTTTCCTTCCAAAAAACCCCTTACTTGCTGCCACAAGGACCGCATCCTTGATTCTTTGTCCAGGTCCGCAATCTCCTTTCATGCTCTACTGCCTGTAGGCTGAAGACATGCTGACTTAACCCCACTGGACTCCCAAGGCCTGTAACTAACGTCCCCATGATAGGAGCCAGTAGTAATCTCACTCCTGCTGCTGATAGAATCTTTATCAACCTGCCCTGGAATTCCAAATTAGTCTCTCCTTACAACTGATATTACAAATAATGAACAGGATTTGAAGGGACACTGCAGGTAGTGCCATAATCCACTTAGATTAAAAGTTAGATAGAAATTAATGGTTGCTGCTACTGCTGCTAAGTCACTTCAGTCGTGTCCGACTCTGTGCGACCCCATAGACGGCAGCCCACCAGGCTCCCCCATCCCTGGCATTCTCCAGGCAAGAACACTGGAGTGGGTTGCCATTTCCTTCTCCAATGCGTGAAAGTGATAAGTGAAAGTGAAGTCGCTCAGTAGTGTCCGACCCTCAGTGACCCCTTGGACTGCAGCCTTCCAGGCTCCTCCATCCATGGGATTTTCCAGGCAAGAGTACTGGAGTGGGGTGCCATTGCCTTCTCTGAAATTAATGGTTAGATAGGAATTAATTTAACCTGTTTAAATATGAATTTTCTAGTCCTGAAAGTAGAACTTGAGCTGGTTGCTTGCTTAATCCAGGTTTAATGCTGCTTCCTGATAACCTTGGCCCACTGGGGATGGTAAAGGCCAATTTCCTTCATCACCACGTAGGGTAAAAACAGCCTCTCGCTCCCTCTCTTGCATGTGCTTTCACCTGGGGACAGGGATCTGTCTCCATTTTGGTCTGCAAGGAAATCAAGCCAATCAATCCAGAAAGAAATCAACCCTGAATATTCATTGGAAGGACTGTTGCTAGAGCAACTCCAGCTTTGGCCACCTGATGCAAAGAACTGACTCATTGAAAAAAAAAAAAAAAAAAACCCTGATGCTGGGAAAGATTGAAGGCAAAAGGAGAAGAGGGCAGCAGAGGATGAGATGGTTAGATTGCATCATGGACTCAATGGACATGAGTTTGAGCAAACTCTGGGATACAGTGAAGGACAGGGGAGCATGGCCTGCTACAGTCCATGATGATGTAAAGAGTGGGACACGACTTAGCAACTGAGCAACAACAAATCTGTCTCTATCACTTACTGAACACAGTTCTGTCCCCACACAGAACTGAACACTAGCAATCCAGGCTCCTCCAGTCTCTGGCAGCCACTCTCTTCTGGGTTAAACTTTCCTTTTCAAGTCCAAGTGCTGACATAGTCCCCTACCTTCAGGGATAATTCTGTCTTTTAGCAATTTTCTAAACACAGACATGGGTGGAGTTTTCTTCAGGACATTCACAGAGGCTGGTGAGGGGTGTGTAAAAAAGAATTGAAAGTGATAAGGCACAAAGTCTTAGCTGACTTGGAGGGCCAACGTGGGAGGGAATAAAAAATAAAATCACTTTTTCATTTTTTTCCCCTCTTTCCTCTAGAAAGGAGAATGAGAGAGATGTTAATTGCACTGTGTATGTTTTTTCCACACTTAATCTTTATCTATGTTTCTCTCTGGTTTCATCAAGGGGGAAGGAGTATTAAAATGACCAAAGATCCTGCAGCTGCTGCTGACTCGTTTCAATTGTGTCCAACTCTGTGTGACCCCATGGACTATAGCCCACCAGACTCCTCTGTCCATGGTATTCTCCAGGCAAGAATACTGGAGTAGGTTGCCATTTCCTCCTCCAGGGGATCTTCCTGATCCAGAGACTGAACCTGCTTCTCTTATGTCTCCTGCCTTGGCAGGCAGGTTCCTTACCACTAGCACCATCTGGAGTGTCCCAAAGATCCAGCTAACACAAACCAGTGATCTGGGATGCGTATGTCATTAAGGAAAAATATTTTCACTAGACTCATCGGTTTTCAAAATATTACTGGGGAAAATGCTTTGAGGTCTCAACCCCCTCCACAGAGTTTGTTTTCAGTGTTCAGAGGGGTGAGGGTACAAAGGCAGACAGAATATGTGAAGAGGATTAAGAGGTACAAGCTTTCAGCTATAAAATGAATAAGTCACAGGGATGTAATGGGAACACTGGGAATACAGTCAATGATATTATAACAACTTTGCATGGTGACAGATGGTACTGGTCTTATTGTGGTGATCGTTTCATAATGTATAAAAATATGGAAGCACTGGGTTGTGCATCTGAAACTAATACAATATTGTATGTTAATTATAACTCAATAAAAACAATTCTAGGAAAACGGTGTCTGCTGTACTCCCCTTGCAGAGAGCCACATTCATATTTTAAAGACTTTTTCAAAATCTTAATACAAAGCATCCTATTCAACATTGTTAACTCACTGTTTGCCAATTTCATTTATGTCCCCACTCCCCTCAGGAAGAATCTATACATTACTGATGTTAGAGATTGTGTTAATATTTTGAATATTGTGATTTGGAAAAGATGTTAGATCTGCCCTTGTTCCCCTCCCCACCATTTGTATATGCGTGTTTGGGGCTTTGATAACCCCTCTTCAAAGATGCTCTGGAGACACTGGCAGAGCTAAATTTCTTGGCTCCCATCTCATGTTGAATCTGGGGAAAGACATTGCAATTTGAAAGTAAAAATAGCTCGGGAGATTGTAAATGGTAAAAACAGAGGAAAAGGGAGGCAGAAAATGATAAGAGATGTAGCTAAATATTTATATATACAAAAAATGAAAATATGAGAAACGTTCCTTCTGAAATACATAATTAAGCTCAAGACAGAGTAGGCAGATGGAGTCAGTAATTACAGGTTCCTAATGTATCTCAAATTCTCAGAGAATGAGGCTGTTGCTACTAATTTTGTAGCTTCACAGTTTATAGCTTGTTGCTGTTTATAACAGGCTCTGCTCCATTAACACTTGCTGTTCCAGTTTAGATAGCTTGCTTTTAAAAAATATACCTGACAGAGAAAAGCCATGCCATTTCTGACCTACTTAGACCAGTTCGTCAAGATGTGAGGTAGGCATTATGTATGTATCATAATGGTTCATATTACTCTCATCCTCATTATGGTTCAGGCAGTTGTGGTGTTGTAGAGAATACCTGGGATCTGGTATCTGAGTTCATTTCCACAGGTATTTACTGAATGCCTGCTCTGGCTGGGCACCCTTCTCAGCCTTGGTACACGTCAGTGAATCAAACAGACTTAGATTTCTGCCCTTGTGAAGCTTTCATTCTAGCAGAAGTTGGGGATACAGAAAAATTAATAATCAACAAAATGATTAAGTCAATTATATACTATATGAGAATGTAATAAAAAAGGTGACAAAAGAGGAGGGCGCCTTGGATAAATGGATTTATCAATAGAGTAGTCAAGGCAATGATGCTGGAGAGCATGCCGTGGAGACAAGACTGAAGTGGTTGGCTGTGTAGGTGTTTCCTTATTCCTCTGTGCAAAGGAATAAGGAAACACATGTGTGTGCCATGGGATTCTGAACCCTCTTCCAAGGATCTTCCCAACCCAGGGATTGAACCCATGTCTCTTAAGTCTCCTACATTGGCAGATGGGTTTTTTTACCATTAGTGCCACCTCAGAAACCCAGTAAGGGAACAGTCAGAGCAAAAGGTCTGAGACTGGATAATGTTGAATCTGTTAAGGAACAGCAGGAGGTGGGCATGGCTTCACTTGCCAAGAGGGTGGGAGAGCTATATGATATGCAGTCAGGGTAGGGACACAGAGAGATATAGACAGCCTTGAAGGCCTTCATCCAATTTTTGACTTTTGCCCTGAAGGGAAAGTGCGATTTGTTTCGAGAACGCAATCAACTGGCTTCCATTTAAACTGGATCTGATTGTTAAAGAATTAAAACTATCTTCAGTTTATATGGGTTCATATTTTCTTTTCTGTGTATGGTAATAGAAAAAAAATCAATTTCCAATGACCTTGTTCTTAAACAAAGGGGGTGAGTAAGGTGTATTACTTTTAACCAACAGAATTCTTTTTAAGAAAAACCTTGGAACATTTTTCATAAAAGGGGTGCCATACCAGGCCCACCACATTTTCCCCCAGCCATACACAGATCTAGTTTCTCTCCCCAGGTGCTGAGTCATCTCAGAGATGACTTCTCGGGTGGTAAGAGAGGGGACACGAGAACTCCAGTACTGGCTCCCACACGGGCAACTCCTATCCCGTTTCTATTGTCAAGACTATAATTCTATTCTTTTGACCTCATCTCTCCATCCCCTTCAAACTCAGCACCAACCATAGAAAGCCACATTTGCTTTGGAACAATCACAGGAGAATCCCCCTCATCTGGTTAGCATAATTCCACCTTCTCCATGCCAACAACCTCCAATCAGGCAGACCTGAAGCTTTCTCTCTCTCTTTTGCTTTTTTTTCATTATAAAACTTTCCCACTTCTCTTTCTGCATCTGGGTCTCTGTCAGGTCCAAGCAATGGTGCCTGATCTTGCTATTGGAAACTTTGACTAGATAGGCCATTTTCATTTGCATTTATCAGCATCCACTCCTTCCCCCAACAAACACAGAGGAAAAGATGGAGAAGGGCAGAGAGGAGAGAAGCATTGCAGGGAAAACATAGCAGTTCCACTTCTGTAGTTTTTCCCAGTTGTGGATAGAGTGGCAACTCTGGTAGTCGGGGTCAGCAGACTCTCCTCTTGTCTCCCAGAAGACTCTTGGTTGCATTTTAAATATTTATTGGGTTCATTGGGTCTTAGTTGTGGCACACAGGATCTTTCATTGTGTCATGCAGGCTTAAGCGGTTGTGATCACGGGCTTAGCTGTTTCACGGCATGTGAGATCTTACTTCCCCAGCTAAAGGTTGAACCCATATGCCCCACATTGCAAGGAGGATTCCTAACCACTGCAGCACCAGGGAAGTGCCTTAGTAGCCTTCTAAAGCTTCAGTTTCTTGGTTAATTTGTAATCACTCTCATGGAGGTGCTGGATAGCTATGTTGACTGCACCTGTTGAAAGAACACTGGGCAGTTTGCACATCTCCATCTTCCACTGCATGAAGTCCCCTTGGCCCAGTGAGCTGTGCGTGCACAGGGCATGAACTTCTAGTACAGCTTGCACACTGCTCTTTGCATCCCTTTCTTTCTCTCGCTCCTGAGGCTCCCTGGGGCTGGTGGTCTTCACAGCCCACCTAAGTGTGGTGAGTGAGACTCGGCCTCTCGAAATTCTTCTTTATCACAACCTCCACTGCCCACTGAGCATCTCCACTAAGGTTTGAGCATCTCCACTAAGTCTTTGCCTTCAGGTTCCTTTAGGATGCTTCAGGCAAGCCTGAAACAGAGGTGTTTGTGTATCAACCCAAAGGAGAATTTGCAGCAGTTCACAATGGCCCCCTGCCAGCCCTGGTTGTTACCAGAGGGTGCGGCTAGGGTGCTGTCCTAGGCCGAATTCTGCCGTCCGACATGGACAGTTTCTTTGGACACACTCAAAGGATTTGGTTGAGGCTGGGGCACCACCGCTGTGGCTGGTGTGAGCAGAGGTGGGGGGTGGCAGTCATGGAGACGTGCTGGGGGCTGTGCCAGGCTGTGGCACCTCACAGTTACTCCCCCTGGGGCACAGGTCCCTGGGGCACAGGTGACATGGGTTGTACTAAGGCTCTCTTGAATATCCGGTGCAGGTGGGTGGGCTCAGGACACTGTCAGGGCTGGGAACACAGAAGCCAAGGAGGTTCCAATCCTTTTACAGTTAGGATTGACTTTGCTGTTCTAGATGGAGGGCTCCCATGGCTGCATGGGGCGTGCTATGTCGTTTCAGTCATGTCCGATTCTCTGAGACCCTGTGAACAGTAGCTGCTCCTCTACCCATGGGATTCTCCAGGCAAGAATAAAACATTAGTGTAACTGAGGTATCAGCTGAGGTTACATACCCACTTGGAGTCGGGATAAAATTGGCTCCAGAGCCAATTGTATACCCTAGGGAAAATCGAGCATTCCAAGATTTCTTCACATCCAGAAGAAATATATTTCTCCTTATCTGTTCTGGCTCTTGTTTCTGGCTTCTGCCTCCTGCATCTGTTCCTCTGTTTCTGCTTTGTCATTAACTCCAAATTCTAAAACAGCATCAATTTCTTGAGCACTTTTCCCACAAATTTATCTCATATGAGGCAGGCATGTACAGGAAAATTTGACTGGAGATTTGAGGGTACATGCTAGGAGCTTCCATGCCTGGGACACCCAGTAAATAATTAAATATCAGATTACGAAGATGTTAGGGATCACTTTGGCCATTTGTCAATTTCATCTCTAAATTCTCATCTACCTGTACTCCTATTCTCTCTTCTCCTTCCTATGATTTCCTCTACATCTAAATTCTTATTTTTTGGGGCTAAACTTTTTCTTCTCCATTCACTTTCTTCCTTGTAATATTCTGTATCAGAATATAGAATATTATTTTAATAGTATAGAATATTATTATTCTTTATCAGAATATAGAATATATAAAGCTTCTAGACACACATAAAGGCAAAGTTTTAAATCAGGAATCTCAGACATCTAGGGATTCTTCTTTCAGATTTTGTTTACATCAACCCTAGAAAATTGTATGTAAACAGCTGCATGTATGTGTATCTGTTTCTTCCTGAGACAAGAATGATAGCTTTCACAGGATTCTCAAATGAGTCTGTGCTCCAAAGAATTTAAAAGCTGTAGTTGTACAACTTTTTCCCTTCTTTAACTGTGTTTCTTAACTGCAGGAAATCAAAGCATACAATCCTGTAATGCACATGAGAATTAAGTCTCACTTAAACTATAAGACTGATGTACAACAATTTGTGTTCATGAAAAGGATTAAATGGAACACAAATTCAATAAATTAGAAATGAATGTTCCTTTACTGAATGACTCACTTTAAGATTTATTCAAGTTATTATTTTATGTGTGCAAAAACATTTATGTGTGGATTGTCTTCATCTGTTTTAGCTGCTTCAGTAAACTGCCATAGACTAGGTGGCTTATGGGAGAAGCAATGGCACCCCACTCCAGTACTCTTGCCTGGAAAATCCCATGGACGGAGGAGCCTGGTAGGCTGCAGTCCATGGGGTCGCTGAGGGTCGCGCACGACTGAGTGACTTCACTTTCACTTTTCACTTTCATGCATTGGAGAAGGAAATGGCAACCCCCTCCAGTGTTCTTGCCTGGAGAATGCCAGGGATGGGGGAGCCTGGTGGGCTGCCGTCTATGGGGTCACACAGAGTCGGAAACAACTGAAGCGACTTAGCAGCAGCAGCAGCAGGTGGCTTATAAACAACTGGAATTTATTTCCAAAAGTTCTGAAGACTGGGAAGTCCAAGATCAAGGTGCTGGCAGATTTGGTGTCTGGTGAAACTCCTAAGTAGCCATCTTTTTGCTGGGTCCACACCTGGCAGAGGGGCAAGTTGCTCTCTTGGGCCTCTTTCATAAGGGCACTAACCCCCTTCACGAAGGCTTTGCCTGTAGGACCCTAATTCCGTCCCGAAGGCCCCATACTGAGAATTAAGCTTCAACAAGTTCATATGGAGGGGACACAAATATTCAGTCTATAGCATGAATCAATAAGTAAAGAGTTTGAAAAGAAAATAGAGTGGTAGAAACAGACATATATTTTGCATGATGTACCAAGTATTCATATTATTTAGTACCTATGAGAAAGCAGTGTATTCCAGAGCACAGAACTGAGCATCTGCAGATGTGAGTTTTTGTGACCTTGGGTAAGTTGCTTTAACTCTCTGAGTCTGGGACCACTCATCCAAGTACTGGGGAAACACAAGAAAATTCATGGTACTGATGATGAAGCTCTGAAATAAGAATGAAAGTCAACAGGAGGACTTCCCTGGTGGTCCAATGGTTAAGAATCCACCTGCAAATTCAGGGTACACGGGTTCAAACCCTGGTCCAGGAAGATTCCATATGCTGCGGGGCAGCTAAGCCTTGTGCCGCAACTGCTGAGCACAGATGCCCGACAGTCCACACTTTGCAACAAGAGCAGCCACCGCAGTGAGGAGCCCGCTGCAACTATAGAGTAGCCCCTGCTTTCCACAACTAGAGAAAGCCCTTGTGCAGCAACGGAGATCAACACAGCCAAAACTGATAAATTAAAAAAAAGAAAGAAAGAAAGCTAGCAGGAACTTGATTTTATTTACACAGGACTTTAAAAAACTAATGCAGGAGGTGGTACATATGTTCACCTACAAAAGAAAGTGTACTCTGAAGTCTAGTGCTGGGCACCCAGGGGCTCTTCATGAATTCCTGCTGTGGTTGGTCAATCACCTCAGAGTGGTATTCCACAATTCTCCTGGGCACAGGCTTCCCTGCAGAAATTGTGAGCCCCTTCTGAGATTGAATTTTATTTAAGGTAAACCTCTTATCCAGGATATTATGAACATGCATTAGCAGTTAAGAACAATGAGTGACTCACAGTTTTTAGGGCTTCCCTGGTGGCTCAGACACTAAAGAGTCTGCCTGTAATGCAGGAGACTGGGTTTTGATCCCTGGGTCTGGAAGATCCCCTGCAGAAGGAAGTAGTAATCCACTCCAGTTTTTTTTCCTGGAAAATCCCATGGACAGAGGACCCTGGTGGGCTACAGTCCATGGTGTCACAAGAGTTGGACATGACTGAGCAACTAACAGCATGTTACTTTAAGGAAAAACAGTAATAGATACTGTCATTTCATCAGATGAGAAATTGTTCTTCATTTCCTGACATTCAACAATGTTCACTGATAATATTATGACACTCATAATATTAACAGCAATCTCCACTTTCTTTTTTCGCTGAGCAGTTTTAGAAAATTATTATTAGCTGAGTACTGTATCAAACAGGGAAAAAAAATACCTTTTTTTCCGTGGGGCCTGCTGATTATTACAGAGATTACATTGGTAGCATTGTACCCAGGCTAAGCTGTTGCTGAGGGCTGGAAGGAGTGATACCTGGGGGAATGCTACACAAAGGGTAAGCTTTCTCAGGGTTAAACAGTGAAGCTCAATGTGATTTAGGGATTTTATTTGGATATAGTCTTGGACAGAGAGGCATGCCACTCCATAGAGCTGGCTTTCTCCCTAAATACAGCAGGTTAGAAGTCTGTGGAAGCATAAAATACAGATTGGAAGTTTACATGGTGGACACAAATATGATTCCAAATGATTTGAAGGAATTAACCTGTTGATCTCTTTTGCCCACCTGTGACACTTGGAGAAAAAGCTACTGTAAAAGTATTATTATGAACGAGCTTATATGAATGCTTTACTGCTCTGTGGGACTTGATGGTCCAGTGGTTAAGACTCTGCACCTCCACTGCAGAGGGTATGAGTTTGATCCCTGATTGGGAACTGAGATCCCTCATGCCACCTGGCACAGCCAAAATATGTTTTAAAAAATTAAAAATAACATTCTTTTTGAAAGACCTAATTTACAAGGTTAGGAGCATTGAGTACAGAGAGAGGCCAGTATACCATAGGTCTATTTATTTAAAAGTCATTAATAAACTAAAAACAATTAAATAAAATATGTTGTACCTCCCACTTCCACAAATATAGTTTTACAGCATCATCAAAGATCAGGTTCAGATTTAGAATTATCAAATACCTTGGTGTTATTCAACTACACTTCACCTTTCCTTCCCACCCCAGCTCCACCATACTCTACCCCACCATGTGAGGAACCTTGTCTGCATGCATGGGGATCCTCCAGCCCTCCTGTCAAAGCCCTGTTTAAACTTTAAAACAAATAGTCACCTTACCATTGGTGGGGTCCACTTTTGGGAGAATAGATCCTAAAAAGACATGTAGGCCCTGGGCGCTATGGGCAGGAATTCTTGGGTCTTGTGACCTGAAACAGTAGAGGAGAGTCAGAGACCAAACAGAATGATGTTCAACTGTGGAGTCTGCTGTATCTAAGCTCTGTGATACTGGACAATTTTCTTTAATTCTTCCATACTTTATTTTCCTCATCTACAAAGTGATAGAGGTGTTAATACAACCATAGTGTTGTGGTGGGTATTAAAAGATGCATGTCATATAGTAGCATCCCATAAATAGTAGCTATTAATCATCATCATTATTAATTATCATCATTAAAATGTTATGTGTCACATCCACTGTTAAACACAGGTGAATTCAATAAGGAGCAAGGCACGGTTTCTTGAGGAATTCATAAGACCCAAGAAAATTATGGAAGTCAGATGGGAGAATGCAATTTATAGAAACTGACAAGCATCCATCCCTGACCAAAGCCAATCTCTTCCTCTAGGCAGTGGGGAGAGGTGGGGGAAGAGACTCTGTGGGGAGACAGAACCACAAACAGATGAACACAGCAACATAAATGCAGAGAGAGCATAAGGAATGAAAAAGATGCTTCAGGAGAGTGAGTGCCTAGAGGAAGACCTCAGATTAGTCTGAGTGTTAGCAAAGAATTCTTCCAGGCGAGGTTTTTGAGCCACACCATACAGAATGTGTAGTAAAAAAGGACACCATGGCAAAAGCCTGGAATGTGTAGAAAGCAAGATTGTTTGGAGACCTGCCTGTGGTTCCCTGGTTCATCAAGGCCTGAATCTTCTGATGTGTGTGGGGGAGGGCAAGAGATGAGGAGGGGAGGGCAAGAGATGAGTGGGGAAGGCCAGGCTGCTACAGATTACAGGGGGCCTGTATTCAACGCTGGCAACTTCAGATTTGATTCTGTGTGCAATGAAAAGAGTTTTCAGTCACGGAAAGACATGGTCATATACGCGCTCTGGAAAAGTCACTCATACATATATGCTCAATTGTATCTGACTTTTTTGTGACCCCGTGGACTGTAGTCCACCAGGTTCCTATGTCCATGGAATTCTCCAGGCAAGAATACCGGAGGTGGTTGCCATTACTTTCTCCAGCGGAACTTCCCAACCAGGGATTGAACCCGTGTCCCTTGTGTCTCTTGCATCTGCTTCATTGGCAGGTGGATTCTTTACCACTAGTGCCACCTGGGAAGCCCTCTGATATTTATGTAGAACAGAAAAAAAAAAAAAAATACAGAAATTGGGAGCAAGAAAACTAGCAGGAGGCTGCTGCTATAGGGCATGAGTAGATGAACATAGGAAGTGTTTTAAAAATATGAAGGAGGTGCAATTAGCAAGACTGGATTTAAGGACTAAAAGTAGAGCCAGAATCAGAGTTGACTGAAAAGGTCTGGCTTGGGTGATGGAGTAGGTCGCACACTATGTATTAAAACTGGACAAAACTGACAGGAAGAAGATATAAAGATCAGTGCAACCCTTAGATTTTCAGGGACTTAGTCCCTTCTAGGGTACAAATGTAGGAAAGCAAACAGGGATGCAAAGTCTATTTCTCAGAGAGACAGTATTTTTTTTTTTTAATTTTAATTGGAGGATAATTACTTTACAATCTTGTGTTGGTTTCTGCTGTATAAAACATGAATCAGCCACAAGTATACATGTGTTTCCTCCCAAGGACACAGTAATTTTTGATATGAACTTGTCCTGTGTTTTCTCTTTACACAGGCTTTATTGGTGGCTAAATGATGAACAAATCCATACATTTGCCCTCAGGTAGGAGCTTAGTCCGGAGAAGGCAATGGCACCCCACTCCAGTACTCTTGCCTGGAAAATCCCATGGATGGAGGAGCCTGGTAGGCTGCAGTCCATGGGGTCGCTAAGAGTCGGACACGACTGAGTGACTTCACTTTCACTTTTCACTTTCATGCATTGGAGAAGGAAATGGCAACCCACTCCAGTGTTCTTGCCTGGAGAATCCCAGGGACGGGGGAGGCTGGTGGGCTGCCGTCTCTGGGGTCGCACAGCGTCAGACATGACTGAAGCAACTTAGTAGCAGCAGCAGCAGGAGCTTAGTCTGGATTTCCTGTATGGCTCTACTGGCAAAGAAATTGCCTGCCAATGCAGGAGACTTAAAAGAGGTAGGTCTGAAACCTGGGCCTGGAAGATCCCCTCGAGGAGGACATGGCAACCTACTCCAGTATTCTTGCCTGGAGAATCCCACAAACAGAGGGCTACAGTCCGTGGGGTCACAAGGAGTGGAACACCACTGAAGTGACTTAGCATGCACACACAGGAGCTTAGTCTAAGGTATTTATATCTAAAATAATGAGAAGCATGGGATGGTGGATAGTCCTTGAAACTGTGCGTTTGCTGGATTCCGATGTAGTAAGCCTAGTACAATGTCTAGGCTTTCTAAGTAGCAGAAACCCTGCAAGCCACAATAAAGCACTGGTAGAGACAAGAGAGCAGTAAGGGGTGTAAATGGAGCTTTTTTGTGGGGAAGACTGTGGGTGCCAAAGAAGAGAGTTCATATTTACTTATGTAGGTGTCAAATTAGAGTTGTTCACTACAAATAACTGTATCCATTCCGGTTAGTGGAATCAGAAAAAGGAATTATTAAAGAGCGTTAGACCTTTTTCAGAATTTCCAGAAAGTAAGAGAGACACATATTGAGTCCCAGAGTCAAAATCAATGTCCAACCTCCCTTCAGGTGCCTTGACACAATGCCTGAGATGTCCAAGATTGGACAGCAGAAGCACGGCCGTTGCCATCCATAAAGAACTGGACTCATCCAACACCGTGCATTCCTGAACTTCAATGCCCCAGACACGTGGCTTCCTTCGATTGTTTGCTGCGGCTGCAAAGTCGCTTCAGTTGTGTCTGACTCTTTGTGGTTGTTTAGTTCTCCATAAGAATCTTGCACAAGTGAATCTTTAGAGTAGTCTAAATCAGAAATTTTTTAGCTTCCTCCTTAGGGAAGGCTGGATTCATAATCTGGAAAACACTAGAAGACGGTTTACAAAGGTAGTAGGTAGGTGCAAATGAAAACATGGCCCTAGCCTAGGTCAACAGAAGTGAGTAAAGTCATATGATGCAAGTAGCATTTTAAAAAGAGTCATTCACTTGGTTGTTTTATTTTATTGCTAATATAGTGATGATAATAAAGGTCCATCTGAATCTTTGGCAAAAGGAAAATAATTAAACCTAGAAATTTGGGTTCCTTTGAGTTGGGTGGCAACATAGCTGGAAACAAGGGCTTTGGAGTCAGAAAGAGTGGGATTTCAAATTTTCACTCCACCACTTAGTCCTTGGGTCATCTTAGTTGATTTCCTTATCCTCATCTTTTTCATCTGTATAATGGGGCCAATAATAAAAGCCTCTGCAGCGTTGTCGTGAAGACTAAGGGAAATGATGCATTCAGAGTGCCAAGTAGAGAATTACCAGGAGGCAGAACCTCTGATTGCTTATTCAGGACTCTGTGCCTCTGAATTAGCACCAGAATGGTTTCCTATTATTATGAACATCAAAAGCACCATTCTCCCCCGCCTGCCCCCGACTTCCTCCCCCCACACCTTCCTTTCTGCTTCTTGTCTCTAAGGGCAGCAGTAAACCATATATGGGAGCCTAATTAAGCATGCACAGTTCCTGTCTGTCTTATCTTAATCCTGCCAGTAATAGAACAATTATTGTTCAGAGAAACTACAAGGGAAATTGTGAGTGCGAAGAGCAGACAGTGCTCCAATTGATCTCAATTACTGTCATGAAATTGAGTCTTCTGTCGACATCTAAATTTAATGCCTCTTTTTCCCTGAGGATCTGTCCTTCACCGTTGCTTCTTATTGTATCTGTGGTCGGCCTGTCACCATCTGCATTGCACTCTTCATCAGAATGATGGAATTGTTTTCATTTGCCTCGTACCGCCTCTCAATGCTGTTTGTTTCCTAGATCCGTGCTCTAGTCTTCTGACATTCACATCTGAATCTTCTCATTTTCTTTCGCTCAGCATCCAGGGAAGGGCTATGTTGTATTTTGGTATCCAAAGAATTGATTTCCATATATGAGCAAGAAGACAATTTTTCAAAACCTAAACAAGATGAGTGTAGGCTTTGCCCAAAGGATGAAAACATATTCTAAAGTAAATTATTTCCCTCTTTATTTGGGTGCAATTAGGAAAGTTAATGATGGGTAATTTTCAGCATGCATATGCTTCCACTTTGCTGATTTATAAGCAGGCATAAACATAATTAGGTGTGCATATGCATGCTCACAGTTTAATGGGCCCTGCATTCCTGGTAATTAGATGGCTCAGCATGTCGTTGATGTGTCATTTTTCAGGCTAAGATATAGAAAGCTTTTCAGATTGACGGTCCCCAGGAAATAACATGGAAATGCAAGGTACGTAGTTATATGAGAAATAACAGCATCTTAAGATACATTCACCATCTGTTTTTCTTCTTAAATAGATTCAATAGATTTAGAAAGTGTGTTTCCCTAAAGCAAGCGTTCCTTTTTTTTAAGTTGTAAAGTTCTCTGTATTTAGAAATCAACAGATTTATAGTATTTTAGAACTTGAACATAAGCGAGTATCCAGTTTAGATGAGGTTTTATAGATGAGATTGTTCAGGCTCAATGAATTGAAATGTTTTACCAAGGTTATATGGTGATTAAGAAATCTATCATTGGTTTGTCAGAAATTGAAAGGAAGATTTTTTTGATTGTCAGTACAGCATCTTCATCTCTCTGGAATCCCAGCTTTAGTGCCAGCAGGATCAGCTACGTAATTTGAGGAACCCAGTACAATATAAAATTCAGGATCCCTTGTTCTAAAATTACAAAAAAAGGAAAGATAGTGACAATAAGCATTAAATCAAGCACCGAGGAAGCATGAGGCTCCGGTGGCTAGAAGTAACATATGCCTGAAGTTGGTCCTGAGTGCCAGAGCAGCATGGATGACCCAGAACGGGCCACAGAGAAGGCGTGAGCAAGAGGGTATGGCAGTCAGACGTGTGGAGAACTAACTGTGAACAGTATTCCCATGAGCACTGGCCATAGGGTAAGAAGAAAGATCAATATTATCTTTTAGGAAGTTTATATAATAATTTTTTTTGAAAATATAAAACATTTATTTCACTGTTTTTGCAGATCATACTTAATATTAATGCATTATGGTAAATAAATAGGTATCTTCTTTTATGATGAAATGTGTCATGTTCATTTCTTGATCCCTTTGCACTTTATATATCCTTCTCAAACAGAATATTTCTCTTAGCATGATTGTCATTTCACATTTGTAGAATATAAATAAGCATGAGGAACGATTTTCCTACAGATATATTTGAACTAACCAACAATCACTATTATTATTCACGCAATTCATACTTACTGAGCAGTATTATCAGCTGTTTTTCTTTAATTTATAACATATAGAATGTTTAACAGCACATAACTCTGCTTTCTCACAAAGGACTTTCTTCACATGAGGTGGTAGTAGTGTAGTTATGTTTCAAAATTCATATTAGTGACAGAAATTATTATTACATAGTAATTTTTGAACTACTCAAATGCTAAAAAGAGGACATTTCTGATTAATCAGCATCCAGTGATATGTGAGTTATGCTTGAAACAGAAGAAAATGATTCCATCATGTGGAATCCTAGCTCCCCAACCAGGGATTGAAGCCATGCCCTGTGCATTGGAAGCACAGAGTCTTAACCACTGGGCTGCCAGTGAAGTCCTTATTCCAGCTTTTTAAAACAGAAGTATAACTGACTATAATATGGGATTAGTTTCAGGAGTACAACATAGAGATTCAGTACTTTTGCAGATTATGCTCCACTATAAATCACAAGATGACAGCTATAAAAAGTATTTCAACTTTCTACTTATTGGAAATTCCATATTTCACCTCATGTGAAGAAGCAAACAAGTAACCCAAGAAGGCATATAATCATACAATATTTTAGGAGGACTGCTAAATAAGATAATAGTCATTAATTGTGGGGGCATCCATCACATTCCAGGCACTCTGTTAGGTGAACGATGTAGAAAATAATGATCCTTTCTCTTGAGGCATTTTTCTACTAAAAAGAAAATAAAATCTTATAAAATGACTTTCCTAAACTTTAGAAAAGTCCTGAGAGACTTAAATAATAATTCCAGAGCTCAGAAAAATGAAGACAGACTAAAATGTAAGAGAGAGAACTTATATTTATTGCTCCTCTATTATGCCAAACTATACCAGTGAAAGCAGTCCTGTGAAATTTGTTACTATCCTACTTATGGCAAATAGATGGGGAAACAATGGAAACAGTGGCTGACTTTATTTTTCTGGGCTCCAAAATCACTGTGGATGGTGATTTCAGCCATGAAATTAAAAAACGCTTGCTCCTTGGAAGGAAAGTTATGACCAACCTAGACAGCATATTAAAAAGCAGAGACATTACTTTGCCAACAAAGGTCCATCTAGTCAAGGCTATGGTTTTTCCAGTAGTCATGTATGGATGTGAGAGTTGGACTATAAAGAAAGCTGAGCACCAAAGAATTGATGCTTTTGAACTGTGGTGTTGGAGAAGACTCTTGAGAGTCCCTTGGACTGCAAGGAGATCCAACCAGTCCATCCTAAAGGAGATCAGTCCTGGGTGTTCATTGGAAGGACTGATATTGAAACTGAAACTCCAATACTTTGGCCACCTGATGCGAAGAGCTGACTCATTTAAAAAGACCCTGATGCTGGGAAAGATTGAGGGCAGGAGGAGAAGGGGACTACAGAGGATGAGATTGTTGGATAACATCACCGACTCAATGGACATGAGTTTGGGTGGACTCTGGGAGTTGGTAATGGACAGGGAGGCCTGGCGTGCTGTAGTTCATGGGGTCGCAAAGAGTCAGACATGACTGAGCGACTGAACTGAACTGAACTGTTTAGTTAGGTGAGATCAGAAACTAAGTAAAATTATTTACTTGTGTCCACAGACATCGTAAAGAATGGCTTCGGAATGAGATGGGAAGTACTGATATGAATGAGCCCATTTGGCCAATGCTTCTCAAATGTGGTTCCTGGACCAACAGCATTAGCATCGCCTGGCAACTTCTAGACCTGGAAGTTCTTAAGCACCACTCCTGACCTACTGGATCTGAATTTCTGGGACTGGGACCCAAGCATCTGTTTAAGAAGCCCTTCAGGGGACACTGGTATACTACTAGCGTTAAGACCTACTCCATTAGGCAATGCATTCTCTCTTGCTTTGTGCTGCATTCAACACTTATTGAGTATCTTATGAGTCAGATATTCTGCTAGATTTTTTATGTATTTTAACTGTTTAATCACTGTAATACTCTACAAAGCCGAGATTATGCTTAAGTTTTGTAGATAATGAAACTAAGGATCGCATGGACTAAGTAACTGAAGTAATGACATACTTGTTTTTGTCTGTCCCACTAGAAAATGAGTTGTTTTTGACAAGAGAATCCTTTGCTGCCGGATTCCTCATTGGACACTTTGTGCCTGCACACGGCTCAAAGGTGCTATGTACTCAACAAGTGTCTAGGAAATGAATGGATGAGTAAGTGCAGAAACTTGTCTCAGGGCAGACACACAGGAAAAGCCAGGATTTAAGACTCAATCTGTTTGTCTCTGAAGCCCAATTTCTTTGACAACAGAACTTGAGAAATGCTTTATGAAAATGTTAGCACTTCAGTTTCCTATTAGCTTTCTCTCATCCACATACAGAGATGAATTTTTCAAGGATTTATGCAGAAATAAGAATCTGAGCCTAGGTTGTGCCGGTGACTGGTATTCATACACATCCGGGCATGGCTGCTGCCTTGATGAAGTTGAGTCATTTGTTTCTTCAAATTTGATTTGGGGCACTTACCATGTACCTTAACACTGAATTGCATTCTAAAGATAAAGTTCTGAGCACAACATGAGTTGTACAAGTCATTTTGTAGAGCTGAAAGGCTTTGGGGTTGTATAAGGGATGGGCCAGATTACACGGTGCTAATTCTTAACCTGACCTCTTGATTCATGCTTCAATCCTAATGAGAGAAGCTGTTGTTTGCCTGGAGTGGGGATTTGATGTTCTGAATGAAAGCAAAGCCTCTTCTATGCCTCTGGTGATGAATTTCAATACAGAGAGTGAGACAGGAGCATTTCCCACTCTTTGGTATGGAATACAATAGGAGTAGCCTCTCTTTAGTGATACTGTTGGAGTGGGGGGAGAGATGGAAATGGGACTTTTTAAAGTAGTAGATAGTTATTTGGGGGGGTACTTTCTGGGTGCCCCAGGGGTAAAGAATCCTGCAGTGCAGGAGACTGGGGTTCGATCCCTGGATCAGGAAGAACCCCTGGAGAAAGGCGTGGCAACCCAATCCAGTATTCTGGCCTAGAGAATCTCATGGACAGAGGAGCCTGGTGGGCTACAGTCCATAGGGTCGCAAAGAGTCAGACACAACTGAAGCAACTTCTCATAGCTTTTGATCATATAGATAATTGTCTCCTTGACATGACCTCTCCCTAGTCTGCCCATGACCTCCAGGGAGACCACAAGAATAGTCCACAAGCTCCATGTATCCTCACTGATTCCATTATTATGAATGATCCATTTGTTTCTTCACTGCTGCAAACAAGCCTCAGCACAAAAACATTCTCATTTAAAAAGGAGCCCTCACCTCTATCACATAGCATATCCTTTCTCTGATTTATTTATCCTCTTTGCATTTATCACCATTTAGCATATGGAATAGGGTTCCTTGGTGGCTCCGTCAGTAAAAAATCTGCCTGCTAATGTGGGAGACCTGAGTTCAGTCTCTGGGCTGGGAAGATCCCCTGGAGAAGGGCATGGCAACCCCCTCCAGTATTTTTGTCTGGAGAATCCCATGGACAGAGGAGCCTGGTGGGCTACAGTTCGTGGGGCCGCAAAGAGTCAGAAACGACTGAGCAACTAACACACACACACAGCATATTGAGTATCAATTTGGCTACTGATTTATTGCCTATCTCCTGCCATGTAAGATACATGAGAACAATAACCTCTTGTTTTGTTCACTGTTATACAGTGGCTTGAACAGAAAGTGTCCTAGAGGAGGTGTCCAACAAATATTTGATGAATGAAGTCATGATCCCAGTGTCATGCAGGAACAGAAACTGGCAAAAGTGTTAGCATCAAGGAGCGATAAAAATGTGGTATGTGGGACTTCCCTGGTGGTCACAAGGTTAAGGCTTCACCCCCTAGTGCAGGGGCTGAGGGTTCGATTCCTGATCTGGAAACTAAGATTCCACATACCTTGTGGCCAAAAAACCAAAACAAGAAAACAGAAACAATATTGTAACAAATTCAATAATGACTTTTAAAATGGTCCACATCCAAAAAAAAAAAAAAAATCCTTAACAAACAAACCAAAAAAAGCATGGTACAGAGGTTAATGATTGTCAGTGACTCTTCTATTTGCTTTTAGAAACGATTGTTGGAAGCTTGAGAAAGGTGTTGGTATCCTCCATTGTGTAGGTAATCAGTGGGTTGGCATGATTTCAGTAATTACACTTCAGTGTAATTTCATATGTGTATTTACATGGTGTGACCTGACAAAATTTCAATGTTATTTTAAGTCCTACCCATGATTATTGTGCATCAGTGACTAATGATGCCCCTTGAATTAGGGTCACTTGATGCATGTTTAGGAACAGGGCTGTGCCGTGTGACATGGAGCTGAGTCTGAGTTTTCCAGAAATAGTTGATTGTAGGAAGACCTTGAATATTCAAACTCCTAGAATTTTAACTCATCTTTGTATCTTACATTAACTGAATGCAAAATAACAATTTGACTATGCAGAAAGTCTCTTTTCTAGAAACCCAGAGATGCTTTCTGATGCACAAATTTGTCCTGGGTGTGACTTGTCACCCTGATGGAGAAACTGGTACTTCATCATCTACTTTTTATCTAATGGATGCAGTTCACACTGCCTGAGGTCACCTCTATATCCTGATACAGTGCATAGAGCCCTTGAATGCCCCATGGCACAGCTAAAGCAAAGCTGTAGTTTAATTTAAAGATGTTATTGAAGGTTCTGTGGTAGCAGAAGGTAAATTGAACAGGGAAAGTAACTTACATTTGCTGCAAGATGTGGTTCTTCTCAGCAGCTACAAACCAAGACTTTCCCATAACATAAAATTAGCTATCTGCCTTGAATAGCCCTAAAAATGCTCCGTTTATATACAGGGTTGCTGTCAATCACTGTTTCATGCCCACTGGTGATACCTCTTCTCAGAATCATTTACATTGAAAAAGTCAAATTCCTTCCAGGCAAATTCTGACCTTGTGATGAGCTTATATATCACCACTAATAATGAAGCTTATTGTAATACTATTGTCCAAATCAGTCTGGTTGTCAACATGCTCATTAATCAGCACTGATTAATAAGCTATGTCAAACTGTTGATGTTCATAAGCGTTGAGTAAGCTATGTATCAGACATTAGCCAAGGTCGAATTTAGCTAAACCTGATCCACTTCCTTTTTAGTTTCTCTCGTTCCATTGTCTTTTCCTCCGTATTTTTATCCCTTACACAGATCCTGAAGAAGTATTTCCCATTACTACCGAATGTTTCCTTATTTGCTTCTGTGTTTTTCACTTTTTTATTTCTTTTTTATATCTCCTTGCACAAGGGATATTTGTTCATTGCAGAAAACTCAGAAGACAAATGTACAAACTAAAAGCACAAATAACATCACCAAACAATGACCACTACCAAAATAATAATTGCTCTCTCTGTATACATTTATACACGTATTTTAAAGAGCTTGTATTTCAGTAGTATTTTACTTTCCATAGTGTGACATGACTTATACATGTGCAACATAATGCTTAAAAGCTTCTCAGAATTTCCATAAACAGATATGGCATAAATTATTTAATCAGTCCTTCATAGTAAGGTATGTGAAGTTTTATAGTGAGTCACTCTTATCTGAGAACTGCCATGAACACTCTTTTAGCTACATACTTCTGTGTATCCAGACTATTTTTTTTGGTGAATTTCTTAGGAACTGTTGGACTAAATTATTTGGAAAATTAAAACTTTTATACTATATAATATCAAACTGACTTTCAGAAACACTGACAATTCATGCCAACCAGAAGTGTATGTGAGTAGCTATGATCCCATACTTGCACCAACACTAGCTCTTTTTTCTCCTCCTTCTCCTCTACTTCCTCCATCACTCCTTCTCCTCTTCCTCCTTCTTTTCTTCTGTGATATTTAAGAATTGAATGGTTAAATGTGATTTTTCACTTGTTTGCATTTGTTTTCTATTAAGATTGAAAATTTAAAACTATATACTAGTCATGTACACTTTTATTTGTTTGATTAGATCTTTAATCTAGTTTCCAAATGAGTATTTTGCTCTTTTTCTTTTTTTGCCACACCATGTGGCATGTGGGATCCTTAGTTCACAGGCCAGGGATCGAACTTGAACACCAGGGAAGTCATTCTTATTACTGAATTCCCCTACATCAGGTCTGAGATGGAAAGGACTGTTTTAGTTGTGGAACATGAAATTAGTCAAACATCAATTTTATGAGAAAGGGGTCTTTTTAAAGTATGTTTCTCTGCCTTCACATTTGCTGAAACACTGTCCACCTGGTGGGCTCTCTCCTGATACTCCACCCTTAGTTGAATCTTCCCAATCCTTTTTTAACATCCATATCAATATTTTCAAGGGCGACTCCAGTCCTAGAACACTTGCTGTTTACACAATTCAGTGAAACTCACTGAGAAATGGCTTATATTTTTCCTTGAATGGGTCTTATGAGAAATTGCTTTGTCAGTGTTTTCTTTTCATTTGTTTTTTTTCCAGCTAGATTACAGTCTCTTCAAGAATAAGGACCACATCTCTATTTTCAAAGAATTTAGGTCCAATTTGGCCCAATAGCAAAATAAGGGTGTTGGATGAGGTGAGTCCTTTCTCTGGAACAGACACTGATTCTCACTTTTTAAAGACTTCTTAGCAATCATATAAGATGCTTATTATGATTATTGTCCAAGTTTTATAACATGGAAATTATGATTCAGAGAGGTGAAATAACTTGCTCAGTATCACCAGCTGGTCAGTGATGGGGAAACCATTTGAGTGTTTTTTCCATTTTTTAAGATACTAGGTAGTTGTCATTTTTTAAAAAGTTTATATTTATTTATTTTTTTGGCTGTACAGGGTCTTAACTGTGGCATGTGGGATCAAGTTCCCCAAGCAGGAATGGAACCCCGGGCCCCCTGCATTGGAAGTGTGGAGTCTTAACCACTGAACCACCAGGGAGTCCATATCACTGGCATCCCAGCACCTCAGTATGGGGCTTCATCTAGGCAGCTAAGTATGTGCTTGACAATTTCACTTGTTATTTCTCAAGGAGTATCAAAATACTGTGAGATCAAGTGTTTTGTCTGTTTCTGACTCCTTCCGATTCCAATATAACATTCTGGCTTTTATTTTGATGAATAATGCTGGTGAGTATACAGATAACTTCAAAGCCGTAATTCATATCAGCCTTTCTTCCTCCTCAGAGGCCACGAAAAACTGCTGGCTGCTGGCCATGTCAATTCTCTTCTGAGGCTAGAAATTATATGACCATTTTCTATAAAACATTGAGACATACACAGATGCCCAACCAAAAGAGGTTGTTATATCCCATTTTCTAATACTGCAGCGAAGAATGTGAAGTTTCTCCTTTTTGATACCACATTGTCTATTTTTTCTTTCTTTTTTTGCTGCGTTCTTTTTTTTTTTTTTTTTAGTGTCATTTCAGCTCAGAGAAACTGGTTATCTTTTCACAATAGATTCTCTCTGGTGGTAAAATGTTCCGCTCACCAGGTGTTGATGAGCTGGTTGTTATCTTTATTATAGAATAAAAAAAGAACAGTGCAATGAAATAGCGCATAATAGGCTGAGTGATTTGAAAGCACAAATTTGAATGCTGCATCAACATCAGGTCATGAATTCTGGGAGGTGTGATAATATCAGTTATCCTCTACATCACAGGATTTATCTTATTTCCTTATAGAATTTAAGTATTTCATTATACATACACACACCTAAAGTGAAGTGAAAGTCTCTCAATCATATTGGACTCTTTGCTCTCCAGGCAAGAATACAGGAGTGGGTAGCCATTCCCTTCTCCAGGGGATCTTCCTGACTGACCCAGGGGTCAAACCCAGGTCTCCCACACTGTAGGGAGATTCTTTACCATCTGAGCCACCAGGAAAGCCCACTCACACCTGATGCTCATACATATGTGTAATAGAGCTTTCCTTACAGACATTGAACATATAATTTACATATATACATCTACCCTGATAGCTCAGTTGGTAAAGAAACTGCCTGCAATGCAGGAGACCCCGGTTCAATTCCTGAGTTGGGAAGATCTGCTGGAGAAGGGATAGGCTACCCACTCCAGTATTCTTGGGCTTCATGGGTGGCTCAGCTGGTAAAGAATCTGCCTGCAATGTGGGAGACCTGGCTTCAATCCCTAAATTGCGAAGATCCCCTGGAGAAAGGAAAGGCTACCCACTCCAGTATTTTAGCCTGGAGAATTCCATGGACTATAGTCCAAGGCGTCGCAAAGAGCTGGACACAACTGTGTGATTTTCACTTTTACTTTTCACTTTCAAAATAAAATTATTTTATGTAGGAGTTTTACATATAATTTTATGTAT
The DNA here is from genome assembly GCF_002263795.3 of Bos taurus. Classification (NCBI taxonomy): domain Eukaryota; kingdom Metazoa; phylum Chordata; class Mammalia; order Artiodactyla; family Bovidae; genus Bos; species Bos taurus. Next base: position 60,108,896 of record NC_037342.1, on the reverse strand, counting down.
TAAGTATATATTTATGTATTAATATATGTATTATAGTTTTGAATATTTTATTATACATTTAATTTAGAATTATTTTAATGTGTTTATGCACATAAAATACAGTCTGTATTTTTATGACTAATTATTTATGTATTGAGTATGTATCTTATATATTTATGTAATATTTATATATTTCTGTATAATAAATAGTTATTATTTATGCAGATTTAATGTACTTTTTGTGTATTCACTTTTCTGTATATTAAAGATATCTTTCTATCTCTGTGGATACTGAATATTCTTCTAAGCATTCTCTTATACTACCAGACTAAAAGTTCTTTGAAAGTAGAGACTATAGGAGATTTAGGTGTCATATATAGTTAGATATTTGCCTGTAAAAATAAGTAAATTTTTTTTCCTTTCTTTTTTTTGTTGGCGGGGCGGCGGGGGATGGTCACACCACATGGCTTGAAGGATCTCAGCTTCGTGACAGGACCTCTGCAGTGGAAGCATGGAGTCCTAACCTCCGGACCACCAGGAAATTCCCAATAATTGAGTTAATAAATAAGTACCATTTGACTCCTTTCTCTGCTTCACTCTATTAATCAATTACAAAATTTTGCTCTTTCCATCTTCTTTTTGGAGTGTTTTTCTTTCCTTTCTCAGCACCATGATGAAAATTATGGAACACATCTTTTCTCAGTGAGAAATCCCATCAATTTCAAAGTACCTTCAACTTATTTCAGGGCTTCGCTCATACAAACTAAAAGTTTTCTTATTTTACAGAGCCTATTTTTATCAGATAATTTTTGTAACACCTCTCAGTCTCTGAACTAAACATCTAAAGTCCCCCTCCACCCTTCCTGGGCAGCTAAGACCTGCCGTGATCTGGCTTTTCCTAAACTCATCACTGGGAACCTCATCTTCTCAGTCCAGAATTTCTCATACTCAGTTCACACTAGGTCTTCTTGCACCAAAGATCCAACAGTCAAATAAGTGTGAGAAACACTGGATTCTCATACTTTATGTAAAAACTTTATGTTGTAGGAATTCTCTGAGCCTTTATTCTGCAATTTTATATAGTATATTTAGGGAATAATCCCTCTAGGACTCTGCCTTGGATTTTCTTTCTCTTTTCCATCTACTTGGACAAATTTCATGAGTATCTAAAAGTTTCAAAAATTGTTACAGTTTAAGTTTGTGATTACATCAAAACAGTGAATATGTGTATTTAACTGAACCTAGAAAAAGTGGAACATGATAGCAATCTGAGGATTTCCGTGGAGAAGGAATAGGTTCTAGTGAAAGAAGAGAGAGTTAGTCAAAGATAGAATAGGAAAGTGCAATGTCATAGGGACTAACGGGAGTGAAATCTGGTGACAAAGTTTGATGGTGCTAACTTTGACGGAGAAGCAGGTAATGATGGCAACCAGGAAAGGTGAGAGATCATCAGCTATCTTTCTGAGGACCACCTTATTAGGCTAAAGAGGGTAGAACTTTAAATGAAGGAAACTAACAAAGTGGAGACAGATGGCCGTAAGCCAAAGATACCTACTACGTGCTTCAGAAAAATGTTAGTAAACTGGCAGTGAATTGGATGAAGTTTAAGATTTTTTAAAAAAATATATGTATTTATTTATGGCTGCAATAAGTCTTATTTGCTCTGCACAGGCTTTCTCTATTTGCACGAGCAGGGCACCCTATTTGCACTTTGTTGAGGGGCCCAGGCTTCTGACTGCGATGGCTTCTCTTGCTGAGGAGCACAGGCTCTAGGCGCAGGGGCTTCAGTAATTGTGGTGCAAGGGCTTAGCTGCTCTGTGGCATGTGGGATTTTCCTGGACCAGGGATCGAACCTGAGTTCCCGACATTGGCAGATGCTCAACCAGTGGACCACCAGAGGAGTCCCTAGCATGCAGTGTAAGGAGAACAGAGTCAAGTAAGGGATTTTTATTGAACTATTGCTATTTGCAACAACAATATCTTATTAGGTGAAGCAAGTCGAAGACAAGTAATATATGATGTCACTTACATGTAGATGTGTGTGTGCGTGCTCAGTTGTGTTCGACTTTTTGCAATCCATGGACTATAGCCTGCCAGGCTCCTCTGTTCATGGAATTTTCCAGGCAAGAATACTAGAGTGGGTTGCCATTTCCTCCTCCAGGGGATCTTCCTAACCCAGGAATCTAAACGATGTTTCTTGCATCTCCTGCATTGGCAGGCAGACTCTTTACCACTGAGCCACCTGGGAAACCCCTAAAAGCTAATGCAAATGAATCTATATAAAAACAGATTTGTATATAGAAACAGACTATAGTCTATAAAAACAGACTCATAGACACAGAAAACAAACTTATGGTTACCAAAGGGGAAAGCGGTAGAGATAAATTAGTAGTATATGATTAACAGATATGCACTACTATATATAAAATAAACAAGCAACAAGGGTTTACTGTATAACACAAGAAAATCTATTCAATATCTTGTAATAATCTATAGTGGAAAATAATTTGAAAAACATTGTACGTAACTGAATCACTTCCTGTGAAACTAACACAGTATTATAAATCAACTGCATTTCAATTTAGAAAAACCAAAGGATTCTTGCTTTTGAGTCAGAATAAGGAGAAAATAGTATATATTTTAAAGCTAAGCAAAGAAGCCTAAGATGATGGTTGTTCAGTCACTAAATCGTGTCCAACTCTTTGCAGCCCCATGGATTGTCTCCCAGAGTTTGCTCAAACTCTTGTCCATTGAGTCGGTGATGCCATCCAACCATCTCATCCTCTGTCGTCCCCTTCTCCTACCTTCAATCTTTTCCAGCATGAGGGTCTTTTATAATGAGTCAGGTCTTCGCATCAGAAAGCCAAAGTATTGGAGCTTCAGCTTCAGCATCAGTCCTTCCAATGAATATTCAGGATCAATATCCTTTAGGGTTGACTGGTGGAGGCTGACTATTCAAAAAAAGGGATCTAATAGTGGGTACAATAATCCGTAAGAGGCAGAAGAGTAGGATCAGAAGCAAAGAAATTAATGAATCTGAAAATTTAATACAGTACTGGAGCCAATGAAAACTGACACAATTTTTCTGGAAATTAGGTATTGACTTAGTCTTGTGACAGAACAGGACTTTATGGGGCCTTCCCCTGTGCTTGACATCCTCTGCTTTAGCTCCTCTCTGATGTACTAGATAACAGTATTTGATGCAAATTTTCTGAGTTGTTTTGCAGATGTGAAAATCCCCCACCAAATGAAAGATGTTAACTACTTGTGACTATGAGCACACATCCCCAGGCCTCCTGGATCCTAAGGACTGATACTGTTTACCTCCACTGACACCATTCTCCCTGACCTGGCCTTTAAAAATGCTTTGCCAAAATACTTCTGGGAGCTCTAGGCTTTTACAGACAAAAGCCACATTTTCTCTTTGCATGCCTGTGTGCATGCTCAATTGTTCAGTCCCGTGACTCTTTGCAACCTCACGAACTGTAGCCCACCAGTCTCCTCTGCCCGTGGAATTTTCCAGGCAGAAATACTGGAGTGGGTTGCCGGTTCTTCCTCCAGGGGATCTTCCCAATCCAGGTATCAAACTGGAATCTCTTGTGTGTCCTGCACTGGCAGGCATAGTCTTTTACCAGTGAGCCACTTGAGTTAGGCATGGCCTTGCAATAAGGATTTCTCTGCTCCAACTCCAAGGTTTCAGTTGATTTAGCCTCACTGTGTGTTGCACATGTGAACTTTTATTAACAGTCAGATCCTCTGATCCAGTAATTTTGTTTATACGAAACTTGCCTACAGAAGGAAGTAGAGATGTGTGCTCAGATTTATAACCAAAGCTACACATTACAACAAAACTTAGAGTAGTGAAAAATTGGAACCAATCCAGACCTAAAATATGTGTATAATTAATTAATTTCTGTCATGCATTTCATGAAATATTGTGTTTTCAACATAATTTAATGGCCTGGGAAAATTCTTGAGTATTAAGTGAAACAAATGCTATTTTAAAACTCCATGGACATATGATAGGAACTATGAGAAATATGCATGTACATACCATTAAGAGAAGTAGAAGAAAATGGTAATAGGGCTTATCTCTAGATGTATGATTATGGGGGATAATTACATCCTTTTAGTCAATGTCCTGTACATTAATTTTTTTATAAAAATAAATATTCATTTTACACTCAGAAAAAAAATCTTATTGGAAACATAGGCTTTAGTTCCAACTCTGTCCCTCATAACATTTCAAGTTATTTAATCCTTCTTACAGATATGGAGTGTATTTATTCAGTTCTTCACAGACTCTGATATTATCTGCCCAGAGTTCAAATTCCAATGCTCTGGCATCATAACTGTGTGATATTAAAGTTACCTGGTGATAAAGAACCCGCCTGCCAATGCAGGAGACATATGAGAAGATCCTCTGGAGGAGGACATGGCAATCCATTGAAGTATTCCTGCCGAAGAATCCCATGGACAGAGGAGCCTGGCGGGCTACAGTCCATGGGGTTTCAAAGAGGTGGACACGACTTAAGCAACTTGGCGTGCACCTTCTTTAAACCTCTGTTACCGCCTGCAATGCAAGATACCTGGGTTTGATCCCTGGGTTGGGAGGATTCCCTGGAGAAGGAAATGGCAACTCATTCAGTATTCTTGCCTAGAGAATTTCATGGACAGAGAAGGCTGTCAGGCTACAGTCTATGAGGTCACAAACAATCGGATATGACTGAGTGACTCCCCCTTTCACTTTCACCTCTTCTGTAAAAGGATTTAATAATACTCACCATTTTGTTGTGGTATTAAGGGCGTTAAGCTAATGAGTATATTGTACAGTGGTTGGCATAGAGTAAATCCTCAATATTCAATACTAATATAGCTACATGTATGCTATGCTAAGCTACATTGCTTCAGTCATATCTGACTCTTCTGCAACCCTATGGACTGTAGACCACCAGGCTCCTCTGTCCGTGGGGTTCTCCAGGCAAGAAAACTGGAGTAGGTTGCCACGCCCTCTCCCATGGGATCTTCCCAACCTAGGGATGAAACCCACGTCTCTTATGTCTTCTGCATTGGCAGGTGGGTTCATTACCACTAGCACCACTTGGGATGAGTAAATTTAAACTACGGATATCTACCTCTGCTGTGGTGGAAATTAAATGAATTAATGTACTTAAAAACATCTATATCAGGGTCTGGCACACAGGACACCCTCAATATATACTTATTTCCCTCCATAACCCTTTGGCCCTGCCTTTCCTTTTTCCAATTCTTTATGGAGAGGCATGCCCTCTACAAAGAAAGGGGAAATGATGCTTTTGAACTGTGGTATTGGAGAAGACTCTTGAGAGTCCCTTGGACAGCGAGGAGATCAAACCTGTCAATCCTAAAGGAAATCAGTCCTGAATACATTGGAAGGACTGATACTAAAGCTGAAGCTTCAATGCTTTGGCCACCTGAAGCAAAGAACTGATTCCTTGGAAAAGACCCTGATGCTGGGAGAGATTAAAAGTAGGAGAAGGCAATGACAGAGAATGAGATGGCTGGATGTCATCACTGAGTCGATGGACATGAGTTTGAGCAAGCCCCGGGAGTTGTTGAGGGACAGGGAAGCTTGGCATGCTGCAGTCCATGGGGTTTCAAACAGTCAGACATGACTGAGTGACTGAACTGAACTGATGCCCTCCAAGGCAACAGGCAGGAAGGCAAGAGTAGAATGTGCTGCCACCTAGCGGATGATTGTTTGCTCACCCAGGCAGCCTGGTGTCTTTTTTTTTTTTTTTTTAAGGCTTCAGGAAATCACGTAAACCTATTTGTCACAGACAAAGGATTTCTGCTGTCCTTGCCCTCTGCAGGATTGACTTACTTTTTTTCTCCTAATGCTATTTTGTGGAAGGTTTTCATTTGTGAGGCAAAAACCAATTGCACATCATAGTACAGGATGAGAAATGGAAAGCCACAGAGGCATTTCTTAACCCGGAAAGTTCTGGTCAGCCCAGGATGGGAAATGAGCAGGATTCAGAGATGGGGCGGCCAAGAAGACACCTGGGGGCCCTATGGGCCACTTGGACCCCAGACAGCAGAGCTACTGCCTGCCTACTTTTGCCTCTTTTATCTGGGTGTCGACTTTTTAAAAAATGCACAAGGTAAGACTGTGAATTAAGTGTGTGGGTATGTATGTGTACGTGTATGTGTGTGTGGAATGCAGCCCTCAGGTTCTTCTGTCCATACCATTCTTCAGGAAAGAATATTGGAGTGGGTTGCCATTTGCTTTTCCAGGGGATCTTCCCAACCCAGGAATTGAACCTGGGCTACCTGTATTACAGACAGATTCTCTACCATCTGAGCCACCAGGGAAGGCTGCAGCCAGGGAAGGAGCACTTCCTTCCCTTCTGAGAAACTGCTCCAAAGAGGTGAGGATGGCAGCAGGAGTCAGTATGTATGTGCTTTTGGTGAAGGGGGAATTCATGCAATCAAGCAGATATTTTTCCAGAAGGTTTTCTGCTAGTTTTGTGAACCTCTCTGCTAGTCATGAAGAGCAGTTCATCACAATGAAGGGTTTTTGTGCTTTTCTAGATATGAGGAGCAAGAATTCGGCTCATTAAACTGGCTCTTAAAAATGTCTATCTGAAGACCTGTTCTGCCAGTCCCCTCATCCCACCGCCTTACCACAGCACAGGGTGCCGCACTCCTGGTCTCCACCCTGAACTCCCTTCACGAGGTGTTGATGGTCAGCAGCTGCATGGCACATGTGATTTCATCCTTGTAGAGGTAGATGGCAAGTGCCCAAGGCAAGTGCTGATTTGCAGGTGGCATGGGTCTCCCAGGTAATAAGAGAGAAACCTGCTTTTCCTCCACCCAGGGCAGAGGACAGAAAGTCAAGAACAGCACACAACACTGTGGAGAGCAGTTCCTCTGTGCCCCGTTCTTTGGGGATCTAAGGACACTTTCAGGGTGGGTTAGACATTGTATAAGTTAATAAAAACCTCTCAAATCTAATGAACACATTTCTCAATGTTTCATGGGGCAGAGAAAAACCATGGGTCTTCAATCATATTTTAGTCACTTTTTTGAAGTGTGATGTACAGTTATTTCAGCTCCCTGGGCCTCAGTTTCTCCAATTTTAAATTGAAGAATAACAATGATCATGGGATTCCCAGGTGGCACTAGTGGTAAAGAACCCGCCTGCCAAAGCAGGAGACGAGATCCCCTCAAGGAGGAGATGGCAACTCACTCCAGTATTCTTGCCTGGAGAATCCCATGGACTGTAGAGCCTGGCGGGCTACAGTCCATGGGGTTGCAAAGAGTCAGACACGATTGAAGCGACTTAGCACACACAAAGACCACAGCATAAATTTGTAGGATAACGTCCAAGAATACATCAGATAATATGCCGATGATACGGCGTTTGACACTTGGTGGGTTATCTAAAAAGAAGCAGCAGAAGCAACAGTGTCTTTCTGGGCTGTGTTCTATGCTGTGAGGGAATAGTGGTGGGGGCTGGGGCTGGAAGGGGGCTTTCCCAGCCTCTTAAGGTTTTTCCATTTGAAGCCAAAATGTCCTATGATCATCAACCTGGAAGAAGAGTCCAGTTTCCAGGCTGCAGGCAGGAAAATTAGAAAGTGTCAGTCAATTACTAGGGGTCTACTGTGGGTTATTTCTTGGTTAACATGGTTGGCTAGGAATCAATGGACCTGGGCTCCAAGCCCAATGCTTTCATTACCTCCCACTGAGCCCTTGAGTAAGCATATACCTTAGTCATTTATTCCTGTGTCCAGAGAGGTGAAGAGACTTGTCCAATTTTGCTTATCTTGCCCAGGCTAGTTTTCAAATCCATTGTCTGATTTTAAAGCCTGGTATACTCTGAATACAGGTATTTTGAAGCCAAACATTCCTTCAAAACGTTTTGAAACTGAATGCTTGCCTATTCAATCTATCGAAGAGTTGGCCTGCCAGAACTAATATTCTGTACATGTTGCTCAAAAATTGAGACAAATTCTGGAGAATCTGTTTCAAATTAGATGATTCTAAAAGTTCAGAAATTACTTACAATCTCTGATATTTAATTAATCTATTGGAGACTTTTTCTTTAACCTGCCCATGCCCAGAGAAGAGATTGGATTTAGGGCAACAGTGTGAGTATTTTTTAAATGGGGAAAAAAAGGTATACAACTTTATTGAAAACATTAAGTGGAGAGATACACCATGTTCATAAACTGGAAAATTCAATTTCATGTAAGTGTCAATTTTCCCCCAATTAATCCATAGATTCAGCTGGGTTCCATTCACAATCTCAAAGGGGTTTTTATTGCTGGAAACTGACTCTAAAATGTATATGTAAGAGCAAGGGCCAAAAATAGATCTTAGGGGATCATATACCAGGGTAGATAAAATGACCAGTGGGATGAAGTAGAAAAATAAATTGTGATATGTTCAGAGGATCATTATACAGTAAGGAAAATGAGTGCCTTACAGAAGCACACAACTAATTTGGATCAATCTCAGAAACATAATATTGAGTGAAAAGACAAGTTACAGGAGAATAAACACAGCATGAGTCCATTTATATAAAATTCAAAAATGTGCTAGACCAAAACAAAGAAGAGGGCTCTTTGGGACCCATATGGTTTAGGGACAGGTGAGAATTTGAATGTTTATTTTCTCCACCATCTTTGTATCTCCTCATCCCCCCCCCACCCCACCTGTTGGTACAGAACAGCTCTGGCATATATATACTCTTCATCTTTTTTCTATAAAGTCATGGAACAGAAGTTTGGAGTCATAGGACCTAGTCTTAAATCCTAAATCCTCAACTTCTTGAATATATAATGTAAGTCACAGTAATTTTTTATCTTTAGGGTGATATATATTCACAGTTCAACTCAGTTCAGTTCAGTCGCTTATTCATGTCTGACGCTTTGTGACCCCATGAATCACAGCATGCCAGGCCTCCCTGTCCATCACCAACTCCCGGAGTTCACTCAAACTCACGTCCATCGAGTCAGTGATGCCATCCAGCCATCTCATCCTCTGTCGTCCCCTTTTCCTCCTGCCCCCAATCCCTCCCAGCATCAGAGTTTTTCCAATGAGTCAACTCTTCTCATGAGGTGGCCAAAATACTGGAGTTTCAGCTTTAGCATCATTCCTTTCAAAGAACACCAAGGGCTGATTTCCTTTAGAATGGACTGGTTGGATGTCCTTGCAGTCCAAGGGACTCTCAAGAGTCTTCTCCAACACCACAGTTGAAAAGCATCAATTCTTTGGCACTCAGCTTTCTTCACAGTCCAACTCTAGCATCCATATATGACCACTGGAAAAACCATATCCTTGACTAGACGGACCTTTGTTAGCAAAGTAATGTCTCTTTTGAATATGCTGTCTAGGTTGGTCATAACTTTCCTTCCAAGGAGTAAGCATCTTTTAATTTCACAAACTAAGGATAATGCCATTCACCTCTGAACGGTACCATCCAGATTACATCAAACCTGTATACATACCGCTTTGTGAGAAGTTGTTAAATCTTCAATTAACATGTCTCTTCCTTGTTGCTTGCAAGCAAAATCTGGACATTTTTCTCAAGAACCATGCCCTTGACCTATTGGGGAATAGTGAACAATCTGGAAGTCATAGGTAATTCATCACACGTGTTTGGTTTTTAGCAAAACTGAATGTTCTGGATTTGCCCTCTTTATTGTGGGTCTCTTGGGAAGCAGATATATTATGCAATGTATCATTTTAAAGGTATCTGCTGCTGCTGCTGCTAAGTTGCTTCAGTCGTGTCTGACTCTGTGCGACCCCATAGACAGCAGCCCACCAGGCTCCCCTGTCCCTGGGACTCTCCAGGCAAGAACACTGGAGTGGGTTGCCATTTCCTTCTCCAATGCATGAAAGTGAAAAGTGAAAGTGAAGTTGCTCAGTTATGTCTGACTCTTAGCGACCTCATGGACTGCAGCCCACCAGGCTCCTCCACCCTTGGGATTTTCCAGGAGTGGGTTGTGAGTGCCTTCTCCATTAAAAGGTATGTTTTCTCTTAAATGTTTCATTGTATAATGATGTCATATTGTTGATCTGCTCAATTCATTTAGTCAGAGTAAATTAAAGTGGTTATTGTGGGGTGTGAGAAAAGCAAACCCTAATGGATTGAGATTTCCTTTTTCACTGACTATAGCTTAAACATAATTTTGAGGGGCTAAGAAGAGGAAAAGACATAGAAGAAAAGAGGCACTTTTGACACAGGAAGGCAGAGATGTAGCCACATTAACATTCATACACACACACACACATACACAGAGGTAGGAAGCTATGAAAGTGCTAATAAAAATTAATAGGATTTTACTTTTATACCATTGTTAGATAATAAGAGAAGCATACACTTAGTAAAAAAAAAAAAAAAAGTAAAAAGGCAGAAAAAAAAAACACAAAACTCCAGGGATATATCATCCATAATCCCACAACCCAAAGACAGCTGCTGTTTACATTTTAGAGCATTTCTTCAAATGATAAAGGATTTTTATAAACACACAAGCGTAATTGGAGCTCAGCATTTAAACACACAGAACAAGTGTCTTGCAGTAAGTCATGTAAGAATGTTTCACTTTCAACATCTTTTATCACTTCCCACAGAGAGCTTTTGGTCTCAGAACAAAATGGGTCTGTCAAGGAAGAGCGTATTTAATTAGATTTTCTGGTGCCCACCTTAGAGAGGAGGAAAGGATGCCTGATCCTATGATAAAGTCAGGCTGCACTTGCAAGGTCTCTAAGACTTATTTCTGTTTCCATGGTGTCCTTGTCTATTGAAGTAGCAGCTCAAAGACTCCTCTAGTGATAAAAGCTTGAGGAGATCAGGCCTCAGCACTCCTGTCACATTCAAGCAGACTGCCCAGCTATTGCTAGACAGAGGGCAGCTGTGGGCACCTGGGATCTCTTGCTTCAACACACAGAGTGAATCCATCTGCATGTATTTATTGCGCGAGTGCTCACTCATTAAGTCGAGTCCAACTCTTTGCGACCCTGATGAGTGACTGTAGCCCACCAGGCTTCTCTGTCCATGGAATTTTCCAGGCAAGAATACTGGAGTGGGAAGTATTCCCTCCTCCAGGGGATCTTCCTGACCCAGGGAATGAACCCAGGTCTCCCACATTGCAGACAGATTCTCTGCGTCTGAGCCACCAGGGAAACCCACTGCAAGTCTAAACTGAAGCCTAATTTTAATCCTTAGCTCCAAAGACGCTCTGACAAGACTAAAACCTGGTGCTGCCAATCCCATTCCTTCCCAAGTTGGCAATTCTTCCCCTCACTCCCTCTCCCCAGTCAGCTGGGACTCCCATGATTCACTCTGTTTTCCTCCTAGGATTTTCACGGCGTTGCTCTGTGGTTCCCCATCGCCATGCTCAGTCCACGGGCAGAGAAAGCAAGTTTCTGGTGATCAGTCACAGCCTCCAAAGATTTCTCTAGTTGTAACTTCCTGACAGCTAGCTCCTTTTTGCTGTCAGAGGTATGTGTGATGTTGATTATTATTTACTTGTCTCAGAACACAGATGTCAGAGAGGAATTCCCAGTGTAACTCGCCTCACACCTTAAGCCCAGATGGCTCTGAGCACTGTATTAGGATTTATGTCTAGAAGTACAGCACCCTCTGTATGAGCTTAGTTCCCCAGAGAAACAGAACAAATGAAATATATAGGATGGGATTTATTATAGAATTGACTTATCCTTTCATGGAGCCTGAGTGGTCTCTCAACATCTGCAACAGCTCAGAAGAGCGGATGGTGTAGTTCCAGTCCAAGCCAAAGGGCAGGAGAAGCTGGAGGGCCAGTAGTATAAGTTCCTGTCTGAGTCCCGGTCCAAAGGCAGGACAAAGCTCAAAAACAACCAAGAAAAAAGAGTATATTCTCCCTTAAGCCTTTTTTCTTCTATCCAAGCCTTCAGTGGATTAGATGGAACCCATTCACATTGGGGAAGGTAAGTGTTAGTCACTTAGTCGTGTCCAACTCTTTTCAACCCCATGGACTACAGCCCACCAGACTCCCTTTCCATAGGATTCTCCCCGCAAGAATATTGAAGTGGGTTGCCATTTCCTTCTCCAGGGGAACCTGTGTCTCCTGCATTGCAGGCAGATTCCTTACTCTCTGAGCCACCAGGGGAGCCCAATCTCCTTAACTCTACCTATTCAAATGTTAATTCAAAAACATCCTCACAAACACACACCAAATAATGTTTAATCAGGTATCCCAGGGCTTTCTAGGTGGCTCAGTGGTAAAGAATCCACCTGCCAACATAGGAGACACGGGTTCGATCTCTGGTCCAGGAAGATCTCACATGGAGCAACCAAGCCCATTCATCATAACTATTGAGGCTATGCTCTAGCCCAGGAACTGCAATACTGAGCCCATGTGTCTCAACTACTGAGACTCACGCACCCTAGAGCCCTGCTCTGCAACAAGAGAAGCCACTGCAATGAGAAGCCTGCGTATCAAAATCACTCTGTAGCTTCCACTCACTGCAACTGAAGAAAAGCCCAGGTAGCAACAAAGACCCAGCACAAACATAAGTCAACAAGTATTTTTTAAAAATCAGGTCTCCGTGTACCCTGTGGCCCAGTCAAGTAGACACATAATATTAGTCATCACACCTTTCCCTCTCTTATTTCAGGGGCTGAAAAGCAAATTTTCCCATGACCATAATCAATAAATTTGGGGTCATCAACATGAGTATGATGCTCCCGGAGCAAACTTTCAGTGCTTAGCCTTGGAAATGAAGTAGCTTCAGGAGAAGCGGTTCTTTTGTTACCATTTTGCTGTTACTCCTCCAGATGGCTTCCCTCCTGTGTCACTCACCCCACAACCTCACCCTGGCCCCAGCCACAACTTGGGTTTGTCAACCTGCCTTCAGGTTCCACCTCTGCAAGGAGCACACTGGGTCCCTGCCTTATCTTTCACTGAAACAAATTCTGCAGCACACTATAACAGTTACAACCACAGCTGACTTCTGTGTACTGACCCTGCGCCATATTTTACATATATTAGCATGTTCAATCCTCACAACGTCATGAGTGATGATGATTTCTGTTTTGTAGATACAGTTTCTGAACTGCAAAAGGATTATGAGCTTACTCAAGGCCACACAGCTATTAAACAGTCATGACACAGTTTAAGTACACACTCATCGATGCCTAAGTCTGGGCTCACCATCATAACGCACTGGGTTTCCTGAACCCCGTCTTTCCAAACCGCCCCACAAAAGCCTGAGTAACTGGCTCAAATGGAAATTTTCATCTCTGATTCAGCCTAGTAGTTCCACACAGATCCAGAGTCAGTGATCTTTTCCAAGCACTGGCATAAACAGAAGGATTGAAAATCCTATGTGACTTCCCTGTGAGCAATTAAGAGGCTGAATTCTGTCGCATGCTATTCACCCTTCACTGTTCATCATCACAAACTTTCAGACACACTGAAGGTCACGTTTGAAAACACAGTTATTTTAAGAGATGGCATTGTTCTCAAAAGCCACAGTAGGACCATTGCAGAATGATTTTAACTCAGATCTATATTCAGAGATGAATTCTTCTTTTGGCTCAAATGACGCAGGTTTGTTAGTTGGAATGTGAGTAGGAGGTGAGGAAATTAAAAAGGGGGGGCAAGTACCCATTCTTATCCATCTCCTGTTCACCTTGTGATAGTTGCTTGTTTTTCCTGTACGTGGCAAGTTCACATTACTTGCTCTAGCCTGGCATCTCCATTTAATTTAATTTATCATCGGAATATTTTGCAGTAAGGGCAAACCTTTAAGGAAAATTGAAAAATGTAAAATACCTGCATAAGGAAATGTTTTTGCAAAATGATGCAAGATTTTGTGTGGGTCCTGTTCTCCTCTGAATTTGTGGTGGGACTATATTAAAAGCACTCCCAGGACATTTCTGGTGGTCCGGTGGTTAAGATCCCATGCTCTCAATGCAGTGGGCCAGGGTTCCATCCCCAATTAGGGAACTAGACCCTGCATGCTACAACTAAGAGCCCACATGCTGCCACTAAAAAGGCTGCATATTGCAAAGAAGATCCTGCATGCTGCAACTAAGACTCAGAGCAACCAAAAAAAAAAGTCCTCCCATCTTTCTCCAGAGAGGTTGTTTACATTCAAATATCTCCTCTACTCCCATAACTAATCACCAGGGATGATTTGAAGACTTGGGACATCAAGATACAGGGGGAAAAGCTACAATATATATATATATGATGGATGATGTATTTCTGCTATAGATGGATTACAGATCTTAACCCTCTAGTTTTCCTTACCTGCGTGCATGCTAAGTCACTTCAGTCATGTCCGGCTCTTTGCGACCTCATGGACTGTAGCCCTCCAGGCTCCTCTGTCCATGGGATTCTCCAGGAAAGAACACTGGAGTGCTGTTTCCTCCTCCAGGGGATCTTCCCAACCCAGGGATCGAACCTGCGCCTCTTAGGTCTCCTGCGTTGGCAGGCGGGTGCTTTACCACTAGCGCCAGCTGGGAAGCCCAGTTCTCTGTAGTAATATCATATATTTACCCTCTTGCCCTTCGGAGGAGCACACTCTTCCACCTCAGACCTTTGGGTTTGCTCACGTGACTTATTTAACCAGTTGGTTTTCAGCAGATATATCATGACCAAGGGCTTGTCTTTTGGCTTGTGCCATCACCATAAGAAGAGAAACATACCAGCATAGTTCACACGGCATGTGAGAGTAATCCATGACACTTGTTACTTCTTGATCGCCAGCATTAATTCTGCTGGTCTGGCCGGCTAGGTGAGCGTCCCTTTCTTCCCTTCCCACTTCCCCTGAAGCTGCACGCTCAGTCTAAGAAGATGACCTCCCCCATAGAGAAAGACCTGTCTTCCATCAAGGGTCCAGGAACAGCTGTGCCTCCCCACCCCTGCTGCTGCTGCTGCTGCTGCGTCGCTTCAGTCGTGTCCGACTCTATGCGACCCCATAGACGGCAGCCCATCCGCCTCCCCCGTCCCTGGGGTTCTCCAGGCAAGAATACTGGAGTGGGTGGCCATTTCCTTCTCCAATGCAGGAAAGTGAAAAGTGAAAGTGAAGTCGCTCAGTCGTGTCCGACTCTTCGCGACCCCCTGGACTGCAGCCCACCAGGCTCCTCCGTCCATGGGATTTTCCAGGCGAGAGTACTGGAGTGGGGTGCCACTGCCTTCTCCACCCCTGCGGCTGCTGCTGCTGCTGCTAAGTCGCTTCAGTTGTGTCCGACTCTGTGCGACCCCATAAACAGCAGCCCATCAGGCTCCGCCGGTCCCCGGGATTCTCCAGGCAAGAACACTGGAGTGGGTTGCCATTTCCTTCTCCAATGCATGAAAGTGAAAAGTGAAAGTGAAGTCGTGTCCGACTCTTAGCGACCCCATGGACTGCAGCCTACCAGGCTCCTCCATCCATGGGATTTTCCAGGCCAGAGTACTGGAGTGAGGTGCCATTGCCTTCTCCACCCCTCCTAGAACCTCCAAAAACTCAGGAAATGATTGCCAGGGCTGAAATGCAGTTACTTCGTTTCAAATGTAACGCTTTCTTCTACCATTTCCCTTCCCCTCGTACTCATTTATGTCCCTTGCTTTTTTTCTTTTCTCTGGTCTAATCTTTAGAGGGTTTTGTTCGGGAACTTCTCACTTCAGAAGGTGACGATGTCTAGCTTCAGACCTCAGCCTTTCACGTGCGTAGGAGACACTTGACCTCGGGCCCTTAGAGATTGTTCGCTAATAGTCTCAAAGGATTGCTTTGTTTAATACTCTAGAAAATGTCCCCAAAGTCTGTCATTTGAAGAAGTAATGTGGACGCCAACATATTTTTAATTAAAAGTGTACTATCTGAAGCCAGCCTTTGGCTTCCTATTCGTCATGAAAGTCCCCGAGTTCCAGCAGCCGTCACTAGGATAAGAATTTCTCCTTGTGTCCACAGGATGGCAGTATAGGTCAATGTTAAACCTCACTGCACAGCCCTTCACAATCCGACAGTGGGGTTTTGTTCAGAATTGGCACTCAACTCTCCTTTTCTCCATATGCCCACGGCCTCTTGCAACCCCGGCTCTAAACATTTCTCACTTCTCTTTTTTTCCGATTTAAACAAAGGCAGCCCCTTCAGTTCACAAAGGACATTTATGAATGAAGATCCATACAATACCCCGGCTTCATTATAAAAGCCCCCCAGACACAGAAGGCCAGAGTCCAGCTGCCCACAAAACCACATGCAACTAAGCCTTAGTTTGGGGCTGCTGAGTAGTTGTTTATAAATAGCAGTGGTCAGTTATACATTGTCAGCAACCTGAGCTAATCGCTGCTAATCAATAAAGTCATTGAAGTGTAATAACCTCATTGGCAGTAGACGGGCTCAGGTCCAGCCTATGAGGGCATACTCTTCGTGAACAGTCAGACGGTAATTATTTAATCAGAGCAGCATGGCCTCTCATACACTCAGTATGGAGAAATGTATCCAAAACCGCGTTTGAGACATCTTTCCTCTGCTCCATAGCAAAGGAAGCGGGCAAACAAAGTTTTCTTGATTTGAGAAATATTGGGCGCTGCTTCCAGACGTTAAATTAGAACCAAGGAACACGGATATTCCTCGAACAAATAATTAAAATAACATTCATTCTATTCTACATGAGCAGATAATTTTCAAAATGCCCTCTCTCTCTCTCTCTCTCTAATCCCTTTAAATAGTATGACCATCTTCTAAGGTACACACGGGTCAGGCATGACATTCATTGGAGAAAACCACTCTATACCTTACCTTGAACTTCTTCAATTCTCATAGTAACAATGCTTTCAAAATTGAGAATTAACCAAGAGAACAGTAGGAGATACCTAGGAATTTGTCCTTTAAAAGTCTTTTTTTTTTGCCCTGTTCCCTGTAGCAGAGACATGTTCTTTGGTAATATTCTCTTTCCTTTAGTCCTTTTTTTAAAAATAGTATTATGCATTATTGAAAAGCCAATGCCACCTCTTGCCCTTCTTTATCTTCCACGGTGCTTAGCACGGGTTTAGGACAGGACTTCTTCTCCAAATACACATTGTTTAACTCTTTGGCTAACGGATATAGTATGAGAATTAATTCCTAGAGATCTTCACCTAAGAAGTAGAGACCTAACATTTTTGGGTTTAAAACTTTATCAAGGCCAAAGTAAATACAAGTACTCTGCAAAATCACCACCCAAACTTCTTCAACAAAATCTTAAAAAAAAAAAAAAAAAAAAACTTGGAATCTTCTAAGATTAACATTCAAAAATCTAGAAATGAAAAAAAAAAGGTCGTGTTTAACTTAAACTTTAGCCTTTCTTTCAGGAAATAAAGGAAAATCATGATATTACATGATAGGTGCAATTTTCCTAATATTACTTTCCAAATCTCAAATGTGTGTGTTTGTAAGCCTCAGGAAAATGATGTATTTTTGAATTCAACTGGAGAGGTTTAACAAAGAAAGCCTTTTCTGGTCTCTATGGGGGGAAATCGGCTTTAGACTGTTAGCAAACACATCTAAAAGTTCAATGAACTTCAGTTAGTTGCTATGCCAACCAGCAGAAGACCTGTCCAGATATGAATTGATCACACAAATAAAAATCTCCCCAAAGATGATGCTTGTTTGGCTTAAGGGCATAGTCTTTGTAACAACCCTTGAAAAATCAGAGGTCTGTCCGTTTGGAGAATTTATTTCGACCACTATCCAAATTTCCTCAGTGTATTATATAAAATACTTTGATTTTTTTCATAGGAAATTGAGCATTTACTTCCAAGAGGGAAATACCCTTTTTCTCTTCGTTCCCCAAGCGAAAAAGTAGCAAATACAGAGAAAGTAACATATATGGTGGTTCCTGATTATGAGAGAGAAAGAATAGTTAGAACTAAAACAGTAAATCTTGGGAAATGCTTTTGATTCCATTTTCACCTTCTGATATGAAGTTGGGCAATTTATCTTCATTTTTTAGCATCATGCCTCCCACACCCTGCCATGGATAGGGTCCCTAAAATGTGCAAAAAAGCCTTTTTGAAGAATCGTTTTGTAGTGTCTACTTTGAGGTTTTGTGACCTCCATATCCAAGAAGTGAACAAATTTGAGGCTCAACAAATAGGTGACATGGGTATCATGGTAGTTGACACCAACTTCTAAGGGGTTGGAGGAGAAAACAATAAGGTGACCATTCTTTTCATATATATCCCATTATTATCCCTTTGGAAACTGAACTGGATGACTTTCTATTGTTAGATCTCTCTTTAGGCACCTAAGGAATAGAAGACAGTGATCAAAACATTTGGAAATTGTTGTTCAGTCG
Organism: Bos taurus; assembly: GCF_002263795.3. Classification (NCBI taxonomy): domain Eukaryota; kingdom Metazoa; phylum Chordata; class Mammalia; order Artiodactyla; family Bovidae; genus Bos; species Bos taurus. The sequence continues at coordinate 60,090,619 of NC_037342.1, read as the reverse complement.
CTAAAGTCATGTCCAACTCTTTGCGACCCCATGGACTGCTGCACACCAGGCTCCTTTATCCCCACTTATCTCCCAGAGTTTGCTCAAACTTATGTCCACAGAGCCAGTGATGCCATCCAACCATTTCGTCCTCTGTTGCCCCTCCTCCTTTTGTCCTCAATCTTTCCTAGCATCAGGGTCTTTTCCAATGAGTCAGCTCTTTGCGTCAAATGTCCGAAGTACTGGAGTTTCAGCTTCAGTCCTTTCAATGAATATTCAGAGTTGATTTTTTTTAGTATTGACTAGTTTGATTTCCTTGCTGTCCAAGGGACTCTCAAGAGTCTTTTCCAGCACCACAATTTGAAAGCATCAATTTTTCAGCCTTTATAACATGTTTTATGTGTATTATGAATATACAACTTTAATACATATGCCTAGCAACACAATGGAGAAGGCAATGGCAACCCACTCCAGTGTTCTTGCCTGGAGAATCTCAGGGACAGTGGAGCCTGGTGGGCTGCCGTCTATGGGGTCGCCCAGAGTCGGACATGACTGAAGCGACTTAGCAGCAGCCCAGCAACACAAACCCATAAAGGAGTCATCAAGCATTTATTAATATTACTATGTTTTGTACAATATGAGCTTAGCCCACTTATATTATTCTTACTTTAATTCCTCATCCCTATATTTGTTCCAAATTTGACCTTTTAGTTTTTATCTCCCATTGCTATCTGTATAGTCACCTCTGAAATACACACAGAAATTTGGATTCTCTCGTGTATCATGTGCAGGAATTATTCTGCAAGTATAGTTTTTACCTCTGGATCATCCCCTTTACTCCTAATTTCTGGATTTTCACTTCATGTTAGGTGATTTTGTCCTTAGCCTCTCCAAGAAAGCCTTGGATTCCCCCAACAAAGGGACCCAACAAGGTATAGAGTGGATATCGTGGATATTAATGATTTTAGATTAGGGTTTTAATAGTTCAGATTAAGGAACAGATCCTTGACAAAGGGTATCTGTAATATTAATTCCTGGGGAATGTGAAATATGCTCAGTGAAATTCACATCGTGTGTGAAAATAAGAAAATGACAAACCAAAGAGTGAACATGTTATTTCTCAGTGGGGAAGTTCAGTCTGTGTGCCCTTGGTTTTCAAAGTGGGCCATATCTCCAACACAAAAATCCTGGGACTATTCAGCTTGTGTTTCAATCCCAGAGGAAGTAATACTATTCCCAGGTGGTGCTGGTGGTAAAGAACCCGTATGTCAATGCAGGAGACATAGAGACAAGGGTTCGATCGCTGGGTTGGGAAGATCCCCCAGAGGAGGGCATGGCAACCCACTCTGGTATTCTTGCCTGGAGAATCTCATGGATAGAGAAGCCTGGTGGGCTACAGTCCATAGATTTACAAAGAGTCACTGAAGCGACTAAGCACACACACACGTAGCCTGAAATGAATAAATCCTAGATTTACACCCCAATGCAATTCCAGTGCTGGATACAGATAAAAGAGATAAAAGAGATAAAAGAGATACAGAACCTTCTACCTTTCTGCTTTTGAGTAATGATTTGGATTCATGAACTCATTTGGAAAGAAAAAAGGAGAAATAGTTTTCAGATAAATATTCAAACAGTTGCATATTCCCATAGGAAGCTTCTAATGAAGCCTGTGACTTAGAAAATCTTCAAGTCAATAACAATTTCTAACCTGTTTTCTCTCTCTTCTCTGTAGTAAACCAACATTGGGCTGTTGAAGGAGAGAAATCTTGAGTTAAAAGGTATGGTTTGAAAGCGTTCCTAAATAAACCTAGTTGTGGAAGGTTGGTGGGGCAGGTGGCAGTGAGCTGTTGGGAGTGGCAGAATCTGGGGCGATGGTGATCTTGGTCATAACTTCTGAAAGTGCTAAAGAACCCAGCTGTGTAGAGCATACTCCTTAGACAGTATTGATGTTTTACCCCCTTCCTGTTATCTTATGGATTAGTACGGTGAAACCAAATTTATAAGCAGGCGTTATCCTTACAAGAAAAACACACCCTCTTCTAGTCACAATTCTCCCCCACCCCGACCCAATGGAAAACAGTAGTGAAGTGCAAAGCGGGTATTTTTTAGGAAATGGTATTTGAGTCTAGGATGAAACAACTGGAGAGAGAAGTCTGGATGATAAACAAAACTTTCTAAGAGCCGTGTAACTGGAAACCATCAAGAGGGCATTAAAGAGACAGCAGTCCTATTAACGGCTACTTTGGTCTTCAAACTGCTCTCTTGATGGTTTAGGGGTTTGGTTGCGGTTGTTCCTGTATCTCCTTGGCAATTTGTCAGGGGGTGATGAAGAACAGGTGAGCTATTGTTTCTCAAACTTCATTTTAATCAGAGCAGCTTTATTTTTATCTGTTTTGTATATTGGGATTCTGTGAAGGACTGTTATAGGAAAGAACTTTGTATTCTAAATTAATCACTAAAGGGATGTAGCCTATATGCTACATTATGCACAGTGGTCCATTTTTGGGAAACCTGCCTCCCAAGTAATGAACGTTAAGCTAAAGTATCTTTGTTTAACTCACAGGAAACGTCCTGATCAGGCCCATCTGTAAATGGCTGCTGGAAGGAAGACATGAACACGTACCCTTCGGAGTCTGGCTGGAACCAGAACCTTACCTCCTCCCCTTTTAGTATAAAAAGCCTACATCATAACTCAGAGATGATGGTTCTTTGGGATTCTGATCCACCATTTTCTTGGTCTGCTGGCTTTCCAAATAAAGTCACTGTTCCTTGCCCCAGTAACTTGTCTCTTGATTTATCGGCCTGTGGTGGAGCCAGCAGTTCAAACTTGGACTCCGTAATAGGATCTCATTTAAGGAATCGAGTCGTTAAAAAAAATAGAGGAATTACCAATGATAAAAACCTGTTGCACATGGCAGCCGGGCAGGGTGGGGGAAGCTCAGAGACAATGTTTGAGTCTTCTGCGTAAGTCAGTGCCAAGATAAAGGGTGAACCTCTGTGCCTCCATTCCCTACATCAGTAGTTCATGAAGTACCGTGCCTAAGTCAACAATATCAGTATCTCTTGGGAACTTGTTATAAACACAATTAATTGAACCCTACCCAGACCTACCTGATACAGAAATTCTAAAAATCAGCATTTTAACACGTCTTCAATTGTTTCTGATGCACACTCAAGTTTGAGGTCAACTGCCACAGAGCCTAATTAATTTACCAAATAAAAGAAGTAAGGTAAAATTATGAGAAAGTAGCTGTTAGTGCAGTTTCTAAGGAAAATCTCTTCCACGTATTTCCAATCAGTCCCATCCAGTCCAAGCCTTTGTAGAGAGGATTGTTTTTCAGTTTCAGGGATAGGAAAATACCTCCAGTCCTTCTATTCTGCCAGCCCTATAAATATCAGTCAAAATAAAGCACTGTCCTTACAACTTAGAGCCATTAAAATTCCTTTGACAGCCCAATCTCAGCCCAAAAATGTTTACTTGAAAATAGGTAGAGTTAGGTAGGAGTCAACAATAAAGCAACCAACAGATTCTAATGCCTACTGGAGAGACACATACTTGTATTGATATTTTATGGACTCACTTTTTAAAATAACTATTGTTGATAAATTCCACTCCATCTGGGTTACGAGATGATGCACACACACCCTGGAACAGTGCTGGAGGAAGCTCTGGAAAGGACTAGGTAGAGTGAGAAGATGGCCACTGTCTTCCTAGAACCAGGACATGTGCATAAGAGTTGCCTTCCTGGAACGATGATACCTCTAAGTGAGATTGTTTTGAGAGATGGATTCCAGTGGAGATGCACATGGACTTTTCCTCGGGTGGGAACCCGGCTCTTCTCAATGTTTCAGTGCTATGATGTTACACCACTAGATGGCTCCAAAGTGTCTAGCCTGTGTTTGAAAGGCCAGTGCTGTGATAATTGGCATGTACTTTGTGAGCCATCCCCAGCCGTCTTCATCCACTGTTGACTCCCACTCAACCGAAAGTGATGTCTCCTTGTCTCCCTCTATCTTCCCAGAGTAGCCCAATGGTGGTGTCTGGAAGGGGGGGAGAATGTTTCAGACCAGGAAAGCACTTGTTCTCTCCACATTCCAAACTTTAAAACTCAGCTTCAAGCAGATATGTGTATCCTCAAAGTGTGGAGTAACATTCCATCCTTAAAAGTTATCACATTTCATAACTTAGGTGGTTGGGTTATTAGGGTCAAAGGTCCCCAGTCCTCAAAGTCTTGCTTAATCAGGAGAGGCTTAAAGATAAATTGTTAAGCATTATCTTTACCTGAGTTGCCCTTTTATATTCTTTCTAGAGGATTCGGTTAGAGTGGAAATGAAAGTTGTTGTTTTTGTTTTCTGAGTTTTAAACTCATTGTAGTTGTTACCATTTTCTTTTTAATCTGTGATATGAACTCAGTTTCTTCCAGGCTCAATTTTCTCTTCTAAATTGATCCAACGTGATGACAAATGCCAGTACAGGCAGTCATGTGTACCAAACCCTCCTAGTGTGATTGTTACCGGATGAACATTTGAACCAAGAGAAAAATACCCACAAACTGAACTTACCTATCTAGATGCCTAAAGTGGCATTTGAACCAAGTACAAAGAGCTAAGTTTAGAAGGAAGAGAACTCAAGGGTCGAGAAGTCTGTGTCAGAGTAAGAGGTTCCCAGGCAAGCCAAAGCCGTAAGGCATTGGAAGCCACGAGGACAATGATTATGTGAAGGCTCAGAGAAAACCAGTCTGTACAGCAGAATGGGGGGAAATATCAGAAAAGAGAGAAGATGTAGACTCAGAAAGATACACAGTGTAGCTGCCCAAAACATTTCCAGTTTGTATGAGCACTGTTTGCTTTCTCATCCATCAAGTTCTACACATGATCCTCTGAGTCTTTTTATTCTCCTCTGCCTTTTCAAGTTTTCTTCACACTAATTGGTAAAGATTCCTGAACAGGTCCTTTGTTCCCTACCAACAAAAATCTAGAAAGCATTTTTTCATTTTTAATTTCTTAAAACTTTTTATTTTGTATTGAAATACAGCTGATTAATAACGTTGTGATAGTTTCAGGTGGACAGCAAAGGGACTCAGCCATAAGTATACATGTATCCATTCTCCTCCCGTTCAGGCTGCCGCTTAACACTGAGCAGATTTCCCTGTGCTATATAGTAGGACCTTGTTGGTTACCCATTTTAAATATAGCAGTGTGCACATGTCCATCCCAAACTCCCTAACTATCCCTCCCCCCATTCCTCCTTCTTGGTGACCATAGGCTCATTCTTAACGTCCGTGTGTGTGTGTGTGTGTGTGTGTGTGTGTGTGTTTGTCGCTTAGTCATGTCCGACTCTTTGCAGCCCCATAAACTGTAGCCCGCTAGGTTCTTCTGTCCATGGGATTCTCTAGGCAAGAATACTGGAGTGGGTTGCCAATTCCTTCTCCAGGGGATCTTCCCGACCCAGGAATCGAAGCTAGGTCTCCTGCATTACAGGCAGATTCTCTACCATCTAAACTACCAGGGAAGCCCCTTAAATTTGTGTAGAAGTCATCCTTTATCATAAGGCAACTCCACATGCTAAATTATCATGGTTGAATTTATAAAGTAGGATGGATTTCTGATTTTTAAAAACACTAAGACTAGCTGAGAAAAAAAAAATATTAAATTTTTTTTCTTGACTCCTGATGCTAGATTGGTACAACAAACTTGGTAAGCAGAAGTCAGAGACCATGCAGTCAGTTCCTGGGCTTGGGGCTGGAAAAATGCACCCTCTCCTTCCCCACCCACTCTCCACAGCATTGCTACCTTTCAAAAGAACTGACTAAAATGAAGATCTTGTCTCTGAGTCCTTGGCCCTAGTAGATTTTATATTCTATGTCAGCACCATTTCCTGAAAGAATGACAGTATTGGTCTCTGATAAGTAAAAATTTCAAAGAGTAATCTGATTTTTTTCACATCTTGATTTAAGGCATCTTGCCTATGAGAAAAAGTAAAATAAAATAAAACATAAATTAAATGCCTTAATATGGCCTTCATGGTCCTCGGTCTGCTCACCTCTCCAATCTCATCCAAGAGCTCTATCCCCATCATTGTCTGCATCCAGCCACTCTGACCTTTCAGATTCTCGTATAAACTATTTTCTTTCCAGCCTCCTGGCCTTTGGATATTCTTTCCCTTCTTCCTGAAACTCACTTCACTCTTCGACTGTTCCTACTTTTCCATTCATCATCTTTCACCTCATATGCTAATTCTTTCAGGAAGGAATTCATAACCTTAAAAAGAAAAAGCTCTCTTTCATAGCACATTGTTTGTTTCCTGCATAACACTTAATTCTACTTTGAAGTACTTATTTATTTAACTGAGTATTGTCACTTGTTCCATCTCCAGACAGGAAACTTTATGAAAGCGCAACTTTTTAATGTTTTTGTTCACGATTGTATGCCAGGTTGCAAGACGCTCAGTACACCTTCCATGAAGAAAGTAAAGAATGAATGAACCTATGAAGACCTGAAAACAAGGCCCAAGTCCTGGAGCCTATTCCAGAGACGTGTTTTTATTTTTCTATTGATACTTCAGTTTCCTTTATCTCTGATGGGTATTTATTCTTTATTGTGTGTGTGAATGTAAGTCTGGTACAGTGTGTCTGTTGGCCTTGTATGGTTCTTGGAAAACCTTATATTTTGGAAGCAAATGTAAGAAAAAAAACATTCAGTTTGCAGAATGTTTTATTATGATTAATGAGCTCAAGGACACATCCGTTTTTGTGAATTGACGTGCATTTCTACTTGAAGGATAGAATGAACATAAATGTGACAAGAATAGAATTAAAGAGTGTAGGCAGAGGCGATGGGAATTCTAGGCTATTCCAAGGTTTTAGGGGATGCTTTGTCCTTAGCAGGGTTAATTCAAATACATATTTCTTCTATTCTTTGGATATCATTGATATTTTCCCATTAAGCACTCCCAATAAAATCTGACCACTAGGCTTCAAAACATATGAAAAGTTGGATGAGTCTACAATTTATACAAATTTTAGAAATACTTTCACTCTTTTTTCTTCTGGGTGTGAAAATATTCAGACTAGGTTTCCAGGAGAGCTTTGAAAAAGAATATGCACCAGGAGAAGCCATTTCCTACTCCAGGGGATCTTCCCAACCCAGGGTTTGAACCCAAGTCTCTGGTACTGCAGGCAGATTCTTTACCACTGACCCATCTGGGAAGCCCAAATGGCTAACATTTACAGAAAAACTACTCTGTTTTTAAATATTACATAAACACTTTATGTGCATTATTTTATTTAAATTTCTTATTTTACAAACTAGAAAATTAAATATCAGGAGAGTGAAAATATATTCAGTTCAGTTCAGTTCAGTCGCTCAGTTGTGTCCGACTCTGCGATCCCATGAATTACAGCACGCCAGGCCTCCCTGTCCATCACCAACTCCCAGAGTTCACTCAAACTCATGTCCATCGAGTTGGTGATGCCCTCCAGCCATCTCATCCTCTTTCATCTCCTTCTCCTCCTGCTTCCAATCCCTCCCAGCATCAGGGTCTTTTCCAATGAGTCAACTCTTCGCATGAGGTGGCCAAAGTATTGCAGCTTCAGCTTCGGTATCAGTCCTTCCAAAGAAATCCCAGGGCTGATCTCCTTCAGAATGGACTGGTTGGATCTCCTTGCAGTCCAGGGACTCTCAAGAGTCTTCTCCAACACCACAGTTCAAAAGCATCAACTCTTCGGCGCTCAGCTTTCTTCACAGTCCAACTCTCACATCCATACATGACCACAGGAAGAACCATAGCCTTGACTAGATGGGCCTCTGTTGGCAAAGTAATGTCTCTGCTTTTGAATATGCTAACTAGGTTGGTCATAACTTTCCTTCCAAGGAGTAAGCGTCTTTTAATTTCATGGCTGAAATCACCATCTGCAGTGATTTTGGAGCCCAGAAAAATAAAGTCTGACACTGTTTCCACTGTTTCCCCATCTATTTCCCATGAAGTGATGGGACCAGATGCCATGATCTTCGTTTTCTGAATGTTGAGCTTTAAGCCAACTTTTTCACTCTCCTCTTTCACTTTCGTCAAGAGGCTTTTTAGTTCCTCTTCACTTTCTGCCATAAGGGTGGTGTCATCTGCATATTGGAGGTTATTGATATTTCTCCTGGCAATCTTGAATTCAGCCTGTGTTTCTTTCAGCCCAGCGTTTCTGATGATGTACTCTGCATAGAAGTTAAATAAGTTACTAATAGTCAAATCCCTATTAAATGGTGAGACTGTGATTTAAACCTAGGTCTACCTCAGTAAAAAACCCAAGCTATTCAGCACTCACTGTCTCTTAAATTTTCCATTTCTTTATTTTTTTTGTGACAAAAAATTATTGAATTTAATAATTCAATAATAATAATAATAATAAATTATTATTATCATTATTGAACCTTCTTTTTCAAAAGCAGGAGGTGTCATGAATTCAGATAAATGTGATAATTTCAGACAAACCTCTCCATGATTCACATACATAAAACCAAATATAATGTTATTTCAAGAAGCCATACTTAGACAAATATCTAGAAATTTCCAAATAGTTGAACAATAAATTGCATTTTTCACTCTTCACCAGAAAGGTTTGTCATTTTTATATATCAAATAATTTATGTACTTGTTTCTTAAAGCAATTTATTTTTCTTAGAAAACAGAGACCTGCTGTTTCTAAATACAGGGTTCGATTCCTAATCGCTAAAACCATTTTAACATCCCTTGATTAGGAGGGAAGGAGAATAAAAATGCCGGGGTAAAGTAACCATTCATGGCATTTACCTGCCTTCACAAATCATCCTAGAAGTAAATCTGTGCTCTCTGTCTACTACAAGATTTTTAGAAGTCTTTAAAAGTCATCTTTAATAACAGAGAATGGGGCCTCTAGGTAGCTTTAATAATTTTTTTTTAATGTGAAAACTGTAAGTTCAAAACTCAAATCAAATATGCTTTGTGAGCTTTAGAATATGGGATTGTGCAGCCATCTGGCCTCCAGGCCACCTCTGCATATAAGACATTAATAACATTTTTAATTTAAGTAATAGATAAATCTGTTTCAAGTGCCTCAGCATCCACTCTCCACATCGCCTGCAGATCTGTTGATCCTAACTAATATTTTCAAGCTGTGGTAAGGTTATTGGTGTTCTGAAGCAATCTGGAAATACCAAGTTCTTATGGCAGGAAGTGGGTCAAACTGTAATCTCTTCATGTTACTGTTTTGATTTCAGAAATAGCTCTGTCCTTCACACGGTGGGAGCCCGTATATTTTACCCTTCTCATGGATTTGATTACAGCTGCCATTCTGTGTTTCAACGAAAACTTTATTAAATATCTACTTTTAATTAACCTCTCTGGCACTGGAACCTCTCCCCAGCCTCAATCTATTTTTAGTTTCTCAGAACCATTTCACTTTTCTCCTTAAATAGTCATTGCATAATATGCCATTCTGTAGTAATTATTACAAAACAGCATCATACTTGCCCAGCCAAGACAGACCAGACAGTATGTGCTTTTAGAGTCAGAGAGATTTACATTTGGATCTTAGCTCTGCCACATGAAGCTACACGATCCTGGGTGGGTTACAGTCTATCTCTGGATGCCCTTGCTGGCGAGATGGAGACCTCACGGGTTGTCAGGAGGATCTTACTCCATAAGCAACTGCCTTCAGTGCCCAGAACAGTTGTTTGCTTTAGATGTTAATTCCTTTCCTTTCTGTTTAGTGTGTACATAAATTTCATAATGAAATCGATAAAACAGCCATTTTCTTTCATCTCTTGTTCTTTTGATTTTATTTTTCCCTTTGGAAGAAACTTATATTTCTTATGTTGTTTTATTTGAGAATTTTGCAAAGTCCAGCTTGCCCTATTTCACTTTTTTTAAAACCCAGAAATGCTTCTCTCTCAGTTGATTCTTCTAATAGTGGGCCACGAAGGCGTATTTACTCCAAGAGTGTCTCTGTCATCTGGGTACCTGATCACATCTGACTTTGTCCTTGGCTTCCTCCTTCATGATGCTGGTGGGGACTCGGAGTCAGTATCCAGGTACCACAGATATCTGAAAAAGAGAATGATTTTTTCAAACCAAGCAGCAAAGTAAATCAACATACATTTATTCACCTATTTTGCTCTTTTAATAAAAGTCACAATAAACCAACTGGCCGTAATATGCTCATGTCCACGACACCAGACGTGATTGATTTTTTTTTTTTTTTTCATCCATTCATGCATTTAAGGAGGGCATGGCAACCCACTCCAGTACTCTTGCCTGGAGAATCCCCACGGACAGAGCAGCCTGGTGGGCTACAATCCATGGGGTTGCAAAGAGTCAGATATGGTTGAAGCGACTTAGCACAGCACATACATTTGAAGAACATTATGCTAAGCAAATGGGAAAGCATAAAAGTGAATCTCCTTGTTCTCAAGGAAATGCCAGTCTGTTAAAGAAAATGAGATATGCATTCCAATGGTTTTCATGGAAAATAGAATGTGAGAACCCAAGAAAACACCCCAAGGAGTTCTTGACGGTTTAGGGGGGAAGGTTACTTTCAACTGCAGGAAAGAAAATGAATATAACTAGAGAATGACCCTCATCTTTGGTATTTCAATTTAACCTTCATACATTATCTTGAAACAGTTTAGGAATAGTTTAGAAGTAGTGATCAGGGTAGAGAGTGATCAGTAGTGAAGGACTGGCTGAGAGGATATGTTATCTAGTAAGTTGTTTTGGGATTATGTTTGCATAGCAAGTACTTGCTATTTTATCTACAAAGTGGGTAACTGTGCAACTGGTGATAGGCTCAGTGGTGCAGTTAGAAACACAATGCTAAAGTATGTATTTCTGGCATAGTAAAACGTCGTGAATGCTAATAAATGCACCCTTGACTCTTGACATGATCTCTCCTCCAGCTGCATATAGCAAACAAGAGTTTGTGACTCTGAGCCACTCTGATCAAAGAGACTTGATATTTCTTTTTTAATATTTATTTGGCTGTACTGAGTCTTAGTTGTGGCATGTGGTATCTAGTTCCCTGACTAGGGATCAAATCTGACCTGCATTAGAAGCACAGAGTCTTAGCCAATGGGCTAATCAATGGTCTAAATTTCAGTATACATCGCTACAGAACAGGAGCGGCATTAGAGAATCTCATCTCCTTGCTTGTGTCCTTGATCTTGTGTTCCCTTTTCCTTATTTGCAATCGAGTAGTCAAATGCATGTAAACAATCTTATAACACATAGATTGTTACCAATCTCAACTTACACCAGCGTTTGGAGTTAATTTCAACTTAGAAGGTGTGTTTATGTGGGCTCACTTACGGGAACCAAGGGCTTCCCAGGTGGGCACTGGTAAAAAATCTTCCTGCCAATGCAGGAGACGCAAGTATTATCCCCTACATGGGGAAGATCCCCTAGAGTAGGAAATGACAACCCACCCCAGTCTTCATGCCTGGGAAATTCCACGGACAGAGGAGCCTAGTGGGCTACAGTCAGTGCATGAGTGCTCAATCATGTCCAATTCTTTGAGACACTATGGACTGTAGCCTGCCAGTCTCCTATGACCATGGGATTTTTCAGGCAAGAATACTGGAGTGGGTTGTCATTTCCCCCTCCAGGGGATCTTCCCAACCCAGGGATCAAACCCATGTCTTCTGCAACTACTGCGTTTCAGGTAGATTCTTTAGCAATGAACTATCGGGGAATCCCAGGCTACAGTCCATGGAGTCTCAAAGAGTGGGACACCCCTGAGCATAGCACACAGCAATCGGGAACTAATGGATGTTCGCTATGGATAACTGTGCTCAGGCTCACTGGAACTATCCTTTGGTTCTGTCACTGCTTTTTAGGATGAGCAGGTTTTGAAGACAACCCCATGTGGAGAGAACAGCATAAGCAAATAGCAATATATCAAATCAGAGGCCACATTTGAAGGGGGGAGTAGGAGATCATGCTGAAGTGAGTTTAACGAGATCCTAAAAGGTCTGGAATGCAGAAAAAAAAAAAAAAAAAAAACAAGACTTGCTTATCTTTTCAATATGGAATCCCTGGAAGAGAATGGAGTAATATGGTCTTAACAAAGATCAGGGTTGTGATCTAGAAAAGGAAACCTAGAAACATGCCATGTCAGGGTAACACAAACAGCAACAGAAAAGGGCAGAAGCAATTTCATTATCAAATGAGTGATTCTCAAGTGGTTCTCTGGACTTGTTATTTATAGCATGCAATTAAATAAAACTTAAGTTTGTAACATTTTATTTTACTAAAAAGCTGTCAGATATCAGCATTTATTTAAAGTCAGACTATTTATACACATACTTTACAAAAGTCAGCAATTAAGTCTACACACTCAGACTTATTTTGATAGTTTCCATGGTGTAGTGAATTTTTTTTTCCAGTCTTAGAGCTTTCAGTGATGTTGCTGCTGCTGCTGCTGCTAAGTCACTTCAGTCGTGTCCGACTCTGTACAACCCCAGAGACAGCAGCTCACCAAGCTCCCCCGTCCCTGGGATTCTCCAGGCAAGAACACTGGAGTGGGTTGCCATTTCCTTCTCCAATGCATGAAAGTGAAAAGTGAAAGTGAAGTCGCTCTGTCGTGTCTGACTCCTAGCGACCTCATGGACTGCAGCCTACCAGGCTCCTCCGTCCATGGGATTTGCCAGGCAAGAGTACTGTGATGTTAGGTGGGTTTATTTATTTTTTTCAAAATGGATGATTTGTAGGTTATTATTCAAATGATTTAATTGGTAAACCAAAGTGGCAGTTTTAAATGTGGTAATTTATGATTTAATGACTGGTTTTCAAACAACCATTGTTTTATTCAAGCAAGATTGCATGAAAGGTATTATTGTCACTCTCATTCTGTAAACCCCTGGGATGATGTTTCCAACATCATAACATTCAATTATATTTTGGGGAGGACTAGTCAGGTTGTGTACTTAGCACTGTATGCTGTGGGTCATAGAACTGCTTCCAAATGGAACGTAAGCCCGAAGATTTATTGTTGGATCAAACACTGGTCTGAAATAACAGAGTTCTAAAGCTGCTCTTTAGATGGATTTTTTTATTTTAAGCATCTAAAAAAGAGATAATTTTGTCTCCCCACACCACTTTCCTTTCTGTTTTTCTCTCTGTATTCTTCAGGTTTAAAACAATGCTAGACAAATAGTAGGCACTCATTAAATAAAGGTATGATTGAAGAAAAGACCATTCCTATTCTGAGATTGTTTCAATATTGGAAGAGGTTCCTGTTTCCAGGAGAAGTTCTGCAAGGTAGAATTTTAGTATCCTTTGGGCCCCATTACTCAAATCCTATCCTTCTTTTAATGTAGGAAAGAGGAGATCAGATCAGATCAGATCAGTCACTCAGTCGTGTCCGACTTTTTGCAACCCCATGAATCTCAGCATGCCAGGCCTCCCTGTCTATCACCAACTCCCGGAGTTCACTCAGACTCATGTCCATCGAGTCAGTGATGCCATCCAGCCATCTCATCAAATCCATTTTTTGCATTTTAGCTATGAGATCATAGCAAGTTGTTTTTCTTTTCTGAGCATTACTTTCTCTTATCCTTAAAATGGGAATAATAACATGTCAGACCTGAGATTAACGTCAAATTAAATGAACATATATAAGTACTCAGAGAAGGCAATGGCACCCCACTCCAGTACTCTTGCTGGGAAAATCCCATGGATGGAGGAGCTTGGTAGGCTGCAGTCCATGGGGTCGCTAGGAGTCAGACACAACAGAGCGACTTCACTTTCACTTTTCACTTTCATGCATTGGAGAAGGAAATGGCAACCCACTCCAGTGTTCTTGCCTGGAGAATCCCAGGCACCGGGGAGCCTGGTGGGCTGCCGTCTACGGGGTCGCACAGAGTCGGACACGACTGAAGCGACTTAGCTGCAGCAGCAGCAGCATATAAGTACTAAGTTCAGCATCTTGAATATAGAAGTACTCAACAGATCTTTCTGTGTCTTAATAAAATGATGTTTAATATTGAAATGCATGGGTCCTTGATTCTGTACCATTGTTCTGTTTCTATCCATGTATAAGTTCACACTTAGAGATTGGGCTCTACTAGCCTCCTCCAGCCAATGGCATGATGGAGATGCTCCACAAAAGCTTTGACCCTTTCATAGATGTTCAAGTTTATCAATACCTCTTGATGAAAGTGATAGAAAGAGTGAAAAGTTTGGCTTAAAGCTCAACATTCAGAACACTAAGATCATGGCATCTGGTCCCATCACTTCATGGGAAATAGATGGGGAAACAGTGGAAACAGTGTCAGACTTTATTTTGGGGGGCTCCATAATCACTGCAGATGGTGATTGCAGCCATGAAATTAAAAGATGCTTACTCCTTGGAAGGAAAGTTATGACCAACCTAGATAGAATATTGAAAAGCAGAGACATTACTTGCCAACAAAGGTCCGTCTAGTCAAGGCTATGGTTTTTCCTGTGGTCATGTATGGATGTGAGAGTTGGACTGTGAAGAAAGCTGAGCGCCAAAGAATTGATGCCTTTGAACTGTGGTGTTGGAGAAGAATCTTGAGAGTCCCTTGAACTGTAAGGAGATCCAACCAGTCCATTCTAAAGGAGATCAGTCCTGGGTGTTCTTTGGAAGGAATGATGCTAAAGCTGAAACTCCAGTACTTTTGGCCACCTCAAGTGAAGAGTTGACTCATTGGAAAAGACTCTGATGCTGGGAGGGATTGGGGGCAGGAGGAGAAGGGGACGACAGAGGATGAGATGGCTGGATGGTATCACCGACTCGATGGATATGAGTTTGAGTGAACTCCAGGAGTTGGTGATGGACAGGGAGGCCTGGCGTGCTGCAATTCATGGCATCACAAAGAGTCGGACACGACTGAACAACTGAACTGAACTAACAGAAGAAACCAACACAACACTGCAAAGCAATTATCCACCAATTAAAAAAAACAAATATTAAAAATCATAAAGAAGCACAATGCACTAGATCCCCTCACATATACTATATATGAGTTGTTTTGCTATATTTAAAACTATGTGAATAGTCAGGTATCTCTGATAGCTTACCAAATGTTTGCTATTTATTTCTATGAATGATTAACAAATTTTCTTGAACATCTTTCTAGTTCAGTTCAGTTCAGTCGCTCAGTTGTGTCCAACTCTTGGCAACCTTATGGACTGCAGCACACCAGGCCTCCCTGTCCATCACCAACTCCTGGAGCTTGCTCAAACTCATGTCCATCAAGTCGGTGATGACACCCAACCATCTCATCTTCTGTCATTCCCTTCTCCTCCCACCTTCAATCTTTCCCAGCATCAGGGTCTTTTCAAATGAGTTAGTTCTTCGCATTAGGTGGCCAAGTATTGGAGTTTCAGCTTCAACATTAGTTCTTCCAATGAATATTCAGGACTGATTTCCTTTAGGATGGACTGGTTGGATCTCCTTGCAGTCCAAGGGACTCTCAAGAGTCTTCTCCAAAACCACAGTTCAAAAGCGTCAATTCTTCAGCACTCAGCTTTCTTTATAGTCCAACTCTCACATCCATACATGACCACTGGAAAAACCATAGCCTTGACTAGACGGACCTTTGTAAGTGGCCTATGATTAGAAATGTCTCTAGCAGTATAGTTGGAAGAAAAAAGTCTCCCTCATTATGCTCTCATTTGTAGAGTGTTAATTATGTTGAAGTAGTGCCCTGGGGGAACCTGGTGGGCTGCTGTCCATGAGGTTGCACAGAGTCGGACATGACTGAAGCGACTTAGCAGCAGCAGTGCTTTGCCACATAAGCATAAAATATTAATGACATAATAGTACATCTTTATTTCTGACAAGTTTTAGGGTGAGGTCTGTAATAAACTGTCCCAAACTACAGCCCAGGTGTGGGCTTTAAAAGTCACTTGAAGATTTCTTCCCAGCATACCTGGAGCTATTTTTTCAAACATCGTCTCCACACTGTTTTTACATGGACATAATGCCATGCATTGTCCTTCACATAATTATAAAGTGTATTAAAATGATGCCTTAAGCCATTCCCAGAAATAAATATCCAATCTCAAATGTCTCTGTAGAAGTAGGAATGAGCATGATAATTATTTTGGACACTGTTGGCATATTTGTCATAGACTCAAAAGCATATGCTTTGAAGTTGGAAGCTGGTTGTGTGTTTTAACACAATGAATTAAGTCAGTAGGAATCACACTCATGTCACAGACTTAAGAGCAAGAATGATAAGAAGTATTCATCGTGGGCTTTCCTTGTGGCTCAATAGTAAAGAATCTACCTGCAAACATGGGAGACATGGGTTTGATCCATGATCAAACCATGGAAGATTCCACATGCCACAGAGCATCTAAGCCTGTGTACCACAACTATTGAGCCTGTGCTCTAGAACCCAGGAGCTGCAACACTGAGCCCATGTACCACAAATACTAAAGCTGGAGCACCCTAGAGCCCATGCTCCGCAACGAGAGAAGCCACTGCAATGAGTAGCTTCTACTTGCTGCAACCTAGAGAAAAGCCCATGCAGCACTGAAGACCCAGCATAGCCAAAAATAAATAAATAAAATTATTAAAAAGTATTCATTGTGCCAGTGTGATGTCCCAAACATGATATCGACCACTTTTATGAATTAGCATGGTTGCTTTTCATTCAAATCCAATCAATTACATTCAATTTTCCTCCTTTTTTACAGATGTGAAGGCTGGGATTCAAAGACATTAAGTACACAACTTGTGAAGGACACTCTTCAACTGAGGTCATTCAAATTCCAAAGTACAGAGTATAATAATGTAACGCTGTAACTTCTGACCTCCATGAAGGTTGGCAGTGCACACCTGACGTCATGTTAAATTTCCCAATTCTGGGTCCATCCCCAACAGAGAATGCTGTGATGATCATGAATGTTTGTATGGAGCCCTATTGTACATGAGCATTCCCAACGTGTAGTTTTTAGGTGTCTATGAACTGTCACTGGAATTGGGTGGCAAAGAACATTCTTACAGCATCCTTCAGCCCCAGAGAGCAGAAGCTGAAGGACTCCTCCCCAGCTGTAGAAAGGCAATTATTTCTAAACCAGCCCACTCATGTTAAACTCTTGTATGAACATAATGAATGACAAAGGAGTTTGAATCATCTACGGTGCATCTGTGGAATTTGAGGAAACTTTACCACAAGATAGATCAGACAAAGCCAACCAGCATCCCTGATGGAAAGTGATTTCTGCTTTAATTGAAATGAACTCTGTGAACAGCTGCCAGGTGAGGTGGGTGAGCGTGGGTGGGAGGCGACTGGGACAATCTCTCCAGCTGAGACCAGATTCATTTATATTTACTTATTTATTTATTTCTCCTTTGGGGAAAGAAAGGCAAGGCAAGTATATATTGCCGAGTAATTTATTGAACCAATGAAAATGTCATGAAAACATTTCAGAATTGGACTGTGTGGGAGACAAACATGACTTTAGATTCAGGGAGAGAGGCTTGATTTTCAGCTGCCACATAGGCAAATGGAAATTCTTCACAAAACTTCAAAAAGCAGATAAGGGATATAAGGCAGACAAATCTAAAAAAAAAAAAAAAGAAAAAAAAGCTGTTTAGGATAATAGATTAAAGGGGGAGTTAAGTCACACTCTTTTGCTAACAACAACAACAAAATGCATATTCTTGTCCAGCAGGACTGTGCACTAGAAAGGAGTTAGTTTAATTTTCTTTAGCTTGAATGGGTAATATGAACTCAGAACTACAAAGGCCATAGAAGTCATGTCCTCCAACCCACTCATATTATAGAAAACTGAGACTCCCAGAGAAAGGACGACAATTATCCATTTGTATAAATCCTTGGTGAAGCAAGCAAGCATAAATATTAAATAGATCGAGCCAATTGACATGATATGCTCTGGATCGCCATGGTGACTTTGCATGAGCCATGTCTTCTTGTTCTTCTTCAATTAATTTGCTGTGTGTGAATTATGCTGTTTCATGTGACCACAAGTCATTGTTTCCCCAGGCTAAGAGAAGAAAAGCAACCACGCTAGATTAGCTGTGTTTTGCTTTCTCTCAGGCATATTAAGAATCCGTAGCCTTTCTCTTACCATTTAAATTTCCCAGGCTGATGACCTATTATTTCATTGCTTTTGCTGAAGTAGAAATACTGGAAGAATAAGCATAAAGTTTTAATTTGAATATAATTATAGTTATAGATAGTAGTTGGCATTTATTGAGGGATTGCTATGTTATATTGCTGGGCATTGTACCAAATACACACACACACACACACACACACACACACACACACATATACACACACATATATATTTATACCCTAACTTTTTAAGTTCTCAGAGCAACACTATAATATACATGCAATTATTCTCTCCATTTTATAGTTAAGGAATACAAAGAAGAGTGAGGATTGATAACTTGGGCATGGACACACAGCCATTTATGTATTGATAATAGTTCAGTTTAAGCATTTTGACTGCCAAAATTGCATTTTTAAAAATTGCTCTACTGTTTCACCAATGTGGACCCATTTTTCAGGGAAAAAAAAAAAAAAAACCCTGATGTAAGAAATTAAATCACTTGTCAAGGCCACTGAGTCAGGAGGTAGTGGGGCTGAGTTATGAATTTGAGTCTCTCTCCTCCTATGATACTGATCACTATAAGTGACCAGTAGTATTGGATGTTGTAAAGTGGACAGAGCAAAAGAGAAAGGCCAGTGAGGTGTGAACTGAGATCTTACAGGGAGTTGCTTCAGGTGAAAGTATAGTTCTGGCTTCAGAGGATGGGTCCTAGATTTTGTATCAGTGCATTGTTACAAATTTGAAAAGGCAATCAGTCTCATGAGACACAAACTGGCTTCAATCTAATCCAAGATTATTTTGTTGTAGATGAATGGAGGTTCAGCATCTGCTCCGTCTTCATCTCAAGGGAAGGTCTGAAGCTCTCTGAGTTCACAGATTCTTTAGTCTCCACACCCATACCAAGTGAGCTGTCTCTGTTAAAAGTCAAGAAGTGTGTGGGTCATTTTGACTCAGAGAAACTCCTTAATTTTCCAGCAATTATTTATACCTCTATTTACAGAGGCTTGGGGCATGTGTGCCCAATTCCAGCTGCTTTAATCCAGATATAGTTCCACATAGCAGATGAGGCAGACTCAACATTCCACATTTATCTTAACTTTGTAGTTTCCAAGGAAATGGTACAGCAAGAAGACAGACACTGAGTTCTCAGTTCTGTATCAGCCCAGTGTTATACACTATTAGCACATCAAAGTAATACTGGGCGCAGTGTTGGCACCTGGTAGGTATTCAGGAAATGCCAGGAAGAAAGAGTGAATGAATGTGTGAATGAATGGATATGCCAATAAATACAGTTGACTTGGTTGTTGTTATTTCACAGCAACCAAACTCAAGGAACTAATTTATAAATTGATTAATATATCATCAATAATGCTTCTGGCAGATACTCAGCTCTGAGTATCTGCACAGAATATTCTTGCTTGCTACCTATATTAATCAAGGAAATCAGTTTCCAAATCAGAAAGTCTCTAGGTGACCAGGAAACTAGAGCAAATAACAACGGCAACAACAGCAAAAATACTCTTAATGGATCATTCTTACCAATTTTAAAAGTCTTGTGAATTTCCTTCTACAATTCTAAGTAGGTAATCATTATTTATAAATGAACTATATCCTTCCCATGAACAATATTTGAGTATTGTGGGCAATTTTTTATTCTTTGAAACCCTTATTTTATTTATAAAATCTTAGTTATTAGTCATTAACTCAG
Organism: Bos taurus; assembly: GCF_002263795.3. NCBI lineage: Eukaryota > Metazoa > Chordata > Mammalia > Artiodactyla > Bovidae > Bos > Bos taurus. The sequence goes on along the minus strand of NC_037342.1, from coordinate 60,070,847 downwards.
CAAATCACTATTGAATTATTTTGGTAAATGAGGCAATCTGCTAGACCCTGAGGATACAGTGATTGGCAAGACCATTCAAGGGCCCTCATCATGGAAGAAAATACATTTAAAATATATAAGAAGGAGGGATGTCCATGTTGTCTGTCCAGTGATTAGGAAATCTACCTGCCAATGCAGGGGATATGGGTTCAATCCCTGGTCCAGGAAGAGCCCGTATAAAGCACTGCAGCTAAGTCCGTGAGCCTCAGCTACTGAGCCCACAGGCCACAACTACTGAAGTCCATGCACTCCAGGCCCATGCTCCAGAATGAGAGAAGCCACCACAGTGAGAAGCCTGAGCACTGCAAAGAAGACTAGCCCCCACTCGCTGCAAGTAGAGAAACCCCTGTGCAGCAACAAAGACCCAGTGCAGCCATAAGTTAATTAATTAATTAAAAAAGAAAATATACACAATGATACATAAAAGTACGAATGTTCAAAATGTTGTGAGAGATATTAGTAAACACACAAGAGCATGCAACAGGAGGATTTGGATTTCTGAGTGACCGGAAAGGTGGTCTGAGGAGGTGCCACGTTACCAGGTGTTGGTATGGGAAGCAGCACCTGTTCATGAATACACTGGGGAAAGAATTCTAGGCTTCAGTTCAGTTCAGTCACTCAGTCATGTCCGACTCTTTGCAACCCCATGAAGTGCAGCACGCCAGGCCTCCCTGTCCATCACAACTCCCAGAGTTCACTTCAACTCACGTCCATCTAGTCGGTGATGCCATCCAGCCATCTCATCCTCTGTCGTCCCCTTCTTCTCCTGCCCCCAATCCCTCCCAGCATCAGGGTCTTTTCCAATGAGTCAACTCTTCGCATGAGGTGGCCAGATTACTGGAGTTTCAGCTTTAGCATCATTCCTTCCAAAGAACACCTAGGACTGATCTCTTCAGAATGGACTGGTTGGATCTCCTTGCAGTCCAAGGGACTCTCAAGATTCTTCTCCAACACCACAGTTCAAAAGCATCAATTCTTTGGTGCTCAGCTTTCTTCACAGTCCAACTCTCACATCCATACATGACTACTGGAAAAACCATAGTCTTGACTAGATGGACCTTTGTTGGCAAAATAATGTCTCTGCTTTTCAATATGCTATCTAGGTTGGTCATAACTTTCCTTCCAAGCAGTAAGTGTCTTTTAATTTCATGGCTGCAATCACCATCTGCAGTGATTTTGGAGCCCAGAAAAATAAAGTCTGACACTGTTTCCACTGTTTCCCCATCTATTTCCCATGAAGTGATGGGACCAGATGCCATGATCTTAGTATTCTGAATGTTGAGCTTTAAGCCAACTTTTTCACTCTCCTCTTTCACTTTCATCAAGAGGCTATTTAGTTCCTCTTCACTTTCTGCCATAAGGGTGATGTCATCTGCATATCTGAAGTTATTGATATTTCTCCCGGCAATCTTGATTCCAGCTTGTGCTTCTTCCAGCCCAGCGTTTCTCATGATGTACTCTGCATAGAAGTTAAATAAGCAGGGTGACAATATACAGCCTTGACATACTCCTTTTCCTATTTGGAATCAGTCTGTTGTTCCATGTCCAGTTCTAACTATTGCTTCCTGAACCCCATATAGGTTTCTCAAGAGGCAGGTCAGGTGGTCTGGTATTCCCATCTCTTTCAGAATTTCCCACAGTTTATTGTGATCCACACAGTCCAAGGCTTTGGCATAGTCAATAAAACAGAAATAGATGTTTTCCTGGAACTCTCTTGCTTTTTCAATGATCCAGCAGATGTTGGCAATTTGATCTCTGGTTCCTCTGCCTTTTCTAGGCTTAGGGGAATCTAATATATAAAAGTCTTGTGGCAAGACAGAAACTATGCTTCATTCACTAAAAGCCTGTAATTATAATGTGACATCACAGTTTACAGGTACAACTTCTAAGATAATAATACACTTTACATGTACATTTCCAATAATTTATTTAACACACTATGGTATCAAGCATTGTTTGATGCTTGGTACATAGGATACAATGATCAAGACCGAATGGTACATTTCTTAAAACTGAGTGGAAAAACAAACATACAAGGTGATGGGAACTATGGGGAACAATAGAAACATAGTTAAAATGCATATGACCCAGACTGAAGAACATTAGGTAAATCTTGGAGGAAGTGACTCTCAGTTGAGATGTGAAGGTAGATTAAACACTGGGCATCTGAGAAGCTCCCAAAGCTCTTAAATCGGCTGAGGCAGAACCCAACACTTGTGAACAACAGTCTTGAAAATCATACTTTAGGTAGATTTTTAAATATGTTTCCCAAGGGAATGTTTTACAGGTGGTTAATTTCTTGAATTTCATGAATATAATGTTGATTTTTAATAGGCTTGGCTGGAGAACTATTTCTAACTTTATTTCTAAATACATAGCCCATTTTTCCACTTATTGATATATATGTGGGTATATGTATATATATTTAGATATATATATAATGTGATACAGAAACAAAGATATATATAGAGAGACATATTGTCAAAAAACGCATTTCAAACCACATAATTTCTTTCTGAAATAGTCAAAACTTCATCCTGGAAATTTTGAGGGACTGCTGGTTAATGACAGAGCTAAGACTCAGACCCTTGATCTGGGGTTATAAATGCCTTGTCTTGAAAGGAAAAAGAGCAGCCCCCTTAAAAGAACTGTTATTGATTGGGTCTTTTCTTTGAATTGCTTAGAAACCGAAGTTGCCAGCAGAGATGCTATGAAGGATTTGCTGGAATCAACTTTGGTGAGATTTTCTTGGGAGAAATTTTGCAGCATATTTAATCAGGCAACCAAGAAACAACAGCTGCTTGTGTATGAAGCATCAGTAAAGCTGCTAAGATTTATATAATCTTTAGTGTTCAACAGATTGCTAGCATTTATAGGACAGTCAATGTTTGCCTATGCTCACATGCAGTCATATATTCCACCTTTCCCACTGCCTCTGAACTGAAGGATTTCTGGAAAGGGAAGTACTTTGGAGAGGGATGGAATAAGAACTAGACGACAGAGAACTCAGTGGTCAAATAACTGGAAATTTGTCCAATTAAAAAGCAATGACAGCAGTATCCACTTGTGATGGAAAAAAAATAGTTACTTAATTTAGACCAAAGATACAGATATCTATTCCCATAGCAGTAGAATCATTCCTCTGACATTATGCTTTGTGGCCAAATCAGTGTAATAATATTTATATGTTCTGGTCTAAGTAAGGGAAAATTTCTAACTCTAGATGACTACTAGCCACTTTATTAGAAAGCTGATGGTTATCAAATGCCATCGGTTCCAATTTCCCCTAATAGAACAACTGATGAATCCAGACAAAGGAACTCCGAGATGTAGACTTGAAGAAACTAGAACGGGAAAGTATCTTAGAGATTATTCAGGATATACTTCACATGTAACAAAAGAAGGTGCTGATGATAAATGGAGATGATGCTACTAACAATAGCATGAAAACCTTGACTCTTGGTCCAGTGCTTTCTCCTTAATTTTCCTCTGCCTTAAATCAAAGTTCCTCAGTATGACATTGAGGTTCTCAAGAAAACCTCCTTCTCCCATTCTAATCTCATTCTGCAGCTTCCTAATGCATTGGTTTTCCAACACATGTATCTCCTCAAAGGAATCCTTCTCATGGCCACCTCGAAGGCCTGGTTTCACATAGTTTCTCTTTCTTTTCATTGAAGGTCTTCTTTCTTCTTCATCATTTATTTCAAGATCCAAGTTAAAGCCCACCTCCTTGCAATCAGGACTCTGAGTTAAAGATGAGATCCACTTTATTCTGAGATAATAGAACATAAGGGGCTTCCCATGTGGCACTAGTGGTAAAGAATCTGCCTGCCAATGCAGGAGATGTAAGAGACGCAGGTTCAATCCCTGGGTCAGGAAGATACCCCCGAGAAGGAAATGGCACCCTACTCCAGTATTCTCGCTGGGAGAATCTCATGGACAGAGGAACCTGCCAAGCTATAGTGCATGAGTCACAAAGAGTCAGACATGACTGAGCATCTGAGCAAGGACTATAGAATATATAGTCCTAGTCACCTCCTTCAGCAGTGGTTTTACAATGCTTATTAGAGGCAGGATACTGGAATAGAAAAGCTTGGCAAGTATAGATTTCAGTATCTACTTTTACACTTTGCCCACTGTATATTCTATATGTCAGTAAGGATAGGCTCTCCTTTTCTGTTGTTCTTGTTGTCCTGTCTCTGCAACTCATATTGAGGTACACCAGGCTCCCTCTTCCTTCACTGTCTCTTGGAGTTTGCTCAAAACCATGTCCATTGAGTCAGTGATGCCATCCAACCATCTCATTCTTTGTTGTCCTCTTCTCTTGCCCTCAATCTTTCCCAGCAGGGTCTTTTCCAATGAGTCGGCTCTTTGTGCCTGGTGGCCAAAGTATTGGAGCCTCAACATCAGTCCTTCCAATGAATATTCAGGGTTGATTTCCTTTCGAATTGACTGGTTTGATCTTCTTGCAGTACAAGGGACTCTCAAGATTCATATCCAGCACCACAGTTTGAAAGCATCAATTTTTTTTGTGCTCAGCCTTCTTTATGGTCCAACTCACATCCATATAAGACTACTGGAAAGACCATAGCTTTGACTATATGGACTTGTTGGTAAAGTGATATCTCTGCTTTTAAATATGCTATCTAGGTTTGTAATAACTTTTCTTCCAAGGAGCAAGCATCTTTTAATTTCATGGCTGCAGTCACTGTCTACAGTGATTTTGGAGCCCAAGAAAATAAAATTTGTCACTGTTTCCACCTTTTTCCCATTCATTTGCCACCAAGTGGTGGGATCAGATGCCATGATCTTTGTTTCCTGAATGTTGAGTTTTAAGCCAGCTTTTTCATTCTCTTCTTTCTCCTTCATTAAACGTCTCTTTAGTTTCTCTTTGCTTTCTACCATTAGGGTGGTATCATCTGCATATCTTAGGTTGCTGATATTTCTTCTGGCAATCTTGATTCCAGCTCGAGCTTCATTTAGGCTGACATTTTGCATGATGTACTCTGCATACAAGTTAAAAAAGCAAGGTGATACTATACAGTCTTGACGTATTCCTTTCCCAATTTTGAACCAGTCCATTATTCCACATCTGGTTCTAACTGTAGCTTCTTGACCTACATACAAGTTTCTCACAGACAGGTAAGGTGGTCTGGTAGTCCTATTTCTTTAAGAGTTTTCCACAGTTTGTTGTGATCCACACAGTCAAAAATTTTAATGTGGTCAGTGAAGCAGAAGTAGACTCATTATTTTTTAATTCCCTTGCTTTTTCTATGATCCAACGGATGTTGGCAATTTGATCTCTCGTTCCTCTGCCTTTTCTAAAACCAGCTTGAACATCTGGAATTTCTCACCTCATGTACTGTTGAAGCCTAGGTTGAAGGATTTTGAGTGTTAACTTGCTAGCATGTGAAATTTGTGCAATTGTGTGGTAGTTTGAGCATTCATGGGTGTGAGTCTGAGTGAACTCCGGGAGTTGGTGATGGACAGGGAGACCTGGTGTGCTTCGATTCATGGGGTCACAAAGAGTCGGACATGACTGAGCGACTGAACTGAACTGAACTTGAGCATTCATTGGCATTGCCCTTCTCTGGGATTGGAATGAAAACTGACTTTTTCCAGTCCTATGGCCACTGCTGAGTTATTCAAATTTGCTGGCATATTGAGGGCATCACTTTAACAGAATCATCCTTTAGGATTTGAAGTAGACCAGCTGAAATTCCAATACCTCCACTAGCTTTGTTTCTAGTAATGCTTCCTAAGGTCCTTGACTTGATTTCCCACTCCGGGATGTATGGCTCTAGGTAAATGACCACACCATAGTGGTTCTCTAGGTCATTAAGACCTTTATTATACAGTTCTTCCATGTATTTTTGCCACCTCTTCCTAATCTCTTCTGCTTCTGTTAGGTCGTTACCGTTTCTGTCCTTTATTGAGCCCATCTTTGCATGAAATGTTCCCTTGGCATCTCCAATTTTCTTGAAGAGATCGCTCATTTTTCCCTTTCTATTGGTAAAGAAATCCTGAAACCTCAGAAATTCAGTGAAAGAAAGATTTGTTTCTTACTCTTAGTAGGTCTAATGTGGATTGGGCAGCCCTCAAGGGTCAGACACTCCCAAACAATGACTCAGGGCTGCAGGATTTTTCCATCCGGTGTCTCTCCCATCTTCATCTGTGGCCTCTGAATGTGTGCAGATGAGAAAAGGTGGTGTGGAGGTGTCATACAAGTTCATCCTACCTTGTTCGCAAAGTGGCTCTTTTCATTTCCATTCACATGTCACTGGCTAGAACTGGTCACACAGCTCTTCTGACTGCAAGGTATTTGGGGACTGGAGTCTTCCTGGGTGCCAATAAGGAGATGGGAACTGGATGGGAGTCAGTACTGATGATCTCTCTCACAGTAGTCATTTGAAATAAGCTGACTCCAATACTTTAGCCACCTGATGGGAAGAACTGACTCATTGGAAAAGACCCTGATGTTGGGAAAGATTGAATGCAGGAGAAGAAGGAGACAATAGAGGATGAGATGTTAAATCGCACCACTGACTCGATGGACATGAGTTTGAGTAATCTCTGGGAGTCGGTGATGGACAGGGAAGCCTGGTGTGCTGCAGTCCATGGGGCTGCAAAGAGTCAGACACGACTGAGTGACTGAACTGAACTGACATGCCCTGATTGTCTCTAACAGAATAACATGAGATAATACATTGAAAAATGACCAGTATTGGGCAGCTCAATAAATGCTCATTGATTTACCTCCTCTAAAAGAACTTTTCCAGGCCCAGCACCTCTCCCTTGCTTGCTTCTCTTTGGTGCTGAGCACATGCCTGGTTGAACACCTTGCAAATTCAAACAGAGAAATCCTCTGGGAATGCTTCCTCTCATGTCAAGTCTTGCCTCGGTCCTATGTTCTCAGATTTCTATTCCTAGTTCCCAAAACATGGCATATCTGATTTTGAGATATTTTACTTAGGGATTGTCCTGTAACCTTTCTTCCAATGTAAACTCTTCTCTTAAGATTACACATTTAATATATTATTAGTTTATCTATATTTATTCTTATATGCCTACCTTCAAAACCATAGTTATTCAGTGTGTAAGAGTTTGATGATAAGTACCTTAGAGTTATATTCTTCTAAATAGTCTATCTGCTCTAATTTGGGTGTATAAATTTAGTGAAATGGACTTCTTTTCTTAAAGAGGACATGAATATTTCATATAATATTCCAAATGTTAAGATTTTTAAATGCCCTATATAGATAAGTGGGAAATTTATTGTAAACTCAGCGAGGTTTTACACATATAATCTTGTGTTATACATACCTGGGTCATGTGTATTTTATGTTACACATACCTATGTTAAAACTCATTAATTACAAATCCACTTAATTGAACTAAATTTAAAGTAGATTAAATTCAATAATAAACTTGGTTCCATCTACCTGTATCCCTCTGTATACTGATCTCTCTTCAGTATAATAAGGGATATTATATTGATATATATGTTATCAGTATAATAAATACTGGGGATATATTTAATAATAATAAATTATTATTAATTATTAACAAGGGATATTGTTTTATTAATAATAGTTAATAAAGGCATAGAAACAAATTAAAAAGGATTTACCAATATTCCTTCCACTCTGATAAACTGTTTCAATATTACTATTAATATTTTAAATTTTCTTATTTTTCTTCCATTCTCCATTCCTGAGAAGAAATAAGTTTACACTGTGATCAGAAAGAGGTAGTGGTTGATTCATGGAAGACTTGAGGTTAAGGGACATTAGGAAAACACCGTGTTTATAAATTATTTCCTTTTTTTGCTATCTTTACCTTTTGCATCACCTCATCCTTTTTTTTGAGAGAAAATGTCATGAGGGAAAAATTTCAGTTGGAGAAAAATTTGGAAATGTCCAGGCCCTTCATGATCTCCAAAACTGGGGGTGTGGGTGTCAGGCTTCAGCTGCACCTTGTGGAGTGGGATTCTCCCCTTGCCTTCCATCTTTCTTTCTTCTTACACTTTTACTTCCTGGCTTGTGGTCTCCCCATCTCTTTCTCCCTTTTTGCAATCATTTTAATTTTTTTCATAATTTCACAGCATCTGTGACTCAGACAAAATGAAGCAGAGTTGGAAGAAGCAGGGCACTAAAGAGACTTGGATTTTAGGCATTTCGCTGTTACAATCTGAACACAACAGTCCATTTAGAGGTAGACATTTCTAAGTGTGCAGAGGTATATGTCTCCATTTAGGCCAGAAGATAAGGACATTTTCATAGCATAGAGAAATTGCTTTGAGACTTTCCAGGAAATACACTATATAAAAAAAGAGACATTAACACAGAAAGTGTAGTGAGAGAAACCTTCAGTATTTCTGCTAAATAAAGAACTTCTGGGCTCAAATGATATCCATGATCACATTGGTGCCTTTGGTTCAGAATGGCTAAGAGGTGACTAATGGGTCATGTTCAGAGTCTGGGATCTTTTACCTATTACAACAAAAGCATTGTCATTTATTTCAACATTTTCCTCTTGCAAAGGCTGCTTGCTCCAGATTCTTCACAGAGAAGTCCTAAGGAAGGCCCTTACAAAATTTATTTCTAAACATAGCCTTGGAAATACTGTTGAAGGCAGGTGAATCTTCCACCCAGAATTTTCTGACTGTGATTTTCAGCACTGCTTGAACTGATGGAAAGGCAGTCCAATCCTCCATGTTTCTCTGACTTGAGAGAAGCTAGTAAGCCTTCTCAACGAAGGGCATGCCTACTTATTTTGATACAACAAATCACTCAGATGGCAGGTTCTCCTGATTCTAAACCTCCAAAGGCTGCTGTCAACGGAAAAATGCAGTCTCTTTACCAAAGTCTAAAGGTTCCTCTTTGCCTGGCCCCTGCTTACCTTGCTAAACTCACTTCTCACCACTTGGTCTGCTCTTCATCCACTCTGGTCAGAGTGGCTTTCCAAGTAGGATGACTCATTTATCCCCGTTTTTCCATGAACATCCCAGGAACCCTATCAGTCCTTGGCACCCTGGAGCACTTGCTCTTCCCTCTTCCAAGAGTTCTTGGAACGCGTCTAGTTCCTCCTCTTGGCCTTTGCACTTGTGAGCTTCTCTCCTTGGAATGGCGTTTCTTCATGTCTTCACACAGTTCTGCTCTCACTTTTTGTAAACTTTGCTCAAATACCACTCCTCCTTTACCAATCTATCTCAGAATAGTCTTTTCTTTCTGTCATTTAAATCCATCTAAGTGACTTTCTGTCACCTAAATCCATCTCTCCTGCACCTTTGAACATGTATTGCTATCTGAAATTGGGCTCGGTTTATGTTTGTAGTTGGTTTCAACAAGCCCTATGAATTCAACGACTTAGTAACTTCTATTTCTTTTTTCACAGCATCCAGAAGAGAACTTTGAGCTTAGTAGGTGTTCAACAAACATTCGTTGAAAGACTAAGTGAATACAAATTGAGAAATTTCATTAGTACTTTGGTGACAAAAGTTAATTTCTTGTGCTCAATTTATTTTCTAAATGGTCGCCCATAAATTTGGATAAATTACATAATTTGCGACAAATAGGAAACTAGAAAAAAGATGACTGGTAGAAATCCTTCACAATTTTAGAATACAAAGACTTCACAAATATCCAACATGCAGTTATTTTTTTTCCCTCCAAGCTATTTGTCATGCTGGTAGAATGAATGACCTTTATTGTATGGTATTCTGAGATTACAAATGCCAAGAGTGCAGCCATATAAGGCATCAATACAGTAACCAAAGTCGGTCTCCTATTCTGAGTCATACTTTGACTAGCAAGTAAAAAAAAAAAAAGAAAAGAAAGAAAGAAAAAAAATCATGCTGATTGTATGTAACCCACGGGATAGAAGGGCCTGGAAGAGAGGGTTAGTGAGAGAAAATTACATACGGATCCTTTTGTTTTAAGTACCTTAGCAAATTTCCTTTAATTGCAAAGCAGGGATCCTGATAAATTGATTTTGAAAATGTGATAATGGTAACAATTAATCTCTTCCTCTCTTCAGTCCCCTAGCACTTGGTGTTTGACTTTATCAGAGAACTTAACAATATATCTGGAATAAGAAACACATGCAAAAGGATCTTCCCTATTCAATAGATTGTGAAGTCCAGAAAATTAACAGGGCTCTGATTCACTGTTTTCTTTTTTTTTAATATTATATTTGCATATTATTTTATTTGCTATAGCATTTGTAATTGGTAAGCAGTAAGCAGTCAATAAAAGTTGGTTGAATTGCTAAGAATAATTGGAATCAAGGAGAGAGAATGGCAGAAAGAGAAAAGTATTTTTTATAGATAAGCCTTCTCAATTTCTTCCTCCTTTCATTTAGAAATAAGTAAAAATGAAACAAAAACAGGAGCTTTTGAGCCTTCTGGGTGTATAGGCAATATTCAAAAGAGAGTGGCAGGGGAGTTGAGTCATTAAATAAATCGTTTCAAAAAGTCTTCACTGATTATCCTGGGATGTATGATATATTCCTACTTCTCTACATCTTTGTTGATACTCCAGCTTGGCTATCTTTTCAAATATTTTTACATGTTAGATGTGTAAGATAATGATTGCTCTCTTGCAGTTTGGATTTCCTTGATTATCAGTGAGATTAAGTGTTTTTATATTTATTTCTCTTTTTATTCTTTGTCTATAAACTATATTTCTATATATTTTGCCCCCTTGAGGCTTGTCTTTTTTATTTTTTTCCAATGAAGGAGATTTTATACATCCTAGATGTTGATCCAGAATGTTAATGATGCCTTTGCTAATCATATCTTTGAAAATTGTTTGTGTTCATTTATATGATGGCAAAAGAGGTAATTAATTTCTTTGACTTTCTAGGTTTTCTATTTTTCTTAAGGAAGCCCTTCTTTACTCTAAAATTATAAGATAGTCTCCTGCATTTTTCATAATATTTGTGTAGTTTAGTTTCAGCTCTTTGAGGCATCAGAAATTTGAGCTTGGTGTATGTTTGAGTTGCAGCCTTACTTTATTATTTTCTTAATAAATAGCCAATTATGTGTGTGATTATTATCATTACTGCATAATTTATTTAATAGTCCATCTTTCCTAAGAGATTTGAAATGTCATGAATCTGATCTATTCCAAATAATAACAATATTCAGTTATTATTGTTCAGTGCTGAACTCAATGAGTTCAGTTGCTCAATTGTGTCCGACTCTGCGGCCCCATGAATCGCAGCAGCCAGGCCTCCCTGTCCATCACCAACTCCCGGATTTCACTCAAACTCATGTCCATCGAGTCGGTGATGCCGTCCAGCCATCTCATCCTCTGTCATCCCCTTCTCCTCCTGCCCCCAATCCCTCCCAGCATCAGAGTCTTTTCCAATGAGTCAACTCTTCTCATGAGGTGGCCAAAGTACTGGAGTTTCAGCTTTAGCATCAGTCCTTCCAAAGAACACCCAGGACTGATCTCCTTTAGGATGGACTGGTTGGATCTTCTTGCAGTCCAAGGGACTCTCAAGAGTCTTCTCCAACACCACAGTTCAAATCACACGGAGCACCACCTTGTCTAAGTCAATAACAATATTACCTTTTGGTAAAAGTTGTTGAATACACTTAATTATTTTTCTTCTATTTGAACTTGAAATAAATTTTCAAATTCTATGAATTCCTTTTTATATTTTGATTCAATGTATTAACATCAATTACTACGGGAATATTTTATGTATATAATAATACGCTTTCCTTGAGCTTGAAGTATGCTCTTCAACGTATTTACAATGTTCTGTTTGATAGTTTTCTTATGGTAAACCTTGAGATTTTTATATTGGATGTGTTCCTAAACATTTTATTCCAATTTTTGATTTTGTAAATAGGATCCTTTTCTTCCATTACTGTTTCTTTTAAAATTTGATTGCTTTTGGTATACAGAAAAATTATTCATTAATATATATATTAATATATATATATATATCTTTTTCTGCTTTATTGACTATGCCAAAGCCTTTGACTGTGTGAATCACAATAAACTGCGGAAAATTCTGAAAGTGATGGGAATACCAGACCACCTGACCTGCCTCTTGAGAAACATGTATGCAGGTCAGGAAGCATACATAATATAATATATATAATTATATTAATTAATATTATATTATATATAGTTATATTATATTAATATTATATTATTATAATATTATTATATTCATATATATTATATGCATATAATATATAATTATATTAATTAATATAAAATATATATAATTATATATATTATATATATAAGCATACATTATATATATATATATATATATAAAGATAGATATATATCTTTTTCTGCTTTATTGACTATGCCAAAGCCTTTGACTGTGTGGATCACAATGAACTGTGGAAAATTCTGAAAGTGATGGGAATACCAGACCACCTGACCTGCCTCTTGAGAAACCTGTATGCAGGTCAGGAAGCAACAGTTAGAACTGGACATGAAACAACAGACTGGCTATAATATAATATATTATATTATATTATATATATTATATATAATTATATTATATTAATATATATTGTAATATTATAATATTATTCTATTCTATTAATATATATTATATAAATATAATATATAATTATATTATATTAATTAATATAATATATATACAAGCATACATAATATATATAATATATATATAAGCATAATAATATATATATATACAAAAGATATATATATATCTTTTTCTGCTTTATTGACTATGGCAAAGCCTTTGACTGTGTGGATCACAATAAACTGTGGGAAATTCTGAAAGAGATGGGAATACCAGACCACCTGACCTGCCTCTTGAGAAACCTGTATGCAGGTCAGAAGCAACAGTTAGAACTGGACATGGAACAACAGACTGGCTCCAAATAGGAAAAGGAGTACGTCAAGGCTGTATATTGTCACCCTGTTCATTTAACTTATATGCAGAGTACATCATGAGAAACGCTGGGCTGGAAGAAGCACAAGCTGGAATCAAGATTGCCAGGAGAAATCTCAATAACCTCAGATATGCAGATGATACCACCCTTATGGCATAAAGCAAAGAAGAACTAAAGAGCCTCTTGATGAAAGTGAAAGAGTAGAGTGAGAGAGTCGGCTTAAAGCTCAACATTCAGAAAACTAAGATCATGGCATCTGGTCCCATCACTTCATGGGAAATAGATGGGGAAACAGTGGAAACAGTGTCAGACTTTATTTTTTTGGGCTCCAAAATCACTACAGATGGTGACTGCAGCCATGAAATTAAAAGACGCTTACTCTTTGGAAGGAAAGTTATGTCCAACCTAGATAGCATATTGAAAAGCAGAGACATTACTTTGCCAACAAAGGTCCATCTAGTCAAGGCTATGGTTTTTCCAGTAGTCATGTGTGGATGTGACAGTTGGACTGTAAAGAAAGCTGAGTGCTGAAGAATTGATGCTTTTGAACTGTGGTGTTGGAGAAGACTCTTGAGAGTCTCTTGGACTGCAAGGAGATCCAACCAGTCCATCCTAAAGGAGATCAGTCCTGGGTGTTCTTTGGAAGGACTGATGCTAAAGCTGAAACTCCAATACTTTGGCCACCTCATGAGAAGAGTTGACTCATTGGAAAAGACTCTGATGCTGGGAGGGATTGGGGGCAGGAGAAGAAGGGGACAACAGAGGATGAGATGGCTGGATGGCATCACCGACTCGATGGACATGAGTTTGGGTGAACTCCGGGAGTTGGTGATGGACAGGGAGGCCTAGCGTGCTGCGATTCATGGGGTCGCAAAGAGTCGGACACGACTGAGTGACTGAACTGAACTGAACTGAGATATATCTAGAGATATATATCTATATATTTCTATATATATATATATATTCTCTAGATATATCTAGAAAAATATTTCTATATATTTCTACATATAGAAATCTATGTATTTCTAGAGAAATATATAGATATATCTAGAGATATCTATAGAGAAAGAGAATCTGCTGTTTTAGTTACTTCTAAATATAACAATAGAGAATTCCCTGAATTAACGGAGCTTATATTCTCATGGGAGTGATGCACAATACATAATACACCTAGCATGCATGGGTGAATGCTCAGTCCTGTTCGACTCTTTTCAACCTCTGGACTGTAGCTCACCATGCACCTCTGTCCGTGGAATTTTCAAGGCAAGAATACTGGAGTGGGCTGCCATTTCCTTTCTACATCCATTCAGTTTAGTTTCTCAGTCATGTCCAACTCTTTTCGACCCCATGAACCACAGCACACTAGGCCTCCCTGTCCATCACCAACTCCCAGAGTCTACCCAAACCCATGTCCATTGAGTCGGTGATGCCATCTAACCATATCATCCTCTGTTGTCCCCTTCTCCCTGTGCCCTCAATCTTTCCCAGCATCAGGGTCTTTTCCAATGAGTCAGGTCTTCACAACAGGTGGCCAAAGTATTGGAGTTTTAGCTTCAACATCAGTCCTTCCAATGAACACCCAGGACTGATCTCCTTTAGGATGGACTGGTTGGATCTCCTTGCAGTCCAAGAGACTCTCAAGAGTCTTCTCCAACACCACAGTTCAAAAGCATCAATTCTTCAGCACTCAGCTTTCTTCACAGTCCAGTTCTCACATCCACACACGTCTACTGGAAAAACCATAGCCTTGACTAGACGGACCTTTGTTGGCAAATGTCTCTGCTTTTCAATATGCTATCTAGGTTGGTCGTAATTTTCCTTCCAAGGAGTAAGCATATTTTAAATTTAGTATGCAAAATAAATAATAGTTTATAAGGTGAAACTACTATGATTAAAGAAAAAGCAGCAAAAAATAAACAAAATGCTGAAAGTATTAGGCATTAGTGGGATCATGCAAAATAAAATTCAGTGCAGAAGTGATGTTGAGTGGAGGATCCAAAGATAGTTTGAGAGTTAGCTACATGGATATGGGAGGAAAGAGTGTAAAGGTTAAAATATGAGGGTGTGCCCCGTGCATTTGAATAGCAGTAATCAGGCCATTGTGGCTGAGGCAGAGTGAACAGTAAGCAGAGAGCAGATGAGGTTAGGCAGGTCATGGGAGAAGACCACACAAAGCCCTGGAGAAAGGGACATTGGCTGTAACTTTGTGTGGAATGGAGAGCCATTAGTATTTGAAGAGAAGAGCAAAATTATCCAACTTCCATTTTGAATAGATCACTCTGATGGCTATTTGAAGAATTCATGAGAGAGACCAAAGAATATGTAAAAATCAGTGAGACTACACAGGAGATTTTTCAATAATGCAGGCAAGACATGATGTGGCATAAACATGTCCCCTTCTTCTTAAACCACCCTCCCACCTCCCCCCACCTATGGCTGATTCATGTTGATGTATGGCAGAAACCATCTCAATATTGTAAGCAACTATCCTCCAATTAAAAATAAAATAAAATTAAAAAAAAAAAGAGATGGGTCCAGCCCAGATTGGTGACAGTGGAAGTACGAGAAATGTCCAAAGTTGGGGGACACTGTGAAGTTAGGGAACGCAATTTGTCCTGCTGGACTGGCAGAAAATGTGAAAGGGAGGCATCACAGCTGACATCCTCATGTCATTGTTTTTCCCCTCACGACTTGAAGCTGCAGTTTTAATCAACTGACATCACTCAAGTTTGGAGGTGGGGTAGACGTTCTGTGTTTGATGTGGTGAATTTGTGTGATGACTGTGGACAGTTTGATGTAATTGTCAGGAAGGCAGCTGGATACACAGGTCTGGAGTACAGCCAGGGGTACAAAATTGGGACTCATCAGCATAGATGATGTTTGGAACTGTGAATGTGAATGAAATCTCCAAGGAAATGAATATAAGAACGAGAAGTGACCTTAGAGGCGTGAGGTATGGGACATCCTAACGAGCAAAAGGGGCCAACAGGAAATCACCAGGGGGATGGGAAGAAAGTCTGCAGGATGTGGCATCCTGGACAGCACGTGCAGAAAGTATATCAATGAACAGGAAGAACAATTCTCAAATACCTTTGATTGAAGTGTGTTGGAAATTTAAAATCCCGATTTCAAAATAAATTTTATAGATTTTTTTTTTCCACAGAAACTTTTCATGGAACAGAAACTGCCAGCAGCCAGAGGAAGACACCTGTCCTGATCCGCATGTGGAGTCATAAGCAGTCATTTTCTAACTTGGCAGGGCTCCCGGCAGTGACATTTCCAACACCACCTAGAGGACCAGGAAATTCAGTCAGGCTGGCAGCACCAGAGGTGGGCCTGATCAGATCTCTCTTGGCAAGTCTTTATGCAAGAAATGAGGGGAATGGAGGGCCCTGGGCAGTAAGCCCGAGATGCTGTAGAGAATTTTTGGGGAGGTTAACTGATGATTTGCAAATATGCAAACTTTTCAAGATTTGGTTTGCTTGGATTTGGAAGGAAATTGAGAAAAAGATATAGAGGGAAGGAGAGCTTTCATTCCTTTCCTACTGTGAAATGAAGCGGAATGTTGAGGAAATGAATCATAATGATTGAAACTCCTCCTATATAGAAACGTATTTTCCTGTTACATGGGTATTTAAAATAATCAGATCCCCAAATGGCTTCGAATTCTCCTTTTCATGGCTGGGTAGCTTTCCTCTTTCTCTCCCTTCCTTCCCACTGCCTTCTGCTTCTCTGTCCTTCTCTTTCCTTCCTTCCTTCCTTTTGTTTCTTTCTTCCTTTCTTTCTTTCTCTCTCCTTCTTCCTCTCCCTCCCTTCCTTCCTTTCCTTCATCAACAAATAATTATTAAATACTCAGAATATTCCAGGCCCTTAGGATACTTCATTTAGATTTTACAGATGCTGTCCCTGCCTTCATGGAACTTAGCCTGGTAGGGAAGTCAGGCAATCGATTAAAACTTACAAAAAGTGTTACATAATTGCAGCAATGTGATACCTACATGCTATAAAATGTTACATATTACATTAATGTTTAACAATTCTGTAAGGTTAAGGAGGACTTTCCTGAAGGAAATGATATTTAAGCTGAGATAAAAAGAATAGATAGCTTACAAAGTAATCCCAATTATAGAAGCTTTCCAAAAAATGGAAAGAGCGTATGTGAAGACACAGAAGACAACAAAACAATCTCCAATACATTCTAGATTTAGATCCACAGTCATCAGAGAGTGAAAGGTACTCTTTCTGCCACTGTCTTTGGAATCCTATTTGAGAAGAAAAAAATCTGCCAGGAAGCGTCACGGAAATTGTCAGTGATACAATAACCTCAACATATTTTTACCCCAAAACTTAGATGACTTGTAAGCTAAAAGAACAAATAGCAGTAAATAATGCTCAGAGGGTCTTTAATGTGGCTCTGAAAATTAGCCTACTGCTCCAACTTACACTATATAAAACACTATTGGCAGTAGGAGAAGGGGACGACAGAGGATGAGATGGTGGGATGGCATCACCAACTGAATGGACATGAGTTTGAGTAAACTCCAGGAGTTGGGGATGGACAGGGAAGCCTGGCGTGCTGCAGCCTATGGGGTCACAAAGAGTCAGACGTGAAACTGAGTGATTGAACTGAACTGAACTGAAAACATGATTACTCCATTAATATATGATCATTTGCATCCCCAGTGTAGAAGTACACTTGTTACAGTGTAAGTTTGACTGCCACCATAGAGACTCCAAGCGATAGAAGTTTAAACATGGTGGAAGTTTGATTTTCTCTTGTCTAACAGTCTAAGCATACCTGAATCAGGAGGGTTGTTCCATGTACAATGTTGAAGACATGGTCTCCTTTTATCTTGCTGCTCCTTGCTCTTTAGAATGTTGCCCCCTCCTCTTCATGTTTCAAGAAGACTCAAAAGAAGAGAAAAAAAGAGAAAGGTATAGATTTTCCCTTTGAGAGGCACAGTTCAGAGTTTTTTCACATCATTTCTGTTGTTAAATCACTACCTGGATGGACTTTGTCACAAGGCCACACCTAGGCTGAGAAATACAGTCATTATTGTGGGCAGTCATATGCCCAAATGAAAAATAGGAAGAAGGTGATAACAGATAATCGGAGAAAGCAAGCATTCACTGCAACAATGAGAAAAGATAAAAGCACTATGATAACCTAAAGGATTTAAGAACAAATGAGCCTAAATTCCTGGCCTCAAGGATGCCAGGATCCAATGGATGAGAAAGGCAGCAGATGTGTTGTAGAAAGGAGGCAGTGTTTTGGAAACAAAGACTGGCCATAAATGGATTCTGTTTGGGCAATTATTACAGAAAAGATAGCATAGGTCAGTTGGTAAATCATCTGCCTGCAATGCAGGAGACCTGGGTTCAATTCCTGGTAGGGAAGATCCCCTGGAGAAGGAAATGGCAACCCACTCTAGTATTCTTGCCTAGAGAATCCCATGGACAGAGGAGCCTGACAGGCTACAGTCCACGGGATCACAAGAGTCAGATACGACTTAGCGACTAAACCACCACCAGAGCTGAATTCAGAAGTGCATGTATGTGTCAGATTTCAACTGGAAAAGAGGGTAAAAACCTTTCATGAACAGGAAACCCTATTACAGCAACTTTTTTGATGGACATATATGTGCTTAATGCTGCTTCCACTCTTTGTAGCCAGATGATTTAAAAAATAATCTTAGCTACAAGTCTTAGTCAAAATAATGAGTCTTATCTAGATTAATGTGGAAGTGAATTCTGAAAATTTTGAATCATAACTAGTGCATTCCTAAATGCTGAGATTGCACTTGATGAAACTAACAGAAAGATAAAGCTGAGATTCTTCTTAGAACTATTAATCCACAAAGTATGTAGCCATAAACATAACTTTTCCTTTTATATTCAGAAGACACCCCCAAAGGAAGGCAAACAGTGAAATAGGGTCTGTAAAATAATCCAGCTCAAGAACATCACACTCATAAAAATTGGGTGAACTAAACTCTGACATGATGAGAAAATAATAATCATAATTTCCACTGGTATATCAATTTGTTCTTTAAAGTGTATTTTACATACAATTTCAGGTGACATTCAACATAAATCTATGCTTTAGGTACAACTAGCATTGTTATCTCATTTTTAAGGGTGAGAAAACTAAAGTTAAAAGATATTAAACAGACACTCAATATGAAATATGAAGAGTTTCAGAGATGAGACTCAAACCCAAGACAGAACAAGAGCACATAATCAGTGTTGTGGGAAAATAAAATTGCCCATGAATGTATTCTCAGGTGGAGGACAAAAGTCAAAACTAAACATAAAGGGTTAAAGACTAATCATCTAAATATATTCCCCAATAGCTCTTTAACTTTGTTTGTTGTTGTTCTTTTGAACACAGTTGCAAAATAAATTTAAGCAAAAATGGTGTAGTTCCTGAGAATTCTAGAGAAGCTGGGACCACCTCTTTCATTATCTTAATTTACGTATAGATTTTCCCAAGATTGGCATGCTAGAATATTCTGATATGAGATTTATTCTATACAGAGATAGTTATAATCTATTCAATTTAGTCATGGTATTTAAAAAATTGTGTTGCTACAGGGGGGCTTTTGATAGAAATGTAGTCATAATTTACCAAGATACTGTTAAGTCAGATTAACTGATGATGACTATTTTGGTCAATTAGTCTGAATTTAGAACACTTATTTAATATTTTAGTAAATACTTTAGTAAATAATAATATATAGTATAATTGGAAATTCTGCTGGGTATATTTTAACAAATGCTTTCAATTTGCAGAGCATGCAAACAATGCCTAAAGGTTTTAAAAATAAATACATACCCTGATATAAAATATCCATTTGCTTAAGAAATCGTTATCCTTCAAACTTGTAAACATCACAGGGAACTTTTAAAAAAGGGAAATATTCATAATTTAAATTATTTAAATGAGTGAAATTGTATGTATTGAAGCCAATATATATCATGATATCTTCAAAATACACAAATCACTAATGGTAAAGTTTCTGTTCCTTGAAGAACTCTATACATCATCCACACACACATACACATATATGTGTTTGTGTACATAAATCAACCTCAGATCCATGTTGAAATGCAGGTTTTATCATTCCCATTTTATAGACGTGGGTGTTGAGGGTTAAAATGATTAAGTGACTTCACCAAAATCCCATAGCTTATAAGTAAGGGAGAAACAGTTAAGCTCACATTTGTGTGGTTTTACAATCTATGTCTTTTCCACTATATTCACAGCTTCTTTCTATGTATGCAAATAACTGTCTAAGAAAAGTTTACCATCACAAGAACATCTAGGTTGATAACAGTATTCTATTTTCTGACTCAGGTGTTAATTACAAAATTGTTTGCATTATAAATATTATTAATATCCTGTACTTTTTTTTTTGCCTTTGCACTTCTTGGTATGTGAGATAGAATTTCACAATAAAATGATAAATATTGTGTCTTCTAGAGCAAGATTGTTGGAACAAAGCAATTTATATCCTGGTTGGGTTTTGCTTCTAAGTAAATTGAGAATGGGGCCTCAATTTACAGTAAGCATTGGCTATTGGAGTAAGGCAGTGTATTGTGGGAAGATCTCATTTATGTTAATTTGGGAGATGTAGATCTGGGGAAGGGAAAGTGGTGAATGAGTCAAAGAGGAAAACATTTATTTCCAATGATATGCCTGTCAGTGCATTAGCACTCATTTAATCTTCAAAACAACCATTAACAGTAATTATTATGATGCCCGCTTTAGAGGAGGTCAGTACATTTCCCACAGTTAAGTGGCTAAACATTGATTTACATATGCATCTGTCTGACAACCAAGTCTGAGTCGATCTTGAGAGAAGTAAGGATTCAACAGTTAAGAGCAATCAGGTAAGCTGATGGACATGAATCATTGGCCCCCAAAGTATTTGTTCTGTATTCCTTTCTGAAATTTTTCTTATTGGGGTGGTTTGAAATAGCTGTCATCTGGAATGGCAAAGTGGGATTACCAACACCACCTACGGGACTTCCCTGGTGGCACAGTATGTAAGACTCCACCTGCCAATGCAGGGAACATGGGTTCGATCCCTGGTCAGGGAAGATTCCACATGTTGCAGGGCAGCTAAGCCTGTGTGCCACAACTGCTGAGTCTGTGCTCTAGAACTGGGAGCCACAGCTACCAGGCCTGAGTGCTGTAACTTTACTGAATCCCATGTGTCAAGAGTCTGTGCTCTACAAAAAGAGAAGCCACCACAATGAGAAGCCTTTGCACCACAACTAGAGACTAGCTCCCACTCGCTGCAACTACAGAAAGCCCACGAAAAACGATGAAGACCCAGGGCAGCCAAAATAAATAAATAAAATGGGGTCTCTGGTAGCTCAGTCGGTAAGAAATCTACCTGCAATTCAGGAGACCAGGGTTTGAACTCTGGTAGGGGAAGATCCCCTGGAGAAGGAAATGGCAACCCATTTCCAGTATTCTTGCCTGGAAAATCCCATGGAGAGAGTAGCCTGGTGGGCTGCAGTTCATAGGGTCATAAGAATCGGACACGACTTAGTGACTAAACCATATATATACATATAAGCACCACTAACATCAGAAAGGTTGAGTACAAAATGATGCCACAGGAAAACCAGTCATCTGTATGTGGGCTGTCACTAACATGAGTGGGATGATATTGGTGTTTAGGGTAAACTGTCTTCTGTGACCAGCTCTAGGTCCAAATTCTGGGGTCCAGTTGGACTGTTCATTTTATTTAAGTTCTGTGACAGTTAGCTTCTCCTTTATGTAAAAACAAGAGAGCTTTGCATATGAACTCCACCTGTAAAGACCTTTACAGACTTTTAGACATTCTAATTTTAGGATTCCAGTAACCGATTTGCAACAAGCCTAGCCATTTCAACTACACCATTACTTTCTAATTGAGATTCATTTGTGACTTTTGCCCCAGTTTTGTAGAAGATAATCAAAGGAAAATGGGGTTTGCTGTATCTAAATTGCCTTTGGAGCAATCTCGCTAAAATGCACACAATGGATAAAATGAAGAATGGAATTATAATTTGAACCCTAAATTTCTGATTGTGCATTCAGCCTTCCAATTGCCATCTTCAGCACACCAATTCAATTTAGTTCAGGGTTATGGAGGATTAATTTGGTGAGAGATTTTCTGGATCAGAATCCCACATAATTGGCATGAGGTTATCGACTTCTCTGACCTGTGCTTGTTGATAATTTGCTGTCTTGGTTTTCCTTACTAGAATAGGATCATTTTTCATGATTTATTTACATCCCAGCTTGTTCCAAACAGGGTATAAACAGACTCCCAAGAATATCAATTGAGGGGAACAGAAATATGTAGAAATGACCTGAAGCCTGTCCCATGTCATATTATGTCCAACTCTTTGTGACCCCACGGAGTCAAAGGAAAGTGGCTGCAAAATCACTTCTGTTGTTTGCCACCTGCCTTTGACTCACTTCTGATGGAGAATCACCTTGCAATGTGACTCAGATGTCACAAAATAAAGTTTGGAAAGTCATTTGTTCAAGACACCAATGACTGGACAGTAGGCTGAGTGCCATGAACACAGATACCTGCAGAACAAATATGCTTTTTGAATCAGAAGCCAGCCCGCTGAAGCATCTCTAATGTTTACACAGTAATCTAATTCAGAAGCCTCCTTACTTTTCTCTTTTCCACTGATTTAGTCACCTTTTGGCAACTTCACAAGCTCCAGCAGGGGTCAGGAACCCCCCAAAGCAATTTGTGCTGAAGTCACAGAAAATCAAGATGGAAAGACTTCATTGGTACAGCCCATGCACGCCCAGGGAATTGGAAGTACAGACTATTCACCATGATGTACTTTCTGCTCCTCTCTTCAACCTGGGTTCATATGCCTCCTGGGAGGGCGGCTGAATCACCTTCTTGGAAAGAGTCATGATTTTGATAGACTTTCCTGCCAGGAAGTTTTATTTTCAACCAACATTTTGTTTTCTTCATATTCTGGTTAAATCTCCTTGGATTATTTTTTGGGACCTGGGGAAAGAGGCTGATCATCATCATGGTTATCCCTCTTAAATATATAGATCTGAAATCAGATTTCACGTGATTTTGGCCCTTCTTCTGCTTCTACTTGCATGCATTTTCTATGTAGAATATTTTCTTTTTAGTTTGTGACTTTAGTGTTGTTCTCTTGGTTATCAATTTTATTAGTCTTTTAAATGAAATACATGCTTTCTTGAGCCTGGCATTGTCAAAGCTATCTGGGGTTTATTATGGCTATTTCTTTGGTGAGGGTGCTTTTGTAACAACAGACCCTGAGGCTGTTTGCCTTGTCCACGTTGCATGCTTCTTCTCACCTCCTGGACATCGCCATTCTCATTTGTGCTTCAGAAGTGCCCTTCATTTAGACTCTTCTGTTTCTTAGGTAGACCAGGGTAATAAATTGATTACTCTTTTCACTACTCACATATTCCCAAGATGATGAATCTGAATAAAACTGGAATAAGACCCATTACTTTTGGACAAAAAAAGAAGTTTAGAGAGAGCAGAGAGAAACAACTAATTTATAGAGAGCTCCTACTATGTGCCAAACCCAGGGAATTGGGGAGGGGGCAATTCCTTGAAAATACCAAGAAATTGGGGATACAATGGTGAATAAGGCAGACAGGGTCCCATGTCATTTAATCCTCATCATAATTCAAGATAGTTATTATGACCACCTTGTCCCCCATTCTTTCCATTTCATAGTTGAGGAAATTGAGCCAAGTGTGCAAAACCATTTAGTCACTGGGGTTAGGCTGGATTCCAGATCTGCCTTGTTTCAAAGACAGTTGATTGCCACTATAGCATATGGGGCTCTGTCTCTTTACTTCTGGGCCAGCAAAGGTGGACGGGGTGTGTCTTCAGCCCTCCATGGATGCCATGTATTTGTCCACACTGAAATCTCCTTCGTTTCCCACTTACTGCCCTATGTTTGCGGAAGCCCCCAGGCAGTCATTCCACCCAGTCACTTCTAGGTTTCTGCCTACTTTGCCCTCTTCTACCTTTCAGACTTAACTACAAAAGTAACGCAGAAATTTTTCAGGAGTGACCACACCAGGATTTGCGCATTATATATTAAGGATATATTGTGGTTTAATCCTCTTTTCTAGGGTTAGTCAGAGCACCCAC
Organism: Bos taurus; assembly: GCF_002263795.3. Classification (NCBI taxonomy): domain Eukaryota; kingdom Metazoa; phylum Chordata; class Mammalia; order Artiodactyla; family Bovidae; genus Bos; species Bos taurus. Next base: position 60,046,739 of record NC_037342.1, on the reverse strand, counting down.
TTCCACCGGCACAGACATGTGGGGAGATCATGTGGCAGAACCCAATGAGCACCGGTCAGTAAATCAGGATTTCTGGTTTCTACATCCAGAGTGCATGGCCAAGGGAAGTCCCATCAGCTCCCTGGTTCTCAGATGAGGTGTTCTGATTACATTACCAATAACCATAGACCTTCTGAGTAACTATGGTCCTGAACCTGTATTCACAATATAGGAAGTGCAGTCTGGAAGTTTTATTGAGGACAATAGACCCGCCAAGAAACAGGGAAGACTAAAAAGTAAAATAGAAATGGGCATGGAGGGATAGTCTTTAACATTTTGGCACAAAAGGGGAAAGGGTATCTCTTTTCTATTCTCTTGGACTTTTAGAGGTACAGCTCCTTCCACAGCTTCCTCCCCCCACCCCCACTCCCCCCTGTACCCCCCCCTCAAGGCTCCAGCCACTCTGGGACTGATAACTAATGAGGAAATAGAAGAAAAAAGGTTTTGTTATTCCTCTTTTGTCCAGGGTAAGAATAGCTTTTGAGATAAGAACACATTTTTTTTTCTTTTGCTACTTTTGTCAATTCCATCATTTTGCTATTCAGCTATTGTGTGCTATTTATCACAAAAGACTTTGGGGAGAGTCTTGTGGATTTTGTTATATCATGCAACTATTTTCCATTTAAATTCAGTCAAATAAAATTTCTCAAAATTGAGATGTGTTTCTGTTAACATGTCTTTCTAACTTAGGCTATTTGAGCTCGTCAGAATAAAAGGAAGATTAGACGAATTTGATAAAATAGTCATGATCACAGGTAAACATTTGAGAGGGATACATTTTATTTCCTCACTTGAAAGCTCAAGTTCTCTTTGACACAAACTGTGAGAGAAAAGACTACACAGACTGAGGGATGGTAAGCAGGAATTTGCAAGTGGGAACACATGCCTTCTTTAAAACTGTTCTGTGTTTGGTTATCCCACATTATGGAAAGCTACGGGAAGGTTTTGTTACAAGTAAATGGAAATATATACAACTACAATTGTATACACATATCTGTCTCCATACAGAGATCTACATTTATTAGTCAAACAGTAAAAGAAAAGATATATTCCTGCAGTGAAGAGTTCAAGGCCAATTTGTCACAAACTCGAGGACTTGTTTTGTTCTTTGAATCATCCCTGAATGACCTGTGTACAAATTACAAAACCCTAAAGAGTTAAAAGTGTTTGTTTCACAGGAAATTGGAAGAAATTTATGTGCGCAAGTGAAGCTGAAAGGTCGAATGTGTGACTCACATCTATTGACAGATGGAATGAGCATCACATAAGCAGACAGTGACTAGAAAACAAGCCGGTTGTGTGAAAGTATTTTTAGAGACTAATTTCTACCCAGCTGTGTCATCTATGAATGAGAGAAGTTTGAGAAAGTTACCTAGGGATGTCTGAGCTCAATCAAGTGAAAGTTAATGATACTGATTTGGCTTAAATATTCCCTTTGAACTTGGATGTGCAAATGGAGTTAGTATTGGAACTAATTTCCAGGGAAGTTAGATTGTTCTTTTATCAAAACAACATACATTCCGTACTAGGACCTCGTTTTAGGATGGAAATCTGAGGTCAAGTGTCCATAAGTCACTGATAATTTCAGAATGCTAACAAATGGTGGCTTTAACGTAAAAACAAGTTTTTTCTGCCAACTGGTATAATGACTAAGTGTGTGATCTCTTGAGACAGACTTCGTGATGTGACTTCCAGCTCAGCTACTTAATAGAGAGATGATTTTGGACACTTTTACATTTCTGTGCTTATTTTCCTTTCCTTATCCATATGAGGTAAATAAAAACATGTTTCTCACGGGGATATTCATTAATAAGCCCATTTTAAATGTCACACTCTTGTCTAGGTCAGAGGATAAAAATCCCTGCTCTCATGCAGCTTACATTCTAGCTGAGCAGGAATAGAGAGTAAACAAATAAATATGTAAAAATAAGCACATCAAGTAGTGGTAGGTACTATGGAAAAAACTAAAGCATAAAAGTGCTTTATTTATGGAGAGGGGGTTATGGCCATTTTAAGCCAGTTTGAGAAACTGACACATTCTAGATAAGTAACAGTCAACTCCATGGGAATTAATATTTGATTCTTTAGTCGGCCTGGTCAGTTACGGTACTTCATTCCCCAAGTGAGAATGGTTGATTAAAAGGATGACAGCGTAAAGCCAAAATGCTCTAATCTAAGTGAATTCGGGGAACTGTATTGGAGGTACTGGAAAGATTCTGGGGAATCTGGATATGGCATGACTCACGCCTGAAGATTTTGGCAGCCATGTTAACACCTCCTAGAACCTGAAAATAAATGCAAGTAGAGTCAAAAGTCGAGACTATATCCTTAGGACACCTTTTGAGTTTCCACCTCAAGTCTTATCTACCTTTGGCATTTTTGTTTGTATAAGCCAGTAGGTTCCCTTTATTTATTACTTTGGTTTGCCTTGGGCTTTCTGTCATTTGCCTGACAAAAGGCCAGAATCTTGACAAGCAAAAGTGTAATGAGGGATGGGGAGAACTTCCTGACAGATAAAGCATGCATCTCAATCATGCCATGGAGATAAGGACATGGATTGGTTTTTTTTTCCCTCAAATAGGTGAATCTATACAGCTGTGTGCTAAGTCGCTTCAGTCCTGTCCGACTCTGTGTGACCCTGTGGACTGTAGGCTGCCAGGCTCCTCTGTCCAAAGGATCTTCCAAGCAAGAATACTGAAGTGGGTTGCCATGCCATGCCCTTCTCCAGGGGACCTTGCCAACACAGGGATCGACCTGGATCTCTTATGTCTCCTGCATTGGCAGGCGGGTTCTTTACCACTAGCGCCACCTGGGAAGCCTGGTCAGTTATGGTACTTCATTCCCCAAGTGAGAACGGTTGATTAAAAGCATGACAGCGTAAAGCCAAAATGCTCTAATCTAAGTGAATCCAGGGAATCTAAGTGAACCTATAGTATGGGTAAAACTTCTTAGCTTTTTCCTTCGAGATCTCCCAATGTTCATATCAACTTAAAGGGACGCTAAAATTGGAAAATATTTGTGCTAAAAGGGAATTAAAACTTATTAAGTCCAACATTCTCTGGGTTTGGATAATGGAATTAAGACTTAGATAAATGGAGAGAAATTTTTCCCAAAGTATAAGGCTACTTTGTGGCAAAATGTATCTCTGTCTTCAATGCATTGTTTTTTTCCCACTTCAGCATTAATTCTGCCTCTGTTTTCTCCTAACAAAGGAGTTTGATAGCATTTCCTTTACTGAATTCTATTTCCATAGAAGCAGAAATTTTGTGTAACAAACACATAAGAAACCTCTGCCACTACTGTTCCTTGTTACTTTATCTTTTGTTAAAATTGTCTTAATACTGACTCCCCTGGCAATGTGCTTCTCCATATGACCTCTTTATCTACCAAATTAATAATCAATTACACCTTCTTCCTTATGTTACATTTTCTGCAAGAGAAAATTTTAGAAGTCCCACAAATTTTTTTCTTTGTCACAAATTTTTTGGTTTAGGAAACTCATCCTGTTTCTAAACAAGAAGATATTTAAGTCTACATCTTTAAGGTCTATAAATAATATAATCACATTCATTTTTTGAATCATTTTGAATATGAAATGTGCTGTGTTTGATAGAGAAGGAATATGAACTATATTGATCTCTTAAAAGTTGTCTTTGCACATGTTTCTTACTATCTTTGAGACTCAGTTTCCTTGTTGGTAAAGCAGAAATAATCATGTTTTCCCTGTCAACCATCATGGGTGCTCTGGGCTGCAACAAAGGGATTGCATACTATAAGAAGCAGCTTGCAGTGCTAGATACATGCAATGCCTCATTATTGCTAATCACTGCAGAGTTGTTAATTTCTCACCACTGTTTTGAAAGGATGAGTAGCAATTGAGGTCGCAGTGCTGAAGGAGTCTTTGGGCCTAGAAAAGAAAACAACAGTCTCAAAGGCCCTTGCTGAATCATCTGACTTCAGAGAAAACAAAACAGAATTTTAGGTCCTGCCCTGATGCTCCAGGCCGGTTGCATCTGTCTGGGACTTATCACCCCCTGTCCAGAAACCTTCCACCCCCTACACCTGCCCGGAAGACTTATCACCCTTTGCCCAACTACAAATGCCATCTCAACTAAAGAATACCCAAAACATCCCACCTGATTAACGTTTCCCTTATCACTTCCACAAACCTCCCTATAAATATGGAGCCTCCCTGATCCCTGCCGGCGCTCACCCTGGTCCTTAGGCTGACTGTCGCCCCTCCTTGCCTGAATAAAGGTAACCTACTTCTGTTGACGTCATCTTTCCTTTTTTGCCTCAGCCTGAACTATACCTTACAAGTGCCACCTGAATAACACAGGAAAACACCTTAAAGGTGCCAGCATGGAATGAAGTCTCCATGCTTATGAATTTTTGATGAAGAAAGCACTGTAGTCATGATCTTTTCTAGTACTTTTTAAAAATACGTGTTCCCAGAGTTTTTACAAGTTACTACAGGAGGTAAGTGGAAGTCCAGTTGCCAGAGCTCCAGGGCCCTCTGCTTCCCTTTCAACCTAAGTAGTTCACTTGCATGGACTTTTTTTTTTTAATACTATTTTTTCCCCCTGAGATACAATTAGAGGGGGAAAAAAAAACAAAAACCTTCTGGATGTTCTAACTGACATCTCTCCCCACCGCCCCTTCCACCATACACAAACTCGTAAACAAAAGAGTCTGAAAACTCCAGATAGAATCCAACGTCGTCAGGTACTGATGATGAAATTGAAGGCCAAAGGGATGAGTGATTTTCCAGTGTTACCCTCCCCTGCTTCTGGTCATCAGTGATGTAAGGACTAAATCCCAGGCCGTGACTCCTCAACCATCACCATCTCATCATTTTGCCTCATGATGTGATTGTGAAGACTTTCCGATTCAACAGTGTAACTTTTGATTTTGTTTTATTTTGTCTGGGGAGAGGCATGGTATATAAGCTGTGTTATCAGATTGATCCCTGTAGCACTAATAATCCCCACAGTATGCCCTCACATGATTCTCTTCTCAAAGTGACAGGCTTTCACCAAAATAAATGCAGCCCCTTGTTGTATAGATTGGACTTTCAATCTAAGATTTCTACTTAGGAAATATCTGTCAAGATTAAGATTCAGGTAACTACGATTATTTTGTGACTCATCAGCAATTTCTTCTATTTTCTACAAAAGCTATCAAATACAATTTAAAATTTTTTGCAGCCCCTCTCAAGTAAGGCGACCACTTATTACAAATTCTAGTAAGAATTTATTGCCCAATTGAGGAGAATTTGAGAGCTAAAAGAAATACAATTAATAATTACTCTGGGAATATTAATGTGTAAATTGGAGTTCTTCTAGGCAAACTGAGAAGTGAGATCACCCTGTTCATTAACCATCCTATAGATGTGTTTGATGGAGAAGGCAATGGCAACCCACTCCAGTGTTCTTGCCTGGAGAATCCCAGGGGCAGCAGAGCCTGGTGGGCTGCCATCTATGGGGTCACACACGACTGCAGCGACTTAGCAGCAGCAGCAGCAGCAAATGTGTTTGAGATTAGTGAGGGTGAACTATTGGTTAATTGAACATGACTTTCAGTCATAAGTATTTAAGGATTGGTACTAATTGTCTTGCATCCTCAGAAATAATGGCAATATTAGCAATATCAGCTTCAAAATTAAAACACAAGAAGAATAAGTGAATTCCTCTCTCTCCTCCCCCCTCCTCAGCCCCTCTTCGAGAACGCATGTACACACACACACACACATGCATATTTTGGATATAAACTCTAAAAGCACTTAATTCTTAATAAGGAACAACAGGACTCCTTTCTCTTTAACAAAATTCTGTCAAAGATTACCCTTGAGACAAATTATATAATCAGTTTAAACATGACTAAGAGACATCTGATCATTTCCCGACACTTCCTCTTTCAAAGAGAAAACAAAACAAAACCAACAATTTGAAAGGTAATAAAAGATACCTGACCTTAGGGAAGAAAGTAAGACTCAGAGACGTCTTAATGTTTGTGTTTTACAATGGTGACTTGTAGTCAAAATTATAGAAACCTGCTTTGATTAAGATTTCTGGTCCATGGGGTTAATAATTATTTTGCTGATAATGGATTGATTTTACATAAAACATGTCATATTTTTAACATGAAAACAAAAGTCTGTTACAATATATCTGCAGTATTTACCCTGGTAACTTTTGGTGACACTTTGATAGAAAATACATGGGGATAGGTACTCATTATTCAGTTCAGTTCAGTTCATTCAGCCGCTCAGTTGTGTCCGAGTCTTTACGACCCCATGGACAGCAGCAGGCCAGGCCTCTCTGTCCATCACCAACTCCCAGAGTTTACTCAAACTCATGTCCATAGAGTTGGTGATGCCATCTAACGATCTCATCCTCTGTCTTCCCCTTCTCCTCCCACCTTCAATCTTTCCCAGCATCAGGGTCTTTTCCAATGAGTCAGTTCTTCACATCAGGTGGCCAAAGAACTGGAGTTTCAGCTTCAGCATTTGTCCTTCCAATGAATATTCAGGACTGATTTCCTTTAGGATGGACTGGTTGGATCTCCTTGCAGTCCAAGGGACTCTCAAGAGTCTTTTCCAACACCACAGCTCAAAAGCATCAATTCTTCGGTGCTCAGCTTTCTTTATAGTCCAATTCTCACATCCATACACGACTACTGGAAAAACCATAGCTTTGACTGATGGACCTTTGTTGGGAAGGTAATGTCTCTGCTTTTTCAATATGCTGTCTAGGTTGATCATAACTTTTCTTCCAAGAAGCAAGCATCTTTTAACTTCATGGCTGCAGTCACCATCTGCAGTGATTTTGGAGTCCCTGTAAAAAGTCTGTTACTGTTTCCCCATCTATCTGCCATGCAGTGATGGGACCAGATGCCATGATCTTCGTTTTCTGAATGTTGAGTTTTAAGCCAATTTTTTCACTCTCCTCTTTCACTTTCATCAAGAGGCTCTGTAATTCTTCCTTGCTTTCTACCATAATGGTGGTATCATCTTCATATCTGAGGTTGTTTATATTTCTCCTGGCAATCTTGATTCCAGCTTGTACTTCATCCAGCCCAGTGTTTCTTATGATGTACTCTGTATATAAGTACAATAAGCAGGGTGACAATATACAGCCTTGACATACTCCTTTCCCTATTTGGAACCAGTCTGTTGTTCCAGGTCCAGTTTTAACTGTCTCTTCCTGACCTGCATATAGATTTCTCAAGAGGGAGGTCAGGTGGACTGGTATTCCAATCTCTTGAAGAATTTTCCACAGTTTGTTGTAATCCACACAATGAAAGGCTTTGGCATAGTCAATAAAGCAGAAATAGATGTTTTCTGGAACTCGTTTGCTTTTTGGATGATCCAACAGATGCTGGCAATTTGATCTGTGGTTCCTCTGCCTTTTCTAAATTCAGCTTGAACATCTGGAAGTTCACAGTTTACACATAGCTGAAGCCTGGCTTAGAGAATTTTGAGCATCACTTTACTAGCATGTGAGATGAGTGCAATTGTGTGATAGTTTGAGCATTCTTTGGCATTGCCTTTCTTTGGGATTGCAATAAAAATCAACCTTTTCCAGTCCTGTGGCCACTGCTGAGTTTTCCAAATTTGCTGGCATATTGAGTGCAGCACTTTCACAGCATCATCTTCCAGGATTTGAAATAGCTCAACTGGAATTCCATTACCTCCACTAGCTTTGTTCGTAGTGATGTTTCTTAAGGCCCACTTGACTTTGCATTCCAGAATGTCTGACTCTAGGTGAGTGATCACACCATCATGATCATCTGGGTCGTGAAGATCTTTCTTGTATAATTCTTCTGTGTATTCTTGCCACCTCTTCTTAATATCTTCTGGTTCTGTTAGGTCCATACCATTTCTGTCCTTTATTGTGCCCATCTTTATTGTGCCCATCTTTTCCCTTGATATCTCTAATTTTCTTGAAGGGATCTCTACTCTTTGACATCCTATTGTTTTCCTCTGTTTCTTTGCATTGATCACTGAGGAAGGCTTTCTTATCTCTCCTTTCTATTCTTTGGAACTCTGCATTCAAATGGGTATATCTTTCCTTTTCTCCTTTGCCTTTCACTTCTCTTCTTTTCACAGCTATTTGTAAGGCCTCCTCAGACAACCATTTTGCCTTTTTGCATTCCTTTTTGTTGGGGATGGTCTTGATCTCTGCCTCCTGTACAATGTCACAAACCTCTGTCCATAGTTCTTTAGGCACTCTGTCTATCAGTTCCCTTGAATCTAATTCTCACTTCCACTGTATAATCATAAGGGATTTGATTTAGGTCATACCTGAATGGTCTTGTGGTTTTCCATAATTTGTTCAATTTAAGTCTGAATTTGGCAATAAGAATTTCATGATCTGAGCCACAGTCAGCTCCTGCCTTGTTTTTGCTGCTCAATAGTTGTGAAAAGAAGAGAAGTGAAAAGCAAAGGAGAAAAGGAAAGATATAAGCATCTGAATACAGAGTTCCAAAGAATAGCAAGGAGAGATAAGAAAGCCTTCTCAGCAATCAATGCAAGAAATAGAGAAAACAATAGAATGGGAAAAACTAGAGATCTCTTCAAGAAAATTAGAGATACAAAGGGAACATTTCATGCAAAGATGGGTTCGATGAAGGACAGAAATGGTATGGACCTAAGAGAAGCAGAAGATATTAAGAAGAGATGGCAAAAATACACAGAAGAACTGTACAAAAAAGATCTTCATGACCAAGATAATCACAATGGTGTGGTCACTGACCTAGAGTCAGACATCCTGGAATGTGAAGTCAAGTGGGCCTTAGAAAACATCACTATGAACAAAGCTAGTGGAGGTGATGGAATTCCAGTTGAGCTATTTCACATCCTGGAAGATGATGGTGTGAAAGTGCTGCACTCAATATGCCAGCAAATTTGAAAAACTCAGCAGTGGCCACAGGACTGGAAAAGATCAGTTTTCATTCCAATCCCAAAGAAAGGCAATGCCAAAGAATACTCAAACTACCACACAATTGCGCTCATCTTACATGCTAGCAAAGGAATGCTCAAAATTCTCCAATGCAGGCTTCAGCAATATGTGAACTTCCAGATGTTCAAGCTGGTTTTAGAAAAGGCAAAGGAACCAAAGATCAAATTGCCAACATCTGCTGGATCATGGAAAAAGCAAGAGAGTTCCAGAAAGACATCCATTTCTGCTTTATTGACTATGCCAAAGCCTTTGACTGTGTGGATTACAATAAACTGTGGAAAATTCTTCAAGAGATGGGAATACCAGACCACCTGACCTGCCTCTTGAGAAACCTATATGCATGTCAGAAAGGAACGGTTAGAACTGGACATGAAACAACAGACTGGTTCTAAATAGGAAAAGGAGTACGTCAAGGCTGTATATTGTCACCCTGCTTATTTAACTTCTATGCAAAGTACACCATGAGAAACGCCGGGATGGAAGAAGCACAAGCTGGAATCAAGATTGCGGGAGAAATATCAATAACCTCAGATATGCAGATGACACCAACCTTATGGCAGAAAGTGAAGAGGAACTAAAAAGTCTCCTATTGAAAGTGAAAGAGGAGAGTGAAAAAAGTTGGCTTAAAGCTCAACATTTAGAAAACTAAGATCATGGCATCTGGTCCCATCACTTCATGGGAAATAGATGGGGAAACAGTGGAAACAGTGTCAGATTTTATTTTTCTGGGCTCCAAAATCACTGCAGATGGTGACTGCAGCCATGAAATTAAAAGACGCTTACTCCTTGGAAGGAAAGTTATGACCAACCTAGATAGCATATTAAAAAGCAGAGATATTACTTTGCCAACAAAGGTCCATCTAGTCAAGGCTATGGTTTTTCCAGTCGTCATGTATGGATGTGAGAGTTGGACTGTGAAGAATGCTGAGCACCAAAGAATTATGCTTTTGAACTGTGGTGCTGGATAGGACTCTTGAGAGTCCATTGGGCTGCAAGGAGATCCAACCAGTCCATTCTGAAGAGATCAGTCCTGGGTGTTCTTTGGAAGGACTGACGCTAAAGCTGAAATTTCAATACTTTGGCTAGCTGATGGGAAGAGTTGACTCATTGGAAAAGACTCTGATGCTGGGAGGGATTGAGGGCAGGAGGAGAAGGGGACGACAGAGGATGAGATGGCTGGATGGCATCACCGACTCGATGGACATGAGTTTGGGTGAACTCCGGGAGTTGGTGATGGACAGGGAGGCCTGGCGTCCTGCAATTCATGGGGTCGCAAAGAGTCTGACACTACTGAGCAACTGAACTGAACTGGACTGATTAGAGAAATGAAAATCAAAACTACAATAAGGTATCTCCTCACACTGGTTAAAATGGCCATCATCAAAAAATCTACAAACAATAAATGCTGGAGGGGGTATGGAGAAAAGGGCCCCTCTTGCATTGTTGGTGAGAATTTAAATTGATATTGCCACTATGGATAACAGTATAGGGATTTCTTAAAAAACTATGAATAAAGCTACCATATGCTCCAACAATCCCACCACTGGGCCTATACGCTGAAGATACCATAATTGAAAAACGTATTTGTACCCCCAAGTTCATAGCAGCATTGTTTTACAATAACTAGGACATGGAAGCAACTTAGATATCCATCACAGATGAATGGATAAAGAAGCTGTGGTACATATATATAATGGAATGTTTCTCAGGCATAAAAAGGAATGCACGTCTGTCAGTTCTAATGAGGCAGATGAACCTAGACCTTATTAAACACAGTGAAGTAAATCAGAAAGAGAAAAACAAATACCATACATTAATTCATGTATATGGAATCCCTATATGATCCCCGAAGAGTTGGACAGGACTAAGTGCCTGAACAACAGCCATGGAATCTAGAAAAATGGTATTGGTGAAGCTATCTGCAGGGCAGCTGGAGACACTGACACAGAGAACAGATCTGTGGACACAGTTGGGGAAGGAGAGGGTGGGACAAATTGAGAGAATAGTATAGACATATACATTACTGCATGTAAAATAGATACGTAATGGGAATTTGCTGTATGATGCCGGGAGTTCAAATGGTGCTCTGTGACAATCTAGAGGGAGTGGGATGGGATGGGAGGTGGGAGGGTGGTTCAACAGGATTGGGAAAATATATATCGCTATGGCTGATTCATGTTGATGTATGGCAGAAACTGACACAATACTGTAAAGTAATTATCCTCCAATTAAAAATAAATTTTAAAAAGTAAATATATGTGGATAGGAAAATTTATCTGAATAAAGAGATAAAGTATAAAAGCACATGAAATGCTGTCTGAGAATTGCTTCTCACAATCATTCTCTACAGTTGAAATTTCAATTCAAACTTCATGATAGCAAAGAACTTACCTATTGTATTTATTATTGCAATTCCTGGATCTAGCATGGTGCCTGACATGCATCAATAGTAGGCAGTCAGTATATATTTGATAAACTTCATAAAGGCATGAAGGAATGATCATCATTAGCTAATTCATATTTACTTTTTGCAAGTATCTCTGTGTCAGTTGAATCTTGTGTAGAACTGGTCTCGAATTTGCAAAGACCGACTGTCCATTCTTTTAAAATCATGTTGCTGTTTAGTTGCTAAGTCAAGTCTGACTCTTTATGACCCCATGGACTGTAGCTCACCAGACTACTCTGTCCATGGAATTCTCCAGGCAAGAATACCGAAATGGGTTGTCATTTCCTTCTCCAGGGGATCTTCCTGACCCAGGGATTGAAGCGGCATCTCCTGCTTCACAGGCAGATTCTTAACCATTGAGCCACCTGGGAAGCCATTGCTTTCCAATTTACTAGACATTTCTTCTAATTGTAGGAAACACCTACTTTTCAACCTAGGATACTCAGGTCATACTTTTAAAACTTTTTCTTAAGTGGAAAAGTCCATTAGGAACATTACCAACTATATGTGTCATTCACCAGTGTTTCCTCCCCTTTAACTCAGCGGGCAAGGTTCATTTATTATTTATGGCCCAAGGATGCCAAAATTTACAATAAGATCCCCATTTATAAATGCTTATATAGAGTATGCACTATATTATTTCAGAAAATGGAAGATCCAGCAGAAATAGCCTTTCAGAAAAATAAGACAGAAGCTATGTTCTTCGTCTTTTTAACCTTACTTTTAATGACTTTTAGTCACTTTTGCTTCACAGTTGGCCCTAGTGGTTAAGAACCCACCTGCCAATGCAGGAAAAGTAAGAGACTTGGGTTCGATCCCTGGGTTGGGAAGATCACCTGGAGTAGGAAATGAAAACCCACTATAGTTTTCTTGCCTGGAGAATCCCATGGACAGACACGGCTAGTGGGCTATGGTTCATGGGGTCACAGAGAGTTGAACATGACGGGAGTGACTTCATGCAGAGCTCAGAGTCACTTTCAAGGGCTTCCTAGGTGATGCAGTATTAAAGAATCTACTTGCCAATGCAAGATACAGAAGAGAAGCAGGTTAGATTTCTGGGTTGGAAAGACACCCTGGAGTGGGAAATGGCAACCCACTCCAGTACTCTTGCCTAGAAAATTCCATGAACAAAGGAGACTGGGGGGGTACTGTCCAAGGGGTTGCAAAGAGTCAGACCTGACTGAGCAGCTGAACATGCATTCACACATACAGTCACTTTCAAAGCACTGCATTTATTCTTCCCCCAGTCTCTTTCCTTATACAGAGATGAAGAGAAATGATGGCTTTATATGTAGAAGTTAGGATTTATCATTTAAACTTAAGGCATCCTGAACCAACAATAGACACATTCAGCTGTTTCTACAGAAGGAAGGATATAACCTATTATAAAAGTAAAATAATTTTCACCAACAAATAATAACCTGATTTAACCAGTTTATAAGCAACAATCTAAGCAAGAATCTTGTTTGGTTTTTCTTATTCACAATTTGCAATATTTGCCCAGAAGTTCCTTATTATAGCTCCAGGAAGTGGTTTTCAAACTTTTTTGACTAAAAATCAGAAAGACACACATTTCTTTAAATTCACAGACAAGTACACACACACACACACACACACACACACACACACACAATTAAAAGTTTCTTGAAGCAATACTTATCTAGTTATTTGCAATGCATTCTTATATTTACCATTTTATTCTAACATATGACATTTCAATTGTTTAAAACACTAAACCTTAAATTTCTATCTACTAAATTGGTTTATGATCCACTAGTCAGTCATAGAGGGCTTCCCTGGTGGCTCAGATGGTAAAGAATCCTCCTGAAAAGTTGGAGACCTGGGTTCAATCCCTGGGCTGGGAAGATCCCCAGGAGGAGGGCATGGCAACCAACTCCACTATTATTGCTTGGAGAATTCCCATGGACAGGGGAGCCTGGTAGGCTACTCTTTCTGGGGTCGCAAAGAGTCAGACACAACTGAGCAACTAAGCACAGCACAGCACAGTGAGTCACAGAAAGCATATATTTAGAGAAACTTTCAGTCATGATGTTAAAAAATGCTATTTTATTTGTTACATTTATTTATGTGTGGTTCCAAATAGGAAAAGGAGTACGTCAAGGCTGTATATTGTCATCCTGCTTATTTAACTTCTATGCAGAGTACATCATGAGAAACGCTGGGCTGGAAGAAGCACAAGCTGGAATCAAGATTGCCGGGAGAAATATCAATAACCTCAGATATGCAGATGACATCACCCTTATGGCAGAAAGCAAAGAGGAACTAAAGAGCCTCTTGATGAAAGTGAAAGAGGAGAGTGAAAAAGTTGGCTTAAAGCTCAACATTCAGAAAACTAAGATTATGGCATCTGGTCCCATCACTTCATGGGAAATAGATGGGGAAACAGTGGCTAATTTTAGTTTTGGGGGCTCCAAAATCACTGCAGATGTGATTGCAACCACGAAATTAAAAGACTCTTACTCCTTAGAAGGAAATTATGACCAACCTAGATAGCATATTGAAAAGCAGAGACATTACTTTGCCAACAAAGGTCCATCTAGCCAAGGCTATGATTTTTCCAGTGGTCATATATGGATGTGAGAGTTGGACTGTGAAGAAAGCTGAGCACCAAAGAATTGATGCTTTTGAACTGTGGTGTTGAAGAAGACTCTTGAGAGTCCCTTGGACTGCAAGGAGATCCAACCAGTCCATTCTGAAGGAGATCAGTCCTGGGTGTTCATTGGAAGGACTGATGCTAAAGCTGAAACTCCAATACTTTGGCCATCTGATGGGAAGAGTTGACTCATTGGAAAAGACCCTGATGCCGGGAGGGATTGTGGGCAGGAGGAGAAGGGGACAACAGAGGATTAGATGGCTGGATGGCATCACCAACTCGATGGACATGAGTTTGAGTAAAGTCCGAGAGTTGGTGATGGACAGGGAGGCCTGGTGTGCTGCAATTCATGGGGTCTCAAAGAGTCAGACACGACTGAGTGACTGAACTGACAGATACTAATATTCATTATGTTTATTACTATTGTTATTAAAGTCCTTCAGTCTTGCAAAGGAATTCAGCACACTATAATTCTCATAAACAAAACATGTGATAAGAAATCAAAGTCTTTAATTTTTAGTTGCCTCTGTGGTGGAGAGAGTTTTCCAACATGGCCATAACAAGATAGCTCCTTCTCCATGTTCTTCTTACACAGTAATACTGACATTTACAATTACGTTATGGGGTTTCTGGTCGCCTGGAATCTGTGTAGGTCTGTGTCTTGGTGAGTGATGCTATGTGACTAGTCATACAAGGTGATACAGTTTCTTCCTGGAAGCGCACTCTTAGCCCCTAGTTGTCAGGTTCTGAAGAAGAAGAGAGATGGCATGAGAAGGTCACATGTAAGTGTTCTGGGTGACAACCCCCGTGAGGTCCATCCATAGCTGACATCCATGTCTGGCCCTGTGAGTAGATGGAATCTCACGATTCTGGTCCTAGCCTTCAAATCACTTCAAGTTTTTGAGACTTCTCAGCTGAAAACTCAGGTATTGTGGAACAGAGATAAGCCATCAATGCTATGCCTTTTCCAAATTCCTGATGCACAGAATATATGAATATAATAAGTTCTGTTTTATTTAATTAAGTTTGGCTTTGTTTGGTATGCCATAATAGCTTACTATAACAACTTCCAATTCTATCTTCAAAAGATTTCAAATTGACAGTTTTTCTGAACTAATACTATTGGAGTGTGTAAGAAAAGAACTGCTCTTTTGTACCAAACTTTAGGAGTAGATCATAAATAAGCTAAGGCCTACTGTTAACTGCAAACTGTTAACTTATTCCTTTTACCTTGTTGAATTTTCTCATTTGAATTATATAGCTATCTTTGAAAGGATCTTCTAGCTTTCCTGGAAAAATGAGACTATAGAGACATCAGGATATATGTAGTATGTGGTAAAAGAGTTAATATACAGCCAGGTTTACTACTAGAAATAAAATGTTTCTGTACGTGTGTATTCCTAACATGCACATCTAGGAAAAAAATCAGCTATTCAAAATTAAGAAACTGCATCTATATATAATTTGAAGTATGCTTCAAATCATTATCATTAAATCATTATTAATTTAATAATGGCCTGGGTTTGGTTGTATGAGGGCTTAGGCTGTGTCTGTCTTATTCTCAGGCATATGCTTACTAACACACCATGTATTTATTGAAAGAATAAGGAAAATACTGCCAGAAGCAACCCGCAAACTATTTTTCTTTCTCCTTTTCTTCAAGGAAGTGTAACATGGATGAAATGCAAGCTTTATATAAAAATGAAAATGCCTAATCATCTTTATGTGATAAGTGATTCTAAAGAAAGCAGGATCTCTCTAGATGTATAAACAAGGCCTTAATTTTTCAGTGATTACTAGATTTATTTTACTTTATATTACTTTGCTTATAGTTTTTCCTCTCTATAATGTAAAAGCCTATGCATCATTTTGACATCTACATGTCCTCAAAAAAATAACCATAGCTTAATCCCTGAGACTCCAGATTTAAACAAAACATTGCTCATCGCTACTTTATTTTTTAAAAACATCACAAATTCTATAGTGATTATGTATATAATGACTGTAAGTATAAACAATCACTTTCAGAATATAGAGAAATCAGAAAGTACTGTATTTTACTATTCCAGTTGCTTTATAGGCTCTGGTGTTTTCAGCTCAGTTCCTTCTATGCAAACACATTATATTTTTTCTTTATGTTGAAGAATATTTTTGAATATGGTGGGAAATATGAAAACACAAGATGTTGCATTACAGAAATATTCTATTTAAAGCTTCTTTGTAGATTTAAACACTGTACTCACTGTACAGTTTGTGTGTTAAAAAATTCTGTTTATAGTGACTGTCCAAGGCTATTTTAACAACTAGGGTTCCTTTTCTCTACTGTAAGTCTTTGAGATCCTCAGTATCCATGATCAAACAATCCTTGAAAAAGGGATATGTCCACCTGACACCATGCAGTTTGATTTTTTAACTAATTATCTGGACAACTCAATGGCAGAGGCAGTCATTTTAATAACATATAAGGCCAGCTTGTCCACCTCCTGGTTTCTTTGCCCAAGTTGTTGAAAGAAGGAAAAAGATGAAAGGCAAGCCTGAAAGAAACTCAGTTAACTAAACTGTGATTGTTGATTAAATAACTGTTTCAAATGGTTGGAGTCAAATTTATTTGCCTGGTTAAACACAATTTAAGATAAATTTTGGATATCAACTCTTTAAGTGTGTTAGTGGTAGTTGCTCAGTTGTGTCTGACTCTTTGCAACTCCATGGACTGCAGTCCAGGCTCTTCTGTCCATGAGATTTTCCAGGCAGGGATACTGGAGTGGGTTGCCATTTCCTCCTCCAGGGGATCTTCCCAACCCAGGGCTCAAACCCAGGTCTCCTGCACTGCAGGCAGATTCTTTACCGACTGAGCTACAAGGGAAGCCCAACTCTTTAAGCACTGCCTATTCAGATACATGCTGACCTAATGCATATTCATAACTAGTATGACATCATAACCAGTTGACATCCTTGAATGGAGTAAATTGCCTCCAAAAGAATAGGGTTAGTGAGAAATAAACCTTAAAATTATACAACATGAAAGTTACATCTGTAACAGAGGAAGTTAATAACAAGAATATTGTTTTGTTTCAAAAGGCCAAGGAGAGGGAAGAAGTGGGGTGATGGAAGCACTTTGAATAGGGAAGGAAGAAGCTTTCATCCTATCAAGAGAGTTTTAACTCCTTCATAGATTGGGGAGAAGACAAATTATGAAGTGGCTGAGACTGGTGTCATGCTGAGACCCCAAATAAGGGAACAGCTGTGGATGCCAAGTTAACAGGGGCATTTCTTTAAGGGTCATATCAGAGCTAGTTTATAGCAGCAGTTTTGAAAAGCCAGATGGCCACTGAGAACAGCATCACTGTGGACCTAGGAGAAATTTTTAAAATGACAGCCTCCATGGATTAAGACTGGAGCTTTCATATTTCAATCCCTGTAGGTAGATAGAGAGCCCTTCAAATTACTGAAATTGAAATTTCTGTATTTCACTAGTGAAAGCTCTGAGGCAACTAAATCTGATTTAGAGTAGAAAGAATCATGGTAATCTCTTGCATTTCTGATTCTGAACTAAAATTCATGGCTTGTATATATACATTGTATATATGCCATTTTTAAATGGCAACCCAATCCACTATTCTTACCTGGAAAATCCCATGGATGGAGGAGCCTGGCAGGCTTTGGTCAATGGGTTCACTTAGAGTCAGACATGACTGAGTGAATAACACACACACACACACACACATACACACATGTGTATATATGTATATGTATATGTATATATATATATATATATATATATATATATATATATATATAAAATCCGCCTGCAATGTAGGACACCCTGGTTTGATTCCTGGGTCAGGAAGTTCCCTTGCAGAAGGGATCGGCTACCCAATCCAGTATTCTTGGGTTTCCCTGGTGGCTCAGATGGTAAAGAATCTGCCTGCAATGTAGGAGACCTGGGTTTGATCCCTGGGTTGGGAAGTTATTTAGTTGCTAAGTTGTGTCTGACTCTTTGTGACTCCATGGGCCTGCAAGGCCCCTCTGTCTATGGGATTTCCCAGGCAAGAATACTGGAATGGATTGCCATTTCCTACCCCAGGGGATCTTCCTGAGCCAGGGGTCGAACCCAAGTCTCTTGAATTGCAGGCGGATTCTTTACCACTGAGTCACCAGGAAAGACATATATGTTCAGTTCATTTGCTCAGTTGTGTCTGACTCTGTGAATCCATGGACTGCAGAGTGCAAGGCTTTCCTGTCCATCACCAACTCCAGAGCTTGCTCAAATTCATGTCCATCAAGTTGGTGATGCCATCCAACCATATCTCTCTCTGTTGTCCCCTTCTCCTCCTGCCTTCAATCTTTCCCAGCTTCAGGGTCTTTTCCAATGAGTCAGTTCTTCACATCAGGTGGCCAGATTACTGGAGTTTCAGCTTCAGCATCAGTCTTTCCAATGAATATTCAGGACTGATTTACTTTAGGATTCACTGATTTGATCTCCTTGCTGTCCAAGGGACTCTCAATAGTCTTCTCCAATGCCACAGTTCAAAAGCATCAATTCTTTGTCGCTCAGCTTTCTTTATGGTCCAACTCTCACATCCATTCATGACTACCAGAAAAACCATATCTTTGACTAGATGGACCTTTGTCAGCAAAGTAATGTCTCTGCTTTTTAATATGTTGTCTTGGTTTGTCATAGCTTTTCTTCCAAGGAGCAAGCGTCTTTTAATTTCATGGCTGCAGTCACCATCTACAGTGATTATGGAGCCCAAGAAAATAAATTCTTTTACTGTTTCCATTGTTTCCCCATCTATTTGCCATGAAGTGATGGGGCCAGATGCTATGATCTTCATTTTCTGAATGTTGAGTTTTAAGTCAACTTTTTCCACTCTCCTCTTTCACTTTCATCAAGAGGCTCTTTAGTTCCTCTTCACTTTCTGCCATAAGGGTGATGTCATCTGCATATCTGAGGTTATTGATATTTCTCCCAGAAATCTTGATTCCAGCTTTGGCTTCATCCAGCCTGGCATTTCACATGATGTACTCTGCATATAAGTTAAATAAGCAGGGTGACAATATATAGCCTTGATGTACTCCTTTCCCAATTTGGAATCAGTCCATTGTTCCATGTATGGTTCTAACTGTTGCTTCCTGATCTGCATACAGATTTCTCAAGAAGCAGGTAAGGTAGTCTCATATTCCCATCTCTTTAAAAATTTTCCAGTTTGTTGTGATCCACGCAGTCAAAGGCTTTAGCATGGTCAATGAAGCAGAAATAGATGTTTTTCTGGAATTCTCTTGCTTTTTCTATGATCCGTCAGATGTTGGCAATTTGATCTCTGATTTCTCTGCCATATGTGTACACACATAAAACTATATTGCTCTGGAAACATGACAAAGAGGTAGAGAGGTAAATGGATAGGTATCCCTGACCTTAGGTAATCATTATTAATAATAAATATTCTTCAGTATATAAATGAAAACATATTTTCAGCTCATAAATTTGATCATTTTTCTTATTGTGACTGCTAGTTTATTTTATTTACAACAAAAATAAAGATTTATTTTCTATAGATTTATTTAGATTCATGTCTTTAATATAGGGTATTCTGATTATTTTAACTCAACCATCTCAATGGAACTTGCTCCCAAATTTCATTGTTCTATGAGAGATATAAATCTGCTCTAGGCTACCAACAAATTAGAATTTAAATACTCTATCAAATTTACAATAATATGATAATTCTGTTGATTGATATACGTATATATAACCTAAATATGTTTTTCAAACTTTGGTTTTAGAGGAGGACTTAAACATTTTTGTTTGTGTTTATGATTATATTTGGAGAAGGCAATGGCACCCCACTCCAGTACTCTTGCCTGGAAAATCCCAGGGATGGGGGCGCCTGGTGGGCTGCCATCTATGGGGTCGCACAGAGTCGGACACGACTGATATGACTTAGCAGCAGCAGCAGCATGATTATATTCTCAACAGAAATGCCTTATATATATGAGTAAATTAATACAAAATTATTATGCTTTCAAAGAAAAAATTATTCTTCACATTTCCAGATCATTAAAAATGCATGGCCCCATTTTATGATATTTAACATTGAAATTCCTATATCTAGAATTCTTTACAACTCCTCCTTTTTCACAGGTGCATTGTTAGACAACCTGAAGCTTCTTTTTGTACCCTGGTATTTGGGGTTTTCACACGTCAGCCTCCAAGTGAACACTTGATACTTTGTTCAATTAACCATCTCTGTCTAGCGTTTATAACTATTCAAATGCTTTATTTATATTTTTCATTTAAATTAAAAATATAAAATAAAAAAAGAAGGATGAAGTTTGAGACTAATGATAAAAGAGTAGCTTTCCTTAACTTAGTAAAAATGAGACAACGTGAAAAATCATTGTTTTGGGGAAAAGGTGAGTCTTTCGCCTCGAACACTCATTGAACTCAATCTGGTTAATATGGACGGTGCTCAGTTTTGGAAACAAGAAAAAATGAAAGCACATGAATGAAGAATTGTTGCTAAAATTTTAAGGGGAGAGATTGTATGTTTTAGTCCTATGTACATTGAAATTCTCTAGTGAAGTGAAAATCTTTTGCCTATTTAAGTTTGTGACATGCTTTGAGACATAGGAAAAGTAGAAGCTCCAGTTTCTCAATGTATCTGCCTTAACAAGTGAAATGTAAATAGCACAAACTTTGAAGTCAGAAAAAATTTAGTTGCAAATCCTGACTCCTTTACTCATGTGAAACCTTGGCGATGCTAGAGAGTGGCTTGGAACCAACTTTTCAAGGAGTTCTGGG
The DNA here is from genome assembly GCF_002263795.3 of Bos taurus. Classification (NCBI taxonomy): domain Eukaryota; kingdom Metazoa; phylum Chordata; class Mammalia; order Artiodactyla; family Bovidae; genus Bos; species Bos taurus. The sequence continues at coordinate 60,025,875 of NC_037342.1, read as the reverse complement.
GGTTAAAGGAACATTTTAAAGTGAGTTGCATGCCACTTACTTGTGAGTCAAAAGCAGTGTTCTCTGCACTTCAGGCTAAGCTGTGTTCCACTACAAATAGAGTATCTTTCTTCTGCTTTTCTACCTGTCTCAGTATTTTCATATTATCCATTCTGAAGAACTTCAAGATCATCTCATCTGTTTCTAAAACCATCTCAAATTCCACACACACACACAAATACCTTATCCATGTGAGTGTGTGTATATATAAATATATACACATATATGTGTATCTTTTGCTGGTCATTTATTTATCTTTCCAGGTTTATTGAGATATTATTGACATATAACATTACGTGGAAAGTATGTGTGTTGATTTGATACACTTAAATAATGAAAAATGATTACCACCCATAGCATTAGCTAAAACCTGTATCATGTCCATTTCTTTTTGTGGTCAGAACATTTAAGATCTCTCTTAGCAACTTTCAAGTATGTAATAGAGTGTTACTAATTACAATCACTATACTGTACACTAGATTCCCCAAACTTATTCATCTTGTATCTGGAGGTTTGTGTTCTTTGGCCAACAAAACATGATTTTTAAAGTTTATTGTTGAGACTCCTATAACTTTGTCTATCAGTCAGTCGCTCAGTTGCTCAGTCACGTCTGACTCTTTGGGACCCCATGGACTGTAGTCCACCAGACTCCTTTGTCCATGGAATTTTCCAGGCAAGAATACTGGAGTGGGTTGCCATTTCCTTCTCCAGGGGATCATCTCAACTCAGGGATCAAACCCATGTCTCTTGAGTCTGCTGCATTACAGGTGGATTCTTTACCACTGAGTCACTGGGCAAGCCCTGACTTTGTCTATATACTCACCCAAATCTTCTCCAAATTCTTCTATTTTATTGTTGTGTTATCTTTGAAAGTTATATGCCTACATATTTTCTCTTACCTCAAAGATGATTAATCCTTTGAGGGCAGTGATTATGCCATAGCCAGTGACTAGTTTTAGGCCTGCTGGCCTACTACGCCAGTGTTAACCTTGGTGGACAGAGAGCTCTTCAGGAACATAAGGACTTCAGGAAGCAGAGGAAAGGTATTCTGTATAGAGAAATTGTTATTCACCCAGCAGCAGTGATTTGGCTATATGGGCATGTGGATAATTCCATGGATTAATTATTGGGAAGTCCTCAGAGTGTGTTAGCTATCATCTTGAGTAGAGTTTCTCGCCAGTATAAACACCAGCCTGGATAGCTCTGGAGAAAGAGAAGGAGGCTAAGAGGCTAATGTGGCTAATTCAGTGAGAAAAATCAGTTAAGAACACTTTTTGAAAACCCTAAACTTTATGGCTTATTTATCCACACAGCCCATGTTCATAAGAAACACAGCTGGGAGTCCATTTCACCTGTGCCATCCTGGGCGGCTGGACACGGAGGCAGGGACGTGAATTTAGATCTGATTCTCAAATGACTCAGCCCCAACCTCAGCCTTGGCTTTTGTGGTGGTGCTTGAGTGACTCATTTTTCTGGCACTCTCTTTGTTAACTCCTGGGATCAGAAGTGTCCTGTTTACATAGCCTCACATATGGCTGCTCACTCAGTTTTTTGTTCTGAAAGAGATGGAAAATGTTTGCTTCCATCTCTGCAACTGTTTGGTGGTGTCCATCGACCAGAAAAATGGCTCATTATGCTCACCTCCCCTCACCAATCAAAAGTTTACTGTTTTCTTTTCAAGCAGCCCACCCTTCTTAGAGCTTCCCGCCCCCGCCCCCCACCCAATCTCTCAAGGTTAAAAAATTTTTCCCTTCAGAGAAAGTGCTGAAGGTCTGAATTGTTTACATTAGCTCATGTAGCCTACTTTTTGCTATATAATCCTTTCCTAATATATAGGAGTGGATTTTTAGCACAATTTCCAATTCTTTAGTCTGAACAGCATCACTTTTTTGAAATAATTTTTAGGCTTCAATTCAGATGTCATATATAAACTTTGTACCTTTACAGAAGTAATAGTTCACTCTGGAAATGAGTAATAGGCTGGCAGCATAGGGGTCTCTAAGGACAGTAGCATCAAACACTCTAGTCAGAAAATAATTAGGATCCCTCCCCCGCCCCACCCCCTACAACCTGTTCTCCCTAAAGCATTTGGAATGTGCATTCCCTTGCCCCCACACACGCCCGCCTTAATGGAAAGAAACTGACAATCAGTAAAAAGCTCAGAGGCCCACCCACCTATAGCTAAGGGCCTCTGATCATCCTAGCTCAGCCTCATACCCGTAGGTCTTTGGGGACTTACTCCCCATTGCAATGTCATTATTTAGGCCCCCTGTCACAGTGTTTCCAAGCTAAAGAATAGCTTTCTCCCTGATGCTTTGGACAGGCTGTCCTGATTCAGCAGGAGAAATCTGAAAATCGTGATGTTTGTGCACTTCCTAATCCATTATTCAAATCCGTAGACACCGCTAGCATTTAGAGAGGAGTCTCTTTCCTGCAACCTCTGGAGAGAATCACTCATTCAAGGGACTGATGTAAAAATCAATCCCTTCAGTCTTTTTAAAAGATGTCCATTCCCCCCACCCCATCCTGGCTTCTTTTTCATGCTGGCGGTTGCAAACTGCAATGGTTAAAGATACAGCTTAAATAGCATGATGTGTTTGTGGCTATGAGATACTTTGACATCCTAAAATCCACTATCCCCGGACCCCCACCCCACCACTGCCACCAGAGACCCTTTATTTAAAATGCTGTTTCTGAATAAGAGCACACAAGTGCTGAGGACAGCCTGGTTTCAGCGTTACAGTCTGAGGAATAAAGCTACACATGTGTGAGCACACAGCAACTCTCACCAACCTCTGCACTGAAAAAAAAAAGATTGTTTGTAAAGATCAGCTTTCTGCTTAATTTGTTTTCTCTGTGACTATAGCTCAGGGAGGATAGTCATGGTGAAGTACAATGTCACTGTCAGGGTTTTTACATGCAGGTAAATGACACATACATTTACATATAAACAGGTTTGGCAATTACTAGGATGCTGGCTGGTGTACTTTAAAGGGTTACCAAATGAAAAAGAAAGGAGGAAAACAGTTACATTCTTACCTAGCCAGGGAAAATACCCCTGCTAATTAATGTGCAACCAGGATTTTTTTTTTTAATATAAATCTAGAACAAATCATTTCCCCCTGTCTCCCTCCATCTCACCTGCTGCCCACAAAGGAAGGGCCTGTGAAGACTAAGGCACATGTGACAAGATCTCCTGCTTAAGAAACTGAGGCTTTGTCTTGACTCGATTTCTCTTTCCACTAATCATAGTCCCTTTACCCTAACCATTCATTTCACTAGAAAAGAGAATACTTCTCTAAACAGATGATAGAGAGCTACATGACAGCACCTTTTCAAGCCTGCTGATGCTTCTTGCCTGATTCACTCATTTATATGTTTATTAGGGTGACCAGCTTTTACTGGAGGAGGAGGGCTGCCTTCTCAGCTAATAATAATTATTTCCTTTTTATCCATTGCTGCTACCATCTCCTGTTGAAACAATTAAATGTCTCAATTTCACTCTACTGACAAGCACTACTGTGAGCAGATCAGGCCAGAGAGATGCTCTCTTTGGCTCCGGGCAACTCCCAGGGGGAAAGGAAAAATTATATGTAATATTTCCTGGGTACTGAGAATTCAGCAGTGGGCTCTTCATTTCACATACAAGGTTTTGTTGAAATGAAAGAATCATATTTTCTTGGGAGGAAAATGAAGACAGTGATAAGATCTGAATGTCATAATTAGACTGGATTAAAGGGCTTTTGTGCAGTGACCGAGAGAAGACAGAAATGCAAATGTAAGGGACCAGGTAGAATTAGGATGGGTACAGTGAGAATATGAAAAGTGAGCGTGTATAACTGTGAAAACAGACACATGCACAGCTATGTTTCACAATTCTCTGTGCATTAAGATCAGATTTTGCTGCTCTTGTTTCTCCCCTCTCCCAGTGTCAGCTGAATGTCAAAGTCAGCATGCTTAGCTAAATAGGTCTTGCTTACAAGCTTATATGAAGGTATCATTATTTCTGTGACTAACTTTTTACCATAGGATAATTCAATGTACCTACCCCCTTTTCTTTATTTTTTAAAAGTATTTCATCCATTTGATTATTAGTCCAACCTGAACATAGTGTTGAATTTTCCAGTTTTCCATCCTAATACCTTACCATAGCATTTTTTTCAGTATCTGGTTGTGAACTTAGTTCTCATTTAACAGAGGCAGTTTATGCTAACCAGAATTAAAACATGTGTGCACACACACACACACACATATAATTCCCTGATTTTTCCATACTCTCTAACCAGCTAAAAAAAATGAGCAGTAATGGACACTGTAAAATCATTCAGCCAAGTTTACCTTCTTTTTATAGCTATTTTCTTCCTAGAAAATTGTCACGAGCCCCCACCACTCCCATTGCTCCTATCTTCTAGGCTTATGAAGAGGTAAGCTCTTTTTCTCACTAATAAAATTTTCCATATCAGAGCTTCTTTCAATATAAAAAAAAGAAAGAAAGAAAACCAGGATTGCAGAGACAAGGCCTTAGGGAAATCGGCTACCAATAAAAGTTAAAAATTTAAACAATTGTTTCAGGAAAAATCAGCTAATTATAGCAATAGTATAGGCAATGGGAATACTTTGTTAATGGGAATGAAAATTGTTACAGCATTTCTGAAGAAAAGTGTGGCAATACATTATTAGTGTATTTGAACTTGCATAGCCCTTGACTCAGTAATTTTCCCCAAGGAGTCAAAGGGGAAAGAGGTCTTTAAGTGTATAAAGATATCACTATAAGAATCTTACTGTAGCTTAATCTTATAATAATGAAACAATGAAAAGAAATTCAATGTCCAGTCATAGGAAATTAATTACTTATTAATAAATTATGGCAGTTCCAGATCATGTAACATTGTGAGGCCTTTGAAAATTATTCCATGAAAAATATGTGACTTGCAAAGATAAACACAGTATATCTTATTTAAGAAAAACAGTTTATAACAGAATATTGCTGCTTAATCCATTTTTGTTAACTCAAAAGATTTGCTTTGCATAAAAAATGTTACAGAATGACATACACCCAAACAAAATGTTACTAATTGCTATTTTCAATAATATGTGTATAGACAAAATTTTAAATTTTTCTTTAGGTGTGATTATATTTTTAAATTTCTAAATAAGGAATTTACAAAATGCTATTTTTTGTAAAAAAACTGGTTAAGTAGCTAAAAGGCATAGCGTTTTAAGACATAATTATTTGTTAGTATAACACATTTGCCATCTTTCTCATCATAAAGTACACATGTTATTATTTTAATTGCAATAATTGTATACTTTGCCATCCAGCTTCAGAATATATCAACATATGTTTTATTATATAAAATGTAATATTAAAACAATGAAGAAGAAAATGGAGATTCACATAAATTATGAGCATTTGGCTGTAATTAATCAAACATTGCATGTGTTCCTCAAGTATTGCATATATTTACGTATGTTTTTTTCAATATGGGAAATATATTTTTTAGTCCACTGTCCTCTAAAAGAAGTAAATGCACAGGTTTCTAATTTCCTAGATCTAGTTTCTTTTCACTCAGGTAACTGTGAGTTTGATTTTAAGACATGACCCCTGCTTTGCTTCTCAAAGAATTAGTAGTTAGCATTCCAGGCAATGGTAAAATCATATGCAACATGAAGTCTGATGGGGACAACTGAGTTAGAAATCTGTATGTCACTTTTTAAGCTTGGATTTACAGCTGCTCTGGGGCTGTGGCCAGGCAGAAGATGGAAGGAGGATCGGGATGGGTGATGTCATGTAGTTAGGAGCAAGCCACAATCTTTCTGAGTCTGGATCTTATAAAGGTAATGATTAATTTAAAGTCTCAGAGTAGTAAGACCATATTTGTTTTGGCAAGATCATTCTGGCTATAACAAGGAGGAGGCTTTGATGACTGAACAGAGGGAAACCTATAAGGCTAGTAAATAAATAAATACAGTGCAGAAATTGAGGAATGGACACAGGTTTAAGAGAAATTAGGAAGTATAATGATTTGCTTTTGGATCCTTCTGATGCAAGGTGATGAAAAGTGAAAGTGTCATTCGCTCAGTCGTGACCGACTCTTTGTGATCCCAAGGAATGTAGCCCACCAGGCTCCTCTACCCATGGAATTTTCCAGGCAAGAATACTGGAGATGAAGGAGAAGTTCAGTAACTATTGCCAGCTTTGCGGCTTAGGTAAGTAGCTTGGGTACATAGGAAATATTGCCACAGTGTAATAGTTTCATAAATATCATTTTAAGGATTACACACCCTGTTGCTTTTCTGCACACCTTTTTGCTTATAACAAGCAATGGGTAAATTCCACTATCTACTTCATTCATGGAGAATGTAATAAACACTGTGATTGCACAATATTTGTGCCCCATAAAATGCTTGGAATACCAGTGTCTTCTAAAAAGCATTTTCCTCACTTAATTCACTTTCCCACGATCATTGCTTCAAACTTTCCCTGCTTGTCTCCAGTTGCTAACCTCAAATTTCTCAAAACAGTTTCCATATAACACAAGTTTCATAAAATGTTTTGCAACCAAAGGGTTCTATGGTAAAGTAAGTCTCAGAAACACTCTATACACAATGAAATGCAATTACTTTTGGAGACATTCTCTTGTAAATATTGGCTTATCCCAATGTTTTTCAAACATTTGATTTCAGCACTAATATATGTATCTATGTGCATATGTATAAATATACTTAAGTGTGTGTATCAGGCGTAGTTCTCCAGAGAAATAGAACCAATGGGTGTGCTGGGGGTGGGGGTGGGGAGAGAATGTGTGTACATAGAGAAATAGAGATTTTAGAAATTAGCTCACTCAAAGCTGGCAGGTCCAAAATCTGCAATGCAGGATGGCAGAGAGGAAACTCAGGCAGACTTTCTATGTTATAGTCTTGAGGTAGAATTCCTTCTAATTTGGGAAAACTGTTTTTGCTTTTAAGATATTCAACTAACTAAATGAGACCCATGCACAGTACTGAGGGTAATATTTACTTAAAATAAACTAATGGTGAGTCTTAATAACATTAACCAAGTGGATGACAGAGTATGAGATGGTTGGGTGGCATCACTGACTCAATGGACATGATTTGAGCAAGCTCTGGGAGTTGGTGATGGACAGGGAATCCTGGCGTGCTGCAGTCCATGGGGTTGCAAACAGTCGGATACAATTGAGCAACTGAACTTAACTGAATATCTGCACAGCAACATCTAGATAAATACCTAACTATCACAGTACATAGAAATGTATACACCGTTAATGTCTACTTTGTGGGATTCATTATGTTGTAGAGCATAACTTGGAACATAATTAAAACTCAACTACATATTGATTGCAAAATCTGTTTCACCTGTACAGGTAAACACTTGCATTAGAAAGGTTTTCCCTGTTAACTTCAAAACATTTCTCTATATTTATATTTTCATTTGTCTTTTATTCATATTTCTTAGGACTTACCTTCCCATTTTCTCCTACCTCTTTGAACGTTTCTATAGGGAGTGAGTAGGTCTACTTTGGAAAACAGCCTGACATGAACTCTCTTATGACCAAGTAGTTCTCTAAATGGTCAGCCTGAAATCTTTAGCAAGTAGACCATTTCCTAGCAAAGGTTTCTCATATTTAACTAGGTTAAAATTGATGAGACTTTTCTGATGATCCCAGATATTTTCCATTAACTGTTATAGAGCAGGACCTAAAGGGAATGGACCCGGATATATGCAATGTTCCAGTTATCTATTGTTGATAACAAACTACTCAAAAAGTGGGTGACATAAAATGATACACTTTTATTACGCCCACAGTCTCAGACTGTGGTCCAGAATTCAGACTAATCAGAGTACTGAAGTTTTGTTTCTGCTCCATAGTGTCTGGGGCAGCAGTTATAAAGTCTAAGGACTGGGGGTGACTGACAAGGCTACGGATTGACATATCATGGAAGATCTATCTATGTCCATGTTGGCTTTTGCACTCAATGTATATATGTCTCCTGTGATAGGATCACCCCAGGCTGCCCTCAGCTGGGTAATCTGTTGATCAGAGCAGCTATACATGACTGCTTCCTGTGGCTTGGGATTCTCAAGACATGGATTTTGTGTTCTCAGATGGAACATCTCGAGAGGGGACATGCAGAAATTAGCATTCCTGGAGACCAAGGCAGAAGCTGCACAGCCTATGACATAGTCATGTGGCATCACTTCTGCCAAATCTATCAGTCAAAACAGTCACAAGCCCACTCAGATTCAAGGGAAAAGGGCATAGACCTGGACTTTGATGGGGGGACAATTAAAGAATTTTGATCCATGATTTAAAACTTCCACATGTCTTTTCATAGGCATTAAGTTCAAGGCCAGAGTACAGGGTGAGCAAATTTGCAGGAAAAGAAGGTTGTTGAGAGGCTCTAAAAACATGAGGATACCGGATGCTTTTGCTGCTGCTGCTAAGTCGCTTCAGTCGTGTCCGACTCTGTGCGACCCCATAGACGGCAGCCCACCAGGCTCCCCCATCCCTGGGATTCTCCAGGCAAGAACACTGGAGTGGGTTGCCATTTCCTTCTCCAATGCATGAAAGTGAAAAGTGAAAGTGAAGTCGCTCAGTCGTGCCCGACTCCTAGCGACCCCATGGACTGCAGCCTACCAGGCTCCTCCGTCCGTGGGATTTTCCAAGCAAGAGTACTGGAGTGGGGTGCCATTGCCTTCTCCGACTGGATGCTTTTAGACTCAACCTAAACAAGTTCCCCAGAGAAGGCAATGGCACCCCACTCCAGTACTCTTGCCTGGAAAATCCCACGGACGGAGGAGCCTGGTAGGCTGCAGTCCATGGGGTCGCTAAGAGTCGACACGACTGAGCGACTTCACTTTCACTTTTCACTTTCATGCATTGGAGAAGGAAATGGCTCCTCCTCCATGGGATTTTCCAGGCAAGACTGCTGGAGTGGATTGCCATTTCCTTCTCCAGGGGATCTTCCTGACCCAGGAATCGAACCTGGGTCTCCCTCACTGCAGGCAGATGCTTTATCGTCTGAGCCACCAGGGAAGCTGTCATTTATAAAGCATTTATAAAGCCAATTATCAAATTATTTGACAATTAATGACTCACATATCTGTGAAGTAAGTTATAATACAATAGAGTACCAGATACTTTTCTCTTTTGCACTTCAAGGATATTTCAGGAATTATGGAATGCTTAAGTAAACAAATAATGAAATGTTGTGAAAGGTATTATATAAGTAGGAATTAATTGGTGGCATCCCCAACCCTGGCAGGGGGAAACACTTGGGACCCATGAAAAGCTAAATCTTAGGAGAAAAGGTGGGGAAGATGACAACAATAATGCAAACATGTTAAGCAACAGAGCAGGAGATGGGAGTGCAACAGCTGCATTATGATTGCAAGGGACTCAATATCCTCTTGCCTGAACTTGAGGGCAACTGAAATATTTTTTTCTCCTGTGACCGTCTGCATCCATTAGAGCTGATTTTTCATTTCAGATAGTAAATACTCAATAAAATTTTGCAAGTCTTTATGGTGATTTAAGAAAATTGCAGATTATCTGTATTGGGTTAAAAGTTTCTCACGCATGAGTCTTAGCAAGACAGCTTCGTCAGGGGTTTGGGGGCAAGATCTGGCCCTAAATTCTTTATTTATAAAATAAGGATAGTGAGGGTCCTCCCATGAGGATCCTGTAGCATATGGAGAAGATTCTGGCACACAGCATATGTTCATCAAATATTGCCACATATGCATCTCACTTACTTTCTTAGGCGTTCATTTTCTTATCTGTGAAAAGGGAGAATGTTGTCTCTAAGACTTGTGCTGATTCCAGAGTTCCAGGAGAATAGCACAGAGAGGCAAGTCTTGATGGGGATAGACCTCTTGATGAGGATATCTCAATAGGGGTGATTTCACTCCTCAGGAAGATATTCCCCAGCATCTGAAGACATTTTTCACAAGTGTCACAACAACAAAAGTTGGGGAGAGGTTGGGGGATGCTGCTGACATCTAGTGGGTAGAGGCCAAGGATACTGCTAAACAGCCTACAAGGCAAAGGGCAGTCCTCACACAACAAAGAATTCTCCAGCCCTAAATGTCAATAGTACTAAGGCTGAAAAACCCCCGTTAGAGGGCTCTTGATGGGGAATATTGACTACGTCCAAAGTAAATTTGATTTTACAAATCTGTGACTCATTCTTATTGGCATAGTTTCTAAGTCCCAAAAGATGAACGAATATTGATTCCAGTTTGAGTTCACGTTTCCAGGTTTTCTCTTTTCACATTGAAGCTTCATTCTCTGCCATCAAGAAAGCTAGTGGTGGTGTCCAAAGAGGTGTTAACTGAGTCCTCTTTATGTTCTTATTAATTTGTGAATGAAGTAGATGAAAACCAACGAGGCAGAAAATGGTTGTAAATGTAAATGCCAATATGCTTAATGATCCGGGGAAACAAGTTCAATTAGAGCTTGTCAGATGAAAATTATTCTGCTAGTTGACCTGTCCATAAACACAAAGAGGCTGGCCAAATACTAACACAAGCTGAGGAATGACTTAATTAAATGGATGAAGGGAAATCCTGAGTAATGAATCTTTAAAGTGATGAAAATCCTCTATTCATTTGCTGGTATAGGAAGCAACCATGGAGTTATGGAGTAGAACTTGCCTGGAGTAGCTATCACAGTATGTATCTTCCAGCAGGATGTCTGAGAACAAAGGACCTGGCTTTGAACTTTGGTTTCGCTACTGACCAACTTCTTTTTTCCATTGTAGAATGAGGTCAGTCATATGTCATAACCACACAAGGTCGCTGTAAATATCAAGGGTGTAATAAACAATAATGCATAGCATTCCCCATGTTCTTCACATATGAAAAAAGATTTTTAAAAATGATACCATCTAACACTTATTAACAATAGTGTTAATGTTGTGGATAACATTAATTCCACCCCTCTCTTTTAGGAATCTTGTTCCATCATGTCACAAAATATTAATTTAAGATTTGTAGATCTAAGCAAATCCCTAGAAATTATGCTGCAATAAGGGGTGCACTGAAATAGTGTCATTCAATAGTCTTTTCTTATCTATTGAGGAGTATGCTCATTTACTATGGATTGAAAATATTCTTAATGAATAATCAAAACTTAACATGTTTTCTAAATTCTGTTCTGTGGAGACTCAGGAACATGATCTTGCAGTGCTGTATTGGCACAGTGAAAAATGCATATGTGTTCAAATTTAAGAGATGAAATTTCAAATCCAGCTCCACATTTAATTAACTCTGACTGTGGGTCAAATTCCTCATACTCTCTTAACATTGTATTCATAATTTTTGTATAACATCGACTTCATATTGTAATTTAAGATATTACATTAGATTAAATATTGAGAGTTTTATACAGTAGTAAACACAAATTCTTACATTAACTTGCTTTCTCTCATTGATGGCTGTGGGACACACAAAGAAAACAATGCATATTCAAAACTTCTGAAATAATACTTGATATAAAGTTAGCATTCAACAAGTATCAATTCCTTCCCACCCCATCTCTAGGTGTTATTTTAAATGTGCTCTAGTTACTTTACTTATTGTAAGTTCTCTACAGGATGAAAATCAGCTCTAGAGCTGGGTTTATACTGTGCCACTGTGACCTACGTAGAGATTTGGTGAATCCAGAGATAAGACAAAACAAATCCCAAACCAAAAGGCTATCAATTGACTAAACTATTCACCTTGTAGCCAGATGTTTTAGCATTCTATTGACTCAGTTGAGTGTGTTCAGTTTTGTTTAAAATCATTTTTTCTTAGCCTTTTATTCACTCTATAACACCAGAATAAATGTGATTTTCTTTTTCTTTTTGAGACTTGTAAAAACAACAACAACAACAACAAATCTACACAACCATTGATAAATAAAGCAAAGAAGAAGTAAGTAAAGCCACATATAAACCAGAAGAGGACATGGCAAAAGAGTTCAAAATGCCTCATGTATGAGGAAATGAAAATACAGGGAGATGCTTTTATATGTTTACATTATATTTCCTGAGCATCTTAATAAGCCCAGTTCACTCAGAGATGGAAGAAAGCATGAGATTTGTTTTAGACAATTGCAACCAAATGCTGAAATATTGAACTGTTAGAAAGGCGAGACAGTCTGCAAGGAGTGAGTTGTCTACTCCGGCCAACAGAAGAGGCGTAAAACAGATGATGGACCATTTGCATTTTTTTTTTTTTTTGGTGGTGGTAGGTAGGCATCAACTATGCCAGAGGAGACCTGAAATGCCCTGTGTGTAAATGGATTTGGTTTTGTCTCTCTGTCTCTGTCTTCCTTTTCCTCCCTTCCTCCACTTTTCCTCTCTAGTCTGAGGCTGGGGAGAAGGCACACAATCTGTTCCAGCAACTGTCCCTCTGCCTCCCCTTTGTTCATTGTTTTTCTGTTTCCCTCTAACCTTGTGAGATGCAAAGCCATTTTACATCCTTTCTCAATTCTAGAAATTATTTTTATTAACCCACTCCACTTATGTTAAAGAACAGACCCTCAGTAAGGTTCCTAATTTCCTACCTCTTTTCTCTTTTTAAGACATATTGGAAATGAAATGAAGTAAGGATGCTGTGCTCAGAACCACTAAATAGAATTACATGCATTTAGTGTCAAATAGATAGGCTTCCCAGGTGGCGTTAGTGGTAAAGAAACTGCCTGCCAAAGCAGGAGACATAAGAGATCCGGGTTCGATCCCTGGGTTGGGAAGGTCCCCTGGAGAAGGGCATGGCAACCCATGCCAGTATTTTTGCCTGGAGAATCCCATGGACAGAGGTGCCTGGAGGGCTATGGTCCATAGGGTCACACAGAGTCAGACATGACTGAAGCAACTTAGCACCAGCACGCAGTGTCAAATAGATTTTGTGGGAAGTCCTGGGTTTATTACTTTAAAAGTTCTGCAATTCAAGTAACATTCTTTACCAACCAAATCTTCAGTTTTCTCATTTGTCATCTGGTGGTAATACTTTCTATCTCTTAGTTTTATTACAGAATAAAAGTGAATGTCAATCCCAAACTCCTAGTCTATCCCTCCCACCCCTTTACATCTGGTAACCATTTTGGATTGACATGTACACTCTTCTATATTTAAAATAAATAACTAACAAGGACCTACTGTATAGCACAGGGAACTCAGCTCAAAATCTTGCAATAACCTAAATGTGAAACCTATATGCAGGTCAAAAAGCAACAGTTAGAACCTTACATGGAACAACTGACTGGTTCAAAATTGGCAAAGGAGAAAAACAAGGCTGTATATTGTATCTTTTTTATGTAACTTATATGCAGAGTACATCATGAGAAATGAATCACAAGCTAGAATCAAGATTGCCAGGAAATATATCAACAACCTCAGATATGCAGATAATATCACTCTAATGGCAGAAAGTGAAGAGAAACTAAAGAGCATCTTGATGAGGGTGAAAATGCTGGCTTAAAACTCAACAATTAGAAAAAATAAGATCATGGCATTTGGTCCCATCACTTCATGGCAAAGGGAAGGGGAAAAAGTAGAGGCAGTGAATGATTTTATTTTCTTGGGCTCCAAAATCACTGTGGACAGTGATCACAACCATGAAATGAGAAGATCCTTGCACCTTGGAAGGAAAGCTATGACAAACCTAGACAGCACATTAAAAAGCAAAGACATCACTGTGTCAGCAAAGGTCCATATAGTCAAAGCTATGGTTTTGTCAGTAGAATTGTACAGATGTGAAAGTTGAACCATGAAACAAAGGCTGAGCATCAAAGAATTGCTGCTGTCAAACTGTGGTGCTAGAGAAGACTCTTGAGAGTCCCTTGGACTGCAAGGAGATCTAACTAGTTGATCCTAAAGGAAAATGACTCTGAATATTTATCAGAAGGACTGACATTGAAGCCGAAGGTCCAATATTTAGGCTACCTGGTGCAAAGAGCCGACTCACTGGAAAACATCCTGATACTGGGAAAGACTGAAGGGAAAAGGAGAGGAGGGCAGTAGAGGATGAGATGGTTAGATAGCATCACTGACCCAATGGACATGAATTTGAGGAAATTCCAGGAGATAATGAAGGACAGGGAAGCCTGGCATGCTGCAGTCCATGGGGTCACAAAGAGTCAGACATGACAGCAACTGCACAACAGCAAATGGGAAAAGAAAAAAAATAGACACATCAGTTCAGTTCAGTCACTCAGTGGTATTCGACTCTTTGAGACCCCATGAATCACAGCACACCAGGCCTCCCTGTCCATCACCAACTCCCGGAGTTCACTCAGACTCACGTCCATTGAGGCAGTGATGCCGTCCAGCCATCTCATCCTCTGTCGTCCCCTTCTCCTCCTGCCCTCAATCCCTCCCAACATCAGAGTCTTTTCCAATGAGTCAACTCTTCGCATGAGGTGGCCAAAGTACTGGAGTTTCAGCTTTAGCATCATTCCTTCCAAAGAAATCCCAGGGCTGATCTCCTTCAGAATGGACTGGTTGGATCGCCTTGCAGTCCAAGGGACTCTCAAGAGTCTTCTCCAACACCACAGTTCAAAAGCATCAATTCTTCAGCGCTCAGCCTTCTTCACAGTCCAACTCTCACACCTATACATCACCACAGGAAAAACCATAGCCTTGACTAGACGAACCTTTGTTGGCAAAGTAATGTCTCTGCTTTTGAATATGCTATCCAGTGGTCATGTATGGATGTGAGAGTTGGACTGTGAAGAAGGCTGAGTGCTGAAGAATTGATGCTTTTGAACTGTGGTGTTGGATAGGACTCTTGAGAGTCCCTTGGACTGCAAGGAGATCCAACCAGTCCATTCTGAAGGAGATTAGCCCTGGGATTTCTTTGGAAGGAATGCTGCTAAAGCTAAAGCTCCAGTACTTTGACCACCTTATGTGAAGAATTGACTCATTGGAAAAGACTCTGATGCTGGGAGGGATTGGGGGCAGGAGGAGAAGGGGACGACAGAGGATGAGATGGCTGGATGGCATCACTGCCTCGATGGACGTGAGTCTGAGTGAACTCCGGGAGTTGGTGATGGACAGGGAGGCCTGATGTGCTGCAATTCATGGGGTCGCGAAGAGTCGGACACAACTGAGTGACTGATCTGATCTGATCTGATCTAGGTTGGACATAACTTTCCTTCCGAGGAGTAAGCGTCTTTTAATTTCATGGCTGCAGTCACCATCTGCAGTGATTTTGGAGCCTAGAAAAATAAAGTCTGACACTGTTTCCACTGTTTCCCCATCTATTTCCCATGAAGTGATGGGACCGGATGCCATGATCTTCGTTTTCTGAATGTTGAGCGTTAAGCCAACTTTTTCACTCTCCATTTTCACTTTCATCAAGAGGCTTTTTAGTTCCTCTTCACTTTCTGCCATAAGGGTGGTGTCATCTGCATATCTGAGGTTATTGATATTTCTCCCGGCAATCTTGATTCCAGCTTGTGTTTCTTCCAGTCCAGCATTCCTCGATATACTCTGCATAGAAGTTAAATAAGCAGGGTGACAATATACAGCCTTGATGTACTCCTTTTCCTATTTGGAACCAGTCTGTTGTTCCATGTCCAGACACATATATATATGTATAAATTAGTCACTTTGCTGTATAACTGAAACTAATACAACATTGCTAATCAACTTTACTTCAATATTAAATTTTAAAAAAGTGAATGTAAATGGTCTGGTTTTTGTGATTATAGTAAATCAGAGGTTTAATAAAAAATCTTTATGATTTTTATTGGATAATAGCATACTTTCATTTTTATCTGTAAACAAATAAAAAACACTAATTATATTGCAATAAGTAGTGGAGCTATTCTCTAAGTAGTTGGAAAGACAGTGGTACTGGTCATCTAGGTGTGTAAAAGTTAAGGAATTCATGACCCAGATACATTTATTTTTAAGTTATTATCCATACTGGTTTAGTTATTTGCCCAAAGACAAGAAACAAATATTACTCTCTCTTTCAATTTTGTATACTACCGTTCCCCAAAACATTAGAAATTTCCAGGCATATACAGTGGGTTTTTAAAGATTAATTCTTTTATTAATTAGCACAGATTACATTTGGGGTGGGGAAGCATTTTGGTAAGAATTTGCTCAATTGCTAAGTCATGTCCAACTCTGCGACCCCATGAACTGCAGCACACCAGACTTCCCTGTCCTTCACCATCTCCCTGAGTTTGCTCAAACTCATGTCACTGAGTCAGTGATGCCATCCAACCATCTCATCCTCTGTCACCCACTTCTCCTCTTGCTGTCAATCTTTCCCAGAATTGGTAGGAAGAATGTTCAGCTAAGTGAGTTTGGATGTGGAATTGAAGTTCCAGGGCCATAGTTATAAAATATGCTTTAAATAGTATATGTAAGTTACTCTGCATAAAAAATACACATAAATTTCAGAGAGAGGGTCAAAAAGGAGAAGGACTTGGAGAGGATACAGTAGAAACCACTAATAAAACAGGTGGATGATCCTGCAAAGCAAGATGGTCCATAAGAAATGGACTCCTGGTGGGCTGAGGGAAGAACTTTTATCAAAAATAATCCAATATTTAATTTTATGTTCTGCTTAAGAAAAAAAGTTCAATTATTCTAAAACCTCAGCAAAATCTTCTATACACCACATACCTTCTATCACAGATTTTGCACAAATACCATAAAGGGGCCAATTTCTACCTCTGAGTTGGCATTAACCAAAAAGAAGTAAGAGATAACTTATAGAAATGAAATAATCTAGTGGAATCAGTTACTGAAATTCAGGAACTAGAATGAGAAATCTTTGTGAGGACATTATACTAATTTAAAACCTTAGGCTAGCAACAAGAATACAGACACAATTCCTGGGAATTGTGTAACCCACGGAGTGTGGAATAACCTGCTCCATAGTCAGATGAAGACTTTTATGATGGAAATACTCTTGTGTATCTTCAACATTAAAAACAGCTAATGTAACAGAAATAATTTTTTCCCATAGAGAAGTAATTCAATACTGAGTAGAGACTTTGAACATATACAAGTTCTGTAAATTTACTGAATAGAAAATCTCTTCTTTCAAAAGGGAATTCCGTTCCACATTTTCAAATGGTAACGATTATAGTGCATAAATCTAGAACTATACACAAGGTCATTTGTGAGAAATGCTTAGTACATTACCTGGCCCAGAAAAGTAAAAGTAAAAGTTTAGTAAATTTTCATTTTAGGAGAGATGATTATTTTTAGTTGTATCTTAACAAATGATATTCAGATACATCTTAGGGAAGAACCTGTACATATTTAGGAAAATACCTTGAAAAATTCTGGAAGTAGAAAATAAGATCTTCAGGACATGGGAGTTTCAAATAATAAACACAATTAGCAGCTGTAGTGATGGAGTTGGGTAATTCAACAGCTCTGTAAAGTTACTGGAGGCCCAGATTCTTTGCATTTTTCTTCCTGGCAACCTCAGGATGTTGGCCATATTTTCTAGGTTGCATAATGGCTGTTAATTTTTATCAGATATTAAAATCCCCTTTAACTTCCCTGCATTCTGAAAAAAAGGTCTATATCAGTTGTGTTTTCTTGTAAGCAATATTTCATTTAATTGAAACAGTCGAAGTATGAAAGTGCAATCACAGAAGAGTTTGTTTTGCTTGTTAAAATGATTGCTCTCCGTACCATTTATCCAAATTTGAAAACATGAGATTAAAATGTTTCTCTGTATCTATGAAACCTCTAAAATGTTACACTTGCTTTCCCAAATTTGAAGGTCAAAATCAAGGGAAAGCATGTGTCTAATACTCTGGAAATTTTTGAGTTTGGTTGTAACCAACGTCAGGAAGATTTTAACTCAAGGTCTTCTGGAGAAAGAAAACAACAAAACAAAAAACACAAAACAAAAAGCACCCTGACAGTGCATTGCGGTTCACAGTAATAAGGCCAAAGGAACCCCATAGGAAACACCCCTGCAGCTTAATCAATGATCAGCCCTCGCACATAAGTCAAAGATGCACTCAATTGCTCCAAATTAGGAATAACTGACGTCAAGAACTGGCCTGATTTCTTACTGGTTTCACACTCTGTTGCCTGCAGTGACAAAGGAATAACAAATTCTTTTCCTCCCAAGGCACAAACTTTATTTTGTGTTATCTTCTTTCTACTTGTATGCTTCCCTGATTTATGCCAAAGGCAAACAAATACATCCAGAGAGACTTTAACAGCAGGATTGATCTCTATGTTGTTATTAGCTAGAGATGACAATAGTGTAGTAATTAATCTTGCATCATTCAGTTCCTGTTCTCTACACAACTTGGAGTACATGATGTTATACATAGTACCACAAAGGGAAAACAGTTATTTTACATACAACAGGGCCAAGAACTTTACACTTTAAATTCTTATTTTCTTGATTTGTGGATTCCTTTGTAAGAGTCCTGCCCATATCTTTGGATATATCAACTATAAAAATAAAATAGCAATTTATTTCAACCTGAACTTTTGGAACAGTCTTTTAATGACACTAAATGATGAGAATTGGGGAGGTTGGGTGAGGCTCATTGATTTTACACTAAGAGAGAAAGAAAAAATATTTTATGCTAAATATTTATTCAAAATTGCACGTGAAAATGTACGCTCTCCTCTTCTCCCACATGTAATACTCATGGAGGAAATGAATTTAGAAACTAATTTGACCCACACAGAAAATGAATAGTTAGCCAGGGAAATCTTATGTTCAGGAAGAGAGGCAAAATAATATTATACTAATTTTTATAGTTATTTCTTTAACAGTTTCTCAAATTACTGAACAGTGTTGACAGGAGCACAGGGACACACTGTGTACTTTGCTCTTGAGAGTAGCAAGGAAGCATGACTTTAGGAGAGAAGTTGTTGAGAACTGAAGAGGAATGGCGCATTCCCCACATACCACCCAGAGTCATTCCTCTTCAATTTCCCACCCATGGAACCTCATTTACAAGCCCAGACACCTTGGGATGGGATTTTTTTAGTATTTGAAAGGCAGATCCTAGCCATAATTTTTTTCAAGAAATGTCTTAAGAAAAAGTATTTTAAAAAAAAGACAGGATTTATCTAGCACAGAATCTAGCTTGAAAGTCTGATGCAGTGTTTCTGAGAAACTATCAGTATTCAAAGTTGAAGTTCTAAAACAGGACTTCTAGAACATCTCTCAGTTGAGATATGCTCCCAACTTCCATTTTCCATGTTTTCTCTATGTTGATCATTGATACTCTTGAAATTCTAAAGCACAGATCCCCAACCTCTGGGATCTAATGCCTGATAGTGCCTGGTGATGTAATAATAATAGAAATAAAGTGTGCAATAAATATAATGTTCTTGAATCATTTCAAAACCATCCCCAACACAGTCCATGGAAAAACTATCTATCTTTCATGAAACTGGTCCCTGGTGCCAAAGAGGGGACCACTGTATTAAAGGATTCCAAGTTGTCAAATTGATTTGTGTTGATACTCCATGAGGCTTCTGTCTCTGCCTTTATCAATTGTGAATTCCTTGACAGCAGGTCATTCATATTTCTATATTCCCAACTATTATTTAGCTATGCATGAAACATAGCTAAATATGTATTTGTTGACTGAACATAAGCTTGAATCAAAGGGGAAAAGTTGAATAAAGTTAAATAGTGTTTCTTATAGCTGATGTATTCTTGGAAGGTTGAGAAGCCTTATATAACATATGTGGCAACTCAGTCAGAATGCTGACTAACCAGAATGCTCCATTACCTTGCCACATAACAGGGTTTGACAGATTTCACAAACTGGTGACCCACATGTCACATTTGGCCTACAGACATGTTTTGTTTGGCCTACAGAGGTTGTTTTTTTTTTTTTTTTTTAATTTTCAAAGTAGTTGCCAACATGTGAAAGTTGGTAGTTCTCACATTTTAAAGATCCACATTTTCTACTTCTCTTGAAAAAAAAAAAGATAATAGTTGTCCCATATGGACATTTCTGCATAGCAATACTTGTTGAGAGCCCCATGGCTACCACGCATTTAAGACAAGTTATGAAAGCCCAATTCTCCACAGTCTCCTTCAGGGAAGCACTCATTATTTTTCAAGCTTACTTGGCTGTTTCATAGAGGCATCTGAGTTTGTCAGTGTCTTAGGAAAAGGCTGTGTGCATAAATTCTCTCTCCAGGTGAGAATACTGGAGTGGGTTACCATGCTTCCCTCCAGGGGATCTTCCTGACCCAGGGCTTGAAGGCAAGTGTCCTGTTTCCTGGATTGGCAGGTGGGCTCTTTACCATTTGTGCCACCTGGGAAGCCCAGAGCCTATATATCTTTCATAAAAAGGTGAAGTGTTCATGGAGAAAAGGAGAAAGGAAGGAATTTTTTTATTTTTCAGTATCCATTAAAATTACAATCCAACATTTATTTGAACTATTTTGTTTAAGAGTTTATTTTGACATATGTGTTCATTCCATCTCCCATTGTTTCTATCCTTGCGAAGTTCTCCTGTACATTTAGCTTGAGTTATGCAGAAATCTCCTAGCTGGTGTTTCTACTTCCTATTTTTTCCTCTCCAACTATTCTATAAGATCTATAGGTCTATAACAGGAAGTAGAAATATCAGCTAGGAGACCCTATTCCCACAGAGCCTGAGAGATTCCCCACTGCTGACTTAAAAAGTTTAGAGTCAATGACTTGCTATTCAAGTTCATTCATCATCTGCCTTACATTTCTAAGACTACACATTCACTATATCTTTCCATATATCAATATTGTAACTACCCATAGTTTATGCATAATTTTTCTCATATTCTTTCATCTTCCCATAAATCTTCTTTACTATCAAACTAACTTGTCTCAATACTATACTACTTCCTTGAGGTCTCTCCTCATCTCCCAGCATAAAATATTTTATATTTTACAAGATCCTATAGTAATGTATCTTTAAAATTTTAATAGAGCTCACCATTTTCTGTGTTGTATTACAGTCATTTATGTTAAGATCATATTAAACAACAATAATGAAAATGACATTATTCACTACACTGTTGTATTTTTTAGACTCCACATGTAAGGGATATCAGATGGTATTTGTCTTTCTCTGGCTGACTTATTTCACTTAGCACAACAATCTCCAAGTCCATCCATGTTGTTGCAAATGACACAATTTCATTCTTTTTGAAGGCTGACTAGTATCTTATTGTGTATATACACCATATCATCTTTATCCACCCATTTGTTGATGGACACTTAGCTTGCTGTCTTTGTGGTTTTGATTTGCATTTCCCTAATGATAAGTGGTATTGAGTACATTTTCATGTATCTGTTTGGCATTTGCATGTGATTTTTGAGAAAAGAAAACTGTCTATTCAGATGTCTTGCCCGTTTTTAATTGGGTTATTTGTGTCTTTTTTTCTTTGCTATTGAATTATAGAATTCCTTATATAATTGGCTATTAATGACTTATTGGATATATGGTGTGCAAATATTTTCTTCCATTCTGTAGGTTGGCTTTTTGTTTTGTTTTATTTTGTTTTGTTTTTTTCTTTTTCTGTGCATAAACTTTTCAGTTTTATATAGATTCACTTATTGTTACTTTTTTGCTTGAGATTTTGGTGTCACATCCAAACAAATGTCATTGCCTCAACAATATCAAGGAGATTTTCCTCTGCGTTTTTCTTCTAGATGTTTTACAGTTAAAAGTTTTATATTTAAGTATTAAATCCACTTTGAGCTAACTTTTCGAGAGAGAGAAAAAGTATCTCATCCAAGTCAAGAGGTGGAGGGTAGATTCAAGCCCTGGTGATCTGATTCCAGGTTCTCTACTCTTTACCACCAGACCATAATTCTTATTCGAATAGCTTAATATGTGCCTAATTGCACTGATTTATATGGATTACCTAATCTGATCTTCCATGAAGCAATAAAATATCCATTTCAGAAAAGCCATTATTTTCCCAAATGTTCCTAACCTTAAGTGACAGAGTTTGGGTTTCAACTCAAATCTAAAACTGTAGGCCTAAATTCTAAATTCCCTCAGAGAATCTTGTTTATTGCCTTTCTGTATCCAAATATTAAGAGGGGAAAGATTTTAAAGTCAACATATCTAGACTAATTGCCATGGTAGCCCTTTAAAAGAGTCAATAAGAAGGATACCCTACAAGTTTTTAAGGTATTTATCCATCGTTTGTTATTTGTTCACTTATTAACTAAAAAGACTTCCCTAGTGACTCAGTAGTAAGGAATCTGCCTGCAGTGCAGGAGATCTGGGTTTGATCCCTGGGTTGGGAAGATCCCCTGGAGAAGGGAAGGGCTATCCAGTATTCTTGTCTGGAGAATTACATAGACAGAGGAGCCTAGTGGGTTACAGTCCATGGGGTAACAAAGAGTTGGACACAACTGAGTGACTAACACACTATTAATTAAAAACAAATAACAAAAAAATGGATAAACACCTTAAAAACTCACAGGGTATCCTTTGCTATTGGATCTTGAGAAGGCTGCAATGAAAATTAGTCTAGATATTTTAACTTAAAAATTTTTCCCCACATATTTTACTCTTAATTTCCAAATTTTCAGCAATGTGAGAAGACTGTGACAGGTTTTCAATCTATGGCTTAGATTCAATGTCTTTTTTTTTTTTTCTGTGCAGATTCTGAAAGATTGAGTACTACCATCTTAATAATTTACAGATATGAGAGGGACAGAACTTCCTTATATAAGTTTTGAGAAGAAACTCTAGTTAATAGATAAAGGGTGAGTATAACACACATATCAAAATCTGCTGGCAAAAGTTCAGTATTACAAAAAAAAACCCTCACAAGTCATGAATATGTAATATCTTTGTTTATGGATTCCATGATTTAAGAGTGGATTAGCAGAAGAAATATCAGAAGTAGTATTATGGGAAATTCTCTAGTTAGGACTCTGCACTTCCAAGAGTGCAGCTTCGATCCCTAGTTGGGAAACTCAGCCAAAAAAAAAAAGTTGTATTATGGAAAGACATAGTTGTCTGCTGTGTAGATAATACAAAACTATAGGTTGTACTAATAGTAAACTGCATTCTGGCTACTTAGTATGATACCATTAGCAATGTATTCCTTATGAATTTAGGCTTTAGAAGACTTTTATCCAGTGTACCTATACTAAAGGATCTTTGAGCCATTTCAATGATTGGCAGGGTATAAGTTAACAGACTATGAAGGAGGCAGATTAGTTGGGCTCAAAGCATATTGGTTTTGAGTAAAGTAACACTCAAGTTGAGAGGGTGAACACCATGAAGATAGTAAATATTTTAGTTGAGAGGCTCTAGGAAGTGTAGAGAAAATGGTAAAAGGCACCAGAAAGGATGCCTAAGGCAAGCCTGGCTGATTTTCCAATTTTGCATAAGCTTAGAGTTCATAGGAAAGAGAGTGTTATTCAAGTCAAAATCTGTGGTGGTTTGCACGCAAACAAGTTGATTTCTATCTTTCTTACCACCTCTGCCTTCCAGAGTCTTCATTTAGACATACAAAAATACATTTTATTTCAGTGTGTTGTTGAGTCACTAAGTCATGACCAACTCTTTGCAGCCCCATGAACAGCAGCACTCCAGGCTTCTCTATTCTTCACTGTTTCCTTGAGTTTCTTCAAACTGATGTCCAGTTGAGTCAGTGATGCCATCCAACCATCTCATCCTCCGTCACCCCCTTCTCCTCTTGCCCTCAATTTTTCCCAGCATCAGGGTCTTTCCAATGAGACAGCTGTTTGCATCAGGTGGTCAAAGTATTGGAGCTTTAGCTTCAGTGCATTGCAAGAGTTAATATTGATACTTTCAAATAGAAATGTATTATTCTTACTTTTTTTCTGGATTCATATATGCACTCAAGACTCACATACCTTATTCTTTCCCTGATTTTTGATTCATTCTTAATTATCCAGGTGGGGGCCCATTACCATCTGAGTGCCTGTACTTCACAAACTATGCATATAATTCACTCAGGTTCTCTCTGTTATTTTTGCTGGGAATTTTCCTAAAGACTAACAGAGAGATTGGGGAATTTATCATGTGTGATAATAAACCTGTTGCCTCTTAGTCACAAGTTCAAATGCTGCCCAGCCTCTGGGGGAGGACAAATCAGCAGGAACAGATGCTGTTTTCATCCCACTCATTCCAGTTTTGACACAATGGTTCAGAATAGGTGCCAAATATTAACCATTAGCTCACTTCTCTTCCAAATCAATGGTAAGGACATTAGAACTCTAGGTCTTTATTTAGCCATTCTTTATGTAAGGTAGATTCCCATATTGTCCATTGGGAGGAGGGGAAAAGAGAGTTAGTGCATCTTCATTCCTTTTCTACAGTGCAATGTTCCTTCCTTAGAATTCTATCAGCTCTACTCTACATAAACCTGCATCTTTAGGTTTATTTATTTTTTTAATAGGAAATAAACTGGCATATGAAAATATACTTGTACTGCATTAGGTATTAAATATGAGGTGAAAAATCAAACGATATAAATATATTTGTGTAAGAGAATCAGACAGTCCTACAATCACAGAGATCCAGTCTGATGTCTTGCTGGACATATTCCATTTTGATCTTTCATGTCTATGCTCCATACTTCATTATTCCCTATGCCCCAGAAAGGGCTGTCCTAGCAGGCTGACCCTTATGAACTGCTTCCATGGAGTCATCTGTCCCCTGGCTCCTGGTTGAGATCAGTCAATGGGAAGGAAGCACAGTCATTATAAACAATATGTTGTTTTGTTGAATATTTCCAAAGAAATTCTCTCTGCTTATTTGCCATGGGATGGCTACATTTCTCTCAAGGCATTTTGTAATCAGTTCAGTTCAGTTTAGTTCAGTCACTCAGCAGTGTCTGACTCTTTGCGACCCCATGAATCGCAGCACGCCAGGCCTCCCTGTCCATCACCAACTCCCGGAGTTCACTCAAACTCACGTCCATCGAGTCGGTGATGCCATCCAGCCATCTCATCCTCTGTTGTCCCCTTCTCCTCCTGCCCCCAATCCCTCCCAGCATCAGAGTCTTTTCCAATGAGTCAACTCTTTGCATGAGGTGGCCAAAGTATTAGAGTTTCAGCTTTAGCATCAGTCCTTCCAATGAACACCCAGGACTGATTTCCTTTAGAATGGACTGGTTGGATCTCCTTGCAGTCCAGGAGACTCTCAAGAGTCCTCTCTAGCTTTATGCAATAAAGTCTCACTTCCCATATCAAGATGTATGCACTCTTCTCTCAAAACCTTGCCTTCATCTAGCTGTTTCGTTGGAAAGCTATCTAATAAAGCTATAAATTACTGACTTATAATGTCATAATTATTTATTTGTCACGATTTATTTTGTGGCCTTAAGAATAAACCATTCGAGTCAGTTCTAGTGAGGTAGATGAACCTAGAGCCTGTTATATGGAGTGAAGTTAGAAGAAGAAAAACAAATATTGTATACTAATTAATATATATATGTAATCTGGAAAAATGGTACTGAATGAACCTATTCGTAGGGCAGGAATGGTGATGCAGACATTGAGATTGGACTTGTGGACGCAATGGGGAAGGAGAGGGTGGGATGAATTGAGAAAGTAGCATTGACATATATATACAATCATGTGTAAAACAGATAAATAATGAGAAGTTAATATATATCACAAGGAGCCCAACCTGGCGTCCTGTGATCACCTAGAGGAGTGGGATAGGGGGGTGGGAGAGAGGCTCCAGATGGAGGGAGGATCAAGAGAGAGGAAGTATATATATATATATATATAGCATATGTATAGTATATATAGATAATATATATAATAAAATGTATATAAGTAATGACTGATCCGGGGTTCCCAGGTGGCGCTAGTGGTAAAGAACCTGCCTACCAACACAGGAGACATAAGAGATGAGGGTTCGATCCCTGGGTTGGGAAGATCCCCTGGAGGAGGAAATGGCAATCCACTCCAGTATTCTTGCCTGGAGAATCCCATGGACAGAGGAGCCTGGTGGGCTACAGTCCACGGGGTCACAAAGAGTAGGACAGAACTGAAGTGACTTAGCATGCAGCATGCACACATGTGACTGATTCACATTGTTGTATGGCAGAAATCAACACAAACATTGTAAAGCAGTTACCCGCTCCTCACCAAAAAAAAAAAAAAAAAAAGAATAAAGAATGACCAGTTAACTTTTTGGAAGTCTGATCTTAAGAATTTAAGAGTAGGATTGAAATACTCTAGACCATCTAGTATTAAGAGTGTATGACTTTTGATCAGTCCCTACACATCCATTTAATATGAGTCCATTTGCCACACTAAAGCTATCAGAAAAGAACACAAGACTATTACCATAGGACCCACACAAAATCTGAGGATGGAGAATTGCTGAGAACATTTACTCTTTTTTTTGTATTATTCAGGGCAAAATGGCTAGTTGATATTTCTTGGTGAGAGTTATATCTTGGCTTACCCTCACAGATACTGTTCAAACATGCCAGATGAAATTTATTTGACTCTATCATAGTCCAACCTGATTATTACACTATAGAGCTAGTAGCAAAACATTAGATAATTTAGAAAAAGCATGAAAAAGGTACTCCAGGTTTTTAAGGCATTCATAGTAATTGGCTGATAAAAGAGATGTTGCATGCATGGGTTACAAAAATTTATTTTATATCAATAAATTTATATATCAAAAAATATACTCTACAAAAATATATCCTATATTCTATAATCAAGTCTGATACTAAAATATATGTATTTCAGTACTACTATATGCTCTGAAAAGCATTCAAATTGATTTTGGTGGTTTACATAAAGATTTTTGGCAAATAGCTTCCAATTAAGAAAAACAGCATTTGTGACACCAGAACAGAATATAAGTCTTTACTGAAAGGCCTAATTATCTCTTTAAAAGATTAGTCATCAGCTGATTATGGAAGTAGAGATATTTCTTAATCATAATACACTAGGATTAAAAATGCCTATCATAGTAATATAATGCAATATAATATTTGAGTCTTCTACAGTATCTCTTGTTCAGTGGTTGTATTATACAGGTTTGTATAAGTCAGGTTTGAAGACAGTTCAAAACTGAATGTTCAGTGATGAGTTCTTTTAGATAAAATACAGATTAACTTTTGGAAAAATCTTAGCTAAATGTCATATGCAATTTAATTAAGTAAGCCAATTGCAGTTTGATATGTGTCAATTTGTTCTTACTTCTTCACTAGGAATAATTCACTGGGAACTATGAATTCATTGAGAAAGTAATACTTGCTGCTATAGAGAAACTCTGTAAATGCTGTCCAAGTGAGCAAATGTCCATGACTAAGAGGGAAGTCATGTATTATTATAAATTAAATAGGCATATATTTGAAATTTCCTCAGCATAATTTTTTTTTTTTTACATTTCAAACTGGACTAATCGTTTATGTTTTAAATCCAAAGTATAAACCCAATCTATTTTCTGAAGGGTATATCTTATCCAAGTTACCAACATTGAGTCTAGATTTAGACATACTTTTAGACATAATACATTAATTTTTTTCTTTTTTATTTCACCCAATAACCTTGGTCATTTTTTTTTAACCTCACTCAGCTTCATGTTCGTCTTCTGTGAAATACTCATGTCAAATAGGACCTACTTGACAGAATATTCTGAAGATTAATTGAGAAATGCACACAAAGCACAAAAGAGCAGGACACTTGACACATAACAGATTTAAAATATTGGCTGCTGTTGCTGTTTTGTTTTTTTTTTTAATTTGACCCTAGTAATATAAGTAGATTTTTAGAAATCGAAAATGGTTCCATATCCTTACTAGTTTAGAAATGCAAGATTATTGAAAATTCTGAGTATATCAACTCACACATTTGATATTGAATAGAGCGTGGTTTTCTTGCTGGCCAGAAAAAATGCAACATATTCTGTAATATATCTTAGTGGGAAATTAGTTCCAAGGGAAAAAATCTGTCTTTTATGCATAAGGAAGGTCTGGCCAAGCATTTGGGCTCTGCGTAAAATGTGTTCATATATCTTTAGCTAGGACAACGACTACACAATATGTTAATAGCAAACTGCAAGGTCATGGAAACTTTAGGACTTGCACATAAATATGCAAAATGTTCTCAAAAAAACAAAGCATTTGGTGAGTTCTGTTGTTTGAAAATAGGACTGAAAAATGTAAATAACTTTATACCTTGCAGATGTGGGTGGATAGAGGAATAACTAGATGATGAGATTCACAAGTGTTTTCTTGTGACCAAAAAAGAAGAGAAAGAAAAAAACACTTAGTTGATTGCCTGTGCTGAGATCTAAGATGGGGAAGTCAATGCTATTTCATTTAAACCTGTAAACAACCATGCAGGGTAGGTACTATTACCACTAAGGACAAGGACATTTCTAAAATAGAAAGATGAAATAACGCACTGGGCGCATAACTGGGGAAGGACATAGCTGGGATTAACTTGAGTTTATTTTACTTCATAAACTCCATTAAGAGAAACAAGAAAATACCCTACATTCAGGGACCGTGCAGCCCAATCTCCCTGAGAAAAACCTTGATAAATGCCAATTTGATTTTCCAAAGTTTCATCTGGAAACATGGTGAACCTATATATATTCATACCCATATACACCTATATGCACAAACACACACACATACACATAAAGAATATACATATATATGTATATTACATACACCCGGGCTTCCTTGGTGTCTAAGATGATAAAGAATATGCCCACAATGTGGAAGACCCGGGTTCAGTCCTAGGTTTGGGAAGATCCCCTGGAGAAGGGCATGGCAACCCACTTCAGTATTCTTGCCTGGAAAATCCCATGGACAAAGGAGCCAGGTGGGCTTCAGTCCATGGGCTTGCAAAGAGTGGGACAAGACTGAGCGACTAACATATACATATGTGTCAGTATTCTGATACATACAGATTCTGATACAAAATCTGTTCAATTGGCAAATTTATATGACTAGAAAAAAAGTTATTTTTCAAAAACTCCCTTCAGGTATCCTTTTTATCAATCTGGCTAAGATACACGGTGATTGGAAAGAGGTAAACTTTAGGGAACAACCATTGAGAAAGAAAACCAGTGGCCATGAGTGAGCCTGAGAAGATCCAGGTACCTGCCTTGTAAAGAGAGTGCCCTAAGGACATGACTGTCTACTTTGTCAGGAGGCTTTTGGCTACAAGTGACAGAAAATCCAAATCAAACTGACAAAAAATTAGAACCATTTTGACTAATTTAACGGAAAGTTGAAAGGTAGATCTGATGTTACAAGAGACTAAATCAAGTGGTTTCTCCTGTGAATTTTTTGGCTCTGATCTCCTTGGTGTGTTGACTTCATCCTCAGAAGGGGAGAGATGCCTTTGCAATTCACATCCACTCCTCACCTTAGGCAGAGGAAAGGCTTGCCCTTCTTATGTCTCTCTTACAAATGTTTCCCCAAAACCTCTCAGCGAAATCTAGGTTCTGGTTGACACCAGGTGGGGCATTATTTGAACCAGGAGAGGTAACTGTTACACTCACAAAGTAAATGGGACCAGCCAGGAACAAAATTAGTATTCTTTCAGGAAGACAGACAGAGAAGGCAATGGCACCCCACTCCAGTGCTCTTGCCTGGAAAATCCCATGGACGGAGGAGCTTGGTAGGCTGCAGTCCATGGGGTCGCGAATAGTGGGACACGACTGAGCGACTTCACTTTCACTTTTCACTTTCATGCACTGGAGAAGGAAATAGCAACCCACTCCAGTGTTCTTGCCTGGAGAACTCCAGGGACGGGAGAGGCGGGTGGGCTGCCATCTATGGGGTCACACAGAGTCGGACACGACTGAAGCGACTTAGCAGCAGCAGCAACAGCAGTAGGAAGACAGAAGGGATTAGATGATCCACATTTTCCCACTGCACCAACTATTCTGATAATCAGAACACAGAAGATATTCCAGAAAGGTTTGAAAAGAGACCTTAAGCTCAGTGAATTTAGATGGACTTTCTGATTCAGGTCAGTATGTAAAATTAACATTAGAATACATGAAAGGAAAAAGTGATTTATGGGTGGAGAAAATATAAAAGTATCTCTTCATTTAACAAAATATTTTAAAGCATTACCTTTTTTAATTTAGAAATCATTGGTCAGTTGTTCACATTTAGCTGCTTTAGTAAATGATTGTCATGAAGTCGATCAGTCGTGTCCGACTCTTCGTGACTCCATGGACTGTAGCCCACCAGGATCCTCCATCCATGGAATTTTCTAGGCAAGAGTACTGGAGTGGCTTGCCATTTCCTTCTCCAGGGGATCTTACCAACCCAGGGATCGAACCAGGGTCTCCCACATTGCGGGGAGACGCTTTATCGTCTGAGCCACCAGGGAATCAAAGTAAATGATTAGCTCTATTATTATTAAATATATGAGAAATTATAAAATTCTACATAGTTTTGAGAGGACAACTCACTTTTTGAAACCTAAATATCTTCTAGTGGCAGTATATCTAAATTTTAGGGGCATAATTTTGAAAATTAACAAAACATATGAAGTGAAGTCGCTCAGTTGTGTCCGACCCTTAGCAACCCCTTGGACTGCAGCCTACCAGGCTCCTCCGTCCATGGGATTTTCCAGGCAAGAGTACTGGAGTGGGGTGCCATCGCCTTCTCCAATGCATGAAAGTGAAAAGTGAAAGTGAAGTTGCTCAGTCATGTCTGACTCTTAGCGACCCCATGGACTGTAGCCCACCAGGCTCCTCCGTCCCTGGGATTTGCCAGGCAAAAGTACTGGAGTGGGATGCCATCGCCTTCTCCAAACATATGAAGGGAAAATTTATAAACTCAAAAGTAAAATCTTTATCACAGAATAATAATCTAGCAAATAAAATATACAATTCTGAAACCTCTCCCAATTTAGAAGTTGTTGGAATTCTTTTTCTAAAACATGATGATCCACTAAATTATATTTGTTGCTAATCTTTAATTTTTAGATTTGTTGCTAATCTTTAGATTTTTAAAATTCAAATTTCGTCATAAACTTTTTTTAAAAAATTAGAAAATCCTCAATACCCAGAAATGTTAAATGAAAACATTATAATGATTTATTATCTTACCATCCCAGCAATAAGCATTGTTAATATTTGAGCACATTTTTAATCTATTACATTTTTTTTTTTAACAAAGAAGCTTCCATAATGCTTTACATTTGCTTATGTTTGTTCTGGTAACTTAAAAACTACATTTTGATCACTTTTCCAAACAAAAAATTGAAAATTATTTTAATTGCTGCAGTTTTCCAATATCTCTCTTTCATAGAGCTATTATTAGATTCTCAACATCACAGAACTTGCCCTGACCTGGTCAAACAACTCTCAAGCAATTTATAAGGGCTACATGACATTATCACTTGTAATACAAAGTGATAATACTATGACACTTGTAGGGAAGGTCTACTTTTCTATTTAAACTTTTTTTTAAAAAATTCTAATTGTCAGATTTCTTCCCTCTTAGCAAGAGCTCTTTCAACTCAGAAATATTAATTTCTATTCACAACTCCCCTGAAATATGGAAACAATTAAATGATGGACAGTAATTTTTGTGTTCATGATGTCTTTGAAATATTTTTTAGTTTGTTACTAAGAAAATAATTTGTGGGCCAAATTGGGTACTATGAGGTTATTTTCAAGTAAGTACTTGCAGATATTTTTATAATTGCATTCTGTCTAATTTTTATTTGATAATTATTTGATACATCACACTCACTGAGACATCCGGAATGGAGTAACCATTATCTAGACAATTAATGAGTTACATTGCCTCTCCTACCTCACTCGAATACTTTGCTCCATCCTGTGCCCAGACTCTGCTTTTTGCAAGTAAACAATTAGGAATATTTCTGGAATCTCCATAACTTTTCATCTATTATAGGAAATAAATGTTAGATCTTCTAATGGAAATATTTAGCTCTATCTTGATTCTCAGACTGATTGTAGCCATGAGTCATGAAACGTGCTTTCAAACATAGTAAAATAAAATACTGTAATATTTTAGATTTACATTCTATGACGCATCCCATTTCACCTCACATTGTCGATAATTTTATTAAATTTCATCCTCTTGCTTGACTGTAAACAATTCTAAGACAGTGGTCAGGTCTTAGTTACATTACTATTCCTGGCAGGGTTCTGCAGTCAATATAGTTTTTATTAAATTAATAGAAATCAGGGACAGGAGAAGAAGATTTATAGTCACAGAAGTATAACAATAGTCGTGTGTCTATATCTCTTCTTTAAGATGTGAGTTTGGGGGAGAATGGATATCTGTATCTATATCTATATTTATATAGATATATCTCCATGCTGCTGCTGCTGCTGCTGCTGCTGCTAAGTTGCTTCAGTCATGTCCAACTCTGTGCGACCCTATAGATGGCAGCCCACCAGGCTCCGCCGTCCCTGGGATTCTCCAGGCAAGAACACTGGAATGGGTTGCCATTTCCTTCTCCTATGCATGAAAGTTAAAAGTGAAAGTGAAGTCACTCAGTTGTGTCCGACTCTAGTGACCCCATGGACTGCAGCCTACCAGGCTCCTCTATCCACGGGATTTTCCAGGCAAAAGTATTGGAGTGGGGTGCCATTGCCTTCTCCACCCAAAGACATTACAGGAAAGTAAATCAATGGAACAAAATCTGTTATGAACACAGACACAGAAATACGTAACATAATGAGTCAAGCAATACAAAATTATATTGGCAAAATAAAGGAGAAAAACTATGGTAATTTTTAAAAACTGCAGAAAAAGCACTTGATAAAATTCAATACCCATTCATAAGAACCACAATGAAAAAAAAAAAACACCTCAAACTAGGGATAATACAGAATATTCTCAAACTGGGAAAAGTCATAAAAAAAAAATTATACCTACTGTTATAATGGGATAACTGGAATAATTTTCTATAAGATCACCACCAACAACAACCAAACATGGTTTGGGAGGTCCTGATCAACGCAGTTAATCAAGACATAGAGATAAACAAACTAGAAATAAGAAATAAGCTTATTTTTATTTGCAGAAGTGATGATCATCTACCTGGAATAAACTAAGGAAACTACAAAAATGTTTCTAGAACTAATAAGTGGGTTTAACAAGGTTATAAGATAAAAGGTTATAATGAGTATAAATATTTGCAAAGCAAATATTTGATAAAGGTACCATATCCAAAATATGTAAAGTATTCTCAAAATTCAGCGATAAGAAAGTAAACACCCAATTTAAAAAAAATGTGCAAAAGATTCTAACAGACTTTTCACCAAAGAGAATGTGAAAATGATAGTTTATTTTAAAAAAAAAGCTTAACATTGTTAATTATAAAAATTCAAATGGAAACATGAGAAACCACTACACACAAGAAAGATGAAAAATTTTAAAAATTAGAACAATGGACAAAACCAAGCCCTGGCAAAGATCTGGAACAATTGAAACTTCCACACACTGCTGGTGGACTTCAAGTGTTTACAGTCACTGGGGAAAAACAATATAATAGTTTCTTTCCTATATGATTAAACATATATCTACTACATGATCTAGCAATTCCACTTCTAG
Organism: Bos taurus; assembly: GCF_002263795.3. Taxonomy (NCBI): domain Eukaryota; kingdom Metazoa; phylum Chordata; class Mammalia; order Artiodactyla; family Bovidae; genus Bos; species Bos taurus. Next base: position 59,992,281 of record NC_037342.1, on the reverse strand, counting down.
GCATTTACCCAAGGGAAGTGAAAATATTTGTCCACATGAAGATATGCAAGCAAATGTTTGAAGAAGTTTATTTATATCTGCCAAAACAACTTAAATACCTTTCAACCTGGAACAGGTAAACAAATTGTGATATATACATACAATGAAGTACTACTCAACTTTAGAATTTTATTAACAACCAATACACAAAACAAAATACAAAAATTTCAAAATGATCATACTAAGTGAAGCCAGACACAAAAGATTACATATTGTACAACTGCATCTATCATATCATTTTAGAAAAGCCAAACCAATAAGGACAGAGAACAGATCAGTGGTAGCCAGGAGTTGGATCCAGGGATAAGAACTGATGGCAGGTGTACAGGGAGGGAACTCTTCAGGGTTATAGAAATATTCTGTATTTTGATTATGGTTGTATGTCTATAAATATTTGTTCAAATGTATTGCTTTATTGGAGAAGGAAATGGCAGCCCACTCCAGTATTCTTGCCTAGAGAATTCTGGGGAAAGAGGAGTATGGTGGGCTGTGTCCACGGGTTCGCACCAAGTTGGACACAACTGAAGCGACTTAGCATGCCTGCATGCCATTGGAAAAGGAAATGGCAACCCACTCCAGTGTTCTTGCCTGGAGAATCCCAGGGACAGAGGAGCTTGGTGGTCTGCCGTCTATGAGGTTGCACAGAGTTGGACACGACTGAAGCGACATAACAATAGCAGAAGCAGCGTTGCTTTATATACATGAAATTTGTGAATAGTATTATATGCAAATCATATTTCTATGAAGTTATCTTAAAAATGTCAAGGAGAATGAAAAAAATTATATTAACCATCTTGTCTAATTTGGGCTGAACGTAATGACTGAACATAAAATTTATCTCTAAGTTTACTATCAGTTAAGGTAAAAAGAAAAGCAAAATATATTGTTAGGCTCCTCTGTCCATGGAATTCTCCAGGCAAGAATACTGGAGTGGGTTGCCATTTCCTTCACCAGAGGATCTTCCCAACTTAGGAATTGAATCTGGGTCTCCCGCATTTCAGGCAAATTCTCTACCATCTGAGCCACCAAGGAAGACATTGTCCATTATAGAACTGTATCTTACTCATCATAGGTTAAGAAAGGAATGTATCACATAAGTTTTTAAAAACTTTCTTGGTGATTTTACATAAATATTTTTCGTATGTCACATAGCCTTGATAAAAAGCAAAGAGATATCATAAACATATCACCCACTTGCTCCAATTCATTAGAGAGTTTTAAGTTATTCCCAGAAGTGAAGTTTTTCTCAGAATACATAGAGGGATCAACAGGAAATAACTCCTCAGAGTCAATGTTGGGTAAATATGTCATATGGTTATTTGGGTACTACACCATTTCCAGTAAAGTGACTTAAGTGTTTTCTGCTAAACTCTTGGTCTTCCCTGGTGGCTCCATGGCAAAAGAATCTGCCTGCAATGCAGGAGACACAGAAAATGGGTTCTATCCCTGGGTCGGGAAGATCCCCTGGAGAAGGAAATGGCAACCTGCTCCACTATTGCCTGGAGAATCCCATGGACAGAGGGGCCTGGTGGACCACAGTCCATGGGTCACAGAGAGTCAGATACGACTGAAGCAACTGAGCACGCATTCACTCAACTCAGAGACAGTGTTTTCTGCTAAAGTCAGAGGTAGTTCTCAAGTTTTCAGCCTCAGGGCCTTCCCTTATCTGTCTTTTGAGTGGCAGAGACTTAGAAAAACCCCACATGTGCATTCACAAAGCACCTGTAATCTGTTAAATGGAGTTATTTCTGACATCAATCACATCTAAGTTAGTTCTGCCTGGGTAACATTTTTGAATTTGGACAGAGTTGCTGAATAAATCTCATAAAAATTATTGTCACATTTCCAACACAAAAGAGTAAAATTTGAGCTACATTGGAAAATCGTTTTCACCTATGACCCAGATTTCATTAGTAGAGCTACATAGTCATCTTTTAACAGCTATTTCTCCTGCCTTGGTCCAACCAGCCAACATCTTTGCGGGTAAGAAAAAGCAGGATCCAAATCTGACCAAACTTGCTTTTTCAAATTCCACTAGTGGGTTTTTACTTTAATTTCCTTTTATGATCACTTTATGTAAATAAAATTCACAAGACAGAAACTTTCCATTCTTGCGAAGAAATGTCATTTGTATTCTTTCTTGCATTTCTTGTTTTTTTGACTTTTGTTCCCAGTCAGCATTCCTGGAAAGTCACAGATTGACATACAGAGAATAACTGTTGAATTATTGATTCTTGTATTTGACAAATATGTATTGACATTCTATGTTCTATGCTCCATATTCAAAGATAAATAAGACCCAGTTCTGACCTCTAAGAACATTTTATTACAGTAAAGAAGATAGACAGGGAAATAAATAATCATGAGACAATGTCACAGTATTCTAATAGATAGTCCTCATATCAGAATGTTAATAAACAAAAAGTTATTGGAAAGGAGATGCGGACATAGAGAACAGACTTATAGCCAAGGGTAGGGGGAGGGAAAAGAGGGTGAGAAGAATAGAGAGAACAGCATGGAAGCATATACACTGCCATACGTAAAATAGATAGCCAGTGAGAATTTGCTATATGACTCAGGGAACTCAAACTATGGCTCTGTGACAACCTAGAGGGGTGAGAAAGGGTGGGAGGTGGGAGGGAGGTTCAAGAGGGAGGGGACATGTGTACACCTGTGGCTAATTCACGTTGATGTATGGCAGAAATCAAACCAATATTGTAAAGGAATCATCATTCAGTTAAAAATAAATTTATTTAATAAATTAATTAAAAATAAATAATAATAACAAAGAAACCTTAGGGGGGAAAAAAGGCAATCAGTTTAGTATAGTCACTCAGCTGTGTCTGACTCTTGTGACCCCATGGACTGCAGTATGCCAGGCTTCCCTGTCCATAAACAACACCTGGAGCTTGCTCAAACTCATGTCCATTGAGTTAGTGATGCCATCCAACCATCTCATCCTCTGCCATCCCCTTCTCCTTCTGCCTTCATTCTTCCCGAGCATCAGAATCTTTTCCAGTGAGTCAGTTTTTCCTATCAAGTGGCCAAAAATTGGAGTTTCAGCTTCAGCATCAGTCCTTCCAATAAATATTCAGGACTGATTTCCTTTAGGACTGACTGGTTGGATCTCCCTGCAGTCCAAGGGACTCTCAAGAGTCTTCTCCAACACCACAGTTCAAAAGTATCAATTCTTCAGTGCTCATCTTTCTTTATAGTCCAACTCTCACATCCATACATGACTACTGGAAAAACCATAGCTTCGACTAGACGGACCTTTGTTGGCAAAGTAATGTCTTTGCTTTTTAATATGTTGTCTAGGTCGGTCATAGCTTTTCTGCCAAGGAGCAAGTGTCTTTTAATTTCATGGTTGCAGTCACCATCTGCAGTTATTTTGAAGCCCCCCAAAATAAAGTCTCTCACTGTTTCCATTGTTTCCCCATATATTTGCCAAGAAGTGATGGGACCAGATGTCATGAACTTAATTTCCTGAATACTGAGTTTTAAGCCAACTTTTTCACTCTCCTCTTTCATCAAGAGGCTCTTTAGTTCTTCTTCACTTTCTGCCATAAGGGTGGTGTCATCTGCATATCTGAGGTTATTTATATCTCTCCTGGTAATCTTGATTCTAGCTTGTGCTTCATCCAGCCTGGCATTTCACATGATGTATTTTGGTTATAAGTTAAATAAACAGGGTGACAATATACAGCCTTGACATACTCCTTTCCGTTTTTGGAACCAGTCTATTGTATATCCAGTTTTAACTGTTTCTTCTTGACCTGCATACAGATTTCTCAGGAGGCACGTCAGGTGTTCTGATAATCCTATCTCTTTCAGAATTTTCCACAGTTTGTTGTGATCCACTGTCACAGGCTTTGGCATAGTCAATAAAGCAGAAGTAGATGTTTTTTCTGGAACTCTCTTTCTTTTTCAATGATGCAATGGATGTTGGCAATTTGATCTCTTGTTCCTCTGCCTTTTCTAAATCCAGTGTGAACATCTGGAAGTTCACGGCTCATGTACTGTTGAAAACTATACATGAACCTGTACATGTTGAAGCCTGTACCTGTTGAAGCTTTGGAGAATTTTTTACTTTGCTAATATGTGAGATGAGTGCCTCTTGAGAAATCTATATTCAGGTCAGGAAGCAACAGTTAGACCTGGACATGGAACAGCAGACGGGTTCCAAATAGGAAAAGGAGTATGTCAAGGCTGTATATTGTAACCCTGCTTATTTAACTTATATGCAGAGTACATCATGAGAAACACTGGGCTGGATGAAGCATAAGTTGGAATCAAGATTGCTCGGAGAAATATCAATAACATCAGATATGCAGATGACACCATCCTTATGGCAGAAAGTGAAGAAGAACTAAAGAGCCTCTGGATGAAAGTGAAAGAGGAGAGTGAAAAAGTTGGCTTAACCTCAACATTCAGAATACTAAGATCATGGCGTCTGGTCCCATCACTTATGGCAAATAGATGGGGAAACAGTGGCTGACTTTATTTTGGGGGGCTCCGAAATCACTTCGAAGAAAGCTGAGCACCGAAGAATTGATGCTTTTGAACTGTGGTGTTGGAGAAGACTCTTGAGAGTCCCTTGGACTGCAAGGAGATCCAACCAATCCATCCTAAAGAAGATCAGTCCTGCGTGTTCACTGGAAGGACTGATGTTGAAGCTGAAACGCCAATACTTTGGCCACCTGATGTGAAAAGCTGATTCACTTGAAAAGACCCTGATATTAGGAAAGATTGATGGCAGGAGGAGAAGTGGACGACAGATGAGATGGTCGGATGGCATCACCAACTCAATGGACATGAGTTTGAGTAAACTCAAGGAGTTGGTGATGGACAGGGAGGCCTGCTGTGCTGCAGTCCATGGGGTTGCGGAGAGTCTGACACGACTGAGTGAATGAACTGAACTGAACTGAACTGAGTGCCATTGTGCAGTAGTTTGAACATTCTTTGGCATTGCCTTTCTTTGAGATTGGAATGAAAACTGACCTTTTCCAGTCCTGTGGCCACTGCTGAGTTTTCCAAATTTGCTGGCATATTGAGTGCAGCACTTTCACAGCGTTATCTTTTAGAATATGAAATAGCTCAACCGAAATTCCATCACCTCTACTAGCTTAGTTTGTAGTGATGCTTCCTAAGGCCCCCTTGACTTAGCATTCTGGCTCTAGGTGAGTAATCACACCATTGTGGTTAAATGGATCATGAAGTTCTTTTTTGTATAGTTCTTCTGTGTATTCTTGCCACCTCTTCTTAATATCTTATGCTTCTGTTAGCAGAAGAATATTATTATTATTATATAATTATACTGCAAGGAGATCCAACCAGTCCATTCTGAAGGAGATCAGCCCTGGGATTTCTTTGGAAGGAATGATGCTGAAGCTGAAACTCCAGTACTTTGGCCACCTCATGAGAAGAGTTGACTCATTGGAAAAGACTCTGATGCTGGGAGGGATTGGGGGCAGGAGGAGAAGGGGATGACAGAAGATGAGATGACTGGATGGCATCACTGACTCGAAGGACATGAGTCTGAGTGAACTCTGGGAGTTGGTGATGGACAGGGAGGCCTGGCGTGCTGCGATTCATGGGGTCGCAAAGAGTCGGACATGACTGAGTGACTGAACTGAACTGAATAATTATAAGAATATTATTATTGCATAATAATAAGCTATTGGAATGTAACAGCTAAAACACAATAGCCAGAGGGAGCTGAAAGTTTCCAAAGTATGTAACAGCAGAGCTATTAGAGTCTGAGGTGATAAGGATGGCCCTCCAATCAGAAGAAACAACTGGTGCACAAATAGCTAGTTAGAAAAGTACCTGGTGTGTACATTACTGATAATAATGAAAACTTATGTACTAGAGTTCAGGGTAGTATACATTCATTTACTGAACTAATATTTATTGAGCAATTACTGTGCATCAGGCATAATTCTAGTCACAGAAGATAAAATAGAACAAAAGTAGAAAAAAAAAAAAAAAGGCCTGTTCCTTTGGAGTTTATATTCTAACTAGAGGAGAAAAATAATTCTTAAGAATTCAGAGTGCATCAAATGGTGGAAAGCTCCATGGAGAACATCTTAGAAAGGAATGAGGATAACTCAAGAATGACTCCAAAATTTGGGTCTAAGCAATTGTAAGGATGGAATTATCATTCTCTAAGTTGGAAGTCCCTAAGTCATTCCAAAGTTTTTGCAACCCCATGGACTGCAGCCCACCAGGCTCCTCTGTCCCTGAGATTTCCTAGGCAAGAATATTGAAATGAGTTGCTGTTTCCTTCTCTAAGGGATCTTCTCAGCCCAGGGACTGAACCCACATCTCCTGCATTGGCAGGTGGATTCTTTACCACTGATATGCCTGGAAGCCCAAAATGCCACCCATCTTATTTAACTTATATGTGCAGAGTACATCATGCAAAATGCCAGGCTGGATAAATCACAAGCCAGAAGCAAGACTTCCAGGAGAAATATTAATATCAATAACATCAGGTATGCAGACTTTAATAGCAGAATATGAAGAACTAAAGAGTCTCTTAATGAGGGTGAAAAAGGGAAGTGAATAAGCACACTTGAAACTCTTCATGCAGTTTCACTCATAAGATCATGGCATCTGGTCCCTTCATTTTATGGCAAATAAAATGGGAAAAAGTGGAAGCAGTGACTGATAATATTTTTTTTTGGCCCCAAAATCATTGCATATGGTGGTTATAGCCATGAAACACTTGGTCCTTGAAAAGAAAGCTATGCCAAGCCTAGATAGCATATTGAAAAGCAGAGACATCACTCTGCCAACAAAGGTCATTTTAGTCAAAGTTATGGTTTTTCCAGTAGTCATATATGGATGTGAGAGTTGGACCATAAAGAAGGCTGAACACCAATGAATTGATGGTTTTGAGTTGTGGTGTTAGAGAAGACTCTTGAGAGTCCCTTGGACTGCAAAGAGATGAAACCAGTCAATCCTAAAGGAAATCAACTCTAAATATCCATTGGAAGGACCACTGCTGAAGCTCCAATGCTTTGACCACCTGATGTGAAGAGATGACTCATTAGAAAAGACTCTGATGCTGGGAAAGGTTGAAGACAAAAGGAGAAGAGGGTGGCAGAAAATGAGATGGTTGGATGGCATCACCAAATCAACAGAGATGAGTTTGAGCATCTCCAGGAGATAATGGAGGACAGAGGAACCTGGTGTGCTATGGTCCATGAGGCTGCAAAGAGTCGGATACAATTTAGCGACTGAATAACAACAAAGTTTGGAATACTTTTGTTGCTGTTGTGTTAGTGGCTCAGTCATGTCCGACTCTTTGCCACCCCATGGACTCACGTGACCCCATGTAGCCCACCAGGCTCCTCTGTCCATGGGATTCTCCAGGGAAGAATACTGGAGTACTTAAGAAGAAGCAAATTTGGAATAGATAATTATCAAGAGTTTCGTTTTGGATAATAGATTTTCAAAATCTACTAGGGACACAAGTTAAGATCCTGAGCAAAGAGTTGGGTGCAAGTAAACAAGACTTCAGAGAGTGTTCTTGGATTGAGATATGCATTTGTGGGTTTCCAACCTTTACATTTTATTTTTATTTATATTTATGTATTTAATTGGAGTATAATTGCTTTGCAATGCTGTGTTAGTTTCTGCTGTACAACAACGTGAATCTGCTATAATTATACATGTATCACCTCCCTCTTGAGCCTCCCCCTCCACCCCCCCATCCCACTTCTCTAGGTCATCACAGAGCTCGAGCTGAGCTCCCTGTCCTATACAACTATTCCACTTGCTTTCTATTTTACACATGTGTGTGTGCATGCATGTGTGCTCAGTCGTGTCCAACTTTTTGCAACTATAGTCTGGAAACTATCAGGCTCTTTTCTCCATGGAATTTTCCAGGCAAGAATAGTGGAGTGGTTTGCCATTTCCTACTCTAGGGGATCTTCCCGACCCAGGGATGGAACCAATGCCTCTTGCGTCTCCTGTGTCAGCAATCATATTCTTCATCACTGTGTCCCTTGGGTAGTGTATATATGTCAACGCTACTCTCTCAATTTACCGTACCCTCTTTTCTCCACTCACATGTCCACAAGTCCATTCCCTACATCTGCGTGTCTGTTCATGCCCTGCAAATAGGTTCATCAGCACCATTTTCCTAGATTCCATGTATATGTTTTGGTATATGATATTTGTTTTTCTCTTTCTGACCTACTTCGCTCTGTATGACAGACTCTAGGTTCATCCACATCACTCCAAATGACCCAGTTTCACACCTTTTCATGACTAATATTTCATTGTATATATGTACCACATCTTCTTTATCCACTCATCTGTTGATGGACATTTAAGTTGCTTCTCCATGGCATTTTAAATCATAAGGGTTGATGAGACATGTGATGTGAAAGAGTGAAAGAGTGAGTGAATCTAGAGAATAAGTAGAAAACAGATACAAAGGGTCATTGTACCAAGATTTGAAGTTTGACCATAATCCCATCAAAACTGTGAAATCAACTAAAGCTTCAAAGAAATAATAATTTGAAATTGCTGACTTCATTTAAAATATGTTAGCAATGGGCCTCAGAGGGAAGGAAGATAATTACATCATGAGGTCCAGATAAAAGATGGGGGGCAAGTAGAGATGGAGAAGAATTGTAGGGTTCAGGTGTTTGTTCTAAGGTAAAATCACAGGCTTGATGACTGACTGGATGTGCAGAGGATGTTGTGGGAAAGTAATCTGCAAATCATTTAGTGTTCCATGGAGAGAGCCATTGTTATTTATTATTATTAATTTTATGTGTCTACTTGACTGGACTAAGCAATGCCCAGATAACTGGCAAAACATTTCTGGGTGTGTTTGTGAGAGTGTCTCTGGAAGAGATTAGCATTTGAATCAGTAAACTAAGCAAAGAACAAACATCGCCCTCACCAATATTGGTGAATATCATCCAATCCAATTTATTTACAGCCTGAAGAGAGCAAAAAGGCAAAAGAGGGGAGAATTCAGTCTGCTTGAGCTCATTTTCTCCTGCTCTTGGACATTGGAGCTCCTCATTCATGAGCTTTTGGTCTCAGACTTAGACTATCGTACACCCAATTTTCAGCCTTTGGACGCTGACTCAATTACACCCAGCTTTTCTTGTTTTCTCTAGCCTGAAGAGGGCAGACTGTGGGACTTCCAACCCTTCAGTTCTATCCAGAACTCTATTCCAAGAAGGTCTATTTCTCTGGAGAACCCTGACTAATACTGATAGTAACTGGAGAGAAAGTAGGAGTCTAAAATAATGAGATTTTGATCTCCAAAGCCCTAAAGAAATGTTTTATTTTTATCTATTTACTGGTTTGGTAAATATTATTTTGTTTGATAAAGATTTCCTTTAGAAAATGTTTGAAAAGACTTGCATAGGTGATAAGTTCTTGTTTTGGTGTATAAGGTGACAACATTGACTAGGAGCATACTTGGAGTCAGATGCCAGGGCAGTTAAACTTCATTTTTCACATTATGAGATCCAACAGAGTATTACTGTAGAGCTATGTAAGATGAAGAACCACAATATGGTCCAAGATATTCTTCAAGAAGTTCTCATGCCTTTTGGTGGGTGTGGGGGTGGGGTGGGGAGGAGGATGAGAAAAATCAAAGCAAGTAATGGAGGATGGTTATACAAAATTCAGTGGTGGAAATGCTGTTTTGTGTGTCTCTCCTCTGTTAATCATTGACACATTGACTCAAAACCTACCAAAGTAATTTAAGCACATCTCCTCAAATTAGTCTCATTTGCTGGAATCAACCAGGTAACTATTAATACAAATAGGTAGTACAGATAGAAAAAGTGAAAGCAAAGAGATTAAGGAAAAACTTCAAAGTTAATCAATATATGTGTTTCATAATATCAAAGTATGAAAAGTATGAAAACACAACCTTAGAGAATTTTTCAAGGGGTCAGGATTATTTCAGAAGATATTCTCAGAAGAAAGAAATGCTTTTGCTCGCTCTCCCAAAGAAGACAGGGAGTGGATTGGGGAAGGAGAGTGGAGTGATGGATAGGCCAAGGGGTGTTGCAGGTATTTCCAGTGATATTTCTAAATTTAGGACTTACCAAAAATGGCCCTTCAGTGAAACCATTTTGAAATTGGGACTTTAATAGGTTTTGATCTTCAGGCAGATCTATATGCAGAGTACATCATGAGAAACGCTGGACTGGAAGAAACACAAGCTGGAATCAAGATTGCCGGGAGAAATATCAATAACCTCAGATATGCAGATGACACCACCCTTATGGCAGAAAGTGAAGAGGAACTCAAAAGCCTCTTGATGAAAGTGAAAGAGGAGAGTGAAAAAGTTGGCTTAAAGCTCAACCTTCAGAAAACGAAGATCATGGCATCTGGTCCCATCACTTCATGGCAAATAGATGGGGAAACAGTGGGAACAGTGTCAGACTTTATTTTTCTGGGCTCCAAAATCACTGCAGATGGTGACTGCAGCCATGAAATTAAAAGACGCTTACTCCTTGGAAGGAAAGTTATGACCAACCTAGACAGCATATTCAAAAGCAGAGAGATTACTTTGCCAACAAAGGTCCATCTAGTCAAGGCTATGGTTTTTCCTGTGGTCATGTATGGATGTGAGGGTTGGACTGTGAAGAAGGCTGAGCGCCGAAGAATTGATGCTTTTGAACTGTGGTGTTGGAGAAGACTCTTCTTGAGAGTCCCTTGGACTGCAAGGAGATCCAACCAGTCCATTCTGAAGGAGATCAGCCCTGGGATTTCTTTGGAAGGAATGATGCTAAAGCTGAAACTCCAGTACTTTGGCCACCTCATGTGAAGAGTTGACTCATTGGAAAAGACTCTGACACTGGGAGGGATTGGGGGCAGAAGGAGAAGGGGACGACAGAGGATGAGATGGCTGGATGGCATCACTGACTCGATGGACGTGAGTCTGAGTGAACTCCAGGAGTTGGTGATGGACAGGGAGGCCTGGTGTGCTGCGATTCATGGGGTCACAAAGACTGGGACATGACTGAGCAACTGAACTGAACTGAACTGATCTTCAGGCATATTCATTTATTTTCTATAACATTATTTAAGACAAAATAAAATCTGAGTCTTTCTATACCATCCTGAAGTCAGTGTGGTAGCCACAGTGGTGGTTGTCAACTATGGCTGCATATTAGAATCAGCTAGGCAGCTAAAAAAAAAAACCATAATAGGCCCTACTCCAGAGCTCTGAGGAAGGCAAATATCCCAGTTGCTTCTAACCTGTACCCATGTTTGAAAGGGCTTCCCTGGTGTCTCAGCTGGTAAAGAATCTGCCTGCAATGTGGGAGACCTGGGTTAAGAAGATCCCCTGTTGAAGGGAATGGCTACCCATTCCAGTATTCTGGCCTGGAGAATTCCATGGACTGTATAGTCCATGGGGTCACACAGTGTTGGACACAACTGAGTGACTTTCACTTTTCACTCATGAAAGCAGTTCCTCAAGTGACTTAGAAGAATGTGATGGGTATTTGGCTGGTTGGGTTGCAGTCTGCTCTCTATTTATTAATTTGGATGTTAATGACGACAAAGCAAAGGATTCACACAACTTTTTTAAGGAGTTGGGGAGTAGGGAAATGCACAGGACTATCAAATTAACCTTCAAAATCTTTGGTGAATCCCCTTCATGATTAAAAACATGAACATCTAAGTGCCAGCCGCATTATGAACTCTGCCATTCAGGTCAATGAGTATGTTGGCTTTTTTTGTGCACAGATGTGGCATGAAGCAGGCATAGCGAACAGATTCAGACAGAAAGGATGTCTCATAGCCTTCTGAGACCTGAATTTTCATCTCCAAGGTTAGAAGCAATTTCCATCAGCTGGCTAACTTCCCACCAATCTAGATGACAGCTGATGCCCACTAGCTTCTCAGGTGGAGGCTTGTTCTTTGGCATTTATGGAATGGTTGTGATAGAAACGAAGACAATGAAGCTACAAAGAATTATGTTATTAGTGGTATGTTTCTTTGGGCATTTATTTTTTGCAATAGGAAGAACAACGTCTTCTTTTTCCTCTTTCACTATGATCTGGCATCCAACACCTGTATGATTTCATTTCCTATCACTCCCCCTCACACTCCAGGCATACGGACTTCTTGCTGATTCTCAAACACACCCAGAATGGTTAAATCTTAAGGCCTTTTCTCATGTCTCCTATTAGAACTACTAACTCCTGATGCCTTCATAGGCAAGATTTGTTCCCTCGTTTTCTGTTGGATGTATGCTCAAAAGTCCCCTTATTGGAGACAATTTCCCAGACTACCTGTATAAAACAAGAACTCACTAACCCTCCCCTTTCCTTTTTTCCATTACAGTGTTTTCTATTTCTCCCTAACACCTACTACCATCTGAGATGACAAATATTTGCTTTTCATCTGATTCCTTGCACTAGAATATCAGCTCAAGGGCTTTGTGTACTTTTTTTTTTTTAACTGCTTATTCCCAGTGCTGGCACATAATACACATTCAATAAATCTGCTATATGAATGAATGGACTGATGTGTCTTTCAAACTGTTTGGAAATGACAACATGTGACTGTGGCAGATTATCTTTTCTAGACATGGCCACGAGAATATCTCCTACATAGCCTCTCACAATGAGGCTAAACACTCCTCCCATCAACAGCTAGGGTCTGTTTTCCCTCCCTTGAGTTTGTGACACTACGTGACCTCCAGAATTAGTGCATGAAAAGCAATACAGTTTCCATCAGGTTCTCTTGAGATGCTTGCCTTTAGAACACAGTCACCAGGCAGTGCGTGCTAAGTCGCTTCAGTCCTGTCTGACTCTGTGTGACCCTATGGACAGTAGTCTGCCAGGCTCCTCTGTCCATGGGAATTTCAAGGCAAGGATACTGGGGTGAGTTGCCATGCCCTCCTCCAGGGGATCTTCCCAATCCAGGAACTGAACCCACATCTTACATCTCCTGCAGTGGTAGGCATGTTCTTTACCACTAGTGCCAGATGGGAAGGCCCCACCATGTGGTAGGGAAGTCCAATGATCTCAGGGAGAGGCCCACATGAAAAAGAACTGAAGCTGATGTCCCTCAACCATGGTGGGTCCTGAGATGACAGTCTTCACCAATTTACCAGCCATGTGAGTGAACCATCATGAAAGCAGATCTTCTAGCCCCAAACAAGTCATCCAGGTCATGCTTCTTGGAACAGGGAACAGCTACTTCTGCCACGTATTGGCAAAGTTTCAGGTTTATGAACAAAATAATTTATTTTTATTATTTTAAGCTCCTATGCTTTGTGGTGGCTTTTTATGTGGCAAATCACTTATGCAAAATTTAATTGTTAATGAGCAACATATAAAAATAAATGTGACACTAGAAACCATCACTCCTATACACACACAAACACACATACATCTCATGGTAAATGTTCAGCAGTCTAGCTTAAGTATTGTATATATACTCATATAGCCAGTTACATTCATATTCTACATCTCGTCTTAATAGAAAATAGATGATTATATGTATATGTGTTAACACTTATAAGAAATATATACATGTAATCATCTATTTTCTATTAAGATTTCTTATAAGTGATAACACACACATAAAAATCTTATGTACAAAATGGCACAGCCACTATGGAAAAACAGTAAGGCAGTTTCTCAAAAAATTAAAAATGGAATTATTGTATTATCTAGCAATTCCACTTCTGTAGAAATACCCAAAAAGACCTGAAAGAAAGGGCATGGATATTTGTATATTCATATTTCCCAGTAATTAAAAGGTCAAAGAACCCAAGTGTTCATCAGCAGATAAATGGACAAAATGTGGTATATACACACAATGGAATATTTTTCAGCTTTAAAAAAAAAATGACATTCTGACACATGCTACAACATAGATGAACCAGAGTCATAAGCTCCTCACAAGAGAATGACTACTGTTTGTTTCCACCCATTTGAAGTAACATGGTTGATTCCAGGGGCTGAGAGCAGAAGGGCGTGGAGAGTTATTGTTTAATCAGTACAGTGTTTCAGTTTTGTAAGAGACAAATTTCTGGAGATGGATGGAAGTGATGGTCACACAACAATGTCAATGTACTTCATGACACTGAACTTAAAATGATTAAAATGGTATGTTTTATGTTACATATATTTCACACAACTTAAGCAAACACGGTATATCTGCAATGTTCTGCATACTTCCTGTATAGTAAATGTTTAAACATGTATCTCTGGTATAATGAACATGACCACACATACCTTCAGTATTATATATACCATTATATTCTAATGTTGAATATAAATTCACATAGGAAAGATCTTACAAGGTTAACATGTAGGACTTACAAATACAATGTTTTATGTTTTATGCTTTCCAGGTGGCGCTAGTGGTAAAGAACCCTCCTACGAATGCAGGAGACATAAGAGATACGGATTCAACCTCTGGGTCAGGAAGATCCCCTGAAGAAGGAAATAGCAACCCACTCCAGTATTCTTGCCTGGAGATTCCCATGGACAGAGGAGCCTGGCGGGCTACAGTCCATAGGTTCACCAAGAGTTGGACAGAACTGAAGCAACTTAGCACGCACATGTGTATACCTGTATACCCAATGGTGTATATATATATATATATATATATAAATTTATTATTTATTATATATAATGTATAGTATTATATATTGAATTATTATATATTGCACATTATTATGGGAGAAGGCAATGGCACCCCACTCCAGTACTCTTGCCTGGAAAATCCAATGGACAGAGGAGCCTGGTGGGTGGCCATCTATGGGGTCACACAGAGTCGAACATGGCTGACGCAACCTAGCAGCAGCAGCAGCAGCATATTATTATATATTGAATATATACATAACATAAAAATATATATACATATAACCTATACACACACTATTTGCATACTTTTTTACCAGAGTTTTTATGCACACAAAATACATAAAAACTTCCCCAGGATTAGAACAGACCTTCTCCAAAAGTGTACACACACATGTGCATATGTGCACATGCATCTCAACTGCGGCATTCATAAAATACAGTTTTGTACACACAGAGTCACATATACATATGCATTTCCAACATTACCCACATTTACTTGCATACTTATTCACTGCTGGACATGCACATATGAATCTTCAGCATTGTTCATACACATATAAACATAGATGCATATAAACAGTCATGTACACATATATCTCTATATGACCTTACATGTATAGAAATTCACAGGGATCTCTCTCTCTCATTATTTGCACACTCACACTAAGGTCTACCATTATATATGTACACACATCTGCAGCGTTTTACACACACTCACACACAGATGACTCATCTCATATACACACAGAAAAGCTGGGTCACAAGACCCAGCTTGTGATTTGTGGGATCGGCCTCACTGTTTTATAATCGTAACTTGTGTATTATTAATTTTTTGTCCTGTGGTAAAGAGTTTTAATTTAATCAAAACCTTGGAGACTAAATAATTAAACCTGTCACACCATCCACAGTTTTATTGCTAATTAGTCATGGTGAGGTGCCATTGTCATAGGAGATAGGGTCCCTAAATTTAGCTAGTGGAATAGTACATTGATCACACAGAGAAACAGCCTGGACTCTGGGGATCAGCTGCATGTCAGTGAGTGTGTTGTGGTTGAGTCCACTCTTCACCTATTGAAGGGGGATGCTCCTGGAGTTGTCAGCAACAATCTGTGTGTCACTGCACGTAGCAACCAAAAGAAACCTGCTGTTCTTAACCCCTTGAGGGCCCCACGATAGCAAGTCAGAGAGCAAGGGTTCTCTTGATCAGCTCTGGGCTGCCTGCCTGCCTGCCTGGCTGAGCTAGAGCTCCTCTCCCCCAGAGAGACAGCTGCTTTTCTATCCAAAGCCACAGGCTCACTCTCAACACTTTCCTTATGGCTTGGAGACAGGAAACCAACCAAGCATGTTTCTTTCTCTGTGTGCCAGGTCAGGTACCTCTTTCTGCTCTCCTTCAATGAATAAATAAAACAGAGCACAATGCTTTCTAGCACTCCTCCTGCCACATTCCTGTATATGAATATTCTGGTCCTGAAAACAGATCTGCTAAATATCAATATTAATTATCACAGCCACAAAATTCCTCCTCACGCCCTTTCTTCCTTTTGGGCTCAGGCCTGAAGTGGCATCCTGCTGTACCTGAAAAGGAAGGGCCTTGGGGGTTAGTAGATATAGATTCAGAACTCAGCTTTGTCACTTAACTAGAATCATTATTTCTGTTGTTACTGTAGGTAGACTCTCACTGTCTTCAATTATTAAAAAAAAAAAGATGCTTTGAGTATAAAGCAGATTTCTACTGATTGCTCATTCTATTACTTTTCCTATCACAATGAGGTAGAGGAACGGTCTTTGTTGTTCTTTTATGTGTTTCTTCATAGAAACTTGATTCTATGCCCTGACTGCTATCAGTACCATTTAGTAGCCGAAAGAAGCTTTGAGTGAATAAGATCACTGGCCAAAGTGACAACATCTGAGCCAGGAATAATAGTTCAGAATCATATTATTAAGTGTTGCAGATCCCTTGCTTTATCTTGTAGGTAATAAATACACAGTTAGTAAAGGTGTTTAAGTATTTCTTAGTATCAATGATACATTAACTTTGGAGAGGGAATAGATCTTTCATGTTCTTTTCTTTTGATCCTGGATACTGGAAGCATCAGGAGTGGAGGCCAAGGATGACTGGAAGGGCACTGAAGTGAGAGGTAGGCTGGAAAGCTGAAAGTACCATTAGTTTGTCCTTGTATTTTCTCCTTTAATACTCCTCGGCAGGCTCCCCTGCTCAGAGGATCTGGTGTAGTAGTGCATGAACCGGGTACTCAAAAGTTTCATCGTGCTTTCCATCCATGGCAGTGAGCACAGTCCCTCCTACAGAAGTTGCCTTTCAGTGAGCTGCTCTCTCACCTTCTGATAAAAACTTACTAATGCTTCTCTATAAATGATTGACACTTGACAGATAATAAATACCCTGTGTCAGTCACTACTCTAAGCACTGGGTCTAAATCAGTTGTTATTGTTGTTCAGTTGCTAAGTTGAGTCCAACTCCTTGCAACCTCATGGACTGAAGCATGCCAGTCCATGTTCCCTGTTGTTCACTATCAGCCATTCAAATTTATGTCCATTGAGTTGGTGATGCCATCCAACAATCTCATCCTCTGTTGTCCCCTTCTCCTCTTGCCCTCTATCTTTCCCAGTGTCAGGTTCTTTTCCAATGAGCCAGCTCTTCACATCAGGTGGCCAAAGTATTGGAGATTCAGCTTCAGCATCAGTCCTTCTAATGAATATTCGGGTTGATTTCCCTTAGGATTGACTGGCTTAATCTCCTTGCAGTCCACAGGAATCTCTATAGAGTCTTAACAAGGTCATTAAGATTCCTGACCTTAGGGGGCTTTCATTCTAGTTAAAGGATAGTAGCATATAGACAAATAAATGAACAACATAATTCTAGAGAGTTGCTAAGTTGCTACTAAGAAATTAAGTAGTAGAATGAGTAGGTGAGATTGAGAGGCAATCAGGGACTGGGATTTACAGTCTTGTATGTGCGTGTGTGTGTGTGTGTGTGTGTGTGTGTGTGCACTCAGTTCTGTCCGACTCTTTCTGCCCCATGGACTGTAGCCTGCCAAGCTCCTCCACCCATGGAATTTCCCAGGGATTGAACCCTCATTTACTACATCTCCTACATTCGTAGGTTGGGTTCTTTACCACTAGTGCCACCTAGGAAGCCCTCTAGTCTTGTGCTATTCTGTGCTTAGTCATGTCCAATTCTTTGCAACCCCATGGACTGTAACCTGCCAGACTTCTCTGTCCATGGGGATTCTGCAGGCAAGAATACTGGAGTGGGTTGCCATGCTCTCCTCCAGGGGAACTTCCCAACCCAGAACTGAATCGGGGTCTCCTGCATTGCAGGCAGATTCTTTACTATCTAAGCTACCCAGGAAGCTCAGTCTTATAGTCTTGTAGTCCATAGCAATAATATTGATTATATTCTAAATGACATAGAAATCCATGGAAGGATATAAGCAGACTATTGGTGTCAACTGATTTGCATTTTTAAAAGATTACCTGAAGAGTGACTTTATGAAACACTGAGAATAAGGGGGTAGTATTATATATAACAAGCAGGGCAGCTTTTTAACAAAGGACATTAATTCAGAGAAACGCATTTCCTAACAGTGATATATATGATAAAGTGAGGTATCTATGAATTAAACATTTGGAAGCAAAAAGGCTTCTTAGAGACATAGGAAGAGATTGTTCCTGAAAGTGGGGGTCCTGTTGCTCGCTGCTCAAAAGTCAATAAAGTGATGATGTTGATAGAAAGGAAAGTTTGCTTTATTTCAGAGGCCAGAAACTAGTGTGGGATGGGACAGGGAGGGCGGACTCCTGTCCAAAGGCTGATTTCCCCCTCTGACAATCAGTGAGCAAGATCTTTTATAGGTGAAGGGAGGGGGTTACGTGCAGTAACAGTCAGCTCTGACACTCATCTTGAAATCGGTCATGCAGTGGTCTGATCAGCATCATCTTGATTATTTTAAGTACAATTAATCTTCAGTTCCAGGATCAATTTGTTCCTAATTCTTTGAGGCCAGTTCTCAGAATTATAGCAGCTTATGTCATGGCTACAGTCTGGTCATCATGTAGTTAACTTCTTCCATTTGGTAGGGATTTTAGTATTTAAAAGTCAGCTCACAGGATATGGCTCAGAATGTTATCTATAAGCCCTTAAGGAGAAAATGGTCCTTGACTATGCTTAATGATTAAACTATTATTATTTAGTCTTGTTGGACTGTTTTCCTTTGTTTCTCCATTTCCTCACTTCTCTGATTAAATTTATTCTTTGGCTAAAGTTTTTCCACAGATAAAGGGCAGGCTGAGGACCTGGCAGGGAAGGACTATAGGGCCTTGCTGTGTTTCAGTGTGAGACAGTCAAATCTCCCCTAAGCCCACTTCTCAGAGGAGCCCTACACAAAGAAGATGCAGAAATGTTTCTTTTCCCAAGACCACGCTGCTCACCTCTAGAGAAGGTCCTCTTCTCCAACTTCCACTACAGAGTTCTATCACACGACTGTCCCAAGGGAGCTGGTCCACTGGGATGCACAGCAGACGGTAGCAAACTATCATCTTCCTTTGGCTACTGTGTTTCCCTTCATTTGTTAACAGTGCGTATTTCATTTATGTATCAAGAGATAAGAAAAAGAAATTGGATGACTACTGAAGTAAGAGTAAGGGACATTTAGTTTTAGTAAATTCAGTTTGTCTTAGAAGGTGGTAGAGAGTACATTATAGAAAGATCTGAAGAGCTGTTAAAGGTTTCATTCATTTTTAAATTAACTGACTCATTCATTCATTCTGCAGTTATATACTGTGATTTTACTCTGGATTGAACACGCATCAACAATGAGGACTCAGAGATGAAAATGACACAGTCCTTACTCTTGTGGGGGTTGTACTTTAGTGGAAAGATGTGCAGTAAAGGTAAATCTCACCTGAAGAAAGGTTTGGGACTTTGTCCCTGGCTCCTGGGTGTTAACCTCTAGGCCTTAATAATATTCTGCACAATAAGAGATTCTGTTTACATGGAGACCTTTGGCCATGACAGATAGCCTAGGGCAACCGTGTGATTTATAGGTATCAGTTCTACCTTTGAAGAGACAAGAGACTAAAGTCAGTCATGCAGGTGGTCTTCTTGGTCTATGCATCTGACCTCCAGTAAAAAACTCTGGACCTCAAGGCTTGGCTAATCCTCTGTGGCAACACTCTGGGCTGGGGGAAGAAAATGCTGTCTATATGACTTGCCTGGGAAAGGACAACTGGAAGCTTATACCTGGAACTCTTCTGTACACTGTGCCATATGCTTTATCCCATTGCTTGTTTTAATTTGTATCCTTTTGTTGCAATAAACCATAACTCTGAATATAATGACTTTCCTTAGTTATGTAAATCCTTTTAGCAAATCATTGAGTCTGAGGGTGGTTTTGGAGAATGACTGAACTCTCAGAACAGACATAAGTGGTTGATTACAGGGCATTATTAATAGAGCAAAAGATACATACTGTAGGGTCTAGAGGAAAGTCACATAACCTATCCTTTGTGGTTCAAGAGAAATTTATTAGAACAAAAATATTAAGTGAATCTTAAATATGGGTAAGAAAGGGGAAAATTTATTCCAGGTAGGTGAAAAAGTCAAAATTGATGTGGGGGAAGGACATGGAAAACAAGGGAATTTCAAGTGGTTCTATATAATCTGTAAGTTGATATTGGGTATAGAAAAGATGATTCAAGAATAAGAGAGAGCAATAGTAAGGATCTTAGACATATTTTGCCACATACCTATAGGAAGTTATTCTATGACATTAAGAATGGAAGTGGCATAATGATACTGCATTCTAGCTAGATTATTACTAGCAGCATTGGAGGGTAAATGCTTGAGACAAGGAGATCATTCAAGAGGACATGACAATATTTTAGGCTAGAATGATGAAGTCTTGGATAGGGTCATGGGTATAGAAGGGAGGCAAGGATTCAAGAAAGATTTAAGTTAAGGAAGCAACACATCTGAAATTCTGATGAATTAGAGTTGGAGAAGGCATGTTTATGGGCAAAAAGAAGTTCAGCTTTAGAAATTTTGATTTTTTAGCACCAGTGGGACCCAAAGTGGAAATGTGTAACGGCATCTGAATACAAGAATGAGGAAGCCAGACAAGCGGCCTAACATGCAAAGGGATTTGGCTTCAAAAAGTATGAATTTTATTAAGTATTTCAAAGATATGATGAAATAATGGGCCTTCAGTATTACACATCCAACATCTCTGTCAAAAATGGCTGTGGAGTGAATAGAATGCAGTTATTTGAAAAGTGTGATATATTGTCATTGCTGGTGATGAGGTAGATCTCAACTACAATTAACAATGAAACTAGCAGATTTTTTTTTGGAATTCTGTTCACAAGGGACCAGATGATAAAACAAGAATGACTCAGGGAAGATTTATCTCCATAACTAGCAAAGTAAAATTCACACTGCAGTCTGTGCTGTTGCTGGTGTATGGCTGTTATCTTATATCCTGATCTATCTCTCTGATAACTAATGAATTTACCCCTAATGTTCTAGCAAATTCCCAATTAAGGAGAGAGTGTACTATGGGGAAGAATGCTGTACTGGTGGGTCTTCAATGAACAACTCTTACTGATTGAATGATTTAATCTAAAAACCTTCTCATGCCATGAATTCTACTCTTTCAATCTATGATTTGACTATGGGCATCATTGCTTTTGTTATCCAATTATGTTTTGTATACTTGTGATTCAGCTGAACTTAACATGTGACTCCATTTAATTCTTGCAATACAATGCCCAAACTCTTTCTTAAACCCCGCTGTACAATCCCGAACCCAGTCTGGACAATTCACAGAAGCCTTAACCTTTATGTGGTCCAGTTAGGATGCTAGTCCTAGCACATACTTCCTTTTTGACCTGTACCCTTACTAAATATGAGGTTGGCCAAAAAGTTCATTCAGGTTTTTCTGTAAAACATTATGGAAAAACTTGAATGAACTTTTTGACCAACTCAATGCTTATCAGCTAAAAGAAATTCAAGCCAAAATAATTACTGAGATCTCTTCTAATCTGTCATCCTATGAGTCAAGGAAAAGAAGCGGTAACATTGGAGCCAATCCATGAAAGAGAAATTGAAGTTCATCAGAAAGAAAAGGGATACAATGATTTTGAAAGGAGGAGCATCAGGTTGATGAAATGTAAGCGACAATACATGAATTATAGGTGAGAGGCAGTGGGACTGGATGATTGAACCTAAATAAAGGGTGAGTGTGAGATGAATGGAGACATGAGGGACTTGGGACTTGGAACAATAATGCTGCCAAAGACACAAATAGGAACCAAAATTCCCACACCAAGGCATGGTCAACAGTCTCAGATGTCAATGCTGGGAACTGCACAAAAGACTAAAGAGAGGCCTCCCAAGATATTTCACATCAAGTAGTCTTGCAGTCAAATAAGCTCAGGAAACAGGCATTCATTATCTCCCTCCTGAAAATGTAGAATGTAGTTTAACATTTTAAAGACATAAAGAATTTCCGCCGTGAGAAAACCATCAACTTTGTTTAGCTCAGCATCTCTCCAATTATTCAGCCTTGGAATACTCTGTATTTGCATTCCATGAATGATCACACTCAGACTTGTGCTAGCTTAGTGCAGTGGAGAGCATTATCTAAGGCTGAGTCGAGGTCATGAGAAATGTTGAAAGGCAGAGTATGGGCTCAGGTGTGAGGGTGGAGAAGGGTCATTATCTAGCTGTTTGGGGCTTTCTCTCAAAGGCAAACCCTTTAAGAGGGGAGCCCATCTAAGTGGGTTTCTTCCAAAAAATAAAAAGATTTGATTCTAAACCCTCATTCCCTTTATCTTCTCAGGGAAGTAGTGACAGTTTAGGAGCCCATAGATAAAAAGAAAGTGGCATCAGCTGTTTAAAGAAAAGGCTTGTTGAGTTTAAAGCGGCAGGTGGAGTCCAGACAAACACACCTCAAGCCAACTTAGGTAGCCCAAGAAGAGAAGCTGTTTTTTTCAAAGTTATAAAGTTTGCTGGCCTTTCTCTGTGCCATGCGCTAACATAACAGGTTTGACTCACCAGGAGATGACGCATATAGCACAGGGAGTTTGAAAAAGCACTGCTTAACCTTGCTAAGAAATGCTGATTTTAAGAACAGCTGGAATATTGCTTTTTGATCCTCGACCATCAGCCCAGCAAGGACAAGAGATGTTTTGATGAAGAACAAAAAAAAAAAAAAATAAATAAAAATAAAAATACTTCATGGGGCAAATAAATCTAGTGAATATTGACAGCACTGGGGAAAACTACTTGACTAAAAATAATTCTTTTGTGTGGAAGTAAAGGTGGCACCATCACCGCAGGAATCTGGAGATGCATATTGTATGAAGAGACCATTTCAAAGTGTCTTTTTCCATTGACATTTTAAAGAAATATTTTTAACCTGCTCTTGTAGAGTCTAGTATTCATGCTTCATCATCAACCACTGCAACAACAGGTTGAAGTTGAACATTATCAATCTGGTGACTCAAACATGGATAGGGACTACTTCTGTTGGCTGCATGAAGCAAATGTGGTTAGAGACAAACAGATAATAATGACATTTGTGAGCAGATATTGAACTAATTACTGGGGAGGGGGAAGTGGAGCTTGAAAAAGATGCTGCCATAGATTTTTTGAACCCCTACAATGTGTAAACTTCCTGGACAGACTCAAAGGTAATAATTTGGTAGGGAATTTAATTTCTATACTTCGAGTTCAAACAAGGGGTGGGGATTCATTGAATGAAGCACAGAAGAATCCCGTATAACCCAAGGGCAGAAAACAAAGTATAAGTCAGCTTAAGAACTGGAAAATTACTAGGAACAAAATCAACAGCTCTATATAGCCTCAGTCTCTCTGTGTACTTAGTCTATAGTCTTTGTTCTATAACACTGGCTGGCACATAATTTGGCCTTGTAATGGTACTGATTCCAGCCTTGGCTTCACACAAATTGTTATGTCAGGGGAGAATGTGTCACAGTCTCTCAGTTTAAATTCTCTCTTCAGAGAAAATCCAATGATTGGTGGACAAAAAATAGACTGGAGGACTTTGGTCTAGGAGTCTCTCCTCCAGAGGGCAAGGGCTTACTTGCTTGTGCGCCTATATAGGATACGGGTGCTTGGTGCTTCTTTGTACTATGGAAGGGCTAGGTTTTTAAGAAGAGATGTGGATGAGCTAGACCATTGAATATGTCTAGTTTACTTAACCTTGGAAAACATGTTTAGATGAGACAAGAAGGCGAAAAATGGCAAGGAGATATATGCTAATTGCTAAACAACAGATAACATCCTCTGGGATGCAGATGTGAATTTAATCTTGGATTTGGAAAGGAAAAATCAAATACAGATAGAAACAGTAATAGAGCATTTTGGACAGAAGAAATGGTATCTAGTCATATAGATGGTAGTGAATCAAGAATCTTAATGGAAGGGTGATTCATTTAATTAAAAATATTTTTGGAGAAGTTTCTTTGTTCCACACAATATATGAATATCACATTTGTTTGAAATATTTATTGAGCATCTACTGTGTGTCAGGCATCATTCCAGGTGCTAGAAATGCAGGAGCAAAACAAAGCCTTTTTCTCCGAAGTCTTATATTTTAGTAAAGGAAGACAGAATGAAATAATTTTCCAGGTGCTACTGAGTGGTAGATAATGATTAGTAAATAAACAATTAACATAAGTGTGAATAAACAGTTTTACTTCCTCCATGAAGCTGAACCTTAATTACTTCTAGAAATCTGGGTTTGTATCTTCATTTTCTTTTTATAGATTAGAGAGGATGACATTTTCTGAAAATTCCAGTAAGAAAAAAAAAAAAAACTTTTAATAATCTTGTTAGGGTCATGACTATTCCTTCTCTCTCTCAAACCAAACACTGCAGTCAGAAGAATAAGGTTCAAGTATCTAACTCTCTGTAGTGTCTACAGTCATGTGCGTGTCTCTCAACTACTTGTTGTAGCCTGGGAGATTTTGCTAGCTCATCCAACTTTACTAAATCTTCTAAATGCTGGAGTACTCCATGATTCAGTCCTGGGGCCCCCCTCTAATTTCCAGTTACATTTTCCCCATATGTAATGTCATTCAGTTTGAGGGTTTTTAATAATGTCTTGATGTTGCTGACTCCAGAGCTTCTTACCCATCCTTTTATGCCATGCTCGTGTATCCTTTAACTCTATTACTTTTGGGACATCTTAAACATGGGTCCAAAGTTGTACTCTTGGGATAACTACCACATCTGTTTCATCATTTTTTTCCTCCCAGCATAAATAAGCTGTCACAATTTCCACCCTAATAGCTTGGCAAAATTAAGGATATAGCCTTGGTTTCTACTCTGTGTGATCTTTCTTCCCACCACCAATCCACTAGGAAGTCTTGTTTCCTATACCTTCAAAGTATACCTTGAATTCATCAACTGCTATCTAACACTAATGCCCCATCCTATGCAAAGCCACAGTCATTTCTAAAATGGGATATTGCTACAACTATCTAATTGTTCCCTCTGACTGATGACAGAAGAATCATCAGGTCATATCATTTCTGTATTTTCAATTTGCCATCATTTTCCTATGACACTCAGAATGAAATCCAAATCCTTTACCCAGGTTTACAAAGATTGACAGCATTTCTGTTAGGTACACAGTATTGATCAGGAAGGAACATTACTGTATTGGACAAGGAAAACTCATCAACATGAGTTAGTAGAAAAAACAAAAAGTAGATTCATAGGAAAATGGACTCTTCTACAACCTGTTGTAAAAGAGCTAAAAAATAATAAGAAATTGCAGAATGTTTACATTCCTCTCACCACAGAGTGCAGATTGACCAATTAAATCTGGGTTATCTGCAAAGGTTGAACTGCTCATGCTCCACATCTCGTTGCCTTGGTGATGGAGTACCTGCATAATGATATTTCTGCAAGAAAGAGAAAAGCCACATGCAAATTCGAGGTGGATCAAAACATGGTCTATTTAGCTACACTTTAGAGGAAGATATATGGAAAAGTTCATAGAGGTTCTGCATCCAAAAAAAAATAGATAAAGAGGGAAATAATGTAATTTATAGATTAACTGGGGCTTTAACAGCCCTACCACTGACCTTAGTCATAGGTACTACATACACACTAAAATTTTTGAGCATCTCTGTTGCAATTCTGTTCCTTTCTGATCTATTGCTAAATGAAATTAAACCTTGGGAAACAGTACCCAAGCTTGTATATCTTTGTTTATGAGCTTGTATATCTTTCAGATTCCATTGCTTACCCTTTTCAGGATACCAATATCATGTTTTCTTCAAAGCAGGCCACTACTGAATATAAAAAGGGCTGCTATTAAAATTACATTAAGATAACAGGTACAAAATTGGATCATCCTGGGGAAAAAAGGATACACATATGGTCCCCTGGTTATTCTTCGCTTTGGTTACTATGCTTCAAGCACACTTGCTTTCGTCTGATTCTTCAGACATATATTCATTCCTATCTTGGGTACTTGCAGCAATGGTTCCATTCTCTTTGAACACTCTTCTTCCAGACTGTACACTGAAAGAAGCTTTTTGACATTTATGCCTCAGTTTAAAGTCACCTTTAAAGAAGGCCCTCACTTTAGTTTCCGTGGCTGCATGCTAAGTCCGTTCAGTCATCTGACTCTTTTCGACCCTATGAACTGTAGCCCACCAGGCTCCTCTGTCCATGGGATTCTCCAGACAAGAATACTGAGGGGGGTTGCCATGACCTCTTCCAGGGGATATCCCTGACCCAGGGATGAAATCTGCATATCCTGTAACTCCTGCATTGCAGCCAGATTCTTTACTGTTGGCCACTTGGAGAGCCCTCACTTTATCCCAAACTAAAATATATTGAGTCATTCTTCACATCAATTTTTCTGTGATAGGCTTATCATATATTGATTTTTTTCATATTTCTTTTCTAGTTTGGTGAATATATCTCCAAACTACAGAACAAATTCCTTAAGGGAACAGTCCCACAAGGGTAAGCTACCAGAATAGTAGGCTCTTAATTAATGTTTGTAGGATTAATGACAGAGAAGGCAATGGCACCCCACTCCAGTACTCTTGCCTGGAAAATCCCATGGATGGAGGAGCCTGGTAGGCTGCAGTCCATGGGGTTGCTAAGAGTCGGACACGACTGAACGACTTCACTTTCACTTTTTCCGTTTCATGCACTGGAGAAGGAAATGGCAACCCACTCCAGTGTTCTTGCCTGGAGAATCCCAGGGGCAGGAGAGCCCGGTGGGCTGACGTCTATGGGGTCACACAGAGTTGGACACGACTGAAGTGACTTAGCAGCAGCAGCAGCAGGATTAATGAATGAATAAATAAAACCAAGTAGATATCATGTCGAGTTATATTTAAAATGATTATTTATAATTGGTTCATGGTTCTTAGGTTTAGTACTCATATATCAGTTTATGCTGCAAATCTCTATTCCTTTCCTGGTTTTTGATATTATGGCAGTATTTTGTTATTGTTGTTGTTTATATTTTCCCTGAATTTATCTTAAGTATTTGTTTCCAAGGAAGAACATGTTTTTCATCTTTTTCATACCTTGCATGTTTTTTATTTTCCTCCCAGAAGAAATAAAGCTTCCGTTCAATTCAGTTCAGTCGCTCAGTCATGTCCGACTCTTTGCGACCCCATGAAATTGCAGCACGCCAGGCCTCCCTGTCCATCACCAACTCCCGCAGTTCACTCAGACTCACGTCCATCGAGTCAGTGATGCCATCCAGCTATCTCATCCTCTGTCGTCCCCTTCTCCTCCTGCTCCCAATCCCTCCCAGCATCAGAGTCTTTTCCAATGAGTCAACTCTTCCCATGAGGTGGCCAAAGTACTGGAGTTTCAGCTTTAGCATCATTCCTTCCAAAGAAATCCCAGGGCTGATCTCCTTCCGAATGAACTGGTTGGATCTCCTTGCAGTCCAAGGGACTCTCAAGAGTCTTCTCCAACACCACAGTTCAAAAGCATCAATTCTTCAGTGCTCAGCCTTCTTCACAGTCTAACTCTCACATCCATACATGACCACAGGAAAAACCATAGCCTTGACTAGATGAACCTTTGTTGGCAAAGTGATGTCTTTGCTTTTGAACATGCTATCTAGGTTGGACATAACTTTCCTTCCAAGGAGTAAGCGTCTTTTAATTTCATGGCTGCAGTCACCATCTTCAGTGATTTTGGAGCCCCCCCAAATAAAGTCTGACACTGTTTCCACTGTTTCCCCATCTATTTCCCATGAAGTGATGGGACCGGATGCCATGATCTTCATTTTCTGAATCTTAAGCTTTAAGCCAACTTTTTCACTCTCCACTTTCACCTTCATCAAGAGGCTTTTTAGTTCCTCTTCACTTTCTGCCATAAGGGTGCTGTCATCTGCATATCTGAGGTTATTTATATTTCTCCCGGCAATCTTGATTCCAGCTTGTGCTTCCTCCAGCCCAGCGTTTCTCATGATGTACTCTGCATATAAGTTAAATGAACAGGGTGACGATATACAGCCTTGACATACTCCTTTTCCTATTTGGAACCAGTCTGTTGTTCCATGTCCAGTTCTAACTGTTGCTTCCTGACCTGCACAGAGATTTCTCAAGAGGCAGGTCAGGTGGTCTGGTATTACCATCTCTTTCAGAATTTTCCACAGTTTATTGTGATCCACACATCAAAGGCTTTGGCATAGTCAATAAAGCAGAAATAAAGCTTAGTTGAGTATAAAAACTCAGTAGGGTTCATTGTCTTCTTTTCTCTCCTTTTCTTGTTTTTATTAATTTTTAAATTAATTTTTACTGAAGTATAGTTGCTTTTCAAAGTGTTCCATTGTATTAGGAATTTAAATTTATGGAGATAAAGGCTTCATTATTTGATAAACTCAGTTTTTCTTCCACAGTATATAATTCTCCCCATTCTCATTCTTGTTCCCCAATCTGAGTGGTTGCAGGTGAATGTCTTTTTTCTTGATTTTCAACATAATCTTGTGTAGACTCTTTCTAGGTGTTTGTCTTAGTTTTGGCTGCTGCAACAAGAAACCATCTAAGCCTGGGTGACTAATAAGCAACGCGATTTTACTTCTCAGAGTTCTGTAGGTTGGGAAGTCCAAGGTCAAGGTGCCAGTAGATTTGGTGTCTGATGAGGGCCTGCTTCCTGGTCCATATCTCCCATAGATGCGCCAATGGCAGAAAGGGTAAGGGAGCTCTCTGCACCTCTTATAACAGGGCACCAATCCCACTTACGTGGGATCTGTCCTCATGATCTCCTTACCTTCCCCAAACCTCATCTCCTAAATCACACTGGGGGTTAGGATTTTGACATATCAATTGAGAGAAAGGAGCATAGCTATTCAGTCTACAGCAGTATTGCTTATTTTAAATTACTCTCTTGATGGGTACCTGTGATTTAGATAGTCCTTTTCAGCTCAAAAAAAAGTTTCATTCTATTATACTCTATCATTCAAGTTTTTTTGTGAATGTCTTCTATTCTCCTCTTTTGAAACACACATTTTTCATCTACTGAGAATCTATTCTTTGTTCCTCCATTACTACACCTTTGTTTTCTAGTGCCATTTTTCTTATATTCACTTATGTATTTAGTATTTGTCTCCTTTATTTTGTGGAAGCTCTGTAAGCTTGCTATTCACACCATTATTTTCCTGTAGTGTTGATTCTGGACATTCCATTTCCAATGCTCATTTTAATCTTGGGAGTGAATTTCAATCTTTTTGTATTTCCTTTGTATAAAACTCTCTCCTGTGTTATTATCTCCTGTGTCTAAACTAGGTTCTTTACTATAAATCACATCATATTGTCCAAATCTTCATTCTTTTATTCAAATTTTGTTATTGTTAGCAGAAATACTTAAATATATATGATGATGCTTTGTACAGTAAATATTTTTCAAACTATGTCCTTTCTTTGCTTCTCAGTGCTACCATCACTTCTTTCAACACAGTGTATTCCAACCTGGAATATCAACCAAAAAGACTACAATGATAGTAACCGAAATTAGAGTAGGGAAACAGAGAAACTGGAATAAAGGAGAAAGAAGAAAGACCAATGATTTGGAAATCTCTGAATTTACAGATTTACTTTTAAGAGTTTAGAAGCACTGTGGAGATCTTTAAAACCCTTTTCAAATGATGTCACTCTGGTTAAATATGACTGAAAGGCATGCAATGAAAGCAGGAAAAATGGAGCAGAAGCTCCACAGTTTCTGGAATTGTGGAGGGACATGAGAAGTGAAAGCCATTGTAGACTCTTCCAAGAGTTATCCAAAATCAAGTTTATTGAGTTGGAGCAGAGTTCTTTGTTCCTGGTGGCCTCAACCATACCGGGAAAGAAGAAGATGAGGTCATATTTGAAACAGGGTGGGAGTGAGATGGATATTTAGGGATCAAGAAAGTCTCCTGCGGACTGCTGTTTCCAGGAAGTTCAGGTAAGGCGGCACTTTAATTTTCATTTCAAGGAAACATTCATTAATTGATAATCGATGCACTTTGTCCTGAATATTTTTTACTCCAGCTTAAAGTGCTTCACAATAGACATCATACCTTAATATCTACGGATGAGATTTAAAAGTAATTTTATCCATCTCCCCAATAGCTTTCCAATAGCTATGGGTAAGTTTAATATCTACTACATAATTTGTTATAACTCTTAGTGGTCATAATTTAGGTTATATAAACTCTCTTGTTTGTTTTGTTAAATAATTCATCCAAATGATGCTCATTCAACAAAAAAATGTGAAGTGATGAGTTGTTGCTATCAGAGAACTTCTGTGCTAAGTGCCTTGGAGACACAAACAGAGATTCTTGTTTCTGAGAGTTCAGAGCCTATTAAAGAAGGTCATACAAGCGTAATCGTACAGGACAATGTGCGGCTCTAAAATTACAAGTAACACATCCCATGCAACAATTGTACTCATCCTATATCCCATACAACAATTTATGAATTTTCCAGAATATAACTGGCCTTCTTTAAATAGTGGCAGACATTTTGCCTTTTTGTTTTTGCCTGAGGAATTCATGTCGGCTCTTTTAAGGTTAGAAGATTGATTTTGTATTAATATTTTTACTTTTTCCAAACTAGCAAAGGGTATGAACAGGATTGCTTATTAGGTATCTGCTTCTGGATTTACTAATCTTGCAGCATATGGGGGACTTTCTAGAGGAGATCATTCCTACAGCACTGGAAGTCCTCTAAAAAGTCTGTGGGTTAATACACCAGTGAACATGAGCTAAAAATCTTGAAAATATGATTAAATATCTTGCCTTTGCTATTTTAAAATGTTAAGCTTCATGTGAAGGTTTTAATCATATGGTGGGAAAAGGAGAAAATATATGAACCAATTGCCTTAGATATGAGATCTAAACATCACATTTAGATAAAAGGCTTGATGTTTCTGCTATTGCTAATTATAAGGATGGTTACTGGGATGGTTTTGACAGCAGGGATGATGAATCAGGTGACGGCAACCATGATGATGTGATGTTAGTATGGTGCTAGTGCCATAATGGATGACTATGGTGCAGCAATGTGAACAATGATGAGGTGCTGCTGATGGAAGATCCTGGTGAGGTGGCAAGGATGATTGTGATAAGGCTACTGATGAAGTGATTAAATAATGACAGAGACATTGTAAAGGGGACTTCAATAGCTGATGACAATGAGAATGAGGAAGGTGATGAATACTGTGAATGTGAAGCTCCAGAACTTATACATGGAGAGACAAAGTGAGCTCTCCATCTCATCTATGTGCTCTTTTTAACCAGTAGAAAAAAATAATGAATAGAGAAATATAATCAATGCATTGAGCACAAATAAATACTTGGGACTTTTGTATAGTTCTTGAATCCAAAAAGGAATAAAAGTGAATCACTTGCTAAACAAGAAGTTTGCACACTGAGAATTGAAATTAATTTGCGATGAAAAAAAAACCAAGCCATTTGTTTCACGTTTGCAATTTTGAACAATGATTCTTTGCACAAAGAATCTCAGAAATTTAGAGAGGCCTGTAGTTAATTTAGCTATGTTAATTTAACTAACCCTCCAACTTTTTAGCTGAATTGAGAAACTGAAAAAAAGTGACATACTCTTGTTACCGAAAGTTGGGGTCCGCCTGCTCACAACCCCAAAGCAAATTAAGTGGTCAGGCTGGTGGAAAGGAAAGTTTGCTTTATTTAAGATGTCAGCAACTAGTGGGGAGGGCGGACAACTGTCCATATGTTGACTCCCCCCACTGACACCAGTGGAACAAGAGGTTTTATAGGCAGAAGGGGGTTCCTACATGCAGAAATAGCACAGTCATCTCTGACAGTCATCTTCAAATTGGTCACTGGTGGTCTGACCAGCTTCATCTTGATTGTTTCAAATGTAGTTAATCTTCAGTTCCAGGGTTGGTTTGTTTGCATTTCTTTGAAGCCAGTTCTCTCCTTATGTAGTAGGAATAGTCTGGTCATCATGTAGTTAACTTTTCCATCTAGGGTTTTCGTATCTGTAAGACAGCTCATGGGATACAGCTCAGAATATTATCTATAGTTCTTGAAAAAGAACTAAAGGTCCTTGACTATGTTTAATAAGTACATTATTATTATTTGGTCTCCTTTGACTGTTTTCGTTTGGTTTTGCATGTCCTCACTTCTCTGATTAAACTTATCCTTTGACTAAAGTTTTTCACAGACAAAAGGCAGGCAGAGGACGTGAGGGGTGGCAAGGACCATAAGGCTTGCTCTGTTTCACATTTAGGTCTATCGTAATCTTAAGGCATTGTTTTTGTAAACTAAAGGAACTTATAGATAATTACCTTAAGAGTTCATTCAATGTGTAAAAAAAGATACCACAACTTCTTGAGCACCCAGCTGTCACTTGAAATTGTTCAAGGGCTATAAGAAATAAAAATGCATATTGAGAGAGACCAACAATGTAAGTACAGAGTCAACTTCTTCGCTAAACTTGCTTTCTTCACTAAACTGGCATTACGGAATGAATCTTGACTGAATGACGACTCTGCCCGCAGCACTTCTGTAGACACTTAAGAAATAAAGACATGAGTGTAAAAGAATTCCTTAAAACAGGTGAGATAAATTTGAGGAAAAGAAACAAGACACATACTATATATCATGATGAAAGTGCTTTGGATTAAGAATCAAATAAAAAAATTTTTTTTGTTCTTACCAATCATGAGGATGTTTATAACAATTCCTCAGTTTTCTTATTTAGACAATGCATATAAAAATTCTTGCCCTGCCTGGACATGAGGTTATATCAATTTCAAGTAAGATTACCTATGAGCAAGTTCTTTATGCATTTTAAAACACTGCAATCTTTAGGAACTACTGATCGAAAGTAGTCTGCCTGCAATGCAGGACACTCAGGTTCAAATGTGGGGTTGGGAGGATCCACTGGAGAAGGGAATGGCAACTCACTCCAGTATTCTTGCCTGGGAAATCCAATGGACAGAGGAATGTGGTGGGCTAGAGTTCATGAGGTTGCAAAGAGTTGGACACAATTGAGCGACTAACACACATGATGATAAAAAGTAATTCTTTTTCCCCAAACTTCAACCTTCTGAGGAATCATTTTCTTTTAAATCAAGTCTTCGTCTCCTTTTACCACTATATTCTTTCCTCCACTGGGAAGTTGTGGAAGTATGAATATGAGTATGAAGTTACTCATAAACTTGGGGGGAATAAGTTTGTCTGGTCAGATCAGGTCTGCCCTTTGTTTTTAGAGCAAATATTCACAAAGAACGTGAGTTTATCACTTCATGCCGTGACTTCTCCCTGGGAAAGTTGGACATGTCTCCCTAAGTACAGCGCTAGCTCGGACTGGACACAGAGGTGTCCACTTCTTAGACTGAGTGCTAACAGGACTACTTGCCATCAGAGTAAAGACACATACTTGGGCTCAGCTTTCATCAGGTGTGAACATGCTACTTGGGCATTCATATTGAATTTTTGATGTTATCCTGATTTTTGGTTGTAGAAAAATCCCAGAATTCACTATGAGTTACATTTTAATTAATATATTATAAGCTATGTTTCTTAATCCAAATAATTCTGCTTATATTTTATCTAAAATATATTGTATAATTGTACAGTGTAAGTATCGTCCCCTTCATAAGGAATTATCCAATAGATTCAGATGGTGCTCTTTTCTGTAGGAGATGAGTGGTAATGTTTGTGTCATGTATTAGCCAGTATAGCAGTTACACTAAGTTAGGGTACTAAATAAGAAATTGCTCTGAAATATATTTCCTTGACTCTATCTATGCAAATTAGCACATTATGCAAGACATGTATAGCCCAATTATCAAATTTGGAGATCTTTGAGCTTAATAGAAGTTCATTGTCCTTCTAAAAAGACTCTTCCTCCCCATCAGTTAAGGTCTAATCACTATCCTAAAGCAGGTTCCTGACCTCCCTATGTGTGTCCCAATGACCCTGATGATCTGCAAAGTGGGCTAGGATCCTGTGGAACGATGTTACTAGGGATACAAGTAAATTCAAAGCAATAAAACCAATTTAATTGCATTACTTCCATGTTTCAAGAATAGGCCTGGGGAAACAGAGATAAATAAGCCATGGAATTGACTCCAACGAATCCACCAGCCTAAAATATGAGGGCAAAGGGCAACAAATGATTATAGTCATTTTAATAAATACAATGATAACTATGCAGAAGCTACATGGGGCACATCAAAAAGAACGATTGATCCAAAAGGGTCCATATGTTGGACAGAAGAAAAAGAAGTCATTAGAAATCAATGTAATAATAAGTGCAGATTCTTGCACTGGATAAAACAATCTGCTATTTTTAGAGTCACATATAATTTGGTATTGCTAAAATATAAAGAGAAAGACAATGGATTTGGAAAGAAAATAAGGGTCCATGTTATGAAAGGTTTTTTCTGCGATACTAAAAAACTTGCAATTTATTCCATAATGGTGCAATGTCCACTGAGTAATTTTTAGAAATAGGATTGATGTTATATTTCCAGTGTAGAAAGATCATAGTTAAGGTAGCATAGTGAATGGCTTGACTGGGGTAGAGACTCTAAGTGGTGGTGGTTTAGTCACTAAGTTATGTCTGACTCTTGTGACCCCATGGACTGTAGCCTGCCAGTCTCCTCTGTCCATGGATTTCCTAGGCAAGAATACTGTAGTGGGTTGCCATTTCCTTCTCCAGAGGATCTTCCCAACCCAGGGTTTGAACCTGGGTCTCCTGCATTGCAATGGATTCTTTACCAACTGAGCCATGAGGAAAGCCCTGAGTAGGAATACCAGCTATATGACTGTTAAAATACCAGGTGAGAACTGGCTATGGTTCTTCTTAGAGAAGTTTAAATCAGGAGCCAAATAGTTGAAGCAAAGTTTGAACTGAGAAAAAAGTTATAATGAATTATGAGTAATGAATCTCTGCCCAAATGGCATCTCCATATGCCCCTATTTGCACTTAGTTTTGAATGAATAATAACTCTATTTTCCTTGTTTGCATTTTTAAAATATGGGTGAGAAGAGAAAAATGAAAAATCACCTAATGATTCTTTGTAATGGGTTTGAGGCTGGGCTTGGAAACCAAACTGAACAAGAAGAAAAAGTAGCTAATGGAATACGAATGGAGTTCCCCTGCAAAGACTCAATCAAGGAGCCAAATTATTGCAGTTCAAAAGCTGGTTTGTGATCATCTAACCCATGACTTATGGTCGTCTGACCTATAACTTGAGTTTATCCTAACAAGGAACCTTTAAACAAGAAACCCACCGTACCATCAGCTTCTGGAAAGGACCTGAAAATGGTACTGTCTGTGCTGTATTGTCTATGCAGATGAGTTCCGAAAGACCTCATGCTACTTTCTGTCCTGAATCAGACTTCCTGCTAGGCAGCTCTACACTTCCTGCCTCAGCCTTGACATTCATTGCTACCTTTTGAAGTATTTGTCATCCTCTACTACTTATGCAGTCATCCTCACAGTGCCCTGAGATGGCCTCTTATACCAATTAGAATTCACTCCCATAGTATTCTCCCACATAGTCATAACCCTACTCAGAGTCACTATCAGTCAGTTCAGTTCAGTTCAGTCACTCAGTTGTGTCCGACTCTCTGCGACCCCATGAATCGCAGCACGCCAGGCCTCCCTGTCCATCACCAACTCCCGGAGTTCACTCAGACTCACGTCCATTGAGTCAGTGATGCCATCCAGCCATCTCATCCTCTGTCGTCCCCTTCTCCTCCTGCCCCCAATCCCTCCCAGCATCAGAGTCTTTTCCAATGAGTCAGCTCTTCGCATGAGGTGGCCAAAGTACTGGAGTTTCAGCTTCAGCATCATTGTTTCCAATGAAATCGCACGGCTGATCTCCTTCAGAATGGACTGGTTGGATCTCCTTGCAGTCCAAGAGACTCTCACTATATTGCCACAATTCTATATAATACTATATGAGATTATTATAATAATTATTATAATGATACATCATATTTTACTGAAGACAATGTTTTGGGTTAGGCAACTCTGGTATAGATGAAAAAGCTCAAGTTTAGAATCAGAAAGCTGAGCACCAAAGAATTGATGCTTTTGAACTGTGGTGTTGGAGAAGACTCTTGAGAGTCCCTTGGACTGCAAGGAGATCCAACCAGTACATTCCGAAGGAAACCAGTCCTGAATATTCACTGGAGAGACTGATGCTGAAGCTGAAGCTCCAGTGCTTTGGCCACTTGGTGCGAAGAGCTGACTCATTGGAGAGGACCCCGGTGCTGGGGAAGACTGAGGGCAGGAGGAGAGGGGGACGGCAGAGGATGCGATGATTGGATGGCATCACCAACTCCATGGACATGAATTTGAGAAAGCCCCAGGGGTTGGTGATGGACAGGGAAGCCTGGCATGCTACAGTCCATGGGGTCACAGAGTCAAACATGACTGAGCGACTGAACTGAACTGAACTTAGAGTTATCTGAGGTTAGGTGTGAAACTAAAAGTGTTAGTTGCTCAGTCATGTCTGACTCTTTGCCACCCCGTGGACTGTAGCCACCAGGCTCCTCTCTCCATGGAATTCCCCAGGTGAGAATACTGGTGTGGCTTGCCATTTCCTTCTTCAGGCGATCTTCCCAACCCAGGGACTGAACTAGAATCTCCTGCATTGCAGGAGGATTCTTTACGATGGTACCACACTAATTTTTTAAACTTTAGCTGTGTGATTTTGTACAGCCAATGCCACAGAGTCTATTTTTCACATGTGAAATAAGAATAGGAATATGTATCTCAGGGGAATGATGAGCGGGACATGGGGGTTTCCTGGGGAGTTTAGCATAGTATCTGGCATACTTTAGTCTTTTGTATGGTCATTTTACCTGAAACCTTTCTCCAGGGGGAATTTTTTTTTTTTTTTTGCCATGGCCCAGGGCATGTGGGATCTTACTTCTCTGGCCAGGGGTCTAATTCATACCTCTTACACTGGAAGCATAAAGTTTTAACCACTGGATCACCATGAAAATCCTTCTCCAGAAGAATTTTTTAAAATATTGGAAGCACTATGTTGAATGATAGGAAAATAAAGCATCTGAATTACCACAGTGTTTAATGTTATGCTAGATATTGCTTTATATTTTAATAACTCACTCCCAGATATTTCCAAGATTTAAACAAAAACAGGAGTCTATTCCATGAATAGGATGACTGTGAAATTTAAATGTGATGAAAGAAAATATAATATGTGAAAAGTGTTCAATAAATATCAACTACAATTTTTGATATCTTCATTTTTTTCCAAGTCTCTACAAACAGTTTGCATGCTTAGAAATGTAATTGCTGACTGAAAACAGGTGGAGTCATTGGCTATAGGATTATGTCTTTCACATGATTCTTCCATTTTTAAGACAATGGACACTTTCTTAAGGGAGTCACATCATCAAATCATATTTCAATGATGGGATTGGATTTTGAAAATATTTCTCTTTTTCCTCTAACTGCAGAGATAACTGGGAAAAAAGTAAGCACATCTATTTGTTCATAGAAATATACTTGAGTTTGTTATGATATTGCAACTGGCAATAAGGAAATGTGAATTTCAACCTAAATAGCCCCTGAGAGACTCTAAGAAAGGTAGGGATGACAGGGAAATGCAAGCAAAAGA
This sequence comes from Bos taurus, assembly GCF_002263795.3. NCBI lineage: Eukaryota > Metazoa > Chordata > Mammalia > Artiodactyla > Bovidae > Bos > Bos taurus. The sequence continues at coordinate 59,954,481 of NC_037342.1, read as the reverse complement.
CGAACCCATCAGTTGCAAGCTCTTTTAAACCATTTTATGAACATGACATATTTCCCTCTTTTTTTAAGATTGTGCTAATTTCCAAAACTGTGCTATTTTGGAAACATTAGGTGTCTCTCTTTCTTTCTCCTTTGAGCTCCTTGCAAACTCTTCTTTTTGGTATCAAGTCTGTCTCAACTTCCTGTTATAGGAAACTGAAAACCAATGTATGGAAAATTCTGGCTATCAAAAAAAAAAAAAAAGAAGCTACTAATGGTCCCAGAACCTTCTCAACCCATAATGCTCAGAAAGATCATAAACAGGAAAGCGGCTTCAGTGACAGCAACTGACTCACCCTGTGCGCCTGGGACTTGTTTTGCAGTTCACCTAGCGGGTGCAATTATGTCGGTAAAGAAGGGGATGAAGAAATGACCTTTGAAGGCAGCTCTGGGGTGTAGGAGTTACGTGTGGAAACCTTATTAGAGATCGGAAGCAGAGCTTCTGAAATAATAGTTCAAGTGTAAAATAGCACCTCTGGATAATTGTAGCATAATACAATAGTTTTGGCAGGGAAATTTGAAAAGAGGTACTAGATAAAATGTGAATTGAGACTCCACATTCGTACAGGAAGTTCATTTAACTTTCCTGAGAATTTTCCCATTGGAAAATCCAAGAAGTTTGGCTGAGTTTTAATGAACTGTATTTGCTAATTTTTCTGTTATTTGTATTACATCAAGAAACTAAAATATTAATTTGAATTAAACAGTAAATGTTGTATGTGTGCTACATAAAATACACTGTGTTAGGCAACCTGGTGGAATAAAGGCGATCGGTCAATTATTGGTAAGTATTACTTCACCTGCTTTTAACTTTATTTTGCAGGGTGTATAAGCATACAGTTTCCCTAATAAAATAAAAATATATTATCCAAATTATATTGAAAGAAAGGGAATTATTTTACCAATATCCCAGGAAATGTAACCATTTTTGTACATTAAATTTTACCTTGATCTTTCTGGCACATTCAAGGTAAAGTGTGAAATAGAAAGGATGATATTATTCTCCAACATGATGAGAAAAACAGTTTTTCAGTAGATATGAGCTTTTCTAGGAAATTCTTTCTTAAAAGATTTTACTACGTGTGGCCCTTAAGTAAGAACAGCAACCGATTCTCTGTTCTCAAAGTGGACACGATATAGTAGCTGGATTGCATGGGAGCTAAAAGCAAGTCTCTACACTAACTCCTCCATCAGGGTCTAACTCTAGCTCTACAGCTTGTAGCCAAGTTACCTGTGGTAAATTCAAGTTTTAAAACCTTAACTTTATCCTCTGTAAAATGTGATACTGCTACTACTACTATCTAAAATTTTTATAGTACTTACAATGTGCTAAGTTCTTTTCTAAATGTTTTCCATTTATTTATTCATTTTATCCTCACAACAATCTATGTGATTGGAATTATTATTTTTTAAATGGGGAAATTGAGGTACAGACTGATCAGTTAGCTAAGATGTATCACACAGCTAGCAAGAGATAGAATTGGGATTTTAGTAACTACTTCATGGACTTACTGTGAAATTTAAATGTGATGAAAGAAAATATAATATGTGAAAAGTGTTCAATAAATATCAACTACAATTTTGAATAGTATTGAAGAGAAAACTAAAAATAAATTAAACTATAATGTGACATAATACAATAATACAAATATACTATGTACTCTGGTTCCAAATGTATTGAAGCTAGTTGAGAAAGAGATTATACTGCTCATAATAATTCTTGAGAAAGTGATAGAACCTAAGATTCTTTAAAATTTGAGTTGAATTTTGAAAGGTAAGCCAAGGTGATCATTGTAAGGAAGGAGAACAGAAAAGATCCAGCCTCATGTTGCAAAATCACAGCAGGTTTTCCAGTGAAATAATGGCATAAAATATAAGGATAAGAATATATTTCATGAAAAAATAGATGACCTGGAACACCAGGGATCAGAGAAGGCAATGGCACCCAACTCCAGTACTCTTGCCTGGAAAATCCCATGGACGGAGGAGCCTGGTAGGCTGCAGTCCATGAGGTCTCTGAGAGTCGGACACCACTGAGCAACTTCCCTTTCGCTTTTCACTTTCATGCATTGGAGAAGGAAATGGCAACCCACTCCAGTATTCTTGCCTGGAGAATCCCAGGGACGGGGGAGCCTGGAGGGCTGCCATCTATGGGGTCACACAGAGTCGGACACGACTGAAGTGACTTAGCAGCAGTAGCAGTGACACAGGGATAACCTAAGAATATTAATCTATTACAGCATGTAACAATTTTTTTTAGCAGGAATTTGATAGATGTATATGTGGATAGAAGAAGGGTAATACAGACAGGCTGAAGACTGAATTTCTCAAGGCCTAGCTTGGAGCCCTCTGATATTGTTTTTCTTTCTTTCTTTGTTTCTGTTTTGCTTTTTTATTCATGATATTCATTTACTTTTTCACTTGTATTAGTTAGAATTCCATAGAACATAGATGTTATACTAAAGTGAACAATGGGGGAGGATTTAATAAAAGGACTATTTATTAAGGTGTGGGGAGGGTTAAGAGAAATTAATAAGGAATTGTGCAGTACCCCAAGCCTAGCTACAACAGGAAGCATGTGTTATATCTAGGCCTAAATAATCAAGAGTAATGAATGTTTCCCGAGCCTGGTACAAATCACTGGAGTTGAGGACTGTCAACAGGAACCATGGACATCCACGAAGACCACCTTTAATCTCTAGAAGGGTGGGAGCTGAGAGAACAAACAGCTCAACCTGGGTTCTCTCCCCCTCACCAAGCTCACTGAGCTGAGCCTGCAGGCAGACAACAAACAGCCTGTACACGGAGTCCATAAACATGAGTTTGGGGACACAAATCAAGGTAAAAAATAGGTGAGACATGGATTTGGCAAGGAAACCAGAAAATACCTAGCACAATGATAAACCTCAAAATCATATTGATGTCCATTTTTGGGAATGGAAGTGGCCATCAAGATCACAGTAGTTTTAAAGCTGGAATAGACCCTAAAAATGATCTACTTTACATTCTTCCCTGCTCTTTCTCTCATCTAAGAAAATCAAGGCACAGGTCCTTCTGAAGATTACATGGTCTATCAATCAAAATTCAATTCAAGGAACAAAAAGAACTCTAGGTATTTCCCGCTGAAAGTGATTTTGTATGGAGAATTGGGTTTTCAGTTAAATGGTTAGAGATGCTGGAGGAGAAGGAGTTCAGGAATCACTGTGGGACTGTGTGTGACATCAAGTATAGTCAGCTATGGATGGTGTCCAGAGCCACCTCCACCATTGACTCTCATCATTCATGAAGCAAACTGTGATCCTAGCTGCTAGAATTGCTTCCCAAGATTCCTATCTCTTTAATTCTGGTTCTAGATTGTAACTGAAAAGAATATTGCCCCTGTCTCACCATCATGTTCTAAATTTCAAGCAAGCATATATAACTAGTATAAACTCATTCCCATCCAGAACCATAATTACAAGAGAAACTTAGAAAGGCAGATTTTCCTTCTCCAGACTTAGACACCCAAGAGGAGACCTAGAAGGAGAATGGATCTGAATGCCATTCTACTATCCCCAGCAGTCACAGCTTGGACATGGTAGAGTTGAACTACATACAGTATCTCCACAAATGGAATTCCTAGATTCCAGAGAATGCAGAAATAAACCAATGTTGTTGTTGAGTCGCCAAGTCATGTCTGACTCTTCATGACCCCATGGACTGCAGCAAGCCAGGCTTCTCTCTCCCTCACCATCTCCCAGAGTTTGCCCAAGTTTGTGTCCATTGCCTTGGTGATGCCATCCAGCCTTCTTATCCTCTGTTGCTCTCTTCTCCTTCTGGCTTCAATCTTTCCCAACAACAGGGTATTTTCTAATGAGTGGGCTCTTTGCATCAGGTAGCCAAAATGTTGGAGCTTCAGCTTCAGCATCAGTCCTTCCAATGAGTATTCAAGGCTAACTTCCTTTATGACTGACTGGTTTGATCTCCTTTCTGTCTAAGGGACTCTCGAGAGTCTTCTCAGCACTACAGTTCAAAAGCATCAGTTCCTCAGTGCTCTGTTTTCTTTATGGTCTAGCTCTCACAACCATATGTGACTACTGGAAAAACCATAACTTTGACTATACAGAACTTTGTGGGCAAAATGATGTCTTTGCTTCTTAACACACTGTCTAGGTTGGTCATAGCTTTCCTGCCAAGAAGCAACTGTTCTAATTTCATGGCTGCAGTCAATTCCAGAAAAATATCTACTTCTGTTTCATTGACTATGCTAAAGCCTTTGACTGTGTGGATCATAACAAAAACTAAGCCAATATAAGCATTATTAAATGATATTTCAAAGGATAACTCTTTCAAGGGTATCTTAATTTATTAATAAAATGTTGAGTATTCTATAAAAGTCTAGAATAAAACTTTTTCAGAGAAGGCTGTCAGGAGATTATAGTACACATCATGGAACTTTAGTTTCTGTGCCAGAAAACTCAATGCAGAGACAAAGGAATCATTAAGTGCTGTGAGAGTGTGGACCACAGCTAGGGTTAGACGTCCCAAGCTGAAATTTTAATGCAGTGCTAAGCACCTATGTTATCTAATTCTCATGAAAATTCTATCAAGCGTGTGTTATTATCCTCATTTTATCTATCAGGAAAGTGAAACTCAGAGAAATAAAGTAGTTTACCTCAACTAACACAGTTGATAAGGGATAGAGTTAGGAATGAAGCCTAGTTTTGTCTGATGCCACACGGAGCATTTTACAATTTTTTTCTAGTTTCTGAAGAACTTTGTTTTCTGTCAGTTTCTGCTATCCAAAAGGCATTGAGCAATTAAAAACCTGTGATAAGTGTTACATCAAAGATGTTCCAAGAATTTGACCAGCGTTCACATCATTAAAGTGCTCCTCTTTTCAAGCTGGTTTGCTAGGGAGACTTCATCCCCATTTTCACTCCCCTCCCACCTCAGCCAAAGCACTTCCATTTTAAATGAGATGGGATTTTTCTCTTTTACTTGTTCTTTCTCATAAGTTAATAATTAGATATTGGTTTCAACATTTAAATGAGAAGATTTTGAAATCCACCCACATGCTTCACTTTTAATTTTATTGTGAGGGGTTGTAGAATTGGAAAATGAAAGAAATGATATTTACAGATGTTATGTATAAGAGCCCCAAGCAGTCAGGCTGTCCCCTTTCGGGCAGAGTGGCAGGTTAGTGGGGGTGTTAAGTGAATGGGTAAAATTGAATTTGATAGAATTTCTGTTAACATTACAGGATTCAATCTCCAATGCCAAGCCAAGTAAACCACCCACACTATTTAATGTTTTGCATCTGTTCAACTCTACAACTTTGAAAACAGTGACACTCGATGTATAAAAAAGTGTTTAATATATTAATATGAGTTAGCAATAATCTAACAGTGGAGAGGAATCTTAAAGTCATGTTAGCAATACTCCTGACTACATTAATTTTATAACTACTATACTAATGACAAATACTTTCCCCTAAACTTTAAATACTATATTTCTCTTTTATTACCTTTCTGTACAGTCTTGATATTTTGCTTTTATTTCTATGCTTTTATTGTTTATATTTCTTTTATTATAATCCTCTCAGATATTTTGAAAGAACCCTGAAAATTATAAATGATTTATAATGTATTTTAAATGGTGATAGTCTGTAAACAAAATTTGTAATAATAAAGGTAGGGCTGTAGTTAGAGAAATATTAACTACAAATTGTAAATAAAAGTTGTAATGGGATATTTTATAATTAGAAGCTGAACATATTATTTTGGCACATCTACTTCTCTGAATGAGCTTTTTATTTTAGAACAGTTTTTAGATTTACACACAAATTACAAAGATAGTATAAAGAGTTTCCATATAATAAAGTGAAAGTGAAAGTGGTAATCATTCAATTATGTCTGACTGTTTGTGACCCCACATACTGTAGCCGTCCAGGCTCCTCTGTCCATGGAATTTCCCAGGCTAGAATGCTGGAATGGGTAGCCATTCCCTTCTCCAGGGGATCTTACCAACCCAGGTACTGAACCAGAGTCTCTTTCATGGCAGGCAGATTCTTTACCCTCTGAGTTACCAGGGAAGCCCTTCCATATAATAAACTGTATCCAATTTCCTCTATTATTAATATCTTCCATTAGTATAGTACTTTTGTTATCATTAATGAATCAGTTGATGCACTGTTATTAACTAACATCTTTATTCAGATATTATTAGTTTTTACCTGGTATCTTTTTTTCTATTCCAAGGTTGATGGACCATGTTACATTAAATCTCATGTCTTTTTAGGCTCCCCTTGGCTGTGAGTTGGAGAAGGAAATGGAGAAGGAAATGACAACCCACTCCAGTACTTTGGTCTGGAAAATTCCATGTAAAGTATAGTCTATGGGGTCGCAAAGAGTCAGACATGACTGAATGACTTTCACACTGGCTATGAATTAGGACAGTTAATTTTCAGCCACAGATAAATGATTAGTTTCTTTTGAGACCACAGGGGAATCAAATAGCAAAGTATTCTCAAGAGTTATAAAGAAAAATGCAGCCTAGCTCTGATGCTTCTAGCTTTTGCTTTCACTGACTGAATCCAGATAAAGCTGGCCTCTACCTGTGTGGGTTCCTTTGATTTACAGTTGAGGCTTCAGGGCATTGGAACTCAACTCTGCTTGCACATTAGTATTACCGAGGAAACTTTGAAAAACAGTAATGCCTAGGTTGCACCCCAGACAAATTAAATGAGAATCTTTTAATGAGTGACCCAGGAAATTCATCTGTGTATTTCACAGCTTCCCAGTTATGCCCCTGTGCAGTCAGGATGGAGAACTGCTTTAGGGGTTGAGTCTTCTCAAGTTACAAAACTTCTCTGAGAATAAATATGAGTCAAACTGGCAGCTACTAGTTTGCTCTCTTACAGCATTGGCTCTAAGCCGTGGCAGAACTGGAAATCAATTTCTCTGGCATCTGTTAAGGGAGACAGAGTGTATACTAGAAAAGCATTGATCTAGGAGTCTGGATGTGGTTTTTTCCATCTGGATGACTTGGAATCTCTCATAAACTCTCATGGTTACAGCCAAACATTGCAAGGGTGGTCTAAATAATGTTTTGGAGTATTACGTGTTAATTGTAAATCTTAACATTTTAGCGTTATCATACTTAATGCTACTGTAACTCTGGAAAGTGCTAATAGTGGACAATAATGGAACAAAAATGTGGAAAAGGAAGGAGAATAATATATGCACTTCTAATTTACTGTTTTTCTTAGGCTAAAGAAAGGCTTCATTCATGGTAACCACAAAGGCAACCAGCAGATATGTTTGCTAGATGAATATTTAAATTTCTAGGGATGAAAGTCTATATGTAATTAAATCCCAAAGAATTTAGTTTGTTATCACTTCTTATTAGTGTGTCCTCTTAGTAAATGGGGAATGAGAATTAGTTATAAACATTCCAGTTGCTGATATTTACTATTTGATGTGTGTGTATTTGAAATATAAATGTGGCAGAAAGAAGGATTATTTATGTTCTCAGAGTTTGCTGTGGGGAGGCGAGATTTCAAACATATATGCTACACATTCCAGATTTTTAACTATTAGGTAAGTTTCTCTGTAATATCTGCATTTTCAATGTTTTAATCAACTCAATTTAATATAATATGCAATTATTGAGCAGCAAAGATCTATGTTACTCCAGCATAAGAAATGTTAACACTAGAGGAAATCTATATCTTCCCAAATACAAATAAGCCATGAGAAAATCAAACCATTGTCTAGAATACAGATGTAGGTTTCTAAACATGATAAAATTATATCATCCACATGGTATGATCCCCTTTGTTTGTTAGACATTGTTACGTCAAGCATATATAATCACAGCATCACAGACTCTGTGCGTGTGTACTGATATACACACTCAATCACACACATTTACTTTAAGGAGCATTGAGATAACACTTTTTATAATTTCTTTGTACCAAAATAATAACATTATAAGGTAATTATGATTAGTTATTTTCTAGATGAGGAAACTAAGCCTAGAGAAGTGATATAAACTTACCCTAGTTGTCAAAAGTAGTCTATAAAAGATAGTAGCTTAACATCCATATCTATCTGATGCCAAAGCCCAGACATTTAGTCACTATATATGTGTGTGTGCATACTCCGTAGCTAAGTTGTACCTGACTCTGCAACCCCATGGACTGTAGCCTGCTCAGCTCCTTTATCCTTGGAATTTTGCAGGCAAAAATACTGGAGAGTTGCCATTTCTTACTCCAGGGGATCTTCCTGATTCAGGCATTGAACCCGCGTCTCCTGCATCTCCTGCATTGGCAGGCGAATCCTTTACCACTGAGCCAGCTGGGAAGACTGTAATCGCTATATATACTATTTCACAAATTTTTTCAGGGAAAGGGTAAACAGTGTTCATTATTTTCCTATTAATTTAGAAACTAATACAGTTAGGTATTCTAAACTTAGGAAGATAGCTAAAGGTCTGGAATTGAGATGTTCTCTTTGAAATGGGCATGTTACAAGAGAAATATGATTAATTGGTACTTGATTTACATTTTTGTTTTTTTAAATCATTTAAAGTTTTAGAAATTATTTATATAAAAATTGAAATAAGTATTAATCAAGATTAATAGTTTAAATTCTGGGTGGTAAAAATATGAATAATTGCCATACTTTATACTTTTCTGTTTCTCTAAGTATCAGAAAGTCATTTTAAAGTTGAGAATATCCAAAGATCAGTCATTTATAAAAAATTATATTAGAATTATGATTGTTAGTAACCAATCCTATTCAAGTTTTACACTTTTTTTTCTGAGGGAAACAGCCCAGAGAGTTCAAGAGTTCTTATTGAAGATGTTTATTCAGTGTCTTAACTCAGGAATAAAATGCAGTCAAATAAAGGTATAAAACTATTATTTGGCTCCTGGTTGCTACTCACTTTTATTTGAAAACTCAGGCTGCTATTTGTTCTGTTCTGTTGTTTGTTTTGATTTTTTTCATTCAATGTATTCAATGGAGGCTTTGGCTTTTATGGGACAGGAAAATCCACTCCAAATTTGAAATAAACTCATCCTTCCCAAAATAAAAATTCATATCTTGAAGAGTAAATCAGTTTGTCTATTGTTAATTATTTAAGCCCCCTAGTATGCAATTGCAAGTCAATGGGGCTTTTGGTGTGGATGGATAGATTTGAGTATGATGGAGAAGTTGATGAAGAAGATACAAGTTGGGGATGACAGGACTTCTCTGGCGGTCCAGTGGTTTAAACTCTATACTTCTATTGCCAGGGGCATGGGTTTGAAACCTGGTTGGGGAACTAAGATTCCACATGCTGCACAGTGAGGACAAAATTAAAAGTTGAGGATGGATGGGCAATGCTATGTGATTTCAACCAGGAGGGAGATCATTGCTGAGACAAGCCCTGTTGACTAGACGATACTAGGTGAGTGGGACAGAGGATAACTGTTTATGGGTCAGAGACATTTTGAACCAGAACTATCAAGAGGAACCTAGTTTTCATAAGAGGTGAAACATATCTTTGTACTTAGGATCTGTTGTGGTCCAGCTTTTCATGAAAAACTTTACAGTCTCTATGCCAAATTCCCACTTCAGCTGACCATTCAGAAAAAGACGTACCTAGTGGTGCTGCTGCTGCTGCTGCTGCGTCGCTTCAGTCGTGTCCGACTCTGTGCGACCCCATAGACGGCAGCCCACCAGGCTCCCCCGTCCCTGGGATTCTCCAGGCAAGAACACTGGAGCGGGTTGCCATTTCCTTCTCCAATACATGAAAGTGAAAAGTGAAAGTGAAGTCGCTCAGTCGTGCCCGACTCCTAGCGACCCCATGGACTGCAGCCTACCAGGCTCCTCCATCCACGGGATTTTCCAGGCAAGAGTACGGAGTGGGTTGCCATTGCCTTCTCCAGTGGTGTTAATATTTATATTACAACTCTGAGGATGCTATCTGAAGGTTTTCATACTATACTATTAATAACATAACCAGAGAAAACTTCAGAGTACCTCTCTTAAGGTATGGCAATAAGTTTTAGCTTTTCTACTTTGTACTTAGAGGTCAGATTGAGCAAATTATTAAATTGTATGCTGAAATAATAAGATATAAGTTCTCCTATGGCACATAAAAAGGAAGACCATTACTTTTTTTGGATGATGTGAACTTAAGCCTGCAATGAGTTTTTTCAGTAGTCATTTTTGAAAATAGGGTCTTTGACAGTAGTAAATAGGTATATTCACTCGATTTTCTCACCAATCTAGAAAGTAGAAACTTTAGACTTTTTGCTCATTGAAGGAAAATTTCTAAGTTAAATAACATTTCAAGTAATGATATAAAGAAATAAATTCATGAGTAAATATATGTGTATAATACGTGGACCGAGTACTATCCCAGCCAGGGTAAAAGCACTGGAGAGACCCGCGCTCTTTCCCTTTCCTTCATCTGACTGTTGTCTGGCTCAATGCTTCCTCTCTACTTTCTCCTTCTGGATCCCTCCTCCTCCAGCCCAGTGGCTGTCTTTATCCAAGCTTCCTTCTCAACTAGATATGGACATGCTTATGATATTTGATAGTGTTTTAATTGCTTATAATCTCTGAGAAATAGTAACTGTATCAGACCCAAAAGCTGGTTCACTAAATATAAATTTCATACTGTCTTATCCTTTTCTTTTCTCTACTCAGAAGCTACAAAGTCCAGTGCTTATTTTCAGTCTCCATTCTGTTAAGGCACATGTGACAGTGTATGTAGGTAAGGATAGTCTAGTTAGGGGGCTTCTGGGAAAGCTATCACTTTTCTAAGAAAAAAATGGGCAGAAATGTAGCTACTGCAGTATTTATTCTGTTTTTCTTTATCTTCCAGTCCAGGATATAGAGGTGATGCTTGGAGTTGTAAAGACATCTTGAAAGAAAAGTGAAAGTGAAAGTTGCTCATTCGTGTCCTACTCTTTGCGACCCCATGGACTATACAGTCCATGGAATTCTCCAGGCCAGAATACTAGAGTGGGTAGCCTTTTCCTTCCCCAAATTAGATAATGTGCTAAGGATGGGCCTTTTATGACGTAACTGAAAACTGGTAACATTGCTCTATGATTTTCAACCTGCCTATTATGTGAGAAAATAGGCCTCTATTTAACCTACTGACAGTAAAAGTGAACATGTTAGTTGCTCAGTCTTATCCAACTCTTTGCGACCCCATGGACTGTAGCCCACCAGGCTCCTCTGTCCATGCAATTCTCTAGGTAGGAATACTGCACTGGGTATCCATTCCCTTCTCCAGGGGATCTTCCCAACCCAGGGATCAAACCCAGGTCTCCTGCATTGCAGACAGATTCACTACTGTCTGAGCCATCAGGGAAACCATTTAGCCTATTAAGTAATGTTTTTTGATTGCTTGCAGCTTGACATTGTCTTAATATAGTGGCCATAGTACTACAAAATGTTAAAATTGATAAGGTACCTAAAATTACTTTAATGGCCTTTCAAGGCAAAATGGCAGGCTTTGTAAATATACTTCCTTCCTTCCCTCCTACATCCCACTGAACCACAATTAAAATACTCAAAAGGGAATAAATACATAAAAGTTCTAAGAATAGGAGTAAGGGGTAAAACTCCAGAAGACAAGAAAATTTTAATAATTTCTGCAAGAGAGAAAGTAACTTGTATCTCAGTGAAAAAATAAATCAGAATGGAGGAAACTGCATTTCCAAGAATCACAGAGATGGAAGCTATTTTTTTTTTTTGCAGAACCTCATAAAGACTCCAGGCTTAAAGATAGCAGGCATAGATATCAAGAATTAATCCTTAAATGGCATTTAGTGTAATGAATTAAGAACAATATAGAAATTAGTTGAGTCAGATTGCCAACAACAGTCACTCTATGCAAACAGACGGTGAAAGAACAATCTCTCTAGATATCTGATATTTGGTTCATAATAAGCCATAGGTAGTTGTCTAGAAGGGAGCCCAAAGATTAGTGTATTTTTAAAATTCCCTGGGTCAGGTAGGTTAGGGGTAAGAACAGTTTGTCTAATGGGAAAGAGATACATAATCACATTTTCTCATATTTTATGATACATTACTGATGATGATAATTACCAGGTACTCTAGGGCTCTCTAAGAAACTGAGGGTAAAGGAAAGGATTCGCTAATCCGGAGCAGGCTCTAACTATGTTGATCTCTTCTCTTATTCTTCATAACTTTATGTATTATCCTCTTCTAAGTTGAAAAAGGGTTGAAGTTTGGCAGGAAGATGCTTCTGAAAAAACTGCATATTTAAAGTCATGCAAAGTAAAAGAGAATGTATTATAGATAGGTAACTGCAGGCACTGGATGTGGCTGGGGCACGTGGTATATAAATAACGTGACACGAGGAGTTACTAGAGCAGTTAATAGGTGTTATATGAGATATCTGGGGAACTATTGAAGGATTTTATTCATGGGAGTGACATGATGGGGTCTGAACTTTAGAGAGATCACAATGAGCACAGCCTAAAAGATGGCATGATCTGACATGACACAGTGTGGGGAGTTTTGCAAATAGCCTTAAAAAATATAAAATGACCTAAAATATAACAATAAGAGGGCTTCCCCAGTGGTGCAGCAGGTAAAGAATTTGCTGCAATGCAGGAGACACAGGAGAAATGGGTTCAGTCCCTGTGGTTGGGAAGATCCTCTGGAGAAGGAAATGGCAACCCACTCCAGTATTCTTGTCTGAAAAATCCCATGGATAGGGGAGTCTGGTGGGCTACAGTCCGTGGGGTTGCAAGAGCCAGACATGACTGAGCAACTAAGCACGCAGGAACATAACAATAGAAGTTGACTGAGAAGGTGCATTCCAAGGAATTTAAGAGAGAGACTTAACCAGGCTTGATAACACAATGAAATGAGATGGGGTGAGGTGATTGGAAGGAGCAGGGAAACCTATCAGAGAATATGAAAAGGAAAACATTTCAGTGAAGAGGATTTTGAGGTCAGCTTTTAAAATGCTGAATTTGAGATGACTAGAAAATTCATAGGAACATAAGTTCTGAATTTCTCCCTTTCTCCTGTAAAAAAGACGAAAGAGCTGTCATCTTCAGTCTCTACTTACTATAGAGAAGGTAGGTAGTCACTTGTATAAAACAATCCATGGAAATTAACAGATATATTAAGAAATCTTTCAATTGCTCCATTTTTATTTAGTATTAGGTCATTATTCGGAGAAGGCAATGGCACCCCACTCCAGTACTCTTGCCTGGAAAATCCCATGGACGGAGGCCTGCAGTCCACGGGGTCACTATGAGTCGGACATGACTGAGCGACTTCTCTTTCTTTTCACTTTCATGCATTGGAGAAGGAAATGGCACCCCACTCCAGTGTTCTTGCCTGGAGAATCCCAGGGACGGGAGAGCCTGGTGGGCTGCTGTCTATGGGGTTGCACAGAGTTGGACACGACTGAAGCGACTTAGCAGCAGCAGCAGCAGGTCATTATTGGACACGTGACTCTACCTGTCAATCATAAAGTAGAGAGATTCACTTTCATAAGTCACACAATCAATCTCTTCTCTTATCTAAACTGTCCTCAAACACAGGTCAGCAAAATTGTGCTTTATTTAAGGAGTAAGTCTTGGTCTTTCTCATGGGTTCAGCTCTTCCTTTATTGTCATACTCCATATTTTTTCTTAAGAATTTAAAGCCAGCTGTTGAAATATAAATGTCTCTTGAGATAACCATTAACCAGTAGTGCTTTGTGCATAAAATAACTTGCCAGTTTAGTCAGAGGGTGAGTTCTGAAGCTTTGGGACTAGGGAAATAACCATCAGGTTAGTGTAGATGGAGGAAAAGTTATGTTTATCTGTTAGGAAAGCATTTTGGCCAAAGGTAATGGAATATCCTACTAATGATAGCTTAAACAACTGGGGTTTATTGATTTCACATAACAAGAAATCTGGAGGTAGGCGGTTGCTGGCCTTGACTCAGCAATTCATCAAGAACAACAATTTCATCAAGGACCCAGGCTTATTTCTACATTTTCCCTGCCACTTTTTGTGGGCTGGCTTTTCATCCTCAAGCTATCATTTCCACAGTCAGAAGATGACTGCCCACTCTAGGAAGAAAGTCCACAAGTCAACATGACGAAGTGAGGGGAGGAAGGGTCCAGGAGAAGCAGTCAGAAGGAGATGCAGCTATGATCATTTTAGGGAAGAAAATATTTCCCAGAAACACCTTTAAAAATTTCTTCTTCCATTTTCATACCCAGAAGTTGAAGTTGAATTTGAGTCTGTCTTCCCAAATATCCATGATTTTGGCCCAATATCTAAATAAAATCTGGGTCTATTGACAGGTAAATGGGACAGTACCATTTTCCTGTTGGGTAAAAATAGGAGGTTTTGTTTAGGTCTCCAGGTGTTCTGGAGACTGTTTAAGAAAAAAATAAAAATAAAAACAGATTAAAAAAAAAAAAAAAAAAAACCTTCCATCTTCATAGACTTTTGCTTTATTTTGCTTCACCGAAGGAGAAGGCTGTGTTTAGGTGGTGGGATCCCAGAATGTAGTGATTTTTCTACCTCATAGGATACGATCTGAGGATATAAAGGAAAGACAGCTTTCTAGTTTTCTAGTTGGTATCATTTTCTAAAATATATATTCTATATACATTCTAAAATATCATCACAAAATTCCACTCATTTCTTGAAGCAATGGAAGATTAATTGGTTGATCGAAATATGATTATTAAAGGGTAGAAGGGAAGAATTGTCACTTGGAAAAGTAAAAGGTTTTACTATAAATGGTCAGGAACTAATGGTGACTGAAGAATACAAAGGGGGAGTACAGCTAAGAGCTTAGAAACATAGTGCAGCTCTTATTGAGGGGGCATTTGGGGTAGGGTAGCCACACAGTCCTCCTTGTACCTAATCCTAGAAATAAGAGGGCATAAAGTATGAGTGTTGCTGGAACAGTGGCCTCTTTTGCTATAATCAGTGTGAGAAACCAGGAAAGTCAGTGCAAAGCACAAGCTACTACTCAGACTCTTAAAGAAATGTGGCAGTCAACAGCTCTATTCTAAACCACAAAGCTGTGTCAAAGCATCTCATGTCTGACTCTTCCCCTCTGGCTTCATTTTTTCACTTTCTCTATGTCCCTGTTCAGCTATAGCTATGCTTAGAGGAAAATATATAGCCTTAAATGCATGTATTAATAAAGAAAAACTGAAAAACAATGAAGTAGGCAACTATCTCAGAAACTGAAAGAACTGAAAATTAACTCAAAAAAATTAGAGCAAGGAAATGGCATGAATAAAAGCATAAATTAAAAAAAAAACAGAAAATAACTATAAAATTGAAAAGCACAGAAAACTCATAGTTGAGTCTCTGAAAATACTTTAAAATTTACAAACCAATATTTATCTGGACAAAGAAACTGCTTCTGTACTGGGGCATATGAAGGATTCATAAGATTCAAAATTGTTTTTCATCATCATGGTCATGGGAATATTGACAATTGTTCATAATATTTCAATATAGCACAAGAAACAAAATATGGGCATGCTACCAAATAGCTGAGGTGTGTTTCTGGCATCTCAGTTCAGTTCAGTTCAGTCACTCAGTCGTCTCCGACTCCTTGTGACCCCATGAACCGCAGCACGCCAGGCCTCCCTGTCCATCACCAACTCCCGGAGTCCACCCAAACCTATGTCCATCAAGTCAGTGATGCCATCCAACCATCTCATCCTTTGTTGTCCCCTTCTTCTCCTGCCCTCAAAATTTCCCAGCATCAGGGTCTTTTCAAATGAGTCAGCTCTTCATATCAGGTGGCCAAAGTATTGGAGTTTCAGCTTCAATATCAATCCTTCCAGTGAACACCCAGGACTGATCTCTTTTAGGATGGATTGGTTAGATCTCCTTGCAAGTGACTCTCAAGAGTCTTCTCCAACACCACAGTTCAAAAGCATCAATTCTTCCGTGTTCAGCTTTCTTTATAGTCCAACTCTCACATCCATACATGACCACTGGAAAAACCATAGCCTTGACTAGATGAACCTTTATTGGCAAAATAATGTCTCTGCTTTTTAATATGTTTAGGTTGGTCATAACTTTCCTTCCAAGGAATAAGTGTCTTTTAATTTCATGGCTGCAGTCACCATTTGCAGTGATTTTGGAGCCCAGAAAAATAAAGTCACCCACTGTTTCCACTCTTTCCCATCATTTGCCATGAAGTGATGGGACTGGATGCCATGATCTTCGTTTTCTGAATGTTGAGCTTTAAGCCAACTTTTTCACTCTCCACTTTCACTTTCATCAAGAGGCTTTTTAGTTCCTCTTGACTTTCTGCTATAAGAGTGGTGTCATCTGCATATCTGAGGTTATTTATATTTCTCCTGGCAATATTGATTGCAGCTTGTGCTTCTTCCAGCCCAGCGTTTCTCATGATGTACTCTGCATATAAGTTAAATAAGCAGGGTGACAATATACAGCCTTGACGTACTCCTTTTCCTATTTGGAACCAGTCTGTTGTTCCATGTCAAGTTCCATGCCCAGTTCCATGCCCAGTTGTTTCCTGATCTGCATATAGGTTTCTCAAGAGGCAGGTCAGGTGGTCTGGTATTCCCATCTCTCTCAGAATTTTCCACAGTTTATTGTGATCCACACAGTCAAAGGCTTTGGCATAGTCAATAAAGCAGAAATAGATGTTTTTCTGGATGTTTTTCTCTTGCTTTTTCCATGATCCAGCAGATGTTGGCAATTTGATCTCTGATTCCTCTGCCTTTTCTAAAACCAGCTTGAATATCTGGAAGTTCACGGTTCACGTATTGCTGAAGCCTGGCTTGGAGAATTTTCAGCATTACTTTGCTAGTGTGTGGCATCTCAGTTTCCCTTATTTTTCTGATCTGTCTGTTGTGTTTATTGTTAAATCAATTTGGAATAGAATGAAGTCTTAGCCTAATGGAGTTGTTGCCTGCTCTTCACCTTACATGGTCAGAGTAGTGCAAAACTATTAGATATAAATGAACATATTACTTCATTGGAAAACAATGCCATCTGGGCAGAATGTATACCTACTTTATTAAGACTCAGGTCTCCCTCATGGCTATGGCATTTGGATTGTTAATATTCTAATACAAACAAAGGGAAGTGTTTAGCCTCCTAAATGAAGTTGGAGTGATAATGTCCTTAACAAAAGGTGGAAGTTCAGAGAAAAGAAGAAGAAAATAGTCTTGATGGAGGCTTCTGAGTTAGCCTCATGTAGACATGCACTGGAGAAAGGAAACTTGCTCACAGAGCAAGGCCAGCTAAAGTTATATTCATTATTGCCTTGAAAAAAGTCCTTGACTCATATAGCTTTATTAAATGTTTGATAAAATTGAAAATTAGCCATTATTTTGAAGCGTTTTCCTTGTGAGTGCATTTTGCACGTGAATGAATTTTCAGAGGCACCATTCTTGCCCTTTTGGGTCAGCTAGTCATCTTCAGATTTCTAGCTTGCTCAGGCTTGTTAGAGGTAAGATGGCGGCAGGATAAAGACTGAACCAAAACTCAAATTATAAAGGGAGATTATCAGTGTCATGACCTAGGGTAGAAAAAGGAAAGGCTATATAGGGCCCTTGATGCAGGATCTTGCCTTAATCATTTCTGTATCATATTGTAGAAGCCACATGATTTGTTTTTCTTTTAACTTAACTGAATGGAATTAAATTGGATTGAATTGAATGAGGCTCTGGATCATGAGAGAGAGCCTGAAAGTAAAGTCAAACCTTTGAAAATACACCAAGTGTGAAGTGAGTCCGAGGAAAAAGGGGTACTTAGAAGGGTAGTGACAAAAACTGGTCCATGACCAAACTGCCCCACTCCAAAAGCATAAAAATCAATGGAGGAAAAATGAAAGGGATGAAAAGAGAAAGACAATTTTCAGAAGTCACATACACAGAGAAAAATAAAAGGATAACTATCTTGTTCTCTAAACACAGTGACCCTATACGTAGTTAGGGGTCAGTTAATAATAACTGCTTGTTTTTCTTAGTTTTTTAAATCACTACTAGAAAATAGTTAAATAGTAATTATACTATGAGCCAGACTATGCTTATGATTTACATGCTATTAAATCTCACAAAAGCTTATATTTATTTTTAGTCTCTCTATTTGACAAAGGATTGGAGAGTCATAGAAATATTAGAGAAATGCTTCCAAAGTTGGCATGGGTAGGTGAAATGTTCTAAATGAATGAATTAATAATCAATAAATAATGAATGTACAAGGTCATAATCCAGGTAGCTTAATTGTTATTGTTCACATATTTAGCTTTTAGGAGAGATAAAGGAAGTAAAAAAAACACTGAAAAAACTTACAAGATTTTTGTTAAGTCCTAAGTTCTTATTAGAGTATCAATAACCTGACCTTTCCTTTGTACTTTTCTCTTAGTATTACTTGTATACTTAACCTATTTTTCTAATTTAATTATAAATATCCATTTTGTATCTATTAAGAAGTCTATAAAAGACAAGAGATTTTTCTTTTCTACTTAATTAAGTGACAGGTAATCTACGAATAGTGCTTAAGAGAATGATATATGTGTGTTATATGTGTGTAAGATAAATATATATGGAATAAACACACCCCTTCTTTCAAGTCCCAGTGGCTCTCTCATTAGCTAACTACATCCATTACCACAAACGTCTTTAGCAGCATTATTCTAATACTCAGAGAAAAATGCCAACTAACAAAAGCATCTCTATAAAGAAGCCACACAGCAGACACTCTGGAGCCAGCTTATTTGTTTGAATATTTGCCACACTACTTTATACCTTTGTGACCTTGGGGAATTTTCTTAGCTTCTTCATGCCTCAGTTTCCTTACTTGCAATATGAGGATAAAAATACTATTGAACTCATGTTGTTCTTATAAGGCATCCCTGGTGACTCAGGGTAAAGAATCTGCCTGCAAGGTAGGAGACCCAAGTTTGATCCAGTATTCTTGCCTGCAAGTTGTTCTTATGATGACTGAATGAATTACTTTAAGTAAATTACCTTAAAAAGTACATAGAACTACACTATATAAACGTTAGCTGTTTTTGTGATATTCCCAACTTTGTTGCCGTACAGAGTATGGCTGTCCCCACTTTTCCCCTGAAGACACTCAAAACATGTGCCTATGAAGAGGAAGATGCGGAAAAGAAGATGGGAAACAGATTAGGAAATCAATCCAAGAGGTAAGTTCTCTTTATTACAGTGACAGACTTGATATCTGACCCAGGATTCAGCTGAGACAGCCTTGACCCTCTCGGAGTGGGTTTCCCAAGGAATGAAATGTCCAGTTCTCTCTTTCTGAAAGTGATGTCCTGGCATGCAGGAGATCACTTTAAGCTTTTTAAAGCTTAAAGAAAGCTTTACGCTTTCTCAGTGACCTAGGTTTCATTCCCCTTGGCAGTAACATAAGACAAGAGCAATAGATGGGGAGACTAGACATGCATTCAGACCCATGACTTCACGTGACACTGTGTTTTCTGTCTCAGGGAAGAACTTTGGAATGCTCAGTGATTCTGTGATCCAAGGCAGCTTAGTTGCCCCATCCTGTGATACTATGTGGCAGTAGGAGTCTTGAGAAATGAGTCAGGAGGAGATATTGCTCTTGGTTCTGAAATATAAAAGCTTTGCTGACATCCACTGCCTGCAAAGCTGTTTCTCTCCCAGACAGATGTGAGATCCATGGATGCGGGGGAGGACACAGAATATGGCAAGGCACTGGTACTAATCTTATCAATTAATTCAATAAAGAGTACCATCTGACTACGGAGCCGTCCGGCGGCAGGAAATGTGTAAAGGCCCCACAGTGAAAACAGGATTTCTGTTAATTGCCTGCTTTCATCATGCAGATCCCTTGAGGCAACCTAGCTGGTGTAAGAAAGGCCCAGTCACTGGCTAAACTGCTGCCTAATGTCCTTCATGGGAGAAATCTGGGCCTCAGATTTACCTTAAGTATGAACTACCTTTAACTGCTCTAGCCTCTTATTAATCTAGCGTATGGCTGGGAGCCAAGATTTTCCAATACCGTCCCCTTCTATTATCAGTCAGTCCTTGATTATTCAACATATATATCTGTCAGTCACTTGCTATAATAACAACTGTGGTTAAAAACCAGAGAAAGACCAATGTGACCCTGGGTATGGGCCACATTACTGCTCATTACTTGCTTGAAAAGGAAAAAAAAAAATGCAAACAAAAATTATTCTTCATAAACTTGGTTTAATTCTTGCGAGCAAGTTTGTGAGTCATTTTATGAATGGCTCCCGCTTCAAATTAGGGCTCCTGTTTCCGTTTCCAATGAGCCTCTAGTATTACATCTAATATTGTTTCCTTTCAGCAATTGAAATGTACATCCCTGCTGGGTTGGTAAGAATAGAAATTTCTTTCCGGAATTCTTTCTTCTTTCTGAATTGCTTCATTTTACTTCCCCCCAAACTAAAATAAAGTAATTTGTACCTAAAACTAGACAAAATTAACCTCACGGCTTGTTCTCCTTACAGTTTGCATCCTGACTGCTTGGCACAGGAGGCTGCTTTCACGCATAGCCCCACTTCTTCACCTCTCCTCACCTCCTTTGGGTAGGGAAAAAAATGGCTTCCATGGATAGCAAATGGGTTCAGGCAAAAGAAACTACTCAGAGGGTTTTAGGATTCACTAATGTGAAGGTTGATAAGGATGAAGACTACCCATTTCGGAGGCATCACCCTATCATTCTGTATCTGGGTGAGTATTCCCTGTACTTAGGTCTATCTGTCTGCAACAGACCAGAAACTATGTAAGTCAGGCTCCTGAAGTCTCCAAAGAACTATCTAATTTTGTTTCTGTGTTCTTGAGCATATAAGTCTTATCTAAAAGGCTCACCTCTCCTTCCTTTCTTCACAGGGACTGGTTTCATCATGATAATAAAAAATATTTGTTACAAATATTCCTTCCTGTGTTGGGCTTCCCAGGTAGCTCAGCTGGTAAATAATCTGCCTGCAATGCAGGAGACCCTGGTTAGATTCTTGGGTTGGGAAGATCCACTGGAGAAGGGATAGGCTACCCACTCCAGGATTCTTGGGCTTCCCTTGTTGCTCAGCTGGTAAAGAATCCGCCTGCAGGAGACCTGGGTTTGATCTGGGTTGGGAAGATCCTCTGGAGAAGGGAAAGGCTAACCACTCTAGTATTCTGGCCTGGAGAATTCAATGGCATGGGGTCACAAAGAGTCAGACAAGACTGAGCAATTTTCACTTCCTTCCTGTGTACATGGCAGACATTACTAATTGAGATAAACCTTCTTTCCTGGTGAGGGTTTACAGAATTTACGAATCCTTCTGCATGTAATGTTTAGGAATGGTAGCACCAGTTATGGAGAAGGCAATGGCACCCCACTCCAATATTCTTGCCTGGAAAGTCCCATGGATGGTGCAGCCTAGTGGGCTGCAGTCCATGGGGTCACTAAGAATCAGACATGACTGAGCCACATCACTTTCACCTTTCACTTTCATGCATCGGAGAAGGAAATGGCAACACTCCAATATTCTTGCCTGCAGAATCCCAAGGACGGGGGAGCCTGGTGGGCTGCCGTCTATGGGGTCGCACAGAGTCGGACACGACTGAAGTGACTTAGCAGCAGCAGCAGCAGCACCAGTTAATCAGTGTTGTCATCAATGAAAAAAAAAAAAATACCCTCATCCCTCAAAAAAAGCTCACTGTATTTACTGGGCTGTAGGCTTGAGGAACTCAAGTCCTCCACCACTGTTATTTACATAGTAGATATAAGAGAGAGAACAACAACAAATTTAGTAGGGTGAACCAAGCCATGAATGAGGGACCTTTTGTCTAAACCTCTGTTGAGCATTTTGCATAAGGAGGAGGAAACAAACACAAATGCCATAAAAGTAACAATCAAGAATTATTACCACGTATTGAATTTACAGATTCACTAAACAGTGCCATACCCACACAATACTGATGTTGTCATTAAGCAACTATTATCACATGTACCAGACAGGAAGAAAAGAAAGAACACAGTAAGGAGAGACTATAATTAGCAAAGCAAAGCCTACCTAGAAATATCCAGCACCCTTCCACTCATATATCACTGGCCAGAGTTGTTACATGGCCACCCCAGGCTGCTAGGGAAACTGGGAGATAATGTTTTTTAAAAGCCAACACATAGGTGCCCCAAACACAATGGGGGTTTCCATTAGTAAGAAAGAAGAGATTTTGAATGAGTAACTAATCATGTCTGACACAGTCCCCTTTAAGGCATTTTCATAATATCAATAATAACAACCTTTTTTTCTTAGATTTTATTACAGACAAACTTATGTACTTGCTATCTTTGCCACCAGATTGTAAACTTTGAAAGGGCTGAGAATGTGTTTTTCACTGACCATTTTGTTTCCAGGAACCAGCTCAGGGTCTGTAATATAATAGGTACTCAAAACATCCTTGGTAAAATGTGAATAAATTCCCACCACACTTTCCTAGTTCACGGAAGTGGTATCTCCTACTGGTTTACTCCTTTCTCTCTAACATCTCAATTAGTGTTCTTGCTTTAGCTCTACTGCTGAGTCGTCCCTCTAAAATGATTTGTCACCAAGTTAAATCACTCAATAGCTCACCATTACCTTAAGGATAAAGTCTGGATTCTTGAACATGATTTATACAGACCTTAGTGACTCGATTCCCATATATCTTTCTTGCCTCATCATTTGTCTTCCCTGCTTCTCATTGTATTTCTCTAGTAACTATTTTTCAGTTCCTCAAGGAGACATACTCCTTTTTTTTTTTTTTAACATGGGATCTAATTTACACACAAAACATGCACCTTTTTTGTATACAGTTTTATGAGCTCTGATAAATGAATTATGTGACTAACATCATACCCAATATATAGAACATTTCCATTACCTTCCAGATTTCCTGACAACCCTTTGTAGTCAACCTCTGTCCTGGCTTCCAGTTCCTGGTGACCAATGATCAGTTTTCCATCCTACAGTTTTCATTTTTCCAGAAAAACATATAAATAGAATCTTACAACATTGGAGCCTTTTGAGTCTGGATGCTTTTACTTAGCATAATGCTTTTGAGATGCATCCAAGCTGGAGCATGTATTTATAATGTGTTCGTATTTACTGCTGAGTAGTCTTTCATTGTATAGATATACCACAGTTTATCCATTTAACAAATAAAAGGCATTTGCATTGCTTCCAGTTTGATTTAATTATGAATAAAATCAGTATAATCATTCACATACAAGTTTTTATGAATAAAAATTATCACCTCAGAGAGTGATTACTCGATTGTAGCACAACTGTATGTTTAACTTTATGAGAAATTGCCTTTCAAAATTGTTTTCCAAAATGGCTTACTACTTTGCTTTCCCACAATATCTTCTCCTAATAGTGGTCATTTTGTCTTAGTATTACTTCACTCATCTCCTTCACTCAACTTACTCATACCTGTATTTCAGATTTTAAAAAAAATTATTGGAGTATATTTGATATACTTTAGATTTTAGTCTGGTGATTGCTTTCTTTTGGCAAAGGATCTTTGCTGACCCCAGGTCTGCATGTGCGTTATGTTGTTCCAGTCATGTCTGACTCTTTGCAACCCTATGGACTGTAGTCATTCATGGGATTCTCCAGGCAAGAGTACAGGAGTGGGTTGCCATTTCCTTCTTCAGGCTTTCTGCCTAACCCAGGGATTTAAACAGTGTCTTCAGGGATTCAAAGCAGTGCCTCCTGCTATGGAAGGCAGGCTCTTTACCACTAGCACCACTTAGGAAGCCTGATCCTAGGTCTAGAATATTGTATCTCCCACGTTCTCTCATATTATTTGTATCTTTTCAATTAATACATAATTTAAAAGAATGTAAAAATAAGATTATTTCTTTCTCATTTGAGCTGAGCTTGCAAGATTACAGAAGCCAATAACTCCAGCATAATGAGGGATGTGTTACACCACCCTGGTAGAACTTACAAGGAATTCTCTGGTGGCCCACTCATTAGGAGTCTGCACTTTCACTGCCATGGTCTGGGTTTAATCCCTGGTCAGGGAAGCAAGATTCCACAACCAAAAAGAAAGAAAAGAAAAGAATTTATTAAGGAGGTAGCTCCTATCTATTTTTTTTTTTCAACCATGGCTTAGCACACATTCAAGGACATATAAGAGAATGGAAGTTTGGGAGAGAAAATTTCTTTGGAAAAACAATTAGGGGTAAGGCTACATACTCTGTTCTTCACAGGGCAAGGAAACAGTACTTCCATTGCTGTTCAAGGCAAGTAAGAAGGGATTCCAGAAGGCCACTTGGACAGATTGATCTTTGTTCCCTAATGTCTATGGGAGCACAGCAACTGGTGCCACATTCTTTTCTGGAAAGGCCTAAAATTGCAAGATTTTAGACTAGATAGCTGCTGTGATGGTGGGAAGAGAAGAGGTGTCTTGCCCTTGAAAATCCTAGATATCCATGACATCTCATGACATTGGGGTATCATGGATATCTAGGATTTTCAGGGCAAGGGATGTATGATTATTTCTTGTGGACCAACTGGGGACTACCTACTAGAAAGCCTTCCTGTACCCATTATAAAAAGATTTGACGTGAGTACAGCATAGAAGGGTAATGAGACCTCTAATAGAGTGTGTCAAGTAGCTTCTCTAGTGAAGACATTGTCCATACCAAGGAAAGGAAAGATGCAGAATCCCCAATAATGATGAGGATCACCCACAAATGCACTCCAGGAAGATCAAATGCAGATATGGCTGCACCAGTGAAGAAACTTTGCTGCCATTTGCCTTATTATCCTCAGGGAAACACGATCAACTCAAAGAGATAGTAATACCTGGTGAAGGGGAAGAGCATAAATGCTGGGAAAGAAGGGATTCAAGGAGACAAAATACAAATTTAATGTTTTAATTTCAACCATTCATGGGATTTAATCTTGTTTAAGTTATATTTTCTCTGGATGACTTGGTTAATATATGTTGATATAATTTCTATTCAGAAGACTGTATTTTAACCTAGATAGGATGAATTAAGGCAAGGAATGTAGTTCTTGATCCTTCTAGGTTTTCTGATGTCCTATGGATTTATTTCTGAGAAAAACTGCATTTCCAAATGCAAACAATTATGTGATCCTATCAATCTTTCTTTAATGCATATTTCCGTTCCTTGCTGGTCCAGAAAATCAATCCAACCAATTAATGTGTTGGAGAATGGAAAAAAAAAAAAAAAAAGAGATGATGCTTCTGTATGGTAGCCCTTCCTGTCACTTACAAATGCCTCTTAAATGTTTCAGGGAACATTAGCATGAGTATGTGAGTATGTGAAAGGATGTCCCCAGGGAGCAAGGGGTGGAGGGAGGAAGAAGAATGAGGTTGTTCAGGTGGGTCCTGTTGAAGGTCTTCAGGATGTACAAGATGAAGTTGCTACTTCAAAGCTTCTTTTATTTTATTGTTATTATGGCATTAGGGGAGCAGAAAAGGAGGAAAACAAAGCCAAACTTCTCATTTCAGACACAACATGTTTTCTGAGATTGCTCATGAAAGTATACTGTAAAAAAATCTACAATTCCCTTTAGTTTGATTGAAAAAAGTAGTAAATATTTTTATTTTTTGGTGGGAGCTAGAAAGTGGGGTACAAAATAAGAAGGGGTATACTTCCCAGTAATAATTTTCTTTTTATAGGATATTGGTCAAATACATCAATGCAACAAATTTGCTCTCAGCCAAGAGAGAATTAAGAAGAAAATACAAACAGTCATAACCACATTTTGGAGAAGGAAATGGCAACCCACTCCAGTATCCTTGCCTGGAAAATCCCATGGACAGAGAAGCCTGACAGGAGTCCTTGGGCCTCCTAAGAGTCGGACACAACTTAACAACTGAACACACAAACCACATTTACCCAGTGTTAACTGTGTCTCAGACGCAGGTAAACAATTGTTTCATACACACTGTCTTATTTAATCCTAAATTAAACTCATGAGGTTAATTATGATTATTGTGCTAGGTTTGTAGAAGAGGAAATTGAAGCTTAAAAATGGTGAGTTACTTGCTCAAAATCATACAATAAGTGGCTAAATCAGGCCTCCTAGGTGGCCCAGTGGTAAAGAATCTGCCTGCAATGCAGGAGTCGCAGGAGACTTGGGTTTGATTTCTGGGTCAAGAAGATCCTCTGGAGGAGGGCATGACAACCCACTCCAGTATTCTTGCCTGGAGAATCTCCTGGAGAAAGGAGCCTGGTGGTCTACAATCCATAGACTCACAAAGAGTCAGACACGACTGAATGGAATTAGCATCTGCACACGCTGGGATTGATATTGAGAACATTGAGAACTCCAGAGCTTGTGGTTCTAAACCTTGGACACACTCTTCCACTGGGTCCCCTCAGGCTAAGGTAGCCTTGCATTGCCTTTGTCCTTTCCAAACACTTTAAACCAGCCCCCAGGCCCACCTTTGCAGGACTGTTTTGTTATTCATTCTCATCAGAGGTAGCTACGTTATTTGAGGAACCTGTGTAAAATGAAAATGTTAGCTAGGGTTGGAGAGGTCAACTTTTCTTTCCATTGAGGTGCCACCTCAAACCAAAGCAGATGGGTGACTACCAGGAGATTGCAACTCCTGCTTCAGGAGTATCTGGAAATATGAAGAGGAAAAGGTCTCTGCCAAGTTACACATTGAATGAGCCAAGGCATTGTCACATAAGTTTGGAGATGACTGCCTTCTTGCTTTGCCCAGTGGTATCACATGATGTACACACAAACTTAACCCACCTGTAACCATACCCAGGCCCTTGTCAGGGGCAAAGTGATAGGGATACATAGTCCTCCTTATCCACTTCCCTGGTGGCTCAGATAGAAAAAAAAAAAAAAAATCTGCCTGCAATGTGGGAGACCCAGGTTTGATCCCTAGGTTGAGAAGATCCCCTGGAGAAAGAAATGGCAACCTGATCCAGTATTCTTGCCTGGAGAATTCCATGGACAGAGGAGCCTGGCTGGAGCGGGGTTTGGATTCCCAGCCAGAGATGGGCTGGGTCACAGTGGCAAAGTGTGGAAAGTGCTAGATCCTAGCCACTAGACCAGTGGTCAGTGACAGGAGCCTGACCCTTCAGTTTCGCAGAAAAGAATTCCAGAAGGACAGAAGGCAGTGAAACAAGTAAAGAATTTATTAAGAGGAAAGAGAGTACAGTTCATGTAGATAGGCACATGGGCTGACTCAGAGAGAGTGTCACTTAGTCGTGCCCTTGTGGCAGTTTGAGTGACTTTTATGGGGTATTTCTTCTCAGCTTCCTTTGACCACTCATCCTGGTTTGCTTGGTTCACAGTGCATATGTGGTATATCTCAGGATCCTTGCAAGTGTGCACACACATCTCTTAGCCAAGATGGATTCTCTCACAAAGGCGTATGGGTGGAACATAACTTGACATAACTCCCCTTTGGCCTCCAAGGAGCATTTTTTGTGCATGTGTGGTTGGGGAGGTCTCCTGACTTCGGAAACGAGAAATATGTGGTCTGTGTAGGGTCCACCCTCGTCCCTTAATTACCCTGCTATTCTGGTCTTGGAGTTTCAGTCAATAGAGACTGAATCTCCAGTTGCTTTACCCTGGGGGGTGCCTGTCTGCCTCCTGCCTCAGAAGGAGCGGTAATGGGATAAGCATGTGGAAGGGGAGATCTTGATGATCCCAAGGCACCAGCCCACAGAGACTGGGTTACTGAGGACCTATCCCAGAAAGGCAGTGGGAAGCAGCGCTGCATATAAGCTAAGCCTCCAAGTCCCCAGTGCATCCTCCGTGGCCCTATTAGATTTCACTTAAAAAACATAAATTTAAAGATAAAATTTTTAAGTATTTCAAGGCAGCAATTGCAAAGAGTGAAATCCCAAGAGTAGGGTTCTTCTGAGCACTGGGCTTTTTTCAGCTTGGTGCCCTGTGTGATTGTGGTGTGTGGTTACATACCTATGAAGCTGGTTTTTATTCTCTGAGTTTAGGAAAAGAGGGTGTGAGGAAGGGTGATTTGTTTAAAGAGATTGTAAACTGACACTGTACAGATTTGTTGTTTTGGTGGCAAAACAGTTTAATGTTTAAAAAAGTCTGAGTTTAGATAGGTTCAGACATGGAGTTGAGTCCCAACTCTTCATACCTGATGATCTGAGAAAAGATTTCATTCTCTCAAAATCGGTATCTTCCATTGTAAAATTGGACTAAAGCACATGGCAAAAATTTTGAGCTGGTTAAAAACATAATTTTTAAAAAAGATACAACATAGCATCTGGCACATACCATGCAGTTAATAAATGTTTGCAATTACTCTTATTGATAGCTGTAATTCATTTGAATTTAGAAACTTAAGTAAAATATTAGTAAAAATCCTTGCCTCCTGGCTTTTGTCTTACGATAGAGGTACATCTAAAAATCCTGAGAAATTTAATGATCACGCTAATAAAAATCATTGAGCAGTGACTAAGTACCAGGCACTGTCAAGTATACTTACTTATCTTACTCCATTCTCATAACAACTTTTTATATAAATATTGACAAGTAATTTTATAGATGAAGAAACTGAGGGTGAAGAAAGTTTAATAAAGACCCAAAATTTAATCTCGGGCTTCCCATGGGGCTCAGTGGTAAAGAATCCACCTGCAAGCAGAAGACATGGGTTCAATTCCTGGGTTGGGACGATCCCCTGGAGGAGGAAATGGCAAACCACTCCAGTATTCTTGCCTTGGAAATCCCATGGAGAGAGGAGCCTAATGGGCTACAGTCTATGGGGCTGCAGAATCGGACACAACTTAGCAACTAAACAACAACAACAATAAAATTTAATAGCCGATGAAAGGGCTAAAGTCTAACCTTCAGTCCGTCCGACTGCAAAGTCTATGCTCTTCACGCCTAGGTCACATTGTTGAGATATGTGACCCTCAACCCTGGCTACTTACTTAAAATGTTAAAAAAAAAAAAAAATGCACTTGTTGAGGACCCAACCTTGATTATTTTAAACAGAATACCGAGGGATGAGAACCAGAGAAAACAACAACAAAAAACCATGTATTAATGTGTTTCTGGTGATTCTCCTGTGCTGTTAAGATTAGAACCAATTGGTCTAAGTGGCATGATGCACCCAGAAAACTCATACTTTAATATATTGTGTGTTTAGTCATATTAGCAGGCTGTTTTGAATTTGTGAAGGATAACAGCAACCCCAACCTATTGCTTTTATACTTTTTATCTGAAGAGTATTTTATTAAGGCAAACATCAATGAATATCCACTGGAAGAAAGCAAAGTTATTTCTTTTTGCACAGGAAGAAAGAGTTGTTATTGTCATGACCTTGAATAATCTTTTATAGATGGGTGTGGGAGTATGATTTATTTTTTCAAACTCAGAGAAGTAAAAGCATCTGTGTATTGACCTGAAAGAATGTGTGGAAAACATAGGATGAGGAGAAGAATTACTACATAATTTGGATCAGGAAATGTCAGGGTGGGTGGATGTAGGATGATGGAAAAGGAGTGTGTCATGAATACTTCATAAGTGAGCCCCTGCCTCCTCATTTGTATGTGTCATTTATAATGGGATGAATAATAGTGTTAAGATGTGTGCTCTGCGGTATGTCCCTTTATCCAAACAAATCCATGGCAGCCCAGATAAAACTATTACCCAAGGCCAGCACATGCAAACAAGAGGTGTGGTGTTGATGATTCCACCCCAGTGCCAACTGGAGGGTAATTTTCCAGATAACAGCCTAAATTCTCTCATTTTACTCAGAAGAAAGAGGATCATAACAAAGTAATGAGTCCCCCAGACGTCCTACTCATTAATTTTGTTTTCCAGCATAACTTCCTAGAGTAACGTACAATCAAGGGACTGAAGATATGTGTAGATACAGGTAATGGTACAGAGAGATGCTTCCATTCATTTAAAATACGCAATTACCTGAACAAATTATGTCCAAGGACACCAAGCCAAGTAAAACCCTACTCTAAAACTAGCACCATTATATATTGTGTTGGCCAAAAAGTTTGTTTGGGTTTTTCTACAAGCTGTTATGGGATGAATTTTTTGGCCAACATAATAATCTGTATATTCCTAAGTTGAGAAAACATGAGTTAGATCCCTGGGTTGCGAAGATCCCTGGAGAAGGAAATGACAACTCACTCCAATATTCTTGCCTGAAAAATCCCGTGGACAGAGGAGCCTGTCACACTCCTACACTCCAAAGGGTCACAAAGAGTCAGACACAACTGAACGACTAAGCACAAGGAAGTCAAGGAAAAACCCTCAAATAATGAGTGTGATAAGGAAATAAGGACTGGTCTCCAAAGATGTTAACAAAGGGTATTAGGAAAATTTGACTACTGTGTTTCTGGAAAAGAATATCATCATTATGCTAAACAAAAGTATCAGGTACATTGGAATTCTGCTTTAATAGCATTAAAAACAGGGCCTAATTCATGACAATCTAGAAGGTATTTCTAAAAAGAGTATAGGTTTTTGAGTGAGGGTTGGTTGAATTCAATTTTGATTTTTCTACCACTAGCCACATGGCCTTGGACCACTGACTTTGTGTATTTGAAATTGATTATCTTTATCTGTAAAATGGGAATAAGAATCAGCATTCAGGATTATTCTAATGTATACAGATGATATCAAGGCTTCCCCCACCAGCTGGGTGGTAAAAAATCTGTCTGCAATGCAGGAGACGCAGGAGACGTGGGTTCAATAGCTGGGTCTGGAAGGTCCCCTAGAGGAGGACATGGCAACCCACTTCAGTATTCTTTCCTGGAGAATCCCATGGATTGGGGAGTCTGGTGGGCTACAGTCCATGGAGTTGCAAAGAGTCAGATATGACTGAGCGACTGAGCATACACACACACACACACACACACACACACACACACACACACACCAGGAAATGACATGTGCTGTGGAAACCAGCCAAACTACAGAAGTTAACAGAAATTCCCATTGGCAGGAAAAACCCAATGCCCCAAAATATGGTAATAACTAAGTATAATTCACATGTCCGCAACAATAGTCTTTGATCACTGAGGTAGGTAGGGAAGGTAATGCTCAGGAGCTCACCAGAGCTGTTGGCATCCTATCATTTGGTTAAGGTAAGACTTCCAAATTCTGGTTCAGTTTTTGGAGTCTCAAGTCCTAGGCAGATGAACAAAATAGCTTCATAAATATAAAGATCACGGGAGTCCATTTATAAGAACTATAGTATGGCTTAAAATTTAAGAAGTGAAACAAATCCCAATTTTAATATTCAGGTAAAATAATGGCTTTATAATACAGCAAAGATAATTTGATGCAGAACTGCTGTTACTATTGCTATTCAGGCATGATATTTACTCTTTCTAACAAATTCACATGACAAAGAAACTATAACTCAGTAAGTCCAAGTAAATTTCCCAAGACCAGATAAGTAGATAAGTGAATTCCAGATATGATATTCAAATCCAGGTCCATCTGGCTTTAAAAGAATGCATTGCACCTACACTGTTGGTGGGAATGTAAGTTGATGCAGCCACTATGGAAAATAGTATGACAGTTTCTCAAAAAACTAAAAATATGGTTGCCATATGACCCAACAATCCTACTCCTGGGCAAATATCCAAACAATATAATTTAAAAGATAACACGGTCCCCTATGTTAACAGCATCACTATTTGCAATAGACAAGACAAGGAAATAACCTAATTGTCCATTGACAGATGGAGAGATAAAGAAGATGTGGTACACATATACAATGAAATACTACTCATGCGTATAAATGGACAAAATAAGGCC
This sequence comes from Bos taurus, assembly GCF_002263795.3. Classification (NCBI taxonomy): domain Eukaryota; kingdom Metazoa; phylum Chordata; class Mammalia; order Artiodactyla; family Bovidae; genus Bos; species Bos taurus. Next base: position 59,922,665 of record NC_037342.1, on the reverse strand, counting down.
ACTTGCAGAAACCTAGATATGGTTGCTAGATATGGATGGTCCTAGATATGGATGGACCTAGATATTCTCATAGTAAGGCAGACAGAGAAAGACAAATATCATATGGTATCACTTCCATGTGGAATCTAAAAAATGACGCAAAAGTAAACTTTTATGAAATAGAAACAGACTCACAGACCTCGGGAACAGACCTGTGGTTGCCAAGGCTGAATGGGATGGGAAAGGGATGGGGTGGGAGTTTGGGATTAGCAGATGCAAACTGTTATATGCAGGATGGATAAACAACAAGGTCCTACTGTATAGCACAGGGAACTATATTCAATATTCTGTGGTTAAATCATAATGGAAAATAATATTTTTAAAGAATATATATATATAGGTAAACTCACTTTGCTATACATCAGAAATTAACACATGAAAAATCAACTATATTTCAATTTAAAAAAAAAATTGAAGAATGAGTTGAACTCATGTATAGTTTGCTAATCTTAAAAGAAAAAAAAATAAATAGAGAGCAAAAAACAACAACACTCCTATTTCGACTCAGAATGGTTTTGGCAGCAGGTGGCAAGTTTAAACAGGCAACCAATGATCAAATGGCTCTTGCCGCGGGAAACTGGATCCTAGGAGTCTAACATGGTATGACAGTTTGGTCCCTAACCTAAAGGACTTCAAAGTCATGCAGCTGCAACTTCTTTGTCCAATTGACAGGAGTTGTTTTCATGATTTTCTGTTCTTCACCATTGTTAGGGGCCTCTGGAATCTCATGAACTCCAGTGCGGTTCATTATAAAGCATGTAACTTTATAATAGAATTATCCTGGTCACTGCGTTTCTCACAATATTTAAGTCAAGGATTGTCCTTGCCTCCACGATTATGGAAGTTTCACATATTGGCATACCCACTAGATTAATTCCTTTTCAGCTCAAGTCATTTCCTGAAATCTGTAGGACTAAGGGTTTATTTTACTTAGCCTCACTGGGACTTCTCAGCTCTCTTTGGAAACACTTCCCTCCGTGCTTCACTGCAATTAACGTTCAATGGTGCCTCTGGCTCTTCTATCTGAAACTTCAGAAGCATGTGCAAAGGTCCAAAGGAAGAAGGTTATTCTCATTATTCCACCCAGGAAATGTCAGGGAGGCACTTAATTCCCTTGTAGACTGGAAGAGGAGCAGGTCAGAAGAGTCTGACTTGCTTCATCCCTGTGAAGTTTGGCGGGGGTCAGGGTTTGAAGAGAAAGGGACATTCCTTTCCTCCTCTCCAGAATTCTTCTTTTTAAAAAATTCTTAATGGGATTCTGAAGAGGTGATGGAGTAGAAAAACAAAACATCTCACCTAGTAATCAGAAAATCTGTTCAGTAGATACTAAAGAGAAACTCTCTGTAAATATTTTGTAACCATATTGTATGCCACAGGAATAATCACTTACTATACTTAACATTCTCTTGTCCATCTTTGTTTGTTCAGATCTATAATTCTCCTTCTACCTGAGACATTCTTGAAGGAGTCATAGTAAAATGCAATTATTAGAATTTAATTGGATATCGCTTTTCCCTGAGTAGCTCCCTCGACCTCTTCCTACTCGTCTAACATGCCTAAAGGACTTAAAGACATCTGCCACAATACTTAACTTTCAGTCTCAGAAAAATACCAGAATGACAAAGAACCTCGTTCAACAGAAAAACTAAAGAGCAATAAAGAATCTACTTTCAGTGGTATATTAAGGGAGGTACGATGACACTTCTCACCAAACAAATAGCTTACAGAGAAATTGAATCACAGTTTATTTCTTTAAGGAAACTATGTTTTCTCCATTTAAAAATATATTGAAGATAGCTATTCTCAGTGGTATACAACATTAGCAGGTAGACAATTTACAGGAGATGAATTTCCCACTTTTGGATGCTGTAGTGCAGTAAATTGGTGAAGGCCTCTTGAAATTACTGAGCTCATCACATGCACAAATGCAGCGAATGCTATTTGTGTCTTTGTAGCTTGTAAATTTAATGAGGCTGAGATCTGAAGAATAAAAATATTTCCACTACAAAAATGAAAAAAATGTTGGCATGAAATCTAGGTTCACTGAATGTCTAAGATCCCAAGACCCAAACAAAATTTTTCTTCCATAAGATCACATGGAGGGAAAATGAGTCAATGTTCATTAGAAGCTTTGTTTAAAAGACATAAAAGGGGTGTTGACAATCTTACCACTTCACTCCTTTCCCTATCATCTGTATAGACATAATATGCTCTACTTTCAGGAAACCTGAAGCATCTTTTAAATTGTTGGTACTCCTCATGGAATGTGGATTATGTAATTATTGGCCTGAAATGTATAAACTATGAATTAAGTGTCACTTGAATGGAAAATTATTTGAAGAAAGTACACCATGATTCATTTCTAATGAATGCTTTCATACATCTCTGCAAATGTATTCACCCAAAGAAGTTCTCATAGAAGCAGGCCAAGAAACTGTTCTTTCTCGTGATATTTTATCTAGCAATTTTTAAAGTCAAATAATTCACTAACACTAAGAAATTTCATTTTATTTTTAAGTAGCACACATAGAAATTTCCTGTGCCGGGTTAAACCTTACCGGATAGCCAACTGAAATTAAAATATTTTCCAGCTCACAAAAGCATATTCCACAAAAGACAAAGAGATGTGATAGAGACAGCAAAACATAAACTATATGCTTTGTTATTAAAACCCCCCTCAAGCTAATAATATACACCATACCTCCTTTTAGAAAATGAATGCCAACCGAGAGTTTCTCAAAAGTAAACTTTCAGAATCAGATTCATTGTTGTCATGGTTCAAGGTTATAGTATTTTTTTTCTTATTTAAAATTTATTTTTAATTGAAGGATAATTGCTTGACAATGCTGTGCTGGTTTCTGCTGTAGAGTAATGTGAATCAGCTATAAGTATACATATACCCTGTCCCTCCTGAGCCTCCCTCCACTGACCCCCCATCCCACTCCTTTAGGTAGTCACAGAGCACAGAGCTGAGCTCCCTGTGTTACACAACTGCTTCCCAGTTATCTTACTAGTTATCTGTTTTACACATGGTAGTTAATATAGGTCAGTGCTACTCTTGCAATTTGTTTCACCCTCTCCTTCCCCTGCTGTGTCCATAAACCCATTCTCTACATCTGTATCTCTATTCTTGTCCTGCAAATAAGCTCATCAGTACCATTTGTGAGAGCGATATAAAAGTATAAACTACATACTTTGTTATTAAACCCACCTTAACCCACTAATGTGGACTGTATCTCCTTTTAGAAATGAGTACCAACCGCTAGGGGGTTCCCTGATAGCTCAGACAGCAAAGAATCTGCCTGGAATGCAAGAGGCCTGGGTTCAATCCCTGGGTCGAGAAGATCTCCTGGAGAAGGAAATGGCTACCCACTCCGGTATTCTTGCCTCGAGAATTCCAATGACAGAGGAGCCTGGTGGGCTACAGTCCATAGGGTTGCAAAGAGTCAGACACAACTGAACTGAGCAACTAACACTTTCCAATGGATGGTTACTCAAAAATAAACTTTCAGAATAGGATTCATTGGTTTCATGGTACAAGGTTATAGTATTTTATGATTAAAGACAAACTATGGATCTTGTCTATAATGAAGATAGAAAAACAGTCAAACAAAAATAATCTGTGCACTCTTGGTTTCTAGTATTCAGGAGTCAGCTCAATGTTATCGGTTGATGATATATGATATTATCGAGGAGAAATTGTTGGGCTCTGCCAAATTGCAGAGGCCCTTTCCTGCTAATAAGAAAAGTGAGGACTAATTTAAAAGACAAAGAGCCAGTAGTAACTATTGACCAAAGGGTGCTGTGATCAGTATTGTGTTAAGGAAAAAAAATTGTGACAACTTTTTATCATTTGAAAAATGGAATGGTATCCAGAGCTTCTGGTTTAAATTTTAGTTTTTCAAGTGAGACATGATGAGGGACTAGATTTAATGCAGCAGTACTTGAGACATACAGAGGAAAAGGCATCTAAGAAATTTCTAGTTATATTTGACAATCTTCGGTTCCGTTCAGTCACTCAGTCATGTCCGACTCTTTGCGACCCCATGAACCACAGCATGCCAGGACTCCCTGTCCATCACCAACTCCTGGAGGTTGATGTTTACTCATGTTCATTGAGTTGGTGATGCCATCCAACTACCTCATCCTCTGTCGTCCCCTTCTCCTCCTGCCCTCAATCTTTCCCAGCATCAGGGTCTTTCCAAATGAGTCAGCTCTTCGCATAAGATGGCCAAAGTATTGGAATTTCAGCTTCAACATCAGTCCTTCCAATGAACATCCAGGACTGATCTCCTTTAGGATGGACTGGTTGGATCTCCTTGCAGTCCAAGGGACTCTCAAGAGTCTTCTCCAATACCACAGTTCAAAAGCATCAATTCTTCTGCGCTCAGCTTTCTTTGTAGTCCAACTCTCACATCCATACATGACTACTGGAAAAATCATAGCCTTGACTAGACGGACCTTTGTTGGCAAAGTGATGTCTCTGCTTTTTAATATGCTGTCTAGGTTAGTCATAACTTTCCTTTCAAGTAGTAAGAGCCTTTTTATTTCATGGCTGCAATCACCATCTACAGTGATTTTGGAGCCCCCAAAAATAAAGTCAGCCACTGTTTTCACTGTTTCCCCATCTATTTGCCATGAATTGATGGGACCAGATGACATGATCTTAGTTTTCTGAATGTTGAGCTTTAAGCCAACTTCTTCACTCTCCTCTTTCATGTTCATCAAGAGGCTCTTTAGTTCTTCTTCATTTTCTGCCATAAGGGTGGTGTATCTGCATATCTGAGGTTATTGATAGTTCTCCTGGCAATCTTGATTCCAGTTTGTGCTTCCTCCAGCCCAGCGTTTCTCATGATGTACTCTGCTTATAAGTTAAATAAGCAGGGTGACAATATACAGCCTTGATGTACTCCTTTTCCTATTTGGAACCAGTCTGTTGTTCCACATCCTGTTCTATCTGTTGCTTCCTGAGCTGCATACAGGTTTCTCAGGAGGCAGGTCAGGTGGTCTGCTATTCCCATCTCTTTCAGAATTTTCCACAGTTTATTGTAATCCACACAGTCAAAGGCTTTGGCATAGTCAATAAAGTAGAAATAGATGTTTTTCTGGAACTCTCTCACTTTTTCGATGATGTTGGCATTTTAATGGATGTCGATGATGTTGGCAATTTAATCTCTGGTTCCTCTGCCTTTTCTAAAACTGGCTTGAATATCTGGAAGTTCACGGTTCACATATTGTTGAAGCCTGGCTAGGTATTGCTTATATGGGGAGAAGGGATTATAGAGGAGGTGGACATCAAGAATGATATCAAATGCCCTAGTTTGGGAAGCTGAATCAATGATTTTAAGAGAGCAAGGGATGTAGATAATGGACTTTTAGACACAGAGGGGGAAGAAGAGGATGAGACAAATTGAGAGAGTAGCATTGATGTCAGTCATGTCCAACTCTGTGACCCCATGGACTGTAACCTGCCAGGCTCCTCTGTCCATAGGGATTCTTCAGGCAAGAATACTGGAGTGGGTGGCCATATTCTCATGCAGGGGATCTTCCCAACCCAGGGATGTAACCCAGGTGTCCCAAATTTCAGGTAGATTCTTTACCATCTCAGCCACCAGGGAAGACCTGATATTTTACTACCATATGTACAATAGATAGCTAGTGGGAAGCTGCTATATAGTACAGGGAGCTCAATTCAGTGCTCTGCGATGATGGAAGAGGGTAGAATAGGGGGTGAGAGGGAAGTCCAAGAGGGAGGGGATATATGTACACTTACAGTTGATTCACAGTGACATACAGCAAAAACTAATACAACATTGTAAGGCAATTATCCTCCAAGTTAAAGAATTTTAAAGAAATAAGAGAAAGAGCAAGGAAGGTAGAGAACAATTAGAAGAAGAGATGTTCTATTTCAGAGGTGCCTACTTTCAGATGCCTGTAATTAAAGGTGATGTATAAAATGTGTATAAAACCATGTCCAGAATATAGGAAAAGACACTTTCCTTTCCCTTTCCCTCCCCTTTTTCCTTTGGGAAGTTAATGGGACAATCTCAGAGGATGAATATCCCTGAGGAAGGTGACCCTCTGGCCACAGCTGCACTATATGGGTGCCTAAGTGTCTGTATTATTGGTTCCAAGTAGTTCAGGGCCCGTAATTTGGATCCACCATACCCTGCCCATCCTCTGAGTTTTAAAAAGGAGGGAATGCTCTCTGATCATATTGCCTCAACCAATATTGCCAGAAGGTATGTCTTAAGAGTAGAAATTAAAAAAAATAAAATAAAAAACACACAGTAGAAACCAGAGAAAGATTAGAATACCTTGTAACCTTGAATTCTAAAAACCCAGCCACTTACTTTTATACTCTTATTGTCATAGTCTGGGAATTTTAAATGCTTTAATTCCAGTGTGGTTGAGTACTCTTTCCGAGTACTGAATTAGTACCGAACTATTTTTGTTCTCAGCAATTGGACTAATAAACTGTGCTATTAAAATTGTGTTTTAGCATTTTCTTTCACCCTTTAACATCTACTTGAACTGCTAGCCCATAACTTTCTTTATCCTAGTTAATTCTCACAACAGTATTGGTATCTAGCAATTTTTCTTTCTGTGCTTTCTCTGCTTAATTATCTACTTGTGGAATACTAGATAAAATCTAAGGTGGCTTCTAGCTTTAATGTCATTAATCCACAAGATGCAAAGCTGTAGAAGGAAACACTTCATGGAAAAGACTAATTATAAGGATATTTTTTTATTAAGGGAAGTGTCCATGTTTGTGGTTTGTGGGATGGAAAATGTGAAAGTTACTTATCAACCCTGGGAAGAGAATTATCATGGGGCTTCATTTCTGGAAGTCTTCCCTGTTGGAGGTAAGATTTTAGAAAACCTTTGAAAATGAGGAGAGGAGGTAGACAAACTAAAAGTTTATTCCAAGAATAACAAATCACATGAGTGAAACTATAAGTGAGAAAAGCATCATAGGGGACAGGGCAGGAGGTGAGAGTGGAGAGGGAGCAGTGTGTTCTTGGCTCATCCGCACCTTCTGTGTGATAATCTAAAAAGCCTAAAGGTGGGGTGGGGATGGGAAGGCTGTGTGGGCAACTCCAGAGGCCATCCAGGGAAGCCCTTGAATTGGATCCTTAGAGTCTGGGCAAAGAAGCCCAAAAGTTAAGGTCTTCACTAAGATAAGGGAATAGGTAGGTTCTCAAGGCAGACCATGCCCCCAAGATTTGGTCAGTTATCCAGGAGGAAGGAGCTATTACAGGAAATATATGAAATCTTAGCATTAGGACACACTCACAGATTGATGTAGAGAAAACATGAAGTAGACTTCTCCCCTTCATAGAGCTAGGGTGTCATAGGATACTGGGGAAAGGAATTCAGCTGTAGGAAAGGAACATTCTTTTTACAATGATGGGATAAAACTGGGCTAAATATAAGTAGGCTAGGGACTTCCCTTGAGGTCCAGTGGTTAAGACTCTGCCTTCCAATTCAGGGGGTAAGGAGCAGAACCAAGAACCCACATGCCACAAGGTGTGGGCAAAAAAAGTGGGGAAAAAAAGTAGGCTATATGTAGCAGCTTTGGATGAAAAAATTTTGATCAAGTCCTTTAATTTCTAAAGCCAAATCTAAACCTGGGAGTTTGTTAGAAATGCAAAACCTGAGGCCTCACCCCAGACTTACGGGTCTAAATATCTGTTTTGAGAAATACAGTGCTCAATCCTCGTATTTTCAGTTTTATCATCTGTGAAATAGGGGGAATGGTTGTTTTATAAGGATGCTGTCAAGATTAAATAAAATAACATTTCCAACATGTTTAGTACATGTACTAAACACTTGGCAGAGTGCATATAAATAATTGGAGGTAAATGTGTTACTATTAGTAATATCAGGATATATAATTATATTTTTAAAAGAACAAGGATCTTAGCTTGGTGCTCTGTGTACCTAGATGGGTGGCTAGATGTGGTACCTTGAGGTGGGGAGGGAGGTCCAAGAGGGAGGGGATATATGTATATATATATATATATTAATAGCTGGTTCACTCTCAGAGGACACTAACACATTATGGAGCAATTATATGCCAAGAAAAAGACTAAAAGACATATGTTGAAAAGAATAGCTAAATCCCACATTAGACTTGGGAATTTTGATTTCTAATCCATTACAAAAAAAAAACAAACAAACTTTGATCTTGCAAGCTACTGATTGTCTACAATTATACCTACTTTCAGTAGAGAATGACCAGGTGAATGGATTTATTTTGAGTGGCGCCTAAATTGGCTGAATTTTGCTGAGAGATTATTATTACATGAGGTTTCTGAATCATTTTCAGTATCAGTGACTAAGAAAAGGAATTGTAAGCAAAGAAACCAGTTGTCAGATTAACACAGTTCTAATATGCAATGCAAATATTATGCCACTGAAATAAAAGTGCAAACCTGCCCTTAATTACTCAAACCATCTCTCCCTGGGACATAAAAGGGTTTGTTTTGTCACTTAGCTTTAATTTATTCCAACTATCCTTGATCAGGTTTGCAAATGGGTTCAAAAGACCTTTAGGCCTGACAATGTTTTAATCAACCTCCAAATTGTCTTTGCTCTTCCAGCTAGGTTTTAGAGAATTGCTGCACTCTCTGTCCCTAGTTCACTGCCATATCTGCTTTAAATAGAGAAAAAAACAATTATTTAAACACCACAACCTCTATAATAGACCAAATTTCCAAAGACAGCCTTGATTCTGATGTCCTCACACAGGAAAGTAGGGCAAACTATCTTCTGGTCTGAAATGCCATCTTTTTTGATACACCCTTAATTTTACCTTTCTGGCTTCCTCAATGGCTCAGTGGGTAAAGAATCTACCTGCAGTGCAGGAGACACAGGAGATTCCGGTTTGATCCCTGGGTAGGGAAGATCCTGGAGGAGGAAATGGCAACCCACTCCAGTATTCTTGCGTGAAGAATCCCATGGACAGAGGAGCCTGGTGGGCTGTAATCCATGGGGTCACTAGAGTTGGACACGACTGAGTAAATAAGCATGTAATTTTACCTTTAGTGGGAAACCACCCCATTGAACTTAAAAGATATGTATCAAACTGTCCACTCTACATCCATAACATGGATGGCTATGGAGTATCTCAAACCTAACCAGTCCAAAGAGTTGGTTTCCTGTAAAATACTGCCCTCCTACAGTCCATCTTCATAAATGGCACCTACATTTTCAGCACCATTAGGATGCTTCCCCACCCCACCCCACATCTCATCTTTTTATCAGCAAATCCTGCTATTGCTATCTGTCTGGAATTAGCAATCATCTCCTTCCCTACTATGCAATTCTGTTTTTCAGGAGGAATTTTTACTATCATCTTTCATGCTATTGAGATAGCTAAAAAGTCTTATAATTTTGAAATGTATGAAGCCCTCTGAAGAACTGTAGTATCTACTAGTCACAATTCATAAAATAAAAAATGTAATATAGAATGTACAGTCAGCAACTAATGACAGGAGAAAGAGATGATAATTTAGGCTTTAAAAATTGACTTTAAAAGCCCAAATGATATCTGTATGTGTGTTGATGTGTAATAGTAGGAAAAAAGCACAGAAGTATATGGGAATTCAACAACAGCTTCCGACGACAAGCATTTATTAAATACTTAATGCTGGAGGATGTCTGGGGCTGTGCATTAAGAGAACAGTAATACAAAGATGAATAAGAAAAGGTGTACATCCTCAAGGAACTCTTATTCTAGGAAGAGAGTCAGGGAAATAATTTCAACAGTCATAGGCTCAGTTGTCCAAACTTACTGTGATAATTCAGAACACTGTTTACCTGGTGGAAGCAGCCCAAATGGATAAGGAAACAAATGAACTTTATATGGTAACTTAGCAAAACCAAACTCCATTAGTAAAGTCAAATATCACAGGGCTTATGATTTATCAAATCCCATAGCTATCCTTGGGTTTCCCTGGTGATTTAAACAGCAAAGAATCAGCTTACAGTGCTGGAGACCTGGGTTCGATTCCTGGGTTAAGAAGATATCCTGGAGAAGGAAATGGAAATCCACTCCAGTATTCTTGCCTGGGAAATCCCATGGACAGAGGAACCTGGCAGGCTATAGTCCATGGTGTCACAAAGAGTTGGACACGACTCTGCAACTAAACCAGAGCTATTCATATTTTTTAAAAAATAACAAAGAACAGAGTCTTGTAAAAGGCGAAGGAATCACTTTTTTTCAAATCTCCATATATCTGATATAATTATTCTGTGATACAAAATGCCTCCTCATGGTGAAAGGGTTTCCAGAACTGAGGTTAAAGTCTCTATTAGGTTTATTTCCCAAGAGAGTCTGTGTATTTGGGTGATCCATCCTTTAAAGACATGAACATTGCATTGGGTTATTCCAGTAAATCAAGTAAGCTACTGAGTGATACAGTGCTGGAAGCACTAAACTCCTTGTGAGCTTTAATTCAAGAATGACATAGAAAAGATGGAGCACCAGAACACAAGCCAAGCTTTGGAAGCTTTTCTCATGTACTCAGTTGTGTTTAAAATACATTTATTATCACTGACAAGAAAATGATTCTGCTAAAATGCAATCATTGTGGAAACTAAACACAGCCCTAAACCCAAAGCCACTGTTTATATTAAAGTACTGTTTATCCATCAAATGCTTCTGAGGACCTACTATGCCTTAGACACTCTGACAGAAAGAAAAAAATACAATTAAAAAAAACCTTGGTGCGAGTCTCCAAAAGTGAATAGATTAGTGGCAAACACTCTTGAACAATCAATTAACACATAAAATACTTACTTCGATGGATGTAGGTACAGAGTATTATAGATGAGAGTCTGTCTCAAAGATACAGTGAAGCTGAGTTTGAAAAGTGGAAAACAGTTAGGCTAGAGACAAGTGATAGAGTGGGTGATTTAGAGAAAGAGCAGAACTTTTAAAGGCATAGGTATTGGAAAATTTGCTGAGAGGGCACTTTCTCTGTTTTGTAACATCTGGCATTCCTTTTTAACTGTTGCTTAAACATGACATTTAGCAGAACTTTCAGCCACTGGACAATCAGAATGATTTGTCGTGGTAAACAGAATGGAATGGTTTCTTAGTCCCTATGTTAGATAAGACTACAGTCTAAGCAGTAATAATTTATTTTTTCTATTGCAGGTATTAAAAGAGGCAGTCTTTCTTAGAAACATGATTTTCATTATTTTTGTGGGTTGTTGACTATAAATGACATAAAAGAAAAATCCACATGCAAATGACACTTCTTAATAAATTATATATGTTGTATTAACTGATTTTTCATTTATTTATTAAGACCACAGATACCGGATATCCACCACTGAACTAGAGTCTAGAGATAACAGAAACAGATAACATATAGCCTTAAGCCTTCAAGTCTCAAAGTCTACTGGGATATTCAGATATATTTAAACAGATATTTATAAAATAGTGTGATCAATGTAACAAAAGCAGCAAATGGGTAACAGTAGCACAAACAAGAGTGATCTAACAAGAGTGGATAAATATGGGGGAAACTGGTAAAATGTGACCTAGCTTTTGAGTAATGAGAAAGTGTTTCTAGGTTATGAAATAGCACAAATAATGAAAAAGAAGGTATAAAATAACATGGATTAGTAGGGAAATTCCATAGAAAATTTGTTGTGCAGGAAGCCTGCTCTCAGCCAAGATGCAGGTAATGACTTATAATGAATTTACACTTTCAATGTTTTGTGTTCTTTTTTGTCTTCGCTCTCAGCCAAGCAGCATGATTGCATTGTGGCTTGCTTTATATGGCTCGGGGCTCTTTAACATGCAATAAAAGAAGCAATGCTTTCTGATACAGTTGAACAGCTGCTGTTAAGAACACGATTAACAAATGAGTCAAAACGTGCTGCTGAGGGTTAGTTAATGCATTATATCAGTGTTAATTAAAGTATTATTAAAAGGCTGACTGTTGCCTCTCATATTCCTGGAATTTACACACACACTTCATTAATCTTTGCCCTCCCTGTGGGGTAAGTCACTGCACCTGTTCATCTTCATAAGCAGAAGCATTGCCTGCCAGATAGCTGGTGTGTAGCTCGAGACATTCGAGGATGACGTGTGGCAGATCAAAGAGAAATACCCCTGTGTTTGATAGAGATTTTACTTTCACCTCATTTTGGTGACCACACCCTGGCCTTCTCTTGTTGCTTATCTGAACAATAAGATACTGCTTATCTGAATTTAGTGAGAGAGACTCAGTAAATTCCTTCTATCAAATGACATCTACATCAATTTCCAGCACTCGTGTTGTGTCACAGGCATATTCTCCACGATTCAGAAGTTAAAATACATGACTAAAGTGCAGGTATTGGGAGAACTCTCTCTGTAAAACAGAGGACTCTCTATTTCACTTGGTGGAAATATCGCTGAGCACAGAGGATAATGAAGAGATGTGAAATATTGATAGGGTACCCAAAGCACAGGCTCATGTGCAAAGGGTTATTTGGAGACATGAGAAACAGAATCTCTCTAGTGATGCCTGAAAGTAAGATTTTGGAGCTGTAAAGGGCAAAAGTAATAAAAATAGCAATAATAGTAGCTACCACTTATGGAAAACCCACTCCATTAGGTGCTATGTTTTGAACTTCGGATATTTTATTTCACTTAACCTTTACTGGCATTCACTGGAGGTCAAAATTATTCCCAGCTTCAGGTGGTGGAAAAAACCCACCTGCCAAATCAAGAGACGTAAGAGACACAGGTTCAATCCCGGGGTCGAGAAGATTCCCTGGAGGAGGAAACGGCAACCCACTTCAGTATTCTTGCCTGGAAAAGTCCCATGAACAGAGGAGCTTGGCAGTCTACAATCATAGGGTCGCAAAGAGTTGAACATGACTGAAGTGACTTAGCACAGCACATATAGTTGAAGATGCCCAGGCTCCTGTGATGAAGTGACTTGCCCACTGTACCACAGCTAGAAAGAGGCAGAGTTGGATTCTAATATAGATGGATAGACCTCTATCCACTGCACTGCTAGTTACTATCTTGAACTGTTTATACATTTGGTAGCAACCAGCTACCCATAATATCCCACCTAAGATTCTAGTCAAGACAACCTACTGGGCTTTTATAAATTGTAAGCACCAATCCTATGGATATTATGCTTCTGTTATGACTGGTTTGTGTCACAGGCATATTCTCCAGATTCATTCAGCTTCCCAGGTGGCACTGGTGGTAAAGAACTTGCCTGCCAAGGCAGGACAACTAAGAGATTCTTGTTCAATCCCTGGGTCCAGAAGATCCTCTGGAGGAGGAGTGGCAACCCGCTCCAGTATTCTTGCCTGAAAAACCCCATGGACAGAGAAGCTTGGCGGGCTACAGTCCACAGGGTCGCAAAGAGTCGGGCATGACTAAAGTGACTTAGCACAGCATGACTGGTTTGTTAGAAAGTTATTGCTAAGAAGAATAGATTTCAAGGTCAATGGATGGAGGGTGGCTAAGGGATGATTGATTGTCAATCAGAACAGTTTACAAGAAAAATATTTGAGTTCCCCAAACACTAGACTCTGACCTTTAACTTTGTAAGACTAGATCCTCCATTCTGCCATATCTGTTCAAAAGAGATGTCTTCTGAAATCAAACAGCACTGTGAAATTATACCAGTAAAAGGCTATACCCATTTAATAATGTCTCCCATTTAATAATGTCTAATATTAAATACAACTGTAAATCATATCAGCGGAGAAGGCAATGGCAACCCACTCCAGTACCCTTGCCTGGAAAATCCCATGGACAGAGGAACCTGGTAGGCTGCAGTCCATGGGGTCATGAAGAGTTGGACACGACTGAGAGACTTCACTTTCACTTTTCACTTTCATGCATTGGAGAAGGAAATGGCAATCCACTCCAGTGTTCTTGCCTGGAGAACCCCAGGGACGGGGGAGGCGGGTGGGCTGCTGTCTATGGGGTCTCACAGAGTTGGACATGACTGAAGCGACTTAGCAGCAGCAGCAGCAGCAGCAGAAGCAGCAGCAGCAGCAAATCATATCAGAATGGCCCATTTCAGCCAAGCAATATGTTCTTATCCTTTAGGACACTAGGCAGGAAGACAAATTAGAATCAGAAGACTGCTTAGTGAGCATGGTATCAGAGCAAAAGTGGTTGAATAAATACATCTATCTCCTGTATATAGATATTGGAGAAGGAAATGGCAACCCACTCCAGTATTCTTGCCTGGAGAATTCCATAAACAGAGGAGCCTGGCAGGCTACAGTCCATGGAGTCTCAAAGAGTTGGACACGACTGAGCGACTATCACTCATATAGATATATCTTCTAATTATATAGAATTATAGATTACACATGATTAGGGTATAAGGCCTCTCTTAGATTAATGAGAAGCACACTGACAAAAATTTTGTTTTTAGCCTCTTCTTTCCTCTGGGCTCTATATTGGTCACTTAATCCTTCTGTGGCTTACAGAAACAGTCAAATTCCAGTGATATATTTCTGAAGTTACATACTAGTTTTGTGTGCTAACTCGTGCGTGCGTGCATGTTAAATCATTTCAGTCATGTCCGACCCTTTGTGAAACTATGGACTGAAGCCTGCTAGTCTCCTCTGTCCATGGGATTCTCCAGGCAAGAATACTGGAGTGGCTGGCTATGCCTTCCTCCAAGAGATCTTCCCAACCCAGGGACCGAACTTGCGTCTCATGTCTTCTGCATTGGCAGATGGCTTCTCTACCACTAATGCCACCTGCAAAGTCCCTGTTTACAACTCAGGTACTTCCAACGTATTAAGAAAAATGGCCATTCTATGTGCCAGCATTGCATGAAGTGATGCGAATACACAGTGATTCCTTCGATAGGCTCCTGATTGATTTGCACAGATCCTGTCTTGGTATTCTGGTGTTTTCTACACAAGAGCCAGAGTGATTTTTCCAAAATAGTAATTCATACACATCAATTATCTGCTGTATTTTCTGAAATACATGGCTTCCCATTATGCTTCTTATAGTCTAAAAATCCTTAATGTGAGCTAGAGGCCTTGTAGTCTTTTTGCCCCTACCAGCCTTGTCTCTTACCAAGGTCCCTTGTTTTTTTGTGGTCCAACCACACTGACTGTTTCTCAGTCACTTGAATGTACCTATGTGTTTGCCACCAGAAAGTCTCTTTACATGAAGTTTACCTAACCTAAGATTCTCCTTCCTCCCTCTTATTCATTCAGTTTCTACTTATCTTTTATACTTAGATAACATTTTATTCCTTAAAGAAAGACTTAATCTGAGTTCATGATCTAGCTAAAGTTGCCCTACTATGTACTCTAATATTACTAAGAAACTCTCCTTCATATACCTGCTCTCAATTTTAATTTGTGTTCATTCATACTGTTATTTGATCAATATCTGTTTCTCCCACAACACTCCAAACTGCACAAGGGCTCTATTTGAAAAGCAATATCTGACAAGCATAGTTACTGACACATAGCCAGTGTTCCCAAATGTTTATTGAGTAGATTAATGCAAGCCCTGGTAACTTTCAGGATCTCACTGAGATTGTTTATTCTTTTTGAAGTTGAAACATTTATACTATGTTATATTACTATAAAATTACTTTATACTCATTGCAAAATTTTTACCAAACAGAAATAAATACAGTAGAGAATAAAGATCTGACAAAATTTCTGCATTGCTACCAAGAAATGATACTGATTTTCACTTAGAGGAATACCTTTCTAGTCATTTTCTCTATGACATATTTGTATGTGTGTGGTTTTTACATGAAAGAGACCGTGTTATTTGGGCATACTCTTTTACCATTTAATATGATGTAGTTCAGTTGGTAAAGAATCCATCTTCAATGGAAGAGACCCCGGTTTGATTCCTGGGTCAGGAAGATCCACTGGAGAAGGGATAGGCTACCCACTCCAGTATTCTTGGGCTTCCCTTGTGGCTCAGCTGGTAAAGAATCCTCTTGCAATACAGGAGACCTGGGTTCAATCCCTGGGTTGGGAAGATCCCTTGGAGAAAGGAAAGGCTACCCACTCTAGTGTTCTGGCCTGGAGAATTCCATGGACTATATAGT
The DNA here is from genome assembly GCF_002263795.3 of Bos taurus. NCBI lineage: Eukaryota > Metazoa > Chordata > Mammalia > Artiodactyla > Bovidae > Bos > Bos taurus. Next base: position 59,906,550 of record NC_037342.1, on the reverse strand, counting down.
CTACAGGGTCACAAAGAGTCAGACGTGACTGAGTGACTTTTACTCACTCAGAGATCTTTTAATAGCAATACATATAAATCAATTTATATTTTTGACACTCCTCTGGGATCCCACTGGAGGGATGCATTAAAATTTGTTTTACTTGTTCCTAACAGATGTCCATTTAACTTAATTACAATGATAAATAATGCCTATTATTGTAGGCCCATGAAATATATTTTTTCAGGAATCTGTATTTATATACATTAATAACAATGGCATTGCTGAACAAAGAGATGCCTTGTCTTAAATGTTGATGTAGTTTTTCAAATTTCTTCCAAACAAATTTTATAATTTGTGTACACTAATAGTAAAAGAGTATCTCCATATTGAAGACATTCATAAATTGAAAGGTTTCATTAACCTGTGAAATTAGCCTCTATATTCCCCTAAAATTGAATGCTTTTAGTAATGAGTAACTTACATAAATAAAACATAATAATTGTATGTGAGAAGATAATAGCATATATCTTTTTAATTACTGGGTAGATTTCTTAAAGCATAATTGTTTGGAGTCACTGAGATAGTAATTAAAAAAAAAAAACAAACACTGGTAAGGCCCTGATTTTGAAAACAGAATACTTAAAAAGATTAAAGTGTTTTAAGCCATGGACTTTAGTTTCATCATAAATATGCTGTATAACAGTGAAGGGTAGCCTAAAATTTTGAAGATAAAGGAGACTGATTAACTGTGACTGTGTGGATCACAACAAATTGTGGAAAATTCTTAATGAGATGGGAATACCAGACCACTTAACCTGCTTCCAGAGAAACTTGTATGCAGGTCAAGAAGCAACAGTTAGAACCAGACATGGAACAACAGACTGGTTCCAAATTGGGAAAGGAGTACGTTAAGGCTATATATTGTCACCCTGCTTATTTAACTTATATGCAGAGTACATCATGCAAAATACTGGACTGGATGAATCACAAGCTGGAGTCAAGACTGCCAGGAGAAATATCAATGACCTCAGATATCCAGATGATACCACCCTAATGGCAGAAAGCAAAGAGGAAATACAGAGTCTCTTGATGAGGATGACAGACAAGAGTGAAAAAGCTGGCTTGAAATTCAACATTCAAAAGCTAAGATCAGGGCATCCAGTCCCACCACTTCTTGGCAAATAGATGAGGAAACAATGGAAACAGTGACAGGCTTTATTTTCTTGGGCTCCAAAATCACTATGGATGGTGATTGCAGCCATGAAATTAAAAGACGCTTTCTCCCTGGAAGAAAAGCTATGACAAATCTAGACAGCATATTAAAAAAGCAGAGACACCACTTTGCCGACAAAGGTTCTTAAAGTCAAATCTATGATTTTTCCAGTAGAGAGTTGGACTATAAAGAAGGCTGAGCATTGAATAATTGATGCTTTTGAAATGTGGTGCTGGAGAAGACTCTTAAGAGTCCCTTGGACAGCAAGGAGATCAAATCAGTCAATCCCAATGGAAATCAACCTGAATATTCACTGGAAGGACTGGTGCTGAAGCTAAAGCTCCAATACTTTGGCCGCCTGATGGGAAGAACTGACTCACTGGAAAATAGCATGATTCTGAGAAAGATTGAGGGCAGGAGGAGAAGGGGGTGACAGAGGATGAAATGATTGTCTGGCATCACTGACTCAATGAACATGAGTTTGCACAAACTTCAGGAGATGATAATGGACAAAGAAGCCTGGTGTGCTGCAAACCACGGGGTCACAAAGAGTCAGACATGACTGAGCGATTGAACAATAACAACATGAAAATAATGGAAACTTTCCACCTGGATTGGTTTTAGCTCAGTTTTCTAAGAAAAAATATGTATCTAATAGTGTTTTCTACCTGTTGCCTCTCATTATACTTATTATAACTATCAAAACTTAAATAATTACAGAAAGTTTCAGAAATATTTGCCATGCACCAAACATTGTATATCCTTTCTCCTTGTGTTTAGAAGCTTTCTGTAGATTGCCATGGATACTCAAGTTGTGGCAGTAAGATAGAGGTTGAGGACATATACTGGGAGGAAGTCAATCAAGAATTATTTCAGAAGGCAAGAAAAGAAAAAAAAAGTGTATTCACTGATAATTTTGTGTTACTGCAAACTGACATTTTGCTAGAAAGTGAAAGTGTTAAAGATGGTAGGGTAAACAGGCAGTTATAGCTAGCAAAAGTTGATTGAATCCAAGCCACGGTCTCTCACCAACTAATTTTTCTGTTCATAGCCAACTGAAGATATGCAAAGACAGGATGACCATCCATGTGAAACATTACAAAGAAAATAGTTTCCCTAATCTATCTTAAAATTTCAGTGCCACACTTAAAACACTGTGCTTTGTTACTAAGAGGAAGCCATTTCCCCATTCAACGGAGGCTTCTTGTATCTCAGACCTATTTTCACTTGATCAATCCTGAATGGAAAGAAAGCAAGGCTGGTCACATCTCTCCTCAATAGCCATGACAACCCCTCAGACTTTGTAAGCCTCTGGCTGTTTCTACATGACATCAAGAAAAACATTTCAAAAGTGAGTATTTCAAACACTTGAGGGAAATGGTGATTTTATCAGGCCAGGGTTCAATAGCAGTGCTATGGAAACTGTGATCCAGATAATCATTTGCCAGGGCAGCTGTTCTGTGCATTCTAGGATGTTTAGCAGTGGTTCTGATACTAGTACTACCTCTCCAGCTTGTTACTGAAAATGCTTCCAGCCATTGTTCCCTAGACAATGAGAACCTACTATATAGCACAGGAAACTCTACTCAATGTTCTGTGGTGACCTAAACAAGAAGGAGATATATATATATATATGTGTGTGTGTGTGTGTGTGTGTGTGTATACGTATATGCATAACTGATTCACTTTGCTTTATAGTAGAAACTAACACAATATTGTAAAGCAACTATATCCCAATAAAAATTAATTTTAAAAGACTGGAATCTCCCCAAAAAAATGTCCCTAGAAGACCAAAATCATGCATCCTATATTAAGAAGCAAGCTATTGCAGTTTTGGAGAATATTCAGTTCAGTTCAGTCTAGTCACTCAGTCGTGTCCGACTCTTTGCAACCCCATGAACCACAGCACACGAGGCCTCCCTGTACATCACCAACTCCTGGAGTTTACTCACAATCATGTCCACTGAGTTGGCGATGCCATCCAACCATCTCATCCTCTGTCGTCCCCTGCTCCTCCTGCCTTCAATATTTCCCAGCATCAGGGTCTTTTCAAATGAGTCAGTTCTTCACATCAGGTGGCCAAAGTATTGGAGTTTCAGCTTCAGCATCAGTCCTTCCAATGAATATTCAGGACTGATTTCCTTTAGGATGGACTGGTTGGATCTCCTTGTAGTCCAAGGGACTCTCAAGAATCTTTTCCAACACCACAGTTCAAAAGCATCAATTTTTTGGCACTCAGCTTTCTTTATAGTCCACTCTCACATCCATACATGACAACTGGAAAAACCATGGGTTTGACCAGACAGACCTTTGCTGGCAAAGTAATGTCTTTGTTTTTTAATATGCTATCTAGGTTGGTCATAATTTTTCTTCCAAGGAGCAAGCGTCTTTCAATTTCATGGTTGCAATCACCATCTGCAGTGATTTTGGAGCCCCCCAAAATAAAGTATCTCACTGTTTCCACTGTTTCCCCATCTATTTGCCATTAAGTGATGGCACCAGATGCCATGATCTTCATTTTCTGAATGTTGAGCTTTAAGCCAACTTTAGAACTCTCTTCTTTCACCTTCATCCAGAGGCTCTTTAATTCTTCTTTGCTTTCTGCCATAAGGGTGGTGTCATCTGAATATCTGAGGTTATTGATGTTTCTCCTGGCAATCTTGATTCCAGCTTGTGCTTCACCCAGTCCAGCATTTCTCATGATGTACTCTGCATATAAGTTAAATAAGGAGGGTGACAATATACAATTTGACGTACTCCTTTCCCAATTTGGAGAATATTACTCAGTTACAATTGATAAGGGTCATGTTTATATACCGCAGAGTCTCCATGTCTTCAATTTATCAGTTAGATGAACCCAGTCTGAGATTCTAGTTCTCAGTAGATAGGAAATCACTTCGTGGCTAATATTAGGCTGTATCCAAGCTGAAAAAAATATATGACTTGCACTGAAAAGTTCACCAGAACACCGTCTTCCAACATATCTCAATATATAGATCATGATTCACTTGTTTACTTTGTGCCAAGTAGAAGTCATGAAAAAATTATCTTGATTTGCAAGCAACTGAACTCAATCAATGTTTAGAATCATATATGTGTCCCCTGAGACACGAAAACACATGCTTACATCTTCATATCAGAGACGGAATTTTTAAATCAATTTGTCAGCTTCTTCGGTCAATTTTTTGTTAGCACTAAAACATAAAAGCCTTATGACTCCATATTAGCAGAGAAATTAACAGAGACTAACATATCTTGGGGTTCTACTATTTCATATGCCTTAAATATATTAACTTATTTAATCTTCATATCAGTGCTATTGAGTTCCTATTACTCTAATTTCATCAAAAGATGGAGAAATTGAGACTTAGCCATTTTAAGTGATTGACCAAGATGAGACTGTAGGAAATAGCTAAGTTATGAATCTATTGTAAGTCTAACTTCAAAGCCAACTTTATCTTTCCACAATATTATGGGTCTATTTTCTTCAAAAAGTTAGAAAATAAAATCCAAAAATCTTTCTTAAACGTCCATTTGTGGAGAAAAATATTACATAAGATAAAATCAAACTCACTTTTCTTTTAAAAATTAGTTCTTAAAGTATAAAAGAACATTTACAGGTCTGAATGATAGGATAATGAACACACATTTTAAGAATTGAAATTTAGAACCATTTAAAATAGAAAATGAATTCTTAGCCAAAATATGTGCTCCTGGAAAATAAAAAAAGGAACATAACCAAAAGGCATTGAAACTAAATCACTTCCTGAGCCATAATGAGCTTAGGTTTTTAATCAGACTAATGAGAAAAGATCTGTAATTCGGCACGGCTCATGAGTCATACCATAAAGTTTCTCCCTACAGTTTCATGGCAGCCCTTGATGTATCATTCATTAGGTACTGGGAAAGTAACATTTTCAAGAACACAATGAACTGCAGACAGACAGGAAAAACAATGAGGGAGCAAACCCTCATCCTCCTTCTAAACTGCCCTTTATTTTCTCAGTCAGTGTGCTCTCCTTCCCTCACCTCCAAACTGATCACTGCCTCTAGTCTATGTTAATCTGGTGACTCATTGGGGGGCTTGGACATTGTGTTCCTTATGACCTATATAATAGAAGTGTGGGGTGGTAGTAAAGCTCCTGCTGTGTGGGGTGGGATGAACCCTTAATCAGGCATCTGCTCGGATGAACCCTTAATCAGGCATCTGCTCCCGGACTCTAGGATAACAAGAACACAGATTCTTTTTCTCCCCTTGGCCACACCATTCAGCACACGGGATCTTAGCTCCCAGATCAAGGAGGGAACCCACACTTCTTGCATCGGATGCACAGAGTCTTAACCACTGGACTGCCAGGGAAGTCCCAAGAACACAAATTCTTGAAATTCAGTGATATCCCTCTGTATAGTCTGTGCTGCATGGTCTCAAATATTCTAAGTATGCATTATCTGTAAGTGGGAAAACATTGGTGTTGGTAGGTTGGATATGAAAACACCACACATGAGTAATTGCCTTATAGATTAAAGACTAAGAAGATGCAACTTTGCCCAGAAGTCAAAAAGGGTCTAGAAAATCTAGAAGACCACCTGGAGAGAGAACAAGTAGGTTCAAAGATATTAATAGTTTGGAAATGACAGGTCCAACTGGGATATAAGAGGAAAAGGACAGAGTCTGGAACCAGAAGATACGAAGTATTATATGGATCTGACACGCTGAGTGACCAGGAACAAGTCTAAATTGCCCCAAATCTCAATTTCTCCATCTGTAAAATGGGGATAATGAGAATTCTGTTTTTTACAGGTTTGTTTAGAGAATACAATGGAATAATGCATCTGAAAGTTAATTTTATTGTTGTTTTATAATGATAGCTTTTATTTTGTAAGTTATACTGAATAATAATCTTATAAGATAAACACCCAATCCTCATTATTTAACTGACTCTTGGCTCTTCTACCAACCTTCATGTGTTCTTTAAGTCCAGGAGAGGAGGGGTCATTTCATCTATAGCTGTTTGATTCCTGGAGGTACCCCGATCCCTTGTTAGAATTCACTTCCTTAATTTCTAGGGAGATTTTCTTCTAGGCAGGCTTGGACAAAAAACAGCTGATCGATACCTGCATTTCAACATATGACCTGATCACAAGCTTTCTCTCTTATGTATCATTCCCTATACCTTGCCTTCCTCTCTTCCTTCTTCCATCCCTCTCTCCCTCTGTTCCTTTCTTCCTTCCTTCTTCTCAAGCAATACTTTATCTCCTTGCAGTGTAGACTGATATTTCTATGTTCTGTCAGACTCCTGCCTCCTTTCCTTGGAAACTTCTGCCAGGCTATAGCTTTAGATGCAATTATAGCTATGAACATTAGGGAGCAGCAGAATGCAAAGGAGTAGCACTGCTTCCTGTAAAAAGCTCAGTTGCTGAGTCCAGGTAAGACAGGAATTTGGTCCACCCTGCCTCCAAAGTCAGAAGTCTTGACTCCAAAACCATCTGACATCCCAGAAGACAGTGTGGAACAGCAGCAGTCATTGAAGTCAGAAAAACTCGGGTTTTAAATCACTTTCCCATTGTGTGATCTTCAGTTCAGTTCAGTCACTCAGCCATGTCCGAATCTTTGTGACCCCATGAATTGCAGCACGCCAGGCCTCCCTGTCCATCACCAACTCCCAGAGTTTACCCAAACTCATGTCCATTGAGTTGGTGATGCCATCCAGCCATCTCATCCTCTGTTGTCCCCTTCTCCTCCTGCCCCCAATCCCTCCCAGCATCAGAGTCTTCCAATGAGTCAATTCTTCGCATGGGGTGGCCAAAGTATTGGAGTTTCAGCATCAGTCCTTCCAATGTACACCCAGGACTGATCTCCTTTAGGGTGGACTGGTTGGATCTCCTTGCAGGAGTTACTTAATATCTCTGGGCCTGAATTCTACTATTCATTAAATAAGGATCAAGATGTCTTCCAAATAAAATTATAATTTTTTTTTTTTTGGTTCAAAAACAACAAACATGGTGCCTGGGTCATGGAAGTCAATCCATATATATTATTTTCCTTCCATAACTTTTTCCTATCACCCTTGTGTGAACTATTCCAATTTTCACTTCAGGCCAACTAGTCATCAGCATGATGATGACCTCACTCCCTTCTCCTGCCTCTGTAGACTGTGAGATAACTCTACAGATACCTTGACTTTACTGTGCCCTACAATGAGAAAAGTGAGAAAAACAAATTAGCTTTATAATAACTCTGGATCAGATATACAATGAATAGCAAAAAAACCAGTGTGATAAGAGACTCTAATATGGCTCTCACTGATTCCTGCCTCTTGTTACTCAGGGTCTTATGTAATGCCTTCCCCTTGAGTAACTTGCTTCTAACCAATAGAATACAGCAATATGGAGGAAGTGTCACTACTGGAGTTAAATTACAAGAGATCATGACCTTTGTCTTGCTAGCAGATTCTTATTAGCCTTAATGAGACAAGAGGCGTGTCAGAGATGGCTGGATGGCCAGAAACTGAGGGTAACTCTTTGCCGACAATCTGCAAGGAACTGAGACTCAATCCAACAGCCTTTTGGGACTAAATCCTCCCAACAGCCAGGTCAGTGAGCTTGGAAGTAGATTTTCCTTCATTGGACCTTTAAATAACACCCCAACACTGGCTTTTGAGAGTTCTCAAAGCAGAGCACCCAGCTAGGCTATGCTCAAATATTCTTACCTCCTAGAAACTGTAGATAATAAATGTGTGTTGTTTTAAGCTGCTTGAGGGTAACTTATTGCACACCAATAGATAACTAATACAAAGAATGAAATACATAAGTAGATCAGAGACTATGTAGGAGTCATATTGTGGTGGGCCTGCTAGATCATAGCAAAGAAGTTGATTTTTATTCTAAATTGATTTTTATTCAGTGGGAAACCACTAGGGATTTTTCAGCACGGAAAATATATGTCCTGAATTATATTTTAGAAATATTACACTGGCTGCTGTGAGATGGACTTTATGGGGCTGCTTTAGTGATATTTTACATGTCTTCTAACCAAAATTAAAATGATTTATTCTTTCCTCAGAGGAAGCAGAAGTATTTATTCTTGATCATCTCTTTGGTAACACTCAATATAGGACACCTTCATTCCCCTTGGAATCATCAGCTCAGTATATGAAATTCCAACTTCAGAAGTTTTCTTCTTTAATTCTTTTTAATTTCTTTTTTGAGGTAAGTCTAGATTCACATGCAGTTTTAAGAAACATTACAAAGAGATCCTATACACAATTCATATATTGCCTTCAACAGTAACATCATGAGTAACTATAACACAATATCAAAACTAGGAAATGGTTCAGTTCAGTTCAGTCGCTCAGTTGTGTCCGACTCTTTGCGACCCCATGAATCACAGCATGCCAGGCCTCCCTGTCCATCACCAACTCCCAGAGTTCACTCAGACTCACGTCCATCGAGTCAGTGATGCCATCTAGTCATCTCATCCTCTGTCGTCCCCTTCTCCTCCTGCCCCCAATCCCTCCCAGCATCAGAGTGTTTTCCAATGAGTCAACTCTTTGCAAGAGGTGGCCAAAGTACTGGAGTTTCAGCTTTATCATCATTCCTTCCAAAGAACACCCAGGGCTGATCTCCTTCAGAATGGACTAGTTGGATCTCTTTGCAGTCCAAGGGACTCTCAAGAGTCTTTTCCAACACCACAGTTCAAAAGCATCAATTCTTCAGCGCTCAGCCTTCTTCACAGTCCAACTCTCACATCCATAAAAGGGCCTTTTGATGGAAGTGAAAGAGGAGAAAGACAAAACTGGCTTAAGAGTCAACATTCAGAAAACTAAGATAATGACATCTGGTCCCATCATTTCATGCAAATAGATGGGGAAACAATGGATACAGTGAAAGACTTTATTTTCTCGGGCTCCAAAATCACTGCAGATAGTGACTGCAGCCATGAAATTAAAAGGCACTTGCTTCTTGGAAGAAAAATCATGACCAACCTAGACCGCATATTTAAAAGCAGAGAGATTACTTTGCCAACAAAAGTTCGTCTAGTCAAAATTATGGTTTTGCCAGTAGTCATGTATGGATGTGAGAGTTGGACCATAAAGAAAGCTGAGCCCTGAAGTCCTGATGCTTTTGAACTGTGGTGTTGGAGAAGACTCTTGAGAGTCCCTTGGACTGCAAGGTGATCAAACCAGTCAATCCTAAAGGAAATCAGTCCTGAATATTCATTGGAAGGACTGATGCTGAAGCTGAAGCTCAATACTTTGACCACCTTATGTGAAAAGCTGGAAAAGATTGAAGGCAAGAGGAGAAGGGGATGGCAGAGGATGACATGGTTGGATGACATCACTGTTGTGACGGACATGAGTTTGAGCAAGCTTCGGGAGTTGGTGACAGACAAGGAAGCCTGGCATGCTGCACTCCAAGGGGTTGCAAAGAGTTGGACAAGACTGAGCGACTGAACTGAACTGAACTTTGAGTGTTATTTATATTTTCTTAGGCACACTTGCTTTCAGATATGTGGTTTGCAAATTATTTTATACTTCCAAATATTTTATACTACAAATGTAGCTTTCATTCTCTTAACAAGTTCTTAGACTAAACAGTTTAAATTTTGGTAAGGTCTAATTTATCTATCTTTTATTTTTATTGATCATCTTTTTCTGTCAAGTCTAGGAACTCTATATAAGATCCCAAAGATTCTTATTTTTTTTCTAAAAGTTTTTAAAAAGAATTTTCTGCACTATTGTAATTTTATATTTAGTATATAATTCCATGATCTCTTGGGAGTTAAATTTTACATAGAATGTAAAGCTTAGGTTACAGTTCAATTTTTGCTTGTGGACATTCAATTTTTTCAGCCAGATTTAGTATCATGTGTTGAAAAGTCTATCCTTCCTCAAATGAATTGCTTTAGCACCTTTGCAAAACAAAATGAAAAAGTGGTGAATATCTACATGTAAGATTAAAGGAAAAAAAATTAGGAAACCAGACTCCTATCCCTGTAGGAGGTATTTTAAATATGTAAAAAAATTAATTCAAAATACATCATAAACCTAAATATGACTTAAAATATAAAATCTAAGAAGAAACCATAGGAATAAGTCTTTATAATCTTTGATTAGCATTTATACACGATACTGAAAGCATAAGTGACAACAGAAAGGTAGTATACTAACGCATATATACTAACGCATATATATGGGATTTAGAAAGATGGTAACGATAACCCTGTATGTGAGACAGCAAAAGAGACACAGATGTATAGAACAGTCTTTTGGACTCTGTGGGAGAGGGAGAGGGTGGGATGATTTGGGAGAATGGCATTGAAACATGTATAATATCATATAAGAAATGAATTGCCAGTCCAGGTTAGATGCAGGATACAGGATGCTTGGGGCTGGTGCACTGGGATGACCCAGAGGGATGGTACAGGGAGGGAGGTGGGAAGGGGATTCAGGATGGGGAACCCGTGTACACTCGTGGCGGATTCATGTTGATATATGGCAAAACCAATACAATATTGTAAAGTAATTAGCCTCCAACTAAAATAAATAAATTTATATTTTTAAAAAAGGTAGCTAAGCTGGCCTTTACCAACATTAAAATTTCTACTTCAAAGGATACCATCAAAAAGTGAAGAGACAACCCACGGAATAGAAAGTATGCTTGAAAATCATATATCGGATAAGGGATTTGTATGTAGACTATATAAATAACACTAACAACTATATATAATATTGTACCTCAATTAGGCGTTAGTTAATCAGTCTTGTCTGACTCTTTGCAACCCCATGGACTGTAGCCCACCAGGCTCCTCTGTCCATGGAAGTCTCCAGGAAAGAATACTGGAGTGGGTTCCCATTTCCTTTTCCAGGAGATCTTCCAACCCAACATTCGAACCCTGGTGTATATTAACTATACCTCAATAAAAATACAATTTAAAGATAATATGAGAAAGAACTTTACTAATTCAACAAGAAGATAAATAACCCAGTTTTTAAAATGAGCAAAGGACTTGAAAACAAATGTCCTCAATGACAATACACACATGACAAATAAGCACACCAAAAAAATTGCTCAAAAACATGAGTCATTGGAACAATGCAAGTCAAAATTACAGTGAGATGTTACTTCACACATACTAAAATAGCTAAAATTTTTAAAAGACAGATCATAACAAATGCTAATAAGCATGTGGAGAAATTGAAACCTTCATTCATTGTTGATAGGATTATAAAATAATGCTGCCCCTTTGGAAAACAGTTTGGCAGTTTCTCAAAATATTAAACATATCGTTATCATGCTATGCTAAGTCACTTCAGTCGTGTCTGACTCTGTGCGACCCCATAGACGGCAGCCCACCAGCCTCCCCCGTCCCTGGGATTCTCCAGGCAAGAACACTGGAGTGGGTTGCCATTTCCTTCTCCAATGCATGAAAGTGAAAAGTGAAAGGGAAGTCGCTCAGTCGTGTCCGACTCTCAGCGGCCCCATGGACTGCAGCCTACCAGGCTCCTCTGTCCATGGGATTTTCCAGGCAAGGGTACTGGAGTGGGGTGCCATCACCTTCTCCGTATAGTTATCATATGACCTGACAATTCTACTTATAGTTATTTACCCAAGAGAAGTGAAACATATATATTCACATAAAAACTTGCACAAGAAATATTCAGAGTAGCATTGTCCATATAGCTGTAAAAAATTACATAAATAAATAAAGCTAGAGCAAGAGTACTAGAATAGCAAGAAGTGAAAGCAGTCCCAAATAATGAATGGATAAATAAAATATGGTATATCTGGTATATTATTTGGAAATAAAGTTTTTATATATGCTATAAGATGGATAAACCTTGAAAACATTATGCTAATTGAAAAAAAAGCTAGTCATAGAATAACAGACTGATTTCTCTTATATGAAATGTTCAGAATAAGCACATTTATAGAGACAGAAAATAGTTAAGGGTTTTCAGGGGTTGAAGAAAGGAGGAAATAAGAGTTATTGTCAGTGGATATTGAGTTCCTTTTGGGGGGTGTTGAAATTGTTCTAAAATAGATAGTGATGGTGGCTATACAGTCATGTAAATATTCTAAAAACAGCTTTTTTTCCATTTAAAAGGGTGAATTTTATGGTATACAAATTATATCTCAATAAATCTACTATTTAAGAAAAAAGAAAACAAAACAAACAAACAAAAAGAATTAGTTGAGCATATTTGCATGTATCTCATCCTAGCCCTGTACCCTGTTCCCTTGGTTGGTGTGTCTGTTCTTCTGCCAATACCATTTTGTGTGAACCACTACAGCTATAACCTAGAAAGATTCCTCCTACTTTATTTTTCTATTTCAAAATTGCTTTAGCTATTCTAGGTCCCATGGCTTTCCATATAAATTTTAGAACTATCTTGTCTATATCTACATAAAACCTGCCTGTGATTTTGACAGGAATTACCTTAAACCTGTAAATGTAACAACAGCTATATTATACTATGCTTTCCAGTGCATTTGGTCCTGAACCACCTTTTTAGCAGAATAACTAACATTATGCAGGACTTGTTTTATGAAATTCTCATTTAAGTAAATTTTCCTATGACAAAAATCATAAGTATAAATGGAATCTAAAGATGTCTGGTATCTTTAATGTCTGAAGACTGTCACAAATACAAATTTTATTACAGCTAATAGATGAGGTGATATATTTAAAATTATAATTGTTGACTCTGTATACATTCTACAATGTTTTAAAAATACCCAACCTTTTAAGAAATTTACCAGACTATAATTTATGAACTGACAAGACCAGGCAGAGGTGCTAGGCATCATTGTCTGCTAGCTAGAGGACTATGATAGAAATTATGATTTATGTGAGGAAGTCAGCATTCTTAAGTTTGATCAGCAAAGTGTGATTTGGAGAAAATATATCTCTAAATTTCATAACTAATGAACATCAGCTCAGAGCAATGAAATGAGAAAGCTGGCAGAGGAATAATCGAAAGTTCATTGGACCAGGAATCAAGAGACAGTGTATTTATTTGTTCTCTTCCTGTTACTAACTAGCTGTGCAAATTTAGGTCAGCTTCTTAATTTCTAGAAGTGGCAGCATCTTCTTATATACAATGAAACAGTCAGTATTAGTAGTCATTATGAGCATGATTTAGGAATTAGAAGATTTAGGGGTGAATCAAGACTCCGCTACTTCCTTACTTTATGACTTGGCAAGTTACTTGATCTCCTTAAGCTAGTGTCCTCAATAAGGTTCTTGTAAGGATTAAATAAGATAATTCATAGAAAGTACTTAATGTACACAAATACTGGTAGCTACAACCATTTGGATACTGAATTTGTTAGTGATCAGAATACGTGGTCGAGAATCAGACTGCCTTGGTTTTACTGCCATATTCATCATTTATCAGACACTGAACGTGGAAAAATAAAATACTCTGAGCCTCAGTTATTTAATCTGTAAAATGGAGATTATTAATAAAGTGTCTGTCTCTTCAAGTTGTTGTAAAGATTAAAATAATGCATGAAGGTAGAGATTTAGCTTGGAAACACATCAAGTGTGATACTAAAGAAATGTCAGATGTACTCATTATTAACTATAAGTAAAACTAGGAAGTTTCCATAGACCAGCAGAATTAGACCTTCTACCTTGTTTTTGGAAGGTCACAGCTATTAATCTTAATACACTTTGGTCACATCATAGGTGAAGAAATAGACCCAGAAAGACAGACATGCCCAAATTAAGGGCAAAATCCATGTTTGTTTTCTAAAAAAGCTTCTGACATCTATTATCTTTACAGATATAAGATGAGAAAATATTTTTTCAATATTTTATTAATATTTTTTATAAAATGAAAAGAAACTCCTATGATTGATTAAGGAAGGTGGTTATGGCTGGGGGGTTTGTGGGATATTTTGTTTTGATTTTTGCCTTTCCTTTTAACTTTAAGCTTTAAGTTGACACAGTCTCAAATATCTGTGGGAAAAACATCCTCTTAAAATGGGTCCTGGTGCCTGCCTTCTGGGGAGGTGGTCCTGAGCAGGTGAACTGAGAGACTGCACCTATCTCTTCCCCCTAAAATTTTGCCTCTTGAGTTGTTATGCCGCTCTCCTCCTTACTTTGTTACATTTCTATAGTGAAGTTGGTTTTACTTGAATGATTCATGTTTAGGGGAAAAAAAATCAAAATACCCTTAAAATTTGTTTCAACTCCTCCTGCAAATAAAAATTAAATAAATGAAGTGGCAGATGTTAAGAAAAAAAAATCCATGGTGCTGATCCATGAATGGCTGTCTCAACTCAAGTGAAAATTTTCAGTGTTATTTTCCAGGATGCTTTTGAAAGTATGTTTAAGGTAAGTCTTTGGCTGCTTCCCTGGTGGCTCAGAGGTTAAAGCGTCTGCTTGCAATGCAGGAAACCTGGGTTCAATCCCTGGGTTGGGAAGATCCCCTGGAGATGGAAATGGCAACCCACTCCAGTACTCTTGCCTGGAGAATCCCATGGATGGAGGAGCCTGGTGGGCTACAGTCCACGGGTCGCAAAGAGTCAGACACGACTGAGCGACTTCACTTTGGCTGGCTATGGTGTTGGCCTTAATCCAAAAAAAAAGAAAAAAGAAATGGGTTGGATCCCTGGGTCAGGAAGATCCACTGGAGAAGGGAATGGCAACCCATTCCAGTATTCTTACCAGAGGAGGCTGGCAGGCTACGGTCCATGGAACCACAAAGAGTGGGACATGACTGAGTGACTGAACATATAGAACAATCAAAAAAAAAGAAGAAGAAGAAGCAAATGTCTACCTTAAAATATTCTTATTTTAAATGGGTGAAGACAAAACTTGGAGTGGATGATTAGAAGAGATGGATCTTTGGTTGTAGTAGTGCAGAAGGTATGAGTATGGGTCATACTCATACACACCTTATCTGTCTGAGACAGGGGACTGAATCCTAGGGAAAAGGACATAGAAAACGATATGAGAAGTGATTTACAAAGGATATGAGCAGTATGAGATGCATACATTTGCTTTCCTTTGGGTAATCATGACAAATGTGTAATAAGAAAGGGTTGTTATTTTTGTCCGATGAGAACAGATAAGATTCTATCCTCTTTACTTCTGAAAGGAATATCCTGATGTTCCTTAAGGAAACTACAGCTCCTCCATTGCATATTGCTTAGCATAGCTGTCACTCAAGGTGTCCTGTTCTCCATGGCCAAAATGCGGGCACTTTAACCAGATAAGCCAATCACATTCTCTCCACCTGAAATTTGGATCTTGATTTGTGTAACACAAAGACTGAAATGTATTTATAAATACTATAAATTGACTCATTTCCCATTAGTGCTCTGAAGAGACTCTACCCAGATCCAAGTAAGTTCCTGGGTTTTCCATGTCCTTCTAACACATTCCTCTTTGCCTGAGTTAGCAAGAGTAGTTTTCTGTGCTTGGATCTGTGAGTCCTAAATGAGACAAAGTTATTAGTCTAGTGGGGATAGACAATGAGAACTGAGTGGATGGGAATTATCTCTAGCAGAGCTGAATAGTATTAGCACTGCGTAGTATTAGCACACTTGAAATTCCATGGGAGCTTTTAGTAAGAAGTAACACTTTGCCAGGAAACGGTTCCAGAAGCAGAAACATTTGGGAAGCCACTGTTTCCTATTTTCAATTTCAAATGTTTGGGAAAGACCTAGAACAAAAAAGGAAGAGATGTGGATATCATACAGTAGCTCATAAAATATGTTATCTGTTTATTTATAGAACTTTCCAGGGGGACACTTTGAGTGGAGAAAGAGCTGGATGCTCCATGTAAGGGCCTAAGAGTTATTAAGCCATAATATTTAAGTTCCAAACCACTCTTCTTTATAGGATTCTTGGTGAAGCATACGTGTCCAGGTTGTTCCCTACTAGGTTCTGCTTATAAATGGTGTTAGAGGGAGATGATAAAGATGAAGGGACTTGTTCCTTTCTCTTTTGATTTCTAGTTCTTTCTGCATTTCCATACAAGTGTTCCTTCACACTAGCAGGACATATTACTCCAAGTGTTACCAATCAGGCTTCTTGGCCTCCATAATCAATAGAAATTGATAAGTGGCAAGTAAGAAATTCAGACAAGGGTTTATTGGGGCCTCTGCTGCAGCAGGGGGAAGTGACAACAAGAACCAGGTTCCCTTGCTTGCTTGCTCCCTGAGAGGGGAAGAGCTGCTTCCTCCCATGGGGTAGGGATATGTCCAGGGGTTGGGCTGGAGGGGTGGCTTAGGGGGTTTGTCACCCCTTTGGTGGGGCAGGGGGGATGCACAGTATCCTGATTTTGCTCCCAGCTTTTCCGAAGTAGCACTGGGGTTTTTGGTCTTTTTTGTATCTTGTCCATAATTTACCCCAGCTGCACATGTATGCAGTTATTTTTACACCTTATAGTTTCTTTGTATTTTGTTGCTGGAGAAGATGTTTGAACAGGTGCAAGCACTGCAGCAAAGGGTGCTATATCCAAAGTCCCAGCCTGTTTTACAAGTTTCCACTTTCTCCTTTGTATTTCCATTAAAAGTTTCAATCAATTGATGCTTTCAAATTGTAGTGCTGGAAAATGCTCTTGAGAGTCCTTTGGACTACAAGGAGATCAAACCAGTCAACCATAAAGGAAATCAACACTGAATATTTATTGGAAGTACTGATGCTGAGGCTGAAGCTCCAATACTTTGGCCACCTGGTGATGCAAACAGCCGACTCATTGGAAAAGACCCTGATGCTGGCAAAGATTGAGAGTAGGAGACAACATTTGAGAAGGCAACAATTGAAAGACAATAATTGAGTCCCAGTTGAGAAGGGGACGATAGTGGATGAGATGGTTAGATGGCATCACTGACTCAATGAACATGAATTTGAGCAAACTCCAGGAAATGGTAAAGGACTGGAAAGCCTGGTGTGCTGCAGTCTATGAGGTCACAAGAGTCAGACACGACTGAGTGACTGGACAACAACAAAAAATAATAATTATGCCTGGATGTAGGTATTCTTCCAAGGAGCAAGTGTCTTTTAATTTAATGACCGCAGTCACCATCTGCAGTGATTTTGGAACCCAAAAAGTCTCTCATTGTTTCCATTGCTTCCTCATCTATTTGCCATGAAGTGATAGGACCGGATGTCATGATCTTAGGGTTTTGAATGTCAAATTTTAAGCCAGGCTTTTCACTCTGCTCTTTGACTTTCATCAAGAGTCTCTTTAGTTCCTCTTGGCTTTCTGCCATTAGGGTGGTATCATCTGCATATCTGAAGTTATTGATATTTCTCCTGACAATCTTGATTCTAGCTTGAGCTTCATCCAGACTGGCATTTTGCATCACGTACTCCACATATAAGTTAAACAAGCAGGATGACAATATACAGCCTTCATGTACACCTTTCCCGATTTGGAACCAGTCTGTTGGTCCGTGTCCAGTTCTAACTCTTTCTTTTTGACCTGCATACAGATTTCTCAGGAGGTAGGTATGTGGTCTGGTATTCCCATCTCTTTAAGAATTTTCCAGAATTTGTTGTGATCCACACAGTCAAAGGCTTTTATGAAGTCAGTGAAGGACAAGTAGATGTTTTTCCTGAATTCCCTTCTTTCTCTATGATCCAATGGATATTGGCAATTTGTCCTTTGGTTCTTCTGCCTTTTCTAAATCCAGATTGCCAATCTGGAAGTTCTTGGTTCATGTACTGCTGAAGCCTTGTTTGAATGATTTTGAGCATAACCTCGGTATAAATATTAAATTTATACTTATATAAATGGCAGCCCACTCCAGTATTCTTGCCTGGAGAATCCCATGGATGGAGCAGCCTGGTAGGCTACTGTCCACAGAGTTGCAAAGAGCTGGACACGATTGAGCAACTTCACTTCACTTCATCAGATCAGATCAGATCAGTAACTCAGTCGTGTCCGACTCTTTGCGACCCCATGAATTGCAGCAAGCCAGGCCTCCCTGTCCATAACCAACTCCTGGAGTTCACTGAGACTCACGTCCATCGAGTCAGTGATGCCATCCAGCCATCTCATACTCTGTCGTGCCCTTCTCCTCCTGCCCCCAATGCCTCTCAGCATCAGAGTCTTTTCCAATGAGTCAACTCTTCACATGAGGTGGCCAAAGTACTGGAGTTTCAGCCTTAGCATCATTCCTTCCAAAGAAATCCCAGGGCTGATCTCCTTCAGAATGGACTGGTTGCATCTCCTTGCAGTCCAAGGGACTCTCAAGAGTCTTCTCCAGCACCACAGTTCAAAAGCATCAATTCTTCAGTGCTCAGATTTCTTTATAGTCCAACTCACACATCTATACATGACCACAGGAAAAACCATAGCCTTGACTAGACGAGCCTTTGTTGGCAAAGTAATGTCTCTGCTTTTGAATATGCTATCTAGGTTGGTCATAACTTTCCTTCCAAGGAGTAAGTGTCTTTTAATTTCATGGCTGCAGTCATCATCTGCAGTGATTTTGGAGCTCAAAAAAATAAAGCATAGGGATAAGTAAAATTAATAACTGTGATGCTATAAGGGAGGATTTGGAAATACTATAATATAATATTATAAGATATATATACTATAGAAGAGGACAGTGTAACAGTAGTGTCATTGAAAGGCAGATATAATCTGGTAAAAATGTATATTCAAAATTCTAAAGCAAGATTTAAAAACAAGTACAATTAATATGCTAAGAGGGGAGATAAACTCGAATCATATAAAATTCTAAATTATAGCCAGAGAAGACAAAAATGGAGAAAAAAGAAAAAATAAAAAACAAATGTTACAAACAGAAAATATTTTCAAATGTGGCAGATTGTAATCCAACTATACCAATAAACACTTTAAATGTGTATGGCCTATATACACATATAAAAGGTAGAGACTGTCAGATTGGATTAAAAAAAAAAAACACCAAAAAACCAAAAGAAGAACATTGTTTACAAGAGACACATTTTAAATATAAATGATCAAATAGGTTGCATATAAAGACACAGAAGAAAGATACCATATTAACACTAAACGAAATATCTTAAGAGTGTCAGAGTAGCTATATTAATTCCAAAGAAAGCAACAGCAGAACAAAGAAAATTCTAAGGTTTAAGAGGAGAATTACACTGTAATAAAAGGGAAAAATTTCCAAGGAGGGATTCCTAGGTAGTGCAGTGGTAAGGAATCTACCTGCCAATGCAGGAGGAGCAGGAGATGTGGGTTCAATCCCTAGGTTGGGAAGATGCTCTGGCATAGTAAATGGCAACCCACTCTAGTTTTCTTGCCTGGAAAATTCCATGTAAAATTCATGGGGTCACAAAAAGTAGGACACATCTGAGCAATTAAGTGCACACACACAACAATCTTTAACGTGTATTCCCTAAACAACAGAGTGGCATAATATATGAGCCCAAAATTGGTAGAACTGAAAAGGAGATGAAATCCACTATAATAGTTTGAGTCTTCAGTACTCCTCTTTAAGCAAATGATAGATCAAGCTGTCAGAAAATCAGGAAAGATATAGCTGACCTGAACAGTACTATTAATCAACTTGACCTAACTGACATTTACAGAATATTCCTTTAAACACCAGCAGAATATACATTCAAGCTCCTATGTAATATTCACCAATATAGATCTCATTCTGGGCAAAAAAAAAAAAAAAAAACTCCATAGTTTAAAATGACAGAAATCATGTAAAGCACATTCTCAACAATGTGATAAACCAGAAATCAATAACAGAAAGCTGAAAATTGTTAAAGTATTTGGAAATAAAGCAACAATCTTTCAAATAACACTTGAGCCAAAGTGTTTGGAAGAGAAATATTAATTTTTAAATATTTTAAATTTAAACAAAAATACAAATGCAAGTTATCAAAATGCTATGAAAGTAGTGTTTAGAGGGAAGTGTACATAATTAAATGCATAGAGCAGAAAGTGAAGAAGAACGAAAGAGCCTCTTGATGAAAGTGAAAGAGGAGAGTGGAAAAGTTGGCTTAAAACTCAACATTCAAAAAACTAAGATCATGGCATCTGGTCCCATCATTTCATGGCAAATAGCTGGGGAAACAATGGAAACAGTGAGAGACTTTACTTTTTGGGCTCCAAAATCACTGCAGATGGTGACTGCACCTATGAAATTAAAAGACTCTTGCTCCTTGGAAGAAAAGCCATGACCAACCTAGACAGTATATTAAAAAGCAGAGGCATAATTTGTGAACAAAGTTCCATCTAGTCAAAGCTATGGTTTTTCCAGCAATCATGTATGGATGTGAGAGTTGGACTATAAAGAAAGCTGAGGACTGAAGAACTGATGCTTTTGAACTGTGGTGTTGGAGAAGACTCTTGAGAGTCCTTGGACTGCAAAGAGATTCAATCAGTCAATGCTAATGGAAATCAATTCTGAATATTCATCAGAAGGACTGATGCTGAAGCTGAAACTCCAGTACTTTGGCCACCTGATGCGAAGAACTGACTCATTGGAAAAGACCCTGATGCTGGGAAATATTGAAGGCAGGAGGAGAAGGGGACGACAGTGGATGAAATGGTTAGATGGCATCACCAACTAAATGGACATGAGTTTGAGTAAATTCCAGGAGTTGGTGATGGACAGGGAGGCCTGGCGTGCTGCAATCCATGGGGTTGCAAAAAGTTGGACACAACTGAGTGACTGAATTGACTGATGAGTAGAAATGAAGAAAGATCTAAAGATCAATAACCTAAGCTTACATTTTAGGACTAGTGAAGAAGAGCAATTTAAGCCTAAAATAAGAGAGGAAAAAGTATAATAAACCTTTGAAAATAAATCAATAAAAATAGAGTGGAAATTTAAAACAAAGACAGAGAAAAAAATCAGTGAAACCAAAACAGGTTCATTGCAAAGATCAATATAATTGATAATTCTCTAGCCAGGTTGATCAAGAAAAAATAGAGAAGAGATAAATCACCAATAATGAAATGAAAAAAGAGACCATTACTACTGGTCACACTGACCTCAAAAGAATAATAAAAGAATACTGAAAACGACTCCACAAATTTGATAACTAGATCAAATAGACTAGTTCTTTAAAATACACAATCTACCAAACTTATGTAAAGAGAAACAGATACTATAAGTAAGCTCATACCTGCTAAAGAGATTGAATAAAAAATGAATAAGTTTTCAAAGAGGAAAACGCCAGGAAAGACCTCGATAGTTTCTTTGGTAAATTCTACCAAATATTTATGAAGAAATAAGACCAATTCTCCATCATTTTTCCCTAGAAAATAGAAGAGGGAACATGTCTCAAATCATTATGACATCAGTATTAGCTGATACCCAAATCAGATAAGAATATTACATGAAAGGAAAAGGACAGACTAACATCTTTCATGCATATGAATGCAAAAGTCTCAAAGATTATACATCAAATTCAAATTCATGTGTGTAGGAAAATATTATACCACGACCAAGTAGAATATTCTATGTATGAAAGACTAAGTTAACATTCAAAAGTCAATCAACACAATCTACCATGTCAACAGGCTAAAGACGAACAATCATATGATTATACCAATCGATACTGATAAGTATTAATATGTGACAAACTACAATATTCATTCATGATTAAAAACTCCTAGGAAATTACAAATAGAGGGAAACATTCTCACTTTGATGATAAACATCTACAAATAAAACCTACAGCTGACATCATATTTAATGGTAAGAAATTAGTTGTTTAAAGGGGGAGAGGAGATTTAAAGAGATGAAGCACTAGGTTTGTTTTTTTAGAATACTGAAACTATTTTGTATGATATTTTAATCACAGATGTATGTCACTGTCCATTTGTCAATACATTTTATATTAAAGCACAACACTGAACCTTAATGCATGCATTTTTTTTTCAAAACCATTTAGGAGATGGGGGGAATCTCATGACAAAATGTTGAATACAAAACAATCTATGCTAAAAATGTATATAAGGCCAAAGGTAAAAGAAACTGTTTCATCTGAGTTTGACAAGAATGACAAAGGTTTAGCCCCTCAACATTTTATTGATTTTTTTTCAACGTTTTATTTTTAAGAAACCTTCCTCAATAGATAATAAATATATCTCTACTACAAACGCTAAAATTTTCTTATTAGGGTTATTAAACAGTGAAAATAAATGCTGAAAGTATTTCCAATGATACAGGCAAGCTTCTCTGCACCAGAAGACAATCTAGTAAAATACAAGGTAAATATCTCAGGTGGAGACTACCCTCGGATGGAATTAAATGGTTGCTTAAGTATGGTTTGTATCCTGATAGCTCAGTTGGTAAAGAATCCCCCTGCGATGCAGGAGACACTGGTTGGATTCCTGGGTCAGGAAGATCCACTGGAGAAGGGATAGGCTACCCACTCCAGTATTCTTGGGTTTCCCTTATGGCTCAGCTGGTAAAGAATCCACCTATAATGCAAGAGACCTGGGTTCAATCCCTGGGTCGGGAAGATCCCCTGGAGAAGGGAAAGGATACCCACTCCAGTATTCTGGCCTGGAAAATTCCATGGACTGTATAGTCCATGGGACTGCAAAGAGTTGGACAGGACTGAGTGACTTTCACTTTCACTAAGTATAGTTGGGCAATGGTAAAGCCCTTCTTGTGCTGGTCATAGAAATATCTTTTGGTCAAACAGCTGAGTTTCAAAGCCTCTGAGCTGCTTCTGGTGACTTCCCTCCCTAGAGACTAATATCCCAAGGATTTGAAAGGAGTTTGGCACAACAGAGGCAGCTTGAGAAATGGAAAATAAATGGACCTTGAAGAGAATCACAAACAGAATCTGAATGGCTGTATAAGCCTGGGTATATATCTTAATTTCTGTGAACCTCAATTCCGTCTTCTGCCAAATGGTGTTAAAAAAGAAGCATGTTATAGAATCACACTGAGGATTACAAAGGATATATCTAAATATAAACATATGTTAAATTATAAATAATAGACTGCTATTGCTATCACCACTGTCATCAATGAGCCAACTTGATACCTACAGCTACAAAACATAATTCTTATGTATAGCGTACCACTGAATTATT
Source organism: Bos taurus (assembly GCF_002263795.3). Taxonomy (NCBI): domain Eukaryota; kingdom Metazoa; phylum Chordata; class Mammalia; order Artiodactyla; family Bovidae; genus Bos; species Bos taurus. The sequence continues at coordinate 59,883,327 of NC_037342.1, read as the reverse complement.
TCCTTCTAGTGCCTTACAATAATAAAATAATGATAACAGAAATAACAGCACTACTATAAGGATAACACTAAGAACACTAGCTGAGCACTAACTAAGCAATAAGCACTGTACCAAGTGACATATATGTTTCCTGTGTACTTTATCCACAGCTTTATCATATTCAAAGGACAATTTTGACCAGGGTCTGGTTTCACTGGCTATTGGGATACCACCATTTAATAGCAACATCTTGTGAGACATAAATAACCCAAGATTAGTGCTAACCACTCAATTTTCCTCCATTAAACCGTTACATATAAACCAAAAATGAGAAATTCATTTTGCAATGCATTATGGTATTCATAAAAGGCTTCTGAGTACCCAAAGAGATTAATCTAGCTCCAGCTTTGCAAAACAATGTTTAACAATCACGAAGAACCAAGGCTTATGTTTCAGATTCATTTAGTGTCCTATGTGCTGTGCTTGGTTGCTGAGTCACGTCTGACTCCTTGTGACCCCATGGACTGTGGCCCACCAGACTCCTCTGTCCATGGGCATTCTCCAGGCAAGAAAACCGGAGTGGGTGGCCATGCCCTCCAGGGGATCTTCCCAACCCAGGGATTGAACCCAGGTCCCCTGCACTGCAGGTGGGTTCTTTACTGTCTGAGATGTAAATATATATATTTTCAATTAATGCTCAATCCATAAACATCATCCAGCTCATATTTACTCTGTGATGTCTATGGATTGAGCATTAATTCAAAGAAAAAATATTGATGTTGTGTAATGCTGCCAGGTTATTTTTAAAGAAGGGTAAAAACTGAAAAGACACTTCTTTATCCTGTGACGATATTTACATTATTTATTTAAAGTAGTTTTTTATCTGAAAATATTTCTGAAATCTTTGTTAAACTTTTCTTAGAAAAGTGATATTATAAATTATTTCTTGTACATTTCAGAAAGTTACTAAAAACAATGTAAAGGCTTGTTCTCTTTCTTCAGGAAGTCTCCTAGTTCATTTTCATACAGTAACATAGTATCAAACTGTGTCTAAAGTAGTAGCACCAGAGAGGGAGCAAGGTCGATGGCTCTTAAAGTCAAATGTTTTTGTTTAAGCTTTTATATATATTTTATAATTTTATTGAGATATAATTAATGTACACATTGTGTATGTTTAAGTTACATATACACAACATAAGGATTTGATAAATATTGCAAAATTATTATGACAAAAAGTTTAATTAACTACCATCATTTCACATAGTTACAAACGTATTTTTCCTTGTGATGAGAACTTTTAAGATCTACTCTCTTAGCAACTCTCAAACATACAAGATCGTTAACTGTAGTCACAATGCTATATATTATATCACCCCAAACTTAATTATCTTATAATGAGAAGTTTGTACTTTTTGATCACCTTCACCCAATGTTCCCACTCCCCTGCCTCTGGAAACCACTAATCTACTCTGTTTCTACAAAGTTTTGTTTTTGTTTTTCTTTTCAGATTTCACATATTAGTGAGATCTTGCAATATTTGTCTTTCTATCCGAAAAGTCAGACTTTAATTTTCAATATAAACCAAACCATGTCTGTGCCCTGTGACTGGGTAAGTGGTTTACTGTCATTTTTCTCATCTATAATGTGAGTGTAAGAAGTGTACACATTGATCAGGGGTATTGAGCTGATTAAAAGATACATTTACAAAACGTAAACCTTAGTATGAAGCATCAGATCAGATCAGATCAGATGAGTCGCTCAGTCGTGTCCGACTCTTTGCAACCCCATGAATCTCAGCATGCCAGGCCTCCCTGTCCATCACCAACCCCCAGAGTTCACTCAGACTCACCTCCATCAAGTCAGTGATGCTATCCAGCCATCTCATCCTCTGTTGTCCCCTTCTCCTCCTGCCCCCAATCCCTCCCAGCATCAGAGTCTTTTCCAATAAGTCAACTCTTCGCATGAGGTGGCCAAAGTACTGGAGGTTCAGCTTTAGCATCATTCCTTCCAAAGAACACCCAGGGCTGATGTCCTTCAGAATGGACTGGTTGGATCTCCTTGCAGTCCAAGGGACTCTCAAGAGTCTTCTCCAACACCACAGTTCAAAAGCATCAATTCTTCGGAGCTCAGCCTTCTTCACAGTCCAACTCTCACATCCATACATGACCACAGGAAAAACCATAGCCTTGACTAGACGAACCTTTGTTGGCAAAGTAGTGTCTCTGCTTTTCAATATGCTATCTAGGTTGGTCATAACTTTCCTTCCAAGGTGTTGGCGTCTTTTAATTTCATGGCTGCAGTCACCATCTGCAGTGATTTTGGAGCCCAGAAAAATAAAGTCTGACACTGTTTCCACTGTTTCCCCATCTATTTCCCATGAAGTGGTGGGACCGGATGCCATGATCTTCATTTTCTGAATGTTGAGCTTTAAGCCAACTTTTTCACTCTCCACTTTCACTGTCATCAAGAGGCTTTTGAGTTCCTCTTCACTTTCTGCCATAAGGGTGGTGTCATCTGCATATCTGAGGTTATTGATATTTCTCCCAGCAATCTTGATTCCAGCTTGTGTTTCTTCCAGTCCAGCATTTCTCATGATGTACTCTGCATAGAAGTTAAATAAACAGGGGACAATATACAGCCTTGATGTACTCCTTTTCCTATTTGGAACCAGTCTGTTGTTCCATGTCCAGTTCTAACTGTTGCTTCCTGACCTGCATATAAATTTCTCAAGAGGCAGATCAGGTGGTCTGGTATTCCCATCTCTAGAGACATTCAATAAAGATCAATTTTCTTTTTTCTTCAATTCATAACTGAACCTTCAGTGTATCTCTTAGAAGAGACAAAAGTGGTATTTCTCTGATATCAATCCAAATTAGACTTTCAGTTCAGTTCAGTTGCTCAGTCGTGTCCGACTCTTTGCGACCCCATGAATCGCAGCACGCCAGGCCTCCCTGTCCATCACCAACTCCCGGAGTTCACCCAGACTCACGTCCATCGAGTCAGTGATGCCATCCAGCCATCTCATCCTCTGTCGTCCCCTTCTCCTCCTGCCTCCAATCCCTCCCAGCATCAGAGTCTTTTCCAATGAGTCAACTCTTCACATGAGGTGACCAAAGTACTGGAGTTTCACCTTTAGCATCATTCCTTCCAAAGAAATCCCAGGGCTGATCTCCTTCAGAATGGACTGGTTGGATTTCCTTGCAGTCCAAGGGACTCTCAAGAATCTACTCCAACACCACAGTTCAAAAGCATCAATTCTTTGGCACTCAGCTTTCTTCACAGTCCAACTCTCACATCCATACATGACTACTAGAAAAACCATAGCCTTGACTAGACAGACCTTTGTTGGCAAAGTAATATCTCTGCTTTTCAATATGCTATCTAGGTTGGTCATAACTTTTCTTCCAAGGAGCAAGCATCTTTTAATTTCATGGCTGCAATCACCATCTGCAGTGATTTTGGAGCCCCCCCAAATAAGTATAAACTATGAGCAAATGCCTTCTCCATAATATTATCCAATGAATATTCATGGAAATACTGAAAGGTATATACATTCTTCCTCTCACTGTTGTGTGAGTTGCCCAGTTGTGTCCGACTCTTTGTGACCCCGGAGACTGTAGCCCACCAGGCTCCTCTGTGCATGGAATTTTCCAGGCAAGAATACTAGAGTGGGTTGTCATTTCCTTCTCCAGGTGATCTTCCCAACCCAGGGATTGAATTCAGGTCTCATGCATTGCAGGCAGATTCTTTACCATCTGAGCCACCAGGGAAGCCACTATATAACTCAGGAAACCATGCTTCAGAGAGCTCTAAACAGTTATTTATGTACAGGTGGCACTAGTGGTAGAGAATCTGCCTGCCAATGCAGGAGATGTAAGAGACGTGGATTTGATCCCTGGGTTGGAAAGATACCCTGGAGAAGGAAATGGCAACCCACTCCATTATTCTTGCCTGGGAAATCCCATGAACAGAGGTGCGCTACAGTCCACGAGGTTGCAAAGAGCTGGACATGACTGAAGTGACTTAGCACAGCACATAAGAAGTGCTGAAGAAGATTTGAAGACATGCTCCAGAAATTTTGATCTTGAGTCCTCTAACCAGACCTTAAGACCTCTTTAGCTAACCACTTTAACCCTTTCAGATTGATTAGCAATTTGATTCCTCTTCCATAGGGTCTGAGACCTCAGGAAGCTGGGGTGGTCAAGTCTTCTCTGCCTCAGCATCCAGGCTGCCTGTCCCCTTATGTGATGATGATCCTGAGAATTCTGTGAACTTATCACTTTCAGGGCTCCAGAAGGAAGTGGAAAACAGGTCTCTTTTACTTTCAACCTTCCACTCATCTGGAGTATTTATTGGCCACTATCTACATGGAGGACACTTGAGTTGCAAAAATAATCAAATTGTAGCAATTCTCAAACACCCACTAACATCTATACTGCAAAACTGCTATAGGCTAACTTGACCACTCACAATTTTCAGGACATTGTCTTTTGGTAATATTGGGTTACTCTGATATTTAGAGATAGAAAAGGCTCTTGTTCCCTGCCCTTCCCACTACCAAGTGTTTTCTTATAATGTGAACAAGTCTAACATGTTATCTGCCATAGAGATAAACATTTCTTAGCACAGGTCCAAAGGCAGTCACACAACCTGTTCTTCATGCTTAGTTCTTTCTGATTTTTGCCAAGTTCAGCCCTGGACAGTCAACTTGAAAGAAAGGTTTATTATGAGACAAATGCAGAAATGATTCCTTGGCAGGATCAATATATTTGTTGGTAGATTACACAGGAAAACTTTTCTCTAGTGAGGACAAGGGAGTATAAATTTCCAGATGTAATATATACTTTCAAATTTGATTGCTGGGCCTACCAGGTTTCTATAATTTTTCAAATTCCATTCATGCAAGAGCAGACATGCCTGTACAATATTTGTAAACACTATACATTCAGAATATTTACTTTTAACACAGAAGTTGTTTCTAATATCCCTTAGCCAATTAATTAGTACATTTTTAGAAAGCTTTTGAAATACTTACTACAAAGTCTTGGGGAAACACGAAAACCTGATCTTTGTTTTGGTGCTAACCAACAATCTTTGGAAAGTAGATTTATGATTAGAGTGATTTAAAAACTAACTAACTGCCTTTGATTGTAAGTTAACATTAATTTACCTACACACGTATCTAGTTCACATTATCAGTGTTTTCTAAACTGCAGGCCTCTGATCATTAACAATTAATGAAAACAATTTGTATATCAATAGTAGTATTTTTACAAAATAATATATAATAGGAAAAAAATCAAAATATAGGGACATGGAATGGAAGGATAAATATTTTCCTTAGTATGCTTATATCAGTTATATATGATATAACTTAATATGTTTCTATCAGTCATGTCCAACTCTTTGTGTCCCCATGGACTGTACCCCACAAGGCTCCTCTGTCCATGAAATTTTCCAGGCAAGAATACTGGAGTGGGTTTCCATTTCCTTTTGCAGTGTAATAGGAAAAAAAAGATAAAATATAGGGACATAAAAAGGAAGGATAACTGTTTCCCTTAATATGTTTATATCAGTCATATGTGTATGTGTGCATTCATACATGCATGTGTGTTTATATGTATGTGTGTGTGCATACACACTAAATTTCAGTGTACAATATACTTCAAACTATGGGTTAAAGTAATAAAAAAGCTTAAAAACAATTCATTTTTCCAGAACTATTTTAAACTACAGACAACGTAACAATCATACTCTTGCTCCCTTCTCTAAATCTCTCTTTCTTTTCCAGTTCAAAGTGGATTTATCATTTCTAAAAAGAGCAAAAAGACCAAAAAACCCTCATGAAGTATTCTTATAAAAATTGCATCTCTCTATAACAGAACTTCTGCTTTTGAACACTGAAAATGAAGGGTATGGATCATTGATTCTGCTCTGATGCATCCTCTTGAACAACAGAGGCTTCATGTCTAATGGTCAAAACTGGCAAAGTCATGGATTTAAAGGAAATTCATAGAAAGAAAACCAACCAAACAAAACAATATTGTATTCACATTATCATCTTAGCTCGCTAGCACACAATACCAGCTTTTTAAGTAACAATTCCAGAAATATTAGGTGGGTATGCCTGTCAGGCTGATTTAAGAGAAGAGTCAGGAAATCTGGACATGAGAAGGTAAAAAAGGGGGAGAGATATGGAATATATTAAAAACCTAGAATTGGTAGAATCAATTAGGTGGGTGGGAAAAGAACGGTTAGGACAACTTAAAAGATTTCTGGCTGGAGGGACTTGTTAGGAAGGAAATGTCTTTAAGAACGAAAAGGGAAACTTGTGTGTGTGTGTCTGTGTGTTTAAGGTGAATGAAAGTAGAGATCATGTTGACTTTGAGCTATCTATGGGATACCACATTGGAGACACTCAGCAAACAGCTGTCTGAATGAATCCACTGTCTGTGCTGTGCTTAGCCACTCAGTCTTGTACGACTCTTTGTGACCCCGTGGACTGTAGCCGGCCAGGCTCCTCTGTCCATGGAGATTCTCCAGGCAAGAATACCGGAGTGGATTGCCATACGCTCCTCCAGGGGAACTTCCCAGCCCAGGAACTGAACCAGGTCTCCTGCATTGCAGGTGGATTCTTTGCCAGTTGAGCTACTCAGGAAGCCCTAAAGACAAAGGCCTGTACTAGAGATACAGCTAAGTGTCATCAGCATATCTGGTGACTATTGAAGCTCTGGAAGAAAGTAATTTTTCAAGGAGAACTTAGGTTATTTGAAGGCTAGTGGGAGGAGAAGGGGACGACAGAGGATGAGATGGTTGGATGGCATCACCGACTCAATGGGCATGAGTTTGAGTAAACTTCGAGAGTTGGCAATGGACAGGGAGGTCTGGCGTGCTGCAGTCCATGGGGTTGCAAACAGTCAGACACGACTGAGCGACTGAACTGAACTGAACTGACTGGAACTTGAGATAACATAACCTTTCAGTCATGAACAAAAGAAATGACCCATTTAGAGAAAATAAAAAATAATACTGAGATAGGAGAGAAACACAGGAAGAATCTTCTCATGAATCAAGAAAAATCAATTTCAAGAAGGAGAAATTGTTCAACACCGTCCCATGGCACAGTGGATCAAGTGATATACAAACCAAGAACTTTTAGAGTGATAATGGTTATGTTCTGTTTTAACTGCTGCTTCTGCTGCTAAGTCACCTCAGTCATGTCCAACTCTGTACAACCCCATGGACAGCAGCCCACCGGGCTCCTCTGCCCACAGGATTCTCCAGGCAAGAATACTGGAGTGGATTGCCATTTCCTTATCCATCTTTTTTAAGTGAGGATGATTAATTTTAGGGAAAAGAAAGAAGCCTGACTATAGCCTGTTGAGGATTATGATCTGTGGTGAAGAAATGAAAATAAATATTAACTATGCTTTCAAAGAATGTGGCTATGAAGGAGAGAAAGAAATCAGTAGCTGAGGTGGCCACAGGATCATGAAGAAGTATGGATAACATCTTCCATGATTTTATATGTTCTGGTGCACAGCACAGCTTTGTGTATAATACTGATGGCTGATTCATGTTAATGTGTGGCAGAAACCAATACAATACCATAAAGCAATTATCCTTCAATTAAAAATAAATTAATTAAAATGTTTAAAAAAAACTAAGACATTAATTTCTGTCTCCCATTCTTAATTAGAATTGGAAGTGTCAATGTGACATATTCACGTGATGTCCAAAAATACCTTGTGAAGTGAAAGTCGCTCAGTTGTGTCCAACTCTTGACCCCATGGACTATACAGTCCATGGAATTCTCCAGGCCAGAATACTGGAATGGGTAGCAGTTCCCTTCTCTAGGGGATCTTCCAATCCAGGGATTGAACCCTGGTCTCCTGTATTGCAGGTGGATTCTTTACCAGCTGAGCCACAAGGGAAGCCCAAGAATACTGGAGTGGGTAGCCTATCCCTTCTCCAGGGGATCTTCCTGGCCCAAGAATTGAACTGGGCCAGGTTCAATTGAACGTGGATTCAACGTGGATTGAACATGGATTCTTTACCAACTGAGCTATCAGGGAAGCCCCAAAATACCTTAAATGTAACCAATTTATATTCCACCCCTGATCCTATCTATCCCTATCTTGTTTATATGTGGTGATGGCAACATTCATCAGTAAAACAAGCAATAAACAAATGCATCTGAATTTTCACTGATTTTTTTCCTTCTTACTTCTTATATTTCACATCTCTTAGGAGCTACTGTTTCTGTATATGTATTAATAAAATACAGAGAATCTTCCCACCTCTACTTTGACCATCCTGTTCTGACTCACCACTACCTTACTCCTAGATTTTTCTGCAATAGGCTCCAAATAGCATCTGTATAGTCTATTTTCAACCCACAACAGCCAAAGTTTACCTTATAAAATGTAAGTCATATAATGTCACAGAGATACACAAAGCTGCCCAATGGTTTCCCATTTCTCTCAGATTAAAATTAAAGTAATTAGTATGGCCTTCAAGACTGATTGATCTGGGCTCTGTTTCTTTATTGTCTGGCCCCATCTCCTGCTCTCTCTGCTTCAGCCATGCCCACCTCCACAATTCTTTGAAGAGTTAAACAAAACCTCTCCTCAGATCCTTTATTCTACCTACTCTCACTTCTAGAAATTCTCTTCTCCAAAACATTCATTAAAGTGAAATCTCTTGCTCCCTTCAAGTCTTTGCTCAGATTTCACCTTAAAACAAGGCCTGTCTTGACCACCTTATCTGAAGGTGCCGAATCTCCCCAATAATTTCCTGTTTGTTTTGTTCTTTGTTGTGTTCTAAGTACTTAGGGCACTTCCTGGCATATAACAGGTACTCATACATATTTAATTGTTGAATGAATCTATGAATGTGCAAATTTAGTCTTTTCTGATCACTTCCAGCTTTTGGAAGAATACCACTCTGCATGCTACTGACAAGATATGTATATATAGGTAGTTTGGGACATCTTTACATTTTAAGATAAACATAATTTTAGGGCCAAGAAGCCAATATACTGTCAACTTAGAAAGTACTTTAAAATAAATATTGGGGACCAAAGGCTATTTCTGGGGAAAAGAATATTCACAGGAAATGGAATCAATTCCAATGCAATAATATACATCCTCTTCTCCTGCCCCAAAGGACTATCTGACTCATCTTCATTCAAAGGAGTCCATAGCTTCAAGGCGAATCACTTTGTGTACTAGAGTAAAGCAGTAAGACCCACTCCACAGGAAAGCAGCCACATTGGGAGGCTATTATTATATGCCATATTTCAGAACTTGAGTACCTATTACATTATTTAACTAGATTTGGAAACTGGGAAAAAAGTTTATATTCTGTCTTCCTGCTCCAACCAGGATTGCCATATTTGTTCAGAATGTCCAATAGATGCAGTAGCCATAAAAGTTATCATCCAATTTAGGGCATTTTTTGTGATTGAAAGGGAGCACTATTAATAATGATAACAGGGTATAAAATAGGAATATGGTCATTCAACTATGGATATGAAGACTCCGATGTGGTAGTGCTATGAAATGTGCTAGTCACTGTCCCTTCATCTGCTGGATCATTGGTTGGTTGGTCTTACCAGTGTGTCCTAGGGGAGGGATTGAAGTCATTCAGAAGCTTTAAGAGATATGTAAGGAACTTGGAGCACTGGGCATTTTCTCACTGGTGTAGATAAAGAACTACATTTTAGCAACTGCACAGGCTGTTTTCTCCCAGTGACTTCACATCACCTCAAATTTGCCTAGGATGGTCCTGTTTTATGCTTATTGTCCCAGTGGAATTATGAATGACTTCCCTTAATTTTCAAATTTTCCCAGTTTGGGTTATAAGTTACTGTTTTAATTTACTTTGAAAAACTGCTATTTCATCAAAATCTGCAAATTATACTGGAACATTGAAATCTGTCACTTGGTGAGCAAAACAGAAAAAAAAAAAAAGGAAGAAGAAGAAGAAGAAGGCTCAAAGCTTGTTGTAATAGGTTGCACCTGGTGCTACAGATTTTAACTCTCCAGTCAAAGTCACCAAAGTAATTTGATCAATTTCTCAACTCAGGTCTGCTAAACTAATGTGGTCTTGCCAATAATCAGACTCATGTCTACTTATACTTATTTTCTAACGTATATTACCACCATTTCCTGGTTTTTAAAATTTAAACATATGAGTTTAATCCTAATATGCCCCCAGAACTATAAAATACTTGGGTCAGGTTTATACAGTCAGCCTTCTGTGTGTGAGTTCTGTGACCACAGAGTAAACCAACCAGGGCTCAGTTCATTTCAGTTCACTTGTTCAGTCCTGTCTGATCCTGCGACTCCATGGACTGCAGAATACCAGGCTTTCCTGTCCATCACTAATTCCCAGAGCTTGCTCAAACTCATGTCCATTGAGTCAGTGATGCCATCCAACCATCTCATCCTGTCATTCCTTTCTCCTCCCGCCTTCAATCTTTCCCAGCATCAAAGTTTTTTCAAATGAGTCAGTTCTTCACATCAGGTGGCCAAAGTATTGGAGTTTCAGCTTCAGTATCAGTCCTTCCAATGAATATTCAAGACTGATTTCCTTTAGGATGTACTGGTTGGATCTCCTTGCAGTCGAAGGGACTCTCAAGGGTCTTCTCCAACACCACAGTTCAAAAGCATCAGTTCTTCGGCATTCAGCTTTCTTTATAGTCCAACTCTCACATCCATGCATGACTATTGGAAAAACCATAGCTTTGACTAGATGGACCTTTGTTGGAATGAAAAACCACAATCACAGAAAACTAACTAAACTGATCACATGGATCACAGCCTTGTCTAACTCAATGAAACTATGAGCCATACCATGTAGGGCCACCCGGACAGACAGGTCATGGTGGAGAGGTCTGACAAAACATGGTCCACTGAAGAAGGGAATGGCAAACCACTTAGAGTTCTTGCCTTGAGAATTCCATGAACCAGGGATCAAAATATTTTTTAAAAATTCCAGAAAGTTCAAAAAAGCAAAACTTAAATTTTCTGCTCACAAGCAATTATTTCTTTCATCTACATTGTATTTACAACTTTTTACATAGCATTTACATTGCATTATGTATTATAAGTCATCTAGAGATCATTTACGGAGAAGGCAATGGCACCCCACTCCAGTACTCTTGCCTGGAAAATCCCATGGACGGAGGAGCCTGGCAGGCAGCAGTCCATGGAGTTTCTAAGAGTCGGACATGACTGAGCGACTTCAGTTTCACTTTTCTCTTCCATGCATTGGAGGAGGAAATGGCAACCCACTCCAGTGTTCTTGCCTGGAGAATCCCAGGGATGGCGGGGCCTGGTGGGCTGCCATCTATGGGGTCATACAGAGTTGGACACGAGTGAAGTGACTTAGCAGCAGAGATCATTTAATACAGAAGGTTGTGTTTTGATTATAGGCAAATACTATGTCATTTTACTATAAAGGATTGGAACATCTGTGGATTTTGATACTCATGGAGGTCACGGCACCACTGTCCCCACAAATAACAAGTTCAGTTCAGTTCAGTCTCTCAGTCATGTCCGACTCTTTGTGACCCCATGAATCGCAGCATGCCAGGCCTCCCTGTCCATCACCAACTCCCGGAGTTCACTCAGACTCACGTCCATCGAGTCGGTGATGCCATCCAGCCATCTCACCCTCTGTGGTCCCCTTCTCCTCCTGCCCCCAATCCCTCCCAGCATCAGAGTCTTTTCCAACGAGTCAACTCTTCGCATGAGGTGGCCAAAGTACTGGAGTTTCAGCTTTAGCATCATTCCTTCCAAAGAACACCCAGGACTGATCTCCTTTAGAATGCACTGGTTGGATCTCCTTGCAGTCCAAGGGACTCTCAAGAGTCTTCTCCAATACCACAGTTCAAGAGCATCAATTCTTCGGTGCTCAGCTTTCTTCACAGTCCAACTCTCACATACATTCATGACCACTGGAAAAACCATAGCCTTGACTAGACGGACCTTAGTTGGCAAAGTAATGTCTCTGCTTTTGAATATGCTATCTAGGTTGGTCATAACTTTCCTTCCAAGGAGTAAGCGTCTTTTAAGTACCAAGAGACAGCTGTAAATCCTCTTTGGCATTAATGAAACATGTTATAAATTAAAACATTTTTCCATACTAGATTATAAACCATATATTACTAAACAAATTCTATGAATGATCAAAATATGGTTTATACCTCTTTTATAACCTTCTGGGGCTTCCCAGGTGGCACTAATGGTAAAAAGCCACCTGCCAATGCAGGAAACATAAGGGACATGGGTTCTATCCCTGGGTTGGGAAGAGCCCCTGGAGGAGGGCATGGAAACCCACCCCAGTATTCTTGCCTAGAGAATACCATGGCTAGAGGAGCCTGGTGGGCTCTCATCCAAAGAGTTGCAGTCAGACATGACTGAAGCGACTTTGCCCATATAACCTTCTAGAACATCAGCACTAAATCATTTTTCTGTGTCTCAGGTAGGCAAGAACAAGGCCTTCTATCATGCTCATGTAATAACTACACATTATTTCTCTGACCACCATTTCCCCTTTTTCCTGATTTAAAAAAAGAAAAATGTTTCTTTTTATTTGAACTTCCCAGGTGGCTCAGTGGTAAAGAATCTGTCTGCAATGCAGGAGGCATGGGTTTGATCCCTGGGCTGGGAAGATCCCTCAGAGAAGGAAATGGCAACCCATTCCAGTATTCTTGTCTGGAAAGTCCCACAGGCAGAGGAGCCTGATGGTCTACAGTCCATGAGGTCACATAGGAGTCAGACCTGACTCAGTGACTAAAACAAAATCAACAACCTTTTTATTTACCTCACTTAAAATTTACTTTTTTAATCACATAGATTTTATTAAACTTTCTAACTACAATACTTTAAAATTATTCTATTATTATGTAAACCACATATTATATATTTATACAAATTGTAATTTAAATAATATATTTATATATTGTTATAATTATATATTTTAATGAGATGTGATATAAATAATTTGTTAAAGATATAAGAAAATTTATATTCATGGCCACAGATTGCCACTAAATTTCTTTAATGTTTTGGACCAGTGGGCAAACTTTCCAAAGACATCTGCACTGAAGAGTCTCTTGAGTCAGAGGTCTCAGCTTGAAGTTTGTTTCCATATTTGATTAATTGTACAATATTCAACAAGTGATTTAACCTACTTTTCCTTAGTCTCCTATTCTATAAAAGGTGGAAAATAGTAACATTTCCCTTATAGGGTCACAGTAAAGATTAAACAAGTCACTTGCACACAATGGTGTTATAACGGTGCCTGGCTCATAGTAAGCACTTTGTAAGTGTGAGCTTGAAAGTATTTCAAAAGACAAAGTGGTATATGGTATAATGGGGATGGGGTTAGCAATTTGATGATACGGATTTGGATCCACATCTGTATTTATTAGCTTAGTGACACTGAAGATGTTAGATCTCCCAGAATCCCCTTCCTTCTTTGCTTCCTCCCTCTCTCCCTCCCTCCCTCCTTTCCTTCATTTCTCCATTGTCAATAAAATACAGATAATAATACCTGTACTGTATGATATAGGTACTGAGTAATGATAAAGACTTGGGATCACTTACTTAAAAACACTTATTAGGGTCTTAATTACAGTTTTCCAAACATGCAGTTAAAATCATAGAACTTAATAGGAGTGGGGATTTCTTTAATAGAATCCTCTGCAACAAAATCCTTCCAATTGCATGCTTTGATGGATCACTGACTCTTCGACCTGAAAGTTGAAAAGAATTCAGCCACTTCCCTCAGAAGTCCATTTCAGCACTGAAAACAGAATTGTCACATAACCGAATTAGTGTTTTTCAAACACTAAATTGTAATGTATCAGTGCTCATAAAAATCAATCTGGTGGATGGCCATCATCATTAACAAAATAGAATACAGGCAAATAGTTTTTAAGAAATATATGCAATATAGTAGAAGTAAGCATTTCCTTAAACATGTATTTCTCTCATATGTTTACACATACACACATGCATGTACACATGTATTTATGTGTGTACATGTGCACATGCATTATATATATACATCTGCGGTAATGGGTCATGCTGATGTATTTTATGTACACATGTACTATGCCTATGTGATGATTGGTCATGATGTTAAGTGTGTTTCTTACACTATGACTTGAGGTCAAGGTTTTTATTTTTAATTTTTTTTTTTAATTTAGGTATGTGGTAGTGTCTTAGTTGTGACATGGGGGATCTTAGTTGTGTCATATGGGATCTCAACTTGAGAGTGCCCAGACTCTCAAGTTGTGGTGTGCAAGCTGAGTAGTTGTGGCTCTAACTTAGTTGCTCTGCAGCAGTATCCCAGTTCCCAGACAAGGGGAATCCGTGTACCCTGCATTGTAAGGCAGATTCACAACCCCTGGACCAGCAGAGAAGTCCCAAGGTTAAGCTTTTAATGAGATGAATTAGAATCTATTATCTCATTGAACTTTTTCCCTCCCTGAATTTCCATCTTTCCTTTTCTTTCAACAAGGAATTAACTCTTTATGTACTGATGGAAAAGACAGATGTGACAGGGTAGAACTCAAAAATATTTTTTTATGTTCCAAAACCTGCAATCTTCAAGACAATTTAGAAGGCATGTGGAAAAAAGAGACCTTAGACCAAAAATGAGGGGAAAGAATTCTCTTTCAGCTTAAGACATTAGAGAAAGAAAATGAGAAGAAAGGCATTGACTTTTCAGTACTTCCTTGAAAGTAGTCATTATCTGAGAAAGGAAATTTGTCAGCTGAGGTAGATGAAATCATGACAGACTCACAGAATCTCAAGCCCCCAAATGATATAGAAGCTGAGCCAAAAAGTGGCCACCAAATTGGCCACACATAAGGACATTTCAGGGACCCCTGGTGGCTCAGACGGTAAAGCGTCTGCCTGCAATGCGGGAGACCCAGGTTTGATCCCTGGGTCAAGAAAGTCCCCTGGAGAAGGAAATGGCAACCCACTCCAGTATTCTTGCCTGGGAAATCCCATGGACAGAGGAACCTGGTGGGCTACAGTCCATGGGGTCGCAAAGAGTCGACACGACTTCACTTTCACTTTCAAGGACATTTCAGTAACTACTTCTGTATCTAGATATTTCTAAGAAATATATTCTCTCTCATCTTCTACAAAACCCTCAGATCAGTTCACCCACTCAGTCGTGTCCGACTCTTTGCAACCCCATGAATCGCAGCACGCCAGGCCTCCCTGTCCCTCACCAACTCCCAGAGTTTACTCAAACTCATGTCCATCAAGTCGGTGATGCTGTCCAGCCATCTCATCCTCTGTCATCCCCTTCTCCTCCTGCCCCCAATCCCTCTCAGCATCAGGGTCTTTTCAAATGAGTCAACTCTTCACATGAAGTGACCAGAGTATTGGAGTTTCAGCTTTAACATCATTCCTTCCAAAGAACACCCAGGACTGATCTCCTTCAGAATGGACTGGTTGGATCTCCTTGCAGTCCAAGGACTCTCAAGAGTCTTCTCCAGTACCACAGTTCAAAAGCATCAATTTTTTGGTGCTTAGCTTTCTTCACAGTCCAACTCTCACATCCATACGTGACCACAGGAAAAACCATAGCCTTGACTAGACGGACCTTTGTTGGCAAAGTAATGTCTCTGCTTTTGAATATGCTATCTAGGTTGATCATAACTTTCCTTCCAAGGAGTAAGCATCTTTTAATTTCATGGCTGCAGTCACCATCTGCAGTGATTTTGGAGACCAAAAAAATAAAGTCTGACACTGTTTCCCCATCTATTTCCCATGAAGTGATGGGACCAGATGCCATGATCTTAGTTTTCTGAATGTTGAGCTTTAAGCCAACTTTTTCACTCTCCTCTTTCACTTTCATCAAGAGGCTTTTTAGTTCCTCTTCACTTTCTGCTATAACGGTGGTGTCATCTGCATATCTGAGGTTATTGATATTTCTCCTGGCAATCTTGATTCCAGCTTGTGCTTCTTCCAGCCCAGCATTTCTCATGATGTACTCTGCATATGAGTTAAATAAGCAGGGTGACAATATACACCCTTGACGTACTCCTTTTACTATTTGGAACCAGTCTGTTGTTCCATCTCCAGTTCTAACTGTTGCTTCCTGACATGCATATAGGTTTCTCAAGAAGCAGGTCAGGTGGTCTGGTATTCCCATCTCTTGAAGAATTTTACACAGTTTATTGTGATCCACACAGTCAAAGGCTTTGGCATAGTCAATAAAGCAGAAATAGATGCTTTCCCAGAACTCTCTTGCTTTTTCCATGATCAAGCGGATGTTGGCAATTTGATCTCTGGTTCCTCTGCTTTTTCTAAAACCAGCTTGAACATCTGGAAGTTCATGGTTGACGTACTGCTGAAGCCTGGCTTGGAGAATTTTGAGCATTACTTTACTAGCATGTGAGATGAGTGCAATTGTGTGGTAGTTTGAGCATTCTTTGGCATTGCCTTTCTTTGGGATTGGAATGAAAAGTGACCTTTTCCAGTCCTGTGGCCACTGCTGAGTTTTCCAAATTTGCTGTCATATTGAGTGCAGCACTTTCACAGCATCATCTTTTAGGATTTGAAATAGATCAACTGGAATGCCATCACCTCCACTAGCTTTGTTCATAGTGATGCTTTCTAAGGCCCACTTGACTTCACATTCCAGGATGCCTGGCTCTAGGAGAGTGATCACACCATCGTGATTATCTGGGTCATGAAGATCTTTTTTTGTACAGTTCTTCTGTGTATTCTTGCCACCTCTTCTTGATATCTTCTGCTTCTGTTAGGTCCATACCAGTTCTGTCCTTTATTGAGCCCATTTTTGCATGAAATGCCCCTTGGTATCTCTGATTTTCTTGAAGAGATCTCTAGTCTTTCCCATTTTGTTGTTTTCCTCTATTTCTTTGCATTGATTGCTGAGGAAGGCTTTCTTATCTCTCCTTGCTATTCTTTGGAACTCTGCATTCAGATGCTTATATCTTTCCTTTTCTCCTTTGCTTTTTGCTTCTCTTCTTTCCACAGCTATTTGTAAGCCCTCCTCAGACAGCCATTTTGCTTTTCTGCATTTCTTTTTCTTGGGGATCTTGATACCTGTCTCCTGTACAATGTCACAAAGCTCCATCCATAGTTAATCAGGCACTCTGTCTATGAGATCTAGTCCCTTAAATCTATTTCTCACTTGCACTGTATAATTATAAGGGATTTGATTTAGGTCATACCTGAATGGTCTAGTGGTTTTCCCTACTTTCTTCAATTTAAGTCTGAATTTGGCAATAAGGAGTTCATGATCTGAGCCACAGTCAGTTCCCAGTCTTGTTTTTGCTGATTATATAGAGCTTCTCCATCTTTGGCTGCAAAGAATATAATCAATCTGATTTCGGTGTTGATCATTTGGTGATGTCTATGTGTAGAGTCTTCTCTTGTGTTGTTGGAAGAGGGTGTTTGTTATGACCAGTGCATTCTCTTGGCAAAACTCTCTTAGCCTTTGCCCTGCTTCCTTCTGTACTCCAAGGCCAAATTTGCCTGTTACTCCAGGTGTTTCTTGACTTCCTACTTTTGCATTCCAGTCCCCTATAATGAAAAGGACATCTTTTTGGGTGTTAGTTCTAGAAGGTCTTGTAGGTCTTCATAGAACCATTCAACTTCAGCTTCTTCAGCATTACTGGTTGGGGCATAGGCTTGGATTACCATGATATTGAAT
Organism: Bos taurus; assembly: GCF_002263795.3. Lineage (NCBI taxonomy): Eukaryota > Metazoa > Chordata > Mammalia > Artiodactyla > Bovidae > Bos > Bos taurus. The sequence goes on along the minus strand of NC_037342.1, from coordinate 59,865,630 downwards.
GGTTTGCCTTGGAAATGAACAGAGATCATTCTGTCATTTTTGAGATTGCATCCAAGTACTGCATTTTGGACTCTTTTGTTGACTATGATGGCTACTCCATTTCTTCTGAGGGATTCCTGCCTGCAGTAGTAGATATAATGGTCATGCGAGATAAATTCACCCATTCCAGTCCATTTCAGTTCGCTGATTCCTAGAATGTAGATGTTCACTCTTGCCATCTCCTGTTTGACCACTTCCAATTTGCCTTGATTCATGGACCTGACATTCCAGGTTCCTATGCAATATTGTTCTTATAGCATCGGACTTTGCTTCTATCACCAGTCCCATTCACAACTGGGTATTATTTTTGCTTTGGCTCCATCCCTTCATTCTTTCTGGAGTTATTTCTCCACTGATCTCCAGTAGCATACTGGGCACTTACCGACCTGGGGAGCTTCTCTTTCAGTATCCTACCTATCATTTTGCCTTTTAATACTGTTCATGGGGTTCTCAAGGCAAGAATATGAAGTGGTTTGCCATTCCCTCCTCCAGTGGACCACATTCTGTCAGACCTCTCCACCATGACCCATCCGTCTTGGGACAAGACCCTAGAACTACATATATGCCCCTGGAAATCATGATAACATCTCAGGAAGGAGTGATTTAAAATCCTTCCAAGCCTAGCATTCATGAGGTCCTAAATTAGAACACATGTTGTTATAAATAGGAAAGTCATATATTTGTAGACTTGCATTTGAGAATTAAGTTCTTCCCTGATTTGTGACATGACAAACTTACTGTTCTATTCTAGGGAAATGTCGGATTACTGGTCCTAGGATAAAAGTTAGAAGATCCAGGAGGGGTGACAGTAAAAAGTCAAAACAAAAACTGTGTTTCCAAAAAAATGATACTAGTTATTCCTATTGACAAACTATTCTGTGTGGTTGCTTAATCAGGTCGTAGATCCAGCTCTGGGAAAGTATGTTTATTCTCTAGCAATGTGTTTAAGGTATATATAGTCTAAGTGATTTGCAAAAGTGGCCATCCTTGGACAGCACAAGCCACAGATGAAGCTTGTATATATTAAGAAACGGTTATACCTGTATGGGTTTCTGTAGTGGCTCAGACAGTAAAGAATTTGCCTGCAATGAGGAGACCCAGTTCAATCCCTAGGTCAGGAAGATCCCCTGGAGAAGGGAATCGTTACCCACTCCATTATTCTTGCCTGGAGAATTCTATGGATAGAGGAGCTTGACAAGCTACAGCCATGGGGTCGCAAAGAATTGGATATGGCTGAGCCACTTTCACATTCACTTTTCATAGCTGTTTAAGAAAAAAAAAAAAAAAGAGCAATCATATAAAATCTGTCTTTAAGACCTTAATAATCTGTTCATTCTATATTCCCCCTATCATTACTCAGTTCTGCTCAGTAACAGGGGGAAGGAAATTTATTGCTGTAGTCTCAGGTAGACTCAAAGGTCCTAGGCTCTGGAAAATGAACTTTATAAGAATATTATCAACTGACCCAAAACATGATTGCTCAGATCCAAATGCAATGGTATTAGCCAAGGATACAATTAGAGGGAACATTCTCCACTAGACCACCTTCACCTCTGACACCAAGTTTGGGGAACTCCCAAAACCACCCTCAAGTTTGATAATTCACTAGAAACTCACAGGGCTTGCTGAAAGCTATTACACCCATGATTCAATGTAGGGAAAGGACACAGGTTAAAATTAGCCAGAGGAAGAGAGATTCATAGGGTAGACTTGGAGGGATCCAAATGCCGAGCTTCTGCTTGCCCTTTTTCCATAGAATCATAGATAGTATTACTTTCTCCTGGCCACACAGTGTGACCATACACACACTCATAGAATCGCCAACCAGAAACGCTGTCCTAAGCCTATGATATCCAGAGTTTCTATTGGGGCTTAATTATATACCATCTACATGGCTGATTGCTGGTATCCAGCCTCTCCTAGACAACATAAGGGTATGGTTACCAGTTCTCCTGATAATGTATGTCTCTAAGCTCTCATTATAAATCACATTATTAGACCATCTAGTGGCCCAAGCCAGGCAAACAGAGAGGCTCCTATCAGAGACAAGTTCCAGGAACCTAGATATTACCTCTTAGTAGCCAAGGATAAAGGCTAAAGTTCTCTCTGAGTAAGGTTAATTCTTCACTGCACAGAGCCATCCATGGATCTCTGGTCATCTGTCCCGAGAACGGGAGTCTCCACTGAACTCGAATGAATGACATTTATGAAAAATAAGCCATGATGACTTGGGGAAAGATAATTCTTCATGCTTTTCTCACTTTTATTGGTTATCCTATCATGCTTTCTCCATGATAGGAATATTCTAGAAAAATCATGACAATTGTTCACTGAGAGGATATTTGCAATAATTAAATTGCACAAACACACATGAGACAAGCAACAACTAATGCTAAAGATTCAAAAACTAAAGGAAATCAGACCACACAACCAAAGAGGTCATTTCAGAAAGGAAAAGGAGTAATCAGGCAATTTTAATAGAATGGAGTAAGTTATGAATGGGATAACTTTTATCTGTGGTATCACAGAGGACAGGAGCTTAATCCATCCTGGAGGTTTAGGGAAATCTTTCCATCGTTGACCCTTGAAGAACAGTTTCTGGCAAAAAGTGGAAGTAGCAGCAACAGCAGCAATTGTAATGAAACTAGTTAACAATTCTACAGAATTATAATGTCAGACACTATTCTAAGCCCTTTGAATACATTAATTCATTTAAATTATTAATTTCAGAGGATTGGTAAAATCTGTTAGTGAACTCTGAGCCTCTGTTCTCTCTAAATTCGTGTCTTAAGGTAAAATTGTCTTGAAAGTCTGTCATCACTTCTCGAAATGGAGCTAGGGGAGTTTAGATAGCCCTATCCAAAAAGAAAGAATGTCATTTGACTAGACATATTACTGAACGAAGGCATGTACAGAAAGTGAAGTGTTTTCAGAATTCACTCATATTGCAGCAATTGTACAAACCAGGAGAGCTTTTCCTTAAACGAAAACATTCCTCTTCTCATTCCTCATTCAGACCCTCCTCCCTCTCACTATGAAGTAAGAAGCTGTGTTTGGAGGCAATGACAAATCCTGGGGCCTGCATTTCACTCATCTTGCATGCAGTGCTCCCGTTGAGGCCACTTAATCCGATTGACGTCAGCTGGCGCTCCGTGCACAGAATGTGCCACTCAGAATCTAGGAGAATCGATCATCCCGCAGTTCGCATTGCCATGACACCTACAGCCTCCAATTTATTTCAGGCTTGTCGTTTCTTTTGTTTTTCTTTTTCTTCCCTCTCCTACCAAGAGAAGGTTATTTTTTTTTTTTTTCTTTCTTCACAGAGAACATTTATGAGAGCCCAAGCCTCACCACTGGAAAATTCTGACTATTATCACTTTGCACTGATAATTAATGTTTTTGAATAAAGCTGTTGTGGAGAGCAAGGTTGGATTGACAAAAAGAAACAAAAACCAAACCAAAACAAACAAACAAAAAAACCCCACACATCTCAGATTAAACATTCACTGAGATGTGGCTGTTGGTAGACATAATTTTTTTTGAGGAAATATAAGTACTTGATAGGGAATTTCAGTAGCCCCATAAGGAAGGAAAATAAAAGGAGATTCAAGAAACATCTACACTGTTCTGGGCATACCACACACATTGTCGTATATAAGTTGGTCCTCAATCAGGTGTAATTTCTAATCCACCCCCAATTTCCGGAGGAAATCTGGTAACGTCTGGAGACATTGTTGGCTGTCATGCCTGTTGGGGTAGTTGGTGCTGACATATAATGGGCAGAGGCCTGGAACACTGCTGAACATCTTGCAATACAAAGATTGCAAGTCCCCACCCCCATCTACACACACACAACACGCAATTGTCCAGCCAAATTCCCAATACTACCAGCATCAAGAAATCCTGAAACTGACTCTCACAAAGCCTATGTGGTGAGTGTAATAGTCTCAGTCTATAGATGAGGCCACTGGTAGGTATCAAATGACTAGCTTGTATTCACAAAATTAATAAGTCACAGGATTTGAACATAGGCCGCTTTAGCTGCCAAATCTGGACCCTTCTGCACCATGCTGTGCTGGACTTTGTGGTCTTTGTGGTCAAGGAAATCAGAACTCCAAAAGGCTGGTCTCTGGAGGCACTCACATTCTTCCATGTGTAGAAGTCCCTTTTATAAAGTTTGTTTCATAAAAGCAGGAAGGCATCTCTCTGGTACTGAACTATGAAGACTTACTCGGCCAATGAGAGCTCCATGGAGTATGCAGGCTACATAAACAAAAGATAATCTCACTTAATCCAATATCAAGGGCCTGATTTGCTACATGTATACTGTGAATCAGTGTGCACATATGTATGATTTGTTCTTCTACTTTCTCCCTCCAAAATACATACATGAATATACATCATGATACTGTACCTTAAGCTTGTCCTGTATACTGGAAAAGGGTGGGCAGTATGATATACAAGACTAGTTATACACTAAAGGCCACAATACCAGTAGCTGCTGACTTTCACACCAGAAGACTGAATCATCCATCAGTCATTCATTTGGCAAACAAATGTTTATTAAATTCTTGGTATAGACTACAGTGAGACATAGAGCAAGTAATTACTACATAAAAAAAAATGACAGCAACAATCAGCTCCTCATTTTGTTGGTGACACAATACAGGAGGCAGTGATCAAGACCATTCCCAAGAAAAAGAAATGCAAAAAGGTCGAATGCTTGTCTGAAGAGGCCTTACAAATATTTCGCTGAGAAAAGAAGATAAGCTAAAGGCAAAGAAGAAAAGGAAAGATGTACCCATTTGAATGCAGAGTTCCAACGAATAGCAAGAAGAGATAAGAAAGCCTTACTCAGTGATCAGTGCAAAGAAATAGAGGAAAACAATAGAAATCGAAAGACTAGAAATCTCTTCAAGAAAATTAGAGATACCAAGGAAATATTTCATGCAAAAATGGGCACAATAAAGGACAGAAATGGTATGGACCTAACAAGCAGAAAGTATTAAGAAGAGGGGGCAAGAATACACAGAAGAACCATACAAAAATTATCTTCATGATCCAGATAATCACGATGGTGTGATCACTCACCTAGAGCCAGACATCCCAGAATGCAAAGTCAAGAGGGCCTTAGGAAGCATCACTATGAACAAAGCTAGTGGAGGTGATGGAATTCCAGTTGAGCTGTTTCAAATCCTAAAAGATGATGCTGTGAAAGTGCTGGACTCAATATGCCAGCAAATTTGGAAAATTTCAGCAGTGGCCACAGGACTGGAAAAGGTCAGTTTTCAGTCTAATCCCAAAAAAGGCAATGCCAAAGAATGTTCAAACTACTGCACAATTGTACTCATCTCACACACTAACAAAGTAATGCTCAAAATTCTCCAAGCCAGGCTTCAACAGTACATGAACTGGGAACTTCCAGATGTTCAAGCTGGATTTAGAAAAGGCAGAGGAATGAGAGATCAAAATGCCTACATCCACTGGATCATCAAAAAAGCAAGAGAGGTCCAGAAAAACATCTACTTTTGCTTTATTGACTGTGCCAAAGCCTTTGACTGTGTGGGTCACAATAAACTGTGGAAAATTCTTCATGAGATGGGACTACCAGACCACCTGACCTGCCTCTTGAGAAATCTGTATGCAGGTCAAGAAGCAAAAGTTAGAACTGGACGTGGAACAACAGACTGGTTCCAAATAGGAAAAGGAGTACGTCAAGGCTGTATATTGTCACCCCGTTCATTTAACGTATATGCAAGGTACATCATGAGAAATGCTGGGCTGGAAGAAGCACAAGCTGGAATCAAGATTTCCAGGAGAAATATCAATAACCTCAGATATGCAGATGATACTACCCCCTTATGGCAGAGAATGAAGAAGAACTAAAGAGCCTCTTGATGAAAGTGAAAGAGGAGAGTGAAAAATCTGGCTTAAAACTCAACATTCAGAAAACTAAGATCATGGCATCTGGTCGCATCACTTCATGGCAAATAGATGGGTAAACAGTGGAAACAGTGTCAGACTTTATTTTGGGGGGCTCCAAAATCACTGCACGTGATGACTGCAGCTATCAAATTAAAAGTTGCTTTCTCCTTGGAAGAAAAGTTATGACCAACCTAGACAGCATATTAAAAAGTAGAGACATTACTTTACCAATAAAGGTCCATCTAAGCAAAGCCATGGTTTTTCCAGTAGTCATGTATGGATGTGAGAGTTGGACTATAAAGAAAGCTGAGCACTGAAGAATTGATGCTTTTGAACTATGGTGTTGGGGAAGGTTCTTAAGAGTCCCTTGGACACAAGGAGATCCAATCAGTCAGTCCTAAAGGAAATCAGTCCTGAATATTCATTGGAAGGACTCATGTTGATCCTGAAACTCCAATACTTTGGCCACCTGATGTGAAGAACTGACACATCTGAAAAGACCCTGATGCTGGGAAAGGTTGAGGGTGAAAGGAGAAGCAGATGACAGAGGATGAGGTGGTTGGATGGCATCACTGACTCAATGGACATGAGTTTGAGTAAATTCTGGGAATTGGTGATGGGAGGCCTGGCGTGCTGCAGTCCGTGGGGTCACAAAGAGCTGGACACAACTAAGCAACTGAACTGAAATGAACTGAATTAGAAATACATTTGAGAAAGACCTTTCCATTGTTAGTAGGGATTCAGGGATGTGGGAGAGTGTGGAGCTCAGTTCAGTTCAGTTGCTCAGTCGTGGAGCTCAGAGTGGAGCTAGGAAGACACATTTTGAGTCTGTTTTAGTAATCCAGGTAAAAAAGAATGACAAAGGCCTGAATTAAGGCAAGAGCAGTGGGGATGGAAAGGAAAGCCCAGAGTAAAAATAGAGTTGGTGGTAGAGTTTACAGGTCTTGGATGTAGAAATTAAGAGAGGGAAGATTTCTCCCTGGAAGAATGAAAGTACAGAAAAAACAATTTACATTTGGACAGAGTTAACTTTACAGTACCTATCTGAGTATATAATTTCATGGGTTAACTAAATATCAGAAACCTTACTAGACCCTTCATATATTAATCATTTCAAAATCCTGTGATGTAGGTATTAAATTTTATTTTAATTATGAAGGCTCATATAGATTAACTTGTTCCGTTTAATATGGCAAATGGCAAAGTCAAAATGTTATTGTAATTCTAGATATTTCTTCAAGTATATACTTGTTAATCACTATGCAAGACTGCCTCTCCTTATAAATCTGGTACTTTATAAGACTTAAAATAAGACTTAAAATATGGATTTGAGCTAGAAATACAATTCTGGAGCTAGTGTTTCTCTGAGTGGCAGTTAAGATCTTGGATTGATATGAGATCATTTATGGAGAGTATTGATTAGGAATGAGTAAGAATGAACCAGAGGTCCAGATGGCTGAGGATTGAGTCATTTAAGATGAGTTCTTCAAGGGAGGGGGAGGGAAGGTGGATAGATTGGGAGTTTGAGATTGACTTGTACACACTACTATATTTAAAATAGATAACCTACAAGGAACTGCCATATAGCACAGGAATCTGCTTAATACTCTGTAATAACCTAAATGGGGAAAATTTTTGAAAAAGAATAGATACATGTATAACTGAATCACTTTCCTTTATGCCTGAAACTAATACAACATTGTTAATCAACAATGGTGGTTTAGTCATTAAGTCATGTCTGACTCTTATGACCCCGTGGACTGTAGCCCACCAGGCTCCTCTGTCCATGGGATTCTCCAGGCAAGAATACTGGAGTGGGTTGTCATTTCCTTCTCCAGGGGATCTTCCCAACCCAGGGACTGAACTCAGGTCTCCTGCCTTGCAGGCAGATTCTTTACCAACTGAGCTATGAGGGAAGCCCACTCCAATATAAAATGTGTTAAAAGAAAAGATAAATTCTTCAAGGAGGTGACCAGAAAGCAGGCAAAGAAGTGGGAAAGGATGGCTAGGTGAGGATAGTGTCACAGATGCAAAGGGAGAAACTGTGAACAGTCTTGATGAGGAGTCACATCTGTTTTGCACACACACACACACACACACACACACACACACAAAGCCTCATTGCACAGGCATGGTTAGAATCCCTGCTGGGAAGATCTCAGTTGATTCTATTCCAGAGGAAGTGATGCAGTGTCCCTCCTTTTACCACTGTTCAGTTCGGTTCAGTTCAGTCTCTCAGTCGCGTCTGACTCTTTGCGACCCCATGAATCACAGCACGCCAGGCCTCCCTGTCCATCACCAACTCCCAGAGTTCACTCAAACTCACATCCATTGAGTCAGTGATGCCATCCAGCCATCTCATCCTCTGTCATCCCCTTCTCCTCCTGTGTCCAATCCCTCCCAGCATCACAGTCTTTTCCAATGAGTCAACTCTTTGCATGAGGTGGCCAAAGTACTGGAGTTTCAGCTTTAGCATCATTCCTTTCAAAGAAATCCCAGGGCTGATCTCCTTCAGAATGGACTGGTTGGATCTCTTTGCAGTCCAAGGGACTCTCAAGAGTCTTCTCCAACACCACAGTTCTAAAGCATCAATTCTTCGGTACTCAGCCTTCTTCACAGTCCAACTCTCACATCCATACATGACCACTGGAAAAACCATAGCTTTGACTAGACGGACCTTAGTTGGCAAAGTAATGTCTCTGCTTTTCAATATGCTATCTAGGTTGGTCATAACTTTCCTTCCAAGGAGTAAGCATCTTTTAATTTCATGGCTGCAATCACCATCTGCAGTGATCTTACCACTGTAGCCATTCTAATTCAAACTTTATTGATCATGTGAAATGATGGGTATAAAGTCATCAACACATGTAGATGCTCAAAAATGGTAGACCATTCCTCCCTCACTGTCCCAGATATTAGACAACAGCTCTAACAGCAAGGACTTTCAATTCTAGCAGAGAAGAAAACCTGAAACTTCAGCATTCTTTTAAATGTTGGCACTACTTTCAAGCTAATTATTACAATTCCCATTGCACAGGTGTTGAAAGTTTAATACAGAGAGGTTAAAACATTTTTTAAGGTCTCAGAGCTAATAAGTGGTCAACATTGCATTTGAATTCAGGTCTGTTCAGCACCAAAGTTACTGTCATTTCCTCAGCTTTCTCTTTAAGAAAAGGCTATATCCCAGAGATGGACAGGACTGAGCAAGGAGCACTTTCACTCTCACTTCTTTTCACATCCCAGAGAGATATCTGTAGCCCGTGCTCCTTGCAGCACTGCAGGCACAGCTTATTTTATAACGTTATGCTTTGCAGATATTGCGTGTCTTTCAAGTCGAATGTTTGTGGCAATCCTGCTTCAACAAAGTCTATTGGCACCATTTTGTCAACATTTTCTCACTTTGTGCCTGTGTCACAGTTTGGTTTTGTTGCTGTTGTTCAGTCGATAAATCATATCCAATTCTTTATGACCACAGAAATGTAGCCTGCCTGGCTCCCCTGTCCGTAGGATTCTCCAGGCAAGAATACTGGAGTGGGTTGTCACTCCCTCCTTCAGGGAATCTTTCTAACCCAGGGATTGAACTCACGTCTCTGGGTCTTCTGCATTAGCAGGTGGGTTCTTTACCAGCTGAGCCTTTGGGGAAGCTGACTGCTTGCAATTTTTTAAACCCTCCACCAGTAAAAGATTAAAATTCACCAAAGGCTCAGATGATAGAATAGTTTTACCAATAAAGTATTTTTTAACTAAGGTATATACACTGTTTTTTTAGACATAATGCTCCTAAATACTTACTAGATTACACCACAACAAACATAACTTTCATATGCACTGGGAAGCCAGAAAACTCAAGACTAGTTCTATTGCAATATTCATTTTATTGCAGTAGTCTAGAGCAGAACCCACAGTGTCTCTGAGGTATGCCCATATTTAAAATAGTCAGGACATGGAAAAACCTGTGTCCATCAATGGATGAATAGATACATTATATAATAACATAAACGTGAAGTGTCATACATATATATATGTATATATATACACACACACGAGTAATTTTCAGCCATAAAAAGGTAGGAAATACTGCCATTTACAATAACATAGATGGACCTTGAATGCAATATGCTGAGTAAAACAAGTCACATAGAGAAAGACAAATGCTAAATGATCTCACTTATATGTGGAATCAAAAAGAACAAACTATAGGAACAAAGAACAGATTGATGAAAGTTAAATGTAGGGGTCTTGGGCACGGTGGGAAAACTAGGTGAGGATGGTTAAGGAGTAGTATAAACTTCCAATCATAAATAGGTACTTCCTGGGAATGTAATGTCACAGCAGGGTGACTGTAGTTAACAATCTGTGTGTGTGTGTGTGTGTGTGTGTGTGTGTGTGTGTGTGTGTGTCGTTGCTCAGTCATGTCCAACTCATTGCGACTCCATGGACGGTAGCCCACCAGGCTCCTTTGTCCATGGAATTGTCTAGCAAGAATGCTGGAGTGTATTGCCATTCCTTTCTCCAGGGGATCTTCCTGACCCAGATATGAAACATAGGTCTCTTGCAATGCAGGCAGATTCTTTACCATCTGAGCTACAAGGGAAGCCCATAGTTAACAATATTGTATTATTTCAAATACTGTATATTTGAAAGTTGTTATCACTGCAGATGGTGACTGCAGCCATGAAATTAAAAGACGCTTACTCCTTGGAAGGAAAGTTATGACCAACCTAGATAGCATATTCAAAAGCAGAGACATTACTTTGCCAATAAAGGTTCGTCTAGTCAAGGCTATGGATTTTCCTGTGGTCATGTATGGATGTGAGAGTTGGACTGTGAAGAAGGCTGAGTGCCAAAGAATTGATGCTTTTGAACTGTGGTGTTGGAGAAGACTCTTGAGAGTCCCTTGGACTGCACGGAGATCCAACCAGTCCATTCTAAAGGAGATCAGCCCTGGGATTTCTTTGGAAGAAATGATGCTAAAGCTGAAACTCCAGTACTTTGGCCACCTCATGCAAAGAGTTGACTCATTGGAAAAGACTCTGATGCTTGGAGGGATTGAGGGCAGGAGGAGAAGGGGACAACAGAGGATGAGATGGCTGGATGGCATCACTGACTCGATGGACATGAGTTTGGGTGAACTCCGGGAGTTGGTGATGGACAGGGAGGCCTGGTGTGCTGCGATTCATGGGGTCGCAAAGAGTCGGACAGGACTGAGCGACTGAACTGAAGAGAGTAGATCTTGAAAGTTCTCATCACAAGGAAAATAATGAACTATTTGAAGTGATAGATATTAACTAAACTTACTGTGTTAAATGTATATGTATGTTTAAGGCTTTAAATTTATGCAATGTTATATGTCAATTTATCTCAGTAAAACTGGAAAATCTTTTAGCAAGAAAGTGATATATTTTAACGTTGAAGATGTGTACTGCTGGGTGGAAGAAAACATGGGTGTGGCCAAGGGTTGGAGCTCTCAATCACACCTACCCTCTATCCCTCCACTATGATCCCAAAGTTCAAACTCGAATTCTGAATGGGACTGGGCTCCTTGTCTAGGTTTTAGAGGAGGGTGTCTCAACCTCAGCATGACTCATATTGACCCAGCTAATTCTTTGTTGGGGGTGGGGATGGACTCTCCAGGATATTGTAGAATGCTTAAAAGCATCTTTGGTGTCTACCTACTGAATACAAGTAGCATTACCCCAACCCACCCTGTACCCCGTTACGACAGGTAAAAATGGTTCCAGACTTTGCCAAGTGATTCTAAGGGACAAAATGCTCCCAGGTTGAGAACCACAGGTTTAGATGTATGGCATTCCCACTCTAAGATTAATTTACAACCTGAGGTCTGTGCTTATGAGCTCTTTGCCTTTTTTTTTTTTTTTTTGGAGGCTTCATCTGCTTATGCCCAGACCCTCATCTCCACTCTGTGTATCCCATCCCACCATCCAGCCGTCCATGTCTCCCTGCTTTAGAAGGGCTCCAGTACAGGAGCCTGGGCAAAAGACCTGGAGCCCCATCCCTGATCTGAGAGCTGAAACAAGTTCCTGGTCTGGAGACCAATGCCATGAAAATGTGCTTCCAAATGCTCTGCAGCATTTGGGTGGAAATGGCCTCATCAATCATCTTATTGTTTTGTGGGCCTCTTAGGGTGCTCCTGGGAACGACAGGGACTGTGACTCATCCTGCTGTACTGCTGTAATATTAAAGAAAATAAATAACGGAACTAAGAAGGCATTAAGTGAGGAAATGAGGCACGGGAGCATGAGGCAGAGGTGATCCTACTGCACCGCTTCTAAGTGAATATCACCCAATTAATGGGAAGCAGAACCCAGGAAAGGAACTGCCAAATCACAGTTCTCTGAATGAACTGCAGAACGTACAGTCAGATGGTAGTGAATTCCCCAGGCCGGCCTTTTCCTGTGAGCTCCCTTTCTGAATAACAAGGAAGTGCATGCAACTGGCTTGTCATGGCTTGTTCTGTCTTAAGTAATAATGGCAATAACAAGACCTTATGTTTGTGCAGTGTTTCCTGGTTTACACAGCACTTTTCCATACAACACATTATTTTATTTACAAAGTAATCCTGTAGACACCCAGCCAGGAGGAAGGCAGTGCTCAGAGGGGCATTTCTATAGGTTTGAGAGCAGAGCATGCTTATGAGAGCATAGGATCTGGAACCTGAAAATCTAAGAATATTGGTTCTTAGACCAGCTCTGGAACCTTAAATCTTAACTGTCAAAGTTCAGTGTTCTTCTCTATCAGGGTTGATAATAGCAGTGTTACAAGGTATTCAAACAAATCAGACCTATAATTACTGAGCACAATATATTTTTACTATAGGCAAAAGGCTCTTAATAGTTGCATAAGTAATCCTTAACTCACGATGATATGTAGATGGTTGTTGTTCAGTCGCCAAGTCATGTCTCACTCTTCACAACCCAGTGGACTGCAGTACACCAAGCTTCCCTGTCCTTTACTATCTCCTGGAGTTTGCCCAAGTTCATGTCCACTGAATTGGTGATGCTATCCAGCCATCTCATCCTGTCACCCTCTTTTCCTTCTGCCTTCAATCTTTCCCAGCCTCAGGGTCTTTTCCAGGGAGTTGGCTGTTTGCATCAGGTGGCCAAAGTATTGGAGCTTTAGCTTCAGCATCAGTCCTTCCAATGAATATTCAAGGTTGATTTCTTTTAAGATTGACTGGTTTGATGTCCTTGCTTTCCAAGGTAATCTCAAGAGTCTTCTCCAGCACCACAGTTTGAAAGCATCAATTCTTTGGCACTTTGCATTCTTTACTGTCCAGCTCTCATATGCGTGCATGATTACTGGAAAAACCATAGCCTTGACTATATGGACCTTTGTTGTTTGCTCTTCAACATGCTGTCTAGGTTTGTCATAGCTTTCCTGCCAAGAAGCAATCATCTTCTAATTTCATGGTTGTAGTCACCATCTGCATTGATTTTAGAGCCTGGAAGAGGAAATCTGTCACTGCTTCCACCTTTTCCCTTTCTGTTTGCCATAAAGTGATAGGACCAGATATAATGATCTTAGTTTTTAAGTTGGCTTTTCATTCTCCTTCTTCACCCTCATCAAGAGGCTCTTTAGTTCCTCTTCACTTTCTGCCATTAGAGTGGTATCATCCATATATCAGAGGTTGTTATTTCTCCTGGCAGTCTTGATTCCAGCTTGTAACTCATCCAGCCCAGCATTTCACATGATGTACTCTGCATATAAGTTAAATAAACAGGATGACAATAAACAGCCTTGTCATACTCCTTTCTCAATCCTGAACCAGTCAGTTGTTCCATACAGGATTCAGAAGTGTAAACAGCATGATGTTTCGTGTCATAGTCCATAGTAATGACTTTAGAGATAAATGACCAGGGTTTGTTTGAATCTCAGCTCTGTCACTTGAAATTGTATAATTTGAAACAAGTTTCTTAAATTCCCTATGCCTCAGTTTTCTCATCCATAAAATAGGTGCTTTGAAGATTAAATGAGTAAGTACATGAAATGCACTCTCTCACTGTCTGAGTCATCTGTACTTGGTTACTCTGTTTCAGGCTCTGCTATCTATTTTCATATTATTTTTACCTCAGTTAATGTGATTACTCAGAACTGATCTTAAGTACTGTACTGTACTGTGGCAAAGAACCTGCCTGCCAAGGCAGGAAACAGGAAACATAAGAGATGAAGTTTCGATCCCTGGGTGTGAAAGATCCCCTGGAGGAGGGCACTTCCTGGAGGGCAACCCACTCCAGTATTCTTTGCTGGAGTATCACATGGACAGAGAAGCCTGGCAGAGTATGGTCCATAGGGTCACAAAGAGTCACTGAAGCAACTTAGCACAGCACAGTATTATTTAAGGGAATTAACACTGGTTGCTATTACAGACAAATCTCCATGTCTCAATGGCAGACAAATCTCCATGTCTCAATGGCTTACCGCAATTAAACTTCCTACGACTGTAGCCATGAAATTAAAAGACGCTTACTCCTTGGAAGGAAAGTTGTGACCAACCTAGATAGCATATTCAAAAGCAGAGGCATTACTTTGCCGACAAAGGTTCGTCTAGTCAAGGCTATGGTTTTTCCTGTGGTCATGTATGGTTGTGAGAGTTGGACTGTGAAGAAGGCTGAGCGTCGAAGAATTGATGCTTTTGAACTGTGGTGTTGGAGAAGACTCTTGAGAGTCCCTTGGACTGCAAGGAGATCCAACCAGTCCATTCTAAAGGAGATCAGCCCTGGGATTTCTTTGGAAGAAATGATGCTAAAGCTGAAACTCCAGTATTTTGGCCACCTCATGTGAAGAGTTGACTCATTGGAAAAGACTCTGATGCTGGGAGGGATTGAGGGCAGGAGGAGAAGGGGACAACAGAGGATGAGATGGCAGGATGGCATCACTGACTCGATGGACATGAGTTTGGGTGAACTCCGGGAGTTGGTGATGGACAGGGAGGCCTGGCGTGCTGCGATTCATGGGGTCGCAAAGAGTCGGACATGACTGAGCGACTGAACTGAACTGAACTCATATCACATTCCAATGCCTGGTAGTCAGAGTCTGTGTGTGTTGTTGTTGTTGTTGGGGTATACTCCATGAAGGTATTTTGAGACCAAAGCTCTTATCAGGCTGTGTCTCTACCCATTCCTGCACCCTCAGCGTTTTCTCCTTTTGGCAGTTGAGGGGAGCACAGGAATGAGGCACAGGAATTTCTATGGGTCAAGACGGGAAGTTGAACACATTGCTTTGTTCTCATTCCTTGTACAGAACTCAGTCAAACATATGGCCATACTTCACTCAAAAAAGTCTGAGAAATGGAGTCTAGCCTTGTGCCCAAAAAAAGGAAAGTTCAGACAAAAGAGGCTTTTAGGACTCTCTGCCACAAGTCCAGAGTACAGGGGTTCTTTGCGTCCCAGCAGTAGGCTCTGTAAAGTGTTGCACTACTAATGTGGGCCGCTGTGTCCTGATACTCTCTGATCTTCCCTTTCTCCCAAGGCATCATTCTCCCATGATGACCTCGTGAGCAGTGCTTTATACCTTGACAGCAACATTGGTCCTACTTCTGGTCAGGGTCTAAATTGTAAATAACGTTTCCTTTGAGTGGAAACACAGCTCTCTTGACATTAGAATATGTCAAGAATATGCTACTTGAGAGATCAGCTGCGGGCAAGACCCAGGATGTAGAAATCCAGTGCCTTGTGACAAGCAGTTCATTTGCTTTCAGAGGTTAAACTTTAGAGCAGTATGTTTTACCTTATCATAGGGACAAGGTCAAGGTGGACCTACAAGTTATAGCAGGCAAATGGAAATGAGATGAATGCCAAAAAAAAAAAAAAATTAAAATCAGAGACTAGGAAGCAAAGCACAACTTTAGAGCCAAGAGGAAATTTCAGACACAGTAGAAAACTTTAAAAAACTGGGAACCAGGCACATGAAGAGTTGTTGTCACTGAGTCACCAAGTTGTGTCTGACTCTTTGAGACCCCATAGAATGCAGCATGCAGGGTTCACTGCCCTTCAGCACCTCCTAGAGTTTGCTCAGACTCATGTCCATTGAGTCAGTTATGCCATCCAACCATTTCATCCTCTGTCACCCCTTTCTCCTCCTGCCTTCAATCTTTTCCAGCATCAGGGTCTTTACAATGAGTTGGCTCTTCACATCAGGTGGCCAAAGTATTGGAGCTTCAACATCAGTCCTTAAAATACTCAAGACTGATATTCTTTAAGATTGACTGGTTTGATCTTGCAGTCCAAGGGACTCTCAAGAGTCTTCTCCAACACCACAGTTCGAAAGCATCAATTATTCAGTGTTCAGTCTTCTTTATGGTCCAACTCTCACATCCATACATAGCTAGTGGAAAAATTATAGCCTTGACTATAGGGACCTTTGTCAGCAAAGTGATGTCTCTGCTTTTAAATACAACCAGGGAACAAGAACCTCTGACAAAATCACACCTGCATAGATTACAGTAGACTATGTAGATGTACCAGTTGGGTGTCCTCCAACATTGGCTCCAGCTTTCACTGGACCCCCGTCCCAACCACTTCAGCAGTGTCTTTGCCTCGACCCCCAGTCTCACATTGACCAACACCTGACAGCCAGTGACGGTTTACACACAATGAGGTCCAGCAGTGAGACAACCAGGGCACCAGGCATGCCATCCAGCTACACTGAGTGGCTGAAGGGCACATCCTTGCTAGTTAGGGCCTGGCAAAAACGTGGTCCACTGGAGAAGCGAATGGCAAATCACTTCAGTATGCTTTCCTTGAGAATCCCATGAATAGTATGAAAAGGCTAAAAGATATGACACTGAAAAATGACCCCCAAGGTCAATATACTACTGAGGAAGAGTAGAGAAATAGCGCCACTTGGGAACCTCAAATAGTCTCCCTTTGATATTTCTTCTTTTTTTTTTTTTTTTCCATTTTTAAAAATAAATTTTTAATTGAAGGATAATTGCTTTACAATATTGGTTTGATTCCTGCCATACATCAACATGAATCAGCCGTAGTTGTGCATATGTCCCCTCCCTCTTCCACCACCCTCCCACCTCCAACCCTTCCCCACCCTTCTACATTGTTACAGAGCCTTTATTTTGGAGCTTTGGAAAACTATGTGGCAGCCAGGCATCTTAGTTTATATTCTTTAAGAAATACCTGAAATCGAGATATTTCTATTGCTTTAGCAGTTCCTGCAGAGTCAGTAAGTTATACTAGTTTAAAGCATGGACCCTGAAGCAAAATCAGCCTCGGATTGAACCCTAACTGCCGCAGCTATACAACCCCGAGGAAGTACATACCTTCTCTGTATCTCAGTTGCTTTGTGTGTAAAATGAAGTCAGTGAATAATGTGTATATCACAGGATCGTTGTGATGATTAAATAGGAATGAAAAGCATTTAGACTAGTGCTGCCCCTTCAGTAAACATTCAATAAGTGTGCATTGCTGTTGTCTAGAGGTTAAGTTTTGACAGTTGGGATGTTTTAATAAGAATGTGCTAAATTGAAGGTCTATACAGAGGTGAGCCAAAAAGATCAAGGTCTTTTGTCTCAATAATTTAAGACTTATTTTTAAATATGTGAGCAGTTAGATAATCTAGGCCCACAGTAATGCATAGGACCATGAAATTTTTAGCCTGAACATTTTTTTTAAAATCAGAGTACAGCTGCTTTACAATGTTGTGTTAATTTTTTCTGTACAATAAAGTGAATCAGCTATACATATACATATATCCCTTCCCTCCTGGACCTCTCTCCCCTCACCCTATCTAACCCATTTAAGTCACTGCAGAGCACTAAGCTGAGCTCCCTATACAGTAGCTTCCCACTAGCTATCTGTCTCACACCCAGCAGTGTACATAAATCAACCCCAACCTCCCAATTCATCCTACTCTCTACCCCATGTTCACGTCTGTTTTCTATGTCTTTGTCTCTATTTCTGTCCTGCAAATAGGTTCATCTGTACGATTTTTCTAGATTCCACATTTTTTAAAGGAAATTACCAAATGCCCAAGAAGCCATATATTTAAAATAAAATGAATAAAGTATCTATAGGATAACTAAATTTAAAGTTTTAACTTTATTATCAGTCCTTCAAGATAAATCACTCGCAAAACGTATGTCTAGGTTAAGCCTGTTGATTTCATTTACTCAACTGCTGAGCATCATGGGTGAAGGTCATGTGTGAAGCATCAGTGATAAAGCAGAGTCACCAATGACACGAGGTAGTCTTTGTGTTCAGTGACAAAAAACATCAAGGAAATAATCACTCAGTTAATTCTTTCAGCTGTACTACATATGAATAAAAAAGGAAAAGGTTATGAAGAAATAACACAGAAAGAGTTATTTTAAGTGAGGGTCCCAGGGAAGTCTTCCCTAAGCAAAGTATATCTATCTAAGCCAAGAGTTCCTGGCTAATTAGAATTTCCAAGACATTCACTAAAGTAGTGATTGTAGTCTAGAGGTGCCCAACACAAATCTATAGAAAATATTTCACTTTCTATCTGCATGTAGACATAGAATTAAAGATCATGCATCTTGTCCATCAAAAGTGCTATCAAGTCATTTATATACACATTAGAGGAAGAGAATAGGAGGGGGAATTGTCAAGTGCAGACATCTATTTTTAAAATTTAATTGGAAATCATGTTGACTATTAAGAGACTATTTCTAATAAGTCTGATGTTTGAAGTGCCATTGATAGGCAAGTTCTAAACATATGTCCTTTTCTATGGGTTATTCTGAGCCATATATTTCACTTAGTAGTCAATACCTATGTTCTGATGAAAATGTCCATAAATGTTGCAAATTCTGTTATGATTTTCCTGTCATATTTTTCCTGCATGTGATAAAATACACAGAAATAATCAATAGAGACATGGCTGTACCTAAAAGTGTCTTGCTTCTGTTACGGATTATTGACTTGAGAAACATAGGTATGTGGGCAGAGTAGTAATGGTCTCTCAAAGATGTTCACATCCTATTCCCTGGAGTCTGTGAATATGTTATGTCACAGGGCAAAGGGGGATTTTGAGGTTGTATATGGAATTAAACTTGCTAATCAACTGAATCAATATTGGGAAACATTCCTGGACTATGTGGGCAGGGCCAATATGGAAGAAAGGGAAACAGGAATCAGCTTCAATGCTTGTTCAGTCACTCAGTCGTACCTGACTCTTTGTGACCCCATGGACTGTACCCTGCCAGTCTCCTCTGTCCATGGAATTTTCCAGGCGAGAATACTGGAGTGGGTTGCCATTTCCTCCTCCCTCAGTGTCAGAGGGATGTGTTTTGAGAATGACTCAGTCATCATTGCTGGGTCTGAAGACGGGAAGGGCTCATGAGCCAAGGAGTGCCAATAGCCTCTTAGAGACTGAAAGGGTGAGAACACAGATGCTCTTTTAGAGCTTCCAGAAAGAACAGCAGCTCTGATGACACTGCTTTTAGAACAGTCTCTTAGCCTTAACCATTTAGCCCAGTTTTGGAGGGAGCTCAGAAGGCTATTCATGTGAGTCTCAGTCACTTTTGCTCATAGTTAGGTTACTGCTGGTCCTCCTACACTAGGAGTGACATCCAGGAATACTTCTACCATGTAGTGTGCCAACCATCCAGGGCTGTGGTGGCATGAAGGCCTAGGGTCAGAGGTCATGTTGTGATACCAGTATGTCCTAAGCACCTAAGTTACAGAAAGTATATAAATAGTGGATGAGAAATGAATTTTAAGTGTTTCAAATCAGAAGCCGTATGCAAAATTTTTCTACCAAATATCACAGCTCATATTTAAAGGAATATGAATTACAAAATAACATAAATTGTAAGATAATAAATCTGAGTTATTAAGATGCTAATTTTGTAGTAAATAGAAAAACAACGGGAAACTATTACAACATGCCTTTCAGAACAAATGTTTAAACATCTAAGCATTTCAAATTTTGAGAGG
This sequence comes from Bos taurus, assembly GCF_002263795.3. Classification (NCBI taxonomy): domain Eukaryota; kingdom Metazoa; phylum Chordata; class Mammalia; order Artiodactyla; family Bovidae; genus Bos; species Bos taurus. The sequence continues at coordinate 59,845,735 of NC_037342.1, read as the reverse complement.
ATAAATGTTTCCTTCATAAAAAAATGATATATCCTTTGGAACATTCTGAGGCCTATGCTAATCTGCAGCTCTGATTCTTAACAATCAATAATTATACTGATCTGATCCAGGCAGGTTAGGCTTCTCTTCTAGACCCACCATAAAAAATGTATATATATATTTTTTAAATTTTATTTTATATTTAAACTTTACAACATTGTATTAGTTTTGCCAAATATTTTTAAAGACAAAAACAAGATGGTTTATTTTCCAATGTCCCACATAATTCAGTTCAGTTCAGTTCAGTCACTCAGTCGTGTCCGACTCTTTGCAACCCCATGAATCACAGCAAACCAGGCCTCCCTGTCCATCACCAACTCCCAGAGTTCACTCAAACTCATGTCCATCGAGTCAGCGATGCGATCCAACCATCTGTAGTCCCCTTCTCCTCCTGCCCCCAATCCCTCCCAGCATCAGAGTCTTTTCCAATGAGTCAACTCTTCACATGAGGTGACCACAGTATTGGAGTTTCAGCTTTAGCATCATTCCTTCCAAAGAACACACAGGACTGATCTCCTTTAGAATGGATTGGTTGGATCTCCTTGCAGTCCAAGAGACTCTCAAGAGTCTTCTCCAATACCACAGTTCAAGAGCATCAATTCTTCGGTGCTCAACTTTCTTCACAGTCCAACTCTCACATCCATACATGACCACAGGAAAAACCATAGCCTTGACTAGATGGACCTTTGTTGGCAAAGTAATGTCTCTGCTTTTTAATAAGCTATCTAGGTTGGTCATAACTTTCCTTCCAAGGAGTAAGCATCTTTTAATTTCATGGCTGCAATCACCATCTCCAGTGATTTTGGAGCCCCAAAAAATAAAGTCTGACACTGTTTCCACTGTTTCCCCATCTATTTCCCATGAAGTGATGGGACCAGATACCATGATCTTCGTTTTCTGATTGTTGAGCTTTAAGCCAACTTTTTCATTCTCCTCTTTCACTTTCATCAAGAGGTTTTTTAGTTCCTCTTCACTTTCTGCTATAAGGGTGGTGTCATCTGCATATCTGAGGTTCTTGATATTTCTCCCGGCAATCTTGATTCCAGCTTGTGCTTCTTCCAGCCCAGCATTTCGCATGATGTACTCTGCATATAAGTTAAATAAGCAGGGTGACAATATACACCCTTGACGTACTCCATTTCCTATCTGGAACCAGTCTGTTGTCCCATGTCCAGTTCTAACTGTTGCTTCCTGATCTGCATACAGGTTTCTCAAGAGGCAGGGCAGGTGGTCTGGTAGTCCCATCTCTTTCAGAATTTTCCACAGTTTATTGTGATCCACACAGTCAAAGGCTTTGGCATAGTCAATAAAGCAGAAATAGATGCTTTCCCAGAACTCTCTTGCTTTTTCCATGAGCCAAGGATGTTGTCAATTTGATCTCTGTTTCCTCTGCCTTTTCTGAAACCAGCTTGAACATCTGGAAGTTCACAGTTCACGTATTGCTGAAGCCTGGCTTGGAGAATTTTGAGCATTACTTTACTAGCATGTGAGATGAGTGCAACTGTGCTGTAGTTTGAGCATTCTTTGGCATTGCCTTTCTTTGGGATCGGAATGAAAATTGACCTTTTCCAGTCCTGTGGCCACTGCTGAGTTTTCCAAATTTGCTGGTATATTGAGTGCAGCACTTTCACAGCATCATCTTTCAGGATTTGAAATAGCTCAACTGGAATTCCATCACCTCCACTAGCTTTGTTCATAGTGATGCTTCCTAAGGCCCACTTGACTTCACATTCCAGGATGCATGGCTCTAGGTGATGTCCCATATAAGTAAACACTAAATAATTGTTAAATATGTGGGCTTATTTACTAAACTGCTCTTTGAAAATTTAATTGGATATATAAAAACCAGTACACTTAAGTTTTCACATTGAAAAAAAAAACCTAATCCTTGAAAAGTTTTGTTCCCCTCTTCATTTTCTGCAGCTCACCTCAGGCTGAAACCTAAGAATCATGCCTGTCCTCTCTTTTCCTTTCATCTCACCACAAATTCTTTAAAAAAAAAAAGTCAAGGACTATGTCCCAGGAACTGTTCTTGACTCTACAATGGAATCATGAGTTAAATTCATTGGTCTTATCTTCAATAAAAATATCTGAATCTAACCAGTCCCTGCTTCTACCTTCATGACACCATTCCAAAGTACCACAGAGCTCATTTGGAATCATGCAATAGCTTTTTAACTTGCCTCCTGATGGTACTATAATAATATAGTAGAATTGGCCCCAACAATCTATTCTCCACATAGCAGTTAGAGTGATTTTTAAAAAGATCAGATCATATCATGTAGTTTTCCTGCTTATAACATTGCAACGGCTTATTAGTATAATCAAGTAAAATGCAGACATCTTCCTGTGATCATGGCACTCTACAGTCTGGCCCTTCATTTCTGACCACATCTCTTACTATTCTCTTCCTTGTTCACACCACATCATTCGGGCTAGCTTCCTCGATCCTTGAGCACGATCAATATTTTCTTGACTCAGAACCCCTGCCATTGCTGTTTCCTCACCCAAAGGTGCTTTTTCATCAGATGTTCACATGGTGCACTCAGTCAGGCTTCAGCTTACCTAAGTACTCTCTCGAGTTCCAAAGTCTTCTCATCTTATCAAATATTTTGATACAATTAAGCCACTGTAAATGTACAGCTCATTATGAACACAGTTGTTTTTAAAGTCCGGGTTGACATCTATTTTGCTAGCAAACCCAGGTTGACACTCTCTATCCTTAATGCTTATCATGCCTGTGCTTAAAAATCCACTCCAGATTTACAGTAATGCTTAACATCAGGTTCATCCATTACATGTGTCACCATTTCCTCCTGTTCTGCCTTTGATCAGTGGAGACATCTGCCTCCACCATGCAGTTCTTTGATTAGTCATTATTTCTCCAAAATTAAGCATCAGTGATACTGAGACTTTAATGCAAAGTTTATTCTTTACACTATAACAAAAAATATCTGGGTCTTTAAACTTGACTAGCTATATGACTCTCTTAACATTCTCATTTACACTGGGTTTTATTAAAGAGAGTTAAAAATAAGGATATATCAGTAGATACAGAACAGGCTATGCAATCCAGAGGCCTGAACACCAACAATGTTCCTGGGAAAATTTAGTTCTGCCTCAGTGGCTTGAGCTTCCTGGCCCTGCTCTCGGGACTGCCTTTTAACTATGCAATATGATAACAATCGCAGGTAAAGACTTGCATATGTTGATTAAGTGCCAAATTTTGTGAGATTCTGCATTCCATTTTATTTCTGAGCATTTTAGAGTTCCAGATCATGATCTTAGTGTCAGAGTTAAAATTCTTTACCATCTTGAAATGTGCTGTGTAAGATAAATGTAAGCTTGATGTTTTATCTCTTCTTTAACATTCAAATGTAGTGAGATTGAATAAGCTTGCTCTTTCCAGTGGAGCTTAAGGTATCCCATTGTTTCCTTCTGTGATGTCGCAGACCTCATGATGTCGGACAACATTAATCTGCATCCTCACTGTGGTAAACCGGCACCATCTGGGAGACCTCACATTTGCCAGGAGAGTCTCTATACTATCAGAGCTGTCATTTCTTTCTTTAGGATTGTCACACCCTTCACAGTTAGCAAATGGTTGACTTACACATTCAAAAAATACCTACTGAGTACTTAGGTCAGGGACCAGCCAGGGCTGAAGTGGATATAGCTAAAATCATGATCTATGATGTGTAATAGTACTGATAAAGTAGAAGTAAAACAGCTGTAGTAACAGCAGATGGGTATCCCAAGAGATTCTTGGACAGTCGGATGACTTTCTTATAACGAACTTATAGTTATTGATTTAATTTTGATTAGCAGAATCCTTATCTTTTTTCAGCATGGGTATTTATCAATCAGAATATAAGATGTTTCTCCTTCTATCCAGAGAGATGAAATTGGGCCTTGTGTTTTCAAAACACAGCACTGATTTATAGATATTATTTCATTTGATCCTTGTAACAACCATATGAATTTGATATTACTATTATTTATATTTTACATAGAATAACACTGAGGCTAGTAGAAGTTAAGTAGTTGGTACTTGGTCCCTTGTCTCCAAACACTAGAGCTTCTCACAGTAAAGTTGAAACTAAATAAATTTACCCTATGAGAGTGTAATTTCTTCACATTACTCCATGTTCACCAAACAATGGAATAATTACTTCATTGGTCAGATCAAAACTCACAAAGCCAGTGTTTTTATCAGTTTTTCCCATTAATATTCAAACCTCATCACCTTACCTTCATTGCCCTTACCTCCCTGAATAAATCTGTGACAATCATACTTGCTTCATCTTTATCCAATGTTTTATTTTAGGTTTTCCTTAAAAGCAGAGTTGGAAATAGGGTGGTTTGTTTTTGCTTTTTCTTTTGAGGGGTGATCCCAAAGAATAAGAGCAGAGAACCAAAAGATGGGCAAAAAGAAAGCAAGGAAAGTTAACCCAAAGAGTGAGTTATGAGCTGATCCTACTGTGGATAACGGGGCTTCAATTTTGCTAGAATTCTCTGAGGATTCATGGAGAATGCATTTCAGAATTCTCTGCCTAAGGATCAGAAGAGGCAGGTGTGAATTACTGGACTGTCTTTGCCACTGGGGGATTGACTTATAACTACCTTATATTTGTTGGCAAATGCATCAGAATGGCTGCATGGGAACCTGGAAGCAGAAAGTGAATAGCTGTGGTGAGATGCTCTTCATTTATAATTATGCACATCTAGGTTCCACAGCGAAGACTAGAATAAAATGATAGGCTGAGAGTGTTGGGGGATAGGTACAAAAGTCATCTAATGACAGCAGTCCCCTGTCTTTTTGGCACCAGGGACCAGTTTCATGGAAGACAATTTTTCCATGGACCAGGAGTGGAGACATGGTTTTGGGGTGATTCAAGTGCATTACACTTATTGTGCACTTTATTGCCATTATTATTACATCAGTTCCACCTCAGGTCATCAACCACTAGATCCCAGTGGTTGGGGACCCCTGATCTAGACATAACGTCTTTTGTCTTGACTTTAAATCTTATCTCATCTGAATTCTTTTATGTAACCAGAACATCTTCAAACAGTTGTATATTATTATCATCATCTCTATACATTTTTATGATGGAAATAATATTTTCAAACCCTAATTAATAAATACACTGCTTAACGCTTTATTGATAGAAACACTACTTAATTTTTAGATCATCCTTTAAGGGCCACCTTTGTTTTTATCGTCTCTTGACAGTGTGAGAGTTTAAGAACAGTTATTTGTTCTCAGGTAGAAGGCCGATGAGTAGAGATGGGCCATGACTCAATGGATGCTTTTCTTGCACCTGGAATATTAGTGATTGCTCCCATATGAGGATGGAGAGTGTTGCAATCAACATCTAAGATTTCCTTTTGGTATCAGTCATAAAATTCTGAGATATCCTCAATACCAGAAATTTTCTTTTCTATTAGTATCAAAGGAGTTTATAATTTGACATCTACCATTGCCAAAAATTTAAGTATTCACTAGGCTGTATTGTGGTCAGTTTCTTAAACCCTTCTTCCATGACTGCCATTCAACTGGCAAATCCCAGTTGTATTTACCCTGACACACATCAGTTGTCAACTGTCAATTGATTACATCCTTTCCTTGAATATAGGATTATATCCTATATTTACTCTGCATCTTAGTTTTGTCTTTTTGTATTATCAGTACATTTTTGGTCATCACTTCTCATTTCCCAGTTGCAACAGACAACTGCTGGTATGGGCAGTAAAAGAGCCCTATCTCCAGTCTCCTGGTAACCATATACCCATTACTTTAGTGAAACACTCCAGCCTTCATTTATTTCACATGGGAGCTAACAATCATAGCCTCCCGCTCTTATGGCCAAAAGGGCAGACATATGACGGATCTTGCACTAACAACAGGGTCATGTCTCCAGAACAAAATATTGCTACCAGCAATAGGAATATGACTCAAACAACATCATATTGGGCCTTACCTGTCCCACCTTCTAGTAAGAATTACCAGTACCCAGTATTTCACATTCTTGGTAACAAGAGACATGAAAAACATAAGGCAATATGTCGAGAGAATTAACGATGTGAGACAATGAAAACAGTGACAGAGATTGAGCAGTCTTTGATTCTACTTGCTGCTGCTGCTGCTGCTAAGTCGCTTCAGTCGTGTCCGGCTCTGTGCGACTCCATAGACGACAGCCCACCAGGTTCCTCAGTACCTGGGACTCTCCAGGCAAGAACACTGGAGTGGGTTGCCATTGCCTTCTCCATTATATATTATAATAATATGTTAATATTATAATAGTCTTATACATATTAATATAACACATTATTATCAAAATCTATAACTTTATAGTTATTATTTATAGATTTATTAGCTTCCCATATCAAACCATAAAGAGGATGAGTGTAACCAATATTACATTTGCAGAAATTACCTTAAGTTGAATTTCTGTTACTTCAACCAAAGATTTCTGAATACTTCACTAAACATATGTCTTCCAAATAATGTGTCAAAAATTTCTAAAAATTATTCAGCCCCTACACCACAAGTATTCAGGAGTCATCATTCAGAAGCTTTCAACCTCTGCCTTTACTTATACGAGTAAAATTTTTTTTATTCTAAGAACATATTAAGCTTTGAAAAATTAGAAAGTTTGTATTCCTCATGCCTAGTTTATTCTGTGCAGACAGAACACTAAGAATTGCATGGACAACAGCCTGTGCTCTCTAATCCCCAGACACTACCGTGTTCATCACTCTTCCCAGAAACCCATCTTTCCAACAGACAGGGCTGTCATTTTCCCATATGGTCTGGAAGCCACTACTTTAATACATTCTCCTTCCAGAGGCAATATTCATATTCTTATTCTCTGAGGTTATAAGCCTCATCTTAAAGGTGGAAAGTCTTCAGGAAAATAAACCTACAGAGATGGGGTCATTTAGAAAGACCACTTGACCTGCCTCCTGAGAAATCTGTATGCAGGTCAAGAAGCAATAGTTAGAACTGAACATGGAACAACAGACTGGTTCCAAATCGGGAAAGTAGTATGTCAAGGCTGTATATTGTCATCCTGCTTATTTAACTTATATGCAGAGTACATCATGTGAAATGCCGGGCTGGTTGAAGCTTAAGCTGGAATCATGATTGCTGGGAGAAATATCAATAACCTCAGATGTGCAGAAGACACCACCCTTATGGCAGAAAGTGAAGAGGAACTAAAGAGCCTCTTGATGAAAGTGAAAGAGGAGAGTGAAAAAGTTGGCTTAACGCTCAACATTCAGAAAACTAAGATCATGGCATCTGGTCCCATCACTTCATGGCAAATAGATGGGAAAACAATGGAAAGAGTGACAGACTTTATTTTGGGGGCTCCAAAATCACTGTAGATGGTGACTGCTGCCATGAAATTAAAAGACACTTGCTTCTTAGAAGAAAAGCTATGACCAAACTAGACAGCATATTAAAAACCAGAGACATTACTTTGCCAACAAAGGTCTATCTAGTAAAGGCTATGGTTTTTCCAGTAGTTATGTATGGATGTGAATTGGACTATAAAGAAACCTGAGCATGAAGAATTGATGGTTTTGAACTGTGGTGTTGGAGAAGACTCTTGAAAGTCCCTTGGACTGTAAGCAGTTCCAACCAGTCAATCCTAAAGGAAATCAGTCCTGAATATTCACTGGAAGGACTGATACTGAAGCTGAAACTCCAATACTTTGGCCACCTTATGTGAAGAACTGATTCACTGGAAAAGACTCTGATGCTGGGAAAGATTGAAGGCGGGAGGAGAAGGGGATGACACAGGATGAGATGGTTGGATGGCATCACCAACTCAATGGATCTGAGTCTGAGTAAGCTCCAGGAGTTGGTGATGGACAGGGAAGCCTGGCGTGCTACAGTCCATGGATTTGCAAAGAGTCAGACACGACTGAGCAACTGAACTGAAGTGAATTCAAAAATACCATCATCACATTTGGGAATCAATGTATTAATAGCAATTCCACTGACTAAAGTGAGTTTCATATTCTTATTTCAATAAGTAACAAAAAAAAAGCATTTGAAGCTATTTCATAACCACTTCTGGGTAAAAACAGAAAGAAACATGGAGCAACGTCCGAATAGAAACTTACTTCCTTGACATAATAAAGAATTTTTTAAACCAACTGCCAACATCACACTTACGGTGAAAAACTAAGTCTTTCTCATTAAAATCAGGAACAAGACAAAGGCATCATTATTTTTTAATATTATCTGGAAATCCTGTCCCAAGTAATAAAGCATGAGACAGAAATAAGATATATTACTATTGGAAATGAAAGAAAATTAGCATTACTTGCAAGTGTCAAAATTATACATATATATATATATATATAAATGAAAATGAAAGAAAGTGAGGTATAACATCTTAGATTGAATTTATCTTAAGAATAGTAGTTATAGTTTAGATTAATATTAAAAAACAAAACAGATGCTTCACTGCACTTGAAGCACAGTATCTGAAATACATTAAAAACTATTTCAACCAAACATTCTAAAGTCAAAATTATACCATCCTGAAAGCACACAAAATAAAATACACTTCACACACATAAATGCACAACCATTGCCTAGGAATATCATTGTGTGAATCTATATGAAGAAAATTATAAATGCCTGTATCATTCTGAATAGGTTATATTGTGGTGATAAGTAATCCCCCTAAATAACCTTGTTTTGTTTCATGCCCTTGGTCAGCCGGAACGGCAATCTATTCCACACGGTATTTATTCAGGGACCCAAGTATTTGCATCTCTGAAACATGATTTGGGAAAAATGAAAGATGAAAACTGGGACGACCCAGAGGGATGGTATGGGGAGGGAGGAGGGAGGAGGGTTCAGGATGGGGAACACATGTATACCTGTGGTGGATTCATTTTGATGTTTGGCAAAACTAATACAATTATGTAAAGTTTAAAAATAAAATAAAATTTAAAAAAAAAAGCCATAGAAACAAAGATAGGTTAAGTTGACTCAATGTAAATTTAAGAGCAGTTTGAGAAGATTGAATGTGATAAATGATAGAGAACAAATATTTAATGAGTTAATGGCTGGAAAGTTTTTAAAACTGCAGATAATGCCAAGCATTGATAAAAATAAATAAAAACAAAGTATTAGAAAAGCTAAAAACATCAATGATAAAAGATATGAAATCTTAAGTTGTGACATGAATAAAAAACAAATTTTCTTCCAAAAAAAAAAAAATAAAAAAAAAAATAAAAAATAAAAAAAAAAAAAGAAAATTGTTCAATAGATTCTTTCAGCACTTCTGCTTACATTTTATTGGCCAAAGCAAGGCAGATGTAATGTCTAATTTCAAAGGGATGTTCAGTTCAGTTCAGTCACTCTGTCGTGTCCAACTCTTTGCGACCCCATGAACCACAGGGCGCCAGGCCTCCCTGTCCATCACCAATGCCCAGAGTCCATCCAAACCCATGTCCAGTGAGTTGGTGATGCCATCCAACCATCTCATCCTCTGTCATCCCCTTCTCCTCCTGCCTTCAATCTTTCCCAGCTTCAGGGTCTTTTCAAATGAGTCAGCTCTTTGCATCAGGTGGCCAAAGTACTGGAGTTTCAGCTTCAACATCAGTCCTCCCACTGAACACCCAGGACTGTGAGACAGTGCAATATTAGCCACAATCTGAAGTGGGCTTCCTTGGTGGCTCAGATGGTAAAGAATCTTCCTCCAATGCAGGAGTCCCAAGTTCGATCTCTGGGGCAGAAAGTCCCCTGGAAAAGGGAATGGCAGCCCACTCCAGTATTTTTGCCTGGAGAATTCCATGGACACAGGAGCCTGGCAGGATACAGTCCATGGGGGTCACAAAGAATCAGACACAACTGAACAAATAACACTTTCACTTTTCAACTAAAAAAATAGTGGTTGATTGCAATACCCAGGTTATAGATTAAAACTTCAGATCCTAGAAGCCATTCCTAGGCTCAAATTCTGGCTCTGGCAGTTGCTCATAAGTATTCTTGGGTTACTTTATCATGATGTAATTTCTTCTTCTCATCTGAAAAGTAGAAATAAGTATGTGGCTTATCAAATTGCATTACTGTTCTATGAATTTATGGAAAGATATTTTTTGAGAAACTATTTTGTGTCAAGAATATACTATTTTGGGTGCTTAGACATGAAAGTGAAAAGTATTAGTCACTCAGTCGTGTCCGACTCTGCAATGCCATGGACTGTAGCCTGACAGTCTCCTATGTCCATGGAATTCTCCAGGCAAGAATACTGCAGTGAGTAGCCACTCCCTTCTCCAGGGTATCTTCCCAATCCACGGATTGAACCTGGGTCTCCTGCTTTGCAGGCAAATTCTTTACTGTCTGAGTCATCATGTATGAAAAGCATGAAGGTCCCTGCTTTGAGGGATCATACATTCTTGGGAGAAAAGCAGAAAATAAAGCACAAGAAAACTAAATAAGTAAACTAAATCCTTGTATAGCCTTTTAGGTTACTGTAAAGACTGTCTTTGTTCTGGTTACTCTACTGGGAAAAGACATTAGTGGAACAAGGATCAGAAGAGCAAAGAAACTCTCAAGGAGGCTACTGCAGCAACCCAAGTAGAGATGGGTTGGATCAATGTAAAAGTAATGGAAATGCTGAGAAATACATCAGGCAAAAAACATATCTAGATTTAGGACCTAAATATTTTGGATATGTTTTGATAGTAGAGGTATTGTTAGATATATTTGGGGATATATAATATGGAAACAAAGTGTATGATGAATTACATGTGGAGTATGAGAGAAAGGGAAGAGTTAATTGATAAAATAAGGTTTTTACATGAGCCATTAACTGAGATGGAAAGGTGGCAGTGAAATCCAGTTTCAAGTCTGAAATGCTGAGGAGACATCTGAGAACAAGTGTTAAGCAGGAAACAGATACATTTGATAGAGTTCAGGAGGATGCATAACTGGAAAGTCAAATGTGGATACTTTCATAGAAAATGTGTTCAAAGCCCAGCAACTCAATCAAATCACCAAAGAAGTAAGGATATGTGCTTTAAAATGAGTTAGTGAATGGCAATGACTTCAGATAATAGTATAAAATAAAAATCTAATAAATGTTAGTTTTTGCTATTATACATTCCTGGAAGAGACCAATGTTTCAAAACTTAGCTCTTACCAGGTTAATTTACAGTCCTGAATGCATCTCAGTAGAATTCTTCTGACAAAAGAAGGTGGAAGAACTATTCTAATGGTAGTTTGGGATTTCACTGGTGGTCCAGTGGCTAAGATTCCACGATCTCAATATGGGGGGCCCAGGTTTGATCCCTGATCAGGGAATTAGATCCCACATGCTGAAACTAAGACCAAGCACAGTCAAATAAATAAATAAATTTTTAAAAAGGCTGCCTGGAAAAGAAATCAACATGAAATGAGTTTGGAGACAGTGAGATGAGTTTGGAATTTTAAGTATAGTGGTATCAAGGAGAGGCGTTGAGAGTGGCAGCCTGTTCAACACCTCATATTACACAGGTTGGATAACTTTATTAAACATGGGACTGGTTCAAGAATTAACAGTAAAATGCAGGGAACAGAAGATATTGCCTCAAAACAGATTATGTGTCAATATTCATATTTGTATCAAATTGATGAATTAAAAAATAATATAATTGAAGGGGCAAGGGATAATCTTGTGAGTCAATTAATTGTGATGGATGAGTTGGCTATCCTTAATTGGTACACTGTTACATCCTTACCTCAGATTTTACACCAAAATATATTTCAGATGGCTCAGAGTTTTTTTTTTGTTTGTTTGTTTTTAAAGATGAAGTGAAACAGTAAAAGTTTTAAATGAATATCCACGTACTTTTTGGCTAGAGAAATCCATTCTGTGCATAAGAACAAGGAAAAAATAAAACATTTAAATGTATGGCTACATAAGGGATTCCCAAGTGTCTCAATCAGGAAAAAATCCACATGCAATGCAGGAGACTGCCTGCAGTGCAGGAGATCCACGTTCAATCCCTGGGTCAGGAGGATCCCCTGGAGAAGGAAACAGTAACTCATTCCAGTATTCTTGCCCAGGAAATCCCATGGACAGAGGAGCCTGGTGGGCTACAGTCAGTCCATGGGGTCACAAAGAGTCAGACTTGACTGAGCAACTAAATCACCACCACCACCATAAAACTTCAAAGTTACTACATATCATACATCTTATTATTACAAAGACGAATGACAAACTTGGAAATGTACCTGGATTAAAAAACATTAATGTATTAATATATGTTGCAAATCTTTAAGAAAATAAAACCAAATAGCCTGAAAGAAACCTAGGAAGAGACATGAGCAGGTAACTCATGGAATTAGAAACACATGTGGCTCCTCTAACATAAAACTTCCTAGATAACAAAGAAATGCAAATACCGAGAAGAGTCAAGAATTCTTTTTTAATATTGAATGTTTGTAAATTCATAGTGAAGCAAATATTCTCTAAGCAATTAAATTCATAAAACTTTTCTAGAGTGCAATTTAGCCAAATAAATCCCAAGATTTAATAGACATATGCTTTAACCAACTAATTATGCTTTTTGAAATTCATTCTAAGAACATATCAAAAATGTAGGCAATAATTCTATGATAAGAATTCGTACAGCGGTGTTATTTATAACTGCACAGTTGAAAAAGCATTCTAAACCTTAAACAATAGGAAATTGCTTAAGTAATAGTCAATACAAACAATATTATACTATGTAACCATTGAAAATGATATTTGCAGATTACTTTAATGAAAGAAAACACTCTGTCAGTGATACTAAATGCAAGAAGCAGTGTACAATATCTTAATCAAATACTACCTACAGCTATATATATATGTACATAGCATTTACCCATAAATCTGTATAGTCATAAGGCTTCCCTGGTGACTCAGAGGTAAAGAATCTGCCTCCAAAGTAGGAGACATAGGAGACGTGGGTTCAATCCCTGGGTGGGGAAGATCCCTTGAAAAAGGGCATGGCAACCCACTCCAGCATTCTTGTCTGGAGAATCCCATGGACTGAGGAGCCTGGTAGGCTACGGTCTGTGGGGTCATAAAGAGTCGGACCCTACTGAGGTGACTGAGCATGCACACATGCTATATAATCAAAAATAATACATAATAGCAAAATGTTATTTCTGTATATTGATGTGATATATTATATACTTAGGGACCTAACAGAAGCAGAAGATATTAAGAAGAGGTGGCAAGAATACACAGAAGAACTGCACAAAAAAGATCTTCATGACCCAGATAATCACAATGGTGTGATCACTCACCTAGAGCAAGACATCCTGGAATGTGAAGTCAAGTAGGCCTTAGAAAGCAACACTATGAACAAAGCTAGTGGAGGTGCTGGAATTCCAGTTGAGCTATTTCAAATCCTAAAAGATGATGCTGTGAAAGTGCTGCAATCAATGTGCCAGCAAATTTGGAAAATTTCAGCAGTGGCCACAGGACTGGAAAAGGTCAGTTTTCATTCCGATCCCAAAGAAAGGCAATGCCAAAGAATGCTCAAACTACCACACAATTGCACTCATCTCACACGCTAGTAAAGTAATGCTCAAAATTCTCCAAGCCAGGCTTCAGCAGTATGTCAACCATGAACTTCCAGATGTTCAAGTTGGTTTTAGAAAAGACAGAGGAACCAGAGATCAAATTGCCAACATCCGCTGAATCATGGAAAAAGCAAGAGAGTTCCAGAAAAACATCTATTTCTGCTTTATTGATGATGCCAAAGCCTTTGACTGTGTGGATCACAATAAACTGTGGGAAATTCTTCAAGAGATGGGAATACCAGACCACCTGACCTGCCTCTTGAGAAATCTGTATGCAGGTCAGGAAGCAACAGTTAGAACTGGACATGGAACAACAGACTGGTTCCAAATAGGGAAAGGAATACGTCAAGGCTGTATATTGTCACCCTGCTAATTTAATTTATATGCAGAGTACATCATGAGAAATGCTGGGCTGGATGAAGCACAAGCTGGAATCAAGAATGCAAGGATAAATATCAATAACTTCAGATATGCAGATGATACCACCCTTATGGTAGAAAGTGAAGAGGAACTAAAGAGCCTCTTGATAAAAGTGAAAGGGGAAAGTGCAAAAGTTGGCTTAAAGCTCAACATTCAGAAAACGAAGATCATGGCATCCGGCCCCACCACTTCATGGGAAATAGATGGGGAAACAGTGGAAACAGTGTCAGACTTTATTTTTCTGGGCTCCAAAATCACTGAAGATGGTGACTGCAGCCATGAAATTAAAAGATGCTTACTCCTTGAAAGGAAAGTTAGGACCAACCTAGACAGCACATTAAAAAGCAGAGACATTACCTTGCCAACAAGGTTGTCTAGTCAACATTATGGTTTTTCCAGTGATCACGTATGGATGTAAGAGTTGGACTATAAAGAAAGCTGAGTGCAGAAGAATTGATGGTTTTGAACTGTGGTGTTGGAGAAGACTCTTGAGAGTCTCTTGGACTGCAAGGAGATCCAACCAGTCCATCCTAAAGGAATCAGTCCTGGGTGTTCATTAGAAGGACTGATGTTGAAGCTGAAACTTCAATACTTTGGCCACCTGATGCAAAGAGCTGACTCATTGGAAAAGACCCTGAACCTGGGAAAGATTGAAGGCAGGAGGAGAAGGGGACGACAGAAGATGAGATGGTTGGATGGCATCACCGATTCATTGGACATGGGTTTGGGTGGACTCCGGGAGTTGGTGATGGACAGGGCGGCCTGGCGTGCTATGGTTCATCAGGTTGCAAAGATTCGGACATGACTGAGCAACTGAACTGAACTGAGTTGTCCCTATATTACATATGTATAATATCATAATAAAATAAAATTAGATATATACAAGATATAACAAAACATGTAAGAAGCATCTATGTAAACTGTATATCTATGTGTGCATTCTTACACTGTATCAAGTATACTAATACTTGAAATAATATAGAGAGAAAGTTTCTAATTTGCTGGAAATTCAATGCTATGAGGAACTTCTGGTAGGTACTAGTCAGTAATTTTTGCTATTCTCCATCATGGTTGTTCCAAACTTTTAATTTTTCTAGTCTGAGCCCTACTGATTTCTATTTCACTCTATTATAGGTAACTAGGCATCCAACATCACTGACAGACTCAAGGATGTACTGACTCTGGCTGCTGCTGCTGCTAAGTCACTTCAGTCATGTCCGACTCTGTGTGACCCCATAGACGGCAGCCCACCAGGCTCCCCTGTCCCTGGGATTCTCCAGGCAAGAACACTGGAGTGGGTTGCCATTTCCTTCTCCAATGCATGAAAGTGAAAAGTGAAAGTGAAGTCGCTCAGTCGTGTCCGACACTCAGTGACTCCATGGATTGCAGCCTTCCAGGCTCCTCCGTCCATGGGATTTTCCAGGCAAGAGTGCTGGAGTGGGGTGACTAACTCTGGATTATCCCTTAAATACACAAGTTAGTGTCAATCAATCATATGTATGTACTGCTTTCTCTCAATTTGGAATACTGAATAAAGTAAAGAACTCCAAATGCATCCTATATTCATACTTGTGAAATCTGGCAGTCCTATAATCATCCACCACCACCTCAACCCTATCACCATACTTTTACACTTGTAAAGCCCTATTCATGTTTTAAGATCAACTATAACAATATGCTTGGGCTTCCCAGGTGGCTCTAATAGTAAAGAATTCACCTGCCAGCGCAGGAGACACTAGAGACACAGATTCGATCCCTGGGTTGGGAAGATCCCCAGAGTGGGGTATGGCAACCCACTCCAGTATTCTTGCCTGGAAAATTCCATGGACCAAGGAGCCTGGCAGGCTACAGTCCATGGAGCTGATAAGAGTCAGACACAACTGAGCATAACATGCTTAGGAGTCTTCTTTGATATCTACATATAACATTTCCAGTAAAGCATCTGCCTGCAATATGGGAGATCGGGGTTCAGTCCCTGGGTTGGGAAGATCCCCTAGAGAAGGAAATGGCAACCCACTCCAGTACACTTGCCTGGAAAATTCCACAGACTGAGGAGCCTGGTAGACTATAGTCCATGGGGTCACAAAGAGTCGGACACGACTGAGTGACTTCACTTTCACTTAAACTTTCTGTGATGTCATCAATTGTTAATTATTCTATGTGTAAACATTTACATTTTTGTCAGTTTTTTATATGTTAATATACCAAGATTACTATGAACCTTTGAATAAAAGTACTATTTACCCAGAAGTTAATTGAGCATTTACCTCCTGCATGTAGATATTTGGTAAATAGGAATGTGAAACAGCAGAACACGATCGCTAAAAAAACAAAGAAAAAAACCTGATGTTTGACATCTGATTAGATTTTATGATTCACAGTTCAGAACCTGTTTGGCTGTTATACCACTGAGGTACTTAGAAAGATTCCTAAGACTCTATATTTGAAATTTCAGTAACAGTGCTCATACGTCTGCCTTAAAGCTACTTTGGAATTTCTTTATTTATTTTTATTGAGAGAAAGTCTGGACGAACTTGATAACTACCAGTTATTTCAAAAGTCAGTAATATCAAAACAACTCCACAGTATCCTCAATCACAGTTTAATACTGCTTTTTAAAATGTTTAATTTCTGAATTGTTCATCATTTTCAAAGGTCAGAACATTCATACCAATAGCAATGACAAGAACATAATGGAAGAATTTAATGAATGTGTTCTTTCAAATTTGTTTGGCAATATGAATTTAAACTGGCCACATTTCTTGGCAAAGCATCTTATATAATTAATACAGTTTGATGCTTGAGCTTGGGGCCTTGAATAGAGTTCTACTTAATTACCTCAGAATTTAAAATTTAAAAATTATCTGTTGAAACTAGGTATTCAGTGTGCGACTGAGCAAGGAAGTAAATATTTAGATTCCTCTCAGAGTCATGAAGATAGCATTAGTACTGGGCCATCCATATTCAAGTAGCAAGCTTTAGGGTTGGTTTTATATATCGGTGTGTGCACATTACATAAAAGAGTAGCATCTAAACTTCAGAGTTGAGTGAGTGGAATAGAAGTGTTTAGAGTGTCATTTTCCATCTAGTTCTAAATTTGAAAGACGTTTTCCCATTTGTCTAAGTGTGATATCTTCACTTTGCCTTTAAAGGGTTTTTCTCTCTTCTTTCCCCTTCTCTAGGTGTATTCATAGTAGCGTACATCTAAGACATGAAATGTAGCATTACGGAGATGTAGCATTCTCAAGTATATTCTTTGGGAGATGTTTGTGAAAAAGAATGATATGTTCAGATTAATTTATTAAATGCAGTTTGCACTATTCTCACCTCAAGATTTACTCGGTAAAGATTACTATCCTAAAGACTGTGATATTTTGCAATAGAAAAACATAATTAACTCTAAATTATTTAACAGATCATTTTCATTACATATCAACATTTTGACAATATTTAGGTTTTTTGATTTATTTTAAAATAGGTTCTATTTGTAAATATATTTTAGAAGGATCAAATATTTCTCTGGTTTCTCATTTTAATGAATTTAAGGACTTCATGGTCTTTTGCCACCGGTTGAGTTAATTAAAGCTAGACTAGTGATGCTGGCTAAATTAATTGTCACTAAGGTAGAAAGAAAAATCATCTTCCTATGGTTTATAACTATGACTGAACATGTAGCACTTATTTAATAAACATGATAACAGATGTTTTCCCCCATAACAAACATACTGTATCTACTATGTACTGAATGTTTGTATCCCTCTAAAATCCCTATGTAGAAGCCTGAATCCCTAGTCTGATAGTATTTGGAGGTGGGGCCTTTGGGAGGTAATTAGGCCATAAGGGTGGGACACTCATGAGTGGATTTAGTGAAGAAGTGAAGCAAACTTGCTCAGTCCTTCTGACTCTTTGCAACCCTGTGGACTGTAGCCTACCAAGCTCCTCCATCCATGGGATTCTCCAGGCAAGAATACTGGAGTGGGTTGCTATTTCTTTCTCCAGGGGATCTTCCCGACCCAGAGATGAACCTCGGTCTCCCTCTGAGCCACCAGGGAAGCCCCAAGTAGATGAATGGATGAGTGGATTAGTGCCCTTAAATGAAGATCAACTCTCTCTCCCTCCTTCCTTCTCCACCCACCTTATGAGGATGAAATGAGCAGACAGGCCAAATTTGCAAACCAAAAAAAAAAAAAGTGTCCTCCCAGAGATACCCAATCTACTGGTGCCTGGATCTGAGACTTCCAACTTCCAGAACTGTGAGAAATAAATGTCTGTTGCTTAAGCCACTCATCTATGGTAATTTATTATAGCAGCCCAAATTGACTGTGACCATATCCTTAAGGCTATAAATTCAACAGGAACTTACACAAAAAATATGCTAATTGTAATGTGAGAAAAATTATATTTTCTGATTTCTAGCATGCAAGTATTTTTGAAACTTCTCCTTACCTATCAATTTCCTAACCGTTAGGAGCTCAAACCACCTGTGTGAAAAGACGTCCAGTCAGTTCTCTTCATCAACTATCAATTCAGCCTTATGAGATCATATTCACTTATCTTTCCTAGCCATGGCTGAATTACATAATATGAGGTATATACATTTATGATTTCTACAAATCCTTATAACAATCCACCAAAAGGTATTAAGCACTTGCTTTATTCTTTACACAGTGCGAGGCACTGGGATATAATAATTTCAGCAAAGTAGACAGTCTCTTTCATTATACAACTTACTGTCCTGCACAGAGCATAGAAAAATCAATAATTGTACACAAATAAATTACAATTGTGATAAATGTAATGAAGAAGAAATATATTTCTGAGGAAACTGAGAGAGAGCTGTGGTGGGGAGAAAGAAAAGGTGCTAATTACAAAAAAGTCGGTAGTGGGTAGGGATAGAGAAAAGAGATCTGGGTAGAGGCTGAACCAAAGCCCCAGAGCAAAGAGTGCTTTCATTAGGAGAAATTCAAAGGCAGGGAGGCCTCTGTTCAGAGACTGGGATTGTTTCCTAGAGATTAACCTGGAGAGATAATCAGGGCCAGCCCACAGAGCAGATCCTCTCAAGAGATGTCTGCATCTTTATCCTAAGAAAGCCCAAAGAAAAGGCTCTCTATTGCTTTAAGTAAGGACGGGAGATGATCATGTCAGCTTTTCCAAAATACACAATACCTGCAACATGAAGAAGAGACTGGAAGAGGTCGGTGTTGGGGCTTCCCTGGTGGCTCAGATGGTAAAGAATCTGCCTGCAATGTGAGAGATCTGGGTTTGAACCCTGGGTTGGAAAGATGCCCTGGAGAAAGGAATGGCAACCCACTCCAGTATTCTTGCCTGGAGAATTCCATGGACGGAGGAGCCTGGTAGGCTCCAGTCTACGGGGTCACAGGGAGTCGGACACAACTGAGGGACTTTCACTCACTCAATGTAAAAACAGCAAAAACACTCGTGACGCTACTGCAGCTGCCTAAATTGTAACAACTCAGAAATTCAATTTCTTTCCTTAAAAAGTTTATATACTTTCTCGATATGTAGGGAACTGTGAATTTAGATTAATAGGATTCTCTTGTCAGACTGATCCCAGTCTTTAATACCTGATCCTAGGGAACTCTGTAAGACTGCTAGAGAAAATATTCTGTAAATACTGAGAAATCTTTATTTGTTGTACTTTGTTTTTGGACAGAAAAAAGTAACAATCAAGAAAATAGCTGGTAAAATGGGCTTGTGAAAAAAATTAAGATTTTGCTCTTGAATCTTGACTTAGTTACTAATTTACAACTTTATATAACTTTAACCTGTCCTACTAGGCCTCCTAAATGGCTCTCGGTAAAGAATCCACCTGCCAATGCAGGAGACAAGGATTAGATTCATGGGTCAGGAAGATCCCCTGGAGAAGGAAATGGCAACCCATTCTGGTGTTCTTGCCTGGAAAGTCCCATAGACAGAGGAGCCTGGTGGGCTACAGTCCATAGGGTCTCCAAGAGCCAGACGTGACTTAATGTATGAGCACACACACACACCACGCACAATTTTTTGAGAAAGGAACTATGACTGCGTTTCCTTGTCTCCTCCATAAAATCTTGCCTATGGTCTTGCACACAACACATATTTCCTAAGTAAACATTTATATTTTAACTAGAATAGGTTTAATTTAATTCAGGATAAGGATTTGCGCTGACTTGAGGGAATATGATATAAAAACATATCTTGATATAGAAATGACAATGTTGATATGTTGATATAGATATTCATATTTGTATTTATCCATTGGAGGCTAACATCATTAACTACCCATTGTGCAATATATTACCTCCATATGGTGTGCATACACAGTGTGTGTGCAAGACATATATCTAAAATTATCATAGATACCAGGTTGCGTATGCGCATGCTAAGTCACTTCATTCATTTCCAACTCTTTGCGACCCTATGGACTGTAGCCCACCAGTCTCCTCTGTCCAGGGAATTCTCCAGGCAAGAATACTGGAGGTACCCTGCTGCAGGGAATCTTCCCAGCCCAGGGATTGAACCTGCATCTCCTGCGTCTCCTGCATTGGCCGGCGGGTCTTTACTGAGATTTGAAACAAGGAAGTTTGATTTCAGAGCACTTTCTCTTGGTTCTTCATGGTCTGATGAAAGGAGTAAGGTATTCCAGGCATGTATGAATATAAGAAACACCACAAAATGTTTTGGAAATTTCCAGTAATCCAATGTGAGGCAAGATATTTTGGCAAAAGGAGAATATGTTGTCTCTTTAGAGGACAAGAATTTATGATAAGAGATCTCTCTTCCCTGTTATTACAGTCCTGGTTTATATAAATAAAACTCAAGTGTACTAAAGTAATTCAAAGAGCTTGTTGAGGCAAAGATGAGATGGTCACATCACATATTATCATGCTAAAGGTCTAGAAAATTGAAGAAAAACAACTCAGGCAACTTAAAAAAAATCTGTTTAGTTTATCACAGTGTTTTCAACTCTAAAAATCCAGTATGGGTTAAAAACATTCAATTCTGTGTTCTTTCTCCTAAGTGGTCAATATGCATTTACTCTGGCACCTGTTTCTAATCAAGAATATAAACTGATTAAACTGACTTGTTTTCTCAACAGGTGTTCTCCATGCAGTTCCATTAAACTCGGGAATGCATAGAAATTTTCCAGAAATGCACACTGAAAAACTTTATTGCAACAGTCTATCCTTTTCACATCTTCATTGAGTGTTAAGTAAAACTTAGTCTCAGTTATTGTCCCATTCAAAAAATTCATTTGCTTCCTATTTAGAATAGCCACTGGTGTAACAACTCTTAACTGACCTCTGATTTATTGTTTCTTTTCTGCTATAACTAGAGTAATCCAATTTCATTTATTTATATATTACTTCCAGTCACTACAACCAAGGTTTAATTTCCCCATGACTTGTTTACCAGTATGATAAAAGAAAATACTTCTTTTTTTTGTAAACTGCATTGCCAAGATTCATATATAAGACAGAAGTGTACTTAAATAGAAACTATTCCAAACATAACAAGCAGAAACAGACTTTATTGATCAGGTCTCTGGAAAAAAAAAAAAAATCACTCTATAGAGGGCAAATATTAGCTGTGACAGAGGCCATGCCCAATTCTGACTTATCAACATATGATCATTGCAGAGATAATATCTTCCCCAGCTTTTGGCTTCCAATCCCTTTCCCTGCTGCTGCTGCTGCTAAGTTGCTTCAGTCCTGTCGCACTCTGTGCGACCCCATAGATGGCAGCCTGCCAGGCTCCCCGTCCCTGGGATTCTCCAGGCAAGAACACTGGAGTGGGTTGCCATTTCCTTCTCCAATGCATGAAAGTGGAAGTGAAGTTGCTCAGTCGTGTCCGACTCTTCGTGACCCCATGGACTGCAGCCTACCAGGCTCCTCCGTCCATGGGATTTTCCAGGCAAGAGTACTGGAGTGGGGTGCCATCGCCTTCTCCAGTGCTCTAAAACTTTATTTTAAGGATCATATGTTACAGACTTGGGACACTCTCTTACCATATAGTTATCAAATTCAGCAACACAAAGGATGTCCTTGTTTCATTATGTGCTTAAAAGGTTACTTTATTCTTGCCCTCTAGAAGTCTTATGAAGAATTCATAGTGTGTCAGGGCTACAAACAAGGATTTTGCAGACCTGTTATTTATTTCCAGTCACTTTTATATTAGACACAGAGAATCTTTCAGTTGCGGTGACTGCGCCGCACTGAAGCAACTGTGAGGAGATACCCCATGTCCAAGGGCAAAAGAGAAGTCTCAGCAAGATGGTAGGAGGGGCGAAATTGTGTTTAGAATCAAACCCCATTCCTGCCAGAGATGCTCAGAGGGTTCAAACAAATCTTGTGTGTACAAGGACCCAGAGACCTCACAGAGACTGAGCAGAACTGTGTTTGAGTGTCTCCTGAGGAAGTATGGGTCACCAGTGGACTGCCAAGGGACAGGGGCTATGGGTGCAGCAGACTTGAGTATGACATAAGCTGTCTTGGAGAAGGTTGCCGTTAACCCCACCATAGAGCTGCCAGAACTTACACAGGACTGGGAAAACAGACTCTTGGAGGGCACAAACAGAACTTTGTGCACACCAGGAGAAAGGAGCAGAGACACCACAAGAGACTGACCTAGACTTGCCCGTGAGTGTCCAGGAGTCTCCAGCAGAGGCGTGGGTTGGTGGTGGCCTGCTGCAGGGTTGGGGGCACTGAGTGTAGCAGGGCTTACATGGGACCTTTTGAAGGCGGTCGCCATTATCTTAATTACCTCCACCATAGTTTCAGTTCACTTATGTTCAATTCAGTCACTCACTCATGTCCGACTTTTTGTTACCCGACAGACTGCAGCACACAAGGCCTTCCTGTCAATCACCGACTCCTGGACTTAACTCAAACTCATGTCCATTGAGTCAGTGATGCCATCCAACTATCTCATCCTCTGTCATCCCCTTCTCCTCTTGCCTTCAATCTTTCCAAGCATCAGGGTCTTTTCAAATGAGTCAGCTCTTCGCATCAGGTGGTCAAACTATTTCAGCTTCAACATCAGTCCTTCCAATGAACATTCAGGACTGATTTCCTTTAGGATGAACTGGTTGGAACTCCTTGAAGTCCAAGGGACTCTCAAGAGTCTTCTCCAACACCATTGAACTCCAACAGTTCAATTCTTCAGCATCAATTCTTCGGCACCCAGCTTGGTTTATAGTCCAACTCTCACATCCATACATTACCACTGGAAAACCACAGCCTTGACTAGACAGACCATTTTCAGCAAAGTAATGTCTCTGCTTTTTAATATGCTATCTAGGTTGGTCATAACTTTTCTTCCAAGGACCAAGTGTCTTTTAATTTCATTGCTGTAGTCACCATCTGCAGTGATTATGGAGCCCTCAAAAATAAAGTATCTCATTGTTTCAAATGTTTCCCCATCTATTTGCCATGAAGTGATGGCTCAGATGCCATGATCTTAGTTTTCTGAATGTGGAGCTTTAAACCAAAGTTTTCACTCTCATCTTTCACTTTCATCAAGAGGTTCATAAGTTCTTTTTCTCTTTCTGCCATAAATGTGGCATCATCTGCATATCTGAGGTTATTGATATTTCTCCCAGCAATCTTGACTCCAGCTTGTGCTTCATCCAGCCCAGCATTTCCCATGATGTACTCTGCATATAAGTTAAATAAGCAGGGTGACATATACAGCCTTGATGTACTCCTTTCCCTATTTGGAAGCTGTCTGTTGTTCCATGTCAGGTTGTAATTGTTGCTTCCTAAGCTGCATACAGATTTCTCAAGAGGCAGGTCAGGTGGTCTGATAATCACAACTCTTTAAGAATTTTCCACAGTTTATGGTGATCCACACAGTCAAAGGCTTTGGCATAGTCAATAGAGTAGAAGAAGACGTTTTTCTGGAACTGCCTTGTCTTTCAATGATCCAACATATGTTAACATTTTGATCTCTGGTTCCTCTGCCTTTTCCAAATCTAGCTTGAACATATGGAAGTTCATAGTTCACGTATTGTTGAAGCCTGGCTTGGAAAATTTTGAGCATTATTGTGTCAGTGTGTGAGATGAGTGAGATTGTGCGGTAGTTTGAACATTCTTTGGCATTGCCTTTCTTTGGGATTGGAATGAAAACTAACCTTTTCCAGTCCTGTGGCCACTGCTGAGTTTTCCAAATATGCTGCTATATTTAGTGCAGCACTTTCACAGCATCATCTTTCAGGATTTGAAAGAGTTCACCTGGAATTCCACCACCTCCACTAACTTTGTTCATAGTGATGCTTCCTAAGGCCCACTTGACTTCACATTCCAGGATGTCTGGCTCTAGGTAAGTGATCATACCATTGTGACTATCTGAGTCATAAAGATCTTTTTTGTATAGTTCTTCTGTGTATTCTTGCAATCTCTTCTGAATATCTTCTGCTTCTGATACATCCATACCTTTTCTGCCCTTTATTAGCCCATCTTTACATAAAATGTTCCCTTACAATCTCTAATTTTCTTAAAGAGATCTCTAGTCTTTCCCATTCTATTGTTTTCCCCTATTTATTGCATTGATCACTGAGGAAGGCTTTCTTATCTCCCCTTGCTATTCTTTGGAACTCTGCATTCAAGCGGGTTTTTCTTTCCCTTTCTCCTTTGCCTTTCCCATCTCTTCTTTTCTCAGCTATGTGTATGACCTCCTCAGACAACCGTTTTACCTTTTTGCATTTCTTTCTCTTGGGGATGGTCCTGATCTCTGCCTCCTGTACAATGTCACAAACCTCTGTCCATAGTTCTTCAGGTACTCTATCTACCAGATCTAATCCCTTGAATCTATTTTTCACTTCCACTCTATAATCGTAAGGGATTTGATGTAGGTCGTACCTGAATGGTCTAGTGGTTTCCCCTACTTTGTTCAATTTAAGTCTGAATTTGGCAATAAGGAGTTCATGATCTGAGCCTCAGTCAGCTCCTGGTCTTGTTTTTGCTAACTGTATAGAGCTTCTCTGTCTTTGGCTAAAAAGAATATAATCAACCTGATTTCAGTGTTGACCATCTGGTGATGTCCACATGTAGAGTCTTCTCTTGTGTTGTTGTAAGAGGGTGTTTGCCATGACCAGTGTGTTCTCTTGGCAAAACTCTCTTAGCCTTTGCCTTGCTTTATGCTGTACTCCAAGGCCAAATTTGCCTGTTACTCCAGGTGTTTCTTGACTTCCTACTTTTGCATTCCAGGCCCCTATAATGAAAAGGACATCTTTTTTGGGTATTCGTTCCAGAAGGTCTTGTAGGTCTTCATAGAACTCTTCAACTTCAGCTTCTTCAGCATTACTAGTTGGGGCATAGACTTAGATTCCCATGATACCGAATGGTTTGCCTTGGAAATGAAAAGAGATCATTCTGTCGTTTTTGAGATGGCATCCAAGTACTGCATTTTGGACTCTTTTGTTGGCTATGATGGCTACTCCATTTCTTCTAAGGGATTCTTGCCCACAGCAATTGATATAATAGTCATCTGAGTTAAATTCACCCATTCCAGTCCATTTTACTTCACTGATTCATAAAATTTCGACGTTCATTCTTGCCATCTCCTGTTTGACCACTTCCAATTTGCCTTAATTCATGGACCTAACATTCCAGGTTCCTTTGCAATATTGCTCTTTACAACATAGGACTTTGCTTTTATTACCAGTCACATCCACACCATAGTTTGGCCGCAGGTAACTAACAGGGAGGGAATGGTGTAGCCCCACCATCAGTCCCACCCATCAGGAGAAAATTGGATTAAAGATTTACTGAGCATGGCCCTGCCCATCAGAATAAGACCCAGTTTCCTCCTCAGTCAGTCTCTCCCATCAGGAGGCTTCCATAAGCCTCTTATCTTTCTCTAAGAGGGTAGACAGAATGAAAGCCACAATCACAGAAAACGAACCAATCTGATCACATAGATCACAGGCTTGTCTAACTCAATGAAACTATGAACCATGCCCTGCAGGGCCACCCAAGATGGACGGGTCATGGTGGAGACTTCTGATAAAATGTGGTCCACTGGAGAAAGGAATGGCAAACTATTTCAGTATTCTTGCCTTGAAACGCCATGAACAGTATGAAAAGGCAAAAAGATAAGACACTGAAAGATGAACTCCCCAGGTTGGTAGGTGCCCAATATGCTACTGGAGATCAGTGGAGAAATAACTCCAGAAACACTGAAGAGATAGACCCAAAGCAAAAACAACACCCAGTTGTGGATATGACTGGTGATGGAAGTAAAGTCCAATGTGTTAAAGAGCAAGATTACATAGGAATCTGGAATGTTAGGTCCATGAATCAAGGCGAATTGGAAGTGATCAAACAGGAGATGGCAAGAGTGAACATTGACATTTTAGAAATCAGCTAACTTAAATGGACTGGAATGGGTGAATTTAACTCAGATGACTATTATATCAATTGCTGTGGGCAAGAATCCCTTAGAAGAAATGGAGTAGCCATCATAGCCAACAAAAGAGTCCAAAATGCAGTACTTGGATGCCATCTCAAAAACGACAGAATGATCTCTTTTCATTTCCAAGGCAAACCATTCAGTATCACAGTAATCTAAGTCTATGCCCCAACCAGTAATGCTGAAGAAGCTGAAGTTGAAGAGTTCTATGAAGACCTACAAGACCTTCTGGAACGAATACCCAAAAAAGATGTCCTTTTCATTATAGGGGCCTGGAATGCAAAAGTAGGAAGTCAAGAAACACCTGGAGTAACAGGCAAATTTGGCCTTGGAGTACAGCATAAAGCAAGGCAAAGGCTAAGAGAGTTTTGCCAAGAGAACACACTGGTCATGGCAAACACCCTCTTACAACAACACAAGAGAAGACTCTACATGTGGACATCACCAGATGGTCAACACTGAAATCAGGTTGATTATATTCTTTTTAGCCAAAGACAGAGAAGCTCTATACAGTTAGCAAAAACAAGACCAGGAGCTGACTGAGGCTCAGATCATGAACTCCTTATTGCCAAATTCAGACTTAAATTGAACAAAGTAGGGGAAACCACTAGACCATTCAGGTACGACCTACATCAAATCCCTTACGATTATAGAGTGGAAGTGAAAAATAGATTCAAGGGACTAGATCTGATAGATAGAGTGCCTGAAGAACTATGGACAGAGGTTTGTGACATTGTACAGGAGGCAGAGATCAAGACCATCCCCAAGAGAAAGAAATGCAAAAAGGTAAAACGGTTGTCTGAGGAGGTCATACACATAGCTGAGAAAAGAAGAGATGGGAAAGGCAAAGGAGAAAGGGAAAGAAAAACCCGCTTGAATGCAGAGTTCCAAAGAATAGCAAGGGGAGATAAGAAAGCCTTCCTCAGTGATCAATGCAATGAAATAGGGGAAAACAATAGAATGGGAAAGACTAGAGATCTCTTTAAGAAAATTAGAGATCGCAAGGGAATATTTCATGCAAAGATGGGCTCAATAAAGGACAGAAATGGTATGGACCAAACAAAAGCAGAAGGCATTAAGAAGAGATTGCAAGAATACACAGAAGAACTATACAAAAAAATCTTTATGACCCAGATAATCATAATGATATGATCACTCACCTAGAGCCAGACATCCTGGAATGTGAAGTCAAGTGGGCCTTAGGAAGCATCACTATAAACAAAGCTAGCAGAGGTGATGGAATTCCAGGTGAACTCTGAACTCTTTCAAATCCTGAAAGATGATGCTGTGAAAGCCCTGCACTAAATATAGCAGCACATTTGGAAAACGCAGCAGTGGCCACAGGTTTGGAAAATGTCAGTGTTCATTCCAATCCCAAAGAAAGGCAATGCCAAAGAATGCTCAAAATACCGCACAGTTGCACTCATCTCATACGCTGATACAATAATGCTCAAAGTTCTCCAAGCCAGGCTTCAACAGTACATGAACCGTGAACTTCCAAATGTTCAAGATGGATTTAGAAAACGCAGAGGAACCAGAGATCAAATTGCTAACATCTGTTGGATCATTGAAAAAGTAAGAGAGTTCCAGAAAAACATCTACTTCTTTGTTGACTATGCCAAAGTCTTTGACTGTGTGGATTACCACAAACTTTTGAAAATTCTTAAAGTCGATGAATGGATAAGAAAGCTATGGTACATATACACAATGGAGTATTACTCAGCCATTAAAAAGAATACATTTGAATCAGTTCTAATGAGGTGGATGAAACTGGAGCCTATTATACAGAGTGAAGTAAGCCAGAAGGAAAAGCACCAATACAGTACACTAACGCATATATATGGAATTTAGAAAGATGGTAACAATAACCCTGTGTACGAGACAGCAAAAGAGACACTGATGTATAGAACAGTCTTATGGACTCTGTGGGAGAGGGAGAGGGTGGGAAGATTTGGGAGAATGGCATTGAAACATGTAAAATATCATGTATGAAACGAGTTGCCAGTCCAGGTTCGATGCACGATACTGGATGCTTGGGGCTAGTGCACTGGGATGACCCAGAGGGATGGTATGGGGAGGGAGGAGGGAGGAGTGTTCAGGATGGGGAACACATGTATACCTGTGGCGGATTCATTTTGATATTTGGCAAAACTAATACAATTATGTAAAGTTTAAAAATAAAATAAAATTAAAAAAAAAGAAAAGAAAATTCTTAAAGTCTTGTGAATACCAAACCACCTGACCTGCCTCTTGAGAAATCTGTATGCAGGTCAGGAAGTAACAGTTAGAACTTGAGATGGAACAACAGACAGGTTCCAAATAAGGAAAGGAGTATGTCAAGGCTGTATGTTGTCACCCTGCTTATTTAACGTATATGCTAGTACATCATGAGAAATGCTGCACTGGATGAAGCACAAGCTGGATCAAGACTGGTGGGAGAAATATCAATAACCTCATATACGCAGATGACACCACCCTTATGGCAAAAATCAAAGAAGAATTAAAGAGCCTCTTGATGAAAGTGAAAGAGGAGAGTGAAAAAGTTGGCTTAAAACTCAACATTCAGAGTACTGAGATCATGGCATCTGGTCCCATCACTTCATGGCAATTAGATGGGAAAAAAATGGAAACAGTGAGAGACTTTATTTTTTGGGCTCCAAAATCACTGCAGATGGTGATTGCAGCCATGAAATTAAAAGACACTTCCTCTTTGGAAGAAAAGTTATGACCAACGTTGACAGCATATTAAAAAGCCGAGACATTACTTTGTCAACAAGTTTCATCTAGTCAAAGCTATGGTTTTTTCCAGTAGTCATGTATGGATGTGAGAGTTGGACTATAAAGAATCTGAACACAGAAGAATCGATACTTTTGTTATCATGGCATTGGAGAAGAGTCTTGAGAGTCCCTTGGACTGCAAAGAGATCAAACCAGTCAATCCTAAAGGAAATCAGTCCTGAATATTCATTGGAAGGACTGATGCTGAAGCTGAAGCTCTAACAGTTTGGCCCCCTGATGCAAAGAAGTGACTCATTGGAAAAGACCCTGATGTTGGGAAAGACTGACGGCAGGAGAAGAAGGGGATGACGGAAGATGGGATGGTTGGGTGGCATCGTCGACTCAATGGAAGTAAGTTTGAGTAAACTCCAGGAGTTGGTCATGAATAGGAAGGTCTGACGTGTTGTAGTCCATGGGATTGCAAACAGTCAGACATGACTGAGTGACTGAACTAAATTGAACTGTACTGAACTTTTAAGTTGTCATGTTAACTGTGCCCTAGTTACTTTCTGGCAGTCCTCAAGTCTTTTCTATGAAGAGGTAGAGAATTGTTGATATTATGGGCCTTGTGATAAAAAGTATGAAATGTTGTTCCCCATTATATCCATTAATTTCAACGTATTTTTATATATTTCCTAAAAAATGGAAATCTAACTCCATAGGGAAAATCCTTTCAGTTAGGCCAAAGCCTGGTGTTCATTGCCTGTGATTAGGAGGCTGATATACAGACTGACATTTCACAATGGAGAGAAAATTGTAAACACAGTGGTCCACCTTGCATTTCTTAGGACAGATGTGCCTGTGACTTTGCAGTACTCCTAAAGTGTATGATAAGACCTTAACAACACAAATTAAGTATCTCCTAGTGGCATAATATTTTATTGGCTGAAAGTCAGAATGTAATAGTCTTACATTCAAATCTTGACTCCAGCTGTGAACAGTCTGTGCTCTTAGACAAGATATTTAACATTTAACTTTTTCTATAAGAGTGGAGATAGTATCCATGCCATAGGTTCATGTGTGTGTGTGTGAGTCACTCAGCTGTGTCCCACTCTTCAAGACCCTATGGACCGCACCACTGCCAGACTTCCCTGCCCTTCACCACTTTCCAGAGTTTGCTCAAACTCATGTCCATTGAGTCAGTCATGTCCAACGCTGAGACCCCATGGACTGTAGCCTGCCAGGCTCCTCTGTCCATGGGATTGTCCAGTCAAGAATACTGGAGTGGGTTGCTGTGCCCTCCTCCAGGGGGTCTTCCCAACCCAGGGATTGAACCCGAGTCTCTTATGTCTCCTGCATTGGCAGGTGGGTTCTTTACTAGTAGCGCCACCTGGGAAGCCCATTCAGGGAATAGTTAGGATTAAATGAGAATATGCATAATCAAATTTGACACAGAGCTCTATGTATTATTATAATAAAATTTTACTTTATATATTTATTTAGTCTAGTGTGGTTATTATTTTTAATTATTCGTAAGTGATCAGAAGGACATAATCCAGGAAATAACTTCAAGTTTTTCCTTCCCTTGGCATACACATATGCACACAGAAACACGAGGCGCCATACACACGCACCTATGAGCATATATCTAAAGACTGAATTTACTTACATCAGACAAATAAAATTTTGGAAAATCTTTGGTCAGATACCTTGGTTATAAACATAATCAAGCAAAACAGAAAGAAGAAAAATATCACTATTTGAGAAGTAGTATGGTTTTGTTTTCAAGTCATCAAAGAAAGTCACCAAACCAGCATTCAACTCCAAGTGCTAAGTCAAAACCTTTCTAGCAAGTACTTCCTGTTACCATTTTATAGATGTACATCATAGGATGATAGTTTGGAAATGGTAACCATTCTAAGGTGTCAGATACACTAGAAATGAAAAGCAATAATTCTGATGGTAATCTCATCAGAAAAGTTAATTCCTTAATATTTGCTGGAAGATTTCCAAGTTAACTTGGCAAATAAGTAGTTATCTTTTGGATTTGAATAAATAACTCATTTCTTATAGTTTCTTATTCCATAAATCACTAATTTTTCCTCGTTTAGTACTTTCTTCTATTAACTCTCAACAAAAGCAGCTGATCTTCATCCAAATATTTTCCAGCCATCTAAAATCTCCATGCAACGGAATGACAAAGGCTACAATTTCGAAGATTCAGTAAAATTTTTATTGGTACAGAGACAGAGAAAAGGTGAGAAACCTCACCAAGGTTAGTGTTAATATGATCAGAAAACAGTGGAAAGTAGGGAAATGATGCACAAAGAAATGATGAAATTATGCTGAATTCCTTGTTAACAATGCTATCACTGATCTCAGAGATTTGAGGTCAGGTGTCAATTAAGGCATTAATGTCACATTTGGAAGGTGGACAATCCGTCAGTCTTGGGAGGCTGAGATTCACAGTTCGCTTCAGGACATATCTCTGACAACTACTCTCTGGGCTGTGTCAGGCTTTGTGAATTTCCTAGGTGACCCTGCAATTCACAGTGGCTTCTACAAACTCTTGACAACCACCCTCTCTGGTGCTCAGGCCAAGACTCATGGAGAAAGAGTCTTAGGGTTTCCCAGAGGCAGATCCCAAGTCAAGGATTCAAATGCAACTAGCTCCTAGAGTTACAGTAATCCCAGCAAACACCAATATAGGATTTTAGAAAACAGGGAAGGGAGAGGAAAAAATATTAAGTGTACTGAATCATGTTATACCTATGGATTAATTCTGTTGAAAACTCTGGAGTACATGTGGAAGTTGCATCTCCAAGTTAACTTGCCTGAGGAATAAAAGAACTGGGATATTTTTATACCACCTTCTCTTTGTCCCTGGTTGAGAGCTGCTCCTGAAAGACACTGTTTGTTTGCTTTTTGGACTACTGTGAGCCCAAAAAGAGAGGATTTGGATAACAAAAAGCTTGTGGGTGAACACAAGTCAGTTCTTACTTACTGTCATGGTAAGGCCACAGAGGATATGGCCTTACTATATCTATTTGTCAACATTCTATTTATCCTCAATGTCCATCTCAAATAACCTTTGTGAAATAAAATCTAACTTTCTCTGCTGCTGCTAAGTCGCGTCAGTCGTGTTTGACTCTGTGTGACCCCATAGACGGCAGCCCACCAGGCTCCGCCGTCCCTGGGATTCTCCAGGCCAAGAACACTGGAGTGGGTTGCCATTTCCTTCTCCAATGCATGAAACTGAAAAGTGAAAATGAAGTCGCTCAGCCATGTCTGACTCTGTGCGACCCCACAGACAGTAACCCACCAGGCTCCCCTGTCCATGGGATTCTCCAGGCAAGAGTACTGGAGTGGGGTGCCATTGCCTTCTCCGAGTCCTAACTCTACTTGGAACTAATTATGTCCTTAACTCTATTCTCTAGCACATCTCTTAAAAATTGTTCTAAGAGGTTAATCTAATGAAGTATCTGTTGCCCGTGTTGTACTGTGAACATCCTTGTGTCAGAGATTGTGGAAACACGCTATTTTATCTCCTAAGTCATCCAGCATAGTCTCTTCATGAGATATTGAACTTGTTGAATTAGAAGGACTTGAAAAAGCAGGGAGTAGAGCAGTTAGAAGCACAGATTTCAAGACAAACAGTCCTGTGTTCCAACCTCAGATCCTGTGCTTAATAACTGTATGTTTTCGGCTGGCCATTTATCTTTTGAAACATCTATTATTTTTAATTTTTAAAATGGGAATGCTGATGTATACTGTGAAGTACTGTAATGATTTAAATTCCTTTCTTAGTCACATTTTCTTGTTCTTATTTGCTCTAGGAGTCAGAACCCAGATCTAGTGGAGGAAGTTTAAGAAAGGAAGCCTATATTTGAGCAGTGAGGTTGAGTTTAGGTCATGTTTATGGTTCTTTTCAACTCCAAAATTTTACAAAATAACACAGTGCATATTTCCCAGGCTTTAGCCAGCCCTGCAGTAAAATTAGTGTCACTTAAATTAATGAAGTTAAATTAATAGTTTCCAAAAATTACTTTGGCTCTAACCTTACAAGCACTTGTACAAACTCTATCTTTTCCATTCCAAAAATTCCCTTGATTACTTCTGGTATGTACCCTTCGTGAAGGCTGAAGGTAAGGAATGTTATTCATTTTGTTCGCTATTACATCATTAGCATTTACAACAATGCCTAGAACATGATAGGTGTTCCATAAATACTTGCTACTAAATGAGTGACTATGAGAAAGTGTGTGCATGTGTCCAGATGTTGAATATCTAATCACATGAATTGACACATTGTACCCAGTTACTAAATCTGCTACTAAGGATATTGCTGGTCCTTCTAAATACAAAGATATGAGACAAAGCCTAAGCTCAAAGACAAAGACAAAGCCTAAGCTCGTATTAAATTTGCCAAAACTTAGAGGGATGCTTTGAAACTACAGAATGATCTTTGAAAATGATGTGGGAGCAGTTCCACTTGAGTAGGAAGTAATCAGGATATTGCCAACAAGAGATGTTACCCAAAGGTATTATAACTTAGAGCAAGGGGAATGCCTGACATAGAAAATGCACATTAAAATGGGATTTTGGTTTTGATTTATAAGGTTAAACAAGATATTCAAAGTTTCTGTAGATTCTAGAATTCTAATTTTAAGAGTTTAATGTTTTCATTAAACATTTCTAACTACACTGTTTAGAAAATGCAGTGATGGTAGATATGCAGGGAACAAGTAACTCAGCATGCTAATGATTTCTAGCATTTTAAGGGTTAAAATCGTACTCCTAAGACTTCACAGTAGTGGCTAAGAAAATGAGATTGAGTGTTGGATATACTTTGGGTTGTGTCTTGTGTCTGGCATTAGCTAGGCAAGATGTTTTGGGCAATATAGCCATCCAAACTCTGTATGCAGCTCAAGAAGCAACAGAAAAGAACCAGGCATGGAACAACAGACTAGTTCCAAATTGGGAAATTAGTACATCAAAGCTGTATATTGTCACCCTGCTTATTTAACTTATATGCAGAGTACACCATATGAAATGCCAGGCTGGATGAAGCACAAGCTGGAATCAAGACTGCTGGAAGAAGTATCAATAACCTCAGATATGCAGATGACACCACCCTTATGGCAGAAAGTAAAGAGGAACTAAAGAGCCCCTTGATGAAAGTGAAAGAGGAGAGTGAAAAAGTTGGCTTAAAACTCAATATTCAGAAAACTAAGATCATGGCATCTGGTCCCATCACTTCATGGCAAATAGATGGGGAAACAATGGAAACAGTGAGAGACTTTAATTTTGGGGCTCCAAAATCACTACAGTCACAGATAGTGACTGCAGCTATGAAAATAAAAGACACTTGCTCCTTGGAAGAAAAGCTATGATCAACCTAGAAAGTATATTAAAAAGCAGAGACATTACTTTGCTGACAAAGGTCTGTCTAGTCAAAGCTGTGGTTTTTCCAGTAGTCATGAATGGATGTGAGAGTTGGACTTAAAAGAAAGCTTAGTGCTGAAGAATTGATGCTTTTGAACTGTGGTATTGGAAAAGACTCTTGAGAGTCCCTTGGACAGCAAGGAGTTCAAGCCAGTCAATCTTAAAGGAAATCAGTCCTAACTATTCTTTGGAAGGACTGATGCTGAAGCTGAAGCGACAAAAATTTGGCCACCTGATACATAGAGTCAACTCACTGGAAAAGACCCTAATGCTGGGAAAGATTGAAGAAGGAAGAGAAGGGGATGACAGAGAATGAGATAGTTGTATGGCATCTCTGACCCAATGGACATGAGTTTGAGTAAACTCTGAGAGTTGGTGATAAACAGGGAAGCCTGGCGTGCTACAGTCCATGAGGTCTCAAAGAGTCGTACTCAACTGAGTAACTGAACTGGACTGAACTGAGCCACCCAAACTTAGCTTTTTAAGCTGTAAATGATAAATAATGCCTACTTTATAATGCTATTGCAAAGATTAAAAGTTATACTATGTATCAGTATAATACCTCTGAAACATGGAAATATTCACCAATAAGTATTTTGTTTCATTTTGGTTAAAATCAGAGAGATTACAGACTAAAATATCATGTAAAAAATTAAAATATTTGGCCATTAGAATATAATGTAAAATAATAATGTAAAAACATTCTTATTGTGTGTTTTGCACCTTTTGACCCAACAGAAGAAATGAAATGCATTCCTATAACTCCTTACATTTCATAAAGTTAATTTGAATCCAGTAGATTAGAATCTGCCAATACAGGAGACACAAGTAACATTAGTTGAAACCCTGGGTCAGGAAGATCCCCTGGAGTAGGAAACGGAAACCCATTCCAGTATTCTTGCCTAGAAAAATTCGTGGAAACAGGACCCTTGTGGGCTACAGTTCATGGGGTCTCAAAAAGTTGGCCACAACTGGGCATGCACACATGCTTGCATACAGATTAGAAGCTGATTGCTTTAAGTAAGGCAAGCATTTTGGACAGTGCCTACCTAGATAACAGTAAGAACCTTATTTGCTATATCATCATTAAAATAGTCTATTTTATGATTGACCTCTCAAACACATGTTCTTTAAAAAGTAGATTGCTTCACAAATTTCTTATTTTGAAGAAGAGCTTATTTTTGCTTTCAAATATGCATGCTAATTTATAAAACATGATAAATATGTCTAAGGAAGAATTTTTTAAATTTCATAATAACAGCACCCAGACACACCCTCCCACCATGCTAGTATTTTTCTCTAATTCTCTTCATGTATTAATCCATGTATTTATATTAACTGAAATAACAAAAAGTTCATATTTGCACAGGTTTGCCTCCGTTTTTACCATCTTTTATTGTATAAGCATCCTTTGTACTATTAATTTTTTAAAAGCATGTTTTGTAAAGCCTGTAGAGTATTCACAATTTAATTAATATCCTACTATTGAAACAGTAAGCTGTTTCCAGTTGTTTATTACAATATATTCACTGAAGTTATGGTATTCTTGGACATAAACCATTGTTGCATACCTGATTATATCTTCAGGGTAAATTCTATGAAATTTCATTACTAGGGCAATGGATGTGTATATTTTTAAATATCTTCTTTCATTTTATTATATTTCTCTCTAGATATGCTGTTCAAAACCCTAGTGGCTCTCCATTTCGATCAAAGGAAAAGCCAAAATCTTTATAAGGTCTACATTTCTGGCCACCTATTAAAGTTCTGCCTTCTCTTTCACTACTTTTTTTCTCAATTACCCCATGGCAAGCATACATGGGGTCCTGGCTGCTCTTTTTACACAGCAAGCATGTTCTAACCTCTCAGAGTCTTTGTTTTCACTAGATCTTCCTTATGGATTACTCTTCTCTCCATTATCTTTTTGGAATCCACCATGTCTCCAGCAACCTTTTTCCTTAGATTTCATCCATTCAGTGAAGTGTATCCTTATCATCTTGTTTCTTCTGCAATTTCTACCCTCAAGATGCTGACTATTTTTTAACTGTCTATTGTGTTATTTTGAATAGTCTGTCTCCTCACTCTAGAAGCTCTATATGGACAGAGAGAGTCTTTAAAGTCTTTTGTTCGCTGATGTATTTGATTCATAAATATTAGCATCTTGTACACTGTAGTGCTAAATATTTGTTGGATAAATGAACACTTGACTTATACTGCCAGTAATATTAGTCTATTATGCAACACTTTCATAAACAATATATGCTTTCTGTTATGTCTTTCATACTGACCGTGCTTTCTCCCCCAGTTTCCCCAGCTGTGTTGTTCTCTACTTCTGTACAGTATTCTGTGAGTTACTAGTAAGTTATTTCCCATATATTCAAACCTGTTTTCTTTAAAACTAATTTTAAAGTGTACTATTTTTAATACTGTCATGTTGTATAGATTTTGTACCTCCATGAATGTGTAAGTTTCTTTCAGCAATCACATGGCTAACGTAGCTACCTTTTCATTTCTACTCTCCTCTCAACAAGATCTTTTTGTCCTAGTCTTTTGTTTCATCAAAATTTTAATTTAATGAAACCCAAATTGTTTAAGTTATATTGCCAAATCGAAGCAAATATTGTCCTTAAATTTGTTTCTTAGTTTTACAATTTTTTTCAAATCAAATATGTTCTTCTGTTTCTCGAGGACTCTGTTCTTTTTGTGTATGATGTGAGTACAGAGTCCTTTCATGGTCATGTCTTTAGTTGTGTGTTTTTGTTCACACATCCTTGAATGAAAAGAGATAAAGTCATTCCTAACATTTTGCATAAACAGGCATTTATCTTGGTTTCTATCCCTGTTTCCTGGTTACAGGCAGCAGTTTCCTCTCAGGACTTAAGCTCGAAGGCCACAGATGTACCCAGCCTCTAGCCAAAACTTGTGTATCCAGCAATAATTTTTCAAATGTGGCTACAGAATTGAGGGAAGGGATCATCTGCTAGCTCTAACTGGAATTAAGAAAATTAAAATTTATTCTTCAATAATTTTAACTAATTCTTAGTTTCTTCTTGCCAGAAAGCCTGAATAAAAATTGAGATGTTTAAGAGAATACCACTCCCATGACTTTTCTATTCACAAAATATTACTAGTCTGATTTTAAATTCAAGAATAAGAACATTAGCATCTACTTATCAATATATCTCTTTGTTACAAGAAACAGAAGGCCCAGATGCATGAATATATCAACAGATTAATGGAGAAGAAGCATAACTATTTTTCTTCTTAGTAAAGATCCTGAGCTCTGAAACAGAGAAAAGGATATCTTCTCATCTCCTTCCCCAAGTTGTATTTTCCTTTGGGACATAATTGTGTTTCAGCTTCAATCACTGGTGGTGATTTTCATTTCATATCTTAAAAGTCATAATTAGTAAAAATTTTTCTCTGATTTTATTTTCATGGTTGTATATCTTTGTTTAAAAATCTGCTTATAGTTTCCATTTGGTAGAGTATATTCTGCTACTCAGATACCTATTTAAACTAAAAGAGCTGTATAGAAATTTATTCCAGCCTTCTTAATTCTCAATTTTTCTTTCTTGTATTATGACAGTAATTTTAAAATTTTGGTATTATACTTTCAATAATTTCTGGTTTGGAGTCTCATACTGTTTTCTTTACATTTCACCCAATAGTAAGTCTCACCTTTCTTTATAAAAGTCATGCTTTCTTGCTAATAAAGAGGATTTCATAAAATCTTCTTAAACGATTGACTGACATAACAAATTATTTTCAGAGGAATATTAGTCCTCATTTTTGGTAGAGAAAATAGCCTAAATTATGTAACTGGTATTTTCAGGACATTACACCTCCCAAAAGACAGAATACACATTCTTTTCAAGTGCACATGGAGCTGAACCAAAACAGAATGATTACTAGAAATGAAATAAAAAAAAATAAATTTCATGCAAATAAAAGTCCCCAGATTGCTTCACTGGGGAATTCTACTAAACATACAAAGAACTTATATCAATCCTTCTCAAATTCTCCCAAAAGACTGAAGAGGAGAGAACACTCCCAGTCATTCTAGGAAGCCATCGTCACCTTGATATCGAAACCAAAGATGCTACCAAATAAGAAAATGACAGGCCAATATCTTTGATGGCTGTAGATGCATAAACTCTCAAAAAATATTCACAAATCAAAGCCAACAGCACATAAAAAAGATCATGCTCCGTGATCAAACTGGATTTATCCTGGTGTTCATAGGGATGGTTCAAGTCAATCAACGTGATACATCATGTTAACAAAGACAAAAACCACATGATCAGCTCAATAGAGGTAGAAAATTAAAATATTTGATAAAATACTAAGTCCATTAATGATAAAAACTCTCACCCAACTTGATACTGAAAGAACATGTTTCAACATCATAAATGCTATTATTTCAAATCCATAGCCAACATAGCACTCAATGGTGAAAAGCTAAAATCTGTTTACCTTTTAGCCTTTCAGTAACATTTTGCATTTTATGTCTTCAACATTTTGGCTTACAGATGTTCAGCTTAAGAAACAAATGCCTCAAGAGAAAATTACATGCAGAATTCATGGCTTCCCTCCGCCTCCCCCTGCCCCCCCACCCTCCGGCTCTCTTTTCTCTGTTATTACCCTCTTAAATTTAAGTTTCACTTGTTTAGTGAAATTTTGATATCCAGACTCGGAAAGTAGATTGTGACTCACCATTAAATCAAAAAATCTCCTAAGAAGAAAATTTAAGCATAAATTCATAGTTCATCTAGATGTGTTTCCATGATCTTTCATCTCTGATATCTTGGCTCATTAACCCTTAGCTGCTATCTGCTCAAACAGATTTTTGTTGTTCTTAATTTTACCCAGCTTTGATAGCTGTTCTTAGGGAAAAGAGGAGCCTAATACTAGTTACCCGGGTTCCCCTGTAGCTCAGTGGGAAAAAATCTGCCTGCAATGCAGAAGACACAGGTTTGATTCCCAGGTCAGGAAGACGCCCTAGAGTAGGAAATGACAACTCACTCCTCCAGTATTCTTGACTGGGAAATCCCACGGACAGAGGACCATGATGGGCTACAGTCCATGGGGTCTCAAAAGAGTCTGACACAGGGGAGTGACTAAGCAGCAGCAACAACAACAATACTAGCTATTGCACCATAACTGGTATATTAATATTCCAAACAGAACTTTATGTTTAAATTCAACTCCTCTAAATCATTCACAGTTGGTTATGAAGATGAGATTTAAACCTGTGATTTCATGTCGCTTGCTTATTTGGTTAACTGCTTTTCAATTGAGCTATTTACATTAACATTTTTTCCTACTTTTATATGAATTGAAAGAGAAAGGGTTAGTTGCTCAGTCTTGTCTAACTCTGCGACCCTATGGACTGTAGTCCAACAGGCTCCTCTCTCCAGGGGATTCTCTAGGCAGGAATACTGGAGTGGGTTGCCATTCCCTTCTCCAGGGGATCTTCCTCACCCAGGGCTTGAACCCTGGGTTTCCTGCATTGCGGGTGGATTCTAAACAAGTACAACAATGAATAGTTAAGGAGCAAAAAGTTCCAGATAATACACTGAATGTATTCAAAATACTCTAAACCTGGATCTATAATTCTTGAGGAAGTAAAATCAATGTTTGCAACAGAGACTCCAAAAGTCTTTAAGAACTCTATTAACTAAAATGTTTCCATGAGAAAAATCTCACTTATATGTTTCTGATATTTCCCTAACTGAATGATCTTTTAAAAATCAACTGATTTCACTATAATTTTTTGAGGTATAAATTTCATTTAGCAGACTCGCATTCCCAGAATAATTTTGTGACTTGAAGACATTTTTCTTCATTGAAATAACAAATTTCTGTTGAAAGTATAAAATTTAAATTACTCTATTCATCTGTGAAATCAGTATTTGATCTATATTACATGAAGTATTTTTATAGCTTTCTTTTTTATGTTGTTTCATAAATAATCCATTCCATCAAAATGAATTTAAAAGTCTCTGTAGGAACTATTTAGAGTAAGAGGAAATTAAAAAGGAAATGCTCATTCCTCTTTTTTATATGACCATTTTTTAATGTGCTTTTATGTGCCAAGTTTGGTGATAGTTATTTTGAATAATATAAAAAAAAATATTTCTCCCAAGAAGAATACTATTAACTGTGGTCCAAAAAGAAACCATACATGGGCGATAGACTGTTATTCATATCATGAGGGCTTAATG
This sequence comes from Bos taurus, assembly GCF_002263795.3. Lineage (NCBI taxonomy): Eukaryota > Metazoa > Chordata > Mammalia > Artiodactyla > Bovidae > Bos > Bos taurus. The sequence continues at coordinate 59,804,887 of NC_037342.1, read as the reverse complement.
TAAATAAGCCCTGAAATTTTCAAAATTAGGGATAACATTTTTGCATTTTATTGTATTTAGTATATTATGTGAATTTAGAAATGATAAATATTGGTATAGGATGGAGAACTTAAAGAAATATTATAGAAGTCTTGTTCAGATGAATTTTAAGATATTTGGACAGTCAAAGAAGGAAGGGGATTGAATTCTCATATTTTCAGTTTCTTCTCAGAAAGAATATTTGATGTTCAGTAGTGAATTCAATAGAATCCAATAAGATGCATATTGAAGGTGTAACAGCTGGCTATTCATGTGTACTATTTAATCACTGCATTATACATCAATTTATCAATGTTCAAAAAATAATTTCATTTATCTTTATTTCAAGATTTCAAGAACTTATATATTTTTCAACATTAATTGAAGGTGCTAAGTGAAGTCTCACTATACTTATAATTTTTTGAAGTATATAATTCAAATAAACCTGAATACTGAATTTGATACACTTTTCCCTTCCTCTTTCCGAGAACTAAATGAAAAAACAAACAAAAAATATAAAACAAGTGAGAATCTAATTGGGCAAGAATGGAAGATATTGGCTAAAGTTTCTATGAATAATAGTTGTTAAGAAAATGTATTTTTATTTGCCATTAAATCTTTAATAAAGTTTTGATGTACTGCTTATGAGTAAGTCAGTAGTTTTGCAAGAAACAAAAGAATTTCATTTTACCTTCAAGTATTTCATTTGAATTACACAAACCACAGATTTATAGAATATTCCAGAATGAAGATATTTTGAAGATCATCTAATCTAGGGATGGCAAATGGTTTTTACGTTGTATATGAACTGTGACTTAGGGGAAAAGAGACCCGTGATACTGTAGCAATGTTTATCATTGTCATAGGAGGGAAATATTATAGCATGAATTGGGTTGGCCAGAAACTTCTTTTGGGATTTTTGGAAGACCTCACAGCATTAGTTGCTCAGTCATGGGTGATTCTTTGCCCGTGGCAAAGTATGTAGCCCACCAGGCTTCTCTGTCCATGGAATTGTCCAGGCAAGAATATTGGAGTGGGTTGCCATTCCCTTCTCCAGGGGATCTTCCCCACCCAGGGATAGAAACCATGTCTCCTGCATTGCAGGCAGAGTCTTTACTCTCTGAGCCACCATCTCATTGGAATGAAGTTTGTGGCCAACTGAATACACAACATTTCTGTTATACTTAATCTAATCGCCCCCTACCTCTCTTCGTGGAAATCTGAACACCAGGAGACAAGTTAATGTTCAACAGTCCAAGAGTGCAATAGTTTCTGGTAGAGCTGGAACCATAATCCAGCTTTTTTCCCCCACTGCATCATATTTCCGTTGTTTTTAGTCATTACTCTCAACAATTATTTTTAGCTAACCCTTGTATGAATGAAATAAACTCCTTTTCCGTAAAACATAAATTAATTTGGGGAACTTAGTAATGTTTTATATAGTAGGTTTAATTCATTCAGAACTTAGGTTCAAGTCTGATACAAATTGAGCCATGCTGAAAATAGTACAACATTTATATCTTTATTAATGATATTGCTCACAAAATGTATTTTGGAAGGAGTAGAAATGACAACTAATCATATATTTTTGAAATCATAATTACAACAGTTAAAAATAGCAATATAATGTTTTTAATACATGATTCTCTCATTTAAAATGTTATCTCCTCTGGATGTCTTCTTTGATCTTTTCAGTCAGTTATTTTCCCTATATCTTTTCACCCACGAGTACTCAGTTCATCTTTTTACCCAAGATCACCTCTAGAGTACGCAAGGCCTCATCTCCCATAAATATATGTGGCTCCTTTCTATATTAACTAGGGGCTGAGGTAGGGTCCCCTTTTGTCCAGGACTAAGGGTAGTACTGGTACTACCAGTACTACAGAAAAAGGAAATTCTTTTGTAAGTTTTTCCTCATTAGGGTAATGATTTGTTTTAAGGTCTACATACATTTAACACTAATATTTGTTCACCAAAAAAGTTGGAAATAGACTTTTCATTCTTTTTTGTATCCCTAGCACTTGGTACAGGCTCCCCAGGTGGCACAGTGGTAAGGAATCCACCTGTCAATGCAGGAAGTGCAGGAGACACGGGTTCGATCCCTGGGTCGGGAAGTTCTCCTAGAGGCGGAAATGGCAACCCACTCCAGTATTCATGCCTGGAAAATTCCATGGTTAGAGGAGCCTGGCAGGCTACAGTCCATGGGATCGCAAAGAGTCAGACACAACTGAGTGCACACACACACACACACACACACACACACACAATACCTGGTACAGAGCCAGAAATACAGTAGGCATCTATTAATTATTTATTAAATAATCTCCAAAAATGTATAAAACAAATAAATATCTCACTGACATGTACCTTCCTTTTTAAAGAAAAATCCCAGCCAAAAATGTGTGCTCTTCCCCAACTTTTACTGAAGATTATACTTTTTCTTTGATATTGATACCTTGCCTTCATTATAATTATTTAAATCATTATCATATCTCCTCTAAAATAATTCCAGATTCTTAAGGGCAGGATTCATGCCTAATAACCTATATATTTCTCTGGCAAAGGGTGCTTTCAGTATTGGAACACAATCAATGCCTGCTGAAAGAATAATTAATTACACAGAGGTGTGTGGAGACAGTATTTGCCTCCTTCTCCAAATGGGTCGCTGTGAAGCTCAAATAAAAACAAAAAGTCTATAGACATTCTTTGTAATATGTGATGTTACACAATTTTAAAGGCTCAGCATTGTTTCAATGATTTCTTCCATATGTGTATAAGAAAGCATACAGCAGTTTTAGAGATTGTTGGTGCTGCAATATGGATATTCCTCAGAAGCTGCTGAATATTTCTTCCAATTCAACATGATGTAGGTTAGACATCACTCATGATTGATGGGTAGAGAAAAACTATTTGCTAATGGGAGCCATATTTACAATAGCCTTCAGGATTGTCCCGCCAAATATTTTTATGAGACTCTTTTAAATCAAACTGAAATTATGCAACATCTATCTAAGAAATATTCTTGAATCCCTAGTATATAGCAGCAAATATTAGGTAAAGATATAGCGACAAACGAAATGGACATGGCCGTTGCCCTCAGGCAGTTTATTTACCAAAATAATTTATCCCTAACAATATAGCTATACTTTTATAGTTTTCCAACAAAATCTCTTTTAATGATTTTAAAGTAGATATTTTAAAGTAGTATACTTTACTTTATCTTAAAGTATAAAGATACTTTACTTTAAAGTAGATACTTTCACAAAGTTTAGTGAGTGCTTCAAAATGAAATTTCTCTGTGTAATCAAGATTCTTTCAGTAATCAAGTTTAACCTTTTGAATCCAATAGAATAATACCCTTGTCACTCAGGGCTAAGTAATTAACATTACCTGGTTAGTTAATCTTTTGATTCTTGGTATAAAGAGGTCTGATTAATTTAGATGAATCAGTCAATATGCCTTGTATACAGTAGAGACAAGTTGTGTGGCTTGTCCACCTACATTCCATCTTACAACTTTGTGTCTAACTGAATGAGAGTACTGAAATTTTGTGCCCTACTCATAAAACAATAAAAGGAGGAAGCTGACAACTTTTGAGAAACATCTGACTGATATGGCCAGACCAGAGTCCTTCAATGCCGTCAGTCTAATAAGAAATTTCTGCCCTAATCTTCTGACTCAGCAAACCCAACAAACCCCAAGATTCTCAACAAATATGCTACATTGTTTTTATAGCAGTACTCAACAAAGAAAAGTCACACACACACACGCACTGAAAAAAAACATAATTTTGACTAGACAGACCTTTGTTGGCAAAGTAATATCTCTGCTTTTAAATATGCTATCTAGGTTGGTCATGGCTTTTCTTCCAAGGACCAAGCATCTTCTAATTTCATGGCTGCAGTCACCATCCGCAGTGATTTGGGAGCCCCCCAAAATAAAATCTCTCACTGTTTCCGTTATTTCCCCATCTATTTGCCATGAGGTGATGGGACTGGATGCCATGATCTGTTTTCTGAATGTTGAGTTTTAAGCTAATTTTTTCACTCTCTTCGTTCACTTTCAGCAAGAAGCTCTTTAATCAGCAATCTTGATTCCAGCTTGTTCCTCATCCAGCCTCAGCATCAAATAAAATGGTAATGATTCCATGTACAGTCACTAAAATAGCTCTGTGACAGGAACTTTCTTGAACCGGTTTCATGCATTTTACAGAGTTTTAGTAAGTCTTTTATTCTGGTAACTTATGTGTCTACTGACCTGCTGAAATATTAGATAGATGAGGAAAATTGTTCTCCACAGACACCAAAAAAATAAATATTTAAAACTGGAAGAGAGGATAAAAAACTCTCTCTCCCCTTAGGATTGGTATTAGTAAGAACACTCGGCTGTCCTTTGTGCCACTAAAAAGAGATTATGGTCCATGATACCATCAAAAACCAATCCTTCTAGAAATAATCTCTTCTATGAACTTTTTTACAACACGTCCTTCTAGATTTTTTCCCTACCTTTCATGCCACCTGTTTTCATTCTGGCACCTCTTCCTCTGGCCTTTTTTAAACTGTTATGTTTCAGACTATCTTTTTTTTTCCTATCCCAGTATACATCCTCACAATAGTCCATTACTGGAGAGTACTTAATTACCACTCAAGTGTTGACAAGCTCCTAAATCTAGAGTTCCGGTCAATAACTTTCACATATGTATGTTTTAAAATATTTACTATGCTTTCACATGTGAATATCCTACAAGTACCTCAGTCTCAAATATCAAAATTTAACCTCAGTTATCCTCATCCCATACCTGTTTCTTTCTTTGTAATTTCTATCTCTGTAATGGCACCACTGATCATTGAATTGCCAGGTCAGAAACTGAGGCATGTACTTCTCTCTTTACCGTGACGCTGTTAAATCCATCGTCAATCCAGATAATTATAGCTTTTTATTATTTCTGAAATGCGTTTAGTTCTTACAATGCTGGTTTTACCACTCTAATGAGGGTCATCATTATCTTTTATCTGGATTACTGTATACTACTGTATCATTTTTCTCTTCTAATCTACTCCATTCATTGGACTAGTCTGCTAAAATGCCAATATGTTAAGCCACATCCTTACTTAAAAATCCTTAATAACTTTCCAGTACCCTCCAGACAAAATCTAAGCTCTTTCCTCATAGGGTGTCATGAATTCATTGTTGCTAATTTTCCTCACCCTAGCTGTTTCATCTTTCCCTTTGAACTTTAATAATATTCAATCTCTTTCTCCTCCCTAAAAGCATTGTGCTAACACCAGTTCTGTTTTCTCAAATTTTATACACGCCATTCTCTCTGCCTGGAAAATTCTTCTTTTGGCTTCTTTGCCTGTTTGTTTGTTTGTTTTCAGGTAACACTTTCCAGGTAACAATTTAGATATAACAACTTTCTTGACCTATGTGTCTTGAGCTCCAACTCAACTCTTTTTCTCCCATCCATACTTCCAAAGCACCACTACTTTCTTCATAATAATTCTTATCGACTTGAACTACAATTTCCTGGCCACTTCATTACCTTGACCACTAGATTTTTAATTCCGTGAAGATCAGGAGTGTTGCATTATCGTTCAATATTATATCTCCAGTACCTAGCTTAATTAGCACTTGGAAAAACATTTGTTCATTCCCCAATTTTTCTATTGTCTCTTATTTATAAAAAATGGCAGATTTTTTGCCCTTTACAAACATATTCTCAGCCTATCCTTACTTTAATCACTGTATCACTTTTATCCAATTAGCATAATGGACTTTTGACTAAGATTTAATTTGAATCAATGATAAAATAAAATTTGCAATTTTTCCCAGCTAAGAAGAGTTTGCATACCAGGACCTTATCTCCTGATACATTCATGGAAATATATCCCTCTTTCTAGTTACTCTCCTCTCTTTCTTGCTTTATAGTATAGTCTTCTTGGAAATGGCAACTCACTCCAGTATACTTGCTGGGAAAATCCCACGGACAGGGGATCATAGTGGGCTACAGTGTATAGGGTTGCAAAGAATTGGACACAACTGAAGCAACTGAATATGCACTTGACTGCTTGTCCGGTCCTCTGAGGATAGAATCTGAGATTTATGCACTTTTTTACATATCAAAGCATGTACCTATTGTACCTATTCTGCTCTGAAGAAATGTTTGTTCAATTTAATTGGACATAAAACCAGGGAACTACTAGCCCAATCTTTCATTAGAAAAGATACTTTGGATGATTCTCAAATTGGACCCCTCAAAGGTACTCTCCATCTTGTTCTGTGTGTAGAAAGGCAGACCTCAGTGGTCTACATCATGGAGCTCCCTTGCCCTTTGGTTTCTGGTTGGCTTTGGCCACTGAGAGGCCATGGCAGAAGACGAGAGATAAGAAGACTGAGCTAAGCACATTTCTTCTCCCTTAGGCCTCTCCATGCTAGGTCAGCATGGAGTTCCAATAAATGTTTCCCCCATGGCTGCTTCAAGTCTGAGTCCCAGTGGCTACTTGATGTTATAAGGATACACATACCCAGGATATGTTACTCTTGTTTTCTTTAACTCTGCCATACCTTTACTAAATTATTCTCAGACTCCCCAACTTAAACATGTTATATTTTCATGCCAAAATCTTAATTGATAAAGTCTTCCCATATATTCTCTGACCACATCCCTCCTCTACTTCCAGGTCTTCTCTCCATCCCCTTTGGATCTGAAATGACTCATTTTTACCCTCACTGTGTTTTGAGACATACTAAGCCCATCTGGGCATAGGAAAGAGAAATTGTGAGCAATTAATAGGAAGGCAGTGACCAATTCCTCTGATTCATTAACCAGGCTGGTCTAGCATGAAACTGTAGGTAAGCCCAATCACAGGAAGAAATCAACTCTGAGCCACATTCCATCTGAGATTTGCAACCAGTACCCAGTATACTAATCTTATACTTTTTACTCTTGGTGCAGTTCTTATCCATGAGGGTCTGCTGGTCCCATTAATTAATATTAGCCACTGCAAGCAGAGTAGTCACCCAGAGAGGAATAGCTTTCTAACATCGTAAACATTAGCTTTCTTCTTTGTTTTGAGACATTCCACTTTTGCCCACCACCGTATGTTTTCATGAATTTGATATTTTCTTGTTCCACTGCTATGGATGGATATTCACATTAGGGTAAACTGCCTATTCACGGAACTTTATATATTTTGGGGAGGGAGGGCAGAGGACAATAGCACACAAGTTAACTCCTTGGTACAACTTTGAATAACCTCTCTGTGCTCCAAGCAGAATGGCATGTAGCAGACACATAACTATTTCCTACATCATGTGGGCTTGTAAATAGTCTATTATTTTGCTAAAATGATTGTAACATCTTGCATAATCTTCTGTAGTTTAACCACAAATGCTAGTGATGTAGTATACTTGATATTCTAGGTCAATTTTTCACTTAGTTTTCTCCAAATGTCATGTATATGTAAATCTCAAGTCTTCCTTGATTAATTAATTGCTGGGGTACCCAATCTTTATGAATGTTTCCAACAATAGAAACCAGAGACAATTTCAGTTTTGTATATGTGCCTCACTTTTGTTAAACTGAAGTCTGAAATAGGTTATTGGATTATTGGACCTTCCTAGTCTCTTTTCTCATTTGTAAATAAATATAAATGAGATAAAGCACATATACAGCCTAACTTAGTGCCTGGCATAAGTGAGTTCTGTATAAAGTCAACAATGTAATTCAGGTCACAATACAGTTAGTTAGTTTTTAGTCTATTTCTCCTTTGGCTTTTCTCTAATATCCAGTATTATACATCAATACCTTCCTTATTACAAGAATCTCTTCCTTGGTTTCCACGACCTCGTATTTTCTTCAGTTTTCTCTATCTCTCTAGTCATCTTTTCAGTCTTGTTTCTAGTCTTATACTTTATAAGTTTTAAACTATTGCCTGGGGCCATGTTTTTTCCTTCCTTTGAACTTGGACTTCATCTTTGCCCCAAAATTCAGTTATCATTTATGTCTTAAGGCATAAAGTTTATCTGCAGTTCAGTCATCTCCTCTGAGCTCAGAATCCATGTATCCAACCACCTTCATGACATCTCCTCTCAGATATCTAATAATCAAAACTTGTGATCTTAGTCCCTAAACTTCATTTTCTTTCAATTGATGGTCTCCCAATGTATGAAAACAAGAGTATCTATTTCTTCAAACATGGATATGAACTTGATCCATCTCTCTATCTCATTCTCCAAAAATCATCCATTTCCTACCCTATAGATTTTCTCAACTATCTTTTGCACTAATTTTTTTTTCCATCCCACTACAACTGTTTTAATCTAAATTTCTCATCCAGACTAATGAAAAAAAAATACACTAACTCTTTCACTCATGCTTTCACACTTGAGTCAGAATAAACATTACCAAAAAACCTTGTCATATCGTGTCCCTGATGAAAGTACATGAATTGTTTCCCAGTAGTATTAGAAAAAAACACTGTTTCTTATTGTGGACTCCTTTTACCTTCACATTCTGCGTTCTAGTTACAGTGACCATAGTTTAGACCCTTGTATTCACCATGTTCCTTACTTCCAGTCAGGCTTTAACACATTATTCTTGCAGGCTCATGAAATGTTCTTGCAGAAAAGCTGTCCTAATCCCCTAGGCTCATTCAGGTTCCTTGGAAATATGCTTTCATATTTCTGTGGCTACTTCTTTCTTAACATTTGATTTCATTCATTTACCCATTCACCAACTATGGAGTTACTGTTGTTGCAATAGGCCTTGCAGATAAGACAATACATGAGATATTATTTCTGTTCTCACTATATATTAACATTCTAGCTTTTGTACTTTGTAATTAGAGCTACAGTTGCCTGTTGTTGTTCAGTTGCTCAGTCACATCTGACTCTTTGTGAGCCCATGGACTGCAGCGTGCCAGGCTTCCCTGTCCTTCACCATCTCCCAGAGTTTGTGCACACTCATGTTCATTGAGTCAGTAATGCCACCCAACCATCTCATCCTCTATCATCCCCTTATCCTCCTGCCCTCAGTCTTTCTCAGCATCAGGGGCTTTTCTAATGAGTCGACTCTTCTCATCAGATGGCCAAAGTGTTGGAACTTCAGCTTTAGCACCAATCCTTCCAGTGAATATTCAGGACTGATATTCTTTAGGATTGACTGGTTTGATCTCCCTGCAGTCCAAGAGACTCTCAAGAGTCTTTTCCAACACCACAGTTCAAAAGCATTAATTCTTTGGTGCTCAGCCTTCTTTAGAGTCCAACTCTCACATCCATACATGACTACTGGAAAAACCATAGTTTTGACTATACAGACCTTTGTCAGCAAAGTAATGTCTCTGCTTTTAAATATGCTGTCTATGTTTGTCATAGCTTTTCTTTCAAGGAAAGAAATTCAATTTCTTTTAAATTCAGTCTTAATTTATATTAATTCAATGTAAGTACAATTGTCTGCAGTTATATTGTATTAATATCTGACTCTCAACAAACTATTGTCACCATGAGGATTGTTGTTGTTGTTCAGTCACTAAGTTGTGTCTGACTCTTTGCAACTCTATGGACTGCACGCCAGGCTTCCCTGTCCTGCACTATCTCCTGGAGTTTGCTCAAACTCATGTCCATTGAGTCGGTAATGTCATCCACCATCTCATTCTCTGCCATCCCCTTCTCCTCCTGCCCTCAATCTTTCCCAGCATCAGGGTCTCTTCCAATGAATCAGCTCTTCACATCAGGTGGCCAAAATATGGCCACCATGAGGATAAAGGCCTCTTTTCCCCCTTTGTCAAAGTTATCTTGGTCTTACAACAAACTATTCTGAAACTCAGTGGTGTTACACAGTAATTGTCATTTCTCATCTCTCCTAGTTTCTTTGAATCAAGAGTCTGGACAAGAAAGAGTTCAATCAGAGGATCAAATGCACTGAGGGCTTGAGTTATCCTAAGTCTCATACTGGATCGTGAATTCAGACTATTGGCTGAGAATCTCAGTTCCAGTGTTTCTGGATCACTTCATGTAGACTTGATGCCTACATGGATACCACCAGTGAACTTTCTGAGAGAGAGCCGGGTGGAGCTAGGTCACATTATATGAACATCCCTTAAATGTCATGCACTATCACTTCTGCTATATTTAATTGATTGTGGTAGCTGCAAAAGTTTTCTTAGGTTCAAGGTAGGGTGTACAGACATCTCCCCCACACATTTCAGTGGGAAGAGTGTCAGTTGCATTGTAGAAAAAGCATTGTGGAATAGAATATGCACACTTGCATGCACACACACATTCATCTTTGGAAACCCAAATGTTTACACACATTATTATAATCTTACTACCTTATTTTGTATGTAGTAAGTGCCCATTAAAAACTATTGAATGGAGTAATTAATGGATGAAATTAAGAGTGAAATCATGAAGGCTAGAATATAAAATGTCATATGTATAATTCATTCATTTATTCCCAAACATTTTAACATGTTCTAAGGAGATGTGACCCAGCATACCAAGTCACTGGTTTCCTAACAACTCAGTCACTATGATTGAGTGACTGAGTGACTGAGTTGCATGTGAGTTTTTCTGCTATATAAGCATTGAAGTCTATGAACTACAGAAAGGGTTAGAGATGGTTAGAAACTTCTCAAACCTGCTCCATTCTCATGAATTTAATTGAGGATAACATATAGTTTGATTCTTAATTGTGCCAGCTTCTTCTACTATCATTCTACAGATATAAGAGATCATTGCTTTGGGGCATGAGCAGGTGGTGATTAGAAGTTAATGCCAGTAAGTGGTATTTGGAATTACCTCAGTCACTCAAGTTTAGTTGAAGCATTCATGCATCCCACAGGATAAGTCACCTGTTAACTATGGAACTTGCAAGTGTCACTGAAGCAATGGGCAATGTCTTCTCCCTGCTGTAGAGAAGACGGGGACAAAAACAGAATTGACAGTTCCTGCAACACTGAATTTACAGTCAATGAGAGCTAATCATACTATGGGATTTATAAGGATTCTCAAATGTATTCTTTCTAGGTTCTCCTGTGAGAATCAACAGTAAAAAGGAAAAAAAAAAGTTAAAATGATATTTACTCAAGATTATTAGTTTTTGCAGTATTCACATATTTCTGACTGTGGAATACGTTCCAGTTTCCAGTTTATCAAAATTGTTATAATCTTGTTCTCTGGGTAAGTGGAGTTTTTCTATATTTGGGAAATATTTACTTCTCCTTTTTTATCTATAGATGGAAGAGATGATGACTTAACAAAATCCAGGCAGAGTCAGATAACTAAATCTCATCAGCCTGGAGTTTAGTTTTTCCACTTCTCTAATGCCAAGAGCAAGTTAGTAACTGGATGGACTAATCAGAGATCAGAATTAAGTACTATAACTCATTCTCTTCCTCTTTACCTTTTGCAAACACAGCAAGTATAGGGGTAGGGAGATTTCTTTCAGGAACTGTCAAATTCCTCCCAGCTATTCGTGGGCAATCTTGATGGGTTTTCCATGCTCTTGCAAAGAGATTCTCTACTTGTAAATCCAACAACCCAACAAAAGTATACTCCATTTAAACTAGAAGAGTCTCAGTAAAATTCGAAGACAGAAATATAACCAGTCTTCAGGAAGAGAGGGAACCAAACGCTGGGTAATTTTCTCATCTGCTTCTATATTTATCTATTTCTTTCTGAAAATTCTCTGTCTCCTCTACTCTCTTTCTTTCTCACTTTCTCTCTCCCTCCCTCTCACATCAGCCTTCTATGTACGTAAGTATGAATTGCTTATTTTGGCTTATGTTAGGTAAAGGTGACAGGATATGGCTACTCCTCAACAACAATAAATCAAATTCACATGTCCATGTTAGAGTCACATAAAACTTAATTAGCCATCCCAGTTAAGCTCTCAGTCACAATTCCAAAATCCTGGGAGACAGGTTTGTATCAGCTAGTATTTTTTTTCAAATTACCTTGAATTTGTTACTCAATTTACTGAGTAATTTGGGTACTTTGCATTTTTAGAAATGAAAAATAGAACAGATAAGACAGTAAGGCGTATAACAGATGCTTTATATATATATACTTGGGCATCTCTGGTGGCTTGGTGGTAAAGATTCTGCCTGCAATGAAAGAGATGTAAGTTTGATCCTTAGGTTGGGAAGATCCCCTGGAGAAGTAAATGGTAACTCCCTCCAGTATTCTTGCCTGGGAAATCCCATTGGCAGAGAAGCCTGGTGGTCTACAGTCCGGACTATAGGGGTCACAAAAGAGTCAGACACGACTTTTTGACTAAGTGTGCATGCATGCATAAATAGATACAAAGACTCAGATGCTGGGAAAGATTGAAGGCAGGAGGAGAAGGGGATGACAGAGGATGAGATGGTTGGATAGCATCACCGAATGAATGGACATGAGTTTGAGCAACCTCCAGGAGTTGGTGACTGGCAGGGAAGACTGGACTGCCAGTTACAAACTTGCTCTTGGAATTAGAGAAATGGAAAGACTAAACTTCAGGCTGATGAGATTTAGTTCTCTGCCTTTGCCTGGATTTTGTTAAGTTCAGTTCAGCAGTCCAGTTCAGTTCAATCACTCAGTCGTGTCTGACTCTTTGCAATCCCATGGACTGTAGCCAGCCGGGCTCCTTTGTCCATGGAATTCTCAAGGTAAGAATACTGGAGTGGGTTGCCATTCCTTCTCTAGAGGATCTTCCTGACCCAGGGATTGAACCCGGGTCTCCTGTGGTTCCTGCATTGCAGGCGGATTCTTTACCACTGAGCTAGCAGGGAAGTGTACATATACCTGTATATGAATACTTGATACTGATGTAAAATATACTATACGTCTGAGTCAAAAAGTTTGAAAAACACTTGTAGATCATTTTAGAGGAGATTAGCCTACCTGATCGAACCATATATATATTCTTTGTGAAACGAGCTAAAACGCCTTATATACCTGGCTATGGGATTCCACCAGGTCTGCGGAAAGGGTGTAGTACAGTTCTTAAAGAAGAGAAACATCACACTTAGGTGGTGTAGAAATCCCTGGAGTCATTCATGCATAAGTCACTCATGCATTCATGGCTTCTGCTTTCAAACCTTGCCTCCACATTCTAACCTTGGCCTGACCTTAGATGAGATAATTAACTCTCTGTATCTCATTTATCAGGTTTTACATGAGATCTTAATAAATTTACTGTCTCTCCTACAGATTTATTGTGAGGATTCTATCAGATAATTTATACTTTTAGCAGTCTATGGCACAGAGTTTAAAATTTTTGCTCTAATATCAGCTATAATTATTATTTATCATCATTACTATTATCCCTATTGACAAACTGTATTATTCCTATTGACAAATTGTATTAAAAGCATTAATGTCATTTAGAGCCTGAAATATTATTGTTTCTTCTCCTGGTTAGAGGCTCTCACTGCATGAATTTCATACTCCAATGTTAATACCCCAAGACCTTCAATATTCTTTCCCTTGGTGTGGGACTACTCTTCCTTACACAGGTGATAGATTATGGAAACTTTCACTTCTAAAGTGAAAGGAATGTTATATAAAGACATCCTTCAACTGATCTGTGCTCATTGTTTAATGTATCAGCCTATCAACATTTACTCATCCCTTAGGATAAGTCCATTGATACTGGGTACCTTAGTCAGATATCTTTAACCTTCAACAATTGTTTGAGCAAAATTCATCTGAATTAATTTATTCTCAATTATTTTTCCCAAGGAATTCCTTTGTCTTCAAGTAACTAGACTGAAGAATTTCTACTCATGGTTTCAGTATATATTCAGGAATGATGGAATACAAAGGTGAACATAATACACAACTTTGGGTCCTCAAATAGAGATTCTTAGTTACCAAGGCAACAAGCAAGAGGGGCCACCTTTATTTGTGTGGTGTACACAAATAATTGAGTACAAAAAATTGAGTACAATTGTGTAGTCACACAGGGCCTTGAAATCTAAAGGGCTTTGTACTTAGTTTAATGCTCTGTTGTCACCATATTGCAATTCTTAATGATTTTATCTTTGAACTTGAACTTTGGAAGTGAAATACAATGGGACAATAGAGCAGAGAAGATTCAGGTAATCTGTGGGTTCCCTGTTCCTTCTCATCCTATTTGCATATAGCATGCATGATGCCCCATGAGGACAGAATTCCAATAGATTCCAAAAGTGTGGTAGTTCATTGAGACTCACATAAGTAAAAGGTAAACCCATTAAGCTTAGAACTGAATAAGTGGGTGTGGTGACAGCCCTAAGAAGCCACACCTCATTTGCACCAGAACTTGTTTCAAATGTAAAAAAATAGAAAATGGCATTCTTAAGAAATAAGAGAGATCAAGTGACCCTATCACATTCTTCTTACTCATGTTATTTTCACTTAAGCCTGGGAAAGGGAAATTGAGAGTAATCCTAGTTCTTTTCCTTTCTGTCTTTCCTTACTTACCAACAATCCAAAGATAGAGACTACTGGTAGATGAGTATCAAGGAATCCAGAAATTTTATCAAGGAATAAAACGTAAAAGTTGAGTTAGTTTTGTGAAATGTTTCTGTTGTTCTGATAAAAGCAAAACACATATGAATGTGTGAGCTACAAAAGGCAAATTATATAACTTCAGAAAGTCCACATAAAAGTTATGCTTGTGTAATTGTATTTAAAACTGGCATTGGATAATATTAAGATGAATGGTAAAATCCATGCCAATAGTTTAAAATTTTAATTTTGTTCACTTACGATCACATGCAATAACCAATAATAAATGCCACCATGAACTGAGAGTGAGACCATAGAAGAAACAAACATTTTTAGTATATTTAACATTTTTTTCCCATGTTTTTTGTACAAAGAAATGCACATTTTCCTTTTGCACTGGGCCTTGCAAATTATGGATCTGGACCTAAAAGTAGAATTAATTAACTAAGAAATTTGATGTAGGAAATGTGAGCCATTTCTTGACATTTAGTTTCCTTTTCTGAAGTTCTTTTTTTTTTCCTTCTCTATAAATATACACAGCATTTTGCTTTTCTGGGCAATTGAGTTTCTCAGGAGATTTTACTTGAAAAGAACTGTTTATTATTTAAATGTTTGTTTAGTTTCTGTGTTGACATGCAGAGAAAAGACACAACTCTCCATATTTCACTCTGTTTTGCTCCCTTCTCACTGGCCCCACCCCCCACCACTTCACACTTAAATTTCATGGGTGAAGACGAGTCAGATGGCACTTGTCGCCAAAGCTCCCTTGGGTATCCTCGCCGTTTAGATCACCTCCACTGCAGACAAAGCTGCTAGAAACACATGCAAAACTCAGTTCCCCTCAGAGTTATTCTGAGAACCTTAATTCACTTGAGAACGGGAGGATGGCAAAGAACTTCAGCCTACTCTCCAACTTAAAAAGCAGAGAAAAACATTGGTTTTTCTGTGATGACAGATCAGAGAAGGCAGTCAGAAACAGCGTTCTAGCATAGATGGTCAGACTATGACAACCTTCACACGTCCCAGGCAATACCACTTCACTCTCAAAAGTGACAGTTTTCCTGAGGTGTGGTTAGAGGTGTAATGAGTGAAATGTAATGTGTGGAATTGCAAGGAAGGGGATGGGAATGTTGATATTGAACCAAATGATGAGCCTAAGGAGGCCCACAAGGAGGAAACATATGGCCATGCATATGCATGGTGATTTGGATCAGGAGCACATGTGGCTAGATGACAGGATGGCAAAGCTGGGGGAGAGCAGTCAGAATCCATCCTAAAAGCTGCTGACTTTCTACTGACTGCTTCTCCATGGTGGGAAGACAGTTCTCGATTATATTAGAATGGATTTCTTCACTCTCACAAGCTGGGGAATATCTGGATGTGAATACGAGTACAAATAAAATGTATCACGCTTTGAACTTGATTTTGCATGGAGAAGTTGAGTTCTTTATATACTTAAAGTAAATATATAAAAGTACATATATATATATATATATATATAATCAGTGAAAATTTAAATATCATGAATCTGAGCAAACTCCCAGAGATAGTAAAGGACAGGGAAGCCTGGCATGCTGCAGTCTATGGGGTCACAAAGAGTCAGACACAACTTAGCAACTTAACAACAACAACAATATGTGTGTGTGTGTGTGTGTGTGTGTGTGTGTGTATACATACACCACCCCTGATTTTTGCCATCTGTGTTCTTTTCGACTGAGCAATTCCTCATACATGTGATAATGATGATGATGATGTACATAGCATAGCCATTTCATCTGTCTGTATTGTTTGAGCCATAACAATAAAGAAATCACATTGGTCTCAACATAGTCTAGACCCACTAGTGCTACAGGGCAGAAATGAGGTCAAAAACATGTAATAATAAACGCAATCTTCATGCTACTTAGCCAATCAGTTTTATTACATGTGAAGCAGGAAAATACAGTGGAGTCTAGATGAATATCCTTTACAGAGGAGATCATCCGGCATCAACGATAACTATAACAGAACGCACTATGTGTGAAGGACTTGATGTGAGATGCTGCTGTGTACCTGACCCCAGAAACATTCCTTTTAGAGGTTGTTTCACTGTAAATATAATTTACAACATGATTTTCTATCTTATAGCTATAGAGTGTACCTTCTGAAAATAGTACATATTAAAAATTGACAGTTATTCTTCAGGTAATTTGATTTTCAGAAAAATTGCCAAATTTGAAGACTACCCAAATGGAATTTAAAGACTGGGAAATTTCACCTTTATTCTACTTTGCAATTCAAAATATGTCTTGCTGTTTTTTATGCATGAAATGCTTCTGTTGTATCCTGTACTGTAATTATGAACTCTCTGAGGCTATTTTGAACTGTGGTGTTGGAGAAGACTCTTGAGAGTCCCTTGGACTGCAAGGAGATCCAACCAGTCCATTCTGAAGGAGATCAGCCCTGGGTGTTCTTTGGAAGGAATGATGCTAAAGCTGAAACTCCAGTACTTTGGCCACCTCATGTGAAGAGTTGACTCATTGGAAAAGACTCTGATGCTGGGAGGGATTGGGGGCAGGAGGAAAAGGGGACGACAGAGGTTGAGATGGCTGGATGGCATCACTGACTCGATGGACGTGAGTCTGAGTGAACTCCAGGAGTTGGTGATGGACAGGGAGGCCTGGCGTGCTGCGATTCATGGGGTCGCAAAGAGTCGGACACGACTGAGCGACTGAACTGAGGCTATTTAGAGTATTATTGCTGAATGTCTGATCCCTATTTTACTATTGTCTCTAAAATGAACAATATGCATCTTCCAATATTAATTTAAAGAATTTCAAATAATAATACTGGAGAGAGTACAGAGAAAAAGGAACCTTCTTACACTATTGGGAATGTAAATTGGTACAGCCACTATGGACAAAAATATGGAGTTTTCTTTAAAAAAGTAAACATAGTGTTACCATATGATCTGGCAATCCCAATCCTGGGCATATATGTGGAGAAAACTTTAATTCAAAAAGATACATGCACCCCTATGTTCATAGCAGCATTATTCACAATAGCCAAGACATGGAAACAACTTAAAAGGTCCATCAACAGATGAATGGATAGAGAAGATGTGGTACATATATAAGGCAGAATACAACTTAGCCATAAAAAAGGATGAAATAATACTCTTTGCAGCAACATGGATGGACCTAGAGATTATCATACTAAGTGAACTAAGCTAGGCAAAGACAAGTAGCATATGATATTGTTTTTACGTAGTATCTTAAAAAAAAGACACAAACTTATTTACAAAACAGAAAAAGACTCACCGATATAGAAAATAAACTTACAGTTACCAAAGGGGAAAGGGTAAGGGAGGGATAAATTAGGAGGTTGGGATTAACATTATTATATACCCAATAAATTATGAAATATACATTACTATAAATAAATAACCAACAAGGACCTACTGTATAGCACAGTGACCTATATGCAATATTTCATAATAACCTATAAGGGAAAATAATCTATAAAAGAACATATACTGTGCTGTATGCTTGAAGCTAAGAGGACATTGTAAATCAATTACAAGAATAGTCTTTTGGACTCTGTGGGAGAGGGAGAGGGTGGGATGATTTGGGAGAATGACATTGAAACATGTATAATATCATATATGAAACGAGTCGCCAGTCCAGGTTCGATGCACGATACTGGATGCTTGGGGCTGGTGCACTGGGACGACCCAGAGGGATGGTACGGGGAGGGAGGGGTTCAGGATGGGGAACACATGTATACCTGTGGCGGATTCATTTCGATATATGACAAAACCAATACAATATTGTAAAGTTAAAAAATAAAATTAAATTAAAGAAAAAAAAACAGGTAGAAAACACTTTAAACAATTGAGATAACCACCATTTAAAGATTTTTAAAAAAGAATTCAACATCCAGCAAAGGCTCAGAAGTAGAGAAAGTACCAAGTTAATTTTTGTTGAATAAATACTCATGACAGAGCATAATTTTTGCAAGGTGCTTTTAGAGGTGGCACAGATGCAGTAATGAAAGAAACACTTCTTTCATAGCACTTATATTCTAGTGAGAGTATAAAAATAATAATTATATGAACAAATAAGCAAATAGGTAACTTCAGATCAGAGTTTTGAAGAAAATAAAACAGGGTACTAAAGAATGGCTATGTGTAGAGGCTTCTTTAACTAGGGTGTAGATAAAAATCCTCTGAGTTATAATTCAGCCAATGAGAAAGGAGTTGGCATTTGGGATCTGAAGAGACGAACTTTGCACTGAGAGTAAGAAGGAAGAAGAACTTAAGATGCAAATCATTTTAGAATGTTTGAAGTTCAGAAGAAAAGTTCAGGCTGGTCAGAGCATAGTTAAGTAAGACATTAAAAAGTAGGAGCGTAAGTGAACTAGGAGAGATCACAGGGCAGGGATCCGATCATACTGAGTGGGCCAAAAACTTCATTTGGGTTTTTCCATAAGATGATTTCCGTAATCTTTTCCATAAGATTCCAACCCCAAAACAAGGACACAGAAATGTGTTTCAACTTCTCCTAGGGATTTTATTCTGTTTTGACATGTTTTATATCTGCATTTGGAACCAGTCTGTTCCAAATAGGAAAAAATATTGTCAGCCTGCTTATTTAACTTATATGCAGAGTATATCATGAGAAACACTGGGCTGGAAGAAGCACAAGCTGGAATCAAGATTGCCGGGAGAAATATCAAGAACCTCAGATATGCAGATGACACCACCTTTATGGCAGAAAGTGAAAAGGAACTAAAAAGCCTCTTGATGAAAGTGAAAGAGGAGAGTGAAAAAGTTGGCTTAAAATTCAACATTCAGAAAACTAAGATCATGGCATCTGGTCCCATCAAGTCATGGGAAATAGATGGGGAAACAGTGGAAACAGTGTCAGACTTTATTTTTTTGGGCTCCAAAATCACTGAAGATGGTGACTGCAGCCATGAAATTAAAAGACACTTACTCCTTCAAAGGAAAGTTATGACCAACCTAGATAGCATATCGAAAAGCAGAGACATTACTTTGCCAAAAAGGGTCCGTCTAGTCAAGGCTATGGTTTTTCCTGTGGTCATGTATGGGTGTGAGAGTTGGACTGTGAAGAAAGCTGAGTGCTGAAGAATTGATGCTTTTGAACTATGGTGCTGGAGAAGCCGCTTGTGAGTCCCTTGGACTGAAAGGAGATCCAACCAGTCCATTCTGAAGGAGACCAGCCCTGGGTGTTCATTGGAAGGACTGATGCTGAGGCTGAAACTCCAATACTTTGGCCACCTCATGCGAAGAGTTGACTCATTGGAAAAGACCCTGATGCTGGGAGGGATTGGGGGCAGGAGGAGAAGGGGACAACAGAGGATGAGATGGCTGGATGGCATCACCAACTCGATTAACATGGGTTTTAGTGAACTCTGGGAGTTGGTGATGGACAGGGAGGCCTGGTGTGCTGCAATTCATGGGGTCTCAAAGAGTCGGACACAGCTGAGTGACTGATCTAAACTGAACTGAACTGATATCTGCATTTACTTGGTCTTAAGGCCTCTGATTCTTGAGGACAAGGCAGTGTCTTCATTCTATTGAAAAGATAACAACTTCATTGTTCTATCCTTTGACATTTAAAAGAGTTTGGCTTAAAATACTCAAATTCTTGTCTGGACAGTCCCATGGATAGAGGAGCTTAGAGGGCTATACTTCATGGGCTTGCAAAGACTTGGACATGACTGAGCACACAGACACATAAGAAAACCAGTAACTGCAGTAATCCCTTCAAAGATTATTATGGGAGTAAGTGACATCCACTGAATTGGTTTCATTTGAAAATTAATTAATTGAATTAGAAGATTTGAATGTTCAGCAGGGAAAAACATTTTAAAAAGAAAAGGAAATCCTCACAATTCCCAGGTGATAATGATTAAAATGAAACTTCAAATCAGCGTTTCAATTTAATGCTGAAACAATTGGATAAGCTTATCATGAATAAATAAATAGGCTTTATATTAAAAAAATATATCTACAGAATAAACATCATATCCTGATGTTAGGAGTTTTTTCCAAATATTCAGGGAACAGATAAAATAATCTCTCTTTTATATAACATGTTCAAGAGAATAAGAAAAAAGTGAAGATTTTCAAATTTATTTTGAGTTTAGTGTGTAGGACCTTAGTGACAAAGCCCAAAAATGACTGTGCAAGGAAATAAAAATATAGACAAATCTTGCTTATAAACATATACATAAAACCTTAAAGTATTAAAAAGTAAATTCACAAATATACATTTTTAAAAATTCACAGCATGACCCAAAATGTATTAATGCAATTAGCCACATTAATAGATAAAAAGAAATGCAAAGTTCAATACTCAATCATGAAAGAAAAATTCTTAGCAAAGTAGAAATAGGAAAGTTTTACTTAATATGCTGAATTAAATTCATAGAATTCACTGAAAATATCATAGTTAACATTTCACTGGAAATTCTAGCCAATGCATTATATAAAAAATACAACTAATGGCTCTACAGATAACAACAAAAACAAAAAATAATTGTCTTTATTCATGGATAGTTTAATTTTCGGCAGAGCAGATTTGGAAAAATCTATACAAACATCATTAAAAACAAGTAAAAAATTAAGTAAGGTTGTTTGTTTCATTACAAGATCAATATACAAAAACAAAAGCTTTCCCATTTTAACAATAACAAATGATTAGCAAACATAATTTTTATCAAGTATTTTTAGCAGCAATAAATGTTATTTAAAAAAATTTGTCCCATGAAAACACTCTCATTATTGTCTGTGTTTGTACGTGTGACTGTATTGCAGCTACAGTTCAGTTCAGTCGCTCAGTCTGTTCGACTCTTTACAACCCCATGAATCACAGCATGCCAGGCCTCTCTGTCCATCACCAACTCCCGGAATTTACCCAAACTCAGGTGTATCGAGTTGGTGATGCCATCCAGCCATCTCATCCTCTGTCATCCCCTTCTCCTCCTGCCCCCAATCCCTCCCAGCATCAGGGTCTTTTCCAATGAGTCAACTCTTCGCATGAGGTGGCCAAAGTATTGGAGTTTCAGCCTCAGCATCAGTCCTACCAATACAGACCAGTTCAAGTAGTTGACATATATATGAAATTAATTCCCCAGTGACTCAAGTGGTAAAGAATCCGCCTGCAATGCAGGAGACACAGGAGACGTGGGTTTGATACCTGGGTCAGGAAGATCTCCTGGAGAAAGAAATGGCAACTCACTCCAGTGTTCTTGCCTGAAGAAATCTCATGGACAGAGGAAGCTGGCAAGGCTACAGTACATAGGGTCGCAAAGAGTTGGACACAACTGAGCATGCGTGTGCACAGGACGTGATATTAATTATTTCAAGAATAAGAATAATCAAGAACATTGTTCTCGATATGTTAAATAATAATGAATGTAATCCAATCTACCTTTTCAATTTGACAATTTCAGTGTGAAATTCTGTGAAAATTCTTTATATTGTTTCTTTGATAATTTCTCTTTTGTTCTCTTTCTCTATGGCACCTATTTACATTTTGGGTTTTCTTTTATTTTCCCTTTTTCATCTTTTAAAAATCTGGCTCTAATTTTGGCGATTTTAAAAGCTTTGTGCTTTATAGCATGGTATGGATGTGTTATGTTTTCTTGAGTTAGTTAGACATCCTCAGAAGAGTTCTCTAATATACATAAATTTGGAGAAAGAACTTGATTCCCAGAATGTAGGAAGGAGGTTAGACAGGGGTGTAGATTTAATGGTCTCTATTTTTACTTTCAGTATATATATTTCCTCATCTTCCTCTTTCTCAGGGGGTGTCTCCTGATCTCAGCTGTGCCTGGCATCATCAGTTCACAGACGCTCTGAATTACGCTTTCAAGATAGTAAATCTCTAGACATTAACTGGGACAGAGGAAAAGCAGTCATCTTACAAAGCAAAGGCAGGGTAAGTATCTACAAATTTGTCTTTCAAACAGCTATAAAAACAGTAATACCAAATACGACTGCTAAATTGAAAATTTTAAATTGGAAAAATGTCATGATATAAATAATAAGAATAAAGTGTGAAATGATTCATATAATTTAAGACCATTTATGGAAAAAAAAAAGTTTGCAAAAGAATACTGATCGAGAGAGTGAGAGAGTGTATACAAATTTATGAGAATCTCTATGAGTACCACACTGCTTCAAAAGAGTGATTATTTTCTCTCTGGAGAAAGTACATCATGGTATATAAAGAGACATTGATCATATCTAAATGTATTTCTTTAAAATTATAAAAGTCTGCAGAGCTAATAAGTGAAAATACTAACATTGAACCCAGGTTTCCTAGCACAAGTCTTTCTATTCAGCCGCAGTCCTATCACTTAAAGAAATTTCAGGAAGCAGAAGTAATAAGTTTCCAGAGGCAAATACAGCAACTCCCTTAAAGCTTTCATCATCTGTAATAAGATATTAAAATATTAACTCAGTTCAGGAAAAAAGAGCAAAACCATTTGTTTTTTATTATATGTGAAAATATAGCATTTATTAACTGAATGTTTCTTCACTGGTTGCTTCCATGTTATGTAGATCATATTTAAAACTGAGAATAATGATTCTCATACTTCTGTAATTGATTCCACAAATCTCTCCAAAAGTATCTTTATCAGATTTTATATGGCTGCTATCCCTATATGTGTGTGTGTGTGTGTGTATGTGTGTGTGCGTGTGCATCAATCAAGTAGCAAATATCAGAGGCTGCACTGCATCAGTATTGTAAGGCATACATTCTAGGAAAAGATACATAAATGCAGCTAAGATCTTCCTTTTGAAGAAATGATTCCCCAAGAGTCAGTCTTGCCAAGAGGTTTACAGTGAATTGCATACATAAGTCCTTTGAGCCCTAAAGCCTTCTGAATCTGTCCATGGGAGATGCTTTCTGTTTGATTTTTTAAAATCCATGATATCTTTTTACATTTTCCTTTTAATTCACTTCACTTATTACTCAAAGAGGGCTTCCATAGTGGCTCAGACTGTAAAGAATCTGCCTGCCAGTGCAGGAGACACAAGAGACGCAGGTTCGAGCTCTGGGTTGGGAAGATCCCCTGGAAGAGGGCATGGCAATCCACTCCAGTACTGTTGCCTGGAGAATTCCCATGAACAGAGAAGCCTGGTGGACTACAGTCCATGGCACTGTAAAGAGCTGGACATGACTGAGTGACTAAACACAGCACACAGCATTACTCAAAGAATTAAAATTGATGAGTAAAATGTGTATATTTATACATTCTCAACAACATACTGGGGAAAGGGAGAACTTGGTTTGCCTCATCTCAAATGAGATCTAAATATCAGCATGAGAAGGAGAAGCAAAGCTGCTCACTTGTATAGCCAATAAGATACAGAGCTTAGCTTGCTCTTATAAAATTATAAAATACCATGCTATTGTCAGTTCTATAACAAATCATTACCACTATCTTTAAGGCATTGATTTATTTCATATTGCCTTAAAAGTTTAATGACCTCCAGATTTACACAAGTTGTAGAATATCCTTCTTGGCTTACTGAGAAATTACCCATCTATCAATCTTTACACTTCAGAGTTACAGAATATTTATATTTCTTCATCTGCATGATAAGTGCTGTGCTAATTTGCTTCAGTCCAGTGGGACTGCTTGTGAGCTGGACTGTAGCCTGCCAGGCTGCCCTGTCCGTGGAATTCTCCAGGCAAGAATACCGGAATGGGTTGCCATGCCCACCTCCAAGGGATCTTCCTCTCCCAGGGACTGAACTCTCAGTTCCTGTGGCTCCTGCATTGCAGGCAGATTCTTTACTGCTGAGGCAATGACAAGTACTAATTTATCTTTAATATCATACCACCCACAAAAGAGGATGAAGTATGCAACAGCACCCAATAGTCCTGCCAATGCCAGCATAGCACTATGACAAAAGGGTTTGA